>NC_141700.1:230790790-232261717 GCF_964263255.1 Lissotriton vulgaris | reverse complement strand
CCCTCACCCATACCCTCACCCTCACCCATACCCTCACCCTCACCCATACCCTCACCCATACCCATACCCTCACCCATACCCTCACCCATACCCATACCCTCACCCATACCCATACCCTCACCCCTACCCATACCCATACCCCTACCCATACCCTCACCCTCACCCATACCCTCACCCATACCCTCACCCATACCCCTACCCATACCCCTACCCATACCCTCACCCATACCCATACCCTCACCATACCCCATACCCATACCCTCACCATACCCATACCCTCACCCATACCCATACCCTCACCCACACCCATACCCTCACCCAAACCCTCACCCATACCCTCACCCATACCCATACCCATACCCTCACCCATACCCATACCCTCACCCATACCCTCACCCATACCCATACCCATACCCTCACCCATACCCTCACCCATACCCTCACCCTCACCCACACCCATACCCCTCACCCCTACCCTCACCCATACCCCTACCCTCACCCATACCCTCACCCATACCCTCACCCATACCATACCCATACCCATACCCTCACCCCTACCCTCACCCATACCCATACCCACACCCATACCCATACCCACACCCATACCCTCACCCATACCCTCACCCATACCCTCACCCATACCCATACCCTCACCCATACCCATACCGTCACCCTCACCCATACCCATACCCATACCCTCACCCTCACCCATACCCTCACCCATACCCCTATCCATACCCTCACCCTCACCCATACCCATACCCTCACCCATACCCACACCCTCACCCATACCCTCACCCATACCCATACCCTCACCCATACACTCACCCATACCCATACCCTCACCCATACCCTCACCCATACCCATACCCATACCCACACCCATACCCTCACCCATACCCATACCCTCACCCATACCCATACCCATACCATACCCTCACCCATACCCATACCCTCACCCATACCCATACCCTCACCCATACCCTTACCCTCACCCATACCCTTACCCTCACCCATACCCTCACCCATACCCTCACCATCACCCATACCCTTACCCATACCCATACCCTCACCCATACCCTCACCCATACCCATACCCTCACCCATACCCATACCCTCACCCATACCCATACCCTCACCCATACCCTCACCCATACCCATACCCTCACCCATACCCTCACCCATACCCATACCCTCACCCATACCCCTACCCTCACCCATACCCCTACCCTCACCCATACCCTCACCCATACCCATACCCTCACCCATACCCAAACCCTCACCCATACCCAAACCCTCACCCATACCCTCACCCATACCCATACCCACACCCATACCCTCACCCATACCCTCACCCATACCCATACCCATACCCTCACCCATACCCTCACCCATACCCATACCCTCACCCATACCCTCACCCATACACCTACCCATACCCCTACCCATACCCTCACCCTTACCCATACCCATACCCTCACCCATACCATACCCATACCCTCACCATACCCATACCCTCACCCATACCCATACCCTCACCCACACCCTCACCCATACCCTCACCCATACCCATACCCATACCCTCACCCATACCCATACCCTCACCCATACCCTCACCCATACCCATACCCTCACCCATACCCATACCCATACCCTCACCCATACCCTCACCCTCACCCACACCCATACCCTCACCCCTACCCTCACCCATACCCCTACCCTCACCCATACCCATACCCACACCCATACCCATACCCACACCCATACCCTCACCCATACCCTCACCCATACCCATACACTCACCCATACCCATACCCATACCCTCACCCATACCCTCACCCATACCCTCACCCATACCCCTATCCATACCCTCACCCTCACCCATACCCATACCCTCACCCATACCCACACCCTCACCCATACCCTCACCCATACCCATACCCTCACCCATACCCTCACCCATACCCATACCCACACCCATACACATACCCACACCCATACCCTCACCCATACCCTCACCCATACCCTCACCCATACCCATAACCTCACCCATACCCATACCCTCACCCATACCCACACCCTCACCCATACCCTCACCCATACCCATAGCCTCACCCATACCCTCACCCATACCCATACCCTCACCCATACCCTCACCCATACCCATACCCACACCCATACCCTCACCCATACCCTCACGCATACCCTCACCCATACTCATACCCATACCCATACCCTCACCCATACCCTTACCCTCACCCATACCCTTACCCTCACCCATACCCTCACCCATACCCTCACCCATATCCTCACCATCACACATACCCTTACCCATACCCATACCCTCACCCATACCCTCACCCATACCCATACCCTCACCCATACCCATACCCTCACCCATACCCTCACCCATACCCATACCCTCACCCATACCCTCACCCATACCCATACCCATACCCCTACCCTCACCCATACCCTCACCCATACCCATACCCTCACCCATACCCAAACCCTCACCCATACCCAAACCCTCACCCATACCCTCACCCATACCCTCACCCTTACCCTCACCCATACCCATACCCTCACCCATACCCTCACCCATACCCTCACCCATACCCTCACCCATACCCATACCCTCACCCATACCCTCACCCATACCCATACCCTCACCCATACCCTCACCCATACCCATACCCTCACCCATACCCTCACCCATACCCTCACCCATACCCATACCCTCACCCATACCCTCACCCATACCCATACCCTTACCCATCGCCATACCCATACCCTCACCCATACCCATACCCTCACCCTCACCCATACCGTCACCCATACCCATACCCTCACCCATACCCTCACCCATACCCATACCCTCACCCATACCCATACCCTCACCCTCACCCATACCATCACCCATACCCTCACCCATACCCTCACCCTCACCCATACCCATACCCTTACGCATACCCATACACTCACCCATACCCGTACCCTCACCCATACCCTCACCCATACCCATAACCTCACCCATACCCATACCCTCACCCTCCCATACCCATACCCATACCCATACCCATACCCTCACCCATACCCATACCCTCACCCATACCATCACCCATACCCTCACCCATACCCATACCCTCACCCATACCCTCACCCATACCCATACCCTCACCCATACCCTCACCCATACCCATACCCTCACCCATACCCATACCCTCACCCATACCCATACCCTCACCCTCACCCATACCCTCACCCATACCCATACCCTCACCCATACCCCTACCCATACCCTCACCCATACCCATACCCTCACGCATACCCATACACTCACCCATACCCGTACCCTCACTGGAGTTCTGGACTTTTGGTTCCGTCCAGAGGTGTCAGGGTACAACACCCAAAGACCCCCGGAGTCCCACCTGCCTTGGTGCACAAATGAACAGAAACACGGGCTTCTCGATGGTGGCGTCAAAGACCAAAGGTTTATTACTGCAGGGACACAGAAATCACAGAATCTACACACGGGCAGAATCTAGGAGACTGTTCGATTTGTACAAAGTGGGTTGCTCCTTATATACCAAAAATTGTGCTCTAGGCAAATATTTCACATGTCGGTACATTCCCAAACCTTTGTGTCTCTAAACAATAAATATTTGGCGTTACACAGGAACTGTCGATAATATCTGATACCAAACATCACGAAGAGGGGTTCCCACCAGTCCATCACAATCCCTTGTCAATATTGCATTCAAGACCCGGACCGCCTCATCGTAAAGTTCGTTACCTCCCCCTAATAAAGGCCCAGAAGGAAAGGAGCAGAGCCAGGTGCAGAAGATAGAAAAGCGGGATAAGAGATGTTTGTGGGTTGTAAATGGGCAAGGCTACCGGCTTCGGCCGCCTAATCATGATCAGGTACAATGGACAGGAAAACCAGTTCAGGTGGGCTGGCCTCGGGCAGAGGAGGCAGCCTTTGTCGAGTCATGCAGCTTCAGCGTGATCTGGTTTAAGGTGCACGTGTCATGTAAGAGGTGAATCTCCGGCTAAGGCTACGTGTCCTTAATCAAAGTGGAGTAAATGAAATGATCAGAGGCTATTGCATATGTGAGGGCAAGGAACCACAAAATGGCGGCCACGATCTTAAGATGGATGCCGTGTGTATATCAGAAATGTGTCAGTGGAAGGAGTGCTCTTGCTCGTAGCGTAGCGAAAACACTAGGATATACTAAATGGATCATTTGCGGTTCGCTGATACTAATTTTATGTATTTCCGACAAACTTGAAAACACGGGTTCAAATCGTCACGGAACCTCATCACCCATACCCGTACCCATACCCTCACCCATACCCATACCCTCACCCATACACTCACCCATACCCATACCCATACCCTCACCCATACCCTCACCCATACCCATACCCTCACCCATACCCATACCCATACCCTCACCCATACCCATACCCTCACCCATACCCATACCCATACCCTCACCCATACCCTCACCCATACCCATACCCTCACCCATACCCTCACCCATACCCATACCCTCATCTATACCCATACCCTCACCCATACCCATACCCTCACCCTCACCCATACCCTCACCCATACCCATACCCATACCCTCACCCATACCCTCATCCATACCCATACCCTCACCCATACCCTCACCCATACCCATAACCTCACCCATACCCATACCCTCACCCATATCCACACCCTCACCCATACCCTCACCCATACCCATACCCTCACCCATACCCTCACCCATACCCATACCCACACCCATACCCTCACCCATACCCTCACCCATACTCATACCCATACCCATACCCTCACCCATACCCTCACCCATACCCTTACCCTCACCCATACCCTTACCCTCACCCATACCCTCACCCATACCCTCACCCATACCCTCACCATCACCCATACCCTTACCCATACCCATACCCTCACCCATACCCTCACCCATACCCATACCCTCACCCATACCCATACCCTCACCCATACCCTCACCCATACCCTCACCCATACCCATACCCTCACCCATACCCTCACCCATACCCATACCCTCACCCATACCCCTACCCTCACCCATACCCTCACCCATACCCATACCCTCACCCATACCCAAACCCTCACCCATACCCAAACCCTCACCCATACCCTCACCCATACCCTCACCCATACCCTCACCCATACCCTTACCCTCACCCATACCCATACCCTCACCCATACCCTCACCCATACCCACACCCATACCCTCACCCATACCCATACCCTCACCCATACCCTCACCCATACCCATACCCTCACCCATACCCTCACCCATACCCATACCCTCACCCATACCCTCACCCATACCCTCACCCATACCCATACCCTCACCCATACCCTCACCCATACCCATACCCTTACCCATACCCATACCCTCACCCTCACCCATACCGTCACCCATACCCATACCCTCACCCATACCCTCACCCATACCCATACCCTCACCCATACCCATACCCTCACCCTCACCCATACCATCACCCATACCCTCACCCATACCCTCACCCTCACCCATACCCATACCCTTACGCATACCCATACACTCACCCATACCCGTACCCTCACCCATACCCTCACCCATACCCATACCCTCACCCATACCCATACCCTCACCCATACCCATACCCATACCCATACCCATACCCTCACCCATACCCATACCCTCACCCATACCATCACCCATACCCTCACCCATACCCATACCCTCACCCATACCCTCACCCATACCCATACCCTCACCCATACCCTCACCCATACCCATACCCTCACCCATACCCATACCCTCACCCATACCCATACCCTCACCCTCACCCATACCCTCACCCATACCCATACCCTCACCCATACCCCTACCCATACCCTCACCCATACCCATACCCTCACGCATACCCATACACTCACCCATACCCGTACCCTCACCCATACCCGTACCCATACCCTCACCCATACCCATACCCTCACCCATACCCTCACCCATACCCATACCCATACCCTCACCCATACCCTCACCCATACCCATACCCTCACCCATACCCATACCCTCACCCATACCCATACCCTCACCCATACCCATACCCATACCCTCACCCATACCCTCACCCATACCCATACCCTCACCCATACCCTCACCCATACCCATACCCTCATCTATACCCATACCCTCACCCATACCCATACCCTCACCCTCACCCATACCCTCACCCATACCCATACCCATACCCTCACCCATCCCCTTATCCATACCCATACCCTCACCCATACCCTCACCCATACCCATACCCTCACCCATACCATCACCCATACCCTCACCCATACCCATACCCTCACCCATACCCTCACCCATACCCATACCCTCACCCATACCCTCACCCATACCCATACCCTCACCCATACCACTACCCATACCCTCACCCTCACCCATACCCTCACCCATACCCATACCCTCACCCATACCCCTACCCATACCCTCACACTCACCCATACCCATACCCTCACGCATACCCATACACTCACCCATACCCGTACCCTCACCCATACCCTCACCCATACCCATACCCACACCCATACCCTCACCCATACCCATACCCTCACCCATACCCATACCCATACCCTCACCCATACCCTCACCCATACCCATACCCTCACCCATACCCATACCCTCACCCATACCCATACCCTCACCCATACCCCTACCCTCACCCATACCCATACCCTCACCCATACCCATACCCTCACCCATACCCCTACCCATACCCCAACCCATACCCTCACCCTCACCCATACCCTCACCCATACCCATACCCTCACCCATACCCTCACCCTCACCCATACCCCTACCCATACCCCTACCCATACCCCTACCCATACCCTCACCCATACCCTCACCCATACCCATACCCTCACCCATACCCTCACCCATACCCATACCCTCACCCATACCCATACCCTCACCCATACCCTCACCCATACCCTCACCCATACCCATACCCTCACCCATACCCTTACCCTCACCCATACCCTCACCCATACCCTCACCCATACCCTCACCCATACCCCTACCCATACCCTCACCCATACCCTCACCCATACCCATACCCTCACCCATACCCATACGCTCACCCATACCCATACCCTCACCCATACCCTCACCCATACCCATACCCTCACCCATACCCCTACCCTCACCCATACCCTCACCCATACCCATACCCTCACCCATACCCTCACCCATACCCATACCCTCACCCATACCCCTACCCATACCCCTACCTATACCCTCACCCTCACCCATACCCTCACCCTCACCCATACCCATACCCATGCCCATACCCTCACCCATACCCATACCCTCACCCATACCCATACCCTCACCCATACCCTCACCCATACCCATACCCTCACCCATACCCATACCCTCACCCATACCCATACCCTCACCCATACCCTCACCCCTACCTATACCCTCACCCATACCCTCACCCATACCCTTACCCATACCCTCACCCATACCCCTACCCATACCCCTACCTATACCCTCACCCTCACCCATACCCTCACCCTCACCCATACCCATACCCATGCCCATACCCTCACCCATACCCATACCCTCACCCATACCCATACCCTCACCCATACCCTCACCCATACCCTCACCCATACCCTCACCCATACCCCTACCCATACCCTCACCCATACCCTAACCCATACCCTCACCCATACCCTCACCCTCACCCATACCCTCACCCATACCCATACCCTCACCCATACCCATACCCTCACCCATACCCTCACCCATACCCTCACCCATACCCTCACCCATACCCATACCCATACCCATACCCTCACCCATACCATCACCCATACCCATACCATCACCCATACCCATACCCTCACCCATACCCTCACCCATACCCCTACCCATACCCTCACCCTCACCCATACCCATACCCTCACCCATACCCTCACCCATACCCTCACCCATACCCATACCCATACCCACACCCATACCCACACCCATACCCTCACCCATACCCATTCCCTCACCCTCACCCATACCCATACCCATACCCATACCCATACCCTCACCCATACCCATACCCATACCCTCACCCATACCCTTACCCTCACCCATACCCTTACCCTCACCCATACCCTCACCCATACCCTCACCCATACCCATACCCTTACCCATACCCATACCCTCACCCATACCCATACCCTCACCCATACCCTCACCCTCACCCATACCCCTACCCATACCCCTACCCATACCCCTACCCTCACCCATACCCTCACCCATACCCATACCCTCACCCATACCCATACCCTCACCCATACCCATACCCTCACCCATACCCTCACCCATACCCTTACCCTCACCCATACCCTCACCCATACCCTCACCCATACCCATACCCTTACCCATACCCATACCCTCACCCATACCCATACCCTCACCCATACCCTCACCCTCACCCATACCCCTACCCATACCCCTACCCAAACCCCTACCCATACCCTCACCCATACCCTCACCCATACCCATACCCTCACCCATACCCTCACCCATACCCATACCCTCACCCATACCCATACCCTCATCCATACCCATACCCTCACCCATACCCTCACCCATACCCATACCCATACCCTCACCCATACCCATACCCTCACCCATACCCACACCCATACCCTCACCCATACCCATACCCTCACCCATACCCTCACCCATACCCATACCCATACCCTCACCCATACCCATACCCTCACCCATACCCTCACCCATACCCTCACCCTCACCCATACCCCTACCCCTACCCCTCACTCTTACCCATACCCTCACCCATACCCTCACCCTCACCCATACCCTCACCCATACCCTCACCCTCACCCATACCCATACCCTTACCCATACCCTCACCCATACCCATACCCATACCCATACCCTCACCCATACCCTTACCCTCACCCATACCCTTACCCTCACCCATACCCTCACCCTCACCCATACCCATACCCTTACCCATACCCATACCCTCACCCATACCCATACCCTCACCCATACCCTCACCCATACCCATACCCACACCCATACCCATACCCTCACCCATACCCATACCCATACCCTCACCCATACCCATACCCTCACCCATACCCTCACCCATACCCCTACCCCTCACCCTCACCCATACCCTCACCCATACCCTCACCCATACCCTCACCCATACCCCTACCCTCACCCATACCCTCACCCATACCCATACCCTCACCCATACCCTCACCCATACCCTCACCCCATACCCCTACCCATACCCCCACCCATACCCTCATCCATACCCATACCCTCACCCATACCCCTACCCATACCCTCACCCATACCCTCACCCATACCCATACCCTCACCCATACCCATACCCTCACCCATACCCATACCCCAACCCATACCCTCACCCTCACCCATACCCTCACCCATACCCTCACCCATACCCATACCCATACCCCTACCCCTACCCATACCCCAACCCATACCCTCACCCTCACCCATACCCATACCCTCACCCATATCCATACCCTCACCCATACCCTCACCCTCACCCATACCCCTACCCCTACCCATACCCCTACCCATACCCTCACCCATACCCTCACCCATACCCTCACCCATACCCATACCCTCACCCATACCCATACCCTCACCCATACCCTCACCCATACCCTCACCCATACCCATACCCTCACCCATACCCTTACCCTCACCCATACCCTCACCCATACCCTCACCCATACCCATACCCTCACCCATACCCATACCCTCACCCATACCCACACCCATACCCTCACCCATACCCTCACCCATACCCTCACCCATACCCATACCCTCACCCATACACTCACCCATACCCTCACCCATACCCTCACCCATACCCTCACCCTCACCCATACCCTCACCCATACCCATACCCATACCCTCACCCACACCCATACCCTCACCCATACCCATACCCTCACCCATACCCATGCCCATACCCTCACCCATACCCTCACCCACACCCTTACCCTCACCCATACCCTCACCCATACCCTCACCCATACCCTCACCCTCACCCATACCCATACCCTTACCCATACCCATACCCTCACCCATACCCTCACCCATACCCTCACCCATACCCATACCCATACCCTCACCCATACCCTTACCCTCACCCATACCCATACCCTTACCCATACCCTCACCCATACCCTCACCCATACCCATACCCTCACCCATACCCTCACCCATACCCATACCCTCACCCATACCCTCACCCATACCCATACCTTCACCCATACCCTCACCCTCACCCATACCCCTACCCCTCACCCTCACCCATACCCTCACCCATACCCCTACCCTCACCCTCACCCATACCCATACCCTCACCCATACCCATACCCTCACCCATACCCTCACCCATACCCTCACCCATACCCATACCCTCACCCATACCCTTACCCTCACCCATACCCTTACCCATACCCTCACCCATACCCTCACCCATACCCTCACCCATACCCATACCCTCACCCATACCCATACCCTCACCCATACCCATACCCATACCCTCACCCATACCCTCACCCATACCCATACCCTCACCCATACCCTCACCCATACCCACACCAATACCCTCACCCATACCCTCACCCATACCCATACCCTCACCCATACCCTCACCCATACCCATACCCATACCCTCACCCATACCCATACCCTCACCCATACCCTCACCCATACCCATACCCTCACCCATACCCTCACCCTCACCCATACCCCTACCCCTCACCCTCACCCATACCCTCACCCATACCCTCACCCATACCCCTACCCTCACCCATACCCTCACCCATACCCTTACCCTCACCCATACCCTCACCCATACCCTCACCCTCACCCATACCCATACCCTTACCTATACCCATACCCTCACCCATACCCATACCCTCACCCTCACCCATACCCTCACCCATACCCATACCCATACCCTCACCCTCACCCATACCCATACCCTTACCCATACCCATACCCTCACCCTCACCCATACCCATACCCTCAACCATACCCTCACCCATACCCATACCCTCACCCATACCCACACCCATACCCTCACCCATACCCATACCCTCACCCATACCCTCACCCATACCCTCACCCTCACCCATACCCATACCCTCACCCATACCCTCACCCATACCCATACCCTCACCCATACCCATACCCTCACCCATACCCACACCCATACCCTCACCCATACCCTCACCCATACCCTCACCCATACCCATACCCATACCCTCACCCATACCCTCACCCATACCCCCACCCATACCCATACCCATACCCTCACCCATACCCATACCCATACCCTCACCCATACCCATACCCTCACCCATACCCATACCCTCACCCATACCCATACCCTCACCCATACCCTCACCCATACCCATACCCATACCCTCACCCTCGCCCATACCATCACCCATACCCTCACCCATACCCATACCCTCACCCATACCCTCACCCATACCCATACCCTCACCCATACCCTCACCCATACCCTTACCCCTACCCTCACCCATACCCTCACCCATACCCTAACCCATACCCTCACCCTCACCCATACCCCTACCCCTACCCATACCCCTACCCATACCCTCACCCATACCCTCACCCATACCCTCACCCATACCCATACCCTCACCCATACCCTCACCCATACCCCTACCCTCACCCATACCCTCACCTATACCCATACCCTCACCCTCACCCATACCCTCACCCATACCCATACCCATACCCTCACCCATACCCTTACCCTCACCCATACCCTCACCCTCACCCATACCCATACCCTTACCCATACCCTCACCCATACCCTCACCCATACCCATACCCTCACCCATACCCTCACCCATACCCATACCCATACCCTCACCCATACCCATACCCATACCCTCACCCATACCCTTACCCTCACCCATACCCTTACCCTCACCCATACCCTCACCCATACCCTCACCCATACCCATACCCATACCCTTACCCATACCCATACCCTCACCCATACCCATACCCTCACCCATACCCATACCCTCACCCATACCATACCCTCACCCATACCCACACCCATACCCTCACCCATACCCATACCCATACCCTCACCCATACCCTCACCCATACCCATACCCATACCCTCACCCATACCCTCACCCATACCCTCACCCATACCCATACCCTCACCCATACCCTCACCCATACCCTCACCCATACCCTCACCCATACCCTCACCCATACCCATACCCTCACCCATACCCTTACCCTCACCCATACCCTCACCCATACCCTCACCCATACCCATACCCTCACCCATACCCATACCCTCACCCATACCCACACCCATACCCTCACCCATACCCTCACCCATACCCTCACCCATACCCATACCCTCACCCATACACTCACCCATACCCTCACCCATACCCTCACCCATACCCTCACCCTCACCCATACCCTCACCCATACCCATACCCATACCCTCACCCACACCCATACCCTCACCCATACCCATACCCTCACCCATACCCATGCCCATACCCTCACCCATACCCTCACCCACACCCTTACCCTCACCCATACCCTCACCCATACCCTCACCCATACCCTCACCCTCACCCATACCCATACCCTTACCCATACCCATACCCTCACCCATACCCTCACCCATACCCTCACCCATACCCATACCCATACCCTCACCCATACCCTTACCCTCACCCATACCCATACCCTTACCCATACCCTCACCCATACCCTCACCCATACCCATACCCTCACCCATACCCTCACCCATACCCATACCCTCACCCATACCCTCACCCATACCCATACCTTCACCCATACCCTCACCCTCACCCATACCCCTACCCCTCACCCTCACCCATACCCTCACCCTTACCCCTACCCTCACCCTCACCCATACCCATACCCTCACCCATACCCATACCCTCACCCATACCCTCACCCATACCCTCACCCATACCCATACCCATACCCTCACCCATACCCTTACCCTCACCCATACCCTTACCCATACCCTCACCCATACCCTCACCCATACCCTCACCCATACCCATACCCTCACCCATACCCATACCCTCACCCATACCCATACCCATACCCTCACCCATACCCTCACCCATACCCATACCCTCACCCATACCCTCACCCATACCCACACCAATACCCTCACCCATACCCTCACCCATACCCATACCCTCACCCATACCCTCACCCATACCCATACCCTCACCCATACCCATACCCTCACCCATACCCTCACCCATACCCATACCCTCACCCATACCCTCACCCTCACCCATACCCCTACCCCTCACCCTCACCCATACCCTCACCCATACCCTCACCCATACCCCTACCCTCACCCATACCCTCACCCATACCCTTACCCTCACCCATACCCTCACCCATACCCTCACCCTCACCCATACCCATACCTTACCTATACCCATACCTCACCCATACCCATACCCTCACCTCACCCATACCCTCACCCATACCCATACCCATACCCTCACCCTCACCCATACCCATACCCTTACCCATACCCATACCCTCACCCTCACCCATACCCATACCCTCAACCATACCCTCACCCATACCCATACCCTCACCCATACCCACACCCATACCCTCACCCATACCCATACCCTCACCCATACCCTCACCCATACCCTCACCCTCACCCATACCCATACCCTCACCCATACCCTCACCCATACCCATACCCTCACCCATACCCATACCCTCACCCATACCCACACCCATACCCTCACCCATACCCTCACCCATACCCTCACCCATACCCATACCCATACCCTCACCCATACCCTCACCCATACCCCCACCCATACCCATACCCATACCCTCACCCATACCCATACCCATACCCTCACCCATACCCATACCCTCACCCATACCCATACCCTCACCCATACCCATACCCTCACCCATACCCTCACCCATACCCATACCCATACCCTCACCCTCGCCCATACCATCACCCATACCCTCACCCATACCCATACCCTCACCCATACCCTCACCCATACCCATACCCTCACCCATACCCTCACCCATACCCTGACCCCTACCCTCACCCATACCCTCACCCATACCCTAACCCATACCCTCACCCTCACCCATACCCCTACCCCTACCCATACCCCTACCCATACCCTCACCCATACCCTCACCCATACCCTCACCCATACCCATACCCTCACCCATACCCTCACCCATACCCCTACCCTCACCCATACCCTCACCTATACCCATACCCTCACCCTCACCCATACCCTCACCCATACCCATACCCATACCCTCACCCATACCCTTACCCTCACCCATACCCTCACCCTCACCCATACCCATACCCTTACCCATACCCTCACCCATACCCTCACCCATACCCATACCCTCACCCATACCCTCACCCATACCCATACCCATACCCTCACCCATACCCATACCCATACCCTCACCCATACCCTTACCCTCACCCATACCCTTACCCTCACCCATACCCTCACCCATACCCTCACCCATACCCATACCCATACCCTTACCCATACCCATACCCTCACCCATACCCATACCCTCACCCATACCCATACCCTCACCCATACCATACCCTCACCCATACCCACACCCATACCCTCACCCATACCCATACCCATACCCTCACCCATACCCTCACCCATACCCATACCCATACCCTCACCCATACCCTCACCCATACCCTCACCCATTACCCATACCCTCACCCATACCCTCACCCATACCCTCACCCATACCCTCACCCATACCCATACCCTTACCCATACCCTCACCCATACCCATACCCTCACCCATACCCTTACCCTCACCCATACCCTTACCCTCACCCATACCCTCACCCATACCCTCACCCATACCCTCACCCTCACCCATACCCATACCCATACCCTCACCCATACCCATAACCACACCCATACCCATACCCTCACCCATACCCATACCCATACCCATACCCATACCCTCACCCATACCCTCACCCATACCCCTACCCCTCACCCTCACCCATACCCTCACCCATACCCATACCCTCACCCATACGCTCACCCATACCCCAACCCTCACCCATACCCCTACCCATACCCTCACCCATACCCTCATCCATACCCATACCCTCACCCATACCCCTACCCATACCCTCACCCATACCATACCCTCACCCATACCCATACCCTCACCCATACCCATACCCCAACCCATACCCTCACCCTCACCCATACCCTCACCCATACCCTCACCCATACCCCTACCCATACCCCAACCCATACCCTCACCCATACCCATACCACCTCACCATATCCATACCCTCACCCATACCCTCACCCTCACCCCCATACCCTCACCCATACCCTCACCCATACCCATACCATACCCCTCACCCAATACCCTCACCCATACCCATACCCTCACCCATACCCATACCCCTCACCCATACCCTCACCCATAACCCATATGACCCTTACCCTCACCCATACCCCTCAACCCATACCATACCCTCACCATACCCTCACCCATACCCACACCCTACCCTCACCCATACCCATACCATCACCCATACCCTCACCCATACCCTCACCCATACCCATACCCTCACCCATACCCTCACCCATACCCATACCCTCACCCATACCCATGACCCTCACCCATACCCATACCCCTCACCCATACCCTCCCCCATACCCTTACCCTCACCCATACCCTTACCCTCACCCATACCCTCACCCATACCCTCACCCATACCCTCACCCTCACCATACCCTTACCCATACCCATACCCTCACCCATACCCTCACCCATACCCATACCCTCACACCATACCCATACCCTCACCCATACCCACACCCATACCCTCACCCATACCCATACCCTCACCCCATAACCCATACCCTCACCCATACCCTCACCCATACCCATACCCATACCCCATACCCTCACCCCCTCACCCATACCCCTACCCCTACCCTCACCCTCACCCATACCCTCACCCATACCCCTACCCTCACCCATACCCTCACCCATACCCTTACCCTCACCCATACCCTCACCCATACCCTCACCCATACCCTCACCCATACCCTTACCCCATACCCATACCCTTACCCATACCCATACCCTCACCCATACCCTTACCCTCACCCATACCCTCACCCATACCCTCACCCATACCCTCACCCTCACCCATACCCTTACCCATACCCTCACCCATACCCATACCCTCACCCATACCCTCACCCCTCACCCTCACCCATACCCATACCCTCACCCATACCCATACCCAATACCCTCACCCAATACCCATACCCATACCCTCACCCATACCCACACACTCACCCATACCCATACCCTCACCCATACCCTCACCCATACCCACACACCCATACCCTCACCCATACCCATACCCTCACCCATACCCTCACCCATACCCTCACCCATACCCATACCCTCACCCATACCCTCACCCATACCCATACCCTCACCCATACCCTCACCCTCACCCATACCCCTACCCCCTACCCCTAACCCTCACCCATACCCTCACCCATACCCTCACCCATACCCATACCCATACCCTCACCCATACCCTCACCCTCACCCATACCCCTACCCCTCACCCTCACCCATACCCTCACCCATACCCATACCCTCACCCATACCCTCACCCATACCCTCACCCATACCCATACCCTCACCCATACCCATACCCATACCCTCACCCTTACCCTTACCCTCACCCATACCCATACCCATACCCTCACCCATACCCCTTACCCACACCCATACCCTCACCCATACCCATACCCATACCCTCACCCATACCCTCACCCATACCCTCACCCAATACCCATACCCACACCCTCACCCATACCCCTCACCCATACCCTCACCCATACCCATACCCTCACCCATACCCCTACCCATACCCTCACCCATACCCCTACCCATACCCTCACCCTCACCCATACCCTCACCCATACCCTCACCCTCACCCATACCCTGACCCATACCCATACCCTCACCCATACCCCTACCCATACCCTCACCCTCACCCATGCCCTCACCCATGCCCTCACCCATACCCTCACCCATACCCATACCCCTCACCCATACCCTCACCCATACCCTCACCCATACCCTCACCCATACCCATACCCTCACCCATACTCATACCCATACCCTCACCATACCCTCACCCATACCCATTACCCTCACCCATACCCCTACCCTCACCCATACCCTCACCCATACCCTCACCCTCACCCATACCCTCACCCATACCCCCTACCCATACCCCTACCCATACCCCTACCCTCACCCTCCACCCTCACCCATACCCTCACCCATACCCTCACCCATACCCCTACCCATACCCCTACCTATACCCTCACCCTCACCCATACCCTCACCCTCACCCATACCCATGCCAATACCCTCACCCATACCCATACCCTCACCCATACCCATACCCTCACCCATACCCCTACCCATACCCTCACCCATACCCTCACCCATACCCTCACCCATACCCATACCCTCACCCATACCCATACCCATACCCTCACCCATACCCCTACCCCTACCCATACCCTCACCCATACCCTCACCCATACCCATACCCTCACCCATACCCTCACCCATACCTCCATTACCCTCACCCATACCCACCCCTACCCATACCCATACCCTCACCCATACCCACACCCATACCCTCACCCATACCCTCACCCATACCCTCACCCCATACCCTCACCCATACCCTCACCCATACCCATACCCATACCCTCACCCATACCCATACCATCACCCATACCCTCACCCATACCCTCACCCATACCCCTACCCATGCCCTCACCCATACCCTCACCCATACCCATACCCATACCCTCACCCATACCCATACCCTCACCCATACCCACACCCATACCCTCACCCATACCCCTCACCCATACCCATACCCTCACCCATACCCATACCCTCACCCATACCCTTACCCTCACCCATACCCTTACCCTCACCCATACCCATACCCCTTACCCATACCCTCACCCATACCCTCACCCATACCCATACCCTCACCCATACACCCATACCCCTCACCCATACCCACACCCATACCCTCACCCATACCCATACCCATACCCTCACCCATACCCTCACCCATACCCATACCCTCACCCATACCCTCACCCATACCCTCACCCATACCCCACACCCATACCCACACCCATACCCTCACCCATACCCCTACCCCTCACCCTCACCCATACCCTCACCCATACCCATACCCTCACCCATACCCCCACCCATACCCTCACCCATACCCTTACCCTCACCCATACCCTCACCCTCACCCATACCCATACCCATACCCTCACCCATACCCTTACCCTCGCCCATACCCTCACCCATACCCTCACCCATACCCTCACCCTCACCCATACCCTTACCCATACCCATACCCTCACCCATACCCTCACCCATACCCTCACCCATAACCCTCACCCATACCCTCACCCATACCCATACCCTCACCCATACCCCTACCCCTACCCCTCACCCATACCCTCACCCATACCCTCACCCATACCCATACCCTCACCCATACCCCACACCCATACCCTCACCCATACCCATACCCTCACCCATACCCTCACCCATACCCATACCCTCACCCATACCCTCACCCTCACCCATACCCCTACCCCTACCCCTCACCCATACCCCTCACCCATACCCTCACCCATACCCATACCCTCACCCATACCCCTACCCTCACCCATTACCCTCACCCATACCCATACCCTCACCCATACCCTCACCCATACCCATACCCTCACCCATACCCTCACCCTCACCCATACCCATTACCCCAACCCATACCCTCACCCTCACCCCATACCCTCACCCATACCCTCACCCCTACCATACCCCATACCCATACCCTCAACCATACCCTCAACCATACCCTCACCCATACCCATACCCTCACCCATACCCTCACCCATACCCTCACCCATACCCATACCCTCACCCATACCCATACCCTCACCCATACCCATACCCTCACCCATACACTCACCCATACCCCTACCCATACCCTCACCCTCACCCATACCCCTCACCCATACCCCTACCCATACCCTCACCCTCACCCCTCACCCATAACCATACCCTCACCTATACCCCTACCCATACCCTCGCCCTCACCCATGCCCTCACCCATACCCATACCCTCACCCATAACCCTCACCCATACCCTCACCCTCACCCATACCCATACCCTCACCCATACCCTCACCCATACCCATACCCTCACCCATACCCATAACCCCTTACCCTCACCCATACCCTCACCCATACCCATACCCTCACCCATACCCATACCCTTACCCTCACCCATACCCATACCCTCATCCTCACCCATACCCATACCCTCACCCATACCCTCACCCATACCCATACCCTCACCCATACCCTCACCCATACCCATACCCTTACCCTCACCCATACCCTCACCCATACCCACACCCATACCCATACCCTCACCCATACCCATACCCTCACCCATACCCTCACCCATACCCCTCACCCATACCCTCACCCTCACCCATACCCCTCACCCATATCCTCACCCATACCCTCACCCCATACCCATACCCTCACCCATACCCATTACCCTCACCCATACCCTCACCCATACCCATACCCTCACCCATACCCATACCCTCACCCATACCCTCACCCAAACCAATACCCCCTCCCATACCCTCACCCATACCCTCACCCATACCCTCACCCATACCCTCACCCATACCCATACCCATACCTTCACCCACACCCTCACCCATACCCTCACCCTCACCCATACCCTCACCCATACCCTCACCCATACCCTCACCCATACCCTCACCCATACACCTCACCCATACCCCTATCCTCACCCCTACCCATACCCTCACCCATACCCCTACCCTCACCCCTACCCTCACCCCTACCCATACCCTCACCCATACCCTCACCCATACCCCTACCCATACCCCTACCCATACCCTCACCCATACCCTCACCCATACCCTCACCCAAACCCATACCCTCACCAATACCCTCACCCATATCCTCACCCATACCCATAACCCATACCCCTACCCCTACCCATACCCTCACCCCTACCCTCACCCATACCCTCACCCATACCCTCACCCATACCCATACCCTCACCCTCACCCCTCACCCATACCCATACCCATAACCTCACCCATACCCTCACCCATACCCTCACCCACCCATACCCATACCCCTCACCCATACCCTCACCCATACCCATACCCATACCCTCACCCATACCCCATACCCTCACCCATACCCATACCACTACCCATACCCTCACCCTCACCCATACCCTCACCCATACCCCATACCCATACCCTCACCCCTACCCTCACCCCTACCCTCACCCCTACCCTCACCCTCACCCATACCCTCACCCATACCCATACCCTCACCCATACCCTCACCCATACACCTACCCATATCCTCACACCATACCCATACCCTCACCCATACCCTCACCCATACCCTCACCCCATACCCCTTACCCTCACCCATACCCTTACCCTCACCCATACCCATACCCTCAACCTCACCCATACCCTCACCCATACCCTTACCCTCACCCCATACCCATACCCTCACCCATACCCATACCCTCACCCATACCCATACCCTCACCCATACCCATTACCCTCACCCATACCCATACCCATACCCTCACCCATACCCTCACCCATACCCCTACCCCTACCCCTCACCCTCACCCATACCCTCACCCATACCCCTACCCTCACCCATTACCCTCACCCATACCCTCACCCATACACCTACCCATACCCTCACCCATACCCATACCCTCACCCATACCCCTACCCTCACCCATACCCTCACCCACACCCTCACCCACACCCCTACCCACACCCTCACCCATACACCTACCCATACCCTCACCCTCACCCATACACATAGCCCTACCCCTCACCCCTACCCATACCCATACCCTCACCCATACCCATCTCACCCATACCCATACCCCTCACCCATACCCATACCCTCACCCATACCTATACCCTCACCCCATACCCATACCCATACCATACCCTCACCTATACCCATACCCATACCCCTCACCCCTACCCATACCCCTACCCATATCCCTACCCTCACCCATAACCCCCTACCCTCACCCATACCCCTACCCTCACCCATACCCCTACCCTCACCCATACCCTCAACCCACACCCTCACCCATACCCTCACCCATACCCTCACCCATACCCTCACCCATACCCCTACCCATACCCTCACCCCCTACCCATACCCTCACCCCTACCCATACCCATACCCTCACCCCTACCCATACCCTCACCCATACCCATACCCTCACCCTCACCCTCACCCATACCCTCACCCATACCCATACCCTCACCCCTACCCATACCCATACCCATACCCATACCCCATACCATACCCTCACCCATACCCATACCCTCACCCCTACCCTCACCCCTACCCTCACCCATACCCTCACCCATACCCTCACCCCTACCCTCACCCATACCCTCACCCATACCCATACCCTCACCCCTACCCATACCCATACCCTCACCCATACCCCCTACCCATACCCTCACCCATACCCTCACCCATACCCTCACCCTCACCCATACCCTCACCCATACCCTAACCCTCACCCATACCCATACCCTCACCCATACCCATACCCTCACCCATACCCACACCCTCACCCATACCCACACCCTCACCCATACCCATACCCTCACCCATACCCATACCTTCACCCACACCCTCACCCATACCCTCACCCTCACCCATACCCTCACCCATACCCCTACCCCTACCCCTACCCCTACCCCTACCCATACCCTCACCCATACCCCTCACCCATACCCTCACCCATACCCTCACCCAATACCCTCACCCCTACCCATACCCTCACCCATACCCCTACCCTCACCCCTACCCATACCCTCAACCCATACCCATACCCCTACCCCTACCCATTACCCTCACCCATACCCTCACCCATACCCTCACCCAAACCCATACCCTCACCAATACCCTCACCCATATCCTCACCCATATCCTCACCCATACCCATACCCTCACCCATACCCATACCCCTACCCCTACCCATACCCTCCACCCTCACCCTCAACATACACTCACCCCTACCCTCACCCATACACTCACCCATACCCTCACCCATACCCATACCCTCACCCATACCCATACCCTCACCCTCACCCATACCCTCACCCTCACCCATACCCTCACCCTCACCCATACCCATAACCCTCACCCATACCCTCACCCATACCCATACCCTCACCCATACCCTCACCCATACCCATACCCATACCCTCACCCATACCCATACCCTCACCCATACCACTACCCATACCCTCACCCTCACCCATACCCATACCCTCACCCATACCCATACCCCTACCCTCACCCCTACCCCTACCCTCACCCCTACCCTCACCCCTACCCTCACCCTCACCCATACCCATACCCTCACCCATACCCTCACCCATACCCTCACCCATACACCTACCCATATCCTCACCCATACCCATACCCCTCACCCATACCCTCACCCATACCCTCACCCATACCCTTACCCTCACCCATACCCTTACCCTCACCCATACCCTTACCCTCACCCATACCCATACCCTCACCCTCACCCATACCCTCACCCATACCCTTACCCTCACCCATACCCTCACCCATACCCATACCCATACCCTCACCCATACCCTCACCCATACCCATACCCTCACCCATACCCTCACCCATACCCATACCCTCACCCATACCCTCACCCATACCCCTACCCCTACCCCTCACCCTCACCCATACCCATACCCTCACCCATACCCTCACCCATACCCTCACCCATACACCTACCCATACCCTCACCCATACCCATACCCTCACCCATACCCCTACCCTCACCCATACCCTCACCCATACCCTCACCCACACCCTCACCCACACCCCTACCCATACCCTCACCCATACCCATACCCATACCCATACCCATACCCCTACCCATACCCTTACCCTCACCCATACCCACACCCATACCTATACACTCACCCATACCCCTACCCCTACCCCTCACCCTCACCCATACCCATACCCATACCCTCACCCATAACCATACCCTCACCCATAACCATACCCTCACCCATAACCATACCCTCACCCATAACCATACCCTTACCCATACCCTCACCCATGCCCATGCCCTCACCCATACCCATACCCTCACCCATACCCATACCCTCACCCATACCACTACCCATACCCTCACCCTCACCCTCACCCTCACCCATACCCATACCCTCACCCATACCCCTACCCATACCCATACCCCTACCCTCACCCCTACCCCTACCCTCACCCCTACCCTCACCCCTACCCTCACCCCTACCCTCACCCTCACCCATACCCATACCCATACCCTCACCCATACACCTACCCATATCCTCACCCATACCCATACCCTCACCCATACCCTCACCCATACCCTTACCCTCACCCATACCCTTACCCTCACCCATACCCTTACCCTCACCCATACCCTTACCCTCACCCATACCCATACCCTCACCCTCACCCATACCCTCACCCATACCCTTACCCTCACCCATACCCTCACCCATACCCATACCCATACCCATACCCATACCCTCACCCATACCCTCACCCTCACCCATACCCTCACCCATACCCATACCCTCACCCATACCCATACCCTCACCCATACCCATACCCTCACCCATACCCCTACCCCTACCCCTCACCCTCTCCCATACCCTCACCCATACACCTACCCATACCCTCACCCATACCCCTACCCTCACCCATACCCTCACCCATACCCTCACCCACACACTCACCCATACACCTACCCATACCCTCACCCATACCCCTACCCTCACCCATACCCTCACCCATACCCTCACCCATACCCTCACCCACACCCCTACCCATACCCTCACCCATACCCATACCCATACCCATACCCCTACCCATACCCTTACCCTTACCCACACCCACACCTATACACTCACCCATACCCCTACCCCTACCCCTCACCCTCACCCTCACCCTCACCCTCACCCTCACCCATACCCATACCCATACCCATACCCATACCCTCACCCATAACCATACCCTCACCCATAACCATACCCCTACCCATACCCTCACCCATACCCATACCCTCACCCATACCCTCACCCATACCCTCACCCATACCCTCACCCATACCCTCACCCATACCCTCACCCATACCCCTACCCATACCCTCAACCCTACCCATACCCTCACCCATACCCTCACCCATACCCTCACCCATACCCTCACCCATACCCTCACCCATACCCTCACCCATACCCTTACCCATACCCTCACCCATACCCTCACCCATACCCTCACCCCTACCCATACCCTCACCCATACCCTCACCCATACCCATACCCATACCCATACCCTCACCCATACCTTCACCCATACCCTCACCCATACCCTCACCCATACCCCTAGCCATACCCTCACCCATACCCCTACCCATACCCCTACCCATACCCCTACCCATACCCTTACCCATACCCATACCCTTACCCATACCCTCACCCCTACCCTCACCCATACCCTCACCCATACCCTCACCCATACCCCTACCCATACCCATACCCATACCCATACCCATACCCATACCCATACCCATACCCATACCCATACCCATACCCAAGGGGCGCAGTCTTATTACATCCAATCCATGTTATAGGGCATCACAAACATAGCATAACATTTTTTTCATGTAAATCATACACGCGTAATCCCAAACACAACAAAACAGATTTGCAACGTATTAAAATACCAAAATATTTTTAAATATGTAAGACAAAGAATTCTTTTAACTATAGCATTTAAAATAGGAAAACGGATAACACATAAAGTACTGTCAATACCACAAACGCAATTTACTTTCCCTTTGGTCGCTGCTACCATGTGCGGTGCATGGTATGGAGCATAACAACAATAACAAACATTCAATAAAACTGTAAATCAACCATTAACATTAACAGTATTCACATAGGTAATACACAAGTACAGCCAACGTTAAAAAAAATCTTACCTTTCTCTTTCCTCACTAGACCCTCTTCTTTTCAGCTCCGGTCTGTCAAGTGAAGCATCAGAACAATGACATCAGCATTAAAAGTTATGCTAAATAATACGCGAAAATTATCAATCACTAACGAGCAGATTCGCAACACACTAAAATACTGCATAAATAAATACTTAAATCAATGTTTTCTTTAGCAATAACATTTACAATAGAAACAGTTAACAAAAAAAGCTGTAACAAAAAAAACAAAAAAAGTACCTTTTACATCGCTCGCTGCGCCTTGTACTATTTGCTACCAATTATGGCATAAGCATTCACTAAAAAATACCAACAGTTTTGCTGAAAATCCAAGATTTATCCAATGTAACATTAGTCTAAATAAAACAAACTATATATGTAGCACTTGCTATAGACATTAGCAAAGATCAAATACCACCATGCTCATATATAAATGCAATGAAATTTGAACATATACCAATACAATTGCATAATTTAGAAGAAAGAGGACTTTCTCCTCAAATTCCTTTTGCGCAAATTTGAACATTACCTCATGGCTCTCGAAAGTCATCAGGGGCTGTTGTTAATGTACCTGCAGATGTTATGACAATAGTCACAATTTTACCAAGGCAAATCAATGATGAAATGACAATTCCAATCAAACTAAAAAGAAAGTTAGCTTTCAAATCATTTACCCAGTTTGAAAATGTTAGACCAAACATAGTGAAAAGAGCAGCACTATGGCTAGCAACAAACAGTGACATGTTTAAAGAATATGGAGTCACAGTTAATCCAGATTGGTAATATATACCACAAGAAATAAACTATTGCAGTGAAACATCTGAAGATCATAATTCAACAAGCTCCTCAGACATACAAGCAGGAAATTTAGATACTTTATTAATAAATGAAACGATCACAACGGATAGTCCCAATGTATTATGTTTAGCACCTGCTGAACATAACACACCCAAAGGTTTATATGAAGACAAAGATTCAGAATTTTTAGCTTTTCCAACCATATTTGCTGGCCCTCGAAGACCTAATAATAATGATAGACATGTACCTGTACATTATAGTACAATATGCTAACGGAAATTAAGGAGGTATGATAGAAGAGTGTCCAAATCTATTATAAATATTTTCTTTAAACTAAAAAAATTGCACTTAAAACAAATAAAAGGGAAAGTAAATATTTAATGACATTTTTCAACAATGGTGAATGTATTACTGCCAAAGACAAAACATAACTTAGAAAGCATCTACAAATATAATGAAGGGTACAAAATATTAAAAACTATTTGCAGTTCACCACCATATTGAGAGCACTGCAAAAAAGATCTCTTTGCAATGATAAGGCAACTTGGAATACCAACATTTTTCCTCACTTTATCTGAGCCAGAAACTAAATGGCAACACTTAATTAATATATTATTATGAGTGCAAAATCTACATGATTGCACTGAAGAACAATTTAAAGAAATGTCCTGGGAAACAAAATGTAAATAAATACTTGAAGATCCAATTACCTGTGCAAGGCATTTTGACTTTCTAGTAAGCTGCGTGATAATGGACAAAACAAACCCTATTGGAAAATTACAAGACTTCTTTTACAGGGTTGAATTCCGACAAAGAGTTTCACCACATATACACGCATTATTATGGATTGAAAATGCACCATTATATGGAATAGCAAAGTTACCACAAGTCATTACATTTATAGACAAATGTATACCTTGCAGTAAATCGCAAGAACCAGAATTAGAGAAATTACTACCTCTACGAAAGCATGCACACACCAACAATTGCAGAAGATAGAGGGATGGAGGGATGGATAGGAGGAAAGGTAACACTCTGTTCCAGCCCTGGTGGGAGAGATGGAAGGGAGGGAGAGAGGGATTGAGGGATGGGTATAGGGTTATAACTAACTTAGTAGCTATATACCTAACCCTGAAGCTATATACCTAAGCCTGAAGCTATATACCTAAGCCTGAAGATTTATACCTAAGCCTGAATATTTATACCCAAGCCTGAAGCTAAGTACACATGGAAGGGAAAGGATAAAGGTAACACTCTGTTCCAGCCCTGGTGTGAGGGAGGGATATAGGGATGGAAGAGAGGGATAGAGGGATGGGAGGGGTGGAAGGGAGAGATAGAGGGATGGATCTTCATAGTACCGTAAATAAATTGTTACAATAATATATAACCACATTCACATGAAAGTACACTAACTTTATTACACACTAGCTATTTACCTTTCTATTAGCTTGCTGTTACCATGTTTTTCACTACATTCAGCAAAGTAAGGCATCAGAAAAATAAATAATCTTTGACAGGCCCCTAAATTGCAAGCAGTTAGTAACAAACAGTACAAAAGAGATGCCAAGTATAGTAAAATACACAACAATTAAAAATAGCACATAATAGTTTTTTTCATGCAAATATATATAATACACTGAAATGAACACATCAAGTAGAGGTAACATTAAATATCGAAGCATACCTTTCTGCTCCCATGCCATCCTTTCTTCATAGCAGTAAGGAAACAGGTAAACATATATAAAGCAAAAAGATAAACTACATCAATTACAGACAACATTCAATATCAAATTATACCTTTCTAGTTGCATGCTGTCCTCTGTTGTCACCTCCTTATGAAAGACTGAACACATACAATAGAATGTGATGAAATACATAAAATAGAAGCAACATTAAATATTAAAGCGTACCTTTCTGGTCGCATGCTGTCCAGTCTTCTCAACTCCGTACAAAGAGGTGCACATATACAATACAGAGATATAAAATAGTCAATACATTACAGTAAAGACAAAGTACAGCCAATGTTCAAAACCAAAACTTAACTTCCTCTTCTCTTGTTGCTATGTCTTTATTACTCCTGTTAGTGATATAGGCATCGCAAAAACACTATCAACATTGTTAGTTGCAATGAGATTCTATTTTCGCAATACATACAAAAAAATGTACCTTTCACTTCACTCGCTGCTACATCTTCTCCGGTCAGGTCTTTGGGGTGGGTTATTAGTTCATAACATAAAATAACATTATGGTAACGTAAATTATACACACGTAATACCAAACACAACAAATTCACAAAATATCAAAATATTTAAAAAAATTGCAAAAAAATGTATTTTAGCTATAACATTAAAAATAAGAAAATGGATAACACATAAATTAGTGTCAATATTAGAAAACACAACTAATCTACGCTTTCCTCGCTGCTACCACATGCGCTACATAGGATGGAGCATAACAATAACAAACATTAGGTAAAACCATAAATCACACATTTACTGTCAGGCTCAGTCTTCTCAACTCTTCGGGGCTGTGCTGAATGACCTATAACCTCCCCAACTCACCCAGAGCCTGAAGTATAAACACAGGCAACTAGGACAGTCCTGCAGGGGAAGGAAGGGGACAGCGGGGAGGGAGATCTGAAACGAGAACGACAGCCAGTTAGAATACACCCCGCACCCCTTTAAACGAGTATCTCCCACTTTCTGTCCTTTCTTATATATTACTGTGTCACCCCTACCTGTAAAGGAAAATACGTTGGACCTGAAATCTAGGAGAAGAGACTCGGGGCGATGCCAGGGTGTTGTAACCAACTGCTGATCAAGACACAATAAATAACTTATAATTCACATTCCTATGTGGGCTGAACTCCCGTACAAACAATTCTTATGCATACCAAACACTGTTTGTTTTCATTCCTGTAGGCACAACACTCCCTCTGGCTTGAACCCCCTATCTCGTTTCTCCTGTGTAGGGATGATATAAAGTACAAAACAATGTGAAGACTTCTCAGACAGTTCAGGAGTCAAAAGGATAAAGGGTTCAGTTGAACCAATAATGATTCCAAGTTCCACAGGCGTCTAATACCTCTTAGACGTCCATGCAGTTATGCATCACAGTAAATGGGTAGAAAATAGTCAGAGCCCCGACTTCTATTCAATGATGTACGATACCCAATAGTGCCTGGGCTCAGGTTTCTCCCTGCAATGAGACAACAAAGTCACGTCTCTTCCAACAGGGAGATTCAGACTGAGAAAGCGACTAGAACATGCCCCAAGACTCGTTACCAGCGAGACTCCGCTTGGAGTCTCGCGTGGCAGCATACCCGACCCAGAGCGGGGTACCGTTGGTTTCAAAGACATGGAAGAACAGAGAAGAATCTTACCGGGACTGCAGCATACCAACCCTCTCCGTCTCCTCAAGAATAATCGGCAAAGTTGGCGTCTTTGGCAAGCTATTTACATCCTTGTTTTGCGTGGCTTGCGTCACGCACGCAACTTGATACCCAGCATGCTGGGAATTGTAGTTTTCTGCTTGCGCGGCTGCCTTCTTCGTGACGCAGAGTTGCTTACAGTGATCAGCGGAAGACAGGAATCCTGACATTTACATTAAGAATATTCACATACAATATACATAAATAATGGCAACGTAAAAAAATACATCTTACCTTTCTCTTTCCTCGCTGCTCCCTCTTCTTTTCAGCTACGGTCTGTCAAATGAAGCATCAGAACAATGACATCGGCATTAATAGTTATGCTAAATAACACACGCGTATTATGAAATACTATCCAGCAGATTCGCAATACACTAAAATACTACATAAATAATAGAATCGATAGGTTTTCTCTAGCCATAACATTTACAATAGGAAAAACAGTTAACACAAAAAGTTGTAACAAAAGAAAACAAAACTTACCTTTTGCTTCGCTCGCTGCGCCTTCTTTCTAGCGACCGGTTACAGAGGTGGGGCATCACAAAATTAGCATAAACATTGGAAATCCCTGTACAATACACGTGCGCATTATGAAACATTACACAGCAGATTTGCAACATAGTAATATATGCATTATTAATAAATAGTTGCCACATAACTATTTAAACACAAATATTTACTTTACAAAAAATATAAACACAAAGTAATGCAAAAATAGAATACAATATTATATTACTTACCTTGCTGTTCCGTCTTCTGACGTCCACGCAGTAAAGAAAAGATTCACAAAATAGCATAACATTAGCAGGTACCGTCAAGTACACAAACGCATTAACAAACAATACATAGCACATTCGAAACAAAATAAAAAAACATTTTTAACAAATAGTTACATCAAATATTTTTTCAAACAATAACATTTACAATACAAACCTAGTTAACACAAAGAAATCTACATAATACATTCTTAACTTTTATATCCCCAAGGGCGCAGTCTTATCACATCCAATCCATGTTATAGGGCATCACAAACATAGCATAACATTTTTTTAATGTAAATCATACACGCGCAATCCCAAAGACAACAAAACAGATTTGCAACGTATTAAAATACCAAAATATTTTTAAATATGCAAGACAAAGAATTCTTTTAACTATAGCATTTAAAATGGGAAAACGGATAACACAAAGTACTGTCAATACCACAAACACAATTTACTTTCCCTTTGGTCGCTGCTACCACGTGCGGTGCATGGTATGGAGCATAACAACAATAACAAACATTCAATAAAACTGTAAATCAACCATTAACATTAACAGTATTCACATAGATAATACACAAGTACAGCCAACGTTAAAAAAAATCTTACCTTTCTCTTTCCTCACTGGACCCTCTTCTTTTCAGCTCCGGTCTGTCAAGTGAATCATCAGAACAATGACATCAGCATTAAAAGTTATAATAAATATGTTATGTTATGTTATGTTATAATGGCTTTTGTAGAGCACGCGGCTACTCAAAAAGAGTGTCCCGGCGCTTTAAAAATGAGGGCTGCAGACTGCTAACATAACACATTAAAAGAGAGAGTATCACTGAAATACAAAACAGAACAAGAAACAAAGCCTACTGGGTGAACAACCAGGTTTTGAGGCAAATACACGCAAAAATTATCAATCACTACCGAGCAGATTTGCAACACACTAAAATACTGCATAAATAAATACTTAAATCAATGTTTTCTTTAGCAATAACATTTACAATAGAAACAGTTAACAAAAAAAGCTGTAACAAAAAAAACAAAAAAAGTACCTTTTACATCGCTCACTGCGCATTTGTACTATTTGCTACCAATTATGGCATAAGCATTCACTAAAAAATACCAACAGTTTTGCTGAAAATCCAAGATTTATCCAATGTAACATTAGTCTAAATAAAACAAACTATATATGTAGCACTTGCTATAGACATTAGCAAAGATAAAATACCACCATGCTCATATATAAATGCAATGAAATTTGAACATTTACCAATACAATTACAATTGCATAATTTAGAAGAATGAGGACTTTCTCCACAAATTCCTTTTGCGCAAATTTGAACATTACCTCATGGCTCTCGAAAGTCATCAGGGGCTGTTGTTAATGTACCTGCAGATGTTATGACAACAGTCACAATTTTACCAAGGCAAATCAATGATGAAATGACAATTTCAATCAAACTAAAAAGAAAGTTGGCTTTCAAATAATTTACCCAGTTTGAAAATGTTTGACCAAACATAGTGAAAAGAGCAGCACTATGGCTAGCAACAAACAGTGACATGTTTAAAGAATATGGAGTCACAGTTAATCCAGATTGGTAATATATACCACAAGAAATAAACTATTGCAGTGAAACATCTGAAGATCATAATTCAACAAGCTCTTCAGACAACATACAAGCAGGAAATTTAGATACTTTATTAATAAATGAAACGATCACAACCAATAGTCCCAATGTATTATGTTTAGCACCTGCTGAACATAACACACCTAGAGGTTTATATGAAGACAAAGAATCAACATTTTTAGCTTTTCCAACCATATTTGTTGGCCCTCGAAGACCTAATAATAATGATAGACATGTACCTGTACATTATAGTACAATATGCCAACAGGAATTAAGGAGGTGTGATAGAAGAGTGTCCAAATCTATTACAAATATTTTCTTTAAACTAAAAAAATTGCACTTAAAACAAATAAAAGGGAAAGTAAATATTTATTTAATGAAATTTTTCAACAATGGTGAATGTATTACTGCCAAAGACAAAACATAACTTAGAAAGCATCTACAAATATAATGAAGGGTACAAAATATTAAAAACTATTTGCAGTTCACCACCATATTGAGAGCACTGCAAAAAAGATCTCTTTGCAATGATAAGGCAACTTGGAATACCAACATTTTCCTCACTTTATCTGCCCCAGAAACTAAATGGCAACACTTAATTAATATATTATTATGAGTGCAAAATCTACATGATTGCACTGAAGAACAATTTAAAGAAATGTCCTGGGAAACAAAATGTAAATAAATACTTGAAGATCCAATTACCTGTGCAAGGCATTTTGACTTTCTAGTAAGCTGCGTGATAATGGACAGAACAAACCCTATTGGAAAATTACAAGACTTCTTTCACAGGGTTGAATTCCGACAAAGAGTTACCACATATACACGCATTATTATGGATTGAAAATGCACCATTATATGGAATAGCAAAGTTACCACAAGTCATTACATTTATAGACAAATGTATACCTTGCAGTAAATCGTAAGAACCAGAATTAGAGAAATTACTACCTCTACGAAAGCATGCACACACCAACAATTGCAGAAGATAGAGGGATGGAGGGATGGATAGGAGGAAAGGTAACACTCTGTTCCAGCCCTGGTGGGAGAGATGGAAGAGAGGGAGTGAGGGATTGAGGGATGGGTATAGGGTTATACCTAACTTAGTAGCTATATACCTAACCCTGAAGCTATATACCTAACCCTGAAGCTATATACCTAAGCCTGAAGCTATATACCTAAGCCTGAAGATTTATACCTAAGCCTGAATATTTATACCCAAGCCTGAAGCCAAGTACCTAACACATGGAAGGGAAAGGAAGGAAGGTAACACTCTGTTCCAGCCCTGGTGTGAGGGAGGGATAGAGGGATGGAAGAGAGGGATAGAGGGATGGGAGGGGTGGAAGGGAGAGATGGAGGGATGGATCTTCATAGTACCGTAAATAAATTGTTACAATAATATATAACCACATTCACATGAAAGTACACTAACTTTATTACACACTAGCTATTTACCTTTCTATTAGCTTGCTGTTACCATGTTTTTCACTCCATTCAGCAAAGTAAGGCATCAGAAAAATAAATAATCTTTGACAGGCCCCTAAATTGCAAGCAGTTAGTAACAAACAGTACAAAAGAGATGCCAAGTATAGTAAAATACACAACAATTAAAAATAATAGCACATAATAGTTTTTTTCATGCAAATATATATAATACACTGAAATGAACACATCAAGTAGAGGTAACATTAAATATCGAAGCATACCTTTCTGCTCCCATGCCATCCTTTCTTCCTAGCAGTAAGGAAACAGGTAAACATATATAAAGCAAAAAGATAAACTACATCAATTACAGACAACATTCAATATCAAATTATACCTTTCTAGTTGCATGCTGTCCTCTGTTGTCACCTTCTTATGAAAGACTGGACACATACAATAGAATGTGATGAAATACATAAAATAGAAGCAACATTAAATATTAAAGCGTACCTTTCTGGTCGCATGCTGTCCAGTCTTCTCAACTCCGTACAAAGAGGTGCACATATACAATACAGAGATATAAAATAGTCAATACATTACAGTAAAGACAAAGTACAGCCAATGTTCAAAAACAAAACTTACCTTCCTCTTCTCTTGTTGCTATGTCTTTATTACTCCTGTTAGTGATATAGGCATCGCAAAAACACTATCTACATTGTTAGTTGCAATGGGATTCTATTTTCGCAATACATACAAAAAAATGTACCTTTCAATTCACTCGCTGCTACATCTTCTCCGGTCAGGTCTTTGGGGTGGGTTATTAGTTCATAACATAAAATAACATTATGGTAACGCAAATTATACACACGTAATACCAAACACAACAAATTCACAAAATATTTAAAAAATTGCAAAGAAATGTATTTTAGCTATAACAGTAACAATAAGAAAACGGATAACACATACATTAGTGTCAATATTAGAAAACACAACTAATCTACGCTTTCCTCGCTGCTACCACATGCGCTACATAGGATGGAGCATAACAATAACAAACATTAGGTAAAACCATAAATCACACATTTACTGTCAGGCTCAGTCTTCTCAACTCTTCGGGGCTGTATTGAATGACCTATAACCTCCCCAACTCACCCAGAGCCTGAAGTATAAACACAGGCGACTAGGACAGTCCTGCAGGGGAAGGAAAGGAAGGGGACAGCGGGGAGGGAGATCTGAAACGAGAACAGCCAGTTAGAATACACCCCTGTACCCCCTTAAATGAGTATCAACCACTTTCTTTCCTTTCTTATACATTACGGTGTCACCCCTACCTGTAAAGGAAAATACGTTGGACCTGAAATCTAGGAGAAGAGACTCGGGGCGATGCCAGGGTGTTGTAACCAACTGCTGATCAAGACACAATAAATAACTTATAATTCACATTCCTATGTGGGCTGAACTCCCGTACAAACAATTCTTATGCATACCAAACACTGTTTGTTTTCATTCCTGTAGGCACAACACTCCCTCTGGCTTGAACCCCCTATCTTGTTTCTCCTGTGTAGGGATGATATAAAGTACAAAACAATTTGAAGACTTCTCAGACAGTTCAGGAGTCAAAAGGATAACGGGTTCAGTTGAACCGATAATGATTCCAAGTTCCACGGGCGTCTAATACCTCTTAGACGCCCATGCAGTTATGCATCACAGTAAATGGGTAGAAAATAGTCAGAGCCCCAACTTCTATTCAATGATGTACGATACCCAATAGTGCCTGGGCTCAGGTTTCTCCCTGCAAGGAGACGACAAAGTCACGTCTCTTCCAACAGGGAGATTCGGACTGAGAAAGCGACTAGAACATGCCCCAAGACTCGTTACCAGCGAGAATCCGCTTGGAGCATCCGTGGCAGCATACCCGACCCAGAGCGGGGTACCGTTGGTTTCAAAGACATGGAAGAACAGAGAAGAATCTTACCGGAACTGCAGCATACCAACCCTCTCTGTCTCCTCACAAGAATAATCGGCAAAGTCGGCGTCTTTGGCAAGCTATTTACTTGCTTGTTTTGGTGGCTTGCGTCACGCACGCAACGTGATACCTGGCATGCAGGGAATTGTAGTTCTCTGCTTGCGCGGCTGCCTTCTTCGTGACGCAGAGTTGCTTACAGTGATCAGCGGAAGACAGGAATCCTGACATTTACATTAAGAATATTCACATACAATATACATAAATAATGGCAACGTAAAAAATACATCTTACCTTTCTCTTTCCTCGCTGCTCCCTCTTCTTGTCAGCTACGGTCTGTCAAATGAAGCATCAGAACAATGACATCGGCATTAATAGTTATGCTAAATAACACACGCGTATTATCAAATACTATCCAGCAGATTCGCAATACACTAAAATACTACATTAGTAGAATCAATAGGTTTTCTCTAGCCATAACATTTACAATAGGAAAAACAGTTAACACAAAAAGTTGTAACAACAAAAGAAAACAAAACTTCCCTTTTGCTTCGCTCGCTGCGCCTTCTTTCTAGCGACCAGTTACGGAGGTGGGGCATCACAAAATTAGCATAAACATTGGAAATCCCTGTACAATACACGTGCGCATTATGAAACATTACACAGCAGATTTGCAACATAGTAATATATGCATTATTAATAGTTGCCAAATAACTATTTAAACACAAATATTTACTTTACAAAAAATATAAACACAAAGTAATGCAAAAATAGAATACAATATTATGTTATTACTTACCTTGCTGTTCCATCTTCTGACCTCCACGCAGTAAAGAAAAGATTCACAAAATACCATAAACATTAGCAGGTACCGTCAAGTACACAAACGCATTAACAAACAATACATAGCACATTCGAAACAAAATAAAAAAACATTTTTAACAAATAGTTACATCAAATATTTTTTCAAACAATAACATTTACAATACAAACCTAGTTAACACAAAGAAATCTACATAATACATTTTTAACTTTTATATCCCCAAGGGCGCAGTCTTATCATATCCAATCCATGTTATAGGGCATCACAAACATAGCATAACATTTTTTTCATGTAAATCATACACGCGTAATCCCAAACACAACAAAACAGATTTGCAACGTATTAAAATACCAAAATATTTTTAAATATGTAAGACAAAGAATTCTTTTAACTATAGCATTTAAAATAGGAAAACGGATAACACATAAAGTACTGTCAATACCACAAACACAATTTACTTTCCCTTTGGTCGCTGCTACCACGTGCGGTGCATGGTATGGAGCATAACAACAATAACAAACATTCAATAAAACTGTAAATCAACCATTTAACATTAACAGTATTCACATAGGTAATACACAAGTACAGCCAACGTTAAAAAAAATCTTACCTTTCTCTTTCCTCACTGGACCCTCTTCTTTTCAGCTCCGGTCTGTCAAGTGAAGCATCAGAACAATGACATCAGCATTAAAAGTTATGCTAAATACACGCAAAAAATTATCAATCACTACCGAGCAGATTTGCAACACACTAAAATACTGCATAAATAAATACTTAAATCAATATGTTTTCTTTAGCAATAACATTTACAATAGAAAAAACAGTTAACAAAGAAAGCTGTAACAAAAAAACAAAAAAAGTACCTTTTACATCGCTCGCTGCGCCTTGTACTATTTGCTACCAATTATGCCATAAGCATTCACTAAAAATACCAACAGTTTTGCTGAAAATCCAAGATTTATCCAATGTAACATTAGTCTAAATAAAACAAACTATATATGTAGCACTTGCTATAGACATTAGCAAAGATAAAATACCACCATGCTCATATATAAATGCAATGAAATTTGAACATATACCAATACAATTACAATTGCATAATTTAGAAGAATGAGGACTTTCTCCACAAATTCCTTTTGCGCAAATTTGAACATTACCTCATGGCTCTCGAAAGTCATCAGGGGCTGTTGTTAATGTACCTGCAGATGTTATGACAACAGTCACAATTTTACCAAGGCAAATCATTGATGAAATGACAATTTCAATCAAACTAAAAAGAAAGTTGGCTTTCAAATCATTTACCCAGTTTGAAAATGTTTGACCAAACATAGTGTAAAGAGCAGCACTATGGCTAGCAACAAACAGTGACATGTTTAAAGAATATGGAGTCACAGTTAATCCAGATTGGTAATATATACCACAAGAAATAAACTATTGCAGTGAAACATCTGAAGATCATAATTCAACAAGCTCTTCAGACAACATACAAGCAGGAAATTTAGATACTTTATTAATAAATGAAACGATCACAACCAATAGTCCCAATGTATTATGTTTAGCACCTGCTGATTATAACACACCTAGAGGTTTATATGAAGACAAAGATTCAACATTTTTAGCTTTTCCAACCATATTTGCTGGCCCTCGAAGACCTAATAATAATGATAGACATGTACCTGTACATTATAGTACAATATAGAGGGATGGATCTTCATAGTACCGTAAATAAATTGTTACAATAATATATAACCACATTCACATGAAAGTACACTAACTTTATTACACACTAGCTATTTACCTTTCTATTAGCTTGCTGTTACCATGTTTTTCACTCCATTCAGCAAAGTAAGGCATCAGAAAAATAAATAATCTTTGACAGGTCCCTAAATTGCAAGCAGTTAGTAACAAACAGTACAAAAGAGATGCCAAGTATAGTAAAATACACAACAATTAAAAATAATAGCACATAATAGTTTTTTTCATGCAAATATATATAAAACACTGAAATGAACACATCAAGTAGAGGTAACATTCAATATCGACGCATACCTTTCTGCTCCCATGCCATCCTTTCTTCCTAGCAGTAAGGAAACAGGTAAACATATATAAAACAAAAAGATAAACTACATCAATTACAGACAATATTCAATATCAAATTATACCTTTCTAGTTGCATGCTGTCCTCTGTTGTCACCTCCTTATGAAAGACTGGACACATACAATAGAATGTGATGAAATACATAAAATAGAAGCAACATTAAATATTAAAGCGTACCTTTCTGGTCGCATGCTGTCCAGTCTTCTCAACTCCGTACAAAGAGGTGCACATATACAATACAGAGATATAAAATAGTCAATACATTACAGTAAAGACAAAGTACAGCCAATGTTCAAAACCAAAACTTAACTTCCTCTTCTCTTGTTGCTATGTCTTTATTACTCCTGTTAGTGATATAGGCATCGCAAAAACACTATCTACATTGTTAGTTGCAATGGGATTCTATTTTCGCAATACATACAAAAAAATGTACCTTTCAATTCACTCGCTGCTACATCTTCTCCGGTCAGGTCTTTGGGGTGGGTTATTAGTTAATAACATAAAATAACATTATGGTAACGCAAATTATACACATGTAATACCAAACACAGCAAATTCACAAAATATTTTAAAAATTGCAAAGAAATGTATTTTAGCTATAACCGTAACAATAAGAAAACGGATAACACATAAATTAGTGTCAATATTAGAAAACACAACTAATCTACGCTTTCCTCGCTGCTACCACATGCACTACATAGGATGGAGCATAACAATAACAAACATTAGGTAAAACCATAAATCACACATTTACTGTCAGGCTCAGTCTTCTCAACTCTTCGGGGCTGTGCTGAATGACCTATAACCTCCCCAACTCACCCAGAGCCTGAAGTATAAACACAGGCAACTAGGACAGTCCTGCAGGGGAAGGAAAGGAAGGGGACAGCGGGAAAGGGAGATCTGAAACGAGAACAACAGCCAGTTAGAATACACCCCCGAACCCCCTTAAATGAGTATCTCCCACTTTCTTTTCTTTCTTATATATTACAGTGTCACCCCCACCTGTAAAGGAAAATACGTTGGACCTGAAATCTAGGAGAAGAGACTCGGGGCGATGCCAGGGTGTTGTAACCAACTGCTGATCAAGACACAATAAATAACTTATAATTCACATTCCTATGTGGGCTGAACTCCCGTACAAACAATTCTTATGCATACCAAACACTGTTTGTTTTCATTCCTGTAGGCACAACACTCCCTCTGGCTTGAACCCCCTATCTCGTTTCTCCTGTGTAGGGATGATATAAAGTACAAAACAATGTGAAGACTTCTCAGACAGTTCAGGAGTCAAAAGGATAACGGGTTCAGTTGAACCGATAATGATTCCAAGTTCCACAGGCGTCTAATACCTCTTAGACGTCCATGCAGTTATGCATCACAGTAAATGGGTAGAAAATAGTCAGAGCCCTGACTTCTATTCAATGATGTACGATACCCAATAGTGCCTGGGCTCAGGTTTCTCCCTGCATGAGACGACAAAGTCACGTCTCTTCCAACAGGGAGATTCGGACTGAGAAAGCGACTAGAACATGCCCCAAGACTCGTTACCAGCGAGACTCCGCTTGGAGCATCCGTGGCAGCATACCCGACCCAGAGCGGGGTACTGTTGGTTTCAAAGACATGGAAGAACAGAGAAGAATCTTACCGGAACTGCAGCATACCAACCCTCTCCGTCTCCTCACAAGAATAATCGGCAAAGTCGACGTCTTTGGCAAGCTATTTACTTCCTTGTTTTGCGTGGCTTGCGTCACGCACTCAACTTGATACCTGGCATGCTGGGAATTGTAGTTCTCTGCTTGCGCGGCTGCCTTCGTCGTGACGCAGAGTTGCTTACAGTGATCAGCGGAAGACAGGAATCCTGACATTTACATTAATATTCACATACAATATACATAAATAATGGCAACGTAAAATAATACATCTTACCTTTCTCTTTCCTCGCTGCTCCCTCTTTTCAGCTACGGTCTGTCAAATGAAGCATCAGAACAATGACATCGGCATTAATAGTTATGCTAAATAACATACGCGTATTATCAAATACTATCCAGCAGATTCGCAACACTAAAATACTACATAAATAATAGAATCGATAGGTTTTCTCTAGCCATAACATTTACAATAGGAAAAACAGTTAACACAAAAAGTTGTAACAACAAAAGAAAACAAAACTTACCTTTTGCTTCGCTCGCTGCGCCTTCTTACTAGCGACCGGTTACGGAGGTGGGGCGTCACAAAATTAGCATAAACATTGGAAATCCCTGTACAATACACGTGCGCATTATGAAACATTACACAGCAGATTTGCAACATAGTAATATATGCATTATTAATAAATAGTTGCCAAATAACTATTTAAACACAAATATTTACTTTACAAAAAATATAAACACAAAGTAATGCAAAAATAGAATACAATATTATGTTATTACTTACCTTGCTGTTCCGTCTTGTGACGCCCACGCAGTAAAGAAAAGATTCACAAAATACCATAAACATTAGCAGGTACCGTCAAGTACACAAACGCATTAACAATACATAGCACATTCTAAACAAAATAAAAAAACATTTTTAACAAATAGTTACATCAAATATTTTTTCAAACAATAACATTTACAATAGAAACCTAGTTAACACAAAAAAATCTACATAATACATTTTTAACTTTTATATCCCCAAGGGCGCAGTCTTATCATATCCAATCCATGTTATAGGGCATCACAAACATAGCATAACATTTTTTTCATGTAAATCATACACGCGTAATCCCAAACACAACAAAACAGATTTGCAACGTATTAAAATACCAAAATATTTTTAAATATGTAAGACAAAGAATTCTTTTAACTATAGCATTTAAAATAGGAAAACGGATAACACAAAGTACTGTCAATACCACAAACACAATTTACTTTCCCTTTGGTCGCTGCTACCACGTGCGGTGCATGGTATGGAGCATAACAACAATAACAAACATTCAATAAAACTGTAAATCAACCATTTAACATTAACAGTATTCACATAGGTAATACACAAGTACAGCCAACGTTAAAAAAAATCTTACCTTTCTCTTTCCTCACTGGACCCTCTTCTTTTCAGCTCCGGTCTGTCAAGTGAAGCATCAGAACAATGACATCAGCATTAAAAGTTATGCTAAATACACGCAAAAAATTATCAATCACTACCGAGCAGATTTGCAACACACTAAAATACTGCATAAATAAATACTTAAATCAATATGTTTTCTTTAGCAATAACATTTACAATAGAAAAAACAGTTAACAAAGAAAGCTGTAACAAAAAAACAAAAAAAGTACCTTTTACATCGCTCGCTGCGCCTTGTACTATTTGCTACCAATTATGCCATAAGCATTCACTAAAAATACCAACAGTTTTGCTGAAAATCCAAGATTTATCCAATGTAACATTAGTCTAAATAAAACAAACTATATATGTAGCACTTGCTATAGACATTAGCAAAGATAAAATACCACCATGCTCATATATAAATGCAATGAAATTTGAACATATACCAATACAATTACAATTGCATAATTTAGAAGAATGAGGACTTTCTCCACAAATTCCTTTTGCGCAAATTTGAACATTACCTCATGGCTCTCGAAAGTCATCAGGGGCTGTTGTTAATGTACCTGCAGATGTTATGACAACAGTCACAATTTTACCAAGGCAAATCATTGATGAAATGACAATTTCAATCAAACTAAAAAGAAAGTTGGCTTTCAAATCATTTACCCAGTTTGAAAATGTTTGACCAAACATAGTGTAAAGAGCAGCACTATGGCTAGCAACAAACAGTGACATGTTTAAAGAATATGGAGTCACAGTTAATCCAGATTGGTAATATATACCACAAGAAATAAACTATTGCAGTGAAACATCTGAAGATCATAATTCAACAAGCTCTTCAGACAACATACAAGCAGGAAATTTAGATACTTTATTAATAAATGAAACGATCACAACCAATAGTCCCAATGTATTATGTTTAGCACCTGCTGATTATAACACACCTAGAGGTTTATATGAAGACAAAGATTCAACATTTTTAGCTTTTCCAACCATATTTGCTGGCCCTCGAAGACCTAATAATAATGATAGACATGTACCTGTACATTATAGTACAATATAGAGGGATGGATCTTCATAGTACCGTAAATAAATTGTTACAATAATATATAACCACATTCACATGACAGTACACTAACTTTATTACACACTAGCTATTTACCTTTCTATTAGCTTGCTGTTACCATGTTTTTCACTCCATTCAGCAAAGTAAGGCATCAGAAAAATAAATAATCTTTGACAGGTCCCTAAATTGCAAGCAGTTAGTAACAAACAGTACAAAAGAGATGCCAAGTATAGTAAAATACACAACAATTAAAAATAATAGCACATAATAGTTTTTTTCATGCAAATATATATAATACACTGAAATGAACACATCAAGTAGAGGTAACATTCAATATCGACGCATACCTTTCTGCTCCCATGCCATCCTTTCTTCCTAGCAGTAAGGAAACAGGTAAACATATATAAAACAAAAAGATAAACTACATCAATTACAGACAATATTCAATATCAAATTATACCTTTCTAGTTGCATGCTGTCCTCTGTTGTCACCTCCTTATGAAAGACTGGACACATACAATAGAATGTGATGAAATACATAAAATAGAAGCAACATTAAATATTAAAGCGTACCTTTCTGGTCGCATGCTGTCCAGTCTTCTCAACTCCGTACAAAGAGGTGCACATATACAATACAGAGATATAAAATAGTCAATACATTACAGTAAAGACAAAGTACAGCCAATGTTCAAAACCAAAACTTAACTTCCTCTTCTCTTGTTGCTATGTCTTTATTACTCCTGTTAGTGATATAGGCATCGCAAAAACACTATCTACATTGTTAGTTGCAATGGGATTCTATTTTCGCAATACATACAAAAAAATGTACCTTTCAATTCACTCGCTGCTACATCTTCTCCGGTCAGGTCTTTGGGGTGGGTTATTAGTTAATAACATAAAATAACATTATGGTAATGCAAATTATACACACGTAATACCAAACACAACAAATTCACAAAATATTTAAAAAATTGCAAAGAAATGTATTTTAGCTATAACCGTAACAATAAGAAAACGGATAACACATAAATTAGTGTCAATATTAGAAAACACAACTAATCTACGCTTTCCTCGCTGCTACCACATGCACTACATAGGATGGAGCATAACAATAACAAACATTAGGTAAAACCATAAATCACACATTTATGGTCAGGCTCAGTCTTCTCAACTCTTCGGGGCTGTGCTGAATGACCTATAACCTCCCCAACTCACCCAGAGCCTGAAGTATAAACACAGGCAACTAGGACAGTCCTGCAGGGGAAGGAAAGGAAGGGGACAGCGGGAAAGGGAGATCTGAAACGAGAACAACAGCCAGTTAGAATACACCCCCGAACCCCCTTAAATGAGTATCTCCCACTTTCTTTTCTTTCTTATATATTACAGTGTCACCCCTACCTGTAAAGGAAAATACGTTGGACCTGAAATCTAGGAGAAGAGACTCGGGGCGATGCCAGGGTGTTGTAACCAACTGCTGATCAAGACACAATAAATAACTTATAATTCACATTCCTATGTGGGCTGAACTCCCGTACAAACAATTCTTATGCATACCAAACACTGTTTGTTTTCATTCCTGTAGGCACAACACTCCCTCTGGCTTGAACCCCCTATCTCGTTTCTCCTGTGTAGGGATGATATAAAGTACAAAACAATGTGAAGACTTCTCAGACAGTTCAGGAGTCAAAAGGATAACGGGTTCAGTTGAACCGATAATGATTCCAAGTTCCACAGGCGTCTAATACCTCTTAGACGTCCATGCAGTTATGCATCACAGTAAATGGGTAGAAAATAGTCAGAGCCCTGACTTCTATTCAATGATGTACGATACCCAATAGTGCCTGGGCTCAGGTTTCTCCCTGCATGAGACGACAAAGTCACGTCTCTTCCAACAGGGAGATTCGGACTGAGAAAGCGACTAGAACATGCCCCAAGACTCGTTACCAGCGAGACTCCGCTTGGAGCATCCGTGGCAGCATACCCGACCCAGAGCGGGGTACTGTTGGTTTCAAAGACATGGAAGAACAGAGAAGAATCTTACCGGAACTGCAGCATACCAACCCTCTCCGTCTCCTCACAAGAATAATCGGCAAAGTCGGCGTCTTTGGCAAGCTATTTACTTCCTTGTTTTGCGTGGCTTGCGTCACGCACTCAACTTGATACCTGGCATGCTGGGAATTGTAGTTCTCTGCTTGCGCGGCTGCCTTCGTCGTGACGCAGAGTTGCTTACAGTGATCAGCGGAAGACAGGAATCCTGACATTTACATTAATATTCACATACAATATACATAAATAATGGCAACGTAAAATAATACATCTTACCTTTCTCTTTCCTCGCTGCTCCCTCTTTTCAGCTACGGTCTGTCAAATGAAGCATCAGAACAATGACATCGGCATTAATAGTTATGCTAAATAACATACGCGTATTATCAAATACTATCCAGCAGATTCGCAACACTAAAATACTACATAAATAATAGAATCGATAGGTTTTCTCTAGCCATAACATTTACAATAGGAAAAACAGTTAACACAAAAAGTTGTAACAACAAAAGAAAACAAAACTTACCTTTTGCTTCGCTCGCTGCGCCTTCTTACTAGCGACCGGTTACGGAGGTGGGGCGTCACAAAATTAGCATAAACATTGGAAATCCCTGTACAATACACGTGCGCATTATGAAACATTACACAGCAGATTTGCAACATAGTAATATATGCATTATTAATAAATAGTTGCCAAATAACTATTTAAACACAAATATTTACTTTACAAAAAATATAAACACAAAGTAATGCAAAAATAGAATACAATATTATGTTATTACTTACCTTGCTGTTCCGTCTTGTGACGCCCACGCAGTAAAGAAAAGATTCACAAAATACCATAAACATTAGCAGGTACCGTCAAGTACACAAACGCATTAACAATACATAGCACATTCGAAACAAAATAAAAAAACATTTTTAACAAATAGTTACATCAAATATTTTTTCAAACAATAACATTTACAATAGAAACCTAGTTAACACAAAAAAATCTACATAATACATTTTTTACTTTTATATCCCCAAGGGCGCAGTCTTATCATATCCAATCCATGTTATAGGGCATCACAAACATAGCATAACATTTTTTTCATGTAAATCATACACGCGTAATCCCAAACACAACAAAACAGATTTGCAACGTATTAAAATACCAAAATATTTTTAAATATGTAAGACAAAGAATTCTTTTAACTATAGCATTTAAAATAGGAAAACGGATAACACATAAAGTACTGTCAATACCACAAACACAATTTACTTTCCCTTTGGTCGCTGCTACCACGTGCGGTGCATGGTATGGAGCATAACAACAATAACAAACATTCAATAAAACTGTAAATCAACCATTTAACATTAACAGTATTCACATAGGTAATACACAAGTACAGCCAACGTTAAAAAAAATCTTACCTTTCTCTTTCCTCACTGGACCCTCTTCTTTTCAGCTCCGGTCTGTCAAGTGAAGCATCAGAACAATGACATCAGCATTAAAAGTTATGCTAAATACACGCAAAAAATTATCAATCACTACCGAGCAGATTTGCAACACACTAAAATACTGCATAAATAAATACTTAAATCAATATGTTTTCTTTAGCAATAACATTTACAATAGAAAAAACAGTTAACAAAGAAAGCTGTAACAAAAAAACAAAAAAAGTACCTTTTACATCGCCCGCTGCGCCTTGTACTATTTGCTACCAATTATGCCATAAGCATTCACTAAAAATACCAACAGTTTTGCTGAAAATCCAAGATTTATCCAATGTAACATTAGTCTAAATAAAACAAACTATATATGTAGCACTTGCTATAGACATTAGCAAAGATAAAATACCACCATGCTCATATATAAATGCAATGAAATTTGAACATATACCAATACAATTACAATTGCATAATTTAGAAGAATGAGGACTTTCTCCACAAATTCCTTTTGCGCAAATTTGAACATTACCTCATGGCTCTCGAAAGTCATCAGGGGCTGTTGTTAATGTACCTGCAGATGTTATGACAACAGTCACAATTTTACCAAGGCAAATCATTGATGAAATGACAATTTCAATCAAACTAAAAAGAAAGTTGGCTTTCAAATCATTTACCCAGTTTGAAAATGTTTGACCAAACATAGTGTAAAGAGCAGCACTATGGCTAGCAACAAACAGTGACATGTTTAAAGAATATGGAGTCACAGTTAATCCAGATTGGTAATATATACCACAAGAAATAAACTATTGCAGTGAAACATCTGAAGATCATAATTCAACAAGCTCTTCAGACAACATACAAGCAGGAAATTTAGATACTTTATTAATAAATGAAACGATCACAACCAATAGTCCCAATGTATTATGTTTAGCACCTGCTGATTATAACACATCTAGAGGTTTATATGAAGACAAAGATTCAACATTTTTAGCTTTTCCAACCATATTTGCTGGCCCTCGAAGACCTAATAATAATGATAGACATGTACCTGTACATTATAGTACAATATAGAGGGATGGATCTTCATAGTACCGTAAATAAATTGTTACAATAATATATAACCACATTCACATGACAGTACACTAACTTTATTACACACTAGCTATTTACCTTTCTATTAGCTTGCTGTTACCATGTTTTTCACTCCATTCAGCAAAGTAAGGCATCAGAAAAATAAATAATCTTTGACAGGTCCCTAAATTGCAAGCAGTTAGTAACAAACAGTACAAAAGAGATGCCAAGTATAGTAAAATACACAACAATTAAAAATAATAGCACATAATAGTTTTTTTCATGCAAATATATATAATACACTGAAATGAACACATCAAGTAGAGGTAACATTCAATATCGACGCATACCTTTCTGCTCCCATGCCATCCTTTCTTCCTAGCAGTAAGGAAACAGGTAAACATATATAAAACAAAAAGATAAACTACATCAATTACAGACAATATTCAATATCAAATTATACCTTTCTAGTTGCATGCTGTCCTCTGTTGTCACCTCCTTATGAAAGACTGGACACATACAATAGAATGTGATGAAATACATAAAATAGAAGCAACATTAAATATTAAAGCGTACCTTTCTGGTCGCATGCTGTCCAGTCTTCTCAACTCCGTACAAAGAGGTGCACATATACAATACAGAGATATAAAATAGTCAATACATTACAGTAAAGACAAAGTACAGCCAATGTTCAAAACCAAAACTTAACTTCCTCTTCTCTTGTTGCTATGTCTTTATTACTCCTGTTAGTGATATAGGCATCGCAAAAACACTATCTACATTGTTAGTTGCAATGGGATTCTATTTTCGCAATACATACAAAAAAATGTACCTTTCAATTCACTCGCTGCTACATCTTCTCCGGTCAGGTCTTTGGGGTGGGTTATTAGTTAATAACATAAAATAACATTATGGTAACGCAAATTATACACACGTAATACCAAACACAACAAATTCACAAAATATTTAAAAAATTGCAAAGAAATGTATTTTAGCTATAACCGTAACAATAAGAAAACGGATAACACATAAATTAGTGTCAATATTAGAAAACACAACTAATCTACGCTTTCCTCGCTGCTACCACATGCACTACATAGGATGGAGCATAACAATAACAAACATTAGGTAAAACCATAAATCACACATTTACGGTCAGGCTCAGTCTTCTCAACTCTTCGGGGCTGTGCTGAATGACCTATAACCTCCCCAACTCACCCAGAGCCTGAAGTATAAACACAGGCAACTAGGACAGTCCTGCAGGGGAAGGAAAGGAAGGGGACAGCGGGAAAGGGAGATCTGAAACGAGAACAACAGCCAGTTAGAATACACCCCCGAACCCCCTTAAATGAGTATCTCCCACTTTCTTTTCTTTCTTATATATTACAGTGTCACCCCTACCTGTAAAGGAAAATACGTTGGACCTGAAATCTAGGAGAAGAGACTCGGGGCGATGCCAGGGTGTTGTAACCAACTGCTGATCAAGACACAATAAATAACTTATAATTCACATTCCTATGTGGGCTGAACTCCCGTACAAACAATTCTTATGCATACCAAACACTGTTTGTTTTCATTCCTGTAGGCACAACACTCCCTCTGGCTTGAACCCCCTATCTCGTTTCTCCTGTGTAGGGATGATATAAAGTACAAAACAATGTGAAGACTTCTCAGACAGTTCAGGAGTCAAAAGGATAACGGGTTCAGTTGAACCGATAATGATTCCAAGTTCCACAGGCGTCTAATACCTCTTAGACGTCCATGCAGTTATGCATCACAGTAAATGGGTAGAAAATAGTCAGAGCCCTGACTTCTATTCAATGATGTACGATACCCAATAGTGCCTGGGCTCAGGTTTCTCCCTGCATGAGACGACAAAGTCACGTCTCTTCCAACAGGGAGATTCGGACTGAGAAAGCGACTAGAACATGCCCCAAGACTCGTTACCAGCGAGACTCCGCTTGGAGCATCCGTGGCAGCATACCCGACCCAGAGCGGGGTACTGTTGGTTTCAAAGACATGGAAGAACAGAGAAGAATCTTACCGGAACTGCAGCATACCAACCCTCTCCGTCTCCTCACAAGAATAATCGGCAAAGTCGGCGCCTTTGGCAAGCTATTTACTTCCTTGTTTTGCGTGGCTTGCGTCACGCACTCAACTTGATACCTGGCATGCTGGGAATTGTAGTTCTCTGCTTGCGCGGCTGCCTTCGTCGTGACGCAGAGTTGCTTACAGTGATCAGCGGAAGACAGGAATCCTGACATTTACATTAATATTCACATACAATATACATAAATAATGGCAACGTAAAATAATACATCTTACCTTTCTCTTTCCTCGCTGCTCCCTCTTTTCAGCTACGGTCTGTCAAATGAAGCATCAGAACAATGACATCGGCATTAATAGTTATGCTAAATAACATACGCGTATTATCAAATACTATCCAGCAGATTCGCAACACTAAAATACTACATAAATAATAGAATCGATAGGTTTTCTCTAGCCATAACATTTACAATAGGAAAAACAGTTAACACAAAAAGTTGTAACAACAAAAGAAAACAAAACTTACCTTTTGCTTCGCTCGCTGCGCCTTCTTACTAGCGACCGGTTACGGAGGTGGGGCGTCACAAAATTAGCATAAACATTGGAAATCCCTGTACAATACACGTGCGCATTATGAAACATTACACAGCAGATTTGCAACATAGTAATATATGCATTATTAATAAATAGTTGCCAAATAACTATTTAAACACAAATATTTACTTTACAAAAAATATAAATACAAAGTAATGCAAAAATAGAATACAATATTATGTTATTACTTACCTTGCTGTTCCGTCTTGTGACGCCCACGCAGTAAAGAAAAGATTCACAAAATACCATAAACATTAGCAGGTACCGTCAAGTACACAAACGCATTAACAATACATAGCACATTCGAAACAAAATAAAAAAACATTTTTAACAAATAGTTACATCAAATATTTTTTCAAACAATAACATTTACAATAGAAACCTAGTTAACACAAAAAAATCTACATAATAAATTTTTTACTTTTATATCCCCAAGGGCGCAGTCTTATCATATCCAATCCATGTTATAGGGCATCACAAACATAGCATAACATTTTTTTCATGTAAATCATACACGCGTAATCCCAAACACAACAAAACAGATTTGCAACGTATTAAAATACCAAAATATTTTTAAATATGTAAGACAAAGAATTCTTTTAACTATAGCATTTAAAATAGGAAAACGGATAACACATAAAGTACTGTCAATACCACAAACACAATTTACTTTCCCTTTGGTCGCTGCTACCACGTGCGGTGCATGGTATGGAGCATAACAACAATAACAAACATTCAATAAAACTGTAAATCAACCATTTAACATTAACAGTATTCACATAGGTAATACACAAGTACAGCCAACGTTAAAAAAAATCTTACCTTTCTCTTTCCTCACTGGACCCTCTTCTTTTCAGCTCCGGTCTGTCAAGTGAAGCATCAGAACAATGACATCAGCATTAAAAGTTATGCTAAATACACGCAAAAAATTATCAATCACTACCGAGCAGATTTGCAACACACTAAAATACTGCATAAATAAATACTTAAATCAATATGTTTTCTTTAGCAATAACATTTACAATAGAAAAAACAGTTAACAAAGAAAGCTGTAACAAAAAAACAAAAAAAGTACCTTTTACATCGCCCGCTGCGCCTTGTACTATTTGCTACCAATTATGCCATAAGCATTCACTAAAAATACCAACAGTTTTGCTGAAAATCCAAGATTTATCCAATGTAACATTAGTCTAAATAAAACAAACTATATATGTAGCACTTGCTATAGACATTAGCAAAGATAAAATACCACCATGCTCATATATAAATGCAATGAAATTTGAACATATACCAATACAATTACAATTGCATAATTTAGAAGAATGAGGACTTTCTCCACAAATTCCTTTTGCGCAAATTTGAACATTACCTCATGGCTCTCGAAAGTCATCAGGGGCTGTTGTTAATGTACCTGCAGATGTTATGACAACAGTCACAATTTTACCAAGGCAAATCATTGATGAAATGACAATTTCAATCAAACTAAAAAGAAAGTTGGCTTTCAAATCATTTACCCAGTTTGAAAATGTTTGACCAAACATAGTGTAAAGAGCAGCACTATGGCTAGCAACAAACAGTGACATGTTTAAAGAATATGGAGTCACAGTTAATCCAGATTGGTAATATATACCACAAGAAATAAACTATTGCAGTGAAACATCTGAAGATCATAATTCAACAAGCTCTTCAGACAACATACAAGCAGGAAATTTAGATACTTTATTAATAAATGAAACGATCACAACCAATAGTCCCAATGTATTATGTTTAGCACCTGCTGATTAAAACACACCTAGAGGTTTATATGAAGACAAAGATTCAACATTTTTAGCTTTTCCAACCATATTTGCTGGCCCTCGGAGACCTAATAATAATGATAGACATGTACCTGTACATTATAGTACAATATAGAAGGATGGATCTTCATAGTACCGTAAATAAATTGTTACAATAATATATAACCACATTCACATGACAGTACACTAACTTTATTACACACTAGCTATTTACCTTTCTATTAGCTTGCTGTTACCATGTTTTTCACTCCATTCAGCAAAGTAAGGCATCAGAAAAATAAATAATCTTTGACAGGTCCCTAAATTGCAAGCAGTTAGTAACAAACAGTACAAAAGAGATGCCAAGTATAGTAAAATACACAACAATTAAAAATAATAGCACATAATAGTTTTTTTCATGCAAATATATATAATACACTGAAATGAACACATCAAGTAGAGGTAACATTCAATATCGACGCATACCTTTCTGCTCCCATGCCATCCTTTCTTCCTAGCAGTAAGGAAACAGGTAAACATATATAAAACAAAAAGATAAACTACATCAATTACAGACAATATTCAATATCAAATTATACCTTTCTAGTTGCATGCTGTCCTCTGTTGTCACCTCCTTATGAAAGACTGGACACATACAATAGAATGTGATGAAATACATAAAATAGAAGCAACATTAAATATTAAAGCGTACCTTTCTGGTCGCATGCTGTCCAGTCTTCTCAACTCCGTACAAAGAGGTGCACATATACAATACAGAGATATAAAATAGTCAATACATTACAGTAAAGACAAAGTACAGCCAATGTTCAAAACCAAAACTTAACTTCCTCTTCTCTTGTTGCTATGTCTTTATTACTCCTGTTAGTGATATAAAAAACACTATCTACATTGTTAGTTGCAGTGGGATTCTATTTTCGCAATACATACAAAAAAATGTACCTTTCACTTCACTCGCTGCTACATCTTCTCCGGTCAGGTCTTTGGGGTGGGTTATTAGTTCATAACATAAAATAACATTATGGTAACGCAAATTATACACACGTAATACCAAACACAACAAATTCACAAAATATCAAAATATTTAAAAAAATTGCAAAAAAATGTATTTTAGCTATAACCGTAACAATAAGAAAACGGATAACACATAAATTAGTGTCAATATTAGAAAACACAACTAATCTACGCTTTCCTCGCTGCTACCACATGCACTACATAGGATGGAGCATAACAATAACAAACATTAGGTAAAACCATAAATCACACATTTACTGTCAGGCTCAGTCTTCTCAACTCTTCGGGGCTGTGCTGAATGACCTATAACCTCCCCAACTCACCCAGAGCCTGAAGTATAAACACAGGCAACTAGGACAGTCCTGCAGGGGAAGGAAAGGAAGGGGACAGCGGGAAAGGGAGATCTGAAACGAGAACAACAGCCAGTTAGAATACACCCCCGAACCCCCTTAAATGAGTATCTCCCACTTTCTTTTCTTTCTTATATATTACAGTGTCACCCCTACCTGTAAAGGAAAATACGTTGGACCTGAAATCTAGGAGAAGAGACTCGGGCGATGCCAGGGTGTTGTAACCAACTGCTGATCAAGACACAATAAATAACTTATAATTCACATTCCTATGTGGGCTGAACTCCCGTACAAACAATTCTTATGCATACCAAACACTGTTTGTTTTCATTCCTGTAGGCACAACACTCCCTCTGGCTTGAACCCCCTATCTCGTTTCTCCTGTGTAGGGATGATATAAAGTACAAAACAATGTGAAGACTTCTCAGACAGTTCAGGAGTCAAAAGGATAACGGGTTCAGTTGAACCGATAATGATTCCAAGTTCCACAGGCGTCTAATACCTCTTAGACGTCCATGCAGTTATGCATCACAGTAAATGGGTAGAAAATAGTCAGAGCCCTGACTTCTATTCAATGATGTACGATACCCAATAGTGCCTGGGCTCAGGTTTCTCCCTGCATGAGACGACAAAGTCACGTCTCTTCCAACAGGGAGATTCGGACTGAGAAAGCGACTAGAACATGCCCCAAGACTCGTTACCAGCGAGACTCCGCTTGGAGCATCCGTGGCAGCATACCCGACCCAGAGCGGGGTACTGTTGGTTTCAAAGACATGGAAGAACAGAGAAGAATCTTACCGGAACTGCAGCATACCAACCCTCTCCGTCTCCTCACAAGAATAATCGGCAAAGTCGGCGTCTTTGGCAAGCTATTTACTTCCTTGTTTTGCGTGGCTTGCGTCACGCACTCAACTTGATACCTGGCATGCTGGGAATTGTAGTTCTCTGCTTGCGCGGCTGCCTTCGTCGTGACGCAGAGTTGCTTACAGTGATCAGCGGAAGACAGGAATCCTGACATTTACATTAATATTCACATACAATATACATAAATAATGGCAACGTAAAATAATACATCTTACCTTTCTCTTTCCTCGCTGCTCCCTCTTTTCAGCTACGGTCTGTCAAATGAAGCATCAGAACAATGACATCGGCATTAATAGTTATGCTAAATAACATACGCGTATTATCAAATACTATCCAGCAGATTCGCAACACTAAAATACTACATAAATAATAGAATCGATAGGTTTTCTCTAGCCATAACATTTACAATAGGAAAAACAGTTAACACAAAAAGTTGTAACAACAAAAGAAAACGAAACTTACCTTTTGCTTCGCTCGCTGCGCCTTCTTACTAGCGACCGGTTACGGAGGTGGGGCGACACAAAATTAGCATAAACATTGGAAATCCCTGTACAATACACGTGCGCATTATGAAACATTACACAGCAGATTTGCAACATAGTAATATATGCATTATTAATAAATAGTTGCCAAATAACTATTTAAACACAAATATTTACTTTACAAAAAATATAAACACAAAGTAATGCAAAAATAGAATACAATATTATGTTATTACTTACCTTGCTGTTCCGTCTTGTGACGCCCACGCAGTAAAGAAAAGATTCACAAAATACCATAAACATTAGCAGGTACCGTCAAGTACTCAAACGCATAAACAATACATAGCACATTCGAAACAAAATAAAAAAACATTTTTAACAAATAGTTACATCAAATATTTTTTCAACAATAACATTTACAATAGAAACCTAGTTAACACAAAAAAATCTACATAATACATTTTTAACTTTTATATCCCCAAGGGCGCAGTCTTATCATATCCAATCCATGTTATAGGGCATCACAAACATAGCATAACATTTTTTTAATGTAAATCATACACGCGTAATCCCAAACACAACAAAACAGATTTGCAACGTATTAAAATACCAAAATATTTTTAAATATGTAAGACAAAGAATTCTTTTAACTATAGCATTTAAAATAGGAAAACGGATAACACATAAAGTACTGTCAATACCACAAACACAATTTACTTTCCCTTTGGTCGCTGCTACCACGTGCGGTGCATGGTATGGAGCATAACAACAATAACAAACATTCAATAAAACTGTAAATCAACCATTTAACATTAACAGTATTCACATAGGTAATACACAAGTACAGCCAACGTTAAAAAAAATCTTACCTTTCTCTTTCCTCACTGGACCCTCTTCTTTTCAGCTCCGGTCTGTCAAGTGAAGCATCAGAACAATGACATCAGCATTAAAAGTTATGCTAAATACACGCAAAAAATTATCAATCACTACCGAGCAGATTTGCAACACACTAAAATACTGCATAAATAAATACTTAAATCAATATGTTTTCTTTAGCAATAACATTTACAATAGAAAAAACAGTTAACAAAGAAAGCTGTAACAAAAAAACAAAAAAAGTACCTTTTACATCGCTCGCTGCGCCTTGTACTATTTGCTACCAATTATGCCATAAGCATTCACTAAAAATACCAACAGTTTTGCTGAAAATCCAAGATTTATCCAATGTAACATTAGTCTAAATAAAACAAACTATATATGTAGCACTTGCTATAGACATTAGCAAAGATAAAATACCACCATGCTCATATATAAATGCAATGAAATTTGAACATATACCAATACAATTACAATTGCATAATTTAGAAGAATGAGGACTTTCTCCACAAATTCCTTTTGCGCAAATTTGAACATTACCTCATGGCTCTCGAAAGTCATCAGGGGCTGTTGTTAATGTACCTGCAGATGTTATGACAACAGTCACAATTTTACCAAGGCAAATCATTGATGAAATGACAATTTCAATCAAACTAAAAAGAAAGTTGGCTTTCAAATCATTTACCCAGTTTGAAAATGTTTGACCAAACATAGTGTAAAGAGCAGCACTATGGCTAGCAACAAACAGTGACATGTTTAAAGAATATGGAGTCACAGTTAATCCAGATTGGTAATATATACCACAAGAAATAAACTATTGCAGTGAAACATCTGAAGATCATAATTCAACAAGCTCTTCAGACAACATACAAGCAGGAAATTTAGATACTTTATTAATAAATGAAACGATCACAACCAATAGTCCCAATGTATTATGTTTAGCACCTGCTGATTATAACACACCTAGAGGTTTATATGAAGACAAAGATTCAACATTTTTAGCTTTTCCAACCATATTTGCTGGCCCTCGAAGACCTAATAATAATGATAGACATGTACCTGTACATTATAGTACAATATAGAGGGATGGATCTTCATAGTACCGTAAATAAATTGTTACAATAATATATAACCACATTCACATGAAAGTACACTAACTTTATTACACACTAGCTATTTACCTTTCTATTAGCTTGCTGTTACCATGTTTTTCACTCCATTCAGCAAAGTAAGGCATCAGAAAATTAAATAATCTTTGACAGGTCCCTAAATTGCAAGCAGTTAGTAACAAACAGTACAAAAGAGATGCCAAGTATAGTAAAATACACAACAATTAAAAATAATAGCACATAATAGTTTTTTTCATGCAAATATATATAATACACTGAAATGAACACATCAAGTAGAGGTAACATTCAATATCGACGCATACCTTTCTGCTCCCATGCCATCCTTTCTTCCTAGCAGTAAGGAAACAGGTAAACATATATAAAACAAAAAGATAAACTACATCAATTACAGACAATATTCAATATCAAATTATACCTTTCTAGTTGCATGCTGTCCTCTGTTGTCACCTCCTTATGAAAGACTGGACACATACAATAGAATGTGATGAAATACATAAAATAGAAGCAACATTAAATATTAAAGCGTACCTTTCTGGTCGCATGCTGTCCAGTCTTCTCAACTCCGTACAAAGAGGTGCACATATACAATACAGAGATATAAAATAGTCAATACATTACAGTAAAGACAAAGTACAGCCAATGTTCAAAACCAAAACTTAACTTCCTCTTCTCTTGTTGCTATGTCTTTATTACTCCTGTTAGTGATATAGGCATCGCAAAAACACTATCTACATTGTTAGTTGCAATGGGATTCTATTTTCGCAATACATACAAAAAAATGTACCTTTCAATTTACTCGCTGCTACATCTTCTCCGGTCAGGTCTTTGGGGTGGGTTATTAGTTCATAACATAAAATAACATTATGGTAACGCAAATTATACACACGTAATACCAAACACAACAAATTCACAAAATATTTAAAAAATTGCAAAGAAATGTATTTTAGCTATAACAGTAACAATAAGAAAATGGATAACACATACATTAGTGTCAATATTAGAAAACACAACTAATCTACGCTTTCCTCGCTGCTACCACATGCGCTACATAGGATGGAGCATAACAATAACAAACATTAGGTAAAACCATAAATCACACATTTACTGTCAGGCTCAGTCTTCTCAACTCTTCGGGGCTGTATTGAATGACCTATAACCTCCCCAACTCACCCAGAGCCTGAAGTATAAACACAGGCGACTAGGACAGTCCTGCAGGGGAAGGAAAGGAAGGGGACAGCGGGGAGGGAGATCTGAAACGAGAACAGCCAGTTAGAATACACCCCTGTACCCCCTTAAATGAGTATCAACCACTTTCTTTCCTTTCTTATACATTACGGTGTCACCCCTACCTGTAAAGGAAAATACGTTGGACCTGAAATCTAGGAGAAGAGACTCGGGGCGATGCCAGGGTGTTGTAACCAACTGCTGATCAAGACACAATAAATAACTTATAATTCACATTCCTATGTGGGCTGAACTCCGGTACAAACAATTCTTATGCATACCAAACACTGTTTGTTTTCATTCCTGTAGGCACAACACTCCCTCTGGCTTGAACCCCCTATCTTGTTTCTCTGTGTAGGGATGATATAAAGTACAAAACAATTTGAAGACTTCTCAGACAGTTCAGGAGTCAAAAGGATAACGGGTTCAGTTGAACCGATAATGATTCCAAGTTCCACGGGCGTCTAATACCTCTTAGACGCCCATGCAGTTATGCATCACAGTAAATGGGTAGAAAATAGTCAGAGCCCCAACTTCTATTCAATGATGTACGATACCCAATAGTGCCTGGGCTCAGGTTTCTCCCTGCAAGGAGACGACAAAGCCACGTCTCTTCCAACAGGGAGATTCGGACTGAGAAAGCGACTAGAACATGCCCCAAGACTCGTTACCAGCGAGAATCCGCTTGGAGCATCCGTGGCAGCATACCCGACCCAGAGCGGGGTACCGTTGGTTTCAAAGACATGGAAGAACAGAGAAGAATCTTACCGGAACTGCAGCATACCAACCCTCTCCGTCTCCTCACAAGAATAATCGGCAAAGTCGGCGTCTTTGGCAAGCTATTTACTTGCTTGTTTTGCGTGGCTTGCGTCACGCACGCAACGTGATACCTGGCATGCAGGGAATTGTAGTTCTCTGCTTGCGCGGCTGCCTTCTTCGTGACGCAGAGTTGCTTACAGTGATCAGCGGAAGACAGGAATCCTGACATTTACATTAAGAATATTCACATACAATATACATAAATAATGGCAACGTAAAAAATACATCTTACCTTTCTCTTTCCTCGCTGCTCCCTCTTCTTGTCAGCTACGGTCTGTCAAATGAAGCATCAGAACAATGACATCGGCATTAATAGTTATGCTAAATAACACACGCGTATTATCAAATACTATCCAGCAGATTCGCAATACACTAAAATACTACATTAGTAGAATCAATAGGTTTTCTCTAGCCATAACATTTACAATAGGAAAACCAGTTAACACAAAAAGTTGTAACAACAAAAGAAAACAAAACTTCCCTTTTGCTTCGCTCGCTGCGCCTTCTTTCTAGCGACCAGTTACGGAGGTGGGGCATCACAAAATTAGCATAAACATTGGAAATCCCTGTACAATACACGTGCGCATTATGAAACATTACACAGCAGATTTGCAACATAGTAATATATGCATTATTAATAGTTGCCAAATAACTATTTAAACACAAATATTTACTTTACAAAAAATATAAACACAAAGTAATGCAAAAATAGAATACAATATTATGTTATTACTTACCTTGCTGTTCCATCTTCTGACGTCCACGCAGTAAAGAAAAGATTCACAAAATACCATAAACATTAGCAGGTACCGTCAAGTACACAAACGCATTAACAAACAATACATAGCACATTCGAAACAAAATAAAAAAACATTTTTAACAAATAGTTACATCAAATATTTTTTCAAACAATAACATTTACAATACAAACCTAGTTAACACAAAGAAATCTACATAATACATTTTTAACTTTTATATCCCAAGGGGCGCAGTCTTATCACATCCAATCCATGTTATAGGGCATCACAAACATAGCATAACATTTTTTTTAATGTAAATCATACACGCGTAATCCCAAACACAACAAAACAGATTTGCAACGTATTAAAATACCAAAATATTTTTAAATATGTAAGACAAAGAATTCTTTTAACTATAGCATTTAAAATAGGAAAACGGATAACACATAAAGTACTGTCAATACCACAAACACAATTTACTTTCCCTTTGGTCGCTGCTACCATGTGCGGTGCATGGTATGGAGCATAACAACAATAACAAACATTCAATAAAACTGTAAATCAACCATTAACATTAACAGTATTCACATAGGTAATACACAAGTACAGCCAACGTTAAAAAAAATCTTACCTTTCTCTTTCCTCACTGGACCCTCTTCTTTTCAGCTCCGGTCTGTCAAGTGAAGCATCAGAACAATGACATCAGCATTAAAAGTTATGCTAAATAATACGCGAAAATTATCAATCACTAACGAGCAGATTCGCAACACACTAAAATACTGCATAAATAAATACTTAAATCAATGTTTTCTTTAGCAATAACATTTACAATAGAAACAGTTAACAAAAAAAGCTGTAACAAAAAAAACAAAAAAAAGTACCTTTTACATCGCTCGCTGCGCCTTGTACTATTTGCTACCAATTATGGCATAAGCATTCACTAAAAAATACCAACAGTTTTGCTGAAAATCCAAGATTTATCCAATGTAACATTAGTCTAAATAAAACAAACTATATATGTAGCACTTGCTATAGACATTAGCAAAGATCAAATACCACCATGCTCATATATAAATGCAATGAAATTTGAACATATACCAATATAATTGCATAATTTAGAAGAAAGAGGACTTTCTCCTCAAATTCCTTTTGCGCAAATTTGAACATTACCTCATGGCTCTCGAAAGTCATCAGGGGCTGTTGTTAATGTACCTGCAGATGTTATGACAACAGTCACAATTTTACCAAGGCAAATCAATGATGAAATGACAATTCCAATCAAACTAAAAAGAAAGTTAGCTTTCAAATCATTTACCCAGTTTGAAAATGTTAGACCAAACATAGTGAAAAGAGCAGCACTATGGCTAGCAACAAACAGTGACATGTTTAAAGAATATGGAGTCACAGTTAATCCAGATTGGTAATATATACCACAAGAAATAAACTATTGCAGTGAAACATCTGAAGATCATAATTCAACAAGCTCCTCAGACATACAAGCAGGAAATTTAGATACTTTATTAATAAATGAAACGATCACAACCGATAGTCCCAATGTATTATGTTTAGCACCTGCTGAACATAACACACCTAGAGGTTTATATGAAGACAAAGATTCAGAATTTTTAGCTTTTCCAACCATATTTGCTGGCCCTCGAAGACCTAATAATAATGATAGACATGTACCTGTACATTATAGTACAATATGCTAACGGAAATTAAGGAGGTATGATAGAAGAGTGTCCAAATCTATTATAAATATTTTCTTTAAACTAAAAAAAATTGCACTTAAAACAAATATAAGGGAAAGTAAATATTTAATGACATTTTTCAACAATGGTGAATGTATTACTGCCAAAGACAAAACATAACTTAGAAAGCATCTACAAATATAATGAAGGGTACAAAATATTAAAAACTATTTTCAGTTCACCACCATATTGAGAGCACTGCAAAAAAGATCTCTTTGCAATGATAAGGCAACTTGGAATACCAACATTTTTCCTCACTTTATCTGAGCCAGAAACTAAATGGCAACACTTAATTAATATATTATTATGAGTGCAAAATCTACATGATTGCACTGAAGAACAATTTAAAGAAATGTCCTGGGAAACAAAATGTAAATAAATACCTGAAGATCCAATTACCTGTGCAAGGCATTTTGACTTTCTAGTAAGCTGCGTGATAATGGACAAAACAAACACTATTGGAAAATTACAAGACTTCTTTTACAGAGTTGAATTCCGACAAAGAGTTTCACCACATATACACGCATTATTATGTATTGAAAATGCACCATTATATGGAATAGCAAAGTTACCACAAGTCATTACATTTATAGACAAATGTATACCTTGCAGTAAATCGCAAGAACCAGAATTAGAGAAATTACTACCTCTACGAAAGCATGCACACACCAACAATTGCAGAAGATAGAGGGATGGAAGGGAAAGGAAGGTAACACTGTTCCAGCCCTGGTGTGAGGGAAGGGAGGGATAGAGGGATAGAAGAAAGGGATAGAGGGATGGGAGGGATGGAAGGGAGGGATGGGAGGGATGGAAGGGAGAGATAGAGGGATGGATCTTCATAGTACCGTAAATAAATTGTTACAATAATATATAACCACATTCACGTAAAAGTACACTAACTTTATTACACACTAGCTATTTACCTTTCTATTAGCTTGCTGCTCCATGTTTTTCACTCCATTCAACAAAGTAAGGCATCAGAAAAATAAATATTCTTTGACAGGCCCCTAAATTGCAAGCAGTTAGTAACAAACAGTACAAAAGAGATGCCAAGTATAGTAAAATACACAACACTTAAAAATAATAGCACATAATAGTTTTTTTCATGCAAATATATATAATACACTGAAATGAACACATCAAGTAGAGTTAACATTAAATATCGAAGCATACCTTTCTGCTTCCATGCCATCCTTTCTTCCTAGCAGTAAGGAAACAGGTAAACATATATAAAGCAAAAAGATAAACTACATCAATTACAGACAACATTCAATATCAAATTATACCTTTCTAGTTGCATGCTGTCCTCTGTTGTCACCTCCTTATGAAAGACTGGACACATACAATAGAATGTGATGAAATACATAAAATAGAAGCAACATTAAATATTAAAGTGTACCTTTCTGGTCGCATGCTGTCCAGGTTTTTCAACTCCGTACAAAGAGGTGCACATATACAATACAGAGATATAAAATAGTCAATACATTACAGTAAAGACAAAGTACAGCCAATGTTCAAAACCAAAACTTAACTTCCTCTTTTCTTGTTGCTATGTCTTTATTACTCCTGTTAGTGATATAGGCATCGCAAAAACACTATCTACATTGTTAGTTGCAGTGGGATTCTATTTTCGCAATACATACAAAAAAATGTACCTTTCACTTCACTCGCTGCTACATCTTCTCCGGTCAGGTCTTTGGGGTGGGTTATTAGTTCATAACATAAAATAACATTATGGTAACGCAAATTATACACACGTAATACCAAACACAACAAATTCACAAAATATCAAAATATTAAAAAAAATTGCAAAGAAATGTATTTTAGCTATAACCGTAACAATAAGAAAACGGATAACACATAAATTAGTGTCAATATTAGAAAACACAACTAATCTACGCTTTCCTCGCTGCTACCACATGCACTACATAGGATGGAGCATAACAATAACAAACATTAGGTAAAACCATAAATCACACATTTACTGTCAGGCTCAGTCTTCTCAACTCTTCGGGGCTGTGCTGAATGACCTATAACCTCCCCAACTCACCCAGAGCCTGAAGTATAAACACAGGCAACTAGGACAGTCCTGCAGGGGAAGGAAAGGAAGGGGACAGCGGGAAAGGGAGATCTGAAACGAGAACAACAGCCAGTTAGAATACACCCCCGAACCCCCTTAAATGAGTATCTCCCACTTTCTTTTCTTTCTTATATATTACAGTGTCACCCCTACCTGTAAAGGAAAATACGTTGGACCTGAAATCTAGGAGAAGAGACTCGGGGCGATGCCAGGGTGTTGTAACCAACTGCTGATCAAGACACAATAAATAACTTATAATTCACATTCCTATGTGGGCTGAACTCCCGTACAAACAATTCTTATGCATACCAAACACTGTTTGTTTTCATTCCTGTAGGCACAACACTCCCTCTGGCTTGAACCCCCTATCTCGTTTCTCCTGTGTAGGGATGATATAAAGTACAAAACAATGTGAAGACTTCTCAGACAGTTCAGGAGTCAAAAGGATAACGGGTTCAGTTGAACCGATAATGATTCCAAGTTCCACAGGCGTCTAATACCTCTTAGACGTCCATGCAGTTATGCATCACAGTAAATGGGTAGAAAATAGTCAGAGCCCTGACTTCTATTCAATGATGTACAATACCCAATAGTGCCTGGGCTCAGGTTTCTCCCTGCATGAGACGACAAAGTCACGTCTCTTCCAACAGGGAGATTCGGACTGAGAAAGCGACTAGAACATGCCCCAAGACTCGTTACCAGCGAGACTCCGCTTGGAGCATCCGTGGCAGCATACCCGACCCAGAGCGGGGTACTGTTGGTTTCAAAGACATGGAAGAACAGAGAAGAATCTTACCGGAACTGCAGCATACCAACCCTCTCCGTCTCCTCACAAGAATAATCGGCAAAGTCGGCGTCTTTGGCAAGCTATTTACTTCCTTGTTTTGCGTGGCTTGCGTCACGCACTCAACTTGATACCTGGCATGCTGGGAATTGTAGTTCTCTGCTTGCGCGGCTGCCTTCGTCGTGACGCAGAGTTGCTTACAGTGATCAGCGGAAGACAGGAATCCTGACATTTACATTAATATTCACATACAATATACATAAATAATGGCAACGTAAAATAATACATCTTACCTTTCTCTTTCCTCGCTGCTCCCTCTTTTCAGCTACGGTCTGTCAAATGAAGCATCAGAACAATGACATCGGCATTAATAGTTATGCTAAATAACATACGCGTATTATCAAATACTATCCAGCAGATTCGCAACACTAAAATACTACATAAATAATAGAATCGATAGGTTTTCTCTAGCCATAACATTTACAATAGGAAAAACAGTTAACACAAAAAGTTGTAACAACAAAAGAAAACAAAACTTACCTTTTGCTTCGCTCGCTGCGCCTTCTTACTAGCGACCGGTTACGGAGGTGGGGTGTCACAAAATTAGCATAAACATTGGAAATCCCTGTACAATACACGTGCGCATTATGAAACATTACACAGCAGATTTGCAACATAGTAATATATGCATTATTAATAAATAGTTGCCAAATAACTATTTAAACACAAATATTTACTTTACAAAAAATATAAACACAAAGTAATGCAAAAATAGAATACAATATTATGTTATTACTTACCTTGCTGTTCCGTCTTGTGACGCCCACGCAGTAAAGAAAAGATTCACAAAATACCATAAACATTAGCAGGTACCGTCAAGTACTCAAACGCATAAACAATACATAGCACATTCGAAACAAAATAAAAAAACATTTTTAACAAATAGTTACATCAAATATTTTTTCAAACAATAACATTTACAATAGAAACCTAGTTAACACAAAAAAATCTACATAATACATTTTTAACTTTTATATCCCCAAGGGCGCAGTCTTATCATATCCAATCCATGTTATAGGGCATCACAAACATAGCATAACATTTTTTTCATGTAAATCATACACGCGTAATCCCAAACACAACAAAACAGATTTGCAACGTATTAAAATACCAAAATATTTTTAAATATGTAAGACAAAGAATTCTTTTAACTATAGCATTTAAAATAGGAAAACGGATAACACATAAAGTACTGTCAATACCACAAACACAATTTACTTTCCCTTTGGTCGCTGCTACCACGTGCGGTGCATGGTATGGAGCATAACAACAATAACAAACATTCAATAAAAATGTAAATCAACCATTTAACATTAACAGTATTCACATAGGTAATACACAAGTACAGCCAACGTTAAAAAAAATCTTACCTTTCTCTTTCCTCACTGGACCCTCTTCTTTTCAGCTCCGGTCTGTCAAGTGAAGCATCAGAACAATGACATCAGCATTAAAAGTTATGCTAAATACACGCAAAAAATTATCAATCACTACCGAGCAGATTTGCAACACACTAAAATACTGCATAAATAAATACTTAAATCAATATGTTTTCTTTAGCAATAACATTTACAATAGAAAAAACAGTTAACAAAGAAAGCTGTAACAAAAAAACAAAAAAAGTACCTTTTACATCGCTCGCTGCGCCTTGTACTATTTGCTACCAATTATGCCATAAGCATTCACTAAAAATACCAACAGTTTTGCTGAAAATCCAAGATTTATCCAATGTAACATTAGTCTAAATAAAACAAACTATATATGTAGCACTTGCTATAGACATTAGCAAAGATAAAATACCACCATGCTCATATATAAATGCAATGAAATTTGAACATATACCAATACAATTACAATTGCATAATTTAGAAGAATGAGGACTTTCTCCACAAATTCCTTTTGCGCAAATTTGAACATTACCTCATGGCTCTCGAAAGTCATCAGGGGCTGTTGTTAATGTACCTGCAGATGTTATGACAACAGTCACAATTTTACCAAGGCAAATCATTGATGAAATGACAATTTCAATCAAACTAAAAAGAAAGTTGGCTTTCAAATCATTTACCCAGTTTGAAAATGTTTGACCAAACATAGTGTAAAGAGCAGCACTATGGCTAGCAACAAACAGTGACATGTTTAAAGAATATGGAGTCACAGTTAATCCAGATTGGTAATATATACCACAAGAAATAAACTATTGCAGTGAAACATCTGAAGATCATAATTCAACAAGCTCTTCAGACAACATACAAGCAGGAAATTTAGATACTTTATTAATAAATGAAACGATCACAACCAATAGTCCCAATGTATTATGTTTAGCACCTGCTGATTATAACACACCTAGAGGTTTATATGAAGACAAAGATTCAACATTTTTAGCTTTTCCAACCATATTTGCTGGCCCTCGAAGACCTAATAATAATGATAGACATGTACCTGTACATTGTGGTACAATATAGAGGGATGGATCTTCATAGTACCGTAAATAAATTGTTACAATAATATATAACCACATTCACATGAAAGTACACTAACTTTATTACACACTAGCTATTTACCTTTCTATTAGCTTGCTGTTACCATGTTTTTCACTCCATTCAGCAAAGTAAGGCATCAGAAAAATAAATAATCTTTCACAGGTCCCTAAATTGCAAGCAGTTAGTAACAAACAGTACAAAAGAGATGCCAAGTATAGTAAAATACACAACAATTAAAAATAATAGCACATAATAGTTTTTTTCATGCAAATATATATAATACACTGAAATGAACACATCAAGTAGAGGTAACATTCAATATCGACGCATACCTTTCTGCTCCCATGCCATCCTTTCTTCCTAGCAGTAAGGAAACAGGTAAACATATATAAAACAAAAAGATAAACTACATCAATTACAGACAATATTCAATATCAAATTATACCTTTCTAGTTGCATGCTGTCCTCTGTTGTCACCTCCTTATGAAAGACTGGACACATACAATAGAATGTGATGAAATACATAAAATAGAAGCAACATTAAATATTAAAGCGTACCTTTCTGGTCGCATGCTGTCCAGTCTTCTCAACTCCGTACAAAGAGGTGCACATATACAATACAGAGATATAAAATAGTCAATACATTACAGTAAAGACAAAGTACAGCCAATGTTCAAAACCAAAACTTAACTTCCTCTTCTCTTGTTGCTATGTCTTTATTACTCCTGTTAGTGATATAGGCATCGCAAAAACCCTATCTACATTGTTAGTTGCAATGGGATTCTATTTTCGCAATACATACAAAAAAATGTACCTTTCAATTCACTCGCTGCTACATCTTCTCTGGTCAGGTCTTTGGGGTGGGTTATTAGTTCATAACATAAAATAACATTATGGTAACGCAAATTATACACACGTAATACCAAACACAACAAATTCACAAAATATTTAAAAAATTGCAAAGAAATGTATTTTAGCTATAACAGTAACAATAAGAAAACGGATAACACATACATTAGTGTCAATATTAGAAAACACAACTAATCTACGCTTTCCTCGCTGCTACCACATGCGCTACATAGGATGGAGCATAACAATAACAAACATTAGGTAAAACCATAAATCACACATTTACTGTCAGGCTCAGTCTTCTCAACTCTTCGGGGCTGTATTGAATGACCTATAGCCTCCCCAACTCACCCAGAGCCTGAAGTATAAACACAGGCGACTAGGACAGTCCTGCAGGGGAAGGAAAGGAAGGGGACAGCGGGGAGGGAGATCTGAAACGAGAACAGCCAGTTAGAATACACCCCTGTACCCCCTTAAATGAGTATCAACCACTTTCTTTCCTTTCTTATACATTACGGTGTCACCCCTACCTGTAAAGGAAAATACGTTGGACCTGAAATCTAGGAGAAGAGACTCGGGGCGATGCCAGGGTGTTGTAACCAACTGCTGATCAAGACACAATAAATAACTTATAATTCACATTCCTATGTGGGCTGAACTCCGGTACAAACAATTCTTATGCATACCAAACACTGTTTGTTTTCATTCCTGTAGGCACAACACTCCCTCTGGCTTGAACCCCCTATCTTGTTTCTCTGTGTAGGGATGATATAAAGTACAAAACAATTTGAAGACTTCTCAGACAGTTCAGGAGTCAAAAGGATAACGGGTTCAGTTGAACCGATAATGATTCCAAGTTCCACGGGCGTCTAATACCTCTTAGACGCCCATGCAGTTATGCATCACAGTAAATGGGTAGAAAATAGTCAGAGCCCCAACTTCTATTCAATGATGTACGATACCCAATAGTGCCTGGGCTCAGGTTTCTCCCTGCAAGGAGACGACAAAGTCACGTCTCTTCCAACAGGGAGATTCGGACTGAGAAAGCGACTAGAACATGCCCCAAGACTCGTTACCAGCGAGAATCCGCTTGGAGCATCCGTGGCAGCATACCCGACCCAGAGCGGGGTACCGTTGGTTTCAAAGACATGGAAGAACAGAGAAGAATCTTACCGGAACTGCAGCATACCAACCCTCTCCGTCTCCTCACAAGAATAATCGGCAAAGTCGGCGTCTTTGGCAAGCTATTTACTTGCTTGTTTTGCGTGGCTTGCGTCACGCACGCAACGTGATACCTGGCATGCAGGGAATTGTAGTTCTCTGCTTGCACGGCTGCCTTCTTCGTGACGCAGAGTTGCTTACAGTGATCAGCGGAAGACAGGAATCCTGACATTTACATTAAGAATATTCACATACAATATACATAAATAATGGCAACGTAAAAAATACATCTTACCTTTCTCTTTCCTCGCTGCTCCCTCTTCTTGTCAGCTACGGTCTGTCAAATGAAGCATCAGAACAAGGACATCGGCATTAATAGTTATGCTAAATAACACACGCGTATTATCAAATACTATCCAGCAGATTCGCAATACACTAAAATACTACATTAGTAGAATCAATAGGTTTTCTCTAGCCATAACATTTACAATAGAAAAAACAGTTAACACAAAAAGTTGTAACAACAAAAGAAAACAAAACTTCCCTTTTGCTTCGCTCGCTGCGCCTTCTTTCTAGCGACCAGTTACGGAGGTGGGGCATCACAAAATTAGCATAAACATTGGAAATCCCTGTACAATACACGTGCGCATTATGAAACATTACACAGCAGATTTGCAACATAGTAATATATGCATTATTAATAGTTGCCAAATAACTATTTAAACACAAATATTTACTTTACAAAAAATATAAACACAAAGTAATGCAAAAATAGAATACAATATTATGTTATTACTTACCTTGCTGTTCCATCTTCTGACGTCCACGCAGTAAAGAAAAGATTCACAAAATACCATAAACATTAGCAGGTACCGTCAAGTACACAAACGCATTAACAAACAATACATAGCACATTCGAAACAAAATAAAAAAACATTTTTAACAAATAGTTACATCAAATATTTTTTCAAACAATAACATTTACAATACAAACCTAGTTAACACAAAGAAATCTACATAATACATTTTTAACTTTTATATCCCAAGGGGCGCAGTCTTATCACATCCAATCCATGTTATAGGGCATCACAAACATAGCATAACATTTTTTTTAATGTAAATCATACACGCGTAATCCCAAACACAACAAAACAGATTTGCAACGTATTAAAATACCAAAATATTTTTAAATATGTAAGACAAAGAATTCTTTTAACTATAGCATTTAAAATAGGAAAACGGATAACACATAAAGTACTGTCAATACCACAAACACAATTTACTTTCCCTTTGGTCGCTGCTACCATGTGCGGTGCATGGTATGGAGCATAACAACAATAACAAACATTCAATAAAACTGTAAATCAACCATTAACATTAACAGTATTCACATAGGTAATACACAAGTACAGCCAACGTTAAAAAAAATCTTACCTTTCTCTTTCCTCACTGGACCCTCTTCTTTTCAGCTCCGGTCTGTCAAGTGAAGCATCAGAACAATGACATCAGCATTAAAAGTTATGCTAAATAATACGCGAAAATTATCAATCACTAACGAGCAGATTCGCAACACACTAAAATACTGCATAAATAAATACTTAAATCAATGTTTTCTTTAGCAATAACATTTACAATAGAAACAGTTAACAAAAAAAGCTGTAACAAAAAAAACAAAAAAAAGTACCTTTTACATCGCTCGCTGCGCCTTGTACTATTTGCTACCAATTATGGCATAAGCATTCACTAAAAAATACCAACAGTTTTGCTGAAAATCCAAGATTTATCCAATGTAACATTAGTCTAAATAAAACAAACTATATATGTAGCACTTGCTATAGACATTAGCAAAGATCAAATACCACCATGCTCATATATAAATGCAATGAAATTTGAACATATACCAATATAATTGCATAATTTAGAAGAAAGAGGACTTTCTCCTCAAATTCCTTTTGCGCAAATTTGAACATTACCTCATGGCTCTCGAAAGTCATCAGGGGCTGTTGTTAATGTACCTGCAGATGTTATGACAACAGTCACAATTTTACCAAGGCAAATCAATGATGAAATGACAATTCCAATCAAACTAAAAAGAAAGTTAGCTTTCAAATCATTTACCCAGTTTGAAAATGTTAGACCAAACATAGTGAAAAGAGCAGCACTATGGCTAGCAACAAACAGTGACATGTTTAAAGAATATGGAGTCACAGTTAATCCAGATTGGTAATATATACCACAAGAAATAAACTATTGCAGTGAAACATCTGAAGATCATAATTCAACAAGCTCCTCAGACATACAAGCAGGAAATTTAGATACTTTATTAATAAATGAAACGATCACAACCGATAGTCCCAATGTATTATGTTTAGCACCTGCTGAACATAACACACCTAGAGGTTTATATGAAGACAAAGATTCAGAATTTTTAGCTTTTCCAACCATATTTGCTGGCCCTCGAAGACCTAATAATAATGATAGACATGTACCTGTACATTATAGTACAATATGCTAACGGAAATTAAGGAGGTATGATAGAAGAGTGTCCAAATCTATTATAAATATTTTCTTTAAACTAAAAAAAATTGCACTTAAAACAAATAAAAGGGAAAGTAAATATTTAATGACATTTTTCAACAATGGTGAATGTATTACTGCCAAAGACAAAACATAACTTAGAAAGCATCTACAAATATAATGAAGGGTACAAAATATTAAAAACTATTTTCAGTTCACCACCATATTGAGAGCACTGCAAAAAAGATCTCTTTGCAATGATAAGGCAACTTGGAATACCAACATTTTTCCTCACTTTATCTGAGCCAGAAACTAAATGGCAACACTTAATTAATATATTATTATGAGTGCAAAATCTACATGATTGCACTGAAGAACAATTTAAAGAAATGTCCTGGGAAACAAAATGTAAATAAATACTTGAAGATCCAATTACCTGTGCAAGGCATTTTGACTTTCTAGTAAGCTGCGTGATAATGGACAAAACAAACCCTATTGGAAAATTACAAGACTTCTTTTACAGGGTTGAATTCCGACAAAGAGTTTCACCACATATACACGCATTATTATGGATTGAAAATGCACCATTACATGGAATAGCAAAGTTACCACAAGTCATTACATTTATAGACAAATGCATACCTTGCAGTAAATCGCAAGAACCAGAATTAGAGAAATTACTACCTCTACGAAAGCATGCACACACCAACAATTGCAGAAGATAGAGGGATGGAAGGGAAAGGAAGGTAACACTGTTCCAGCCCTGGTGTGAGGGAAGGGAGGGATAGAGGGATAGAAGAAAGGGATAGAGGGATGGGAGGGATGGAAGGGAGGGATGGGAGGGATGGAAGGGAGAGATAGAGGGATGGATCTTCATAGTACCGTAAATAAATTGTTACAATAATATATAACCACATTCACATAAAAGTACACTAACTTTATTACACACTAGCTATTTACCTTTCTATTAGCTTGCTGCTCCATGTTTTTCACTCCATTCAACAAAGTAAGGCATCAGAAAAATAAATATTCTTTGACAGGCCCCTAAATTGCAAGCAGTTAGTAACAAACAGTACAAAAGAGATGCCAAGTATAGTAAAATACACAACACTTAAAAATAATAGCACATAATAGTTTTTTTCATGCAAATATATATAATACACTGAAATGAACACATCAAGTGGAGTTAACATTAAATATCGAAGCATACCTTTCTGCTTCCATGCCATCCTTTCTTCCTAGCAGTAAGGAAACAGGTAAACATATATAAAGCAAAAAGATAAACTACATCAATTACAGACAACATTCAATATCAAATTATACCTTTCTAGTTGCATGCTGTCCTCTGTTGTCACCTCCTTATGAAAGACTGGACACATACAATAGAATGTGATGAAATACATAAAATAGAAGCAACATTAAATATTAAAGCGTACCTTTCTGGTCGCATGCTGTCCAGGTTTTTCAACTCCGTACAAAGAGGTGCACATATACAATACAGAGATATAAAATAGTCAATACATTACAGTAAAGACAAAGTACAGCCAATGTTCAAAACCAAAACTTAACTTCCTCTTTTCTTGTTGCTATGTCTTTATTACTCCTGTTAGTGATATAGGCATCGCAAAAACACTATCTACATTGTTAGTTGCAGTGGGATTCTATTTTCGCAATACATACAAAAAAATGTACCTTTCACTTCACTCGCTGCTACATCTTCTCCGGTCAGGTCTTTGGGGTGGGTTATTAGTTCATAACATAAAATAACATTATGGTAACGCAAATTATACACACGTAATACCAAACACAACAAATTCACAAAATATCAAAATATTTAAAAAAATTGCAAAAAAATGTATTTTAGCTATAACCGTAACAATAAGAAAACGGATAACACATAAATTAGTGTCAATATTAGAAAACACAACTAATCTACGCTTTCCTCGCTGCTACCACATGCACTACATAGGATGGAGCATAACAATAACAAACATTAGGTAAAACCATAAATCACACATTTACTGTCAGGCTCAGTCTTCTCAACTCTTCGGGGCTGTGCTGAATGACCTATAACCTCCCCAACTCACCCAGAGCCTGAAGTATAAACACAGGCAACTAGGACAGTCCTGCAGGGGAAGGAAAGGAAGGGGACAGCGGGAAAGGGAGATCTGAAACGAGAACAACAGCCAGTTAGAATACACCCCCGAACCCCCTTAAATGAGTATCTCCCACTTTCTTTTCTTTCTTATATATTACAGTGTCACCCCTACCTGTAAAGGAAAATACGTTGGACCTGAAATCTAGGAGAAGAGACTCGGGCGATGCCAGGGTGTTGTAACCAACTGCTGATCAAGACACAATAAATAACTTATAATTCACATTCCTATGTGGGCTGAACTCCCGTACAAACAATTCTTATGCATACCAAACACTGTTTGTTTTCATTCCTGTAGGCACAACACTCCCTCTGGCTTGAACCCCCTATCTCGTTTCTCCTGTGTAGGGATGATATAAAGTACAAAACAATGTGAAGACTTCTCAGACAGTTCAGGAGTCAAAAGGATAACGGGTTCAGTTGAACCGATAATGATTCCAAGTTCCACAGGCGTCTAATACCTCTTAGACGTCCATGCAGTTATGCATCACAGTAAATGGGTAGAAAATAGTCAGAGCCCTGACTTCTATTCAATGATGTACGATACCCAATAGTGCCTGGGCTCAGGTTTCTCCCTGCATGAGACGACAAAGTCACGTCTCTTCCAACAGGGAGATTCGGACTGAGAAAGCGACTAGAACATGCCCCAAGACTCGTTACCAGCGAGACTCCGCTTGGAGCATCCGTGGCAGCATACCCGACCCAGAGCGGGGTACTGTTGGTTTCAAAGACATGGAAGAACAGAGAAGAATCTTACCGGAACTGCAGCATACCAACCCTCTCCGTCTCCTCACAAGAATAATCGGCAAAGTCGGCGTCTTTGGCAAGCTATTTACTTCCTTGTTTTGCGTGGCTTGCGTCACGCACTCAACTTGATACCTGGCATGCTGGGAATTGTAGTTCTCTGCTTGCGCGGCTGCCTTCGTCGTGACGCAGAGTTGCTTACAGTGATCAGCGGAAGACAGGAATCCTGACATTTACATTAATATTCACATACAATATACATAAATAATGGCAACGTAAAATAATACATCTTACCTTTCTCTTTCCTCGCTGCTCCCTCTTTTCAGCTACGGTCTGTCAAATGAAGCATCAGAACAATGACATCGGCATTAATAGTTATGCTAAATAACATACGCGTATTATCAAATACTATCCAGCAGATTCGCAACACTAAAATACTACATAAATAATAGAATCGATAGGTTTTCTCTAGCCATAACATTTACAATAGGAAAAACAGTTAACACAAAAAGTTGTAACAACAAAAGAAAACGAAACTTACCTTTTGCTTCGCTCGCTGCGCCTTCTTACTAGCGACCGGTTACGGAGGTGGGGCGACACAAAATTAGCATAAACATTGGAAATCCCTGTACAATACACGTGCGCATTATGAAACATTACACAGCAGATTTGCAACATAGTAATATATGCATTATTAATAAATAGTTGCCAAATAACTATTTAAACACAAATATTTACTTTACAAAAAATATAAACACAAAGTAATGCAAAAATAGAATACAATATTATGTTATTACTTACCTTGCTGTTCCGTCTTGTGACGCCCACGCAGTAAAGAAAAGATTCACAAAATACCATAAACATTAGCAGGTACCGTCAAGTACTCAAACGCATAAACAATACATAGCACATTCGAAACAAAATAAAAAAACATTTTTAACAAATAGTTACATCAAATATTTTTTCAACAATAACATTTACAATAGAAACCTAGTTAACACAAAAAAATCTACATAATACATTTTTAACTTTTATATCCCCAAGGGCGCAGTCTTATCATATCCAATCCATGTTATAGGGCATCACAAACATAGCATAACATTTTTTTAATGTAAATCATACACGCGTAATCCCAAACACAACAAAACAGATTTGCAACGTATTAAAATACCAAAATATTTTTAAATATGTAAGACAAAGAATTCTTTTAACTATAGCATTTAAAATAGGAAAACGGATAACACATAAAGTACTGTCAATACCACAAACACAATTTACTTTCCCTTTGGTCGCTGCTACCACGTGCGGTGCATGGTATGGAGCATAACAACAATAACAAACATTCAATAAAACTGTAAATCAACCATTTAACATTAACAGTATTCACATAGGTAATACACAAGTACAGCCAACGTTAAAAAAAATCTTACCTTTCTCTTTCCTCACTGGACCCTCTTCTTTTCAGCTCCGGTCTGTCAAGTGAAGCATCAGAACAATGACATCAGCATTAAAAGTTATGCTAAATACACGCAAAAAATTATCAATCACTACCGAGCAGATTTGCAACACACTAAAATACTGCATAAATAAATACTTAAATCAATATGTTTTCTTTAGCAATAACATTTACAATAGAAAAAACAGTTAACAAAGAAAGCTGTAACAAAAAAACAAAAAAAGTACCTTTTACATCGCTCGCTGCGCCTTGTACTATTTGCTACCAATTATGCCATAAGCATTCACTAAAAATACCAACAGTTTTGCTGAAAATCCAAGATTTATCCAATGTAACATTAGTCTAAATAAAACAAACTATATATGTAGCACTTGCTATAGACATTAGCAAAGATAAAATACCACCATGCTCATATATAAATGCAATGAAATTTGAACATATACCAATACAATTACAATTGCATAATTTAGAAGAATGAGGACTTTCTCCACAAATTCCTTTTGCGCAAATTTGAACATTACCTCATGGCTCTCGAAAGTCATCAGGGGCTGTTGTTAATGTACCTGCAGATGTTATGACAACAGTCACAATTTTACCAAGGCAAATCATTGATGAAATGACAATTTCAATCAAACTAAAAAGAAAGTTGGCTTTCAAATCATTTACCCAGTTTGAAAATGTTTGACCAAACATAGTGTAAAGAGCAGCACTATGGCTAGCAACAAACAGTGACATGTTTAAAGAATATGGAGTCACAGTTAATCCAGATTGGTAATATATACCACAAGAAATAAACTATTGCAGTGAAACATCTGAAGATCATAATTCAACAAGCTCTTCAGACAACATACAAGCAGGAAATTTAGATACTTTATTAATAAATGAAACGATCACAACCAATAGTCCCAATGTATTATGTTTAGCACCTGCTGATTATAACACACCTAGAGGTTTATATGAAGACAAAGATTCAACATTTTTAGCTTTTCCAACCATATTTGCTGGCCCTCGAAGACCTAATAATAATGATAGACATGTACCTGTACATTATAGTACAATATAGAGGGATGGATCTTCATAGTACCGTAAATAAATTGTTACAATAATATATAACCACATTCACATGAAAGTACACTAACTTTATTACACACTAGCTATTTACCTTTCTATTAGCTTGCTGTTACCATGTTTTTCACTCCATTCAGCAAAGTAAGGCATCAGAAAATTAAATAATCTTTGACAGGTCCCTAAATTGCAAGCAGTTAGTAACAAACAGTACAAAAGAGATGCCAAGTATAGTAAAATACACAACAATTAAAAATAATAGCACATAATAGTTTTTTTCATGCAAATATATATAATACACTGAAATGAACACATCAAGTAGAGGTAACATTCAATATCGACGCATACCTTTCTGCTCCCATGCCATCCTTTCTTCCTAGCAGTAAGGAAACAGGTAAACATATATAAAACAAAAAGATAAACTACATCAATTACAGACAATATTCAATATCAAATTATACCTTTCTAGTTGCATGCTGTCCTCTGTTGTCACCTCCTTATGAAAGACTGGACACATACAATAGAATGTGATGAAATACATAAAATAGAAGCAACATTAAATATTAAAGCGTACCTTTCTGGTCGCATGCTGTCCAGTCTTCTCAACTCCGTACAAAGAGGTGCACATATACAATACAGAGATATAAAATAGTCAATACATTACAGTAAAGACAAAGTACAGCCAATGTTCAAAACCAAAACTTAACTTCCTCTTCTCTTGTTGCTATGTCTTTATTACTCCTGTTAGTGATATAGGCATCGCAAAAACACTATCTACATTGTTAGTTGCAATGGGATTCTATTTTCGCAATACATACAAAAAAATGTACCTTTCAATTTACTCGCTGCTACATCTTCTCCGGTCAGGTCTTTGGGGTGGGTTATTAGTTCATAACATAAAATAACATTATGGTAACGCAAATTATACACACGTAATACCAAACACAACAAATTCACAAAATATTTAAAAAATTGCAAAGAAATGTATTTTAGCTATAACAGTAACAATAAGAAAATGGATAACACATACATTAGTGTCAATATTAGAAAACACAACTAATCTACGCTTTCCTCGCTGCTACCACATGCGCTACATAGGATGGAGCATAACAATAACAAACATTAGGTAAAACCATAAATCACACATTTACTGTCAGGCTCAGTCTTCTCAACTCTTCGGGGCTGTATTGAATGACCTATAACCTCCCCAACTCACCCAGAGCCTGAAGTATAAACACAGGCGACTAGGACAGTCCTGCAGGGGAAGGAAAGGAAGGGGACAGCGGGGAGGGAGATCTGAAACGAGAACAGCCAGTTAGAATACACCCCTGTACCCCCTTAAATGAGTATCAACCACTTTCTTTCCTTTCTTATACATTACGGTGTCACCCCTACCTGTAAAGGAAAATACGTTGGACCTGAAATCTAGGAGAAGAGACTCGGGGCGATGCCAGGGTGTTGTAACCAACTGCTGATCAAGACACAATAAATAACTTATAATTCACATTCCTATGTGGGCTGAACTCCGGTACAAACAATTCTTATGCATACCAAACACTGTTTGTTTTCATTCCTGTAGGCACAACACTCCCTCTGGCTTGAACCCCCTATCTTGTTTCTCTGTGTAGGGATGATATAAAGTACAAAACAATTTGAAGACTTCTCAGACAGTTCAGGAGTCAAAAGGATAACGGGTTCAGTTGAACCGATAATGATTCCAAGTTCCACGGGCGTCTAATACCTCTTAGACGCCCATGCAGTTATGCATCACAGTAAATGGGTAGAAAATAGTCAGAGCCCCAACTTCTATTCAATGATGTACGATACCCAATAGTGCCTGGGCTCAGGTTTCTCCCTGCAAGGAGACGACAAAGCCACGTCTCTTCCAACAGGGAGATTCGGACTGAGAAAGCGACTAGAACATGCCCCAAGACTCGTTACCAGCGAGAATCCGCTTGGAGCATCCGTGGCAGCATACCCGACCCAGAGCGGGGTACCGTTGGTTTCAAAGACATGGAAGAACAGAGAAGAATCTTACCGGAACTGCAGCATACCAACCCTCTCCGTCTCCTCACAAGAATAATCGGCAAAGTCGGCGTCTTTGGCAAGCTATTTACTTGCTTGTTTTGCGTGGCTTGCGTCACGCACGCAACGTGATACCTGGCATGCAGGGAATTGTAGTTCTCTGCTTGCGCGGCTGCCTTCTTCGTGACGCAGAGTTGCTTACAGTGATCAGCGGAAGACAGGAATCCTGACATTTACATTAAGAATATTCACATACAATATACATAAATAATGGCAACGTAAAAAATACATCTTACCTTTCTCTTTCCTCGCTGCTCCCTCTTCTTGTCAGCTACGGTCTGTCAAATGAAGCATCAGAACAATGACATCGGCATTAATAGTTATGCTAAATAACACACGCGTATTATCAAATACTATCCAGCAGATTCGCAATACACTAAAATACTACATTAGTAGAATCAATAGGTTTTCTCTAGCCATAACATTTACAATAGGAAAACCAGTTAACACAAAAAGTTGTAACAACAAAAGAAAACAAAACTTCCCTTTTGCTTCGCTCGCTGCGCCTTCTTTCTAGCGACCAGTTACGGAGGTGGGGCATCACAAAATTAGCATAAACATTGGAAATCCCTGTACAATACACGTGCGCATTATGAAACATTACACAGCAGATTTGCAACATAGTAATATATGCATTATTAATAGTTGCCAAATAACTATTTAAACACAAATATTTACTTTACAAAAAATATAAACACAAAGTAATGCAAAAATAGAATACAATATTATGTTATTACTTACCTTGCTGTTCCATCTTCTGACGTCCACGCAGTAAAGAAAAGATTCACAAAATACCATAAACATTAGCAGGTACCGTCAAGTACACAAACGCATTAACAAACAATACATAGCACATTCGAAACAAAATAAAAAAACATTTTTAACAAATAGTTACATCAAATATTTTTTCAAACAATAACATTTACAATACAAACCTAGTTAACACAAAGAAATCTACATAATACATTTTTAACTTTTATATCCCAAGGGGCGCAGTCTTATCACATCCAATCCATGTTATAGGGCATCACAAACATAGCATAACATTTTTTTTAATGTAAATCATACACGCGTAATCCCAAACACAACAAAACAGATTTGCAACGTATTAAAATACCAAAATATTTTTAAATATGTAAGACAAAGAATTCTTTTAACTATAGCATTTAAAATAGGAAAACGGATAACACATAAAGTACTGTCAATACCACAAACACAATTTACTTTCCCTTTGGTCGCTGCTACCATGTGCGGTGCATGGTATGGAGCATAACAACAATAACAAACATTCAATAAAACTGTAAATCAACCATTAACATTAACAGTATTCACATAGGTAATACACAAGTACAGCCAACGTTAAAAAAAATCTTACCTTTCTCTTTCCTCACTGGACCCTCTTCTTTTCAGCTCCGGTCTGTCAAGTGAAGCATCAGAACAATGACATCAGCATTAAAAGTTATGCTAAATAATACGCGAAAATTATCAATCACTAACGAGCAGATTCGCAACACACTAAAATACTGCATAAATAAATACTTAAATCAATGTTTTCTTTAGCAATAACATTTACAATAGAAACAGTTAACAAAAAAAGCTGTAACAAAAAAAACAAAAAAAAGTACCTTTTACATCGCTCGCTGCGCCTTGTACTATTTGCTACCAATTATGGCATAAGCATTCACTAAAAAATACCAACAGTTTTGCTGAAAATCCAAGATTTATCCAATGTAACATTAGTCTAAATAAAACAAACTATATATGTAGCACTTGCTATAGACATTAGCAAAGATCAAATACCACCATGCTCATATATAAATGCAATGAAATTTGAACATATACCAATATAATTGCATAATTTAGAAGAAAGAGGACTTTCTCCTCAAATTCCTTTTGCGCAAATTTGAACATTACCTCATGGCTCTCGAAAGTCATCAGGGGCTGTTGTTAATGTACCTGCAGATGTTATGACAACAGTCACAATTTTACCAAGGCAAATCAATGATGAAATGACAATTCCAATCAAACTAAAAAGAAAGTTAGCTTTCAAATCATTTACCCAGTTTGAAAATGTTAGACCAAACATAGTGAAAAGAGCAGCACTATGGCTAGCAACAAACAGTGACATGTTTAAAGAATATGGAGTCACAGTTAATCCAGATTGGTAATATATACCACAAGAAATAAACTATTGCAGTGAAACATCTGAAGATCATAATTCAACAAGCTCCTCAGACATACAAGCAGGAAATTTAGATACTTTATTAATAAATGAAACGATCACAACCGATAGTCCCAATGTATTATGTTTAGCACCTGCTGAACATAACACACCTAGAGGTTTATATGAAGACAAAGATTCAGAATTTTTAGCTTTTCCAACCATATTTGCTGGCCCTCGAAGACCTAATAATAATGATAGACATGTACCTGTACATTATAGTACAATATGCTAACGGAAATTAAGGAGGTATGATAGAAGAGTGTCCAAATCTATTATAAATATTTTCTTTAAACTAAAAAAAATTGCACTTAAAACAAATATAAGGGAAAGTAAATATTTAATGACATTTTTCAACAATGGTGAATGTATTACTGCCAAAGACAAAACATAACTTAGAAAGCATCTACAAATATAATGAAGGGTACAAAATATTAAAAACTATTTTCAGTTCACCACCATATTGAGAGCACTGCAAAAAAGATCTCTTTGCAATGATAAGGCAACTTGGAATACCAACATTTTTCCTCACTTTATCTGAGCCAGAAACTAAATGGCAACACTTAATTAATATATTATTATGAGTGCAAAATCTACATGATTGCACTGAAGAACAATTTAAAGAAATGTCCTGGGAAACAAAATGTAAATAAATACCTGAAGATCCAATTACCTGTGCAAGGCATTTTGACTTTCTAGTAAGCTGCGTGATAATGGACAAAACAAACACTATTGGAAAATTACAAGACTTCTTTTACAGAGTTGAATTCCGACAAAGAGTTTCACCACATATACACGCATTATTATGTATTGAAAATGCACCATTATATGGAATAGCAAAGTTACCACAAGTCATTACATTTATAGACAAATGTATACCTTGCAGTAAATCGCAAGAACCAGAATTAGAGAAATTACTACCTCTACGAAAGCATGCACACACCAACAATTGCAGAAGATAGAGGGATGGAAGGGAAAGGAAGGTAACACTGTTCCAGCCCTGGTGTGAGGGAAGGGAGGGATAGAGGGATAGAAGAAAGGGATAGAGGGATGGGAGGGATGGAAGGGAGGGATGGGAGGGATGGAAGGGAGAGATAGAGGGATGGATCTTCATAGTACCGTAAATAAATTGTTACAATAATATATAACCACATTCACGTAAAAGTACACTAACTTTATTACACACTAGCTATTTACCTTTCTATTAGCTTGCTGCTCCATGTTTTTCACTCCATTCAACAAAGTAAGGCATCAGAAAAATAAATATTCTTTGACAGGCCCCTAAATTGCAAGCAGTTAGTAACAAACAGTACAAAAGAGATGCCAAGTATAGTAAAATACACAACACTTAAAAATAATAGCACATAATAGTTTTTTTCATGCAAATATATATAATACACTGAAATGAACACATCAAGTAGAGTTAACATTAAATATCGAAGCATACCTTTCTGCTTCCATGCCATCCTTTCTTCCTAGCAGTAAGGAAACAGGTAAACATATATAAAGCAAAAAGATAAACTACATCAATTACAGACAACATTCAATATCAAATTATACCTTTCTAGTTGCATGCTGTCCTCTGTTGTCACCTCCTTATGAAAGACTGGACACATACAATAGAATGTGATGAAATACATAAAATAGAAGCAACATTAAATATTAAAGTGTACCTTTCTGGTCGCATGCTGTCCAGGTTTTTCAACTCCGTACAAAGAGGTGCACATATACAATACAGAGATATAAAATAGTCAATACATTACAGTAAAGACAAAGTACAGCCAATGTTCAAAACCAAAACTTAACTTCCTCTTTTCTTGTTGCTATGTCTTTATTACTCCTGTTAGTGATATAGGCATCGCAAAAACACTATCTACATTGTTAGTTGCAGTGGGATTCTATTTTCGCAATACATACAAAAAAATGTACCTTTCACTTCACTCGCTGCTACATCTTCTCCGGTCAGGTCTTTGGGGTGGGTTATTAGTTCATAACATAAAATAACATTATGGTAACGCAAATTATACACACGTAATACCAAACACAACAAATTCACAAAATATCAAAATATTAAAAAAAATTGCAAAGAAATGTATTTTAGCTATAACCGTAACAATAAGAAAACGGATAACACATAAATTAGTGTCAATATTAGAAAACACAACTAATCTACGCTTTCCTCGCTGCTACCACATGCACTACATAGGATGGAGCATAACAATAACAAACATTAGGTAAAACCATAAATCACACATTTACTGTCAGGCTCAGTCTTCTCAACTCTTCGGGGCTGTGCTGAATGACCTATAACCTCCCCAACTCACCCAGAGCCTGAAGTATAAACACAGGCAACTAGGACAGTCCTGCAGGGGAAGGAAAGGAAGGGGACAGCGGGAAAGGGAGATCTGAAACGAGAACAACAGCCAGTTAGAATACACCCCCGAACCCCCTTAAATGAGTATCTCCCACTTTCTTTTCTTTCTTATATATTACAGTGTCACCCCTACCTGTAAAGGAAAATACGTTGGACCTGAAATCTAGGAGAAGAGACTCGGGGCGATGCCAGGGTGTTGTAACCAACTGCTGATCAAGACACAATAAATAACTTATAATTCACATTCCTATGTGGGCTGAACTCCCGTACAAACAATTCTTATGCATACCAAACACTGTTTGTTTTCATTCCTGTAGGCACAACACTCCCTCTGGCTTGAACCCCCTATCTCGTTTCTCCTGTGTAGGGATGATATAAAGTACAAAACAATGTGAAGACTTCTCAGACAGTTCAGGAGTCAAAAGGATAACGGGTTCAGTTGAACCGATAATGATTCCAAGTTCCACAGGCGTCTAATACCTCTTAGACGTCCATGCAGTTATGCATCACAGTAAATGGGTAGAAAATAGTCAGAGCCCTGACTTCTATTCAATGATGTACAATACCCAATAGTGCCTGGGCTCAGGTTTCTCCCTGCATGAGACGACAAAGTCACGTCTCTTCCAACAGGGAGATTCGGACTGAGAAAGCGACTAGAACATGCCCCAAGACTCGTTACCAGCGAGACTCCGCTTGGAGCATCCGTGGCAGCATACCCGACCCAGAGCGGGGTACTGTTGGTTTCAAAGACATGGAAGAACAGAGAAGAATCTTACCGGAACTGCAGCATACCAACCCTCTCCGTCTCCTCACAAGAATAATCGGCAAAGTCGGCGTCTTTGGCAAGCTATTTACTTCCTTGTTTTGCGTGGCTTGCGTCACGCACTCAACTTGATACCTGGCATGCTGGGAATTGTAGTTCTCTGCTTGCGCGGCTGCCTTCGTCGTGACGCAGAGTTGCTTACAGTGATCAGCGGAAGACAGGAATCCTGACATTTACATTAATATTCACATACAATATACATAAATAATGGCAACGTAAAATAATACATCTTACCTTTCTCTTTCCTCGCTGCTCCCTCTTTTCAGCTACGGTCTGTCAAATGAAGCATCAGAACAATGACATCGGCATTAATAGTTATGCTAAATAACATACGCGTATTATCAAATACTATCCAGCAGATTCGCAACACTAAAATACTACATAAATAATAGAATCGATAGGTTTTCTCTAGCCATAACATTTACAATAGGAAAAACAGTTAACACAAAAAGTTGTAACAACAAAAGAAAACAAAACTTACCTTTTGCTTCGCTCGCTGCGCCTTCTTACTAGCGACCGGTTACGGAGGTGGGGTGTCACAAAATTAGCATAAACATTGGAAATCCCTGTACAATACACGTGCGCATTATGAAACATTACACAGCAGATTTGCAACATAGTAATATATGCATTATTAATAAATAGTTGCCAAATAACTATTTAAACACAAATATTTACTTTACAAAAAATATAAACACAAAGTAATGCAAAAATAGAATACAATATTATGTTATTACTTACCTTGCTGTTCCGTCTTGTGACGCCCACGCAGTAAAGAAAAGATTCACAAAATACCATAAACATTAGCAGGTACCGTCAAGTACTCAAACGCATAAACAATACATAGCACATTCGAAACAAAATAAAAAAACATTTTTAACAAATAGTTACATCAAATATTTTTTCAAACAATAACATTTACAATAGAAACCTAGTTAACACAAAAAAATCTACATAATACATTTTTAACTTTTATATCCCCAAGGGCGCAGTCTTATCATATCCAATCCATGTTATAGGGCATCACAAACATAGCATAACATTTTTTTCATGTAAATCATACACGCGTAATCCCAAACACAACAAAACAGATTTGCAACGTATTAAAATACCAAAATATTTTTAAATATGTAAGACAAAGAATTCTTTTAACTATAGCATTTAAAATAGGAAAACGGATAACACATAAAGTACTGTCAATACCACAAACACAATTTACTTTCCCTTTGGTCGCTGCTACCACGTGCGGTGCATGGTATGGAGCATAACAACAATAACAAACATTCAATAAAAATGTAAATCAACCATTTAACATTAACAGTATTCACATAGGTAATACACAAGTACAGCCAACGTTAAAAAAAATCTTACCTTTCTCTTTCCTCACTGGACCCTCTTCTTTTCAGCTCCGGTCTGTCAAGTGAAGCATCAGAACAATGACATCAGCATTAAAAGTTATGCTAAATACACGCAAAAAATTATCAATCACTACCGAGCAGATTTGCAACACACTAAAATACTGCATAAATAAATACTTAAATCAATATGTTTTCTTTAGCAATAACATTTACAATAGAAAAAACAGTTAACAAAGAAAGCTGTAACAAAAAAACAAAAAAAGTACCTTTTACATCGCTCGCTGCGCCTTGTACTATTTGCTACCAATTATGCCATAAGCATTCACTAAAAATACCAACAGTTTTGCTGAAAATCCAAGATTTATCCAATGTAACATTAGTCTAAATAAAACAAACTATATATGTAGCACTTGCTATAGACATTAGCAAAGATAAAATACCACCATGCTCATATATAAATGCAATGAAATTTGAACATATACCAATACAATTACAATTGCATAATTTAGAAGAATGAGGACTTTCTCCACAAATTCCTTTTGCGCAAATTTGAACATTACCTCATGGCTCTCGAAAGTCATCAGGGGCTGTTGTTAATGTACCTGCAGATGTTATGACAACAGTCACAATTTTACCAAGGCAAATCATTGATGAAATGACAATTTCAATCAAACTAAAAAGAAAGTTGGCTTTCAAATCATTTACCCAGTTTGAAAATGTTTGACCAAACATAGTGTAAAGAGCAGCACTATGGCTAGCAACAAACAGTGACATGTTTAAAGAATATGGAGTCACAGTTAATCCAGATTGGTAATATATACCACAAGAAATAAACTATTGCAGTGAAACATCTGAAGATCATAATTCAACAAGCTCTTCAGACAACATACAAGCAGGAAATTTAGATACTTTATTAATAAATGAAACGATCACAACCAATAGTCCCAATGTATTATGTTTAGCACCTGCTGATTATAACACACCTAGAGGTTTATATGAAGACAAAGATTCAACATTTTTAGCTTTTCCAACCATATTTGCTGGCCCTCGAAGACCTAATAATAATGATAGACATGTACCTGTACATTGTGGTACAATATAGAGGGATGGATCTTCATAGTACCGTAAATAAATTGTTACAATAATATATAACCACATTCACATGAAAGTACACTAACTTTATTACACACTAGCTATTTACCTTTCTATTAGCTTGCTGTTACCATGTTTTTCACTCCATTCAGCAAAGTAAGGCATCAGAAAAATAAATAATCTTTCACAGGTCCCTAAATTGCAAGCAGTTAGTAACAAACAGTACAAAAGAGATGCCAAGTATAGTAAAATACACAACAATTAAAAATAATAGCACATAATAGTTTTTTTCATGCAAATATATATAATACACTGAAATGAACACATCAAGTAGAGGTAACATTCAATATCGACGCATACCTTTCTGCTCCCATGCCATCCTTTCTTCCTAGCAGTAAGGAAACAGGTAAACATATATAAAACAAAAAGATAAACTACATCAATTACAGACAATATTCAATATCAAATTATACCTTTCTAGTTGCATGCTGTCCTCTGTTGTCACCTCCTTATGAAAGACTGGACACATACAATAGAATGTGATGAAATACATAAAATAGAAGCAACATTAAATATTAAAGCGTACCTTTCTGGTCGCATGCTGTCCAGTCTTCTCAACTCCGTACAAAGAGGTGCACATATACAATACAGAGATATAAAATAGTCAATACATTACAGTAAAGACAAAGTACAGCCAATGTTCAAAACCAAAACTTAACTTCCTCTTCTCTTGTTGCTATGTCTTTATTACTCCTGTTAGTGATATAGGCATCGCAAAAACCCTATCTACATTGTTAGTTGCAATGGGATTCTATTTTCGCAATACATACAAAAAAATGTACCTTTCAATTCACTCGCTGCTACATCTTCTCTGGTCAGGTCTTTGGGGTGGGTTATTAGTTCATAACATAAAATAACATTATGGTAACGCAAATTATACACACGTAATACCAAACACAACAAATTCACAAAATATTTAAAAAATTGCAAAGAAATGTATTTTAGCTATAACAGTAACAATAAGAAAACGGATAACACATACATTAGTGTCAATATTAGAAAACACAACTAATCTACGCTTTCCTCGCTGCTACCACATGCGCTACATAGGATGGAGCATAACAATAACAAACATTAGGTAAAACCATAAATCACACATTTACTGTCAGGCTCAGTCTTCTCAACTCTTCGGGGCTGTATTGAATGACCTATAGCCTCCCCAACTCACCCAGAGCCTGAAGTATAAACACAGGCGACTAGGACAGTCCTGCAGGGGAAGGAAAGGAAGGGGACAGCGGGGAGGGAGATCTGAAACGAGAACAGCCAGTTAGAATACACCCCTGTACCCCCTTAAATGAGTATCAACCACTTTCTTTCCTTTCTTATACATTACGGTGTCACCCCTACCTGTAAAGGAAAATACGTTGGACCTGAAATCTAGGAGAAGAGACTCGGGGCGATGCCAGGGTGTTGTAACCAACTGCTGATCAAGACACAATAAATAACTTATAATTCACATTCCTATGTGGGCTGAACTCCGGTACAAACAATTCTTATGCATACCAAACACTGTTTGTTTTCATTCCTGTAGGCACAACACTCCCTCTGGCTTGAACCCCCTATCTTGTTTCTCTGTGTAGGGATGATATAAAGTACAAAACAATTTGAAGACTTCTCAGACAGTTCAGGAGTCAAAAGGATAACGGGTTCAGTTGAACCGATAATGATTCCAAGTTCCACGGGCGTCTAATACCTCTTAGACGCCCATGCAGTTATGCATCACAGTAAATGGGTAGAAAATAGTCAGAGCCCCAACTTCTATTCAATGATGTACGATACCCAATAGTGCCTGGGCTCAGGTTTCTCCCTGCAAGGAGACGACAAAGTCACGTCTCTTCCAACAGGGAGATTCGGACTGAGAAAGCGACTAGAACATGCCCCAAGACTCGTTACCAGCGAGAATCCGCTTGGAGCATCCGTGGCAGCATACCCGACCCAGAGCGGGGTACCGTTGGTTTCAAAGACATGGAAGAACAGAGAAGAATCTTACCGGAACTGCAGCATACCAACCCTCTCCGTCTCCTCACAAGAATAATCGGCAAAGTCGGCGTCTTTGGCAAGCTATTTACTTGCTTGTTTTGCGTGGCTTGCGTCACGCACGCAACGTGATACCTGGCATGCAGGGAATTGTAGTTCTCTGCTTGCACGGCTGCCTTCTTCGTGACGCAGAGTTGCTTACAGTGATCAGCGGAAGACAGGAATCCTGACATTTACATTAAGAATATTCACATACAATATACATAAATAATGGCAACGTAAAAAATACATCTTACCTTTCTCTTTCCTCGCTGCTCCCTCTTCTTGTCAGCTACGGTCTGTCAAATGAAGCATCAGAACAAGGACATCGGCATTAATAGTTATGCTAAATAACACACGCGTATTATCAAATACTATCCAGCAGATTCGCAATACACTAAAATACTACATTAGTAGAATCAATAGGTTTTCTCTAGCCATAACATTTACAATAGAAAAAACAGTTAACACAAAAAGTTGTAACAACAAAAGAAAACAAAACTTCCCTTTTGCTTCGCTCGCTGCGCCTTCTTTCTAGCGACCAGTTACGGAGGTGGGGCATCACAAAATTAGCATAAACATTGGAAATCCCTGTACAATACACGTGCGCATTATGAAACATTACACAGCAGATTTGCAACATAGTAATATATGCATTATTAATAGTTGCCAAATAACTATTTAAACACAAATATTTACTTTACAAAAAATATAAACACAAAGTAATGCAAAAATAGAATACAATATTATGTTATTACTTACCTTGCTGTTCCATCTTCTGACGTCCACGCAGTAAAGAAAAGATTCACAAAATACCATAAACATTAGCAGGTACCGTCAAGTACACAAACGCATTAACAAACAATACATAGCACATTCGAAACAAAATAAAAAAACATTTTTAACAAATAGTTACATCAAATATTTTTTCAAACAATAACATTTACAATACAAACCTAGTTAACACAAAGAAATCTACATAATACATTTTTAACTTTTATATCCCAAGGGGCGCAGTCTTATCACATCCAATCCATGTTATAGGGCATCACAAACATAGCATAACATTTTTTTTAATGTAAATCATACACGCGTAATCCCAAACACAACAAAACAGATTTGCAACGTATTAAAATACCAAAATATTTTTAAATATGTAAGACAAAGAATTCTTTTAACTATAGCATTTAAAATAGGAAAACGGATAACACATAAAGTACTGTCAATACCACAAACACAATTTACTTTCCCTTTGGTCGCTGCTACCATGTGCGGTGCATGGTATGGAGCATAACAACAATAACAAACATTCAATAAAACTGTAAATCAACCATTAACATTAACAGTATTCACATAGGTAATACACAAGTACAGCCAACGTTAAAAAAAATCTTACCTTTCTCTTTCCTCACTGGACCCTCTTCTTTTCAGCTCCGGTCTGTCAAGTGAAGCATCAGAACAATGACATCAGCATTAAAAGTTATGCTAAATAATACGCGAAAATTATCAATCACTAACGAGCAGATTCGCAACACACTAAAATACTGCATAAATAAATACTTAAATCAATGTTTTCTTTAGCAATAACATTTACAATAGAAACAGTTAACAAAAAAAGCTGTAACAAAAAAAACAAAAAAAAGTACCTTTTACATCGCTCGCTGCGCCTTGTACTATTTGCTACCAATTATGGCATAAGCATTCACTAAAAAATACCAACAGTTTTGCTGAAAATCCAAGATTTATCCAATGTAACATTAGTCTAAATAAAACAAACTATATATGTAGCACTTGCTATAGACATTAGCAAAGATCAAATACCACCATGCTCATATATAAATGCAATGAAATTTGAACATATACCAATATAATTGCATAATTTAGAAGAAAGAGGACTTTCTCCTCAAATTCCTTTTGCGCAAATTTGAACATTACCTCATGGCTCTCGAAAGTCATCAGGGGCTGTTGTTAATGTACCTGCAGATGTTATGACAACAGTCACAATTTTACCAAGGCAAATCAATGATGAAATGACAATTCCAATCAAACTAAAAAGAAAGTTAGCTTTCAAATCATTTACCCAGTTTGAAAATGTTAGACCAAACATAGTGAAAAGAGCAGCACTATGGCTAGCAACAAACAGTGACATGTTTAAAGAATATGGAGTCACAGTTAATCCAGATTGGTAATATATACCACAAGAAATAAACTATTGCAGTGAAACATCTGAAGATCATAATTCAACAAGCTCCTCAGACATACAAGCAGGAAATTTAGATACTTTATTAATAAATGAAACGATCACAACCGATAGTCCCAATGTATTATGTTTAGCACCTGCTGAACATAACACACCTAGAGGTTTATATGAAGACAAAGATTCAGAATTTTTAGCTTTTCCAACCATATTTGCTGGCCCTCGAAGACCTAATAATAATGATAGACATGTACCTGTACATTATAGTACAATATGCTAACGGAAATTAAGGAGGTATGATAGAAGAGTGTCCAAATCTATTATAAATATTTTCTTTAAACTAAAAAAAATTGCACTTAAAACAAATAAAAGGGAAAGTAAATATTTAATGACATTTTTCAACAATGGTGAATGTATTACTGCCAAAGACAAAACATAACTTAGAAAGCATCTACAAATATAATGAAGGGTACAAAATATTAAAAACTATTTTCAGTTCACCACCATATTGAGAGCACTGCAAAAAAGATCTCTTTGCAATGATAAGGCAACTTGGAATACCAACATTTTTCCTCACTTTATCTGAGCCAGAAACTAAATGGCAACACTTAATTAATATATTATTATGAGTGAAAAATCTACATGATTGCACTGAAGAACAATTTAAAGAAATGTCCTGGGAAACAAAATGTAAATAAATACTTGAAGATCCAATTACCTGTGCAAGGCATTTTGACTTTCTAGTAAGCTGCGTGATAATGGACAAAACAAACCCTATTGGAAAATTACAAGACTTCTTTTACAGAGTTGAATTCCGACAAAGAGTTTCACCACATATACACGCATTATTATGTATTGAAAATGCACCATTATATGGAATAGCAAAGTTACCACAAGTCATTACATTTATAGACAAATGTATACCTTGCAGTAAATCGCAAGAACCAGAATTAGAGAAATTACTACCTCTACGAAAGCATGCACACACCAACAATTGCAGAAGATAGAGGGATGGAAGGGAAAGGAAGGTAACACTGTTCCAGCCCTGGTGTGAGGGAAGGGAGGGATAGAGGGATAGAAGAAAGGGATAGAGGGATGGGAGGGATGGAAGGGAGGGATGGGAGGGATGGAAGGGAGAGATAGAGGGATGGATCTTCATAGTACCGTAAATAAATTGTTACAATAATATATAACCACATTCACATAAAAGTACACTAACTTTATTACACACTAGCTATTTACCTTTCTATTAGCTTGCTGCTCCATGTTTTTCACTCCATTCAACAAAGTAAGGCATCAGAAAAATAAATATTCTTTGACAGGCCCCTAAATTGCAAGCAGTTAGTAACAAACAGTACAAAAGAGATGCCAAGTATAGTAAAATACACAACACTTAAAAATAATAGCACATAATAGTTTTTTTCATGCAAATATATATAATACACTGAAATGAACACATCAAGTAGAGTTAACATTAAATATCGAAGCATACCTTTCTGCTTCCATGCCATCCTTTCTTCCTAGCAGTAAGGAAACAGGTAAACATATATAAAGCAAAAAGATAAACTACATCAATTACAGACAACATTCAATATCAAATTATACCTTTCTAGTTGCATGCTGTCCTCTGTTGTCACCTCCTTATGAAAGACTGGACACATACAATAGAATGTGATGAAATACATAAAAAAGAAGCAACATTAAATATTAAAGCGTACCTTTCTGGTCGCATGCTGTCCAGGTTTTTAAACTCCGTACAAAGAGGTGCACATATACAATACAGAGATATAAAATAGTCAATACGTTACAGTAAAGACAAAGTACAGCCAATGTTCAAAACCAAAACTTAACTTCCTCTTTTCTTGTTGCTATGTCTTTATTACTCCTGTTAGTGATATAGGCATCGCAAAAACACTATCTACATTGTTAGTTGCAGTGGGATTCTATTTTCGCAATACATACAAAAAAATGTACCTTTCACTTCACTCGCTGCTACATCTTCTCCGGTCAGGTCTTTGGGGTGGGTTATTAGTTCATAACATAAAATAACATTATGGTAACGTAAATTATACACACGTAATACCAAACACAACAAATTCACAAAATATCAAAATATTTAAAAAAATTGCAAAGAAATGTATTTTAGCTATAACCGTAACAATAAGAAAACGGACAACACATAAATTAGTGTCAATATTAGAAAACACAACTAATCTACGCTTTCCTCGCTGCTACCACATGCACTACATAGGATGGAGCATAACAATAACAAACATTAGGTAAAACCATAAATCACACATTTACTGTCAGGCTCAGTCTTCTCAACTCTTCGGGGCTGTGCTGAATGACCTATAACCTCCCCAACTCACCTAGAGCCTGAAGTATAAACACAGGCAACTAGGACAGTCCTGCAGGGGAAGGAAAGGAAGGGGACAGCGGGAAAGGGAGATCTGAAACGAGAACAACAGCCAGTTAGAATACACCCCCGAACCCCCTTAAATGAGTATCTCCCACTTTCTTTTCTTTCTTATATATTACAGTGTCACCCCTACCTGTAAAGGAAAATACGTTGGACCTGAAATCTAGGAGAAGAGACTCGGGGCGATGCCAGGGTGTTGTAACCAACTGCTGATCAAGACACAATAAATAACTTATAATTCACATTCCTATGTGGGCTGAACTCCCGTACAAACAATTCTTATGCATACCAAACACTGTTTGTTTTCATTCCTGTAGGCACAACACTCCCTCTGGCTTGAACCCCCTATCTCGTTTCTCCTGTGTAGGGATGATATAAAGTACAAAACAATGTGAAGACTTCTCAGACAGTTCAGGAGTCAAAAGGATAACGGGTTCAGTTGAACCGATAATGATTCCAAGTTCCACAGGCGTCTAATACCTCTTAGACGTCCATGCAGTTATGCATCACAGTAAATGGGTAGAAAATAGTCAGAGCCCTGACTTCTATTCAATGATGTACAATACCCAATAGTGCCTGGGCTCAGGTTTCTCCCTGCATGAGACGACAAAGTCACGTCTCTTCCAACAGGGAGATTCGGACTGAGAAAGCGACTAGAACATGCCCCAAGACTCGTTACCAGCGAGACTCCGCCTGGAGCATCCGTGGCAGCATACCCGACCCAGAGCGGGGTACTGTTGGTTTCAAAGACATGGAAGAACAGAGAAGAATCTTACCGGAACTGCAGCATACCAACCCTCTCCGTCTCCTCACAAGAATAATCGGCAAAGTCGGCGTCTTTGGCAAGCTATTTACTTCCTTGTTTTGCGTGGCTTGCGTCACGCACTCAACTTGATACCTGGCATGCTGGGAATTGTAGTTCTCTGCTTGCGCGGCTGCCTTCGTCGTGACGCAGAGTTGCTTACAGTGATCAGCGGAAGACAGGAATCCTGACATTTACATTAATATTCACATACAATATACATAAATAATGGCAACGTAAAATAATACATCTTACCTTTCTCTTTCCTCGCTGCTCCCTCTTTTCAGCTACGGTCTGTCAAATGAAGCATCAGAACAATGACATCGGCATTAATAGTTATGCTAAATAACATACGCGTATTATCAAATACTATCCAGCAGATTCGCAACACTAAAATACTACATAAATAATAGAATCGATAGGTTTTCTCTAGCCATAACATTTACAATAGGAAAAACAGTTAACACAAAAAGTTGTAACAACAAAAGAAAACAAAACTTACCTTTTGCTTCGCTCGCTGCGCCTTCTTACTAGCGACCGGTTACGGAGGTGGGGCGTCACAAAATTAGCATAAACATTGGAAATCCCTGTACAATACACGTGCGCATTATGAAACATTACACAGCAGATTTGCAACATAGTAATATATGCATTATTAATAAATAGTTGCCAAATAACTATTTAAACACAAATATTTACTTTACAAAAAATATAAACACAAAGTAATGCAAAAATAGAATACAATATTATGTTATTACTTACCTTGCTGTTCCGTCTTGTGACGCCCACGCAGTAAAGAAAAGATTCACAAAATACCATAAACATTAGCAGGTACCGTCAAGTACACAAACGCATTAACAATACATAGCACATTCGAAACAAAATAAAAAAACATTTTTAACAAATAGTTACATCAAATATTTTTTCAAACAATAACATTTACAATAGAAACCTAGTTAACACAAAAAAATCTACATAATACATTTTTAACTTTTATATCCCCAAGGGCGCAGTCTTATCATATCCAATCCATGTTATAGGGCATCACAAACATAGCATAACATTTTTTTCATGTAAATCATACACACGTAATCCCAAACACAACAAAACAGATTTGCAACGTATTAAAATACCAAAATATTTTTAAATATGTAAGACAAAGAATTCTTTTAACTATAGCATTTAAAATAGGAAAACGGATAACACATAAAGTACTGTCAATACCACAAACACAATTTACTTTCCCTTTGGTCGCTGCTACCACGTGCGGTGCATGGTATGGAGCATAACAACAATAACAAACATTCAATAAAACTGTAAATCAACCATTTAACATTAACAGTATTCACATAGGTAATACACAAGTACAGCCAACGTTAAAAAAAATCTTACCTTTCTCTTTCCTCACTGGACCCTCTTCTTTTCAGCTCCGGTCTGTCAAGTGAAGCATCAGAACAATGACATCAGCATTAAAAGTTATGCTAAATACACGCAAAAAATTATCAATCACTACCGAGCAGATTTGCAACACACTAAAATACTGCATAAATAAATACTTAAATCAATATGTTTTCTTTAGCAATAACATTTACAATAGAAAAAACAGTTAACAAAGAAAGCTGTAACAAAAAAACAAAAAAAGTACCTTTTACATCGCTCGCTGCGCCTTGTACTATTTGCTACCAATTATGCCATAAGCATTCACTAAAAATACCAACAGTTTTGCTGAAAATCCAAGATTTATCCAATGTAACATTAGTCTAAATAAAACAAACTATATATGTAGCACTTGCTATAGACATTAGCAAAGATAAAATACCACCATGCTCATATATAAATGCAATGAAATTTGAACATATACCAATACAATTACAATTGCATAATTTAGAAGAATGAGGACTTTCTCCACAAATTCCTTTTGCGCAAATTTGAACATTACCTCATGGCTCTCGAAAGTCATCAGGGGCTGTTGTTAATGTACCTGCAGATGTTATGACAACAGTCACAATTTTACCAAGGCAAATCATTGATGAAATGACAATTTCAATCAAACTAAAAAGAAAGTTGGCTTTCAAATCATTTACCCAGTTTGAAAATGTTTGACCAAACATAGTGTAAAGAGCAGCACTATGGCTAGCAACAAACAGTGACATGTTTAAAGAATATGGAGTCACAGTTAATCCAGATTGGTAATATATACCACAAGAAATAAACTATTGCAGTGAAACATCTGAAGATCATAATTCAACAAGCTCTTCAGACAACATACAAGCAGGAAATTTAGATACTTTATTAATAAATGAAACAATCACAACCAATAGTCCCAATGTATTATGTTTAGCACCTGCTGATTATAACACACCGAGAGGTTTATATGAAGACAAAGATTCAACATTTTTAGCTTTTCCAACCATATTTGCTGGCCCTCGAAGACCTAATAATAATGATAGACATGTACCTGTACATTATAGTACAATATAGAGGGATGGATATTCATAGTACCGTAAATAAATTGTTACAATAATATATAACCACATTCACATGAAAGTACACTAACTTTATTACACACTAGCTATTTACCTTTCTATTAGCTTGCTGTTACCATGTTTTTCACTCCATTCAGCAAAGTAAGGCATCAGAAAAATAAATAATCTTTGACAGGTCCCTAAATTGCAAGCAGTTAGTAACAAACAGTACAAAAGAGATGCCAAGTATAGTAAAATACACAACAATTAAAAATAATAGCACATAATAGTTTTTTTCATGCAAATATATATAATACACTGAAATGAACACATCAAGTAGAGGTAACATTCAATATCGACGCATACCTTTCTGCTCCCATGCCATCCTTTCTTCCTAGCAGTAAGGAAACAGGTAAACATATATAAAACAAAAAGATAAACTACATCAATTACAGACAATATTCAATATCAAATTATACCTTTCTAGTTGCATGATGTCCTCTGTTGTCACCTCCTTATGAAAGACTGGACACATACAATAGAATGTGATGAAATACATAAAATAGAAGCAACATTAAATATTAAAGCGTACCTTTCTGGTCGCATGCTGTCCAGTCTTCTCAACTCCGTACAAAGAGGTGCAAATATACAATACAGAGATATAAAATAGTCAATACATTACAGTAAAGACAAAGTACAGCCAATGTTCAAAACCAAAACTTAACTTCCTCTTCTCTTGTTGCTATGTCTTTATTACTCCTGTTAGTGATATAGGCATCGCAAAAACACTATCTACATTGTTAGTTGCAATGGGATTCTATTTTCGCAATACATACAAAAAAATGTACCTTTCAATTCACTCGCTGCTACATCTTCTCCGGTCAGGTCTTTGGGGTGGGTTATTAGTTCATAACATAAAATAACATTATGGTAACGCAAATTATACACACGTAATACCAAACACAACAAATTCACAAAATATTTAAAAAATTGCAAAGAAATGTATTTTAGCTATAACAGTAACAATAAGAAAACGGATAACACATACATTAGTGTCAATATTAGAAAACACAACTAATCTACGCTTTCCTCGCTGCTACCACATGCGCTACATAGGATGGAGCATAACAATAACAAACATTAGGTAAAACCATAAATCACACATTTACTGTCAGGCTCAGTCTTCTCAACTCTTCGGGGCTGTATTGAATGACCTATAACCTCCCCAACTCACCCAGAGCCTGAAGTATAAAGACAGGCGACTAGGACAGTCCTGCAGGGGAAGGAAAGGAAGGGGACAGCGGGGAGGGAGATCTGAAACGAGAACAGCCAGTTAGAATACACCCCTGTACCCCCTTAAATGAGTATCAACCACTTTCTTTCCTTTCTTATACATTACGGTGTCACCCCTACCTGTAAAGGAAAATACGTTGGACCTGAAATCTAGGAGAAGAGACTCGGGGCGATGCCAGGGTGTTGTAACCAACTGCTGATCAAGACACAATAAATGACTTATAATTCACATTCCTATGTGGGCTGAACTCCGGTACAAACAATTCTTATGCATACCAAACACTGTTTGTTTTCATTCCTGTAGGCACAACACTCCCTCTGGCTTGAACCCCCTATCTTGTTTCTCTGTGTAGGGATGATATAAAGTACAAAACAATTTGAAGACTTCTCAGACAGTTCAGGAGTCAAAAGGATAACGGGTTCAGTTGAACCGATAATGATTCCAAGTTCCACGGGCGTCTAATACCTCTTAGACGCCCATGCAGTTATGCATCACAGTAAATGGGTAGAAAATAGTCAGAGCCCCAACTTCTATTCAATCATGTACGATACCCAATAGTGCCTGGGCTCAGGTTTCTCCCTGCAAGGAGACGACAAAGTCACGTCTCTTCCAACAGGGAGATTCGGACTGAGAAAGCGACTAGAACATGCCCCAAGACTCGTTACCAGCGAGACTCCGCTTGGAGCATCCGTGGCAGCATACCCGACCCAGAGCGGGGTACCGTTGGTTTCAAAGACATGGAAGAACAGAGAAGAATCTTACCGGAACTGCAGCATACCAACCCTCTCCGTCTCCTCACAAGAATAATCGGCAAAGTCGGCGTCTTTGGCAAGCTATTTACTTGCTTGTTTTGCATGGCTTGCGTCACGCACGCAACGTGATACCTGGCATGCAGGGAATTGTAGTTCTCTGCTTGCGCGGCTGCCTTCTTCGTGACGCAGAGTTGCTTACAGTGATCAGCGGAAGACAGGAATCCTGACATTTACATTAAGAATATTCACATACAATATACATAAATAATGGCAACGTAAAATAATACATCTTACCTTTCTCTTTCCTCGCTGCTCCCTCTTCTTGTCAGCTACGGTCTGTCAAATGAAGCATCAGAACAATGACATCGGCATTAATAGTTATGCTAAATAACACACGCGTATTATCAAATACTATCCAGCAGATTCGCAATACACTAAAATACTACATTAGTAGAATCAATAGGTTTTCTCTAGCCATAACATTTACAATAGGAAAAACAGTTAACACAAAAAGTTGTAACAACAAAAGAAAACAAAACTTCCCTTTTGCTTCGCTCGCTGCGCCTTCTTACTAGCGACCGGTTACGGAGGTGGGGCGTCACAAAATTAGCATAAACATTGGAAATCCCTGTACAATACACGTGCGCATTATGAAACATTACACAGCAGATTTGCAACATAGTAATATATGCATTATTAATAAATAGTTGCCAAATAACTATTTAAACACAAATATTTACTTTACAAAAAATATAAACACAAAGTAATGCAAAAATAGAATACAATATTATGTTATTACTTACCTTGCTGTTCCGTCTTGTGACGCCCACGCAGTAAAGAAAAGATTCACAAAATACCATAAACATTAGCAGGTACCGTCAAGTACACAAACGCATTAACAATACATAGCACATTCGAAACAAAATAAAAAAACATTTTTAACAAATAGTTACATCAAATATTTTTTCAAACAATAACATTTACAATAGAAACCTAGTTAACACAAAAAAATCTACATAATACATTTTTAACTTTTATATCCCCAAGGGCGCAGTCTTATCATATCCAATCCATGTTATAGGGCATCACAAACATAGCATAACATTTTTTTCATGTAAATCATACACGCGTAATCCCAAACACAACAAAACAGATTTGCAACGTATTAAAATACCAAAATATTTTTAAATATGTAAGACAAAGAATTCTTTTAACTATAGCATTTAGAATAGGAAAACGGATAACACATAAAGTACTGTCAATACCACAAACACAATTTACTTTCCCTTTGGTCGCTGCTACCACGTGCGGTGCATGGTATGGAGCATAACAACAATAATGGAAAGGGGCGACCATTCGGTCCCCCCGAACGTATGGCGGAGTACCACGATCCCCCCGGGAAGCCATCTTGGGCGGGCGGCGAGTCTCGGCTGGTATGCCCGAAGCGGCGTAGCCGGGGCGCGCCTTTTTCCCGCCCAGGAGTGGGCTGGCCTAGACACTGACGCGGCCGGGCCACGCCCTCGGGGCAGGCCGGGGCGGGTTTACGCCCGCCCTGAAGACGGATAAAAGGAGCAACAAGCCAAGGAAGCATCCTCTTGTTCCAGTGCTCTGAAGCTGCACCACCTCGCTGCACGTGAGCTCGAGACGGAACGAAGAGCCAATTTTGAGCGTTGTAATCTTTCTTGTTTATTTTACAGATACTCTGTCGGAGAATGCCTAAGAAAGCGGGAAAGCGAATGACTACCGACCAGATGCTGCGTGTTCTCATGAAGGAGGTAACCGACCTAAAGAAGCGAATGGCGGAGAAGGATGAGGAAGGGGGGCCTAAACGTCCTCTGGCAGGAGCAGCTCCGGGAGGAAAAGGCAAGAGGCCCAGAAGGGGAGCTGCTGGGGGAGACGTCCCAGTACCCTCTACCCCACTCGAAGCACCCACTCCGGGGCCTGAGGAAGGGAATCCGATTCCCGTGGTGGTCACCCCCGTGTCCGGGGAGGATATGCCGCCCGAGCTGGCAGCGCAACTTGCAGCGTGGTTGGGTAAAGGTAGCAAGGGCGCCACGGCTGACGACGCGCAGGTGTTGATGAAGCAGCTGCGGGAAACAAGGGAAGCGACGAAGGCACCATCACCGGCTGCGACAGTAGAGATACCACCTGGCTCAGGTCCAGTCGCAGATACAGCTTCCGGTTCAGGTAAGCGGCCATTGCCGATTGCGAGGGATGAGTCGGCACCCTCTCGAAGGGAAAAGTTGGGTCAACACGTCCCTCTGGCTATCAAAGAGAAGATATGGGCAGGGGAGTATATAAACATCTTCTCGTTGCTTACTGATCATTATGAGATGGAGCATGTTAAGAGCCAGAAGGAGCTCATGCATCCGAGTGTTTGGCGCGCAAAGATGGCCGCCTTTAAGGTAAACGAAAACATTGGTAATTGGGGCAAAGCATGGGGGGTTTTTACATCCATCTTGGGTGAACGTAGGCCCGAATTGCTGCCCGTATTGCCGATTTATCAGTCACGGATCATGGGGTATTCGGTGTCTCACGAAGGCAATCATTGGTTTTGTTACGACAATATTTTCAGAAAAGCGAAAGAGCATGATAAATACTTAACTTGGGATTGTTATGATTCTGTGTCCTGGTCAAAAATGGAGGATTCTGGTATGTTGAAGGTGCCTTTGGTAGGGAGTAACATTGGGGAAACTTCCCGCCAATATGCGGGGACGCCCTTTCGATCAAGTACGAGTAACGACAATCACGCGAGGCCAACCGGCAACGCAGGTAAAAGGGGGGTTTGTTGGAACTTTAACAGGGGGAAATGTACGAGGCCCCAGGGGTCATGCAAATTTAGGCACGAATGTGGGGGGTGTGGGCAATCATCCCATCCTGAGTCCATGTGCAGAGCCAAAACGGGTGATAACGGGGGTAGAGGAGGCGCCAAACAGGTCTGACATAGTCCGAGGGGCGCCTTTACCTACTCCGATTGATACCATGGCAATGATTCCTTGGCTCAACGAATACCCGGATCACGCTTCCGCTGGGGTGTTGCGGAACGGATTTTCAGATGGTTTCCGCATCCCAGTGGGGGAGTTTCAGGGTATAGCAAAATGTAAAAACCAGATATCAGTCTTACAGCATACGACTGTGGTACAGGAAAAGATCGGGAAGGAGGTGGCTCGAGGTCGAGTCGCCGGTCCATTTAAGGTGCCACCAGTTGCTAATTTTGTTTGTTCCCCTTTAGGGGTGGTCCCCAAGAAGGATTCAATATCAAATTATACCTTTCTAGTTGCATGCTGTCCTCTGTTGTCACCTCCTTATGAAAGACTGGACACATACAATAGAATGTGATGAAATACATAAAATAGAAGCAACATTAAATATTAAAGCGTACCTTTCTGGTCGCATGCTGTCCAGGTTTTTCAACTCCGTACAAAGAGGTGCACATATACAATACAGAGATATAAAATAGTCAATACATTACAGTAAAGACAAAGTACAGCCAATGTTCAAAACCAAAACTTAACTTCCTCTTTTCTTGTTGCTATGTCTTTATTACTCCTGTTAGTGATATAGGCATCGCAAAAACACTATCTACATTGTTAGTTGCAGTGGGATTCTATTTTCGCAATACATACAAAAAAATGTACCTTTCACTTCACTCGCTGCTACATCTTCTCCGGTCAGGTCTTTGGGGTGGGTTATTAGTTCATAACATAAAATAACATTATGGTAACGCAAATTATACACACGTAATACCAAACACAACAAATTCACAAAATATCAAAATATTAAAAAAAATTGCAAAGAAATGTATTTTAGCTATAACCGTAACAATAAGAAAACGGACAACACATAAATTAGTGTCAATATTAGAAAACACAACTAATCTACGCTTTCCTCGCTGCTACCACATGCACTACATAGGATGGAGCATAACAATAACAAACATTAGGTAAAACCATAAATCTCACATTTACTGTCAGGCTCAGTCTTCTCAACTCTTCGGGGCTGTGCTGAATGACCTATAACCTCCCCAACTCACCCAGAGCCTGAAGTATAAACACAGGCAACTAGGACAGTCCTGCAGGGGAAGGAAAGGAAGGGGACAGCGGGAAAGGGAGATCTGAAACGAGAACAACAGCCAGTTAGAATACACCCCCGAACCCCCTTAAATGAGTATCTCCCACTTTCTTTTCTTTCTTATATATTACAGTGTCACCCCTACCTGTAAAGGAAAATACGTTGGACCTGAAATCTAGGAGAAGAGACTCGGGGCGATGCCAGGGTGTTGTAACCAACTGCTGATCAAGACACAATAAATAACTTATAATTCACATTCCTATGTGGGCTGAACTCCCGTACAAACAATTCTTATGCATACCAAACACTGTTTGTTTTCATTCCTGTAGGCACAACACTCCCTCTGGCTTGAACCCCCTATCTCGTTTCTCCTGTGTAGGGATGATATAAAGTACAAAACAATGTGAAGACTTCTCAGACAGTTCAGGAGTCAAAAGCATAACGGGTTCAGTTGAACCGATAATGATTCCAAGTTCCACAGGCGTCTAATACCTCTTAGACGTCCATGCAGTTATGCATCACAGTAAATGGGTAGAAAATAGTCAGAGCCCTGACTTCTATTCAATGATGTACGATACCCAATAGTGCCTGGGCTCAGGTTTCTCCCTGCATGAGACGACAAAGTCACGTCTCTTCCAACAGGGAGATTCGGACTGAGAAAGCGACTAGAACATGCCCCAAGACTCGTTACCAGCGAGACTCCGCTTGGAGCATCCGTGGCAGCATACCCGACCCAGAGCGGGGTACTGTTGGTTTCAAAGACATGGAAGAACAGAGAAGAGTCTTACCGGAACTGCAGCATACCAACCCTCTCCGTCTCCTCACAAGAATAATCGGCAAAGTCGGCGTCTTTGGCAAGCTATTTACTTCCTTGTTTTGCGTGGCTTGCGTCACGCACTCAACTTGATACCTGGCATGCTGGGAATTGTAGTTCTCTGCTTGCGCGGCTGCCTTCGTCGTGACGCAGAGTTGCTTACAGTGATCAGCGGAAGACAGGAATCCTGACATTTACATTAATATTCACATACAATATACATAAATAATGGCAACGTAAAATAATACATCTTACCTTTCTCTTTCCTCGCTGCTCCCTCTTTTCAGCTACGGTCTGTCAAATGAAGCATCAGAACAATGACATCGGCATTAATAGTTATGCTAAATAACATACGCGTATTATCAAATACTATTCAGCAGATTCGCAACACTAAAATACTACATAAATAATAGAATCGATAGGTTTTCTCTAGCCATAACATTTACAATAGGAAAAACAGTTAACACAAAAAGTTGTAACAACAAAAGAAAACAAAACTTACCTTTTGCTTCGCTCGCTGCGCCTTCTTACTAGCGACCGGTTACGGAGGTGGGGCGTCACAAAATTAGCATAAACATTGGAAATCCCTGTACAATACACGTGCGCATTATGAAACATTACACAGCAGATTTGCAACATAGTAATATATGCATTATTAATAAATAGTTGCCAAATAACTATTTAAACACAAATATTTACTTTACAAAAAATATAAACACAAAGTAATGCAAAAATAGAATACAATATTATGTTATTACTTACCTTGCTGTTCCGTCTTGTGACGCCCACGCAGTAAAGAAAAGATTCACAAAATACCATAAACATTAGCAGGTACCGTCAAGTACACAAACGCATTAACAATACATAGCACATTCGAAACAAAATAAAAAAACATTTTTAACAAATAGTTACATCAAATATTTTTTCAAACAATAACATTTACAATAGAAACCTAGTTAACACAAAAAAATCTACATAATACATTTTTAACTTTTATATCCCCAAGGGCGCAGTCTTATCATATCCAATCCATGTTATAGGGCATCACAAACATAGCATAACATTTTTTTCATGTAAATCATACACACGTAATCCCAAACACAACAAAACAGATTTGCAACGTATTAAAATACCAAAATATTTTTAAATATGTAAGACAAAGAATTCTTTTAACTATAGCATTTAAAATAGGAAAACGGATAACACATAAAGTACTGTCAATACCACAAACACAATTTACTTTCCCTTTGGTCGCTGCTACCACGTGCGGTGCATGGTATGGAGCATAACAACAATAACAAACATTCAATAAAACTTTAAATCAACCATTTAACATTAACAGTATTCACATAGGTAATACACAAGTACAGCCAACGTTAAAAAAAATCTTACCTTTCTCTTTCCTCACTGGACCCTCTTCTTTTCAGCTCCGGTCTGTCAAGTGAAGCATCAGAACAATGACATCAGCATTAAAAGTCATGCTAAATACACGCAAAAAATTATCAATCACTACCGAGCAGATTTGCAACACACTAAAATACTGCATAAATAAATACTTAAATCAATATGTTTTCTTTAGCAATAACATTTACAATAGAAAAAACAGTTAACAAAGAAAGCTGTAACAAAAAAACAAAAAAAGTACCTTTTACATCGCTCGCTGCGCCTTGTACTATTTGCTACCAATTATGCCATAAGCATTCACTAAAAATACCAACAGTTTTGCTGAAAATCCAAGATTTATCCAATGTAACATTAGTCTAAATAAAACAAACTATATATGTAGCACTTGCTATAGACATTAGCAAAGATAAAATACCACCATGCTCATATATAAATGCAATGAAATTTGAACATATACCAATACAATTACAATTGCATAATTTAGAAGAATGAGGACTTTCTCCACAAATTCCTTTTGCGCAAATTTGAACATTACCTCATGGCTCTCGAAAGTCATCAGGGGCTGTTGTTAATGTACCTGCAGATGTTATGACAACAGTCACAATTTTACCAAGGCAAATCATTGATGAAATGACAATTTCAATCAAACTAAAAAGAAAGTTGGCTTTCAAATCATTTACCCAGTTTGAAAATGCTTGACCAAACATAGTGTAAAGAGCAGCACTATGGCTAGCAACAAACAGTGACATGTTTAAAGAATATGGAGTCACAGTTAATCCAGATTGGTAATATATACCACAAGAAATAAACTATTGCAGTGAAACATCTGAAGATCATAATTCAACAAGCTCTTCAGACAACATACAAGCAGGAAATTTAGATACTTTATTAATAAATGAAACGATCACAACCAATAGTCCCAATGTATTATGTTTAGCACCTGCTGATTATAACACACCTAGAGGTTTATATGAAGACAAAGATTCAACATTTTTAGCTTTTCCAACCATATTTGCTGGCCCTCGAAGACCTAATAATAATGATAGACATGTACCTGTACATTATAGTACAATATAGAGGGATGGATCTTCATAGTACCGTAAATAAATTGTTACAATAATATATAACCACATTCACATGACAGTACACTAACTTTATTACACACTAGCTATTTACCTTTCTATTAGCTTGCTGTTACCATGTTTTTCACTCCATTCAGCAAAGTAAGGCATCAGAAAAATAAATAATCTTTGACAGGTCCCTAAATTGCAAGCAGTTAGTAACAAACAGTACAAAAGAGATGCCAAGTATAGTAAAATACACAACAATTAAAAATAATAGCACATAATAGTTTTTTTCATGCAAATATATATAATACACTGAAATGAACACATCGAGTAGAGGTAACATTCAATATCGACGCATACCTTTCTGCTCCCATGCCATCCTTTCTTCCTAGCAGTAAGGAAACAGGTAAACATATATAAAACAAAAAGATAAACTACATCAATTACAGACAATATTCAATATCAAATTATACCTTTCTAGTTGCATGCTGTCCTCTGTTGTCACCTCCTTATGAAAGACAGGACACATACAATAGAATGTGATGAAATACATAAAATAGAAGCAACATTAAATATTAAAGCGTACCTTTCTGGTCGCATGCTGTCCAGTCTTCTCAACTCCGTACAAAGAGGTGCACATATACAATACAGAGATATAAAATAGTCAATACATTACAGTAAAGACAAAGTACAGCCAACGTTCAAAACCAAAACTTACCTTCCTCTTCTCTTGTTGCTATGTCTTTATTACTCCTGTTAGTGATATAGGCATCGCAAAAACACTATCAACATTGTTAGTTGCAATGGAATTCTATTTTCGCAATACATAACGTCTACGTAACACCACTGGCCAGAATAATTAGGGATTTTGGATTCGACACATTGTCGTACGCCGACGATACTCAAATTCTCATAACCCTCGGCCCTGAGCCATCCGAGACAAAAGTGAGATTCAGGAATTGCATGTTAGAGATAAAGGGCTGGATGACCAATAATTTCCTGATGCTCAACGCAGGCAAATCCGAAATTATGCTCTTCGGCGCGGCCAAATCCATCTGGTCTCAAGAGTGGTGGCCACTGGAACTTGGACCCTGCCCATCCCCAAAAAGCACTGTTCGGAATTTGGGCTTCACCCTTGACGACAAGCTGACCATGGCTCCCCATACAGATAAAGTAGTGCACACCTGCATAGGTCTTATGAGGAGCCTAAGGAAAATATTCAAATGGCTACCCCTGATATACCGTAAACCACTGATACAAGGCCTAATCACTAGCCGCCTTGATTATGGTGACGCACTTCTCGCAGATGCGAATGAGGGCACGCTGACTAAACTGCAGACACTCCAGAATGCAGCAGCCAGACTGACTCTCGACCTGCCCCCACGCACTCCTTCTGCCCCGTGCCTGAAGAAACTGCACTGGCTTCCAGTCAGAAAGCGCATACGGTTCAAGATTTGCTGCCTACTGCATAAATCATTAAATGGAAAAGGCCCCAAATATCTAAAAAACAAACTTCAGGGATATTGCGCTCTTCAACCAAAAATCTCCTAAAAATACCAAGAGTTCGCACTGTCAGAAAAGGAGATAGGAGTTTCTCGAAGGTGGGCCCTATGGTATGGAACTCCCTGCCTACGGCTTTAAGATCAAACCAGAATCATAAAATCTTCCGGAGAGAACGTAAAACATTACTAGTCAAGGCAACGGCATAATAACCCTTCTTTTTCGCATCCCCCATACCCTCTGTCAGCGCTATGAGACCTAATGGTGAAATGTGCGCTTTATAAAAATAAATACATACATACAAAAAAATGTACCTTTCACTTCACTCGCTGCTACATCTTCTCCGGTCAGGTCTTGGGGTGGGTTATTAGTTCATAACATAAAATAACAATATGGTAACATGAATAATGCACTCGTAATACCAAACAACAAAACAAATTTGCAAAATATCAAAATATAAAAATATTTTTGCAAAAAAATGTCTTTTAGCTATAACATTTACAATAAGAAAACGGATAACACATAAATTAGTGTCAATATTAGAAAACACAACTAATCTACGCTTTCCTCGCTGCTACTGCATGCGCTACATAGGATGGAGCATAACAATAACAATTAATCAAAAAGAGACTAGCTTGGAATGGGGTTGGCATGATATTTTATTATAATTATCATGGTGACTCAGTATTGTTTTGTCAATTGGTGGTGGCACCTGCTGGGTGTCTTTTGAAAGCCCTCACCCACCAACCTAGTTGGTGGCATGCTTCATCATCGGGCCCACCCAGTGACACCTAGCGTGTCCCGGGTGTGCTACGACGCCTGATTACAGCGGAGCAGGTATGTCACTGTGTGTGCGGTGAAGGGTGATAAGTTTGTGAGTTTAAAACGGCTTGGCGGGGGTCCCAGTACCCAGAGGGTAAGGACACTTTATTAAATAGGCCTCCGTCAGCGGTTAAAAATAAGGCTGTGGGACGTTAGAGGCGAGTTACGACCTCCTACGTCCTTTGATGTGTCAACATGTTTCAGCCAGTGCCTTATCAATAATCTGGCTTTCTTCAGGACAGGTAAAAAGTGTGTGTAATTAAAACTAGGGGGTGTGTTGTGCAGTCTATGTGTCTACACGCCCTAAAGTGTATCTAACTGTGAGAGAAGGGATTCCCTTCTCAAGATCACCTGTACATATAACATAAAGGGACAAAGACAAAACATACAGGGGAGAAAAGAGTCACTTGGAGATATTTGTCATGGGTTATGACAGCCGGCTTAATAGCGATGGGGTGCAGGCTATAAGCGGCTCAAGTGTAATGGTACTGGTGGTACCATTATGGTGAAAGATCGCACTAGAACTTCGTTGGTGAAGTGGTTAAGAAAAACGATATTGTACAACAGTGGTGAAAAAGGTGAACAAATGAGGCGTAAGGTTTATTGCTTACGCTAGTTTTAGGTTGATTTTGCTTCAAGGTTATTGAAGTGGCAAGGGGCAAGCAGAAAGGTATGCTTCGATATTTAATGTTGCTTCTATTTTATCACATTCTATTGTATGTGTCTAGTCTTTTGTAAGGAGGTGACAACAGAGGACAGCATGCAACCAGAAAGGTATGCTTTGATATTGAATGTTGTCTCTAATTGATGTAGTTTATCTTTTTGTTTTGTATACGTTTACCTGTTTCTTTACAGCTAGGATGAAAGGTTAGCATGCGAGCAGAAAGGTATGCTTCGATATTTAATGTTGCTTCTATTTTATCACATTCTATTGTATGGGTCCAGTCTTTTGTAAGGAGGTGACAACAGAGGACAGCATTCAACTAGAAAGGTATTGAATGTTGTCTCTAAAACTAAAAGATGAACTACATCAATTAGAGACAACATTCAATATCAAGGCCTAGCTTTCTGGTTGAATGCTGTCCTCTGTTGTCACCTCCTCACAAAAGACTGGACCCAAAAAATAGAATGTGATAAAATAGAAGCAACATTAAATATCGAAGCATACCTTTCTGCTCGCATGCTAACCTTTCTTCCTAGCTGTAAAGAAACAGGTAAACGTATACAAAACAAAAAGATAAACTACATCAATTAGAGACAACATTCAATATCAAAGCATACCTTTCTGGTTGCATGCTGTCCTCTGTTGTCACCTCCTTACAAAAGACTAGACACATACAATAGAATGTGATAAAATAGAAGCAACATTAAATATCGAAGCATACCTTTCTGCTCGCATGCTAAGAAACAGTAAACCTATATAAAACAAAAAGATGAACTACATCAATTATATATGTTTACCTGTTTCTTTACCGCTAGTAAGAAAGGATGGCATGCAAGCAGAAAGGTATGCTTCGATATTTAATGTTGCTTCTATTTTATCACATTCTATTGTATGTGTCTAGTCTTTTGTAAGGAGGTGACAACAGAGGACAGCATGCAACCAGAAAGGTATGCTTTGATATTGAATGTTGTCTCTAATTGATGTAGTTTATCTTTTTGTTTTGTATACGTTTACCTGTTTCTTTACAGCTAGGAAGAAAGGTTAGCATGCGAGCAGAAAGGTATGCTTCGATATTTAATGTTGCTTCTATTTTATCACATTCTATTGTATGGGTCCAGTCTTTTGTAAGGAGGTGACAACAGAGGACAGCATGCAACTAGAAAGGTATTGAATGTTGTCTCTAAAACTAAAAGATGAACTACATCAATTAGAGACAACATTCAATATCAAGGCCTAGCTTTCTGGTTGAATGCTGTCCTCTGTTGTCACCTCCTTACAAAAGACTGGACCCAAAAAATAGAATGTGATAAAATAGAAGCAACACTAAATATCGAAGCATACCTTTCTGCTCGCATGCTAACCTTTCTTCCTAGCTGTAAAGAAACAGGTAAACGTATACAAAACAAAAAGATAAACTACATCAATTAGAGACAACATTCAATATCAAAGCATACCTTTCTGGTTGCATGCTGTCCTCTGTTGTCACCTCCTTACAAAAGACTAGACACATACAATAGAATGTGATAAAATAGAAGCAACATTAAATATCGAAGCATACCTTTCTGCTCACATGCTAAGAAACAGGTAAACCTATATAAAACAAAAAGATGAACTACATCAATTATATATGTTTACCTGTTTCTTTACCGCTAGTAAGAAAGGATGGCATGCGAGCAGAAAGGTATGCTTCGATATTTAATGTTGCTTCTATTTTATCACATTCTATTGTATGTGTCTAGTCTTTTGTAAGGAGGTGACAACAGAGGACAGCATGCAACCAGAAAGGTATGCTTTGATATTGAATGTGGTCTCTAATTGATGTAGTTTATCTTTTTGTTTTGTATACGTTTACCTGTTTCTTTACAGCTAGGAAGAAAGGTTAGCATGCGAGCAGAAAGGTATGCTTCGATATTTAATGTTGCTTCTATTTTATCACATTCTATTGTATGGGTCCAGTCTTTTGTAAGGATGTGACAACAGAGGACAGCATGCAACTAGAAAGGTATTGAATGTTGTCTCTAAAACTAAAAGATGAACTACATCAATTAGAGACAACATTCAATATCAAGGCCTAGCTTTCTGGTTGAATGCTGTCCTCTGTTGTCACCTCCTTACAAAAGACTGGACCCAAAAAAGTAGAATGTGATAAAATAGAAGCAACATTAAATATCAAAGCATACCTTTCTGCTCGCATGCTAACCTTTCTTCCTAGCTGTAAAGAAACAGGTAAACGTATACAAAACAAAAAGATAAACTACATCAATTAGAGACCACATTCAATATCAAAGCATACCTTTCTGGTTGCATGCTGTCCTCTGTTGTCACCTCCTTACAAAAGACTAGACACATACAATAGAATGTGATAAAATAGAAGCAACATTAAATATCGACGCATACCTTTCTGCTCCCATGCCATCCTTTCTTCCTAGCAGTAAGGAAACAGGTAAACATATACAAAACAAAAAGATAAACTACATCAAATACAGACAATATTCAATATCAAATTATACCTTTCTAGTTGCATGCTGTCCTCTGTTGTCACCTCCTTATGAAAGACTGGACACATACAATAGAATGTGATGAAATACATAAAATAGAAGCAACATTAAATATTAAAGCGTACCTTTCTGGTCGCATGCTGTCCAGTCTTCTCAACTCCGTACAAAGAGGTGCACATATACAATACAGAGATATAAAATAGTCAATACATTACAGTAAAGACAAAGTACAGCCAACGTTCAAAACCAAAACTTACCTTCCTCTTCTCTTGTTGCTATGTCTTTATTACTCCTGTTAGTGATATAGGCATCGCAAAAACACTATCAACATTGTTAGTTGCAATGGGATTCTATTTTCGCAATACATAACGTCTAGGTAACACCACCGGCCAGAATAATTAGGGATTTCGGCTTCGACACATTGTCGTACGCCGACGATACTCAAATTCTCATAACCCTCGGCCCTGAGCCATCAGAGACAAAAGTGAGATTCAGGAATTGCATGTTAGAGATAAAGGGCTGGATGACCAATAATTTCCTGATGCTCAACGCAGGCAAATCCGAAATTATGCTCTTCGGCGCGGCCAAATCCATCTGGTCTCAAGAGTGGTGGCCACTGGAACTTGGAACCTGCCCATCCCCAAAAAGCACTGTTCGGAATTTGGGCTTCACCCTTGACGACAAGCTGACCATGGCTCCCCATACAGATAAAGTAGTGCACACCTGCATAGGTCTTATGAGGAGCCTAAGGAAAATATTCAAATGGCTACCCCTGATATACCGTAAACCACTGATACAAGGCCTAAACACTAGCCGCCTTGATTATGGTAACGCACTTCTCGCAGATGCGAATGAGGGCACGCTGACTAAACTGCAGACACTCCAGAATGCAGCAGCCAGACTGACTCTCGACCTGCCCCCACGCACTCCTTCTGCCCCGTGCCTGAAGAAACTGCACTGGCTTCCAGTCAGAAAGCGCATACGGTTCAAGATTTGCTGCCTACTGCATAAATCATTAAATGGAAAAGGCCCCAAATATCTAAAAAACAAACTTCAGGGATATTGCGCTCTTCAACCAAAAATCTCCTAAAAATACCAAGAGTTCGCACTGTCAGAAAAGGAGATAGGAGTTTCTCGAAGGTGGGCCCTATGGTATGGAACTTCCTGCCTACGGCTTTAAGATCAAACCAGAATCATAAAATCTTCCGGAGAGAACGTAAAACATTACTAGTCAAGGCAACGGCATAGTAACCCTTCTTTTTCGCATCCCCCATACCCTCTGTCAGCGCTATGAGACCTAATGGTGAAATGTGCGCTTTATAAAAATAAATACATGCATACAAAAAAATTTACCTTTCACTTCACTCGCTGCTACATCTTCTCCGGTCAGGTCTTGGGGTGGGTTATTAGTTCATAACATAAAATAACAATATGGTAACATGAATAATGCACCCGTAATGCCAAACAACAAAACAAATTTGCAAAATATCAAAATATCAAAATATTTTTGCAAAAAAATGTCTTTTAGCTATAACATTTACAATAAGAAAACGGATAACACATAAATTAGTGTCAATATTACAAAACACAACTAATCTACGCTTTCCTCGCTGCTACTGCATGCGCTACATAGGATGGAGCATAACAATAACAATTAATCAAAAAGAGACTAGCTTGGAATGGGGTTGGCATGATATTTTATTATAATTATCATGGTGACTCAGTATTGTTTTGTCAATTGGTGGTGGCACCTGCTGGGTGTCTTTTGAAAGCCCTCACCCACCAACCTAGTTGGTGGCATGCTTCATCATCGGGCCCACCCAGTGACACCTAGCGTGTCCCGGGTGTGCTACGACGCCTGATTACAGCGGAGCAGGTATGTCACTGTGTGTGCGGTGAAGGGTGATAAGTTTGTGAGTTTAAAACGGCTTGGCGGGGGTCCCAGTACCCAGAGGGTAAGGACACTTTATTAAATGGGCCTCCGTCAGCGGTTAAAAATAAGGCTGTGGGACGTTAGAGGCGAGTTACGACCTACGTCCTTTGATGTGTCAACATGTTTCAGCCAGTGCCTTATCAATAATCTGGCTTTCTTCAGGACAGGTAAAAAGTGTGTGTAATTAAAACTAGGGGGTGTGTTGTGCAGGATATGTGTCTACACGCCCTAAAGTGTATCTAACTGTGAGAGGGGGGATTCCCTTCTCAAGATCACCTGTACATATAACATAAAGAGACAAAGACAAAACATACAGGGGAGAAAAGAGTCACTTGGAGATATTTATCATGGGTTATGACAGCCGGCTTAATAGCGATGGGGTGCAGGCTATAAGCGGCTCAAGTGTAATGGTACTGGTGGTACCATTATGGTGAAAGATCGCACTAGAACTTCGTTGGTGAAGTGGTTAAGAAAAACGATATTGTACAACAGTGGTGAAAAAGGTGAACAAATGAGGCGTAAGGTCTATTGCTTACGCTAGTTTTAGGTTGATTTTGCTTCAAGGTTATTGAAGTGGCAAGGGGTTGACCCTATATGGGAGACAAAGGTAGGACCACTGGGGTTAGGAGACCTGTTGGGAAAAAGGAGTGGTAGCGCTTACCCAAAGTAGAGATGGCAGATCAGCATACTCACAGGATTTCTGGCCAGCGCCGGCGTTAGACCTGGTACTGCCGGTTTATATACTGAAGCTGATTGGTTAAGTGAGGGCACCTGGAGGTGGAAGGAATGGTGGAAAGACTCGAATTCTCGAGTCATGATTGCGCTCAGGTGTGTGCCGGTTGCCTCGCGCTGGCGCGCGGTGTAGTGGGCAATGTCTGCACATGCGCGTTGCAAATGAGTGATCGGGCACATGCGCGGTGGATTAGTATTGCCGCGCATGCGTCTGGAGGGAACGTTGTTTATGAGGTCCTGACTCCGGTAACTAGCGCATGAGTTGAGCTTAGCGCTCCTGGTATGTACACGTGCTAGCTCTGGGCATGCGGCCGTGGGATGGGGCACACCTGGTGCTGGGTAATTATGCTAAAGGGCAAAGGTGGCCCTCTCTGGTATTACAAGCAATCATTAACGTATGTATAAAAAATATATAAAAAATAGGGGATATCGATAAGGCTGATTATACCATGGGGGCGCAGTTAGGGGCAAAACGACCCAGTGTTCAAGAATAAAAGGCTCAGGGGGTTACTCAATTAGCAGGGAACATGTGGTTGAGCCCTTGGTTCACAAGTTGGTCAAGGAATTCCAGGGGATGGCATCGTTCAGACCATGTGTAGCTGTGGAAAGACGGTATATCCATCTTTGCTCTTTATTGAGCAGTTTTTTGTCATTATTGATGGGGCTTTCAGGAATCTGCTCAATGACTGTCCAGGTAAAGTCATTGGGAGTGTGGCAGTGGGTGATGAAATGATTAGCCAATTTACTGATGTTCTTCTTACAACGCATCGTGCTGCGATGCTCGGTTATCCTGGTTCTGACTTTACGTGTGGTCATTAAATATCGAAGCATACCTTTCTGCTCGCATGCTAAGAAACAGTAAACCTATATAAAACAAAAATATGAACTACATCAATTATATATGTTTACCTGTTTCTTTACCGCTAGTAAGAAAGGATGGCATGCAAGCAGAAAGGTATGCTTCGATATTTAATGTTGCTTCTATTTTATCACATTCTATTGTATGTGTCTAGTCTTTTGTAAGGAGGTGACAACAGAGGACAGCATGCAACCAGAAAGGTATGCTTTGATATTGAATGTTGCCTCTAATTGATGTAGTTTATCTTTTTGTTTTGTATATGTTTACCTGTTTCTTTACAGCTAGGAAGAAAGGTTAGCATGCGAGCAGAAAGGTATGCTTCGATATTTAATGTTGCTTCTATTTTATCACATTCTATTGTATTGGTCCAGTCTTTTGTAAGGAGGTGACAACAGAGGACAGCATGCAACTAGAAAGGTATTGAATGTTGTCTCTAAAACTAAAAGATGAACTACATCAATTAGAGACAACATTCAATATCAAGGCCTAGCTTTCTGGTTGAATGCTGTCCTCTGTTGTCACCTCCTTACAAAAGACTGGACCCAAAAAATAGAATGTGATAAAATAGAAGCAACATTAAATATCGAAGCATACCTTTCTGCTCGCATGCTAACCTTTCTTCCTAGCTGTAAAGAAACAGGTAAACGTATACAAAACAAAAAGATAAACTACATCAATTAGAGACCACATTCAATATCAAAGCATACCTTTCTGGTTGCATGCTGTCCTCTGTTGTCACCTCCTTACAAAAGACTAGACACATACAATAGAATGTGATCAAATAGAAGCAACATTAAATATCGAAGCATACCCTTCTGCTCGCATGCTAAGAAACAGGTAAACCTATATAAAACAAAAAGATGAACTACATCAATTATATATGTTTACCTGTTTCTTTACCGCTAGTAAGAAAGGATGGCATGCGAGCAGAAAGGTATGCTTCGATATTTAATGTTGCTTCTATTTTATCACATTCTATTGTATGTGTCTAGTCTTTTGTAAGGAGGTGACAACAGAGGACAGCATGCAACCAGAAAGGTATGCTTTGATATTGAATGTGGTCTCTAATTGATGTAGTTTATCTTTTTGTTTTGTATACGTTTACCTGTTTCTTTACAGCTAGGAAGAAAGGTTAGCATGCGAGCAGAAAGGTATGCTTCGATATTTAATGTTGCTTCTATTTTATCACATTCTATTGGATGGGTCCAGTCTTTTGTAAGGAGGTGACAACAGAGGACAGCATGCAACTAGAAAGGTATTGAATGTTGTCTCTAAAACTAAAAGATGAACTACATCAATTAGAGACAACATTCAATATCAAGGCCTAGCTTTCTGGTTGAATGCTGTCCTCTGTTGTCACCTCCTTACAAAAGACTGGACCCAAAAAATAGAATGTGATAAAATAGAAGCAACATTAAATATCGAAGCATACCTTTCTGCTCGCATGCTAACCTTTCTTCCTAGCTGTAAAGAAACAGGTAAACGTATACAAAACAAAAAGATAAACCACATCAATTAGAGACAACATTCAATATCAAAGCATACCTTTCTGGTTGCATGCTGTCCTCTGTTGTCACCTCCTTACAAAAGACTAGACACATACAATAGAATGTGATAAAATAGAAGCAACATTAAATATCGAAGCATACCTTTCTGCTCGCATGCTAAGAAACAGTAAACCTGTATAAAACAAAAAGATGAACTACATAAATTATATATGTTTACCTGTTTCTTTACCGCTAGTAAGAAAGGATGGCATGGGAGCAGAAAGGTATGCTTCGATATTTAATGTTGCTTCTATTTTATCACATTCTATTGTATGTGTCTAGTCTTTTGTAAGGAGGTGACAACAGAGGACAGCATGCAACCAGAAAGGTATGCTTTGACATTGAATATTGTCTCTAATTGATGTAGTTTATCTTTTTGTTTTGTATACGTTTACCTGTTTCTTTACAGCTAGGAAGAAAGGTTAGCATTCGAGCAGAAAGGTATGCTTTGATATTTAATGTTGCTTCTATTTTATCACATTCTATTGTATGGGTCCAGTCTTTTGTAAGGAGGTGACAACAGAGGACAGCATGCAACTAGAAAGGTATTGAATGTTGTCTCTAAAACTAAAAGATGAACTACATCAATTAGAGACAACATTCAATATCAAGGCCTAGCTTTCTGGTTGAATGCTGTCCTCTGTTGTCACCTCCTTACAAAAGACTGGACCCAAAAAATAGAATGTGATAAAATAGAAGCAACATTAAATATCGAAGCATGCCTTTCTGCTCACATGCTAACCTTTCTTCCTAGCTGTAAAGAAACAGGTAACCGTATACAAAACAAAAAGATAAACCACATCAATTAGAGACAACATTCAATATCAAAGCCTAGCTTTCTGGTTGAATGCTGTCCTCTGTTGTCACCTCCTTACAAAAGACTAGACACATACAATAGAATGTGATAAAATAGAAGCAACATTAAATATCGAAGCATACCTTTCTGCTCGCATGCTAAGAAACAGGTAAACCTGTATAAAACAAAAAGATGAACTACATCAATTATATATGTTTACCTGTTTCTTTACCGCTAGTAAGAAAGGTTAGCATGCGAGCAGAAAGGTATGCTTCGATATTTAATGTTGCTTCTATTTTATCACATTCTATTGTATGTGTCTAGTCTTTTGTAAGGAGGTGACAACAGAGGACAGCATGCAACCAGAAAGGTATGCTTTGATATTGAATGTTGTCTCTAATTGATGTAGTTTATCTTTTTGTTTTGTATACGTTTACCTGTTTCTTTTCAGCTAGGAAGAAAGGTTAGCATGCGAGCAGAAAGGTATGCTTCGATATTTAATGTTGCTTCTATTTTATCACATTTTATTGTATGGGTCCAGTCTTTTGTAAGGAGGTGACAACAGAGGACAGCATGCAACTAGAAAGGTATTGAATGTTGTCTCTAAAACTAAAAGATGAACTACATCAATTAGAGACAACATTCAATATCAAGGCCTAGCTTTCTAGTTGCATGCTGTCCTCTGTTGTCACCTCCTTACAAAAGACTGGACCCAAAAAATAGAATGTGATAAAATAGAAGCAACATTAAATATCGAAGCATACCTTTCTGCTCGCATGCTAACCTTTCTTCCTAGCTGTAAAGAAACAGGTAAACGTATACAAAACAAAAAGATAAACTACATCAATTAGAGACAACATTCAATATCAAAGCCTAGCTTTCTGGTTGAATGCTGTCCTCCGTTGTCACCTCCTTATGAAAGACTGGACACAAACAATAGAATGTGATGAAATACATAAAATAGAAGCAACATTAAATATTAAAGCGTGCCTTTCTTGTCGCATGCTGTAAACACAAAGTACAGCCAACGTTCAAAACCAAAACATACCTTCCTCTTCTCGCTATGTCTTTTCTACTCCTGTTAGTGATATAGGCATCGCAAAAACACAATAAATATTGTTAGTTGCAATGGGATTCTATTTTCGCAATACATTAAAAAAACTTAGCTTTCACTTCCCTCGCTGCTACATCTTCTCCAGTCTCTTCTTCACTGCAACAGATACAATGAGGCATTTTCAATAAAAGCAGACCGTTATTTTTCGATAATTACAAACACATAAGTAACTAACAAAACATAATACATTAGTTACATAGTAACAATAGAGGGCAGTAGGAGAAGTATTTGCTACACAGTAACAGACAGGACGGGGCAAGGTGAACAATAGCAATCAATAACAAAGTATTCTCTACATACTTACAGTGAATTTCACATGCTTATTCCTATACACTGCACAACATATGCAAACTATAGTAACATACGCTATCAATAAATAATAGCAAATAATATATTTTACATTATTAACATATATAATCAAAAAAAATAAGGCACATCAATACATCTACCATTAAAGAACAAATCCTACGGGGGCGTGGCCACGAGCCGAGCATGGCGGATGTGCTTTAGAGTAGCTCCGTCCACTGCCCATAATATAGGCTAAATATCCTGTTTTCCCGTGCTCCCCGATCGCCCGTTTAATCCCTGTCCAACATCGGAGACAAGGCGATCTCCCGACGACCAACTGCTGGCCTTAACAACCACCTGTGAGCGGGTTCGGCGACTGGCGCCTGTGAGGCCTGGATCCTGGTCGGAAGCCGCGGACTAAAGTAGGGCGGCGAGCCGACGGCGGAGAGACCTGCTAATCGGAGGCGTACGAAGCGCAACCATGCGAAACGGCGCTTGGTGACGGTTGAACGACCAGAGGAGAACTGAGGCAGAGCCGTCAATAGCCAAGCACTGGCAGCCGGAGCGGAGTGAGGGAGTCCCCTGGGCCGGCAGAGGCGGAATCCTGGAGTCAGCCGGATGCGGCGCCTGGAACACCTGGAGCGAATACGTCTGACTCGCCGAACACGGGTCTGAAGGCCTGACTGCAGCGGCTTCCACCCGCGAGACCTGGCGGTGAGCCCAGTGCCAGGTCAACTGGCAACACCCATCACAGCAGACGGGCCGGACTGGCAGGCGTCATTTTTACAGAAAGATGAAATAGTCAAGGCTCTTGCGGGCATGCGGTCGGGTAGTGCCCCTGAAGCAGACGGGCTCACGGTGGGCTTCTATAAAGAGTTCCAGGACCAGTTGCTCCCTCACCTGTTGGTGCTGTTCGATGACATATGTGTAGAGGGAAGCATGCCGCAGTCCATGAGGGAGGCGTTCATGGTTACTATCCTTAAGCCGGTTAAGGCACCTGATTAGTGTTGCTTGTATAGGCCCCTCTCCCTACTTAATGTAGACACAAAAATATTTGCCACGGTGCTGGCAAACCGTTTGGCGCTCCTAGCTCCACTGCTGGTCATGCCGGACCAGGCGGGATTCATCCCGTGCAGGAACCTAACATATAATATACGTACAGTACTCGGCACTATGCAGCACGTAAAGCAGGATACGAAGGCAATAGCTGTGTTCTTCGACATGGAAAAGGCCTTCGACTATGTGGAGAGGCCTTTCATGCGGCAAGTGTTAATAAGGATGGGGCTGGGATCTCCTTTCCTGCAAATGATAGGATCCCTGTACAATACACCAGGGGTCAGACTACGGCTCGGAGATTTGGTCACTGACTCATTCCCCATATGCAGGGGGACCCGACAGGTGTGCCCGCTATCCCCTCTACTGTATCCCCTGGTGGCAGAGCCGCTTGCATGTGCATTGCAGGAATACCACCATAACGAGGGCATAGGCTTCCCCACATACAGGATTGTTGTCTATGTATGCGGACGACACCTTGCTCTATGTCCATGACCCGGAAAACAACCTATCGACGATGCTTAGAGAGGTGGTACACTATGGAGCCCTCTCTGGTCTGAAGGTGAACTGGACAAAGTCCTTGGCCTTCCCCCTCACTCCGGTAACGCAGAGGTTTGACATGGAGTTCCCGCTGCTTTGGTCCACAGACTCGATTAGATATCTGGGTATACAGTTGCACACTGACTATGAGATAGTGTTCAGGGAAAACTACGGTGTGGCTTTTAGCAAACTGGAGGATGATGTTGAGGCCTGGTGTAGGCTCCCGCTTTCGCTCCTGGGTTGACTCTCGATTATGAAGATGGTGGTGCTCCCCAGAATGCGGTTCCTTTTTGCTAACCTCCAGATGGTGTTACCCCAGGCATTTTTCCAAAGATTGACACAACTCATGATCAAACTAGTGTGGGCGGGTAAGCAGCCTAGAGTGAGGTGGAAAATTCTCACGCTGCCATACAGCATGGGAGGCCTGGGAGCCCCAGACCTGGAGCTTTACTACAGGGTGGCTCAGGCGTCGCATTTGCACATCCGGGTGCACGGAGACACACTTATTCCCCATGTTCACAGGGGAAAGTTATTTGCGGACCCGCTCTTCCTTCCGGCAACGATTTTCCGTTCGACGGATCGTAGGACTGAGATTCTAAACTCTACCATGGCCACAAACCATGCATGGCACTGCCTCCTGCAACAGCAGGGAGGGGCGCTGCTTTACTCACCCAGATTGCCGGTAGAATGGGCTCAATGGCTCTCCCCGTGCAGAGAAAAGGGAGTGATAACCACCCTACAGAAGCTGAATATCAAGCTCGCGGGGGACCTCTTCCAGGAAGGGAAGGTTAAGTCCTGGGACCAGGTGGCTGAGAGCGGGGGGAGGACACCTTGGTATTACGTTTCCAGTATCATAGAGTGCGTGGAGCCCTTCTGGAACAGCTTGGGGACGACCTTGTGGAACCGCCGATCCCTGAACTCACCTATATAATAAAGACGGAGTCCCCTCGCAAGTTGTTGACCAATCTTTACAAAACAGCGATGTTGCATAGGGAACACCAGTTCACGGCAGCCAGGCTGGCATGGCAACGGGATTTACTGATTACTATAGATGACAACATGTGGCGCTACTGCTGTGTTAACACAAGGCGGATTTCTTTAAATGGCAAACACCGACTGGTACATTTTAAATTTCTCAATAGAGTGTATTACACCGCGAGCGTCTGCACAGAGACGGTCTCCGACGGCTGAATGCGAGAGATGCCACGCGCCGAATGCAGACTTCATGCACTTAGCGTGCCAGTGTCCGGGAGTACGGGCATACTGGGAGGGCATTTTTTACAGAATTGAGCAGGATTGTGGAGGTTGAGCTGGTCCCAGACCCCGCGCTGGCGCTATTGGGTCACTCCAGGAGGCTGCCCGCAGCTGTTCGCAGGCTGGTGGACATGGGGATGCTTATAGCGAAAAGGGTGGTGGCCAGATGCTGGAAGAGAGGTCCATTACCCACAACCAAACATTGGGCGCATGACATGCTATATTGTTGCACGCCGTCAGAAAACTACTGCGAGCTGCTGCCTCCTAAGAGCCGACCAAAAAACTTCTGGGGGTTTTACCAGACGCATTTACGTGGCAGGGGCGCGAAGGATAATACTGAAACCATGTGCGGGGCGGAGAGTAGGCAGTACACTGTGATACCACGAGTGGTTCTCTCGTCGAAGATGAGTGGTTAGATTCACAAATTGGGGATCCTATGGAGTGTTATCACCGGGGAAGGTATAGCTGTTGCGGACTCCCAGTTGAGAAGCCCAGGAGGGACTTAGGAGGTGAGGGCGACTACATACTGGATGTTCCCTGGGGAAGGTGTACGCGTTTGTAAGTGCTATTCTTCACGCTTAGGGTCCAGGTGGGCTGTCCATTTCGTTGGGTGTGGTGAAGGGGGGTTGTAAGAGCAGTCTACCCTTCCGGGTAATTAAGGACTGGAGGATTGTAGTGAATGGCTGTGTATACTCCAAACGTTGAGCTCTTGTATTGGAATGCTGTAATGCTGCACTGTGCATGTTTCTGTGGGGGGCAGTGGGGAGTTATTCAATAGTTGTCTTAAAACCCAATAAAATGTTTAATGAAAAAAAAAATGTTTACACAAAGGGTCTAAAAGATGAGCGAGTATGTATAAATGATGCAGAGGAATGAATTGATTGTGTTTAATAACATGACTGCATACTACAAAATCGTGCTCATAGTGGTAATGCTGAGGAAGTCTCTCGTGCATTTTGACACTGAATTGTAATGTGTATAAAAATGGCGGCCAACCGGTGTGTCAGTAAACACCGAGGAAGGCATCGCCGAAACGCGTCTGTTTGTTTGTGAATAAACCCTGGCAGAACGTCTCTCGTGAGTGCTGGTTTTCTCTTTTATATAAGGGGATTGGAGCCATGTTATATTGTGGCGGGGACGGCCACTTCCATGCACCCGCCCGTGAGTTATTTTGCAACTTGTGCAGTTTGAGCTTAAAAAAAATATATAGATATATATATATATAGATATATAGATATATAGACATATGGCATGATTCAGTCTTTTCTGGGAAATTATTGACCTTAACCAGGTTTTCAATGTGTGGAGACCAGTGAAGTTTCTCCAAGGCTCAAAGAAGATACTGGAATAACTAAGAATCTGTTGTAGCTTCTCAACCCATGTAAAAAGATAAAGAAAAAGCTCTCTCTGTTGGATGCATTTTTACAACCTCTGTCTGCAAGTTCTGGCCCTGAAGAGTACTTGAAAATAGTTAGCTCAGGGTAGCTAAGGTTCAATATCGTTGTTTTGAGCAATTGTTTCTTGTGTTTCTTTGCGCCCATTTTAGAGGACTCAGTCCATACCGCAATTCTGTGCAATATGCCCTCAGTCTTTTTGAAAGATAAAGCTGTAATCACTCATTGGATTGTAATGGGTGTGATTAATATATCATGCCAAAAGGAAGTCACCATCCCCCTATTACAGACTGAATCATGACTGCCAACTGTTGCCATTTTTTCAGTTAGTTGCATAAAGGATTATTGAATTGGAACCTAAGAATCTTAGGCCATGGGACACCAATAATAAAAACACTTTCTGTTGGACTTGGCCCTCTATGCAGTTTCCCCAGCATCAGGTTTGCATCATGCTCGGACCCAGACAAGACGAGGAGGAGCAGCCTACATAGACATGTTTATTTTAGTTTTAACTTTATTGTAAAACATGCCAGAGTGTTTTTTATTGTCTTTCATGCTTGTTTTATTGTCTGTTTTTGGAGTGGTGGGGCACTATACTGGCCACACCACTTTCATATCTTAGAAGCCACCCCTGGGGTCAGCCCCAAACATTTTGCTTCTTCCCCTTCTGTTTTCCAAACCCATTTCTGTTGGCTTTTACGTCTGTGCATTTCACCACTGCTAACCAGTGGGAAAGTGCGTGTGTTCTCTCTCTTTTTAACTTGGTAAAATTGGCTTACATTCAATTGCCACATTGAATTTACTTTTAAGTCCCTAGCAAAGTTGTACTACTTGTCCCCAGGGCCTGTAAATTAAATGCTACTAGTGTGGCTGCAGCCCTGCACCCACTAAAATCCTTGAGAAACATCTGTGCCTCCAGGTTATGAGCTATCTTTAACAATTTTAACTCCTAGACGATTCTCAATTTAGCTTTAAGAGCAACCATGGGACTGAGACGGCACTAGTATCTAAAGTCAACAACAACATTCCACGGTGGACGATGGGGGGGCTGCAGTGTTGATCCTCCTACACCCATCTGCAGCTTCGATACCATCTCTCTGACCCGGCTTAACGAGCGGCTCCAGCAGATGGGAGGGTTGGGGGGGGGTCACAGACTTGGCACTTGAACTACTGGCATCTTTTCAAAGTGACAGGTCACAGACGGTCATGGTGGATCAATTTTGCTCGGAGTCCATAATGTTCCCAGGCGGGGTCCCTCAGGAGTCCTCTGTGAGCCCTACCCTGTTCAACTTGTATGTCTTCCCACTGGCAAAATCTATTAGATCTTTTGGGCTTCAAGCTCTTGCATGATACGCAAATTATTGTGCCCATCTCCGGCAGCTTCTTTCCAGAGTTGAAAGATTAGTCAAGCCTGTTCCAGTCACGCAAGTACAGATCTGGGAGCCAATTTCAAAATATCTAAAGACTCTACTCAGTAGTTCGAAACTTTGTTTCCATTGCTCAGACCCCACATAGCGCTCACCTTTGGTATTTAGAGGGTTCTTTTAGAACAGGCAATTTTTCAGAGAGACTTAGGTTTAATTAATTAGAACAGTAAGTGAAAACCTACCTGTCGTGTTGCTCCAGTTGAGTGTTAAGGCTTCATTGATTCCATCTGCATTAAAAAGAAGAGAAAGGTTATTAGTTCTACCAACAGTATGCAATACTGATTAGTTAATAGACTTCACATTAGTTACTTTATTTTTTATTTATTTTTTATATTTATTTTTTACCAGAGGGTAATGTTCTGAAGCAAACAGATTAAGAAAAATGCCCCAACCACCTTGTTTTTGGAAGGAGATGGAATTCCTTGTAAGCACCAGGAGAGGACAAGCCAGAGGATATAGGTCTTTTGATTAGTCCTATCACAAGACTGCATACTCTTTTGATCAGGCTTTTATGTATCAATAAATGGCCTTGAAAGAATGCCACAGGTCTGGGCATTTCCATGAACCCTGTGACAGTGGTGTCAGAAGTGGGATCCCCTTTCCCAAGATCCAGGGACTTGGAGACAGCCCAGCCCATCACAATGAGAATATGATACAGCAGCTAGAGGAGAGGCAAAGGCAACTCCAACTGGTACTGGAGGAACAGGCTAAAGCTGCCCAACCAGATGGGAGAATCTACAAACATCTCTAACCACAAGGGCCACTGTTCTAGCTAATAACCAGCTGATACATGAAACCGCTTTCCAAAAATGTCCTGAGACAATTGCAAGCTCAAAGGTCCATCCAAACGTTCTAAGTTCAGTTCTACTTTAATACCAGGTGTGAGAAGATCCGGCTTCATTCCATACAAACTTTAAAAGCATCACCACTTCTGCATCCTGGCTCCCAGACCGCTGAGGCCAATACGTAGCACCCCTCCTTACTGGTGAACTACAAACTGCCTATTACATCTCCAATCCTGCAGGAACCACCCTGTATACTGAAGTAAAAAAGCATCTGGGTTTTGACCATGAAGACTATAGGGTGAAGTTTAGAAAAGAGAAATGGAAGACAAGATCAAACGAGACAAATGATCCTAATATGGCACGGTTATGGAAGGTCCCCTTCATATCAGAATCTATCAGTAAGGGAAAGTGGAAACACCAGAGCCGTAGTGATAAATGTAAACACAGACCATACACTGCTAGGTAATGCCGATTCTACTCTTATTGTTCCGGCTACAGAACCAGGGAGAGTACGATGCATAGTTTCTGGGCTGCCCAGGGAGAAGGGCCAAACTTGCATAGTGTTTCAACCAATGCCGTGACCGAGGAGGATGGGCAGGTAGGACCCTACTTTTGTATCAATAAGGGGTTGGTATACCCAAAAATACAGAAAACAGGAGAGGTTGTTAACCAATTGTTGGTTCCTCTTCTCTTTACGGAGTAGGTCCTCCAACTAGCACATTAGCAGACCGACCGTGGTCTCGATAGAAGGGAGATAACAAAGGAGTATCTCCTTCTGCACTTTTATTGGCCCAGGGTTTTTTCAGATATCCGCAGGTTTTGTGCAGCATTTCCTCACAGCCAACTGTTTAAAGCCCCCACATGCTGTCCTCTGTTGTCACCTCCTTACAAAAGACTAGACACATACAATAGAATGTGATAAAATAGAAGCAACATTAAATATCGAAGCATACCTTTCTGCTCGCATGCTAAGAAACAGTAAACCTATATAAAACAAAAAGATGAACTACATCAATTATATATGTTTACCTGTTTCTTTACCGCTAGTAAGAAAGGATGGCATGCAAGCAGAAAGGTATGCTTCGATATTTAATGTTGCTTCTATTTTATCACATTCTATTGTATGTGTCTAGTCTTTTGTAAGGAGGTGACAACAGAGGACAGCATGCAACCAGAAAGGTATGCTTTGATATTGAATGTTGTCTCTAATTGATGTAGTTTATGTTTTTGTTTTGTATACGTTTACCTGTTTCTTTACAGCTAGGAAGAAAGGTTAGCATGCGAGCAGAAAGGTATGCTTCGATACTTAATGTTGCTTCTATTTCATCACATTCTAATTTTTTGGGTCCAGTCTTTTGTAAGGAGGTGACAACAGAGGACAGCATGCAACTAGAAAGGTATTGAATGTTGTCTCTAAAACTAAAAGATGAACTACATCAATTAGAGACAACATTCAATATCAAGGCCTAGCTTTCTGGTTGAATGCTGTCCTCTGTTGTCACCTCCTCACAAAAGACTGGACCCAAAAAATTGAATGTGATAAAATAGAAGCAACATTAAATATCGAAGCATACCTTTCTGCTCGCATGCTAACCTTTCTTCCTAGCTGTAAAGAAACAGGTAAACGTATACAAAACAAAAAGATAAACCACATCAATTACAGACAACATTCAATATCAAAGCATACCTTTCTGGTTGCATGCTGTCCTCTGTTGTCACCTCCTTACAAAAGACTAGACACATACAATAGAATGTGATAAAATAGAAGCAACATTAAATATCGAAGCATACCTTTCTGCTCGCATGCTAAGAAACAGGTAAACCTGTATATAACAAAAAGATGAACTACATCAATTATATATGTTTACCTGTTTCTTTACCGCTAGTAAGAAAGGTTAGCATGCGAGCAGAAAGGTATGCTTCGATATTTAATGTTGCTTCTATTTTATCACATTCTATTGTATGTGTCTAGTCTTTTGTAAGGAGGTGACAACAGAGGACAGCATGCAACCAGAAAGGTATGCTTTGATATTGAATGTTGTCTCTAATTGATGTAGTTTATCTTTTTGTTTTGTATAAGTTTACCTGTTTCTTTACAGCTAGGAAGAAAGGTTAGCATGCGAGCAGAAAGGTATGCTTCGATACCTAATGTTGCTTCTATTTCATCACATTCTAATTTTTTGGGTCCAGTCTTTTGTAAGGAGGTGACAACAGAGGACAGCATGCAACTAGAAAGGTATTGAATGTTGTCTCTAAAACTAAAAGATGAACTACATCAATTAGAGACAACATTCAATATCAAGGCCTAGCTTTCTGGTTGAATGCTGTCCTCTGTTGTCACCTCCTCACAAAAGACTGGACCCAAAAAATAGAATGTGATAAAATAGAAGCAACATTAAATATCAAAGCTTACCTTTCTGCTCGCATGCTAACCTTTCTTCCTAGCTGTAAAGAAACAGGTAAACGTATACAAAACAAAAAGATAAACCACATCAATTACAGACAACATTCAATATCAAAGCATACCTTTCTGGTTGCATGCTGTCCTCTGTTGTCACCTCCTTACAAAAGACTAGACACATACAATAGAATGTGATAAAATAGAAGCAACATTAAATATCGAAGCATACCTTTCTGCTCGCATGCTAAGAAACAGGTAAACCTGTATAAAACAAAAAGATGAACTACATCAATTATATATGTTTACCTGTTTCTTTACCGCTAGTAAGAAAGGTTAGCATGCGAGCAGAAAGGTATGCTTCGATATTTAATGTTGCTTCTATTTTATCACATTCTATTGTATGTGTCTAGTCTTTTGTAAGGAGGTGACAACAGAGGACAGCATGCAACCAGAAAGGTATGCTTTGATATTGAATGTGGTCTCTAATTGATGTAGTTTATCTTTTTGTTTTGTATACGTTTACCTGTTTCTTTACAGCTAGGAAGAAAGGTTAGCATGCGAGCAGAAAGGTATGCTTCGATATTTAATGTTGCTTCTATTTTATCACATTCTATTGTATGGGTCCAGTCTTTTGTAAGGAGGTGACAACAGAGGACAGCATGCAACTAGAAAGGTATTGAATGTTGTCTCTAAAACTAAAAGATGAACTACATCAATTAGAGACAACATTCAATATCAAGGCCTAGCTTTCTGGTTGAATGCTGTCCTCTGTTGTCACCTCCTTACAAAAGACTGGACCCAAAAAATAGAATGTGCTAAAATAGAAGCAACATTAAATATCGAAGCATACCTTTCTGCTCGCATGCTAACCTTTCTTCCTAGCTGTAAAGAAACAGGTAAACGTATACAAAACAAAAAGATAAACCACATCAATTAGAGACAACATTCAATATCAAAGCATACCTTTCTGGTTGCATGCTGTCCTCTGTTGTCACCTCCTTACAAAAGACTAGACACATACAATAGAATGTGATAAAATAGAAGCAACATTAAATATCGAAGCATACCTTTCTGCTCGCATGCTAAGAAACAGTAAACCTGTATGAAACAAAAAGATGAACTACATCAATTATATATGTTTACCTGTTTCTTTACCGCTAGTAAGAAAGGATGGCATGCAAGCAAAAGGTATGCTTCGATATTTAATGTTGCTTCTATTTTATCACATTCTATTGTATGTGTCTAGTCTTTTGTAAGGAGGTGACAACAGAGGACAGCATGCAACCAGAAAGGTATGCTTTGATATTGAATGTGGTCTCTAATTGATGTAGTTTATCTTTTTGTTTTGTATACGTTTACCTGTTTCTTTACAGCTAGGAAGAAAGGTTAGCATGCGAGCAGAAAGGTATGCTTCGATATTTAATGTTGCTTCTATTTTATCACATTCTATTGTATGGGTCCAGTCTTTTGTAAGGAGGTGACAACAGAGGACAGCATGCAACTAGAAAGGTATTGAATGTTGTCTCTAAAACTAAAAGATGAACTACATCAATTAGAGACAACATTCAATATCAAGGCCTAGCTTTCTGGTTGAATGCTGTCCTCTGTTGTCACCTCCTTACAAAAGACTGGACCCAAAAAATAGAATGTGATAAAATAGAAGCAACATTAAATATCGAAGCATACCTTTCTGCTCGCATGCTAACCTTTCTTCCTAGCTGTAAAGAAAGAGGTAAACGTATACAAAACAAAAAGATAAACCACATCAATTAGAGACAACATTCAATATCAAAGCATACCTTTCTGGTTGAATGCTGTCCTCTGTTGTCACCTCCTTATGAAAGACTGGACACAAACAATAGAATGTGATGAAATACATAAAATAGAAGCAACATTAAATATTAAAGCGTGCCTTTCTTGTCGCATGCTGTAAACACAAAGTACAGCCAACGTTCAAAACCAAAACATACCTTCCTCTTCTCGCTATGTCTTTTCTACTCCTGTTAGTGATATAGGCATCGCAAAAACACAATAAATATTGTTAGTTGCAATGGGATTCTATTTTCGCAATACATTAAAAAAACTTAGCTTTCACTTCCCTCGCTGCTACATCTTCTCCAGTCTCTTCTTCACTGCAACAGATACAATGAGGCATTTTCAATAAAAGCAGACCGTTATTTTTCGATAATTACAAACACATAAGTAACTAACAAAACATAATACATTAGTTACATAGTAACAATAGAGGGCAGTAGGAGAAGTATTTGCTACACAGTAACAGACAGGAGGGGGCAAGGTGAACAATTGCAATCAAAAACAAAGTATTCTCTACATACTTACAGTGAATTTCACATGCTTATTCTTATACACTGCACAACATATGCAAACTATAGTAACATACGCTATCAATAAATAATAGCAAATAATATATTTTACATTATTAACATATATAATCAAAAAAGAATAAGGCACATCAATACATCTACCATTAAAGAACAAATCTTACGGGGGCGTGGCCACGAGCCGAGCATGGCGGATGTGCTTTAGAGTAGCTCCGTCCACTGCCCGTAATATAGGCTAAATATCCTGTTTTTCCGTGCTCCCCGATCGCCCGTTTAATCCCTGTCCAACATCGGAGACAAGGCGATCTCCCGATGACCAACTGCTGGCCTTAACAACCACCTGTGAGCTGGTTCGGCGACTGGCGCCTGTGAGGCCTGGATCCTGGTCGGAAGCCGCGGACTAAAGTAGGGCGGCGAGCCGACGGCGGAGAGACCTGCTAATCGGAGGCGTACGAAGCGCAACCATGCGAAACGGCGCTTGGTGGCGGTTGAACGACCAGAGGAGAACTGAGGCAGAGCCGTCAATAGCCGAGCACTGGCAGCCGGAGCGGAGTGAGGGAGTCCCCTGGGCCGGCAGAGGCGGAATCCTGGAGTCAGCCGGACGCGGCGCCTGGAACACCTGGAGCGAATACGTCTCACTCGCCGAACACGGGTCTGAAGGCCTGACTGCAGCGGCTTCCACCCGCGAGACCTGGCGGTGAGCCCAGTGCCAGGTCAACTGGCAACACCCATCACAGCAGACGGGCCGGACTGGCAGGCGTCATTTTTACAGAAAGATGAAATAGTCAAGGCTCTTGCGGGCATGCGGTCGGGTAGTGCCCCTGAAGCAGACGGGCTCACGGTGGGCTTCTATAAAGAGTTCCAGGACCAGTTGCTCCCTCACCTGTCGGTGCTGTTCGATGACATATGTGTAGAGGGAAGCATGCCGCAGTCGATGAGGGAGGCGTTCATGGTTACTATCCTTAAGCCGGTTAAGGCACCTGATTAGTGTTGCTTGTATAGGCCCCTCTCCCTACTTAATGTAGACACAAAAATATTTGCCACGGTGCTGGCAAACCGTTTGGCGCTCCTAGCTCCACTGCTGGTCGTGCCGGACCAGGCGGGATTCATCCCGTGCAGGAACCTAACATATAATATACGTACAGTACTCTGCACTATGCAGCACGTAAAGCAGGATACGAAGGCAATAGCTGTGTTCTTCGACATGGAAAAGGCCTTTGACTATGTGGAGAGGCCTTTCATGCGGCAAGTGTTAATAAGGATGGGGCTGGGATCTCCTTTCCTTCAAATGATAGGATCCCTGTACAATACACCAGGGGTCAGACTACGGCTCGGAGATTTGGTCACTGACTCATTCCCCATATGCAGGGGGACCCGACAGGTGTGCCCGCTATCCCCTCTACTGTATCCCCTGGTGGCAGAGCCGCTTGCATGTGCATTGCAGGAATACCAACATAACGAGGGCATAGGCTTCCCCACATACAGGATTGTTGTCTATGTTTGCGGACGACACCTTGCTCTATGTCCATGACCCGGAAAACAACCTATCGACGATGCTTAGAGAGGTGGTACACTATGGAGCCCTCTCTGGTCTGAAGGTGAACGGGACAAAGTCCTTGGCCTTCCCCCTCACTCCGGTAACGCAGAGGTTTGACATGGAGTTCCCGCTGCTCTGGTCCACAGACTCGATTAGATATCTGGGTATACAGTTGCACACTGACTATGAGATAGTGTTCAGGGAAAACTACGGTGTGGCTTTTAGCAAACTGGAGGATGATGTTGAGGCCTGGTGTAGGCTCCCGCTTTCGCTCCTGGGTTGACTCTCGATTATGAAGATGGTGGTGCTCCCCAGAATGCGGTTCCTTTTTGCTAACCTCCAGATGGTGTTACCCCAGGCATTTTTCCAAAGATTGACACAACTCATGATCAAACTAGTGTGGGCGGGTAAGCAGCCTAGAGTGAGGTGGAAAATTCTCACGCTGCCATACAGCATGGGAGGCCTGGGAGCCCCAGACCTGGAGCTTTACTACAGGGTGGCTCAGGCGTCGCATTTGCACATCCGGGTGCACGGAGACACACTTATTCCCCATGTTCGCAGGGAAAAGTTATTTGCGGACCCGCTCTTCCTTCCGGCAACGATTTTCCGTTCGACGGATCGTAGGACTGAGATTCTAAACTCTACCATGGCCACAAACCATGCATGGCACTGCCTCCTGCAACAGCAGGGAGGGGCGCTGCTTTACTCACCCAGATTGCCGGTAGAATGGGCTCAATGGCTCTCCCCGTGCAGAGAAAAGGGAGTGATAACCACCCTACATAAGCTGAATATCAAGCTCGCGGGGGACCTCTTCCAGGAAGGGAAGGTTAAGTCCTGGGACCAGGTGGCTGAGAGCGGGGGGGAGGACACCTTGGTATTACGTTTCCAGTATCATAGAGTGCGTGGAGCCCTTCTGGAACAGCTTGGGGACGACCTTGTGGAACCGCCGATCCCTGAACTCACCTATATAATAAAGACGGAGTCCCCTCGCAAGTTGTTGACCAATCTTCACAAAACAGCGATGTTGCATAGGGAACACCAGTTCACGGCAGCCAGGCTGGCATGGCAACGGGATTTACTGATTACTATAGATGACAACATGTGGCGCTACTGCTGTGTTAACACAAGGTGGATTTCTTTAAATGGCAAACACAAACTGGTACATTTTAAATTTCTCAATAGAGTGTATTACACCCCGAGCGTCTGCACAGAGACGGTCTCCGACGGCTGAATGCGAGAGATGCCACGCGCCGAATGCAGACTTCATGCACTTAGCGTGCCAGTGTCCGGGAGTACGGGCATACTGGGAGGGCATTTTTTACAGAATTGAGCAGGATTGTGGAGGTTGAGCTGGTCCCTGGCCCCGCGCTGGCGCTATTGGGTCACTCCAGGAGGCTGCCCGCAGCTGTTCGCAGGCTGGTGGACATGGGGATGCTTATAGCGAAAAGGGTGGTGGCCAGATGCTGGAAGAGAGGTCCATTACCCACAACCAAACATTGGGCGCATGACATGCTATATTGTTGCACGCCGTCAGAAAACTACTGCGAGCTGCTGCCTCCTACAAGCCGACCAAAAAACTTCTGGGGGTTTTACCAGACGCATTTACGTGGCAGGGGCGCGGAGGATAATACTGAAACCATGTGCGGGGCGGAGAGTAGGCAGTACACTGTGATACCACGAGTGGTTCTCTCGTCGAAGATGAGTGGTTAGATTTACAAATTGGGGATCCTATGGAGTGTTATCACCGGGGAAGGTGTAGCTGTTGCGGACTCCCAGTTGAGAAGCCCAGGAGGGACTTAGGAGGTGAGGGCGACTACATACTGGATGTTCCCTGGGGAAGGTGTACGCGTTCGTAAGTGCTATTCTTCACGCTTAGGGTCCAGGTGGGCTGTCCATTTCGTTGGGTGTGGTGAGGGGGGGTTGTAAGAGCAGTCTACCCTTCCGGGTAATTAAGGACTGGAGGATTGTAGTGAATGGCTGTGTATACTCCAAACGTTGAGCTCTTGTATTGGAATGCTGTAATGCTGCACTGTGCATGTTTCTGTGGGAAGCGGTGGGGAGTTATTCAATAGTTGTCTTAAAACCCAATAAAATGTTTAATGAAAAAAAAAATGTTTACACAAAGGGTCTAAAAGATGAGCGAGTATGTATAAATGATGCAGAAGAATGAATTGATTGTGTTTAATAACATGACTGCATACTACAAAATCGTGCTCATAGTGGTAATGCTGAGGAAGTCTCTCGTGCATTTTGACACTGAATTGTAATGTGTATAAAAATGGCGGCCAACCGGTGTGTCAGTAAACACCGAGGAAGGCATCGCCGAAACGCGTCTGTTTGTTTGTGAATAAACCCTGGCAGAACGTCTCTCGTGAGTGCTGGTTTTCTCTTTTATATAAGGGGATTGGAGCCATGTTATATTGTGGCGGGCACGGCCACTTCCATGCACCCGCCCGTGAGTTATTTTGCAACTTGTGCAGTTTGAGCTTAAAAAAAAATATATAGATATATAGATATATAGCTATATAGACATATGGCATGATTCAGTCTTTTCTGGGAAATTATTGACCTTAACCAGGTTTTCAATGTGTGGAGACCAGTGAAGTTTCTCCAAGGCTCAAAGAAGATACTGGAATAACTAAGAATCTGTTGTAGCTTCTCAACCCATGTAAAAAGATAAAGAAAAAGCTCTCTCTGTTGGATGCATTTTTACAACCTCTGTCTGCAAGTTCTGGCCCTGAAGAGTACTTGAAAATAGTTAGCTCAGGGTAGCTAAGGTTCAATATCGTTGTTTTGAGCAATTGTGTCTTGTGTTTCTTTGCGCCCATTTTTGAGGACTCAGTCCATACCGCAATTCTGTGCAATATGCCCTCAGTCTTTTTGAAAGATAAAGCTGTAATCACTCATTGGATTGTAATGGGTGTGATTAATATATCATGCCAAAAGGAAGTCACCATCCCCCTATTACAGACTGAATCATGACTGCCAACTGTTGCCATTTTTTCAGTTAGTTGCATAAAGGATTATTGAATTGGAACCTAAGAATCTTAGGCCATGGGACACCAATAATAAAAACACTTTCTGTTGGACTTGGCCCTCTATGCAGTTTCCCCAGCATCAGGTTTGCATCATGCTCGGACCCAGACAAGACGAGGAGGAGCAGCCTACATAGACATGTTTATTTTAGTTTTAACTTTATTGTAAAACATGCCAGAGTGTTTTTTATTGTCTTTCATGCTTGTTTTATTGTCTGTTTTTGGAGTGGTGGGGCACTATACTGGCCACACCACTTTCATATCTTAGAAGCCACCCCTGGGGTCAGCCCCAAACATTTTGCTTCTTCCCCTTCTGATTTCCAAACCCATTTCTGTTGGCTTTTACGTCTGTGCATTTCACCACTGCTAACCAGTGGGAAAGTGCGTGTGTTCTCTCTCTTTTTAACTTGGTAAAATTGGCTTACATTCAATTGCCACATTGAATTTACTTTTAAGTCCCTAGCAAAGTTGTACTACTTTTCCCCAGGACCTGTAAATTAAATGCTACTAGTGTGGCTGCAGCACTGCACCCACTAAAATCCTTGAGAAACATCTGTGCCTCCAGGTTATGAGCTATCTTTAACAATTTCAACTCCTAGACGATTCTCAATTTAGCTTTAAGAGCAACCATGGGACTGAGACGGCACTAGTATCTAAAGTCAACAACAACATTCCACGGTGGACGATGGGGGGCTGCAGTGTTCATCCTCCTACACCCATCTGCAGCTTCGATACCATCTCTCTGACCCGGCTTAACGAGCGGCTCCAGCAGATGGGAGGGTTGGGGGGGGGGGGGTCACAGACTTGGCACTTGAACTACTGGCATCTTTTCAAAGTGACAGGTCACAGATGGTCATGGTGGATCAATTTTGCTCGGAGTCCATAATGTTCCCAGGCGGGGTCCCTCAGGAGTCCTCTGTGAGCCCTACCCTGTTCAACTTGTATGTCTTCCCACTGGCAAAATCTATTAGATCTTTTGGGCTTCAAGCTCTTGCATGATACGCAAATTATTGTGCCCATCTCCGGCAGCTTCTTTCCAGAGTTGAAAGATTAGTCAAGCCAGTTCCAGTCACGCAAGTACAGATCTGGGAGCCAATTTCAAAATATCTAAAGACTCTACTCAGTAGTTCGAAACTTTGTTTCCATTGCTCAGACCCCACATAGCACTCACCTTTGGTATTTAGAGGGTTCTTTTAGAACAGGCAATTTTTCAGAGAGACTTAGGTTTAATTAATTAGAACAGTAAGTGAAAACCTACCTGTCGTGTTGCTCCAGTTGAGTGTTAAGGCTTCATTGATTCCATCTGCATTAAAAAGAAGAGAAAGGTTATTAGTTCTACCAACAGTATGCGATACTGATTAGTTAATAGACTTCACATTAGTTACTTTATTTTTTATTTATTTTTTATATTTATTTTTTACCAGAGAGTAATGTTCTGAAGCAAACAGATTAAGAAAAATGCCCCAACCCCCTTGTTTTTGGAAGGAGATGGAATTCCTTGTAAGCACCAGGAGAGGACAAGCCAGAGGATATAGGTCTTTTGATTAGTCCTATCACAAGACTGCATTCTCTTTTGATCAGGCTTTTATGTATCAATAAATGGCCTTGAAAGAATGCCACAGGTCTGGGCATTTCCATGAACCCTGTGACAGTGGTGTCAGAAGTGGGATCCCCTTTCCCAAGATCCAGGGACTTGGAGACAGCCCAGCCCATCACAATGAGAATATGATCCAGCAGCTAGAGGAGAGGCAAAGGCAACTCCAACTGGTACTGGAGGAACAGGCTAAAGCTGCCCAACCAGATGGGAGAATCTACAAACATCTCTAACCACAAGGGCCACTGTTCTAGCTAATAACCAGCTGATACATGAAACCGCTTTCCAAAAATGTCCTGAGACAATTGCAAGCTCAAAGGTCCATCCAAACGTTCTAAGTTCAGTTCTACTTTAATACCAGGTGTGAGAAGATCCGGCTTCATTCCATACAAACTTTAAAAGCATCACCACTTCTGCATCCTGGCTCCCAGACCGCTGAGGCCAATACGTAGCACCCCTCCTTACTGGTGAACTACAAACTGCCTATTACATCTCCAATCCTGCAGGAACCACCCTGTATACTGAAGTAAAAAAGCATCTGGGTTTTGACCATGAAGACTATAGGGTGAAGTTTAGAAAAGAGAAATGGAAGACAAGATCAAACGAGACAAATGATCCTAATATGGCACGGTTATGGAAGGTCCCCTTCATATCAGAATCTATCAGTAAGGGAAAGTGGAAACACCAGAGCCGTAGTGATAAACGTTAACACAGACCATACACTGCTAGGTAATGCCGATTCTACTCTTATTGTTCCGGCTACAGAACCAGGGAGAGTACGATGCATAGTTTCTGGGCTGCCCAGGGAGAAGGGCCAAACTTGCATAGTGTTTCAACCAATGCCGTGACCGAGGAGGATGGGCAGGTAGGACCCTACTTTTGTATCAATAAGGGGTTGGTATACCCAAAAATACAGAAAACAGGAGAGGTTGTTAACCAATTGTTGGTTCCTCTTCTCTTTACGGAGTAGGTCCTCCAACTAGCACATTAGCAGACCGACCGTGGTCTCGATAGAAGGGAGATAACAAAGGAGTATCTCCTTCTGCACTTTTATTGGCCCAGGGTTTTTTCAGATATCCGCAGGTTTTGTGCAGCATTTCCTCACAGCCAACTGTTTAAAGCCCCCACATGCTGTCCTCTGTTGTCACCTCCTTACAAAAGACTAGACACATACAATAGAATGTGATAAAATAGAAGCAACATTAAATATCGAAGCATACCTTTCTGCTCGCATGCTAAGAAACAGTAAACCTATATAAAACAAAAAGATGAACTACATCAATTATATATGTTTACCTGTTTCTTTACCGCTAGTAAGAAAGGATGGCATGCAAGCAGAAAGGTATGCTTCGATATTTAATGTTGCTTCTATTTTATCACATTCTATTGTATGTGTCTAGTCTTTTGTAAGGAGGTGACAACAGAGGACAGCATGCAACCAGAAAGGTATGCTTTGATATTGAATGTGGTCTTTAATTGATGTAGTTTATCTTTTTGTTTTGTATACGTTTACCTGTTTCTTTACAGCTAGGAAGAAAGGTTAGCATGCGAGCAGTAAGGTATGCTTCGATATTTAATGTTGCTTCTATTTTATCACATTCTATTGTATGTGTCTAGTCTTTTGTAAGGAGGTGACAACAGAGGACAGCATGCAACTAGAAAGGTATTGAATGTGGTCTCTAAAACTAAAAGATGAACTACATCAATTAGAGACAACATTCAATATCAAGGCCTAGCTTTCTGGTTGAATGCTGTCCTCTGTTGTCACCTCCTTACAAAAGACTGGACCCAAAAAATAGAATGTGATAAAATAGAAGCAACATTAAATATCGAAGCATACCTTTCTGCTCGCATGCTAACCTTTCTTCCTAGCTGTAAAGAAACAGGTAAAAGTATACAAAACAAAAAGATAAACTACATCAATTAGAGACCACATTCAATATCAAAGCATACCTTTCTGGTTGCATGCTGTCCTCTGTTGTCACCTCCTTACAAAAGACTAGACACATACAATAGAATGTGATAAAATAGAAGCAACATTAAATATCGAAGCATACCTTTCTGCTCGCATGCTAAGAAACAGTAAACCTATATAAAACAAAAAGATGAACTACATCAATTATATATGTTTACCTGTTTCTTTACCGCTAGTAAGAAAGGATCGCATGCAAGCAGAAAGGTATGCTTCGATATTTAATGTTGCTTCTATTTTATCACATTCTATTGTATGTGTCTAGTCTTTTGTAAGGAGGTGACAACAGAGGACAGCATGCAACCAGAAAGGTATGCTTTGATATTGAATGTTGTCTCTAATTGATGTAGTTTATCTTTTTGTTTTGTATACGTTTACCTGTTTCTTTACAGCTAGGAAGAAAGGTTAGCATGCGAGCAGAAAGGTATGCTTCGATACTTAATGTTGCTTCTATTTCATCACATTCTAATTTTTTGGGTCCAGTCTTTTGTAAGGAGGTGACAACAGAGGACAGCATGCAACTAGAAAGGTATTGAATGTTGTCTCTAAAACTAAAAGATGAACTACATCAATTAGAGACAACATTCAATATCAAGGCCTAGCTTTCTGGTTGAATGCTGTCCTCTGTTGTCACCTCCTCACAAAAGACTGGACCCAAAAAATAGAATGTGATAAAATAGAAGCAACATTAAATATCAAAGCATACCTTTCTGCTCGCATGCTAACCTTTCTTCCTAGCTGTAAAGAAACAGGTAAACGTATACAAAACAAAAAGATAAACCACATCAATTACAGACAACATTCAATATCAAAGCATACCTTTCTGGTTGCATGCTGTCCTCTGTTGTCACCTCCTTACAAAAGACTAGACACATACAATAGAATGTGATAAAATAGAAGCAACATTAAATATTGAAGCATACCTTTCTGCTCGCATGCTAAGAAACAGGTAAACCTGTATAAAACAAAAAGATGAACTACATCAATTATATATGTTTACCTGTTTCTTTACCGCTAGTAAGAAAGGATGGCATGCAAGCAGAAAGGTATGCTTCGATATTTAATGTTGCTTCTATTTTATCACATTCTATTGTATGTGTCTAGTCTTTTGTAAGGAGGTGACAACAGAGGACAGCATGCAACCAGAAAGGTATGCTTTGATATTGAATGTGGTCTCTAATTGATGTAGTTTATCTTTTTGTTTTGTATACGTTTGCCTGTTTCTTTACAGCTAGGAAGAAAGGTTAGCATGCGAGCAGAAAGGTATGCTTCGATATTTAATGTTGCTTCTATTTTATCACATTCTATTGTATGGGTCCAGTCTTTTGTAAGGAGGTGACAACAGAGGACAGCATGCAACTAGAAAGGTATTGAATGTTGTCTCTAAAACTAAAAGATGAACTACATCAATTAGAGACAACATTCAATATCAAGGCCTAGCTTTCTGGTTGAATGCTGTCCTCTGTTGTCACCTCCTTACAAAAGACTGGACCCAAAAAATAGAATGTGATAAAATAGAAGCAACATTAAATATCGAAGAATACCTTTCTGCTCGCATGCTAACCTTTCTTCCTAGCTGTAAAGAAACAGGTAAACGTATACAAAACAAAAAGATAAACCACATCAATTAGAGACAACATTCAATATCAAAGCATACCTTTTTGGTTGCATGCTGTCCTCTGTTGTCACCTCCTTACAAAAGACTAGACACATACAATAGAATGTGATAAAATAGAAGCAACATTAAATATCGAAGCATACCTTTCTGCTCGCATGCTAAGAAACAGTAAACCTGTATGAAACAAAAAGATGAACTACATCAATTATATATGTTTACCTGTTTCTTTACCGCTAGTAAGAAAGGATGGCATGCAAGCAAAAGGTATGCTTCGATATTTAATGTTGCTTCTATTTTATCACATTCTATTGTATGTGTCTAGTCTTTTGTAAGGAGGTGACAACAGAGGACAGCATGCAACCAGAAAGGTATGCTTTGATATTGAATGTGGTCTCTAATTGATGTAGTTTATCTTTTTGTTTTGTATACGTTTACCTGTTTCTTTACAGCTAGGAAGAAAGGTTAGCATGCGAGCAGAAAGGTATGCTTCGATATTTAATGTTGCTTCTATTTTATCACATTCTATTGTATGGGTCCAGTCTTTTGTAAGGAGGTGACAACAGAGGACAGCATGCAACTAGAAAGGTATTGAATGTTGTCTCTAAAACTAAAAGATGAACTACATCAATTAGAGACAACATTCAATATCAAGGCCTAGCTTTCTGGTTGAATGCTGTCCTCTGTTGTCACCTCCGTACAAAAGACTGGACCCAAAAAATAGAATGTGATAAAATAGAAGCAACATTAAATATCGAAGCATACCTTTCTGCTCGCATGCTAACCTTTCTTCCTAGCTGTAAAGAAACAGGTAAACGTATACAAAACAAAAAGATAAACCACATCAATTAGAGACAACATTCAATATCAAAGCATACCTTTCTGGTTGAATGCTGTCCTCTGTTGTCACCTCCTTATGAAAGACTGGACACAAACAATAGAATGTGATGAAATACATAAAATAGAAGCAACATTAAATATTAAAGCATGCCTTTCTTGTCGCATGCTGTAAACACAAAGTACAGCCAACGTTCAAAACCAAAACATACCTTCCTCTTCTCGCTATGTCTTTTCTACTCCTGTTAGTGATATAGGCATCGCAAAAACACAATAAATATTGTTAGTTGCAATGGGATTCTATTTTCGCAATACATAAAAAAAACTTAGCTTTCACTTCCATCGCTGCTACATCTTCTCCAGTCTCTTCTTCACTGCAACAGATACAATGAGGCATTTTCAATAAAAGCAGACCGTTATTTTTCGATAATTACAAACACATAAGTAACTAACAAAACATAATACATTAGTTACATAATAACAATAGAGGGCAGTAGGAGAAGTATTTGCTACACAGTAACAGACAGGAGGGGGCAAGGTGAACAATTGCAATCAATAACAAAGTATTCTCTACATACTTACAGTGAATTTCACATGCTTATTCTTATACACTGCACAACATATGCAAACTATAGTAACATACGCTATCAATAAATAATAGCAAATAATATATTTTACATTATTAACATATATAATCAAAAAAAATAAGGCACATCAATATATCTACCATTAAAGAACAAATCTTACGGGGGCGTGGCCATGAGCCGAGCATGGCGGATGTGCTTTAGAGTAGCTCCGTCCACTGCTCGTAATATAGGCTAAACATCCTGTTTTCCCGTGCTCCCCGATCGCCCGTTTAATCCCTGTCCAACATCGGAGACAAGGCGATCTCCCGACGACCAACTGCTGGCCTTAACAACCACCTGTGAGCGGGTTCGGCGACTGGCGCCTGTGAGGCCTGGATCCTGGTCGGAAGCCGCGGACTAAAGTAGGGCGGCGAGCTGACGGCGGAGAGACCTGCTAATCGGAGGCGTACGAAGCGCAACCATGCGAAACGGCGCTTGGTGACGGTTGAACGACCAGAGGAGAACTGAGGCAGAGCCGTCAATAGCCGAGCACTGGCAGCCGGAGCGGAGTGAGGGAGTCCCCTGGGCCAGCAGAGGCGGAATCCTGGAGTCACCCGAACGCGGCGCCTGGAACACCTGGAGCGAATACGTCTGATTCGCCGAACACGGGTCTGAAGGCCTGACTGCAGCGGCTTCCACCCGCGAGACCTGGCGGTGAGCCCAGTGCCAGGTCAACTGGCAACACCCATCACAGCAGACGGGCCGGACTGCAGGCGTCATTTTTACAGAAAGATGAAATAGTCAAGGCTCTTGCGGGCATGCGGTCGGGTAGTGCCCCTGAAGCAGACGGGCTCACGGTGGGCTTCTATAAAGAGTTCCAGGACCAGTTGCTCCCTCACCTGTCGGTGCTGTTCGATGACATATGTGTAGAGGGAAGCATGCCGCAGTCGATGAGGGAGGCGTTCATGGTTACTATCCTTAAGCCGGTTAAGGCACCTGATTAGTGTTGCTTGTATAGGCCCCTCTCCCTACTTAATGTAGACACAAAAATATTTGCCACGGTGCTGGCAAACCGTTTGGCGCTCCTAGCTCCACTGCTGGTCGCGCCGGACCAGGCGGGATTCATCCCGTGCAGGAACCTAACACATAATATACGTACAGTACTCGGCACTATGCAGCACGTAAAGCAGGATACAAAGGCAATAGCTGTGTTCTTCGACATGGAAAAGGCCTTCGACTATGTGGCGAGGCCTTTCATGCGGCAAGTGTTAATAAGGATGGGGCTGGGATCTCCTTTCCTGCAAATGATAGGATCCCTGTACAATACACCAGGGGTCAGACTACGGCTCGGAGATTTGGTTACCGACTCATTCCCCATATGCAGGGGGACCCGACAGGTGTGCCCGCTATCCCCTCTACTGTATCCCCTGGTGGCAGAGCCGCTTGCATGTGCATTGCAGGAATACCACCATAACGAGGGCATAGGCTTCCCCACATACAGGATTGTTGTCTATGTATGCGGACGACACCTTGCTCTATGTCCATGACCCGGAAAACAACCTATCGACGATGCTTAGAGAGGTGGTACACTATGGAGCCCTCTCTGGTCTGAAGGTGAACTGGACAAAGTCCTTGGCCTTCCCCCTCACTCCGGTAACGCAGAGGTTTGACATGGAGTTCCCGCTGCTTTGGTCCACAGACTCGATTAGATATCTGGGTATACAGTTGCACACTGACTATGAGATAGTGTTCAGGGAAAACTACGGTGTGGCTTTTAGCAAACTGGAGGATGACGTTGAGGCCTGGTGTAGGCTCCCGCTTTCGCTCCTGGGTTGACTCTCGATTATGAAGATGGTGGTGCTCCCCAGAATGCGGTTCCTTTTTGCTAACCTCCAGATGGTGTTACCCCAGGCATTTTTCCAAAGATTGACACAACTCATGATCAAACTAGTGTGGGCGGGTAAGCAGCCTAGAGTGAGGTGGAAAATTCTCACGCTGCCATACAGCATGGGAGGCCTGGGAGCCCCAGACCTGGAGCTTTACTACTGGGTGGCTCAGGCGTCGCATTTGCACATCCGGGTGCACGGAGACACACTTATTCCCCATGTTCGCAGGGAAAAGTTATTTGCGGACCCGCTCTTCCTTCCGGCAACGATTTTCCGTTCGACGGATCGTAGGACAGATTCTAAACTCTACCATGGCCACAAACCATGCATGGCACTGCCTCCTGCAACAGCAGGGAGGGGTGCTGCTTTACTCACCCAGATTGCCGGCAGAATGGGCTCAATGGCTCTCCCCGTGCAGAGAAAAGGGAGTGATAACCACCCTACAGAAGCTGAATATCAAGCTCGCGGGGGACCTCTTCCAGGAAGGGAAGGTTAAGTCCTGGGACCAGGTGGCTGAGAGCGGGGGGAGGACACCTTGGTATTACGTTTCCAGTATCATAGAGTGCGTGGAGCCCTTCTGGAACAGCTTGGGGACGACCTTGTGGAACCGCCGATCCCTGAACTCACCTATATAATAAAGACGGAGTCCCCTCTCAAGTTGTTGACCAATCTTTACAAAACAGCGATGTTGCATAGGGAACACCAGTTCACGGCAGCCAGGCTGGCATGGCAACGGGATTTACTGATTACTATACATGACAACATGTGGCGCTACTGCTGTGTTAACACAAGGCGGATTTCTTTAAATGGCAAACACAGACTGGTACATTTTAAATTTCTCAATAGAGTGTATTACACCCCGAGCGTCTGCACAGAGACGGTCTCCGACGGCTGAATGCGAGAGATGCCACGCGCCGAATGCGGACTTCATGCACTTAGCGTGCCAGTGTCCGGGAGTACGGGCATACTGGGAGGGCATTTTTTACAGAATTGAGCAGGATTGTGGAGGTTGAGCTGGTCCCAGACCCCGCGCTGGCGCTATTGGGTCACTCCAGGAGGCTGCCCGCAGCTGTTCGCAGGCTGGTGGACATGGGGATGCTTATAGCGAAAAGGGTGGTGGCCAGATGCTGGATGAGAGGTCCATTACCCACAACCAAACATTGGGCGCATGACATGCTATATTGTTGCACGCCGTCAGAAAACTACTGCGAGCTGCTGCCTCCTACGAGCCGACCAAAAAACTTCTGGGGGTTTTACCAGACGCATTTACGTGGCAGGGGCGCGGAGGATAATACTGAAACCATGTGCGGGCGGAGAGTAGGCAGTACACTGTGATACCACGAGTGGTTCTCTCGTCGAAGATGAGTGGTTAGATTTACAAATTGGGGATCCTATGGAGTGTTATCACCGGGGAAGGTATAGCTGTTGCGGACTCCCAGTTGAGAAGCCCAGGAGGGACTTAGGAGGTGAGGGCGACTACATACTGGATGTTCCCTGGGGAAGGTGTACGCGTTCGTAAGTGCTATTCTTCACGCTTAGGGTCCAGGTGGGCTGTCCATTTCGTTGGGTGTGGTGAGGGGGGGTTGTAAGAGCAGTCTACCCTTCCGGGTAATTAAGGACTGGAGGATTTTAGTGAATGGCTGTGTATACTCCAAACGTTGAGCTCTTGTATTGGAATGCTGTAATGCTGCACTGTGCATGTTTCTGTGGGGGGCGGTGGGGAGTTATTCAATAGTTGTCTTAAAACCCAATAAAATGTTTAATGAAAAAAAAAATGTTTACACAAAGGGTCTAAAAGATGAGCGAGTATGTATAAATGATGCAGAGGAATGAATTGATTGTGTTTAATAACATGACTGCATACTACAAAATCGTGCTCATAGTGGTAATGCTGAGGAAGTCCCTCGTGCATTTTGACACTGAATTGTAATGTGTATAAAAATGGCGGCCAACCGGTGTGTCAGTAAACACCGAGGAAGGCATCGCCAAAACGCGTCTGTTTGTTTGTGAATAAACCCTGGCAGAACGTCTCTCGTGAGTGCTGGTTTTCTATTTTATATAAGGGGATTGGAGCTATGTTATATTGTGGCGGGCACGGCCACTTCCATGCACCCGCCCGTGAGTTATTTTGCAACTTGTGCAGTTTGAGCTTAAAAAAAAATATATAGATATATATATATATAGATATATAGATATATAGACATATGGCATGATTCAGTCTTTTCTGGGAAATTATTGACCTTAACCAGGTTTTCAATGTGTGGAGACCAGTGAAGTTTCTCCAAGGCTCAAAGAAGATACTGGAATAACTAAGAATCTGTTGTAGCTTCTCAACCCATGTAAAAAGATAAAGAAAAAGCTCTCTCTGTTGGATGCATTTTTACAACCTCTGTCTGCAAGTTCTTGCCCTGAAGAGTACTTGAAAATAGTTAGCTCAGGGTAGCTAAGGTTCAATATCGTTGTTTTGAGCAATTGTGTCTTGTGTTTCTTTGCGCCCATTTTTGAGGACTCAGTCCATACCGCAATTCTGTGCAATATGCCCTCAGTCTTTTTGAAAGATTAAGCTGTAATCACTCATTGGATTGTAATGGGTGTGATTAATATATCATGCCAAAAGGAAGTCACCATCCCCCTATTACAGACTGAATCATGACTGCCAACTGTTGCCATTTTTTCAGTTAGTTGCATAAAGGATTATTGAATTGGAACCTAAGAATCTTACGCCATGGGACACCAATAATAAAAACACTTTCTGTTGGACTTGGCCCTCTATGCAGTTTCACCCAGCATCAGGTTTGCATCATGCTCGGACCCAGACAAGACGAGGAGGAGCAGCCTACATAGACATGTTTATTTTAGTTTTAACTTTATTGTAAAACATGCCAGAGTGTTTTTATTGTCTTTCATGCTTGTTTTATTGTCTGTTTTTGGAGTGGTGGGGCACTATACTGGCCACACCACTTTCATATCTTAGAAGCCGCCCCTGGGGTCACCCCCAAACATTTTGCTTCTTCCCCTTCTGTTTTCCAAACCCATTTCTGTTGGCTTTTACGTCTGTGTATTTCACCACTGCTAACCAGTGGGAAAGTGCGTGTGTTCTCTCTCTTTTTAACTTGGTAAAATTGGCTTACATTCAATTGCCACATTGAATTTACTTTTAAGTCCCTAGCAAAGTTGTACTACTTGTCCCCAGGACCTGTAAATTAAATGCTACTAGTGTGGCTGCAGCACTGCACCCACTAAAATCCTTGAGAAACATCTGTGCCTCCAGGTTATGAGCTATCTTTAACAATTTCAACTCCTAGACGATTCTCAATTTAGCTTTAAGAGCAACCATGGGACTGAGACGGCACTAGTATCTAAAGTCAACAACAACATTCCACGGTGGACGATGGGGGGCTGCAGTGTTGATCCTCCTACACCCATCTGCAGCTTCGATACCATCTCTCTGACCCGGCTTAACGAGCGGCTCCAGCAGATGGGAGGGTTGGGGGGGGGGGGTCACAGACTTGGCACTTGAACTACTGGCATCTTTTCAAAGTGACAGGTCACAGATGGTCATGGTGGATCAATTTTGCTCGGAGTCCATAATGTTCCCAGGCGGGGTCCCTCAGGAGTCCTCTGTGAGCCCTACCCTGTTCAACTTGTATGTCTTCCCACTGGCAAAATCTATTAGATCTTTTGGGCTCCAAGCTCTTGCATGATACACAAATTATTGTGCCCATCTCCGGCAGCTTCTTTCCAGAGTTGAAAGATTAGTCAAGCCAGTTCCAGTCACGCAAGTACAGCTCTGGGAGCCAATTTCAAAATATATAAAGACTACTCAGTAGTTCGAAACTTTGTTTCAATTGCTCAGACCCCACATAGCACTCACCTTTGGTATTTAGAGGGTTCTTTTAGAACAGGCAATTTTTCAGAGAGACTTAGGTTTAATTAATTAGAACAGTAAGTAAAAACCTACCTGTCGTGTTGCTCCAGTTGAGTGTTAAGGCTTCATTGATTCCATCTGCATTAAAAAGAAGAGAAAGGTTATTAGTTCTACCAACAGTATCCGATACTGATTAGTTAATAGACTTCACATTAGTTACTTTGAATTGTAATTGCATTCCTACAGGATAGTCACGCATTGTGCACTGAAATCACTAGGAGTGAAACACGCGGTTCCTATATCTCAACCCCTCTGTTTTTGTAAAGCATTGGGTATCTTGTGTAGTCTACTTGGAGGATTTCATACAGGTTCAATCTCTACATATGTTCACAGGGGGGGACCCTTTCAATCAGACCCTGGTGGACTCCCTCATGGGAGCACATAATGCCTCTTCTCTCTGGAAGACAGGCTTTAACCCTCGAACACCGCAACACACTTCCACTCCATATTTCAATCTATGAAATAGTTTCAGCATGATCGCAGCTATGGTCGAAACGCTGATCTTTGAAGGGGTAAAGTTCCATTTGCTTCATTTCAACTGTCCGCAAACTCAGGTATGTCTCTACCCCGGTCTTTGAAAGCAGCCAGGAAGTAACTCGCACACATCTTACCTTAGACAGGGCAACAACTCTCATCCTGTACTCGGTTTTCATTCAGCACCAAACTCACATTAATCCCCATGCATTGAAGCACTTTCACCCTGCATTCAGACACTTATCAACCTTCATTCTTGTACAGAGAGGACTCACACCATAACACTTCTACAGCTGTCCTTACAAATTCTGAACTGTGCACTTTGCTCATGTGGGTCACGTTTTTAGCCAATTCTCTAATGGGGGTGCAAGGATACATTAGCTCATAGCACTCGGGGGGCACAAGGATATATCAGCTCTTAGCACTCCAGGGGGGGCGCAAGGATACATCGGCTCATAACACTTTTTGCTATTACCACACAAACTAAATAGGAGAGAAAACACAGGATACTTAGCCCTTAACCTCGGTAAGGCCTGAACCACTAACAGCGTGGTAAAGGTAATCTGTCATGGACAGAACCTCATTTCTAACGTTTCTCCATATTTATTTTTTACCAGAGGGTAATGTTCTGAAGCAAACAGATTAAGAAAAATGCCCCAACCCCCTTGTTTTTGGAAGGAGATGAGATTCCTTGTAAGCACCAGGAGAGGACAAGCCAGAGGATATAGGTCTTTTGATTAGTCCTATCACAAGACTGCATACTCTTTTGATCAGGCTTTTATGTATCAATAAATGGCCTTGAAAGAATGCCACAGGTCTGGGCATTTCCATGAACCCTGTGACAGTGGTGTCAGAAGTGGGATCCCCTTTCCCAAGATCCAGGGACTTGGAGACAGCCCAGCCCATCACAATGAGAATATGATCCAGCAGCTAGAGGAGAGGCAAAGGCAACTCCAACTGGTACTGGAGGAACAGGCTAAAGCTGCCCAACCAGATGGGAGAATCTACAAACATCTCTAACCACAAGGGCCACTGTTCTAGCTAATAACCAGCTGATACATGAAACCGCTTTCCAAAAATGTCCTGAGACAATTGCAAGCTCAAAGGTCCATCCAAACGATCTAAGTTCAGTTCTACTTTAATACCAGGTGTGAGAAGATCCGGCTTCATTCCATACAAACTTTAAAAGCATCACCACTTCTGCATCCTGGCTCACAGACCGCTGAGGCCAATACGTAGCACCCCTCCTTACTGGTGAACTACAAACTGCCTATTACATCTCCAATCCTGCAGGAACCACCCTGTATACTGAAGTAAAAAAGCATCTGGGTTTTGACCATGAAGACTATAGGGTGAAGTTTAGAAAAGAGAAATGGAAGACAAGATCAAACGAGACAAATGATCCTAATATGGCACGGTTATGGAAGGTCCCCTTCATATCAGAATCTATCAGTAAGGGAAAGTGGAAACACCAGAGCCGTAGTGATAAACGTTAACACAGACCATACACTGCTAGGTAATGCCGATTCTACTCTTATTGTTCCGGCTACAGAACCAGGGAGAGTACGATGCATAGTTTCTGGGCTGCCCAGGGAGAAGGGCCAAACTTGCATAGTGTTTCAACCAATGCCGTGACCGAGGAGGATGGGCAGGTAGGACCCTACTTTTGTATCAATAAGGGGTTGGTATACCCAAAAATACAGAAAACAGGAGAGGTTGTTAACCAATTGTTGGTTCCTCTTCTCTTTACGGAGTAGGTCCTCCAACTAGCACATTAGCAGACCGACCGTGGTCTCGATAGAAGGGAGATAACAAAGGAGTATCTCCTTCTGCACTTTTATTGGCCCAGGGTTTTTTCAGATATCCGCAGGTTTTGTGCAGCATTTCCTCACAGCCAACTGTTTAAAGCCCCCACATGCTGTCCTCTGTTGTCACCTCCTTACAAAAGACTAGACACATACAATAGAATGTGATAAAATAGAAGCAACATTAAATATCGAAGCATACCTTTCTGCTCGCATGCTAAGAAACAGTAAACCTATATAAAACAAAAAGATGAACTACATCAATTATATATGTTTACCTGTTTCTTTACCGCTAGTAAGAAAGGATGGCATGCAAGCAGAAAGGTATGCTTCGATATTTAATGTTGCTTCTATTTTATCACATTCTATTGTATGTGTCTAGTCTTTTGTAAGGAGGTGACAACAGAGGACAGCATGCAACCAGAAAGGTATGCTTTGATATTGAATGTGGTCTTTAATTGATGTAGTTTATCTTTTTGTTTTGTATACGTTTACCTGTTTCTTTACAGCTAGGAAGAAAGGATAGCATGCGAGCAGAAAGGTATGCTTCGATATTTAACGTTGCTTCTATTTTATCACATTCTATTGTATGTGTCTAGTCTTTTGTAAGGAGGTGACAACAGAGGACAGCATGCAACTAGAAAGGTATTGAATGTTGTCTCTAAAACTAAAAGATTAACTACATCAATTAGAGACAACATTCAATATCAAGGCCTAGCTTTCTGGGCGCGAGGGAGACCACATTAGGCCGCAACGGCCATACAACTGACAGGAGGTGGCCACTTCAGGCAGTGCAGTAACTGGAAGGCATTTGAGCGGCATACGGCACCGTACCTGGTGTATATCGGAACCCCACTAGCCAGTGCTTACTGGTGGAGACTACAGTAAGCTGCATGCATAGGTTGTTTAACGTATCGGGTCCCATCACACTCAGATCCCCTACCACCATGGGTAGAGGGGAAAAGACGCAGAGCAAGCTATCCTTTGACCAACAGCGCTCAAAGTCACAGGACGCAACGGGCGTGGACAGAGACAACAAGCCAGCTGGTGAGGAAGTCGCAGCAGGTACAGACATAAGAACCTTGCTATGGAAAAAGGCCAACAAAGCAGCGTCCCTGGGATCGAAAATAGACGCTCTAACCTACAGAATGGACAGAATGGCTGAGCGGATTGATAAACACGCTGAAAGACTGGACAAGTCCGAAAGAAGGATCACAGAGGTGGAAGAAGCGCAAACGTAGCTGGACACTGATCAGAGGTAACTTGGGAAACTCATGCAGGCCTTGCAAGATAAAACTGAGGATTTGAAGGCCCGCTCGCGCCGTTGCAACCTGCGCATCATCGGCCTTCCAGAAACAGCCCCAACGGGCAACATGGAGCAGTTTGTTGAAAAGTTGCTGGTGACACTGCTTGGGGAGGGAGCATTCTCGCCGATGTTTGTTATGGAGCGGGCGCATCGTTCACTGGGCCCTCGCCCGCGGCCTGCAGCTCCGCCGCGCCATAATATAGCCAAGCTGCTCAATTATAGGGACAGGGATGCAGCGTTGTGACTCGCTAGGGACAAGAAATCGCTGCAGTTTGAGGGCTCAGAGATTTCGCTTTTTCTGGACTTCACGCCCAGAGTGCAGGAGGCCCGCAGACACTTCGCCCCGTTCAAAAGGCAGCTGCCAGATTTGGGCCTTGACTACGCAATGCTGCACCCCGCGAAGCTGCGGGTCAACAGACAGGGGAAATCCCACCTCTTCATAGACCCAAAGGCCCTGCATTAAGCCTTGAAGGGGTGGACGAGAACATCGCAAGGACACGCTCAGGCCACAGGAAGGGGAGGAGCGGAGTAGCCAGTTGGATGAGCAGGAGTGATTTTTACGAGATACAAGATGACAGAGAGAGTAAGTGGCAATGTGGGCGGTGAGGCTTGGAACTTGGGGACAGTATAAATGTTGGACTTGATACCCGCAGAATGAGGGTGAGGGGCGGGTAAGAAGATTCGGTGGCTCGGATGGCTACCTCGAGCGTGTTGTATTGTTTGGTTTCTATTTGCACACGCACAGACGGTTATGATTAAAAAGCCACCTTGGGGGCACGCATAGCCTATCGGTGTGTGCTGGAAGGTATGCCAGATATGGGGAGGCGCTTGAGCACAAGATGAAACTTCCGGGGATCACTGATTCACAGAAAGGATTGAACAGTCTGATCCTTTATGATGCAAGAGATACAGCACAAGGGGAGGGCGGAGGAGGGCGTTTAATAAATTGTGTAGTTTCATAACTGGTTGGTTGTGAAGCAACCTTGTCCCCGTGTGCTATGCACCCAAATGACTCCCAGTGGGTCATACTGTTTGGGCATTTGAGGGAGGGGTGGATGGGTGGCAGGGAATTCGGCAAGGCCAGGTTGGGGGTGGTCTGCAGTGGGAGGGGGGTGGTGGTGCTAGAGTGTGTGGGGTGGATGTTGGGCGGTTTATTTTGGTTTTTGAACATACAGCAGGGCGCAGAGGCACACAATGAGCATACACACATGAAATTCAGAATAGATGGCTATGACAGGGGAGGCTGAACCAGGGAATCCTAGACCTGTAGACTCGATTAGAGCACTAACATGGAACGTTCGGGGTCTTAACGACTACCGGAAGCTGAGGAAGGTATTGAGCTATTTACAGAGACATCAAGTGGATGTGGCACTCCTACAGGAGACCCACCTGCCAGAGGCGAGCAGGATATTGCATAGCAGGGGCCTGGAGGGGAACATCACCTCGGCGGGCTTCACGTCTCATGCCAGGGGAGTGCTAACCTGGATAAACCCCAAATCGAAATTTACACTGGAGCTCCTGAGGACAGACCCGGAAGGCCGCTTTGTGATATCTAGGTGTAAAGGACTGGGGCTGGACTTAGTGTTAGTTAACGTATTTGGTCCGAACTATGATTCCCTGGAATTTTACATGTCACTTGCAACGATTGCCCGTGATTACAATATGGCCCAGTTCCTATGGGGTGGGGATTTTAACTTAGTATTAGATCTAATGCTAGATAGATCAGCAGGCCCAGCCCGTAGGCCCACAGCTGCTGCGCAAGCATTGCATATTGTGATTACGAGCCTTGACCTAGAGGACACGCAGCGCGAGGGGGTTATACGCACTACTGGCCTATCATGACATACACACCGAATAGACTATTGGCTGGTGTCTGCCTCCCTACTGGGATTGGTACGAGACTATAGGGTTCTCCCGCGTACCCTATCTGACCACTCACCTATACTGTTAGTGCTGGCTACCCCTAAGGAAACGATCCCACCGTTCACATGGCGATTTCCGCCCTACTCGCTCCTCGACCCATTATTCAGAGGTGAGCTAGCGGAGGCTATAGATGTCTTTTTTAGGCCAATATAGGCTCAGTGGACAGCTATCAATCGGTATGGGAGGCATTTAAGGTCTATATAAGGGGCATTGCTATGTCGAAGCACTCGGGAGTCCTCAGGTCCTCAGGCAAAGATTGACAGACTTGGAGCGGCAGTTAGCGCGATTAGAGGAGAGCCAGCAGGGGGCCCATGATACGGCAACGGACGAAGATCATGAGGAGGCAGACAGGGAGATCAAACATATGGGAAAGTATGCGACTGCTCGCACGTATGGGAGGGAGAGAGACCTAGCACGGTACTTGCGAGGGTGCTGAAAGGGAGGAGGGGCAGACCACAAGTAACGGAGATAAGGACAGAAGAGGACGATGTCCTCATTAATGAAGCGGACATAGCCCAGAGGTTTAGACACTATTACACAGATCTGTATTCTTCCAAGAGCGGTGCACTTGACGTTGAAATTTTAGACTACCTGTAACATGTAGAGCTACCTACACTCACCAACACGCATAGGGAATTCCTGATGCTTCCTATCGAGAAAGATGTTATGTTATGTTATGTTATCGGATTCTTCTATAGCGCAGCGGCTACTCCAGAAGGAGTGTCCCGGCGCTTTGGCGAAGAAGTCCTTCGGGAATGGCGACATAACAGCAAAACATAAGGAAAGGCGGGGCTAACTAGTGAAGAGCCAAGTTTTTAAGGCCTTTCTGAAGGACATCAGACTAGGGGACTGTCTGAGAGAAAGGGGAAGCTCATTCCAGGCACAGGGAGCCAAGTAAAGATGAAATAGTCAAGGCTCTTGCGGGCATGCGGTCGGGTAGTGCCCCTGAAGCAGACGGGCTCACGGTGGGCTTCTATAAGGCGTTCCAGGACCAGTTGCTCCCTCACCTGTCGGTGCTGTTCGATGACATATGTGTAGAGGGAAGCATGCCGCAGTCGATGAGGGAGGCGTTCCTGGTTACTATCCTTAAGCCGGGTAAGGCACCTGATGAGTGTTGCTTGTATAAGCCCCTCTCCCTACTTAATGTAGACACAAAAATATTTGCCACGGTGCTGGCAAACCGTTTGGCGCTCCTAGCTCTACTGCTGGTCGCGCCGGACCAGGCGGGATTCATCCCGAGCAGGAACCTAACATATAATATACGTACAGTACTCGGCACTATGCATCACGTAAAGCAGGATACGAAGGCAATAGCTGTGTTCTTCGACATGGAAAAGGCCTTCGACTATGTGGAGAGGCCTTTCATGCGGCAAGTGTTAATAAGGATGGGGCTGGGATCTCCTTTCGTGCAAATGATAGGATCCCTGTACAATACACCAAGGGTCAGACTACGGCTCGGAGATTTGGTCACTGACTCATTCCCCATATGCAGGGGGACCCGACAGGTGTGCCCGCTATCCCCTCTACTGTATGCCCTGGTGGCAGAGCCGCTTGCATGTGCATTGCAGGAATACCACCATAACGAGGGCATAGGCTTCCCCACATACAGGATTGTTGTCTATGTATGCGGACGACACCTTGCTCTATGTCCATGACCCGGAAAACAACCTATCGACGATGCTTAGAGAGGTGGTACACTATGGAGCCCTCTCTGGTCTGAAGGTGAACTGGACAAAGTCCTTGGCCTTCCCCCTCACTCTGGTAACGCAGAGGTTTGACATGGAGTTCCCGCTGCTTTGGTCCACAGACTCGATTAGATATCTGGGTATACAGTTGCACACTGACTATGAGATAGTGTTCAGGGAAAACTACGGTGTGGCTTTTAGCAAACTGGAGGATGACGTTGAGGCCTGGTGTAGGCTCCCGCTTTCGCTCCTGGGTCGACTCTCGATTATGAAGATGGTGGTGCTCCCCAGAATGCGGTTCCTTTTTGCTAACCTCCAGATGGTGTTACCCCAGGCATTTTTCCAAAGATTGACACAACTCATGATCAAACTAGTGTGGGCGGGTAAGCACCCTAGAGTGAGGTGGAACATTCTCACGCTGCCATACAGCATGGGAGGCCTGGGAGCCCCAGACATGGAGCTTTACTACAGGGTGGCTCAGGCGTCGCATTTGCACATCCGGGTGCACGGAGACACACTTATTCCCCATGTTCGCAGGGAAAAGTTATTTGCGGACCCGCTCTTCCTTCCGGCAACGATTTTCCGTTCGACGGATCGTAGGACTGAGATTCTAAACTCTACCATGGCCACAAACCATGCATGGCACTGCCTCCTGCAACAGCAGGGAGGGGCGCTGCTTTACTCACCCAGATTGCCGGTAGAATGGGCTCAATGGCTCTCCCCGTGCAGAGAAAAGGGAGTGATAACCACCCTACATAAGCTGAATATCAAGCTCGCGGGGGACCTCTTCCAGGAAGGGAAGGTTAAGTCCTGGGACCAGGTGGCTGAGAGCGGGGGGGAGGACACCTTGGTATTACGTTTCCAGTATTATAGAGTGCGTGGAGCCCTTCTGGAACAGCTTGGGGACGACCTTGTGGAACCGCCGATCCCTGAACTCACCTATATAATAAAGACGGAGTCCCCTCGCAAGTTGTTGACCAATCTTTACAAAACAGCGATGTTGCATAGGGAACACCAGTTCACGGCAGCCAGGCTGGCATGGCAACGGGATTTACTGATTACTATAGATGACAACATGTGGCGCTACTGCTGTGTTAACACAAGGCGGATTTCTTTAAATGGCAAACACAGACTGGTACATTTTAAATTTCTCAATAGAGTGTATTACACCCGAGCGTCTGCACAGAGACGGTCTCCGACGGCTGAATGCGAGAGATGCCACGCGCCGAATGCGGACTTCATGCACTTAGCGTGCCAGTGTCCGGGAGTACGGGCATACTGGGAGGGCATTTTTTACAGAATTGAGCAGGATTGTGGAGGTTGAGCTGGTCCCAGACCCCGCGCTGGCGCTATTGGGTCACTCCAGGAGGCTGCCCGCAGCTGTTCGCAGGCTGGTGGACATGGAGATGCTTATAGCGAAAAGGGCGGTGGCCAGATGCTGGATGAGAGGTCCATTACCCACAACCAAACATTGGGCGCATGACATGCTATATTGTTGCACACCGTCAGAAAACTACAGCGAGCTGCTGCCTCCTACGAGCCGACTGAAAAACTTCTGGGGGTTTTACCAGACGCATTTACGTGGCAGGGGCACGGAGGATAATACTGAAACCATGTGTGGGGCGGAGAGTAGGCAGTACACTGTGATACCACGAGTGGTTCTCTCGTCGAAGATGAGTGGTTAGATTCACAAATTGGGGATCCTATGGAGTGTTATCACCGGGGAAGGTATAGCTGTTGCGGACTCCCAGTTGAGAAGCCCAGGAGGGACTTAGGAGGTGAGGGCGACTACATACTGGATGTTCCCTGGGGAAGGTGTACGCATTCGTAAGTGCTATTCTTCACGCTTAGGGTCCAGGTGGGCTGTCCATTTCGTTGGGTGTGGTGGGGGGGGGTTGTAAGAGCAGTCTGCCCTTCCTGGTAGTTAAGGTCTGGAGGATTGTAGTGAATGGCTGTGTATACTCCAAACGTTGAGCTCTTGTATTGGAATGCTGTAATGCTGCACTGTGTATGTTTCTGTGGGGGGCGGTGGGGAGTTATTCAATAGTTGTCTTAAAACCCAATAAAATGTTTAATGAAAAAAAAAATGTTTACACAAAGGGTCTAAAAGATGAGCGAGTATGTATAAATGATGCAGAGGAATGAATTGATTGTGTTTAATAACATGACTGCATACTACAAAATCGTGCTCATAGTGGTAATGCTGAGGAAGTCCCTCGTGCATTTTGACACTGAATTGTAATGTGTATAAAAATGGCGGCCACCCGGTGTGTCAGTAAACACCGAGGAAGGCATCACCGAAACGCGTCTGTTTGTTTGTGAATAAACCCTGGGAGAACGTCTCTCGTGAGTGCTGGTTTTCTCTTTTATATAAGGGGATTGGAGCTATGTTATATTGTGGCGTGCACGGCCACTTCCATGCACCCGCCCGTGAGTTATTTTGCAACTTGTGCAGTTTGAGCTTAAAAAAAAAATATATAGATATATATATATAGATATATAGATATATAGACATATGGCATGATTCAGTCTTTTCTGGGAAATTATTGACCATAACCAGGTTTTCAATGTGTGGAGACCAGTGAAGTTTCTCCAAGGCTCAAAGAAGATACTGAATAACTAAGAATCTGTTGTAGCTTCTCAACCCATGTAAAAAGATAAAGAAAAAGCTCTCTCTGTTGGATGCATTTTTACAACCTCTGTCTGCAAGTTCTGGCCCTGAAGAGTACTTGAAAATAGTTAGCTCAGGGCAGCTAAGGTTCAATATCGTTGTTTTGAGCAATTGTGTCTTGTGTTTCTTTGCGCCCATTTTTGAGGACTCAGTCCATACCGCAATTCTGTGCAATATGCCCTCAGTCTTTTTGAAAGATAAAGCTGTAATCACTCATTGGATTGTAATGGGTGTGATTAATATATCATGCCAAAAGGAAGTCACCATCCCCCTATTACAGACTGAATCATGACTGCCCACTGTTGCCATTTTTTCAGTTAGTTGCATAAAGGATTATTGAATTGGAACCTAAGAATCTTAGGCCATGGGACACCAATAATAAAAACACTTTCTGTTGGACTTGGCCCTCTATGCAGTTTCACCCAGCATCAGGTTTGCATCATGCTCGGACCCAGACAAGACGAGGAGGAGCAGCCTACGTAGACATGTTTATTTTAGTTTTAACTTTATTGTAAAACATGCCAGAGTGTTTTATATTGTCTTTCATGCTTGTTTTATTGTCTGTTTTTGGAGTGGTGGGGCACTATACTGGCCACACCACTTTCATATCTTAGAAGCCGCCCCTGGGGTCACCCCCAAACATTTTGCTTCTTCCCCTTCTGTTTTCCAAACCCATTTCTGTTGGCTTTTACGTCTGTGCATTTCACCACTGCTAACTAGTGGGAAAGTGCGTGTGTTCTCTCTTTTTAACTTGGTAAAATTGGCTTACATTCAATTGCCACATTGAATTTACTTTTAAGTCCCTAGCAAAGTTGTACTACTTGTCCCCAGGGCCTGTAAATTAAATGCTACTAGTGTGGCTGCAGCACTGCACCCACTAAAATCCTTGAGAAACATCTGTGCCTCCAGGTTATGAGCTATCTTTAACAATTTCAACTCCTAGACTATTCTCAATTTAGCTTTAAGAGCAACCATGGGACTGAGACGGCACTAGTATCTAAAGTCAACAACAACATTCCACGGTGGACGATGGGGGGCTGCAGTGTTGATCCTCCTACACCCATCTGCAGCTTCGATACCATCTCTCTAACCCGGCTTAACGAGCGGCTCCAGCAGATGGGAGGGTTGGGGGGGGGGGGGTCACAGACTTGGCACTTGAACTACTGGCATCTTTTCAAAGTGGCAGGTCACAGATGGTCATGGTGGATCAATTTTGCTCGGAGTCCATAATGTTCCCAGGCGGGGTCCCTCAGGAGTCCTCTGTGAGCCCTACCCTGTTCAACTTGTATGTCTTCCCACTGGCAAAATCTATTAGATCTTTTGGGCTCCAAGCTCTTGCATGATACGCAAATTATTGTGCCCATCTCCGGCAGCTTTTTTCCAGAGTTGAAAGATTAGTCAAGCCAGTTCCAGTCACGCAAGTACAGCTCTGGGAGCCAATTTCAAAATATATAAAGACTCTACTCAGTAGTTCGAAACTTTGTTTCCATTGCTCAGACCCCACATAGCACTCACCTTTGGTATTTAGAGGGTTCTTTTAGAACAGGCAATTTTTCAGAGAGACTTAGGTTTAATTAATTAGAACAGTAAGTGAAAACCTACCTGTCATGTTGCTCCAGTTGAGTGTTAAGGCTTCATTGATTCCATCTGCATTAAAAAGAAGAGAAAGGTTATTAGTTCTACCAACAGTATCCGATAGTGATTAGTTAATAGACTTCACATTAGTTACTTTGAATTGTAATTGCATTCCTACAGGATAGTCACGCATTGTGCACTGAAATCACTAGGAGTGAAACACGCGGTTCCTATATCTCAACCCCTCGGTTTTTGTAAATCATTGGGTATCTTGTGTAGTCTACTTGGAGGATTTCATACAGGTTCTATCTCTACATATGTTCACAGAGGGGACCGTTTCAATCAGACCTTGGTGGACTCCCTCATGGGAGCACATAATGCCTCTTCTCTCTGGAAGACAGGCTTTAACCCTCGATGAACACCGCAACACACTTCCACTCCATATTTCAATCTATGAAATAGTTTCAGCATGATCGCAGCTATGGTCGAAACGTTGATCTTTGAAGGGGTAAAGTTCCATTTGCTTCATTTCAACTGTCCGCAAACTCAGGTATGTCTCTACCCCGGTCTTTGAAAGCAGCCAGGAAGTAACTCGCACACATCTTACCTTAGACAGGGCAACAACTCTCATCCTGTACTCGGTTTTCATTCAGCACCAAACTCACATTAATCCCCATGCATTGAAGCACTTTCACCCTGCATTCAGACACTTATCAACCTTCATTCTTGTACAGAGAGGACTCACACCATAACACTTCTACAGCTGTCCTTACACATTCTGAACTGTGCACTTTGCTCATGTGGGTCACGTTTTTAGCCAATTCTCTAATGGGGGTGCAAGGATACATTAGCTCATAGCACTCGGGGGGCACAAGGATATATCAGCTCTTAGCACTCCAGGGGGGGGGCGCAAGGATACATCGGCTCATGACACCTTTTGCTATTACCACACAAACTAAATAGGAGAGAAAACACAGGATACTTAGCCCTTAACCTCGGTGAGGCCTGAACCACTAACGGCGTGGTAAAGGTAATCTGTCATGGACAGAACCTCATTTCTAACGTTTCTCCATATTTATTTTTTACCAGAGGGTAATGTTCTGAAGCAAACAGATTAAGAAAAATGCCCCAACCACCTTGTTTTTGGAAGGAGATGGAATTCCTTGTAAGCACCAGGAGAGGACAAGCCAGAGGATATAGGTCTTTTGATTAGTCCTATCACAAGACTGCATACTCTTTTGATCAGGCTTTTATGAATCAATAAATGGCCTTGAAAGAATGCCACAGGTCTGGGCATTTCCATGAACCCTGTGACAGTGGTGTCAGAAGTGGGATCCCCTTTCCCAAGATCCAGGGACTTGGAGACAGCCCAGCCCATCACAATGAGAATATGATCCAGCAGCTAGAGGAGAGGCAAAGGCAACTCCAACTGGTACTGGAGGAACAGGCTAAAGCTGCCCAACCAGATGGGAGAATCTACAAACATCTCTAACCACAAGGGCCACTGTTCTAGCTAATAACCAGCTGATACATGAAACCGCTTTCCAAAAATGTCCTGAGACAATTGCAAGCTCAAAGGTCCATCCAAACGTTCTAAGTTCAGTTCTACTTTAATACCAGGTGTGAGAAGATCCGGCTTCATTCCATACAAACTTTAAAAGCATCACCACTTCTGCATCCTGGCTCCCAGACCGCTGAGGCCAATACGTAGCACCCCTCCTTACTGGTGAACTACAAACTGCCTATTACATCTCCAATCCTGCAGGAACCACCCTGTATACTGAAGTAAAAAAGCATCTGGGTTTTGACCATGAAGACTATAGGGTGAAGTTTAGAAAAGAGAAATGGAAGACAAGATCACACGAGACAAATGATCTTAATATGGCACGGTTATGGAAGGTCCCCCTCATATCAGAATCTATCAGTAAGGGAAAGTGGAAACACCAGAGCCGTAGTGATAAACGTAAACACAGACCATACACTGCTAGGTAATGCCGATTCTACTCTTATTGTTCCGGCTACAGAACCAGGGAGAGTACAATGCATAGTTTCTGGGCTGCCCAGGGAGAAGGGCCAAACTTGCATAGTGTTTACACCAATGCCGTGACCGAGGAGGATGGTCAGGTAGGACCCTACTTTTGTATCAATAAGGGGTTGGTATACCCAAAAATACAGAAAGCAGGAGAGGTTGTTAACCAATTGTTGGTTCCTCTTCTCTTTACGGAGTAGGTCCTCCAACTAGCACATTAGCAGACCGGGCGTGGTCTCGATAGAAGGGAGATAACAAAGGAGTATCTCCTTCTGAACTTTTATTGGTCCAGGGTTTTTTCAGATATCCGCAGGTTTTGTGCAGCATTTCCTTGCAGCCAACTGTTTAAAGCCCCCACATTGTAGCTAAAGCTCCATCAAGACCCCTTCCCATCATAGATATTCCCTTCACAAGAGTGGACATGAATCTGGTGGGACCCTAGTAACATCTGCCCGGGGTCATCTTATACATATTGGTCCTCAAGGATTAAGCCGCAAGATATCCAGAGGCGACCCCATTATCTAGCATGACGACTAAGACAGTAGCTCAGACTATGATGGCGATCACGCATTCTGCTTATGCAGCGCTTAAAATAAAATATGCCCCGATGGAGGGGGCCGCAATGGCGGGACCGCTCAGGACAGGCAGTACTAGTGCCAGCATGCAGCACCACTCACCAGGCGGCTGTGCAGAGACTCTTCTCGGTGTCCTGCGCAGGGTTCCAATGAGACGCCCTGCAGGGGCTCCCTCAGCATACGAGAGCCCTGCAGAAACACACCCCGCGTCTCCATTTCACCCGGGCCCCCTCCTGGGACCCAGGACTTCTCAGTACTTCCACCGCTACCACGGGGCTCTCCCTTCCTCATGGGAGCCCCACATGAACTAGCCACATCAGCCTCTTCCGGCCGCGTCACAGGCCCCGCCCATGTCACGGGCAAGGATGCCTGACTTCCTGGTTGTACCTTCTTATTACATGTAGTAAATAGAGAGGTACATTAACTTCTGTAATTGCACAGCGCACCTCAACAGCGCACAGTGGATTCAATTTAACTGAATTAAGCACGCTCGCTTTCATTTTTCCTTTCAGCGCCATTATACCAGGTTATGTTCATCAGTATTCGGCTCATGAGGCTGAATTAAATCACAGGTTGAGAGCAGAGCCACCATGCCACCTGCATTATGGGCAGATATAGATCACTGAATAGCAGCAAAGAAAGATAAGAGGCATGCACAGCATGTGAAAATATAATCTGAAGTGCTATGACGAGAGTGGAATTCAAAAATACTTGCAGATCTAAAGACTAGGCACTGTGAGGTTCTTTGAAATCTGAACCTGTGTTTAAAATATCATTATTCTGCTATGATTTTGATATCAGAGAAACGAAAATGGCAAGTTTTATATGTGTGTGTATTTTCATCAAGATACAATGATGCATGCAGGAGTTATTGGGAAATTCATTCTGAGCCCACAGGCCCCAGGTTGTGGACAGCGTCCATTTTAGTTGTTGCCCTTTACATAGGCATATACATGAGCCAATGATTCTGGTAGAGCAAGTATTAAAGGACACGTACCCCTTAGCTTTAGTTCTTCCTGACTCCCATTTGACCTGAACAGGCTGAATCTGCCTACGTGATGTTGGCCTCACCAAACCAGTCCATGCCCTCTAGTCAATCTATATTAAAGATCTGAGCAACTTGTTGTGTACATTGGCCTGAGCAAGATTAGAAGGCCGAATACAGTAGCCATGCCTGTTTATGACCCACAAGCATCCCTTATCCTTCATTTCTATCTTCCACACCTGGCTCTGTTTCTCTGCTTCTGGGCTTTTACAATGGAGAGGTGACCGTTTATATGATGGGGAGGAAACCAGTTCTATTGTGAGTTTCTCCGGCCTGCACAGGAAAATATGTGAAGTTTGACATATGTTCATGATGGAAGATGGGTTGGTCAGTTTGGGCAAGTAGAATGGAATTCATAATTATAGCCTGCTTTGTTATGGTACCATGGGAGCGACCTACAATGATGTGTTTCACAGCAAGAATGTGAGCCTAGGGCCAAACTTTTTGTATAAAAGGCCTGCCTGAGAAAGCTCAGGCAGGCTCCCTCTTTCAGCTGTAAAACTACGGTTGGACGACAAAGCCTCATAATTAATTATAATAAAGATGTCTTTTAATTTTACAGATTGGCTGTCAATTCCTTTGCTGCTTTATTATGCAAACTGCTGGATAGATCCCTGGTGGGGAGAGTGAGTCATTTTTTAACTTTTCCTCAATTGGCGCATCTAACTGTGGGCCTTATCATGGAGTGGTTATCTGCAGGAGTATTTTGTCAAAGGATGGAAAAACTGCTGGGGAAGACAAGACAGAATTCTACCAAAAAGAGGTACTCTGGGCACAGGGTTTTCTGGGGGATTATCTGTCTCTGTGGCCCAGTATGTTTTTTGATTTTTCTGACTTAAAACTCTCCTGAAGTTGCCACTCCTGACTAAGGAACCCATTCTTTTTTTTTGCTGTAAGTATTTTTTAACAGACTGTTAGTGCAGTGGGGAATTGACAGTTACAATTTGGATAAATATTTGTGTATATGCAAATTGCAATTTGTATAGGCAGTTGAAGAGATATTTTCTCCATCTGTTTTAGTTGAAGAATAAAAGTGGGTCGCTCCCAGTCCTTTGTGGTTCTGAGTCCTTAGTTATTTATTGGTCGCAGAAATGTGACGCGGTCCTTAGTATTTATTGATACTCTTGGTTGCTTTTGTAGATTATCACTGGTTGCTTTTGTTAAGATAATCTTTGGTTTGGGTACCGGTACATTTGGTTCATTTGGTAGGCCTTTGGTTGCTGTGGTTCAGATTATCGCAGGTTGTTTTAATTGGATAATCTTCCTCAGTATTGGTTCCTTAGTATTATTTGAACACTGCAGTATTCAAAAACCGTGGGTCACGTACATTTGCGTGTATATCGTTGGAGATAGCCCCATGAAGTTTGAAACCCGACCAGTGAGCACAGATGCCTGGTCGCGGTATTTTGTTTTGTATTAGTACTGACTAGGTTGCAACAAAGGATTCCCGGTTGGAGGATTCGCGTCTGATACCTCCGGTTGGAACTCCAATTTATGAGCTCTCTCTAAAGGTCTGTGAGGCTGTCCCTTTTGCAGCCTTCTGGAAATCTGTTGAAGAATTTAAAAAAAAAAAAAAAAAATAGGAACAAAAACGTTTTTGTTGTAAATATGGTTTACAATTAGTATTGGCAAGTTATTTTTGAGGACAGTCTGTAGGCTGTTCCTTGTTCCTGTCCTAAGTGTTGACCTATGGGTTAAAATGTGTGTTTAAATGTCTATGTTGTCTGTGGGTTTTGTTGTAAATTGCGACGGCGCTATGTACAAGAAATGGTTAGAGAGCGCTGTTTTGTGTGTCCTGAGTGTTTGACCCCCCTTCTGTTTTGTGTCTGGAATGAGCTCAATGTATGTATGTGTATGGGTCACGTTCAATAGATGTAAATAAGGCTCCAAAGAAAAAAAAAATGAAAAAAACGAAATTGCCTGTTCTTTAGACGCACGGTGTTAGATGTTCACAGCCAAGTCTTTTCAGCTGCAATATATCTAATAAGAATGTTCATTCAGCCAGCACCTCTCTAGTTAAACACGGGTGGTGGAATTTTGCAAACAGTCCTTTTTAAATAAATGTGGCGCAGTAATCTCACGCATTTCCAGTTAGGCAGCTGCGCCTAGGCTTGTGTGTTAATATGTATCTAAATAATAGGCTAGGGATGTAGTGAGCGTTTTACATGTAGAACAGTCACAAATAGCAATAATTAGGTTCATTCGGAGAAAATAATTGTTAATTATGAAAAATAATTATTAAAAACAAGTGCTACAAAAATCGTTTTTTAATATTTGTGAAGCTTAACACTCATACTATGACCCCCTAGCATTAAAATGTTTGATTTAAGTTATGTTGTACCACAAAAATGACCAAACACTTCTGTGCGCAATGTCCCTTACCCTAGGCGCAAACACGCTCATTTCTATAAGGTATAAATTATTATTTTCAAATGTATGACTCGTAAATTGGGTAGTAGACATTCTAGTAATACCCATTATGCAAAAAAATTGTAGGATATTTATTTCTTAGTATCTAGAATACCAAATTCGATTTTCAGATAAATAGACTGTTTTATATGGTTTCAGGGCCCCTTTTTAAAGTGTCTCTTTAGTAAATACATACATTTAGATCTTAATATATATGTTTGCAGGTTGTGCCTTCTTATGATTCAGCGAGTCAATGCGTCATAGAATTGCAAGAAAAAAAAGAGAGAGAAATTATTGTTTTAAATATAGTGAAATATTGCAGGTTATGTGGAAGTGGTTAAACCTACTGGCCTTGTCAGCTTCAGTTACCACGAGCAGGGGACTGGCAGAACCTGTATAACGTGTTCCAGCAGTAGCGGCCGAGATGTTATCTTGTAAGGCTGTCTTGTTGACATTTGTGACCTTTTAATTAGGGCCTCGCCTGTGGAATGCAGCATGACATGGTTAAACATGCGTCTGATGCTAACTTCAGCTGCCTCGTTGTATTTAAATCCCTGCCCCTGCCACGGTCCTGACCTGAGGTCACTTGAATAGCCTGACTTGCTCCGATAAATTTAATTCCTGCTCATGTTCATAATTTAAAAGTGTCTTCTTAAAGCGTTACAAATCTGACATTAGCTGGGATGGGGTTTTTGTTTTTGAACTAAAATGAGCAGAGGATGCAGGGCACATGTACAGAAAATGATGATTGCATTTTAGCCAAAGAATAAATAATAGCTCCAGCATGTTCCCACAAAACGCTTGTTGTTCGGTAAATTATGTCATCAACACATTTATCTCAAATTAGAAATACGGCAGGGCTGACACAGCATTGCATCCCGCTAATAATAATAAAAGGAACACTATTTAATTGTAAAACTGCAGCCTCATTTGTCAGTACCCTGAAGGATTGTAGAGCCCACACGTGGTTTGCATAGCTCCAAGTTGCTTTCAAAATGCTGCACACAAGCGCTTTATATGAGATGTAGTTGATTGTATATGATTTAAATCTGTAACCTTCATTCATTGCAGGCTGGCTTGTTCTCATTTGCTGCATTCACATTACATCTGCGTTAAAAGCGCACATCTGAGATAATAAACAAATAGGAAAGGTATTCCTCATGCAAAATTGTAGCACCTGCACTTCATGTCTTACAAATTAAGCACTGTGTAAAATGAGGGAACATGATTTAAAAGGGGCAAATGCAAAAGTGATTTCTTCGGAAAAAAATATCAAACGTTCTGCTAAAGGATCTGTAGAACTGGTATATGTGTGTCTCCATGCTAGGAACTAATTTTCTTTAGTTAAGTTTATTTGACAAAAAGAAAAACGAAGTGTTACATTAAGTTTTAGATAGGCAATAAGTAGAAGCCCTTCCCCAAAATTCTGCAACTTAAAGGTCTTAGGCCTGAGTGAGAATGGGCGTTTTTGCAAGGTACATGGACAAAAAGTTACAGGTAAATAATGAAAAGTTTTTGTATGTTACATTGTGTCATGTTTTGTAGTCTGATAAAAAGGGTTATAATTGATGTTGTATTATGAGAAATGTGTGTGTTGTGTATCTTTTCTGCTTCTTCCTACAGATAATTCATGGATTAATTCACAAGACACGTGAGTTGGCTGGTTGAAGAGAAATGTTTTTTTTTGCGTAATTTCTTTAAGAAAAAAATGTGTGTGTTTATGTTTCATTTATACATTTGGTCCACTGAAACGCGTTATTTGACACAGCGACATTATATTTTACAGCAGAGTATCAATTACCTGATGCCCTGCTGTCAATAGGATTTTAGACTTGACAATTGAGATTGGGCTGCAGGTTTATAGTTTACAGTACATGTGCCATGGTATTATGCATGACCGTTTATTCATATATGCTGTTTGTTTGTCTGGGCTGTTTTTCCTTGTGCTTGATATACAGCAAGTATATCTTATGGCTTGAGATGGCTTGATATGTGTATTTATTTTTTTTAATGTTTTGTGTGTGTGTTCTGTTCTATGGTGCTACTTTGAATTACAAGTTCCCCTGTGTTGTGAAGGAACACATATGACGATATGCATTGTTTCACAATAAATTGGATGAATTTGTATTAAGATAAATTTCACAGATATGGACCTCATACTGTGAGCGAGTAAGGCAGCAGTTTTTCCAGTGCATGCCTAAATTTGGCTGTAATGATTTTTAAGAAAACTAAAATGATATACTGGATCAAAGTGTGCCACGCGTTCTTAGTCACTTACTGCCTTTTTCCTTAAGGACAGGCAGCTCTGCATTTATGTATCCTTGATTGGGCCTAAGGATGGAATTATAGATCCGTGACTAAAGGTGGCCTAATTTCGATATCGCATTTTTTTGATCGCATTTTTGATTCCTGAATAAGCCTATGGATTCATTTTTTCCCTGAAGAGACAACTGAACATTAGTTAGAATTACCGTGTAGGGTATAGATTGTCAGCGGTAGAGTTAAATTGGTGTAACATTGGTCTTTCATGTATCCCCGTGCTCTTGGTGCTGTGTCACATGCCTTAGACCACCCAAGCGAACTCTTGTCCTTCCTATAGATTTTTCTTTTTGCTTCTTACCTGACCAATGTTGCATCATGCTTAGTTATTGCAGATTTTAGTTGTGTCCTACTTCCATTTTCCCTTCTCCATCTTCCTTTCACCAGTCAACCCATTTATTATCATGGGTGTATTGTTCATGTTCACACTTCTAAACTGCAGTGATGTAGTAGGAACCCCCCTTATGCCACATACATTCCCTTTTGATTGATCAGACTAGTTTTCGAGAATTTTCTTTAGGCCCACTTCAAATGTCTTTTCAGACTGACTGTCAGGATAGTGATAGCCTGGTTAATTGACCCAATACAAGTTTTCCATCTCAATAGGCGATATCTCAAGTTTACATTCTTTTTAGTACGAAATATTTTTAATGTTTATTTTTAATTTTTCAGTTCTCTTCTGTTTCTGCTGTTTCAATTTTTTTTTTATAAGATGTGTTCTAATCATGCAGATACCAGGACTCTAGTTCTTGTCCTCTTGTCTGCACAGTTGATCATTAGCCTTTGTATTACATAGCGCATTTGATGCACATTGTTTAAAGAAGGGACTTCTTCATGTCCTTGATAATGTGTATTACGTCATTTCTCTTTTTGAGATGTTCTAGATAAGGAGCTTAGGAACACCTAGGCTTCATCATTAAGGAGAATATGTATCTACCCCATTAAATAATGTATCCCATTAGATAATGCCAATGTGTGAGGGCATCCATTTAGGTTCCCATGACGAATTGCCGCTCCTTTGCAGATTGCAGGCCACTTGCTTGCAGCCCTCTTGTCAAAAAGCCAACCCATTAACTGTTTTTGTATCTGACTTGAAGGAAACTAACAATTGTGTTACATTTCCTATATCACTAGGCTGCGGGATCTTCCAGAGTCAAAAAGGAAGAATGTTATCCTGCAGACCGGTGATCAAAAAAAAGCCTGGTCCCCATCAGTGAGCATGGCAGACGACTACAGACTTCTTGGCCCTGCATTTCCTGACAGCAATCAGCAGCATGAACAGCAATCAGCAGCATGAACAGCAATCAGCAGCGTGAACAGCAATCAGCAGCGTGAACAGCAATCAGCAGCGTGAACAGCAATCAGCAGCGTGGGCAGCGGTCATCAGCATGGACAGCGATCATCAGCGTGCCTCCAGTGGTACTTCCTAAGCAAGCCATTTGTTTCATCAGAAGGCGTTGTAAAAAGAAAAGAAAAAAAGGAGCTGATTTTCTGTTTTGCCTCAGAAGTTCAGGGCAAAGATGCGAAGGATCCCTGCTTTTGATGGCAGGACTGTCATCCACTTTGTGCAATTTGTTCAAACTGTCATGTGTTTGAACCTTTGGCAGCGCGCGGTCCCCTGACCCCCTTGGCCTGAGTTTTTGGCCTTTCCCCACACACACCTCTTTTCCCTTTGCTCCAGCAGAAAGACAGTGCACCTGAGAATCCAAGTTTGGAAAAGGCACTACATTCCGGTGCCCATGAGAAGAGCAGCTTGATCGTCCTCTGACACTAAATGATGAGTGTTGGAGTCTGAAAGGAGCTACTGATCTTGAGAGGTTGATTCTCAGTGGTGCTTGTTTCTGCACAAGATGTTTTGTGCCCTTGATCAATGAAGAGCACATTTCCTGAGGTGTCACAGAGAAGAGACACTGGTGCATTTGTTTTGAGACATTGAGACTTTGAATGAACTGTGGGTGTTCCAGGAAGGGCACTCCTACTGAGCATGAAAAGGCCTGGATCGAGAGGCCCAACGCGGAAGAAGATGATGGAAGCTGATTTGATGGACAATAGAAGCCTTCCAAGAGGCTTATAACGGATTTTGGACACATCTGCTAATATAGACTGAGTAATTGCCTATGTAAGGGCAAAAGGGGCGTCTGAGGTTCTTTGAAATCTGAACCTGTGTTTAAAATATCATTATTCTGCTATGATTTTGATATCAGAAACGAAAATGGCAAGTTTTATATGTGTGTGTATTTTCATCAAGATACAATGATGCATGCAGGAGTTATTGGGAAATTCATTCTGAGCCCACAGGCCCCAGGTTGTGGACAGCGTCCATTTTAGTTGTTGCCCTTTACATAGGCATATACATGAGCCAATGATTCTGGTAGAGCAAGTATTAAAGGACACGTACCCCTTAGCTTGAGTTCTTCCTGACTCCCATTTGACCTGAACAGGCTGAATCTGCCTACGTGATGTTGGCCTCACCAAACCAGTCCATGCCCTCTAGTCTATCTATATTAAAGATCTGAGCAACTTGTTGTGTACATTGGCCTGAGCAAGATTAGAAGGCCGAATACAGTAGCCATGCCTGTTTATGACCCACAAGCATCCCTTATCCTTCATTTCTATCTTCCACACCTGGCTCTGTTTCTCTGCTTCTGGGCTTTTACAATGGGGAGGTGACCGTTTATATGATGGGGAGGAAACCAGTTCTATTGTGAGTTTCTCCGGCCTGCACAGGAAAATATGTGAAGTTTGACATATGTTCATGATGTAAGATGGGTACGTCAGTTTGGGCAAGTAGAATGGAATTCATAATTATAGCCTGCTTTGGTATGGTACTACAATGATGTGTTTCACAGCAAGAATGTGAGCCTAGGGCCAAACTTTTTGTATAAAAGGCCTGCCTGAGAAAGCTCAGGCAGGCTCCCTCTTTCAGCTGTAAAACTACGGTTGGACGACGAAGCCTCATAATTAATTATAATAAAGATGTCTTTTAATTTTACAGATTGGCTGTCAATTCCTTTGCTGCTTTATTATGCAAACTGCTGGATAGATCCCTGGTGGGGAGAGTGAGTCATTTTTTAACTTTTCCTCAACTGGCAGTATGTTTGCTATTGCTGTTTCACGACAATTCAGTATATTGCACAAAAGATATCTTGATGGAAATAAATTCTAGCCATTTAAGGGGATAAACTAGAATTTACTAACATTTTAAACATGATGTGACAAAGATCGCTGAAGAGGAAGGGCATGTCCCATGAAAGCCTGGCTGGAAGGGTGGACTTTTGAACAAAATCAAACATGAATAGAACAATCCGCCTCCCTTGTTCGCCATGTGACTGGCACGAAAGGGCACGAGACAGTGGCACAACCAGCCTGACAGGTGTAATGTCGGGCTCTGGCATTGTGGCGGCCTCGATGTCTGAGAAGGGAGCCGTAATTAGGGCCAGGAACAGAAAATTTTACAAAGAGCTGCAGTTCCACAAGTCGTTACTAGATGTCCCTCACGAGTCAAATGCAAAACCATAGAAACCCTTTAATCAAGCATTTGCATTTGACTCGTGAGTGACATCTAGTAACCACTAGTTGAACTGCAGCTCTTTGTAGAATTATTTTGATATTGGATACTATATAATATTCACTGCCCACTGCTAATCTCATCCCATAAAGCTTTGCAGGGCCTTTGGTTGGGATTGTTTTTTGCCAATAACGGTGCCTGGGGTGGTCCTAAGAGGATGGGACCACCACCGAATTGTTCAATAAGATGTGCTTTTTGTTTTCAAGGCATCTGCTTGGTCCTCTCCCTAGGTTAGGGAGGATCCCAAAATCATCACCTCTCACTGCTTGCTAATTTTTCAGTTTCACTTCTGTAAAAAGTACTATATGCTCTTTCGCATATAAAGATAGAGCTACTTATTTTATCATAACTGCACTGTGTAGGATGCCATTTGCAATTATTTCACAATGAAGAAAGTACACAGTGCAATCAACTACGCTACGCAGTACTACGTGCACTAGGTGTAGTTCAAATTATACTACGTGAAGCTAGTGTAGTGCTGCTACGCAAACTATGCCCAGGGTTAGGTTAAAATTGATGATACTCTGTTCATGAGGTGCGAGAGTGGGCCAGACTAGCGCCCTTTGGGCAGGAGGATGCGTTTGGTGTTCCTGCAGTCAATGCTCGCATGCAGATTGCCTTCGATAGATTTACCTGTAGACCCACAGCTGAAGTAGGAACTGAAGCAAGGTAGTATGAGGGTTGTCCATGTGCCTAAGAGCTAGTGCTTTAATGTAAACAAAATCACCAGGTTTTGAGGGCAAGCCCTCCACAATCAGCCAAACGGTTGATACTCCTCTTTTCCCATGTATCATGTAGCTTGGACGTTGCTTTCAGTACTCGAAATTTTCACCCCGTTCATGTATCTGGTCTCCATCTCATTTACAGTGTTTAGAGAGAAAGTCTATCAGAATGTGCTTTCACAGAGGGCGCTACTCCAGAGGGGTCATAATATCCGCCTTGCTGCTGGGAATAGTTACAGACCTGTAAATCTGTGCACACTCACGGCGCAACTTTCATTATGAAAAGACTAATGTTCCCGCTGCTGGCCTCACTTTTGAAATCTGAGACCGCCGACCTCCCCCCTCCTCCCACTCACCCGCACCAGGCCCCTCTTCTCAATCCCACCACTGTATTAACAAAGCAGACTCAGTCATTGTGCAGCTTCTCCTCCCACCCTTTCTTTCATGCTGGCACATGTGTTTAACGCACACCTGAAACACGTGCTATGTTCCCCATCTCTGCAGGCTCAGAATGTGCTTTCACAGAGTGAACAGGGCAGTTTTCACTGGTTTCATATTACCGATACATGTAAGGGCGTCCCAACATGCACCCGTATAGGGCCAGCTCCAGCCCCAGTGCCCCAGACATGTAAAGGGCTCCAAACATGCACCTGTATAGGGCCAGCTCCAGCCCAAGTGCCCCAGACATGTAAAGGGCTCCCAACATGCACCCGTATAGGGCCAGCTCCAGCCCCAGTGCCCCAGACATGTAAAGAGCTCCAAGCATGCACCTGTATAGGGCCAGCTCCAGCCCCAGTGCCCCAGACACGTAAAGGGCTCCCAACATGCACCTGTATAGGGCCAGCTCCAGCCCCAGTGCCCCAGACATGTAAAGGGCTCCAAACATGCACCTGTATAGGGCCAGCTCCAGCCCCAGTGCCCCAGACATGTAAAGGGCTCCAAACATGCACCTGTATAGGGCCAGCTCCAGCCCCAGTGCCCCAGACATGTAAAGGGCTCCAAACATGCACCTGTATAGGGCCAGCTCCAGACCCAGTGCCCCAGACATGTAAAGGGCTCCAAGCATGCACCTGTCTAGGGCCAGCTCCATGCCTCAGCGCCCCGGACATGTAAAGGGCTCCAAACATGCACCCGTATAGGGCCAGCTCCAGCCCCAGTGCCCCAGACATGTAAAGGGCTCCAAACATGCACCTGTATAGGGCCAGCTCCAGCCCCAGTGCCCCAGACATGTAAAGGGCTCCAAACATGCACCTGTATAGGGCCAGCTCCAGTCCCAGTGCCCCAGACATGTAAAGGGCTCCAAACATGCACCTGTATAGAGCCAGCTCCACCCCCAGTGCCCCAGACATGTAAAGGGCTCCAAACATGCACCCGTATAGGGCCAGCTCCATGCCTCAGCGCGCCAGACATGTAAAGGGCTCCAAACATGCACCTGTATAGGGCCAGCTCCAGCCCAGTGCCCCAGACATGTAAAGGGCTCCAAACATGCACCTGTATAGGGCCAGCTCCAGCCCCAGTGTCCCAGACATGTAAAGGGCTCCAAACATGCACCTGTATAGGGCCAGCTCCAGCCCCAGTGCCCCAGACATGTAAAGGGCTCCCAACATGCACCCGTATAGGGACAGCTCCAGCCCCAGTGCCCCAGACAAGTAAAGGGCTCCAAACATGCACCTGTATAGGGCCAGCTCCATGCCTCAGCGCCCCAGACATGTAAAGGGCTCCCAACATGCACCTGTATAGGGCCAGCTCCAAATACAGTGCCCCAGACATGTAAAGGGCTCCGAACATGCACCTGTATAGGGCCAGCTCCAGCCCCAGACATGTAAAGGGCTCCAAACATGCACCTGTATAGGGCCAGCTCCAGCCCCAGTGCCCCAGACATGTAAAGGGCTCCAAGCATGCACCGGTATAGAGCCAGCTCCAACCCCAGTGCCCCAGACATGTAAAGGGCTCCAAACATGCACCTGTATAGGGCCAGCTCCATGCCTCAGCACCCCAGACATGTAAAGGGCTCCAAACATGCACCTGTATAGGGCCAGCTCTAGCCCCAGTGCCCCAGACATGTGAAGGGCTCCAAACATGCACCCGTATAGGGCCAGCTCCAGCCCCAGTGCCCCAGACATGTAAAGGGCTCCCAACATGCACCCGTATAGGGCCAGCTCCATGCCTTCGTGCCCCAGACATGTAAAGGGCTCCCAACATCCACCTGTATAGGGCCAGCTCCAGCCCCAGTGCCCCAGACATGTAAAGGGCTCCCAACATCCACCTGTATAGGGCCAGCTCCAGCCCCAGTGCCCCAGACATGTAAAGGGCTCCCAACATGCACCCGTATAGGGCCAGCTCCAGCCCCAGTGCCCCAGACATGTAAAGGGCTCCCAACATGCACCCGTATAGGGCCAGCTCCAGCCCCAGTGCCCCAGACATGTAAAGGGCTCCAAACATGCACCTGTATAGGGCCAGCTCCAACCCCAGTGCCCCAGACATGTAAAGGGCTCCAAACATGCACCTGTATAGGGCCAGCTCCAGCCCCAGTGCCCCAGACATGTAAAGGGCTCCAAACATGCACCCGTATAGGGCCAGCTCCAGCCCCAGTGCCCCAGACATGTAAAGGGCTCCAAACATGCACTCCTATAGAGCCAGCTCCAGCCCCAGTGCCCCAGACATGTAAAGGGCTCCAAGCATGCACCTGTATAGGGCCAGCTCCAGCCCCAGTGCCCCAGACATGTAAAGGGCTCCAAACATGCACCTGTATAGGGCCAGCTCCAGACCCAGTGCCCCAGACATGTAAAGGTCTCCAAGCATGCACCTGTCTAGGGCCAGCTCCATGCCTCAGCGCCCCGGACATGTAAAGGGCTCCAAACATGCACCCGTATAGGGCCAGCTCCAGCCCCAGTGCCCCAGACATGTAAAGGGCTCCAAACATGCACCTGTATAGGGCCAGCTCCAGCCCCAGTGCCCCAGACATGTAAAGGGCTCCAAACATGCACCTGTATAGGGCCAGCTCCAGCCCCAGTGCCCCAGACATGTAAAGGGCTCCAAACATGCACCTGTATAGAGCCAGCTCCACCCCCAGTGCCCCAGACATGTAAAGGGCTCCACACATGCACCCGTATAGGGCCAGCTCCATGCCTCAGCGCGCCAGACATGTAAAGGGCTCCAAACATGCACCTGTATAGGGCCAGCTCCAGCCCAGTGCCCCAGACATGTAAAGGGCTCCAAACATGCACCTGTATAGGGCCAGCTCCAGCCCCAGTGCCCCAGACATGTAAAGGGCTCCAAACATGCACCTGTATAGGGCCAGCTCCAGCCCCAGTGCCCCAGACATGTAAAGGGCTCCAAGCATGCACCGGTATAGAGCCAGCTCCAACCCCAGTGCCCCAGACATGTAAAGGGCTCCAAACATGCACCTGTATAGGGCCAGCTCCATGCCTCAGCGCCCCAGACATGTAAAGGGCTCCAAACATGCACCTGTATAGGGCCAGCTCTAGCCCCAGTGCCCCAGACATGTGAAGGGCTCCAAACATGCCCCCGTATAGGGCCAGCTCCAGCCCCAGTGCCCCAGACATGTAAAGGGCTCCCAACATGCACCCGTATAGGGCCAGCTCCATGCCTTCGTGCCCCAGACATGTAAAGGGCTCCCAACATGCACCTGTATAGGGCCAGCTCCAGCCCCAGTGCCCCGGACATGTAAAGGGCTCCCAACATCCACCCGTATAGGGCCAGCTCCAGCCCCAGTGCCCCAGACATGTAAAGGGCTCCCAACATGCACCCGTATAGGGCCAGCTCCAGCCCCAGTGCCCCAGATATGTAAAGGGCTCCCAACATGCACCCGTATAGGGCCAGCTCCAGCCCCAGTGCCCCAGACATGTAAAGGGCTCCAAACATGCACCTGTATAGGGCCAGCTCCAACCCCAGTGCCCCAGACATGTAAAGGGCTCCAAACATGCACCTGTATAGGGCCAGCTCCAGCCCCAGTGCCCCAGACATGTAAAGGGCTCCAAACATGCACCTGTATAGGGCCAGCTCCAGCCCCAGTGCCCCAGACATGTAAAGGGCTCCAAACATGCACCCGTATAGGGCCAGCTCCAGCCCCAGTGCCCCAGACATGTAAAGGGCTCCAAACATGCACTCCTATAGAGCCAGCTCCAGCCCCAGTGCCCCAGACATGTAAAGGGCTCCAAACATGCACCTGTATAGGGCCAGCTCCAGCCCCAGTGCCCCAGACATGTAAAGGGCTCCAAACATGCACCTGTATAGGGCCAGCTCCAGACCCAGTGCCCCAGACATGTAAAGGGCTCCAAGCATGCACCTGTCTAGGGCCAGCTCCATGCCTCAGCGCCCCGGACATGTAAAGGGCTCCAAACATGCACCCGTATAGGGCCAGCTCCAGCCCCAGTGCCCCAGACATGTAAAGGGCTCCAAACATGCACCTGTATAGGGCCAGCTCCAGCCCCAGTGCCCCAGACATGTAAAGGGCTCCAAACATGCACCTGTATAGGGCCAGCTCCAGCCCCAGTGCCCCAGACATGTAAAGGGCTCCAAACATGCACCTGTATAGAGCCAGCTCCACCCCCAGTGCCCCAGACATGTAAAGGGCTCCAAACATGCACCCGTATAGGGCCAGCTCCATGCCTCAGCGCGCCAGACATGTAAAGGGCTCCAAACATGCACCTGTATAGGGCCAGCTCCAGCCCAGTGCCCCAGACATGTAAAGGGCTCCAAACATGCACCTGTATAGGGCCAGCTCCAGCCCCAGTGCCCCAGACATGTAAAGGGATCCAAACATGCACCTGTATAGGGCCAGCTCCAGCCCCAGTGCCCCAGACATGTAAAGGGCTCCCAACATGCACCCGTATAGGGACAGCTCCAGCCCCAGTGCCCCAGACAAGTAAAGGGCTCCAAACATGCACCTGTATAGGGCCAGCTCCATGCCTCAGCGCCCCAGACATGTAAAGGGCTCCCAACATGCACCTGTATAGGGCCAGCTCCAAATACAGTGCCCCAGACATGTAAAGGGCTCCGAACATGCACCTGTATAGGGCCAGCTCCAGCCCCAGTGCCCCAGACATGTAAAGGGCTCCAAACATGCACCTGTATAGGGCCAGCTCCAGCCCCAGTGCCCCAGACATGTAAAGGGCTCCAAGCATGCACCGGTATAGAGCAAGCTCCAACCCCAGTGCCCCAGACATGTAAAGGGCTCCAAACATGCACCTGTATAGGGCCAGCTCCATGCCTCAGCGCCCCAGACATGTAAAGGGCTCCAAACATGCACCTGTATAGGGCCAGCTCTAGCCCCAGTGCCCCAGACATGTGAAGGGCTCCAAACATGCACCCGTATAGGGCCAGCTCCAGCCCCAGTGCCCCAGACATGTAAAGGGCTCCCAACATGCACCCGTATAGGGCCAGCTCCATGCCTTCGTGCCCCAGACATGTAAAGGGCTCCCAACATGCACCTGTAGAGGGCCAGCTCCAGCCCCAGTGCCCCAGACATGTAAAGGGCTCCCAACATCCACCCGTATAGGGCCAGCTCCAGCCCCAGTGCCCCAGACATGTAAAGGGCTCCCAACATGCACCCGTATAGGGCCAGCTCCAGCCCCAGTGCCCCAGACATGTAAAGGGCTCCCAACATGCACCCGTATAGGGCCAGCTCCAGCCCCAGTGCCCCAGACATGTAAAGGGCTCCAAACATGCACCTGTATAGGGCCAGCTCCAACCCCAGTGCCCCAGACATGTAAAGGGCTCCAAACATGCACCTGTATAGGGCCAGCTCCAGCCCCAGTGCCCCAGACATGTAAAGGGCTCCAAACATGCACCTGTATAGGGCCAGCTCCAGCCCCAGTGCCCCAGACATGTAAAGGGCTCCAAACATGCACCTGTATAGGGCCAGCTCCAGCCCCAGTGCCCCAGACATGTAAAGGGCTCCAAACATGCACCCGTATAGGGCCAGCTCCAGCCCCCGTGCCCCAGACATGTAAAGGGCTCCAAACATGCACTCCTATAGAGCCAGCTCCAGCCCCAGTGCCCCAGACATGTAAAGGGCTCCAAACATGCACCCGTATAGGGCCAGCTCCATGCCTCAGCGCCCCAGACATGTAAAGGGCTCCAAGCATGCACCCGTATAGGGCCAGCTCCAGCACCAGTGCCCCAGACATGTAAAGGGCTCCAAACATGCACCCGTATAGGGCCAGCTCCAGCCCCAGACATGTAAAGGGCTCCAAACATGCACCTGTATAGGGCCAGCTCCAGCCCCAGTGCCCCAGACATGTAAAGGGCTCCAAACATGCACCTGTATAGGGCCAGCTCCAGCCCCAGTGCCCCAGACATGTAAAGGGCTCCCAACATGCACCCGTATAGGGCCAGCTCCAGCCCCAGTACCCCAGACATGTAAAGGGCTCCAAACATGCACCTGTATAGGGCCAGCTCCATGCCTCAGCACCCCAGACATGTAAAGTGCTCTCAACATGCACCTGTATAGGGCCATCTCCATGCCTCAGCGCCCCAGACATGTAAAGGGCTCCCAACATGCACCTGTATAGGGCCAGCTCCAGCCCCAGTGCCCCAGAAATGTAAAGGGCTCCAAACATGCACCTGTATAGGGCCAGCTCCAGACCCTGTGCCCCAGACATGTAAAGGGCTCCAAACATGCATCTGTATAGGGCCAGCTCCAGCCCCAGTGCCCCAGACATGTAAAGGGCTCCAAACATGCACCAGTATAGGGCCAGCTCCAGCCCCAGTGCCCCAGACATGTAAAGGGCTCCAAACATGCACCCGTATAGGGCCAGCTCCAGCCCCAGTGCCCCAGACATGTAAAGGGCTCCAAACATGCACCCGTATAGGGCCAGCTCCAGCCCCAGTGCCCCAGACATGTAAAGGGCTCCAAACATGCACCTGTATAGGGCCAGCTCCAACCCCAGTGCCCCAGACATGTAAAGGGCTCCAAACATGCACCTGTATAGGGCCAGCTCCAGCCCCAGTGCCCCAGACATGTAAAGGGCTCCAAACATGCACCTGTATAGGGCCAGCTCCAGCCCTAGTGCCCCAGACATGTAAAGGGCTCCAAACATGCACCTGTATAGGGCCAGCTCCAGCCCCAGACATGTAAAGGGCTCCAAACATGCACCTGTATAGGGCCAGCTCTAGCCCCAGTGCCCCAGACATGTAAAGGGCTCCAAACATGCACCCGTATAGGGCCAGCTCCATGCCCCAGTGCCCCAGACATGTAAAGGGCTCCCAACATGCACCCGTATACGGCCAGCTCCATGCCTCAGCGCCCCAGACATGTAATGAGCTCTCAATATGCTCAAAGTGCACACTCACCTGGTAAGTAACTGTGCAGACGAAAAGTATTAGTGGAACTGATACATCTACGGCTAAGTCAAACATAGTCTAGAACACATGGCCTTTCAACTCGCGGCCACGCCTCACCTCTACCCCCGTCTGCCCTCCTGCACTCAGTCCCATTCCGAGATTGGCCCTGTATATTCTTCCTCTTTCGATTTGTCTTTTGCTCGCCCCTCCCCCACTGTATTCTCTTGTGGCTTCGTGTTCCTTCCATTTGCGTTGCTCTTTGTTCATGTTGTGACCCCTCTCTTCCTCCCTCTTGTTTTTCTCACCTGCTCGTCCCCTCTTTTTTCTTGCCTCCGCCGTTCTTTTTCTCTCCAGCAGTCTATTGCCTCCTGGCGCACACCGGCCCTCCTCTTCACATGCCTTTCTTCTCCCACGCTTTTCTTCCCCCTTCTTTCAGTCTCTCCTGCTCTTTCCCCTAGCTGCCTCTTCTCTCTCACTTTTAACCTCCCCCCCCCCCCTTTCCAGGGGCTTAATTTTAACGGGTGTCTAACAGAACGCTTCTTATTAAAAAGTATGCAAACAAGCAATTTTACATCTAAAACATATATCATGCGATAGTATTTCCATGAGCAATAAAACAGTAACATTCTGTAAACTGCATAGAATTAGAAATATTTCCTCCGAAATCATAAACATTTCCAATTAAAGAAGTGCCTTTAAAAAAGATGCAGCCTTTGCTTAAACGAGTATCCGGTTACTAATGAATTTACAGCTTCCGTTGCTAGTTTACTGCTGTCCTCCCTTGGGAGGTCTTTACAGCCACCTTTTTGCTCCTGGACACATGTCCCTAGTCTGCAGAATTGTTACAACAACAAATAAGGCAGTGGAATGGCTCCAGAGCGGACTCTGCTTAGTTTTACCACAGAGCCCCCCCTCCCCCCACTCGCCTTAGGCTATTTCTAGGCAGCCAGACAAGGTGTTTGTAACCAAGGCCTCGTCTCATATGGTGCGTTTAAAATGCATAGGTGTTTGGGTTCACGTTGGGTAGAGCTGCAGTCATTGACTCTTCCCCAGCCCTAGCTTCCACTGGCTTTTGTAGCGCACCATTATATTACGGTTATGGTGGGCTAAAATACAGGCCCCTTCACCAAAACTAAACACACGTTTCTTGTAATCCGTCTGTTTCAAAGTGCCAAAAAACTGTAAACCACATGGGATTTTAAATATTTCTTTAAAATTTATAAAGGTTCTCTGAGAAAATACTTGCTTTTAAAAACGCTTCTGTTTATTATCGGCTTATGTTACTTTGTGAAAAATATTCACCTTACTAAAGCAAACAAAACTCCCAGCATAGACCTAGCACTCCTGGCTGCGCCAGTAGACCCATACAGGACTTAATTTAAACTGGAGTTTACCGGAACGCTGTGCAGCAAAATGCATTTACACATGCCATATACCATGCGATAGGGTGGTTTACACAACCACACACACACACGTCTGTGTAAATAAACTAACAGTCCTTATTAGAGCTGATGTTGCATAGATTGGATCATGAAAAGTAGAATGCAGGGAAGGTGCCCATGTGATCCGTAGCAAATATTTTTGAAGGAAATATTGTTTTATAGGTAAGAACCCCTGTTAAATTAGCAGTTTTAGACTTTCCTATTGCTCCTATAACATGAGAGCATGGTCCTAAGCGTACAATGTAGATGCTTTTATTAAGAAGAAGAAGAATTTTAGAAGTGTCTGCAGTCCTGTACAAGTAAAGTAAAATCTATGAGTAAAAGTGTCGAACATTTCCTTTTTTCTTGAGGGTTTTCAGACCCGATGCTTTGTTCCCTTTGTATTCGTGCTTATACCTCATATATATCCGCTTAATGAAATGTTTAGAATGGAAAAATGCCCACATAGCAATGAATTAGGATATTGATACATTTATGGAAATTAATGTGCAAATATTTTCTATGTTCCTACTGGATCATAGGAATGTCTTTAGCTTATGCTAAAAGAACCATCTGTTGAAGATTGCAGGGATTGGTTAGCATGAGCTGGAAGCCATTTTGTATTTGGCAGCCATTTTAGGTAGCCATGTGCTCTTTCCCTCTTCAGAGCCTTGCACATGCTCAGAAGGGCCTAGCTAGTAGAATGCACCTGCTCCTCTTATATAACTGTCAGGCTATTTTTACTTATGTATGGAGAAGTAACTCTCCACCCACTTTGAGCAAGCAGATCTTGCATGCCCATATTAGGCATTTTGCATGCTTACATGAGCAAGGACCTCCCCTTGGTTTTATGCTGACTATGTAACCCTAAGCATATATAAGACCCCAGTTTTCTGTACTCCTTAGACTGCCGCATACAGTTTCTGAGGGTACTGTGTGACGTAGTCTCCCTCATCTGAGGTTAATAAATATGTATTTTATATTTCAGCTTCTGGGCCAATTTACTCTTTGTTGGCTTAAAAGGACCAGGTATCAGTGAGACCCCCTGAGAAGGTTTCTATTTTTCTTCACAGTGGTACCTAATGACATGATGCTTCCATCTCATACAGTGGTACCTAGTGACATGTGATGCTGCCATCTCATACAGTGGTACCTAGTGATGGGTGATGCTGCCATCTCCTACAGTGGTACCTAGTGACGTGTGAGGCTGCCATCTCACACAGTGGTAGCTAGTGACACGTGATGCTTCCATCTCATACAGAGGTAACTAGTAGTAGTGACGCGTGATGCTTCCATCTCATACAGTGGTACCTAGTGACTTGTGATGCTGCCATCTCACACAGTGGTACCTAGTGACGTGTGAGGCTGCCATCTCATATAGTGGTACCTAGTGACGTATGAGGCTGGCATCTCATGCAGTGATACCTAGTGATGCGTGATGCTGCCATCTCACACAGATTCAGAAAAGGGGGGTGGTGATGGACAGTTTCTGAATAAAGCAGAATACTCTTACCCAGTCAACAGATCAGGGCTTGATCCATCACCGTTTTTTAGCTCACTGCACCATCCCAGCTCAGAACCTGGCTACATGCAAATTAGTCTGTCCCTGGCCCAGTGTATCATGGTAACAGGGCAGACCAAACTACCAAGCCAATTCTTTTACTGGAAAGGAAACAAACTTCCGGGGACCGGTTTTTGGCATTACAGCCGTCTTCGGACCGGCTTGCTTGAATCCTGATGGTACAGTGAGCAAGGGACTCATGTCTGAGTATACCCTTCCACGCTTATGGTGGACAAAACGATTCAGAAAAGGGGGTGGTGATGGACAGAGTTTCTGAATAAAGCAGAATACTCTTACCCAGTCAACAGATCAGGGCTTGATCCATCACCGTTTTTTACCTAGTGACGTGTGATGCTGCCATCTCACACAGTGGTACCTAGTGATGTGTGATGCTGGTATCTCATACAGTGGTACATAGTGACGTGTGATGCTGCCATCTCACACGGTGGTACCTAGTGATGTGTGATGCTGGTATCTCATACAGTGGTAGCTAGTGATGTGTGATGCTGGTATCTCATACAGTGGTAGCTAGTGATGTGTGATGCTGCCATCACATACAGTGGTACCTAGTGATGTGTGATGCTGGTTTCTCATACAGTGGTACCTAGTGATGTGTGATGCTGGCATCTCATACAGTGGTACCTAGTGATGTGTGATGCTGCCATCACATACAGTGGTACCTAGTGATGTGTGATGCTGCCATCACATACAGTGGTACCTAGTGATGTGATGCTGCCATCTCATACAGTGGTACCTAGTGATGTGTGATGCTGGTATCTCATACAGTGGTACCTAGTGATGTGTGATGCTGGTATCTCATACAGTGGTACCTAGTGATGTGTGATGCTGGTATCTCACAGTGGTACCTAGTGATGTGTGATGCTGCCATCTCATACAGTGGTACCTAGTGATGTGTGATGCTGGTATCTCATACAGTGGTACCTAGTGATGTGTGATGCTGGTATCTCATACAGTGGTACCTAGTGATGTGTGATGCTGGTATCTCATACAGTGGTACATAGTGACGTGTGATACTTAAATCTCATACAGTGGTACCTAGTGATGTGTGATGCTGGTATCTCATACAGTGGTACCTAGTGATGTGATGCTTCCATCTCATACAGTGGTACCTAGTGATGTGTGATGCTGGTATCTCATACAGTGGTACATAGTGGCGTGTGATACTTAAATCTCATACAGTGGTACCTAGTGATGTGTGATGCTTCCATCTCATACAGTGGCACCTAGTGATGTGCGATGCTGGTATCTCATACAGTGGTACCTAGTGCTGTGACGTGTGATGCTTAATTCGAGGCTTTCTCGGATGTGACGCACTGAGACTTCAACAGACGGCGCTGGACTGAATCTTTGAAATCTGAAGCACAGACTTTTCCCCCAGGAATGAGGGCTTGGTCGCACAATATTCCACCTTATGGGAAGCCTTCAAGTCTACGATGCGAGGAATATGCATTGCAAAGAGTGGCGGGGTCCTGAGGGACATCCGGTCCACTTTGCGTCGCCTGGAAACAGAACTTAGGCACATCGAGACTGAACTGCAGCGATGTCCAACCTCCGAATTGCAAGTTAAACTCTGCAGTACCCTTAGCGAATACCAAGAGACAGCAGAGAGGGAATGCAAATACAGAGGGAAGTATCATAGGGCGCTGCAGTATGGGGAGGGAGATCGGCCTGGAAAGAAGCTGGCGGCTTTGGTTCGGTCTCCGCGCTTCTTGAACATAGTGGTGGAATTTGAGGGGGAGGATGGGCAAATGCACAATGACGCGACTGAGATTGTGGACATTTTTACACTGTTTTATAAACAGCTATACAAAACTCACAGAACGCGGACTGTGTACTTTCCTCCCTTCTTCGAGGATACCGCGATTTCCTGGCTGGGAGATGAGCAGCGGATATTTCTAATACGACACCTTGAAGAGGAGGAAATTATTGCAGCAATAATGCAGTTGCAGTCCGGGAAGGCCCCGGGGCCGGATGGCCTCCCGGCTGAATTTTATAAGACATTTCACCATCTTCTTATCCCAGTGTTGAGACATGTGTTTGAAGAAACCCAGGAGACTGGAATACTCCCCCCCACTATGAGGGAGGCACGTATCATTTCTATACCTAAACCTGGCAAACCGCTTCACCTGTGTGACTCATATAGGTCGCTCTCTAATAAATGTTGACATGAAAATCCTGGCCAAACTTATTGCTAATCGTATTAGTCCCCTTATGACAGCACTGGTGCTCCCGGACCAATCAGGTTTCATGCCTACTCGAGACAGGTCCCATAACTTGCAAACACACTTTGCGCTCCTCCATGACATTGATCCGGATGCCAACGCTGCAGCGGTATTTATTGATGCCACTAAGGCGTTCGATTCCCTGGAGTGGGACTACCTTGCTTTTCTCCTTCAGCGCATGGTGTTTCCGACCCTGTTTTTGGAGTGGATCAACCTGCTCTACTCGGGGGTGCGTGCCAGGGTGGTGGTGAATACACTTCAGTCAGCACCCTTCTCTATCACACGGGGCACCCGGCAGGGATGCCCCTCGTCGCAGCTGCTTTTTGCCATTGCCATCGAGCCCCTAGCGGCAAAATCGAGAGCATGCCCTAATATATCCTGAGGCAAATTTAGATCTCCTTATACGCAGATTTAACACTATCTGCGAAACCCTGCGGTAAGCCTTAACCCCATTCTCTGCCTGTTCATCCTCTTTGGACAGCTTTCTGGCGTAATGTGAACTGGGGTAAATCCCAAATCTTCACCCTCACAGACGCTACAGAGAAATTCAAACCTGATTTCCCTCTAAAATGGTGCGCGGACACCATTACCGATCTAGGTATTAAAATTTCTCGCTGTCGGGAGGAATTGATGCTTCAACTATGGCCGGGCACTGGACGTCATCACGGACAGGGTGACCAGGTGAGTTTTGATGCCTCTCTCCATGGCGGCTAGAGTGTCGCTGATCAAGAGGATTATGCTGCCTAAACTCCTTTATCTCTTTACTAACATCCGCTAAATAAAGATTGCTCAACTGGAATCTTCAGGGGGTTTCTTTTACCTGCAATGAACTTTATGGTCCTGATGATGGTCTTTATGACGGCAGCAGTATAAGACCGAAACGTCGACAGCTACATCATCTCCATCCACGCTGCTTGTGCACAAGCACACAACCATGATTAATTAATTTCTTTTGGTTGTTGTTATAAATTGATTGGAGTTGATGTTTTAGCTGTGAACTGATGTGGTGAAGTTATATATACCTCTGTTCACTACTTTTTTGCTTTTTTATTTGTGTCTCCCCACATTCTGAATTGCAATTTACTTTATGGAACTCATATAAAATTTCTGGAATAACATACCTTTTATTCTCTCCGTGTGTTCTTCTCCTTCCAATGATTAATTTCTATTTTTATTATTTGTGATACCTTGTGGGTACGCTGGAGTAAGATATTATCAATACAACTGCCAACTGAGCCATCACTTTCTAAAAAACAAATCCCTTGTAGCATCCCTTTGACCTGAACGAAACATTGCCCAAGCCTACAAGGGTTTATTGGGTTTCCCCTGTTACAGTCACAACTAACAAAGGCAGCAGAATTATTTTTTAAACTGGTTTTACGGTACAAACAAAAGAGCTCCAACACTCCTACAGAGGTAGAACCGGACCCACAGCCAGGAGACAGTGTACATCAAGAAGGTCATCAGGAAGTTGAAAGACCCAAAGTTTGAAGGACCTTACACAGTCACTGAATCAACGAATACAGCACTGAAAGTGAAAGACAGGACACAATGGATCCATCTTACACATACAATAGGCAAACCAGGCTTAATACCAGGAGATGAAAAGGAAATAAAATGAGGGAGGCTGAAGAAAGAAGCAACCAGAGACATCCTCCCCTCCAATGTGGCATTTGGACTTTTTTTGTTTCGTAATTGTTTAATTTGAAAGTGGAAGAAAAACACAAGGTGGGTTGACTTGCAATGTTACACTCGCTGGGGTCTATCGTCATTACAAGTACATCTATACGATTGTAAAGGAAAACTGAAGAATAAGAAGGGGGGCAGAGTGATGAGGTAGGGGGCAGCAAATAAGGGATGGGGTATATATATGTGTGGAGTAGCTGACCCTTGGTAGGTAATAGGCTAGTTCAAGACGTTGAGTACAATTAATGACGGGGGATCCACACCCTTTTGTAGGTGTGCGGCAAGTTGTGTAATCATGGAGAGGGAAAGGCACGGAGAGGGAAAAGGGTAGAAGTGGGTGGTGCAAACAAGAGTCACTATGACTACGCAGGGGAGGGAGCATGCTGTGTGCTACGGCCAACATCCCTCAGCAAACCAACTCTCAGGGTTGGCTAGTCAGGCTGTCTCTCTGAGGAGTAGGTGAGGTTAAACATATGGGGTAGGGGGTAAGTGGGGTTGGCCGGAAACAAAAATGGCAGAGGATGGGTGGAATGTCAGCCTAATAGCCCAGAGAGGTGGGTGGAGGGGGAGACTGGGCGGAAGGGGTAGGAGGGGCAGGTGTAGCTATGTATATATATATTATATGTGTTCACCTAAAGAATACATTAGCAACAATGATTGACGGTAATAATAGCAATAGTGAATGATAGGATGAACAAGCATACAGATAGGGAAATTAGAGAAATGAATAGCGTACACTCACACATGCACTGATCAAGAACACATGGTATGCACATATGAAACATTGGAGAACAGACCACAAATAGATTATGCAGCTCCCCATGTGGAAAAGTAATCCTGCTTTGCTTCAATGAAGCGAGAGCAGGTTTGCCGCAGTGCCCCTGCATACAATCAAATTAGCCCCTGGGAGGTGGCAGTCCCCTGCATATTATTTAATGAGTGCCCCTGGGACCTGGCCCATCCGGGGGCTTAACAATAATAAGTGCAGGAGTTACGCTTAGTTTTTAAATTTTCTCGGCAGGATTTGCGACCCCATCGCAAACTCTGCAGTTTTTAAGACAAATAAATTGCTTGTTTTGGCCCTGGGGGTCCTTGTGGGACCCTCTGAGCAGGCCTAGGAGGTCAGGGTGTTTCTACACTGCCCCCTTTTAATTTTTTCCAAATTTGTTCCTTGTATGGCTGCCAACACTTCCTGGTTTGGAGTGTTGGCAGCCAATCACAGTTCAGCTCATGGTCAGGAGGGTTCGCAAATCCACCATGGCCACAGATATGAAAACTTTTTAAAAAATGTCTCAGCAAATACTGAACGGATTTACACCATTTAACAACTCCCATTGGCATAGCCAATAGGTCTCATTTTTGGGACCTTCTAAGTATTTAGTTAAGCAGCACAATATACTTGGTGCAACATCAACTTTTGCGTGGCTAAACACTTATAAGGTCCCAAAGGCGAGACCTATTGGCTATGCCAATGCTTGTTAGTGGTTATATGTCCCGTTCAAATCTTATTTCTGGATAATTCTGAGTGTCACTGCACATACAGATCTAAATCTCTTAACTCTTCATTTATTGGTTCCATGTATAGGATGAAAACGTCTGGGCAAGTATGGATCCTTGGGGAAAGGAGAAGGGCAGTGGAGTAGGAAGGGGGGTGCGGTGGGTGTGGGCCACCCCGGGTATCATCACGGAGGGGGTGACAAAATGGCAAAAATGTGTGTTTTATACACATTTTTGGCATTTTGTCAAGCTCCGCATCGGATACCACCTGACCTTGCTACGTCACTGGAGAAGGGTCACAGGAGGTGGTATCAATCTTAACTGTCGACCTGTCACTTAGATAAGATCTAAACCAGTTTAAGACAATCCCATCGATATCAAGCGATTTTGAAGTGTTAAGTATTCTGCTGCCTCAAATGACGCTGTAAGGCATGAACGATGATGCTGTGTCCATGATGCAAAGGGCATCATCAATTTAATTTAATGTAGCAATGTTTGCCCTGCAACCCTCAGTGAAGCTGTAGTGGTCTGAGTTTTGTAGTGTGTATATTATGATTTTGTTTTCATAAATAAGACGACTTGACCCTGCACTGCTGTGGGGCACCATTTGATAGCTACTGGTACAGCAGTGACTACAGTCTTTACAAAATCATATCACAATAACCTACACGCCTTGTCAGGGATAGTAAGCACTATATTAATGCAATTTCAATCAATACAATAGATAAGAACGCTGCTGTAATGCAGCCCCCAACATAGGTCACATCTGCAGTATTCCGGCTTCCAATGAAACCTTACTCCTCCTCTGCCCAAAAACATGCTTACCTTTAGAGGTGGTGGCGAGGAAGAGTACCCCGCTAGGGTATGTTTCCAGGTCACATTACAGCCATGTTTCCAGCTGGCACATGGTAGCTCTGCCCACCTTGGTAAGTCAGTCTATGTGGCATGGTAGCTGTGCAGGCATGCATATGTTGGCACATGTGACACTGTAGGCTAGGGTTTGCAGATGGCACACGAAGACAATGTCTCACATGGTGGCAGTGTGAGCACAGAGCGGTCTATAATTGGCACGTAATGACTGCTAATTCTCTCCGTGTGAGGTGGTTAAGGGCATCTTGGGGACAAGGCGGATGATGGCCAGGAGTCTGTTTGAGTATGTATGAATGATGTGTTTGTGAAGTGGATGCATTGAATGGGATTTGTACTGATTAGGCAAGGGTTTTTATTGTGTCTTTTGATCGAATAAGCAATATATAATACATTGTGTTTTATAATAGAATGTAATTTATGTTTTAGCTTGATCATAAAGAAATAGAAATCCTGAAAACAAAGTTTTAAAAATAATGTTGGGTAACTGTTTTTGAATGACTCGAACTTGAAGTAATGCAGGTTGAGTGGGAATGTTACCCGGCCTTGGTTTGAAATGGAGCAAGAGCAGTGACACGTAACTCAAAATGACCAACTGCAGAACAGGATGAGAGGCCCTGGAGTCTCCCATACCTCACAAATATGCATTGGCCTTGAGCTGGAGGGAGGTCTACTGAATAGCCAACACTGCCCCAATTCTCCCACCCACCCCCATAGGGGCTGCAGGGGCCTGCATTAGGCTACTGCTGAGAGGAGATGCCGATACCTGTCACCAAAATCCATGGGGCAAATCTGCCCCCCCCCCCAATGGTCACCAATAAGGGGGGGGCAAGGGGAGGCTCATACCCACAGCAGCATGCACGGTGGGAAGTTACGGATTCCTGAAGTCTGACTCTGCACCCTTGAAGAATTATGGGTACTGATTCTCCCCACCCCCAAGTCTACACAACTGGGAAGGAGGGTACTAGTATTGACAAGAGTATTCACTCATGAGTGGGTCGGTCTGTGCGGAGAGGCAGTGATCTTAAAGTACTCGCCAAGCAGACGAGGGCAGCGCGACCCCTGCTCGGTGCCCTGTTGCATTATGTAAGCTCCCTTCCTCTTCCCCCCACCCCGTTCCCTGGCATCCACTCACTGCGGGCTTCCAGTACCACTCTCGGCCCATGCTGTCGCTGCTCCAGTCCCCCCCGGACTTCCGCCGGCTCAGTCCGACCACCATCAGCTCCCACGGCCTCGGGCTGCATCAGTCCCAGTTTATAGCAGCCCCTGGGCAGGAAGGGGCCAGGAATGCGGAACCGGCCCGAGAGCCAGGGCAACAGCGTCAGGGGGAGGTGGGGAAAGGAAGAGACGGACCGCATGGGGGCTTGAAGCAGAGAGAGAAACGCACACACAGGGCCATGGTGGGGGAGAGAGATCGGAAATGGATAGGAGACTGGACAATGTGACAGGGAGAAATTTAGGAAGACGTAGGAGGGGAGGCGGAGGTAGAAGGGAAGGACAGGTGAGAAGGGTGCGTGGGTAACAGATTACCAGAGAAGCTCACGAGATTAGAGGGGTGGATAACTTGTCAAGGGGAGTTGAAATGTGTGTGGGAAAGGGAGGAACAAGCATTGGCCGCGCGAGGTGGGGAGGAGCGGGAGTTGTGCGCGCACTCGGCCAATACTTACAAAAACAAGCATTGCGCGCAGGCACGTGTGAGTGGGGAGGGTGCGGCCGAGAGCAGGCACAGTTTCCCTTGCAGGAGTGTGCGACCAAATGGCGCTGCACGCTCCCGCAAGGAAATCGCAAAAATGTGCACATTCTGCATTGAAAGCAATGCAACACATGCACGTTTTTACCTGGAAAGCTGCATCAATCTCAAGAGGTCTCTTTCCTATGCAGCGCATGCTGCATAGGCGAGACCTAAAAAGGGCTCTTTCTGAACCATGGGCTTCCATTTTGCCAAATTTGGTGTAAATCCGTTAAGCAGTTTGGGCTGTAGTTTTGTCTAAAGTTTCCTACAGAAACATTACATCGGGAGAAAGCGTTTGGGGACCCCCCTCTTTTTCTTGCCACCCCCCTTGACAAATCACCCCAAAAACTTTAAAGACTGGAGCACCACAAAATTTCATGCAGATTCATCAACCAGCATCAAAGTTGTTGGGAAAAGAAAATATGCTTTTCCTATGGAATCTAGGTCCTAACTATAACTACCTATTGGCGACCCCCTGTAGGTAATATATGTATTTATTTTGTTACACAGCACACTGCATATACGCTTTACATTATTTCAGAGTCCAAGCTGAGGAACACAGCTAAGTTTAAGCCAAAGACAAAGGATGGGGGTGAGGTCGCTTCAATCAGGTGGGGGGGGGGGGGGGGGTGGACACAGATGACCCCTGGTAGTTCTGCGGTTCTGTTGGAAGAATCTAAACACGTCAGTTTTCAGGAGTTTCTTTAAATGCCAATGTTGGATTCGGATCTCAGGGAGGGTAAAAGGCTCTCCACAGTCCTGGGATTGTGCTCCCGGCCATCTTAATCTGTGTCTCATCCACCTGAACTGACATGATTAATCAAGATATGCATGGTCTCTAGATGGGGTGTGGCTGGAGCTAATTTCAGCAGGTGTTTTGGGCTTTTCACCCAGAATGCTTTGTGAACAGCACGGAGACCTTGCCACCGATCCGGCCTTCCACTGGTTACCACTGAAGGTCCTTCAGAGTGGGTCTCATACGATCCTGTTTGAAATCCCTAAGGAGCCTTCTGGCTGCCTGGTTCTGTAATCTTTGAAGTCTGGGGTGAGTGATAGGAGACTTGTGTGGGTTACATTACAATAATCCAGGTGGAGCATGATGTGCTCCACCCGATGGACGCTTTGGAGTTATCGGAAGATTACTACAGATCGATCACTCAACTATTTTTCAGATATGCACATGCATTTTGTAGTGGAATATAAAAAAATTCTCATATGAATGTATTTTCGCATAGTTCGATGTACAATGACATGTATAACAACCTCATGTATATTCTGTTAGAAGCATAGTTGGCGGTCACAACTTATTCTGATTGTTCCATCAATGGGGTGACAACGATCACCTCATCCATTCTTGGTAGAAACAGTTTTTCAAAATATGCAGTCATTTCGTCCGTTCCCATGTACGTCACCTCCGTTTTTTTTTTACACTTCGTCATTCAGTTCATTTGTTACATCGCTTTTTTAGTTCCCAGGTTCTCAGATGCAAAACAACTCTTGGCATCCTCTTGCACGCCTGGGTCAAGCTGACCGTGACATCACCCGCTGGACGTACCAGGCTCTTCGCTGACTTAGCCATTCATTATTGCGCAGGCGTAAAGACTCTCTCAGTCAGCAGCCATTTACTTATTACCACTAGGACACATAATCCTCAATGAGAACTAGTGCGAAAACAAACAGTGTTAAAATCTAGAAATACAGTTTTTTGTTAACCACCCACCATTCTAATTTCACCCATTAGTAAGTTACCTAGCAGAAGCAGGCATGGAGCTTTATATACTTACCTAATGTACTCATTTTAGCCACGATAAGACATACACGTTTATAAAGCAAAACAAACATGCTGCTTTCGTACTTTAGCACTATATTAATACGACTCGTTCACAATTATTAATTCATTTTTGCAAATCGCGTTTAGTACCCACGTGTCATTTTATGTCCAAGTGCAATTTTGGTGGTGAGTTGTTCCTGCTTCACAGGATTAAATTGGTTATAGTTGAGAGTTCGACTTCACAAGGGGTACACAACATCAATTTATTTGCCCTGCTCCATCATGATCACATGACAACATCCCCCACACAACACTGCCACCCAGCCATTGGCTACCTCAGGCCTCCCCTGTGGCTCCAGATTAACCCTTGCTCTTCCAGTGCAGGCGGGGACAGTCACTCCTGCCCTTCACGGGCTGATGTTTGTTCCACAAAATGCTTTGGTTTCTAGGGAGCTGTTCCATGCCCCCTGGCTGCGAGCAGAGGACAGGATGTACTCCGCTGAGCAAGGCCCACTGCTTAATTTGTAAACCAGTAAGTGCCAGGGCCCTCCTCAGGAGGACACTGCAGCTTGCACCACACATTGCCCCTGCCTGCGCCACCGATGACAACACCAACACAACTACTGGCATCGCACCTCTACTAGTGTGACAATTCAGACTGTTGCAGACCCTCAGAGGTATAATAAGGGCCGGCCAATTAAAAGCGATGGTAAAGTACCCATGCTTCATGGGGGGGGGGGTTGGACAAGAGTGGCAAGTCGAGGCCCTTCCAAACTCCCTCCATGCGTTTTGTTACTCTCTCCCCTCTGTGCTTCTCCCCCTGGAGGATGCTCCGTCTGCTCTGTGTTGCTCTTCCAAACTCCCTCCATGCGTTGTGTTACTCTCTCCCCTCTGTGTGCTTCTCCCCCTGGAGGATGCTTTGTCTGCTCTGTGTTGCTCTTCCAAACTCCCTCCATGCTGTGTTACTCTCCCCTCTGTGCTTCTCCCCTGGAGGATGCTCCGTCTGCTCTGTGTTGCCCTTCCTCATGTACTTCCCCTTCCAAACTCCCTCCATGCTGTGCTACTCTCCCCTCTGTGCTTCTCCCCCTGGAGGATGCTCCGTCTGCTCTATGTTGCTCTCTTCCTCATGTACTTCCCCTTCCAAACTCCCTCCATGCGTTGTGTTACTCTCTCCCCTCTGTGTGCTTCTCCCCCTGGAGGATGCTTTGTCTGCTCTGTGTTGCTCTTCCAAACTCCCTCCATGCTGTGTTAGTCTCCCCTCTGTGCTTCTCCCCTGGAGGATGCTCCGTCTGCTCTGTGTTGCCCTTCCTCATGTACTTCCCCTTCCAAACTCCCTCCATGCGTTGTGTTACTCTCTCCCCTCTGTGCTTCTCCCCCTGGAGGATGCTCCGTCTGCTCTATGTTGCTCTCTTCCTCATGTACTTCCCCTTCCAAACTCCCTCCATGCGTTGTGTTACTCTCTCCCCTCTGTGCTTCTCCCCCTGGAGGATGCTCCGTCTGCTCTGTGCTGCTCTTCCAAACTCCCTCCATGCGTTGTGTTACTCTCTCCTCTCTCCGAGCCGAGTGGTCGCTCCCAGCGCCCCCCTGCTGGCTGTGGTATCGTAGCGCTGCTCTGCCTGTGCCTCTGCCGAATTGATTTGCCTGCTGCCTGCCGCTTTGCATAATATCACCGCTTCTACTATTTGGATAATTGTTTTTGTGATTTCACTGTGTTCAGCGCGTCTAAAGTGTAGCGCTCCGCCCTGCTCCCCCCTCCGCCTCCATTTTAGTATTGTTGTTGTTGTCCTCGTGTGCCCGCCCCGCCTCCCAGCTGAGACGCCCTCCCACGGCACTGAAATAGCGCTTCTCCCCCTCAGCGCGCTGTGACTCACTCCTCTCTCCGAGCCGAGTGGTCGCTCCCAGCGCCCCCCTGCTGGCTGTGGTATCGTAGCGCTGCTCTGCCTGTGCCTCTGCCGAATTGATTTGCCTGCTGCCTGCCGCTTTGCATAATATCACCGCTTCTACTATTTGGATAATTGTTTTTGTGATTTCACTGTGTTCAGCGCGTCTAAAGTGTAGCGCTCCGCCCTGCTCCCCCCTCCGCCTCCATTTTAGTATTGTTGTTGTTGTCCTCGTGTGCCCGCCCCGCCTCCCAGCTGAGACGCCCTCCCACGGCACTGAAATAGCGCTTCTCCCCCTCAGCGCGCTGTGACTCACTCCTCTCTCCGAACCGAGTGGTTGCTCCCAGCGCCCCCCTGCTGGCTGTGGTATCGTAGCGCTGCTCTGCCTGTGCCTCTGCCGAATTGATTTGCCTGCTGCCTGCCGCTTTGCATAATATCACCGCTTCTACTATTTGGATAATTGTTTTTGTGATTTCACTGTGTTCAGCGCGTCTAAAGTGTAGAGCTCCGCCCTGCTCCCCCCTCCGCCTCCATTTTAGTATTGTTGTTGTTGTCCTCGTGTGCCCGCCCCGCCTCCCAGCTAAGACGCCCTCCCACGGCACTGAAATAGCGCTTCTCCCCCTCAGCGCGCTGTGACTCACTCCTCTCTCCGAGCCGAGTGGTCGCTCCCAGCGCCCCCCTGCTGGCTGTGGTATCGTAGCGCTGCTCTGCCTGTGCCTCTGCCGAATTGATTTGCCTGCTGCCTGCCGCTTTGCATAATATCACCGCTTCTACTATTTGGATAATTGTTTTTGTGATTTCACTGTGTTCAGCGCGTCTAAAGTGTAGCGCTCCGCCCTGCTCCCCCCTCCGCCTCCATTTTAGTATTGTTGTTGTTGTCCTCGTGTGCCCGCCCCGCCTCCCAGCTGAGACGCCCTCGCCCCTCCCCCTCCACATTCCATATATGACAGGAGTCCCCACGTGCAGCGTTCACGCGCAGCGACCGCGCCCAATTCGCGCCGAAGGTGCGCCAAAGGTAAGCCCGTCTACGCCCGTCCGCGCCTGGACCGCGCCCAGCGCCAGACCCCCTGCCCCTCGCGCTGCCCAGCCCTCCCGCTTCACCTACGATGCCGCCACCCTCCTAGCCCTTAACCCCGGTCGCGCCCCCAACTGCATCCAAGCCGCTCCTGGACACACTCATGGACCTTTCTCCTGCTACTCCTGCAAATTTAGCGGCACCGACAACATCTCCGCTACGACCACACCACAGATTCCCGACCCCAACCACCTACAATGCATCCTTCTCAACACCCGATCAGTCCACAGGCACGCCATCGACCTATGGAATCTACTAGACACCATCTCTCCAGACGTCGCCTTCCTAACGGAAACTTGGATGAACGCTTCCTCCGCCCCTGACATCGCCATCGCTATCCCTGATGACTATAAGATCACACGCAAGGACCGCACCGACCATACAGGAGGAGGAATCGCTATCGTCCATAAGAAATCAATCCGCATCACAACTAGCTCTGACGCCAACCTCACCAACTCCGAACACCTTCACTTCCAGATCCTCATCGACCCCAAGACCACACTCAGAGGCACCCTCCTCTACAGACCACCAGGACCCCGCGCTAAATTCAGTGAAGACATCACGGACTTCATCACCCCACACGCGCTCCCCTCCAAAGACTACATCCTTCTAGGAGACCTCAACTTCCACATTGAAAAGATCAACGACCGCAACACCGCCACCCTCTTAGACAACCTCGCCAACCTCGGACTTAACCAACTGGTCACTTCCCCCACCCACATCGCAGGTCACACACTCGACCCCATCTTCACCTCCAGCAACCACGTCTCCTTCAGCCACACTACGGATCTCCTCTGGACTGACCACAGCTGCGTTAACTTCACCTACAACAAGCCGAAACCCATCATCCACCTCCAACCAACCCTACAAAGAAACTGGAACAAAATCACCTCGGATCAGATCTCCACATCGCTCCTTCGAACCTCCCCGGCCCTCTCTTCTAACGCCAACGAAGCCGCCTCCAACCTCACCGTTTGGTTATCCAACACCGCCGACACCTTAGCACCACTGAAAAAACGTCAACACAAACTTGGCAACAAGAAGGCCTCATGGTTCAACGATGACCTCAAGAAGTCCAAAAAACTGTGCCGCTCCCTTGAAAAGGCCTGGAAAAAAGACCCATCCACCAGCAACAAGGACGCCTTCAAAAGCGCCACCCGCATCCACCACCAACTTATCCGAAAGGCCAAGAAAACAGCATTCAAGGATCGACTTGACAACAACGCCCACAACAGCAAGGAACTTTTCAACATCGTCAAGGAATTTTCCAACCCCTCGGCCAACTCCAACGACATCACCCCCTCTCAATCCCTCTGCGACTCCCTAGCCTCATTCTTCCACAACAAGATTGCTGACATCCACAACAGCTTTGACAACCAACCCGGAAGCCAACCCACCCTACCACCTGCTGACCATCTTCCCCCCGTTAACACCCTTAACGACTGGAAACCAATCTCCACTGGGGACACCATCCGCCTGATGAATTTCATCCACTCCGGATCCCCCACAGACCCTTGCCCTCACCACATCTTCAACAAAGCAGACTCCGTCATAGCTCCGCACCTCCGAGACGTCATCAACTGCTCCTTCATCTCCGCTACCTTTCCAGAAGACTGGAAACACGCTGAACTCACCGCCCTTCTGAAAAAACCAACAGCGGACCCCACCGAACTCAAAAACTACCGCCCCATCTCGCTTCTTCCATTCCCGGCCAAAGTCATCGAGAAAGCCGTCAACAACCAACTCGCCGCCTTCCTCGAAGCCAACAAATCACTGGACCCCTCACAATCTGGCTTCCGAGCTAAACACAGCACTGAGACCGCCCTCATCGCAGCAACAGACGACATTCGAACTCTACTGGACAATGGAGACACAGTCGCCCTCATCCTCCTCGACCTCTCCGCAGCCTTCGATACAGTCTGCCACAGCACCCTTTTACAACGCCTCAGAGACATCGGAATCCAAGGAAAAGCACTGGAATGGATCACCTCGTTCCTCACCGGAAGAACCCAGAGAGTCCGCCTCCCACCATACAAGTCCGAGGCCTTTGAAATCATCTGCGGCGTACCACAAGGATCCTCTCTTAGTCCCACCCTCTTCAACGTATATATGAGCCCCCTTGCGGCCATCGCCCGCCAACACAACCTCAACATCATCTCTTACGCGGACGACACTCAACTGATCCTCTCTCTCACCAAGGACCCCAGCACCGCCAAAACTAACCTACACGAAGGAATGAAAGAAGTCGCCAAATGGATGAAACAAAGCCGTCTGAAACTGAACTCAGACAAAACAGAAGTCCTCATCTTAGGCACATCCCCCTCTGCATGGGACGACTCCTGGTGGCCGGAAGCCCTTGGAAAAGCACCCATCCCGACAAACCACGCACGGAACCTTGGCGTCATCCTGGACTCTTCACTCTCAATGAACAGACAAGTCAGCGCCGTATCCTCCTCCTGCTTTAACATTCTTCGCATGCTCAGAAAAACATTTCGCTGGATCCCCTCCGAAACAAGGAAAACAGTCACCCACGCTCTAGTCACGAGCCGACTGGACTACGGAAACACCCTCTACGCAGGCACCACCGCTAAACTCCAGAAGAAACTACAACGAATCCAAAACGCCTCAGCCAGGCTCATATTAGACATCCCACGCAACGAACACATCTCTGGTCACCTTAAAGACCTCCACTGGCTACCCGTCAATAAGAGGATCACGTTCCGACTGCTTACCCACGCACACAAATCACTCTACGACATCGGACCAGATTGCCTCAACTCTCGACTGTCCTTCTACACCCCCTCCCGCCAACTTCGCTCTTCCAGCCAAGCCTTCGCCACTGTACCTCGCATCAACAAGACCACCATGGGAGGCAGATCCTTTTCATACCTGGCGGCCAAAACATGGAACTCACTCCCCGCCTACCTTCGCCTCACCCAGAATCACCTAGCGTTCAGAAAGCAGCTTAAAACGTGGATATTTGACAAATAATCCCCCTCCCCTTCCTAAGCGCCTTGAAACCCTCTGCGTATGTAGCGCGCTATACAAATTTTATGACTTGACTTGACTTGCTTCTTCCCCTGGAGGATGCTCCGTCTGCTCTGTGCTGCTCTCTTCCTCATGTACTTCCCTTCCAAACTCCCTCCATGCGTTGTGTTACTCTCTCCCCTCTGTGTGCCTCTCCCCCTGGAGGATGCTCCGTCTGCTCTGTGTTGCTCTTCCAAACTCCCTCCATGCGTTGTGTTACTCTCTCCCCTCTGTGTGATTCTCCCCCTGGAGGATGCTTTGTCTGCTCTGTGTTGCTCTTCCAAACTCCCTCCATGCGTTGTGTTACTCTCTCCCCTCTGTGCTTCTCCCCCTGGAGGATGCTCCGTCTGCTCTGTGATGCTCTTCCAAACTCCCTCCATGCGTTGTGTTATTCTCTCCCCTCTGTGCTTCTCCCCTGGAGGATGCTCCGTCTGCTCTGTCCTGCTCTCTTCCTCATGTACTTCCCTTCCAAACTCCCTCCATGCGTTGTGTTATTCTCTCCCCTCTGTGCTTCTCCCCCTGGAGGATGCTCCGTCTGCTCTGTGCTGCTCTTCCAAACTCCCTCCATGAGTTGTGGTATTCTCTCCCCTCTGTGCTTCTCCCCCTGGAGGATACTTTGTCTTCTCTGTGTTGCTCTTCCAAACTCCCTCCATGCGTTGTGTTACTCTCTCCCCTCTGTGCTTCTCCCCCTGGAGGATGCTCCGTCTGCTCTGTGTTGCTCTCTTCCTCTTCCCCTTCCAAACTCCCTCCATGCTGTGTTACTCTTCCCCCCCCCCCCTCTGTGTGCTTCTCCACCCTGAAAACACCCCCTTCCCGCACTCCTTGTCGCTCTTCCCTTTGTGCTTCCCCAAAACCTGGAAAACACCTCCCCTGCTCCGTGTTGCTCTCCCTCGTGTGCCTCCCTCCTCTCACCACCTAAACCCCGAAACAGCATTGGCAAAACCAGCGGCCAGTCTTGTGGAGTGTTTTAGTTTTGCACAAGGGAAAACAGGCACACAGAGGCTGCGGGAAAACAGGGAGGCACACGGATGCTGCGGGAAAAGAGGGAGGCACACGGATGCTGCGGGAAAACAGGGAGGCACACGGATGCTGCGGGAAAACAGGGAGGCACACGGATGCTGCGGGAAAACAGGGAGGCACACGGAGGCTGCGGGAAAACAGAGCGGCACACGGAGGCTGCGGGAAAACAGAGCGGCCTCCGGCGGGAAAACAGAGCGGCACACAGAGGCTGCGGGAAAAACAGACACAACCTGCGCGAAAACAGGCACACGGAGGCTGTGGGAAAACGGAGGCACACGGAGGCTGTGGGAAAAACAGACACAACCTGCGCGAAAACAGAGGCACGCGTAAGCTGTGGGAAACAGAGGCACACGGAGGCTGCGGTTAAAACGGAGCGGCACACGCAACCTGCGGGAAAACCCAGGCACACGCAACCTGCGGGAAAACAGAGGAACACCACCTGCGGGGAGAATATTCGAGCCGGTTTGAAAATAAGCAAGAATCACTATTGTGGAATAGAAATCCTCCCGGCCGCGTCTCGACGCTTTGAAAATATTCAAAGTGACCAGCAGTTAATGACCGCCCAGGCGGGCATTATCAGACCCGCTCACGGGTCTGGGCGCATGAGGGGTCTGAGCAGAACAGGACCAGAAATGATGCCCACTACATGTTCGTTCGTGCGATTCGAATGGGCAAGGGGAGGGCATAAAACAACCCGGAGCCAATTATTTAAAAAAGAAATCTGGGAGATTTGTACCTAAGGTCTCTTAAACAGTGGGTGCGAAAGAAGGAGTTTGTGGTGTGGCCAGAATTAGTGGTCGGTGAAAGAAAACTTTCCTGAGAAGGCGCCAACTCAGACACTTTACCTTGAAGTTTTGCTAAATGTTTCGACTTTTAACAACGACGCAAAAGAAAGTACCAGTGAGCAAGCGGGAAGCGCATAGAAGCAGCCAGGCCAGTGCTGCCAACAGCAAAAGATGCCCCCGCCGCCCAGGCATGGAGACCACCCGCCCCGGCCCCCCAGGCATGCAGCGCATTGACAACCGCCCTGGAGGAAAAAATGGACGGGAAAGAGAAGTGGGTGGCCGTCTACCCCGCCTCGTGCCCCGATGACCGCCTCAGAAGCGCTACTTACGATGAAAAAATTCCGAGCAGGACTTCTGGGCGCTGTGAAGTTCCGCTCCGCCAGGCCGTCTGGTCGCGGAGACATGAACACGCTGGAGCCTCCACTAAGGAATGAGGCCAAACCCGAGTGCCGTCGAGCCGCCACCTATGTACCTGCCTCATTTGCATAATTAATGCCAGGTGAGTTTGGAAATGGCGGCCAGTTTGAATTTTTTCTCGGGGCTTCCATTGGCTGGGCCTTCACTGTCATCACTTCCTGCACTGAAGGATTGTGGGGTTTTTTGTGCCTTTAAAAGCAGCAGGCTGGCAGCTTGCGCGAGTTAGTTGCTTGAAACGTTCGAGGCAGAGTGTTTTATTTTTTTGGGGGTGTGTAATGGGTTGGGAAATTATTTTTTTTGTTGTTCAGACACTTTTTGTGTGTGGACTCTGTGCTTGTTTTGATCGGAGATTAATTAAGCAAAATCAGTTTCTTGTTAAGCTTTTGGGAAAGATTTACACATTTTTGGGGGGGTAGAAACGAAACGTGTATTGGGACAGTAGATTTGATTTTGTCTACGCAAAAATACAAAGTGTGACGTGTGGTTTGTTTCAACATTAAATGTCAATACAATCACTTCTTTATTTATATTTATTTAAAGTTTCATATAGCGCTTGCTTTACCCGTAGGCATCAGAGCGCTTTACATACGCACCAGAACAGCAGAAGGACATTACATAGTGGGCTGGCAGATGCCAAGCAAACCAAAGAAAGCAAGCATTTGCAATGCAATAGGTCTCGCATTGACACCAGTTTGAGCCTTTTATTTTGGTCTTCATTTTTAAAATATAAATAAATGGCATTGTAAGTTATAATGCTAATAGTTTGAATCCTCGTAAATACTAGATAATGCCTTTTATCATAGCTAAAGAATAATTGAGCATCCCATCAACTGCCAAGACCTTCTCCGTGTATGCTAGATAATTTAGATGCCTGGCAAATATATTCATGTTAGCATTACAAGAAACCTGATCATTACAAGAAAACGTAAATACACCTTTGCAAAAAATTTCCGACATAAAATGTAAAAGTGAGAGTATTTGTTTCAAGATTGAGCGTTGTATGCCTTGAGATTACCGGTGAAACGTAATTAGAGAGGGGATAATCCCCAAGTGAAATAGTAAACATGTCCTATGTTCCCGCTGTACCAAGGGAAATGAGAGGTTGATATGACTTTTCCAAGGCATGTGCATACATATATATCTATATATATATATGCAAGACTTTCCTGTGCAACAAATTACTTCACTAACATACCATTTGTACAAGGCCAGTTAATATCTCAACACAAAAACAGCATGCATGATCCAAAAAGAATTGAAATCTTAAATAATTGTAGATATCAACATGTATTTGTAGTAAACATGAAATGGCTTGCATTACTTGACCTCTGCTCCACATGGGAATTCACTTGAATTAACTATACATCGAACTGTTTTGGCTACAACGTTATATTTCATGTACCAAAATAAATATGATTAAAGTCCGACAGAATGAGCACAAAAAACCCTATAAAAAAAGTGTTTGCAATGCAGTAGGTCTCGCATTTACACGAGTGTAGGCAATTGGCCTTGTAAATGACAATGCCCTTTATTTATGTTTTGAAAACCAAAACATAAATAAAGGACATTGTCATTTACAATGCCAATTGCTCGAACTGCATAAATGCAATAGTTTAACATGAAGCTAAATAACGTTTGCCTGGTCAGTTATGGAATATAATAAAAATGTTATGTTACCTTGTGTTAAGTTATGTGTTTGGTTCTGTTGTGGCATGTTTTATGTGAAGTTGGGCTGCTCTATGATCTAAAGATTCAAGCACCTGACCTATTCGGGGTATTTTCGTTCTGGTGCCCCCTTCATGGAAAATATGGAATATCATCTTTTGTTTCGTGAAATTTGCTGTGTTTTTTTGTTATCAGTTTTGTAAGACTGGGATCACAACCCCCATCACTGGTGTACAGTGGCAGGGAGGTGCCACAGTCTTATGTAATACTATTACATAATGCTTGCACGATTAATTATGTGAAACAATCTAGTTTACTCTACTCAGTCCAGGCAAACAGCGGGTTTGCCTTGTAGCGGAAACAACTAATGTAGATATAATAATCGTGTGAATATTCAGTGGCAACACCACCTGTGCTTGACAATCGCATCAAAGATGGAGCTGGTGACCGCACTCTTCCCGCAATCTGAGAACGGGCCGCCATTTGTCATCTAAAGCTATGCGTCTATTAACCCCTGAGTGCCTGGGTGGGGGAGGGGCATTCGAACAGGTTACAGGCTCAACAAGACCCCCCCCCCCCCCCCCACACACACACACACACACACACACACACACACACACACACACACAACGTAATCCTCGGGTGGAGAGCGTGCTGCCAGTTGTGCCTGTTTATCTTTTAAGTTGTATACGGCCCACAGTTGCAAACTAAAGGGAATCATGCATGTACGTGACAATGTCCAAACATGATCTGAATAGTCAGACGACGAGGTGCACACTTTTTATCATGCCTGAGAAGTGTGAGCCCAAGTTTCTGATCACAAGTGCACTTGTATCACCTCATTTAGCGCTGCACAAACACACACAACATAATATCACAAAGTAGGGTGACCCGCTGGCATAGGTGAGTGTCAAAATTCAGGACAGAAATTTGGGACAAAATGTACGTTTTCAGACACATCAGAGAAGGTCGTACAGTAGTGTATAAGTAAGTAAATAGATAACCAACATAAATACATGTCAACATAAGTTTATATTAAGTTGAGACAATCGTGCACCTCATCGTTTTGGTATGTGCACAGCTTTGAGCAACTGTGCAGCTCTTTTTGTGGTATTTCATATGATATTTTGTTTACAGTTTGGGGTTTCTTTGAAGTGTTGTCCCACCTGCACTGCAGGGGATGCAGAGACCTTCATCCTTCATTACGCCCCTTCACCAAAGTCCTCCCTCTGCGCAGATTCCCTCACTATCCACCCCCATGGTGCCCCTCATCCCTATATAGCCCGTCGCTCATGTGTATGTCTTTTATTTCATAGTGCTGCTCCGACCAATGTAGGGTGTTGAGCGCTTCAGCTCACACACTTATTGGTCAGAGACAATGACTCATATAAGTATGTAAATCAATGTATAGGGAATGTTACTTAAGGCAAGGAGGGCTACAAGGTGTAGGAGTCACAAGGCATCCATACTGGTAGCTACTATATGCAGGGTCACTGGAATTATGCAGCAGGGAGGGCCAAATTATGCTGCAGGGTAGATGACATTATTTTTTCAAGAAAAGAGAATTTATGCAGCGTAATGCTGCAAATTTTGTCATAGTATTACCATATTATTTTCTCATTTGTGTACATTTCAACACTTTCTGGTCATAGGTTGCACCTCGTTAGTACCTGTATAACACACAAATATAGTAATATGCAAAGGAAGGTGACCAGTCAACCTTTACAAAGGGCCTTTGCAATACATCGCTGTCTTTTTAGTTATTTTTTAACCATTTGAGGTAGCAACTGTTTTTAAATTGGAATCTTCAGCTATATTCAGCTAATGATGGATTATGTGGCACATGCGGCAAATCCATCCATCATGCGAAAACTGTTGAAGCCGCACAATTGCGCAATTCCAGTGACCCGGAAATACAAACTGAGGATATAACACATAACATAGTGGTGGGGGTTGTTTTTACAATTCTAATGCAAATAAATACTTTTCTCTGCATGTTTCACTTTGTGTCTTACAAGAGGCGCATTATGCCTCTATGCTTCTTTATGATGAGTCAAAACCGGGATTAGTGAAACCTCAGATCTGGCCAAGAGATACATTAATCACCAGAGTTAAAAGAGACATTTTTGTTATAGCCTGAAAATTGAAGTAGTGCAAAGCACTCCGAAGTCTTTGCCTTTCATCCTGTCGGATATTTCAAAATGTAGCTTTGTCCTCCAGCACGGCTCCTACACAAAAGCAGCATGCAGTGCCCTAGGCCTATGCAGAGGACGGCACGCCACACTCTGTAACTACACAAGGGCCCATTGCAAGGGAGTAGCCAGAAAAATAAAATACCCACACTTTATATGGCACTAAATATAGGAGCAAAGTGAGCTATCCTGGTCTTTCCTTTTGAAGTCTGGGAAAATTGTTCCCCTTATAAAAGTTTGCAAAAATAATGCAAAATTATGCTTTTTACAGCAGGAAAGAAACTTTATCAAAAAGTGCATTTACCTACATTGACGTTTGTCTGTAATTCTTTCCGTCTTTAAATTTTCTTTATTTCCTTATGTCCTTCGTTCTATCCACCTTTGTCATCTACTTTCTTCTTTACATCCTCCATTTATTTTCTTTCTATCTTTCTGTCTGTGCATCCTTTCATTTAGTCTCAGTCTCTCTCTATTCGTTAAAATCATTTTTAATTTTCTTTTCATATTTCCATATTCCACATTAACATTCATTTGTGTTCCATTTTTCCATTTGATCATCCTCTTGTCCTTCCTTCCATTGTTAAATCTAAATCTTTCCAGCATTCTTTCAGTCTTTGCATTCTAGTCTTCCTTCGCTTTCTTCCTCTATTTGCCTTGTGCTTTTTTTTTACTTACCATTATCATAATTTTCTTTCTGTCACCCCTTTTGGCTATTTTGGCACCCCCTGCCCCTTTGCGCCCCCCATCATCCCCAATAATAGATTTTTCTTCCCATCTGCGAGTGAATCAGAAGTTACACCAATTAGAACTAGTTCCCATGTCAGAATAACTGTAGACCCAAACAATACTGCCAAAAATGTCTGGATAGCAGAGAAAAATAAAGATAACTGAGGGCAGAGAAAAAACATATGCAATGCATCAGCTGCGAACACCCCACATCTACTGCATGATGTACCTGTAGTAGTCCCCCATTTGGACATTTTTGAGGGTGTATAATATAGGTCAAATATGGCCATATAGTGCTGTGAGCGTGATCTGCCAGTAATCAAAATACTGTTCGCCTGAACAATAAATTCCTCTAACTGAATAGGATCACTACCCAACTTTTCAGCCCATCTCCCTTGAAGAGCCTCTATATCGTCTAGGCATGGAGAGATAAGTAAGTTATAATAATGTCTTATTGATTTTTTGCTAAACATACTGTCAATAAAAGGAATCCTCCGCAAGCCAGAGCGTTCCTGCACGGATAGAGTGTTGAAGAAACTATGTACCTGCAAATACTTAAAGTAGTCATTACTTGTTAGATTATACTTAACTAGAAGCTCAGAAAAAGAGATGAGCTGATCATTCTGCCACAGATCACCCACACAATGAATTCTGCAGCTACGCCATCTAATCATAACATGGTCTTGAAAGACCGGGGGGGGGAATGCTTAATGTTTAATTCAATTTCTAGGAATGCCTAACATGTCAGTGCTTATTTGTTTTAAAAAAATAATAATCTGGGCCCAAAGTTTTGGTTCCTAAGAGCGCAGTTGGTTTTATGGAAGCTTGGAGTGCCCGATACCAAGGCTGTATATTGTTTATTGTAGGTTATTAGACCTCGTTAATTCACTCCCAGACACTTCCTGACTTTGTTACTCTAGTGCAGTGGTCTTCAAACTGTGGGGCGCGCCTCCCTGGGTGCGTGGAGACATCTCAAGAGGGCGCCAGTCGACCATTTGCAAACACTAGCATAATGTTGTTGATACCCTACAAAGTAGGTAATGTACTAATGCTATAATAGTGACACTGATAGTGAAGAGGTAGTGTACTATTGCAATGAGAATGACACATATAAAGAATAGACATTGCATTAATGATATGATATTGACACTTATAATGAATAGGCAGTGTATCAATACTGTAGTAATAATACTTTTAGAGAATAGGCATTGTAACAGTACAATGGGAGTAATGGCCCTAAAAAACAGTGCTATTATATGAACAGTCACAGAAGAAAAGCAGTGCACTATTGCAATGCTAATGACATACATAGATAATAGGCAATGCATTAATGCTATGATAGTGACACCTATGGAGAATATACACTGAATGTTATGTTAATGACACTTATAGAAAATATGCATTGCATCAATGCTATATTAATGACACCTACATAGAACAGACACTGCATTAGTACAATGGGAGTGATACTCACACAAAATAGTCAATGTATAATGCTATAATAGTGACACTGATAGAGAATAGGTAGCACAATAGTGCAATGAAAATGACATACATAGAGAATAGTCAAGGCTCTAATACTATAATAGTGTCACTAATATGGAATAGGCAGTATACTAATACTGTAGGAATGACACCTATAAATAATTAGATATTGCACCAGTACATGTGGAATTATACACACAGGAAACAGGCAATGCATTAATGCTATTATATTGATACTTAGAGAAAAAGCAGTGCATTTGTTAAATGAAATGACATATATAGAGAATAGGCATTGCACTAATGCTATGAAAGTGACATCCATAAAGAAGATGCAGTTCATTACTGCTATATGAATAACATCTATAGAGAATATATTTTGCATTAATGGCGTAAGAGTTACACCTATAGATAAGAAGCATTGCATTAATGCTGTTATAGTAGCACTTATAAAGAATATAAACACTCATGCTAAGTGCAATGGAAGTAATATGTATAAATTATAGAAAGTTTACTAAAGATTACTTTCTTTCTTTAACACCAATTAACCTTTAAATAAATGATTGGCTGTCTATTTAACATATTTTTGTTCTTATTGCTGAATCCAGTAAACAGCAGTCTAGTGCTCCTGTTGACTAGGGGCCACATGCAAAGGGCAAGGGGAATGATAGTCTTGCGCTAGGTCATTAATACTTTGAATATTAATGATTTAGAGCATGACTGGAAGTAGTGGCTGTCCACTCTGGGCCACTCAGGGTCTTGAGTTAGTTCAGCAGTAGGGAACTGCTCCTGCAATAGACCGCTAATTTACCATATTTTTTTTTCTTTAAATAACTTTGTAAGCTTTGAACTTAGCGCCATGCAAACACACATACAGACACACACATCAACCCAAGCAAATGCAAATTGATACCTAAGTCCATAAACTCACACTTATAATTATAACTATATAACACCAGAAAGAACTCTGGTAAGGTTGGAGACATGTTCTTAACACAGAACCAACATGATACAAGCACAAAAATGTTTTTTACCAAACTAATATTCACATAACAAGCACATTTCCCACCTTAACTAGTCTTTGAGAAGTACCAGAACCATGAGGCAAGCCACACAGATTTTAAAATGCCTACAAACGACAGAAGAGTGCTCTGCTAATGCTAGTAATTCTGTTATCAGCACACAGATACTAGCTTATGATTTGATTTGAAGCATGCTGCCAGTGTGCATCTATTGCTAAGGGAGCCCATGTCACTGGCTATGTATTTTAACAAGAAGTACCAGCTTCATACTAGTAGATGGCTTTGTCTACGCCAGACCCATCACAGAAGCCATTACTGTCAGCCCATCTCAGCAAGTGCACACTCTTGGGAGCTTAATCCAAAGCATCCCTTTTCCATATGAGAATAACACAATGACTTCATCTGACCTAGCTTATACTCGAAATTTAAACTACAGATCAACTCTAGCTCTCTTTGGTAATGTCCAGATTCTAGGATCGGAATCTCCTGAAATACCCATTTTCAAAGAAATTTGATTTACTATCAACATAATACACAAAATCACAGCTTGGAAAACCTGCATTAATGAGATCGTAATGGGTTTTGATTTGCTCAGCAGCTAATAGAATACATTTATATGGCTCACTACTAAGGTCTGAGGGGAAACGAAAATAGGTTTGACAAAGGACATGGTGCCACTGTCATGAGAGTTGGACAACAACAGTATTTGATACCTTGACATGGAAAGGTGCTGAGTTTTAGTAGTCACTAACAGGGCTGACACGGCATGGGATACAGTGACCCTAGCAGGTGATCTTACCACAGTATTCCCAGAGGCATCATCTAGATAACTAGCAATAGCCATCGGTAAGCCATTGTGCCACCTTAGGGCAAAGTGAGAGGGCGAGCTGAACTAATGATTGATTCAGATATCCAGTCCCAGATTTACTGTGTATTTGCCTGGGCGCACACTTTGTGAGGTGGTGCAAATGGCAGCATTGATCAACTTTGTGGCACAAAACATATTCTGCTAAAAAATTTGACATGAGCACGATGCCAAAATGCTATGTGTCAAATAGTAGCAAACTCTTAATAATGAATGGAAATGGGGCGTAACGTGGAAGCAGCACAGACATCTATGCGACTCTCATAAAGATAGACGTATAAAAACTAATATGACTTGACTTTTCCATGAAAGTCTACCGATAAATAAAACCAAGTGCAAACAATGGGCAAGCGGAATATCATGTTATCTTCCACACAAACCATGTAATTTTCTCAAATTACATATTTTATTCAGCAGGCATGTGGGTAATCGCCATTCCAAATAACTTTTACTTGAGGGTGTACCTTGAGTACAAACATTACACAATATCCTGTTTTCTTGCCTTTACATGAAATCCAGAATTAGGAAATACTTGAGATTACCTTTTCATTATTAACATTTTACCTGGGATTACTATACCGCAAGGACATACTAATGGTAGAATATACGCCATACAAAATAAAATCCTATAAATTATTGGACAATTTGCAAAACATATAAAAAATGTAGCCTTTTGTATTGAAAGCAAAAACAACATTATTTTATGTATTACTGCAATAAATGCTAAATATTTTTTATAATGTAAATAGATGTTTCCTGTAACAAAAGTTCATTTAAAGAACAAATTATATTGTAACATGTATGAACGCAAATAAATCTTGTTATGAAAAACACTTATTGCAGTATTATGAATAGGTATACATCAGCACAATCAAAAATGTTATCTTTGGTAAATGCGTAAATTAAAATGGCGGCTACTATGTCTTATAACCGCGTTGTCAAGCAATGCGGTCTAGTCTTTTTTTCTCGCGTGTGTTGTTGTACATATGGTGCATATGTTTACTCTACTCAGTCCAGGCAAACAGCGGGTTTGCCTTGTAGCGGAAACAACTAATGTAGATACAATAATCGTGTGAATATTCAGTGGCAACACCACCTGTGCTTGACAATCGCATCAAAGATGGAGCTGGTGACCGCACTCTTCCCGCAATCTGAGAACGGGCCGCCATTTGTCATCTAAAGCTATGCGTCTATTAACCCCTGAGTGCCTGGGTGGGGGAGGGGCATTCGAACAGGTTACAGGCTCAACAAGACCCCCCCCCCCCCCCCCCCCACACACACACACACACACACACACACACACACACACACACACACACACAACGTAATCCTCGGGTGGAGAGCGTGCTGCCAGTTGTGCCTGTTTATCTTTTAAGTTGTATACGGCCCACAGTTGCAAACTAAAGGGAATCATGCATGTACGTGACAATGTCCAAACATGATCTGAATAGTCAGACGACGAGGTGCACACTTTTTATCATGCCTGAGAAGTGTGAGCCCAAGTTTCTGATCACAAGTGCACTTGTATCACCTCATTTAGCGCTGCACAAACACACACAACATAATATCACAAAGTAGGGTGACCCGCTGGCATAGGTGAGTGTCAAAATTCAGGACAGAAATTTGGGACAAAATGTACGTTTTCAGACACATCAGAGAAGGTCGTACAGTAGTGTATAAGTAAGTAAATAGATAACCAACATAAATACATGTCAACATAAGTTTATATTAAGTTGAGACAATCGTGCACCTCATCGTTTTGGTATGTGCACAGCTTTGAGCAACTGTGCAGCTCTTTTTGTGGTATTTCATATGATATTTTGTTTACAGTTTGGGGTTTCTTTGAAGTGTTGTCCCACCTGCACTGCAGGGGATGCAGAGACCTTCATCCTTCATTACGCCCCTTCACCAAAGTCCTCCCTCTGCGCAGATTCCCTCACTATCCACCCCCATGGTGCCCCTCATCCCTATATAGCCCGTCGCTCATGTGTATGTCTTTTATTTCATAGTGCTGCTCCGACCAATGTAGGGTGTTGAGCGCTTCAGCTCACACACTTATTGGTCAGAGACAATGACTCATATAAGTATGTAAATCAATGTATAGGGAATGTTACTTAAGGCAAGGAGGGCTACAAGGTGTAGGAGTCACAAGGCATCCATACTGGTAGCTACTATATGCAGGGTCACTGGAATTATGCAGCAGGGAGGGCCAAATTATGCTGCAGGGTAGATGACATTATTTTTTCAAGAAAAGAGAATTTATGCAGCGTAATGCTGCAAATTTTGTCATAGTATTACCATATTATTTTCTCATTTGTGTACATTTCAACACTTTCTGGTCATAGGTTGCACCTCGTTAGTACCTGTATAACACACAAATATAGTAATATGCAAAGGAAGGTGACCAGTCAACCTTTACAAAGGGCCTTTGCAATACATCGCTGTCTTTTTAGTTATTTTTTAACCATTTGAGGTAGCAACTGTTTTTAAATTGGAATCTTCAGCTATATTCAGCTAATGATGGATTATGTGGCACATGCGGCAAATCCATCCATCATGCGAAAACTGTTGAAGCCGCACAATTGCGCAATTCCAGTGACCCGGAAATACAAACTGAGGATATAACACATAACATAGTGGTGGGGGTTGTTTTTACAATTCTAATGCAAATAAATACTTTTCTCTGCATGTTTCACTTTGTGTCTTACAAGAGGCGCATTATGCCTCTATGCTTCTTTATGATGAGTCAAAACCGGGATTAGTGAAACCTCAGATCTGGCCAAGAGATACATTAATCACCAGAGTTAAAAGAGACATTTTTGTTATAGCCTGAAAATTGAAGTAGTGCAAAGCACTCCGAAGTCTTTGCCTTTCATCCTGTCGGATATTTCAAAATGTAGCTTTGTCCTCCAGCACGGCTCCTACACAAAAGCAGCATGCAGTGCCCTAGGCCTATGCAGAGGACGGCACGCCACACTCTGTAACTACACAAGGGCCCATTGCAAGGGAGTAGCCAGAAAAATAAAATACCCACACTTTATATGGCACTAAATATAGGAGCAAAGTGAGCTATCCTGGTCTTTCCTTTTGAAGTCTGGGAAAATTGTTCCCCTTATAAAAGTTTGCAAAAATAATGCAAAATTATGCTTTTTACAGCAGGAAAGAAACTTTATCAAAAAGTGCATTTACCTACATTGACGTTTGTCTGTAATTCTTTCCGTCTTTAAATTTTCTTTATTTCCTTATGTCCTTCGTTCTATCCACCTTTGTCATCTACTTTCTTCTTTACATCCTCCATTTATTTTCTTTCTATCTTTCTGTCTGTGCATCCTTTCATTTAGTCTCAGTCTCTCTCTATTCGTTAAAATCATTTTTAATTTTCTTTTCATATTTCCATATTCCACATTAACATTCATTTGTGTTCCATTTTTCCATTTGATCATCCTCTTGTCCTTCCTTCCATTGTTAAATCTAAATCTTTCCAGCATTCTTTCAGTCTTTGCATTCTAGTCTTCCTTCGCTTTCTTCCTCTATTTGCCTTGTGCTTTTTTTTTACTTACCATTATCATAATTTTCTTTCTGTCACCCCTTTTGGCTATTTTGGCACCCCCTGCCCCTTTGCGCCCCCCATCATCCCCAATAATAGATTTTTCTTCCCATCTGCGAGTGAATCAGAAGTTACACCAATTAGAACTAGTTCCCATGTCAGAATAACTGTAGACCCAAACAATACTGCCAAAAATGTCTGGATAGCAGAGAAAAATAAAGATAACTGAGGGCAGAGAAAAAACATATGCAATGCATCAGCTGCGAACACCCCACATCTACTGCATGATGTACCTGTAGTAGTCCCCCATTTGGACATTTTTGAGGGTGTATAATATAGGTCAAATATGGCCATATAGTGCTGTGAGCGTGATCTGCCAGTAATCAAAATACTGTTCGCCTGAACAATAAATTCCTCTAACTGAATAGGATCACTACCCAACTTTTCAGCCCATCTCCCTTGAAGAGCCTCTATATCGTCTAGGCATGGAGAGATAAGTAAGTTATAATAATGTCTTATTGATTTTTTGCTAAACATACTGTCAATAAAAGGAATCCTCCGCAAGCCAGAGCGTTCCTGCACGGATAGAGTGTTGAAGAAACTATGTACCTGCAAATACTTAAAGTAGTCATTACTTGTTAGATTATACTTAACTAGAAGCTCAGAAAAAGAGATGAGCTGATCATTCTGCCACAGATCACCCACACAATGAATTCTGCAGCTACGCCATCTAATCATAACATGGTCTTGAAAGACCGGGGGGGGGGAATGCTTAATGTTTAATTCAATTTCTAGGAATGCCTAACATGTCAGTGCTTATTTGTTTTAAAAAAATAATAATCTGGGCCCAAAGTTTTGGTTCCTAAGAGCGCAGTTGGTTTTATGGAAGCTTGGAGTGCCCGATACCAAGGCTGTATATTGTTTATTGTAGGTTATTAGACCTCGTTAATTCACTCCCAGACACTTCCTGACTTTGTTACTCTAGTGCAGTGGTCTTCAAACTGTGGGGCGCGCCTCCCTGGGTGCGTGGAGACATCTCAAGAGGGCGCCAGTCGACCATTTGCAAACACTAGCATAATGTTGTTGATACCCTACAAAGTAGGTAATGTACTAATGCTATAATAGTGACACTGATAGTGAAGAGGTAGTGTACTATTGCAATGAGAATGACACATATAAAGAATAGACATTGCATTAATGATATGATATTGACACTTATAATGAATAGGCAGTGTATCAATACTGTAGTAATAATACTTTTAGAGAATAGGCATTGTAACAGTACAATGGGAGTAATGGCCCTAAAAAACAGTGCTATTATATGAACAGTCACAGAAGAAAAGCAGTGCACTATTGCAATGCTAATGACATACATAGATAATAGGCAATGCATTAATGCTATGATAGTGACACCTATGGAGAATATACACTGAATGTTATGTTAATGACACTTATAGAAAATATGCATTGCATCAATGCTATATTAATGACACCTACATAGAACAGACACTGCATTAGTACAATGGGAGTGATACTCACACAAAATAGTCAATGTATAATGCTATAATAGTGACACTGATAGAGAATAGGTAGCACAATAGTGCAATGAAAATGACATACATAGAGAATAGTCAAGGCTCTAATACTATAATAGTGTCACTAATATGGAATAGGCAGTATACTAATACTGTAGGAATGACACCTATAAATAATTAGATATTGCACCAGTACATGTGGAATTATACACACAGGAAACAGGCAATGCATTAATGCTATTATATTGATACTTAGAGAAAAAGCAGTGCATTTGTTAAATGAAATGACATATATAGAGAATAGGCATTGCACTAATGCTATGAAAGTGACATCCATAAAGAAGATGCAGTTCATTACTGCTATATGAATAACATCTATAGAGAATATATTTTGCATTAATGGCGTAAGAGTTACACCTATAGATAAGAAGCATTGCATTAATGCTGTTATAGTAGCACTTATAAAGAATATAAACTAATGCTAAGTGCAATGGAAGTAATATGTATAAATAATAGAAAGTTTACTAAAGTTACTTTCTTTCTTTAACACCAATTAACCTTTAAATAAATGATTGGCTGTCTATTTAACATATTTTTGTTCTTATTGCTGAATCCAGTAAACAGCAGTCTAGTGCTCCTGTTGACTAGGGGGCCACATGCAAAGGGCAAGGGGAATGATAGTCTTGCGCTAGGTCATTAATACTTTGAATATTAATTATTTAGAGCATGACTGGGAAGTAGTGGCTGTCCACTCTGGGCCACTCAGGGTCTTGAGTTAGTTCAGCAGTAGGGAACTGCTCCTGCAATAGACCGCTAAATTTACCATATTTTTTTTTCTTTAAATAACTTTGTAAGCTTTGAACTTAGCGCCATGCAAACACACATACAGACACACACATCAACCCAAGCAAATGCAAATTGATACCTAAGTCCATAAACTCACACTTATAATTATAACTATATAACACCAGAAAGAACTCTGGTAAGGTTGGAGACATGTTCTTAACACAGAACCAACATGATACAAGCACAAAAATGTTTTTTACCAAACTAATATTCACATAACAAGCACATTTCCCACCTTAACTAGTCTTTGAGAAGTACCAGAACCATGAGGCAAGCCACACAGATTTTAAAATGCCTACAAACGACAGAAGAGTGCTCTGCTAATGCTAGTAATTCTGTTATCAGCACACAGATACTAGCTTATGATTTGATTTGAAGCATGCTGCCAGTGTGCATCTATTGCTAAGGGAGCCCATGTCACTGGCTATGTATTTTAACAAGAAGTACCAGCTTCATACTAGTAGATGGCTTTGTCTACGCCAGACCCATCACAGAAGCCATTACTGTCAGCCCATCTCAGCAAGTGCACACTCTTGGTAGCTTAATCCAAAGCATCCCTTTTCCATATGAGAATAACACAATGACTTCACCTGACCTAGCTTATACTCGAAATTTAAACTACAGATCAACTCTAGCTCTCTTTGGTAATGTCCAGATTCTAGGATCGGAATCTCCTGAAATACCCATTTTCAAAGAAATTTGATTTACTATCAACATAATACACAAAATCACAGCTTGGAAAACCTGCATTAATGAGATCGTAATGGGTTTTGATTTGCTCAGCAGCTAATAGAATACATTTATATGGCTCACTACTAAGGTCTGAGGGGAAACGAAAATAGGTTTGACAAAGGACATGGTGCCACTGTCATGAGAGTTGGACAACAACAGTATTTCATACCTTGACATGGAAAGGTGCTGAGTTTTAGTAGTCACTAACAGGGCTGACACGGCATGGGATACAGTGACCCTAGCAGGTGATCTTACCACAGTATTCCCAGAGGCATCATCTAGATAACTAGCAATAGCCATCGGTAAGCCATTGTGCCACCTTAGGGCAAAGTGAGAGGGCGAGCTGAACTAATGATTGATTCAGATATCCAGTCCCAGATTTACTGTGTATTTGCCTGGGCGCACACTTTGTGAGGTGGTGCAAATGGCAGCATTGATCAACTTTGTGGCACAAAACATATTCTGCTAAAAATTTGACATGAGCACGATGCCAAAATGCTATGTGTCAAATAGTAGCAAACTCTTAATAATGAATGGAAATGGGGCGTAACGTGGAAGCAGCACAGACATCTATGCGACTCTCATAAAGATAGACGTATAAAAACTAATATGACTTGACTTTTCCATGAAAGTCTACCGATAAATAAAACCAAGTGCAAACAATGGGCAAGCGGAATATCATGTTATCTTCCACACAAACCATGTAATTTTCTCAAATTACATATTTTATTCAGCAGGCATGTGGGTAATCGCCATTCCAAATAACTTTTACTTGAGGGTGTACCTTGAGTACAAACATTACACAATATCCTGTTTTCTTGCCTTTACATGAAATCCAGAATTAGGAAATACTTGAGATTACCTTTTCATTATTAACATTTTACCTGGGATTACTATACCGCAAGGACATACTAATGGTAGAATATACGCCATACAAAATAAAATCCTATAAATTATTGGACAATTTGCAAAACATATAAAAAATGTAGCCTTTTGTATTGAAAGCAAAAACAACATTATTTTATGTATTACTGCAATAAATGCTAAATATTTTTTATAATGTAAATAGATGTTTCCTGTAACAAAAGTTCATTTAAAGAACGAATTATATTGTAACATGTATGAACGCAAATAAATCTTGTTATGAAAAACACTTATTGCAGTATTATGAATAGGTATACATCAGCACAATCAAAAATGTTATCTTTGGTAAATGCGTAAATTAAAATGGCGGCTACTATGTCTTATAACCGCGTTGTCAAGCAATGCGGTCTAGTCTTTTTTTCTCGCGTGTGTTGTTTTAATGGACGTATGCAACAGCCAATGAAATTGCAACGTTCTGTTACGTAGCGTAACAATGCGTGCACATTAAATATTTAGATTGTACCTGCGTAGTTCGAAGAAATGGCGACCTGGTGTGCGTCTAATCGGTAAGCTTGTTTTTTGACATTGGGATTAATTTATTAATATGTATGTAATTATATATTGTTTGTAGAATAATCGCTATGTTTAGTTAACGCAGGTGTATTTTATTAGGAAGTTGTGTAGTACGGCAGCAAATGTATTCGTTGTTACGTAACGCATAATGCGTGCGCGTTAAATATTTAAATCGTAACTGCGTAGTTTGAAGAAGTGTCGACTCAGCTGTGCATCTAATCAGTAAGTTTGTTTACTGAAATTAAATTAATTTATTAATATGTATGTAATTATGAATTGTTTGTAAAATAATCGATATGTTTTTGTTAACGTGGGTGTATTTTATTACGAAGTTGTGTAGCACGGCAGAAAATGTATTGATTAAAGCTACTAATTTTGCACTCACCGTTACGTACAATGTGTGCAAAACATAATAATTAATGTTTGCGACTGCGCGTTCAAGGTCTTTGTACGATACATTTTACATTGTTAGGAATGTTGTATAGTAAGCGTTGTATAGTATGTGCACAATTAGTATAAATAAAAGCTTGCAATTTTGCGCACGCCATTATACAACCCATGTGTGTAGCATGTACCTTTATGGATAGTAATAATTGTGCATGCACCATATGTACAATGTCTGCAAAACATAACAATGAATGCTTGTAACTGCGCATGCCTGTTTCTTGTAAAGTACGGTTTATATCATTAGTAAATTTGTATAGTAACAGTTTTATAGTATGTGCATAGTAGTTATAAATAAATGTTTGTAACTTTCCGTGCACCAATACAAGCCCATGTGTGTAGCACGTACCTTAATGCTTGTAACTTTATGCGCGCCTTATGTCGGATATGTGCGTTTTGTAGGAATAAATACTTGTTACTCTGTACTACCTTTGCTTGAGAAATTATATATAAAGTTGTGTGGCGGCTATGTGCAAGATCTGTCTGAAAGCTTTAAATTTTGCGGGCGCCATTATGTGGCATGTGTGAGTAACTTGTAAATTATAAGTTGCGTAGTGGCTATATATAAGGTGTATGAAATAATACTTGTTAATTTGCACGCGTCATTATGTGGCATGTGTGTAGGACTATTTTGCAATGAATTGTGTGGTAATTATCTATATGAGTAATTAATTAATATTTGCGAGTTTGCTTGGGCTATTACATGGGAGGTATGCAGCACGTACTTTAATGTTTGAAACTTTGCACATTATTATGTGGCATGTATGTAGCATGTATTTAAATGCTTTGAATTTTCTGCAGGCCATATTGTGGCATGTGTGCAGCATACTAATTTATACCTATTAATGTGTGATACCTTTTTGTAAATAGTGTTTAATGGCTATGTATAAGCAGTATTAATTAATACTTCGAATTTGCACACGTTTTCATGCAGCATGTGCACGATACATACTAATAAACGCTTGTAACTGCGCATGTGCTTGTATAAGTTATACACTTTTACTGCTTATTTTTTGGCGCGTACTTATTATAATGTTGGAGAAGTTGTACTATATACTATACAAACAAATTAATACTTGCAAGTTCACAAATAAATTAATATTTGCGAGTTTGCGCGCGCCATTACATAGGATGTATGCAGCCCGTACTTCAGCAATAACGCTTGCGACTGAACATGCTGTTCTAAGTGAAGCATTTTTAATGCTTAACATTTGGTGCGTACTTGTTATAATGTTAAAGACATTGTACTGGATATACATATGTGATAGGAACAAATTAATACTTGTAAGTTGACAAATTATTCAATATTTGCGAGTTTGCACGCGCTATTACGTCGGATGTATGCAGCCTGTAGTTCAATGTTTGCAAGTTTACGTGCTATTATGTGAGATGTATGCGGCATGTATTTAAATGCTTGTAAAACCGCATTTGGTCCCAGCTATTACGCTTGGGATTCCATTGGGATATAAAATAATTAGGCTAGATCGCCCCGTGAAAACTGGTAGGGGGGTGGCCATTGTCTATAAGGACATTTTCACGATTACCATCTTGGACCAAAGCTGTACCAGCGACATTGAAATTTTGGTTTTTAAAATAAGCAGCCACATGGGGATCAGCTGGAAGGGGGCATTGGTGTATCGTCCCCCTGGCCCCTGTGCGGCTGCCTCTACGATATTAATGGAGACTTTGGCACCCCACATCTGTATGGGGACCAACTTCTTACTCCTCGTTGATTTTAACATTCATAGCGAACACTTGGACAATGTGGAAGCTCAAACTATGTTAACAGATTTAGCCACTTTTGGCCTGAAACAGTGTAATAATGGCCCTACCCATCAAGCCGGACACATTCTGGACTTAATTCTATCGAACTCTCACATGCTGACCTGTTTTCCTCCCAAACAGGTAGAATGGACGGATCACTCTGTGATAGAATTCACTTTACCCACCCTGATAGAGAAACGCCCTCAACCTGCCCTTCTACCACTCTGGCGCAGACAGTGGTACAAAGTGTATTCAGAGGTTTTTTAAGACACTTTTGAATCCCGGGGCATTCTTACCTCTGATACCTCTGACATTGCTCTCTCCAAATTCAACATGGCTCTAGACACTTCAGTGAATTCTATCGCTCCTTTAAGAGCGTGTAATCAGTGGTCCAATCTTCGCCAGGAATTGTGGTACTCGGACCTGCTGCAATCTGAAAAGAAAGTATGTAGGAAGTTGGAGAAGACCTGGAGAAATTCCCATACTATAGTAGATACAACCCATTATCACTCTGTGTGGAGACTCTATAATAAAAATATTAGAGCAGAACGGAAGAATCACATTATCTCTCAATTGGCTGAGGCAGGTAAGGACCCGAAAGTATTATATCAGGTTCTTCAAATGTTTACCAAACCCATAGCTTGTGAAAGTCCTGAGACTGTGTCTCAACAACTCTGTGACGATACTGCCAGATACTTCCTGAATTAAATTGAGTCCATCTACGAAAAAATCGCTCAATCAAGAATTGTAGCCGACACCAGTGATCCTCCCCAGGGCTCATTACAGGGGACTGAAGACATTAGTTCCATAAAAATGTCCTCTATACCAGAGATCACATTGGATAATGTCAATAATCTGATTAGCACAGTTAAATCAGGATGTCCGGTGGATCTTGTCCCTGCCCGTATGATGCATCTAATAGGAGACACACTCAGTCCGACTATTCAGACACTGATCAATCTTTCTCTATCTGAAGGTTCAGTTCCATCAGAGTGGAAGAACGCCCTAGTAAAACCCATTAGGAAAAACCCTTCAGTCCCTTGGTCTGACATGTCTAATTTGAGGCCTATCTCTCTCCTGCCTTACCTTAGTAAATTAATGGAGAAGCATGTCAATTACCATCTCTCGAGTTTCATTGAGCGGGTCGGGTGCCTAGACCACTCCCAATCTGGGTTCAGGCCGAAATATAGTACCGAAACCGCCCTACTATCTGTTACGGATAACATACGTATGTCCTTAGACAGAGGTCTGTCTGTGGTGTTGGTGCTGCTGGATTTGTCAGCAGCATTCGACACCATATCCCATGCCATCCTTTTAAAGAGGCTGGAGGAGATTGGACTAGAAAAATCTGCTCTGGCGTGGTTTGCTAGCTTCCTAACGGATCGTACCCAGCGGGTGAACATGGGGGCATTTAGTTCCGCCTCATCCAAAATCACTAAAGGAGTTCCGCAGGGCTCCTGTCTCAGCCCTACGCTGTTTAATGTTTATGTTGCCCCTTTGGCTGGAATCATGAGATCCTATGGGTTTCTTCCCATATTTTACGCTGATGATACCCAGCTGTTGTTCACCTTTAAAACCTTTACTCCTGCGGTAAGGCAAGCCTTCTCGAATGGCATGACGGAGGTCTCCAGCGGATGACCAATAACTTTCTCCAATGTAATGTGGAAAAGTCCGAAGTCATGTTGTTCAGGGAAGCTAAAATTCTGTGGACTCCAGACTGGTGGCCTGCTAGCCTAGGAGCGGCCCCCTCTCCTAAACAGGTGGTAAAAAATCTGGGGGTCCGTCTCGACCAGGACCTCACACTTCAACATCATACTAACATCACTGTGGGGTCCTGTTTTCACGTCATCAGTCTTCTTCGGAAGGTATTCCCCCTCCTACCTGATAGCTCTAGGAAGACTCTGGTTCAGGCTCTCGTGCTGAGTTGCCTGGACTATTGTAATGGTCTTTTATTGGCGGCTAATGAGGGCATTTAGAACAAACTTCAGGTAGTGCAGAACACTGCCGCATGACTGGTAGTAAACGCCCCTCCCAGAACTCCGTCCCGGCCCCTTCTTGACCAGTTACACTGGTTACCAATTCGGAAACGTATCAAATTTAAGACCTGCTGTGTGGTGCATAAAAGCTTGCATAATCTGGGACCGCTCTATCTGGCCGATAGATTTGTCCCTCATCGCCCCACACAAGGAGGACGCGCCCTCTCTGTCATGGGCCCTTTGCTGTGGAACAGCCTCCCTTTCTCCCTTAGGCAATGTACCAGCCACTTAATTTTCAGGAAAAGTTTAAAAACAGTGCTGTTTCAATACTAATGTCTCATCCCATTGCACTCTCCCTTTACAGCATTGCGCGGAGATACACCTCCGGTTGTGATTCCGGCGCATTACAAACCCATAAATAAATAAGTAAAGAATTAATGAGCAACAATGATGGGGTGATAATAGCAATAGTGAATGATAGGATGAACAAGCATACACCTAAGGAAATTAGAGAAATGACTAGCGTACATTCAAACACATACACTGATCAAGAGTAACACATGGTATGCACATGTGAAAAACATTGGAGAACAGATAATCATGTTACGTGTGTTCATTAATACCTCACTCAATAGCTGCCCCAATTCTATACTTAACAAAAGAGGTAGACCCAAACATCACCCTCTGCTGGATACATTTGCTGCCTGTAGAGTAAGAGGTCAAATACAGCCCTCTTTATTCCAAGCAGCAAAACAAATTCACAAACGCCTCTGTAAATGTATAGGCATTTATATAGCGCACTACTTACCCGTAGGGTCCCAAGGCGCTTCGACCGCTGCGAAACCCTTCCTGGCTTCGCTGAGAGATGGTCCCTTAATGGGTATCTCCAGGGTGAGACCAGGCATCCCCGGCGGTCTGGTGGGGCCGTTAGTGAAGATGAGGCAAGCTAATGCCCAGAGTTGCTGAGTGTGATCGCTGATCAGAGTGGGCACCAAGGCGAGAGAATTATCGAGTCCGCTGACCCTGGTCCAGAAACCTGCCGCGCCGGGAATCGAACCCTGGTCCCAGGCCGTCCTCTACTCTCGGGTCTGCCGCCTCTAACCAGTGAGCCACACTACTTCACTATACATACTGAACGAGTAACACTTTAACCAAGATTATAACAGACACAACTATATGTGATGGGAAGAAGAGAACAGGTATCAGGAAGTTACAAAATACATTAATTCCTGAAAGAATATATGATACAGCGAGGAAAGCCTGCAGAGAATGACCCATATCTTTGATGTAATAATTAAACAGACATTCCTGAGACTCACCAATACGGGAGTGAAATCAAACCAACAATGCTAATAAAGGTATCCATTTACTCACAGGAGGGGTGCAGTCACAATCTCATAATTTCTTGCCAAAGAAGGCCTCTGTGGGAGGAGGGGCAAAACGGTACACACACAAATGGGTGTAGGCCTATTTGGAAAACATGTGCCTCTAGTTACATCACTGTTTTTGATTGAATCTTTTCATTGTCATTTGGAAGGGTTATACATCTTCCGCCGCTAATAACAGCCATGAATGTATCACTCAAGTATTACAGTATATGGTGCGTTCGGAGGTGACAAACGTGAGTCCTGTCATGAGGGTTTGTACAGATGGCGAGAGGTACATTATGCAGTGGTACATTATGGACTGGAGGATTAAGTAGTTTTGGATTTTAATTATTAGTGGGAATCAACTGCGGAACCTATATTTTTCACTTGGAAGAAGAAGTTAATAATTGACCAGCCGGGTCAGAATTAGAACCGGCGGAGAGGTAAGGGATGCAAGGCATAATGTGTAGCTTAAAACTGAAGGGTTGTAACTTTGGATGAAGTGGTATGATCTACAAAATACATCAAGAATATTGGTTATGTTTTCCTCTCCCTTATAGGTGAGAGGAATAGATTGCATTTGCTAGCCCGACAGTAGGAACTGTAGAATTGACAGCAAGTTGTAGGGACATATCATGTGAGCGAGGTGTAGGGGCATGTTACGTGTCACATGTCTCAGATTGGTTCTCGATAGTCACAGCAAAAGTCGTGGTGGATATTATTTTATTGAAATTAATCAAGTATTAGGCATGGCGGATTTGAAATTATTCAAGTATTGGGCACCATGGAACGAGGCACTAGTCTCATGACGTATATCCAACACAACACTAATGGGAGATATTAGCATAAGATTTTGACACCGTCATAGACCATATCACATGAAGCATGGGTTTCCACCCTACGAAGTAGGTTGCGATCTCTCCTCGCTATGTATGCATCATCTGAATAAGGTACTGCACAGTGATGAAATGTGTCTTCACCATGTTTGAAATGCTGTGCACTATATTCTATACATGATTGGCTTTTGTAACTGATATCATGTTGTTTTAGCCCTGAAGAAGCCGAAGTGTATTCCCTCAGCAACGAAACACGCGTTGGCTGGACCTAAAGAATTAAAGACAAAGAACAGAAAATAACAAATATGTTGTGCAACTAATCATATATTTTGTTTATGCATGCATGTGCTAAGGATTGAATCTATTTTGTGAAAAACCTTAGGGTCAAAATTTGGAAGGTTTAGAGTTATTCCCCTCCAGCACCGCAACTTATAGGGGCCTATGCTGCAGAATTAGGACGCAAGTTTATGACCGCCAGAACTATCCTAGTACAAATTCACCCCAATAGGATATTGAACTAAGGACATAAAAACTAGCGAAGGCATCTCAAGCAACATAGTCAAGAGTTAATCAGAACAGGAATGGACACAATGGATAGGGACAAATGCTGTATCAAGGCAATGGTTGTGACATACCGCACACCACCAAGCAAAATAAGACCATTTAGAGTGAATTTTTCCAGCTCTTTGATATCTGCTGAAAAGCTACGGCTTTTAATAAATCAATAAGTAGCAATTGGGATCGGCCTCCCTCCCAGTCCGGTGTTAGACTGCCTAGGAAAACATTTGTGAAGTAGAGGGGGATTGTTGTGTGAAAAATAGTGTTAATTTGATGCCTCAAAATATAAAAACATGTTGACAGGTGAATAACATATGATGAAGTTCAGCATTAACCTGGGAGCATGCCCAGAAAGTATTACGATTTGTGTTGTGAATTTTATTTAGGTATGCAGGTGTAAAAAATAATCGATTATAAAGAAAGAAAAGTGTTTGTGTTGTGCTGGCTGCTCTAGATGATTTCCTGATTTTCGTCCAAATTCTGTTCCAAAAAGAAATAGGCTGATTTACTCCCAAATCAGTTTCCCACAAAAGTTCTACTTTCGTTTTATCTCGGAGCTCAGGGGGAACCAATAAATGGGAATAAATGGTGGACACTTTGGGGGTTAGGCGGAGAAGATTATGCCAAGGGAAGGGGGCAGTTTGAAGATTTGAGTTTAGCGTAAGTATCAAGTATTACATCCCGCAAGATCAAAAATGAAGGATTAAAGGAAGAAGGTAGATGATATAGGGACTATAATTGCGTAAATTGAAAAGGGGAGCCCTGATCAAAAAGTTGATTAACCCAGAGCAGACCCTTGTTTCTCAAGTATATAGGTTTCTTGTTAAGAAGGATTTGTTTGTTGTGCCAGATTGTAGAATTGAGAAAAGTATCTAAATTATGTACAACTAAATGAGGTACAATAGATAGTAATTTACAGGATTGCTTAATCATGGGAGTAGAGAGCTTTTGCGGTTTGCGGGTGAATGAGAGATATTCCTGAAATGAGAAGGGAACAAAAAATGAGGTCTCAAGATCTACCCAGAGAGGTTTATCCTCGGTCTGATTGGTAATCCAATTCGTTAGTTGGCGTAACTGAAAGGCCTTGTGATAATTGAAAAATGGGGGAAATTGACACTGCCCTCAGATTTTGGTTTTACTAATTTCTGTAACGCCATTCTTGATTTTGTATCATTCCATAGATAGGAGATCAGAATAGAATTGACCTCTGAAAGAATTTAGATGGAATAGGTAGAGGGATGTTGGGGAGGATATACCAAGCTATTGGAGGTAGCATCATTTTGATTGTGTCAAGACGGCCCCACCAAGAAAGATGAAGGGGATGCCAGCATGCGATCAATGTTTTAAGTTTAGCAAAAGTATTCTTTGGTTCTAATTGATGCTCCTGCTTTTGAGTTTAAAAAGTATGATTCAATGCATTTTAGGGAACATAATTGCAATTGTAAATGCTTAATGTTTTTATTTTATTTATTTATTAGAATTTTTCCCCATTTTGTGCAAGCAGAACAGAGCACATAAGATAACAGCAACAAAATAAAAATACCAAGGCATTTCATCACAAGAAACATGGGTCAGAAAAAAAAAGCATCACAGGGTAACATTCGTTCGCAATCAGCAGCAAAGACTAGGAAAGAAAGAATACAGGGAGAAAAAACAAAATACTAGCAGGATATTTAATATTCCCCAAAGAATTAATCCAGCTTCTCTTGAATCCATTGCCGAACCGGTGCCCAGATCTTCATGCCTAAAGCTTTTTTTCCGGCCCTTCGTTCTATATATAGCCGCTTCTATATTATAAGTGGCTAAGAGACGGGATCGCCAAGTGTCAAAAGAAGGGGGGACTGGATTAATCCATTCTTGCGTGATGCATGCCCGAATCAATGACATACAAATGAATAATAGATTTGTCTTCCCATCTGCGAGTGAATCAGAAGTTACACCAATTAGAACTAGTTCCCGTGTCAGAATAACTGTAGACCCAAACAATACTGCCAAAAATGTCTGGATAGCAGAGAAAAATAAAGATAACTGAGGGCACAGAAAAAACATATGCAATGCATCAGCTGCGAACACCCCACATATACTGCATGATGTACCTGTAGTCGTCCCCCATTTGGAAATTTTTGAGGGTGTATAATATAGGTCAAATATGGCCATATAGTGCTGTGAGCGTGATCTGCCAGTAATCAAAATACTGTTCGCCAGAACAATAGATTCCTCTAACTGAATAGGATCACTACCCAACTTTTCAGCCCATCTCCCTTGGTGAGCCTCTATGTCGTCTAGGTATGGAGAGATAAGTAAGTTATAATAATGTCTTATCGATTTTTTACTAAACATGCTGCCAATAAAAGGAAACCTCCGCAAGCCAGAGCGTTCCTGCACGGATAGAGTGTTGAAGAAACTATGTACCTGCAAATACTTGAAGTAGTCATTACTTGTTAGATTATACTTAACTAGAAGCTCAGGAAAAGAGATGAGCAGATCATTCTGCCACAGATCACCCACACAATGAATTCCGCAGTTACGCCATCTAATCATAACATGGTCTTGAAAGACCGGGGGGGGAGGGAATTGCTTAATGTTTAATTCAATTTGTAGGAATGCCTAGCATGTCAGTGCTTAATTTGTTTAAAAAAAAATAATAATCTGGGCCCAAAGTTTTGGTTCCTAAGAGCGCAGCTGGTTTTATGGAAGCTTGGGGTGCCCGATACCAAGGCTGTATAGTGTTCTTTGTAGGTTACTAGACTTCAAACTGTGGGGCGCGTCCCCCCTGGGGGCGTGGAGACATCTCAAGGGGGAGCCAGTCGACCATTTGCAAACATCAGTGCTGCATGGTCTTTCACAGACTGCTTCCACTAGCTGAATCCGGTTAAAGTAATATCCATTGTAGGATAACTGGGCATGATGTACAGATGGGGTAGTCTAAAATGTGGAGGTTCTACCCGGATGGGGTAAATCTGCTTTCAGTGGGACTGTTGCTGGCTGAATTACCGACAGCAGAACCGTACTACAGTCATTTAAGTTACTGAAACACAAATAAATTGTTGCTGATATAAACTATGTGCATTTGGTAAACACTGTTAAAACGTGAGAAACACTGCCCCGTTTACTGTACAACGGCTTTCATCGAAATTAGGACTCCTGCATCACCCAATTGAACGGCCCACCCACCTGCCTCTTCAATATACTGAAAAATAGCCAATTACACATGTTCAGCACTTATTACAGACTGCAACCATGGTGTGGGACAGAAATGTTTCACGGAGGTACCAGTTATTGCAAATATTAGCTTCACAGGTCCTGATGCTTTTAGGTTGATCCCGCCTTGTATACACAACCAGATACGCAAACATATTTAATGTAAATACTGTTTTAACTACTTTTCTCTTTTGCTTGGCGGTAATATTTCAAATTGGTTGGAGGCCGCAGCCAGGATGGCAAAGGCGGTACAGCGCCTTGAGCGCCAAAAGTCTAATGCAATTCTTATTGTTTTCAAACTATTGCTAACTATTTAAATAATTATATCGGGCATTATAATTTAAAAGGTACATTTTTCACAGTTATCTATCTATAAAACATAAAGGCAATATAACCTGTAGAACAGTCAGCTGTTTGTTACTTTAACATTACATCGCAGAGCTTGAAAATTCTCACACTCAAAAGTGATTTGTACATAAAAGTTTAAAAATGAAAAAATATTCTGCATTAAAAGACCACCTATAGACTAATATAAAATATTGATTTATGTCTTGATAAGCTTTATACACTTCCAGAAATTCTACATTCGTACTAACAGGACTTTGTTGGCTTAAAAGATGATATATAATATTTTCTCCTTTATGATTGGCTGATGCAGGGAAATTCAAGCATCTGGGCAGACGTGTAGTTTTATTGAGAGAATACGCATGTGTTCATGCTGCATTTTCGTGAAGTTAAAGACAAGTTTGCATACTCAGCAGTGGCTGTTTTTAGCCTGTGCACTGGTTTCAGAGATGAATCAAGCGCCTAGATAAAAAATGGTTCCAATGGGTGAGGTGAGGATTAGTCAACCTAACAGATATTTTCACTTGTGCAACACTGTTAGCGGGCGCATATAGGAAAACAAACCAACCACCTTCCACAATGCATCAGATCTCACCAAATCATCAGCCTGTAGATTTATTTTACAGCCATTCTTAAGAGCCATGCAGAAGTGTAGATAGTAATTTATGACCCATGACTTTAGAAAATGTAAGTGTATTTAATTTGCCACTTTAGCGCATCACCATTGTTACAAGTCACCCATTCCTTGTTCTAGTGAGTGGCCAGACTATTAACCAGTAGGAGGAAGGGAGGAGCGGCCTGGTTTACCATTCACCCTCCTATGCCTTTGTCATTTCTATCCCTCTATCTCTCCCATCCTATTCACAGACAGTTCGACAGAGAAGGATAAGGATTAGAGGAAATGTCACTTCAGTGTTCTGGGATACCAAACTGGGGGGTGGAATTTGTGGAATGCTTTCATTAAATCTGAAATTTTGTGAAAACTACCCAAAATGCAAATCTGTCATTAAGCTCAAAATGTTAGTGCAAAAGTGTCATTGTACCAATTTTGAACTAAGGACTGCACTGAAAAAAGTGTGAAAAACACAAGTGCTGCTGGCGTTCTCGTTGTCCGTGTTCTTCCCAGGTTTCAGCGCTAAAACATTACCTCACACAATGTCATAATTACGAGGTTTGGCATAGTGGCATATTTTTGAGAAACTCGTGTAATATTAAACTCCAAAAATTATGCCAGAGCTATTTAAATTTCACCCGGACCTATACCAAAACTACTGTGATTTTTGACTGCTTCCTGAAACTGGATTGTACCCAAATGTAAAGCAAGGCTGCGCAGCGCCACTGTAGGGACCAAATTTACTAATGCTTTGCAACAGGTTTGCATTACCTTTGCAATGCAAACCCAATGCAGAGTGTTATGCTGGGATTTACTGCTCAAAGCAAGTCAGGATTTGGAGTGGATAGTTACCCAAAATAACACAAAGTTTTGCTCCATGCTGCCTTGCATTACTTTGCATCAAGGGTGCCTTCCGTGGGTAGCGCGTGGGTGTCTTTGCAAAAGGGACATTAGGGCTCATATTCCTTGCTAGCATTAGAGCAGAGGGAACCCTTGCTGCAGAAGGGACAATGTGTGGGAATAGAGAGCCTGTGTCCGGAGCAGAGTGCCGGTCAGGCATGGTGGGGAAAGGATAAAAGAGGTACCCAAGACAGCCTGCTACTCAGAAATGCAGCTGTTATTAGTGAAGCAGGTGGTGTTGTAGTGGGGCCCAGGAGTGTGAAGGGCTCACAACTCTCCTAAATATGAGCAGTGTTTGTTCATCAATTTTTGTTTCAAGCATTACTCTTTTTTAAGCCTCAAATTACTGTGGATTATGAGTAGGGCTCCCGGTTTTATGGTATTTATTTTCTTGCCATTTCCGTCTGTATTTATCCATATTTATTTTTTGGGCATTATTTCTGTATTTATCCGCATTTATTTTTGCTACAAGGAAAAGACGCCGCTACAGCTAGTATTTTTCTGCATTTATTTAAATTGACAATGCACACCAGCTCCCTAAATTAAAAAAGCGCAAACATCTTCACCAATCCTTCTCTGGGCAGCAACCAAGATGTGGAATAGCATTCCTCCGTCCTGAGAAAGGTCACTACAAACAGCACGTTCATGCCTGGTTCTCAATTGTAGTTCTAGAACATCCCACATAACACTTTCCGTAGTCACTCATTGTTTCTAGATTAGACCTTAATTTCTAGCATTGAACAGGAACCACTGTAAACTAAGAATTTCTGTTTGCTGCTCTAATCCAGCCTGTTCTCTGGGATAAATGTACGTGTGGGTAAAAAGGCATTCCAAAATATACAGTCTTTATGTATGTATGCTCACTAGTTTCTCCTCATTGCATCACTCCAATGCAAAGTTCTCTTAGGTAACGTGATGTGGTCTGCGCTGCACAAAAACCTTAAATAAATCAATGAACGCTATAGGCAAAAGCGCGATTGGTGTAAAACTTCCACCCTCCACTTCCGATTTACTCTCATGTGGATATGTATTCAAAAACTGTCTCTAAAGTCAGCTGTATCGTAAAACCTTTCTCTAGGGGAACATGCACGATAAATGTCTGAGTTACTTTTACACCCTGGTAACAACGTCCTGCTCTACATTCAAACTTAAAAATAAATTAATTGACCAGACCACCCCGGGCGCCCCCCGCCCCTGGCACTATAAGGTATTAAAAACAGAGTACCGATTTGGAGGCTGTTGGTTTCCTGTGGAGCTTAGTATGTAACTTTCCCTGATCTATATATATCTCCACGTCTAAAAACACAATGGAAGTAGAACTTACAGAACTAGTAAAATGCCAATTGAGATTATTAGAAATCATTATATATAGATATATATATATATGTATATATATATATATATATTTGTTCACCTAAAGAATTAATGAGCAACAATGATGGGGGTGATAATAGCAATAGTGAATGATAGGATGAACAAGCATACACCTAGGGAAATTAGAGAAATGACTAGCGTACACTCAAACACATAGACTGATCAAGAGTAACACATGGTATGCACATATGAAAAACATTGGAGAACAGACAATCATGTTATGTGTGTTCATTAATACCTCACTCAATAGCTTCCCCAATTCTATACTTAACAAAAGAGGTAGACCCAAACATCACCCTCTGCTGGATACATTTGCTGCCTGTAGAGTGAGAGGTCAAATACAGCCCTTTTTATTCCAAGCAGCAAAACAGATTCACAAACGCCTCTGCATATTGAACGAGTAACACTTTAACCAAGATTATAACAGACAAAACTATATGTGATGGGAAGAAGAGAACAGGTATCAGGAAGTTACAAAATACATTAATTCCTGAAAGAAGATATGATACAGCGAGGAAAGCCTGCAGAGAATGACCCATATCTTTGATGTAATAATTTAACAGACATTCCTGAGACTCACCAATATGGGAGTGAAATCAAACCAACAATGCTAATAAAGGTATCCATTTACTCACAGGAGGGGTGCAGTCACAATCTCATAATTTCTTGCCAAAGAAGGCCTCTGTGGGAGGAGGGGCAAAACGGTACACACACAAATGGGTGTAGGCCCATTTGGAACACATGTGCCTCTAGTTACATCACTGTTTTTGATTGAATCTTTTTATTGTCATTTGGAAGGGTTATACATCTTCCGCCGCTAATAACAGCCATGAATGTATCACTCAAGTAGTACAGTATATGGTGCGTTCGGAGGTGACAAACTGGAGTCCTGTCATGAGGGTTTGTACAGATGGCGAGAGGTACATTATGCAGTGGTACATTACGAACTGGAGGATTAAGTAGTTTTGGATTTTAATTAATATGGGGGATTAAATGCGGAACATATATTTTTTATTTGGAAGAAGAAGTTAATAATTCACCAGCCGGATCAGAATTAGAACCGGCGGAGAGGTAAGGGATGCAAGGCATAATGTGTAGCTTAAAACTGAAGGGTTGTAACTCTGGATGAAGTGGTATGATCTCCAAAATACATTAAGAATATTGGTTATGTTTTCCTCTCCCATATAGGTGAGAGGAATAGATTGCATTTGCGAGCCCGACAGTAGGAACTGTGGAATTGACAGCGAGGTGTAGGGACATAACATGTGAGCGAGGTGGAGGGGCATGTTACGTGTCACATGTCTCAGATTGGTTCTCGATAGTCACAGCAAAAGTCGTGGTGGATTTTATTTTATTGAAATTATTCAAGTATTAGGCATGGCGGATTTGAAATTATTCAAGTATTGGGCACCATGGAACGAGGTACTAGTCTCATGACGTATATCCAACACAACACTAATGGGAGATATTAGCATAAGATTTTGACATCGTCATAGACCATATCACATGAAGCATGGGTTTCCACCTTACGAAGTAGGTTGCGATCTCTCCTCGCTATGTATGCATTATCTGAATAAGGTACTGCACAGTGGTGAAATGTTTCTTCACCATGTTTGAAATGCTGTGCACTATATTCTATACATAATTGGCTTTTGTAACTGATATCATGTTGTTTTAGCCCTGAAGAAGCCGCAGTGTATTCCCTCATCAACGAAACACGCGTTGGCTGGACGTAAATAATTAAAGACAAAGAACAGAAAATAACAAATCATTCTTTCTTGTGCAACTGTTCATATATTTTGTTTATGCATGCGTGTGCTAAGGATTGAATCTATTTTGTGAAAGACCTTAGGGTCAAAATTTGGAAGGTTTAGAGTTATTCCCCTCCCCTTAAGCACGGCAACTAATAGGGGCCTATGCTGCAGAATTAGGAGGCAAGTTTATGACCGCCAGGACTATCCTAGTACAAATTCCCCCCAATAGGATATTGAGCTAAGGACATAAAAACTAGCGAAGGCAGCTCAAGCAACATAGTCAAGAGTTAATCAGAACAGGAATGGACACAATGGATAGGGACAAATGCTGTATCAAGGCGATGGTTGTGACATACCGCACACCACCAAGCAAAATAAGACCATTTAGAGTGAATTTTTCCAGTTCTTTGATATCTGCTGAAAAGCTACGGCTTTTAATAAATCAATAAGTAGCAATTGGGATCGGCCTCCCTCCCAGTCCGGTGTTAGACTGCCTAGGAAAACATTTGTGAAGTAGAGGGGGATTGTTGTGTGAAAAATAGTGTTAATTTGATGCCTCAAAATATAAAAGCATGTTGACAGGTGAATAACATATGATGAAGATCAGCATTAACCTGGGAGCATGCCCAGCAAGTATTACGATTTATGTTGTGAATTTTATTTAGGTATGCAGGTGTAAAAAATAATTGATTATAAAGAAAGAAAAGTGTTTGTGTTGTGCTGGCTGCTCTAGATGATTTCCTGATTTTCGTCCAAATTCTGTTCCAAAAAGAAATAGGCCGATTCACTCCCAAATCAGTTTCCCACAAAAGTTCTTCTTTCGTTTTATCTCGGAGCTCAGGGGGAACCAATACATGGGAATAAATGGTGGACGCTTTGGGGGTTATGCGGAGAAGATTATGCCAAGGGAAGGGGGCAGTTTGAAGATTTGAGTTTAGCGTAAGTATCAAGTATTACATTCCACAAGATCAAAAATGAAGGATTAAAGCAAGAAGGTAGATGATATAGGGACTATAATTGCGTAAATTGAAAAGGGGAGCCCTGATCAAAAAGTTGATGAACCCAGAGCATACTCTTGTTTCTCCAGCTCTTCCAGTATATAGGTTTCTTGTTAAGAAGGATTTGTTTGTTGTGCCAGATTGTAGAATTGAGAAAAGTATCTAAATTATGTACAACTAAATGGGGTGCAATAGTTTGTAATTTACAGGATTGCTTAATCATGGGAGCAGAGAGCGTTTGAAGGAGAGATATTCCTGAAATGAGAAGGGAACAAAAAATGAGGTCTCAAGATCTACCCAGAGAGGCTCATCCTCAGTCTGATTGGTAATCCAATTCGTTAGTTGGCGTAACTGAAAGGCCTTGTGATAATTGGAGCAATGGGGGAAATTGACACTGCCCTCAGATTTTGGTTTTACTAATTTCTGTAACGCCATTCTTGATTTTGTATCATTCCATAGAAAGGAGATCAGAATAGAATTGACCTCTGAAAGAATTTAGATGGAATAGGTAGTGGGATGTTGGGGAGGATATACCAAACTATTGGAGGTAGCATCATTTTGATTGTGTCAAGACGGCCCCACCAAGAGAGATGAAGGGGATGCCAGCCTGGGATCAATGTTTTAAGTTTAGCAAAAGTATTCTTGGGTTCTAATTGATGCTCCTCCTTTGAGTTTAAAAAGTATGATTCAATGCAATTGTAAATGCTTAATGTTTTTTTTAATTTTTTTATTTATTTATTGGATTTTTTCCCCATTTTGTGCAAGCAGAACAGAGCACATAAGATAACAGCAAAAAAAGAAAAATACCAAGGAATTTCATCACAAGAAACATGGGTCAGAAAAATAAAAGAATCACAGGGTAACATTTGTTCGCAATCAGCAGCAAAGACTAGGAAAGAAAGAATACAGGGAGAAAAAACAAAATACTGGCAGGATATTTAATATACCCCAAAGAATTAATCCAGCTCCCCTTGAATACATTGCCGAACCGGTGCCCAGATCTTCATGTCTAAAGCTTTTTTCCGGCCCTTCATTCTATATATAGCCGCTTCTATATTATAAGTGGCTAAGAGACGGGCTCGCCAGGTGTCAAAAGAAGGGGGGACTGGATTAATCCATTCTTGCGTGATACATGCCCGTATCAATGACATAAAAATGAATAATAGATTTTTCTTCCCATCTGCGAGTGAATCAGAAGTTACACCAATTAGAACTAGTTCCCCTGTCAGAATAACTGTAGACCCAAACAATACTGCCAAAAATGTCTGGATAGCAGAGAAAAATAAAGATAACTGAGGGCACAGAAAAAACATATGCAATGCATCAGCTGCGAACAACCCACATCTACTGCATGATGTACCTGTAGTAGTCCCCCATTTGGAATTTTTTTGAGGGTGTATAATATAGGTCAAATATGGCCATATAGTGCTGTGAGCGTGATCTGCCAGTAATCAAAATACTGTTCTCCAGAACAATAGATTCCTCTAACTGAATAGGATCACTGCCCAACTTTTCAGCCCATCTCCCTTGGAGAGCCTCTATATCGTCTAGGCATGGAGAGATAAGTAAGTTATAATAATGTCTTATCGATTTTTGCTAAACATGCTGTCAATAAAAGGAATCCTCCGCAAGCCAAAGCGTTCCTGCACGGATAGAGTGTTGAAGAAACTATGGACCTGCAGATAATTAAAGTAGTCATTACTTGTTAGATTATACTTAACTAGAAGCTCAGAAAAAGAGATGAGCTGATCATTCTGCCACAGATTACCCACACGATGAATTCCGCAGTTACGCCATCTAATCATAACATGGTCTTGAAAGACCGGGGGGGGGGGAATGCTTAATGTTTAATTCAATTTGTAGGAATGCCTTACATGTCAGTGCTTAATTTGTTTAAAAAAATAATAATCTGGGCCCAAAGTTTTGGTTCCTAAGAGCGCAGCTGGTTTTATGAAAGCGTGGGGTGCCCGATACCAAGGCTGTATAGTGTTTATTGTAGGTTATTAAACCTCGTTAATTCACTCCCAGACACTTCCTGACTTTGTTACTCTAGTGTAGTGGTCTTCAAACTGTGGGGCGTGCCCCCCTGGGGGCGTGGAGACATCTCAAGGGGGGCCAGTCGACCATTTGCAAACATCAGTGCTGCATGGTCTTTCACAGACTGCTTCCACTAGCTGAATGCTGTTAAAGTAATATCCATTGTAGGATAACTGGGCATGATGTACAGATGGGGTCGTGTAAAATGTGCAGGTTCTACTCGGATGGGGTAAATCTGCCTTCAGAAGCACTGTTGCTGGCTGAATTACCGACAGCAGAACGGTACTACGGTCATTTAAGTTACTGAAACACAAACAAATTGTTGCTGATATAAACTATGTGCATTTGTTAAACACTGTTAAAACGTGAGAAACACTGCCCCGTTTACTGTACAACGGCTTTCATCGACATTAGGACCCATGCATCACCCCATTGAACGGCCCACCCACCTGCCTCTTCAATATACTGAAAAATAGCCAATTACACATGTTCAGCACTTATTACAGGCAGCAACCATGGTGCGGGACAGAAATGTTTCACGGAGGTACCAGTTATTGCAAATATTAGCTTCACAGGTCCTGATGCTCTTAGGTTGATCCCGCCTTGTAGACACAACCAGATACGCAAACATATTTAATGTAAATACTGTTTTAACTACTTTTCTCTTTTGCTTGGCGGTAATATTTCAAATTGATTGGAGGCCGCAGCCAGGATGGCAAAGGCGGTACAGCGCCTCGAGCGCCAAAAGTGTAATGCAATTCTTATTGTTTTCAAACTATTGCTAACTATTTAAATAATTATATCGGGCATTATAATTTAAAAGGTACAGTTTTCACAGTTATCTATCTATAAAACATAAAGGCAATATAAACCTGTAGAACAGTGTTAAATCCGTCTGCTTCTGAGAGTCCCTTCACCACTATGATTTCTTTTGTTCCTCTGTACCTCCCAAAATTTGTCGCTTTTCTTTGTCTGCCAGGACTTTTTATGTGCTGTTTCATGGGGCTAGATGTTCCTTGACGCCCAGTTGCCCACAAGGTTTTTGGCACCTATGTACAAGGCGCCTGGCAAAACCTGTGGCATTGTAGACTGGGGATGGCAACCTGTATGAATGGCCCTAAAATGGTGGACATCCTTTTCCCTCATGTGAGTGACTCCCATTGGAGCCTCAATGAACTCTGGCTTTTGAGGTTTTGGCGCCCTTTTGTTTGGCGCACATTCCTGACAGGAATTCCTTTATTTCCCTCAGGTACACAAAATGGCTGCTCTAGAACTACAGTACGGTGGCTGCTAGGGTCCTAAATACACCTCAAAAGTGCCATGTCATTGACACAGCCAGAGAAGGTTCTAGAACCTTCTGGCTCGTGCCAGCGCCTCGGGGCACTGGCTATATAAGGTCCAGTCCCTGGCGGCCATTTTGGAGAGATTGAACAAGATTAGATGTAGATTGGATTGAACAAGATTTGACCTTAAGAAGAAGAAGGAGATTCCTGACTTGACACCAGATTGACACCTGCCCTGTTGACCCCTGAGGTGGCTGGTAGCGCGGGCAGTAGAGTAGCAAAGGTCATTGGCGTTGATTCTGACTGGTGTTCGAGTCAACTGCGTGAGTGGTGACCTTGCGCCTACAGCGCCTGCCCAGCGAGTGCCTCATTACCCCCCAAAAGACTGTGGCCAAATTTGTGTACCTTCCCGGCCCCCCCGGTGGTGAATTGCGACAGATTCCGCGTGTTGCGAGGCGAGAGCAAGTTCGCCGCGACCGCGATCGTCTTCAGTGCCCCCTTCGCGACAGGCGCCTCCAGCGAGGAGCTCGGACGTCTCCGAGCCCCACCGGCATCGAGTGCTTTCTGCGCGGACTGAAGGTGAGGTGGTGTGCCGGGGCGAGGAAAGGCCGGCCTTCGTTGGGCGGGACTAGTGTCTCTGCCCCTCCCCAGTGAACCGGGAGCTGTAGCTGTGGGCGGGAACCACCCCCGTATGAGGAAGTCGGAGGGAGGTCCTGGAGCCCCTGAGAACCCCATCGCTGGCGTGAGAAGTGCTGTGCCCTGACTGAATCGCTTCTCGATTGCAGCCGATGCGAGGTGGGCCCGTTTCTTCAGGTGGTGTGCAGCGTTGTGAAGGAACTGTGAACCGGCATTTATTTGACGGAGCGTGAAGATTGTGTGACCTCTCCGGCAGCCCGTTCGTCAGTCTAAAGACTTTAAACGGTGCCGCCTGAGTGCTAGCGGTGACAAAGCCCGTAGGTGCGCCTAGACCCCACCGGCAAGCAGAGATCTCATCCCGGTGGCAGCAGAGTGCAAATGAAGTATTCACTGTGTTCCTTGCCTTTTAGATACACGCGCATACTCCCTGAATGAACCTTAAAGAGTCCCAAAACTCATTCTGTGCCCAGAGAAGCCCGTATGCATTATCATTGAAACCAACACAAACTGTAAGAGTTATCTTTCTAAACTGAAACGTATTGCAAGTGTAATGTTTCTGACGTATTTAATTGGTGGCAGCGATACCAGAACGAACATGTGTTTGTTTAGTTAAATGAACCAGTATTTATTCTGCTATGCAAAAGTGATATTCATTCTATTTATTGGTGATATTTATTCCTGATATTATTTATAGTATTTATTTCAGAACTGAAACCCAGAAATTTGTGACTAAAAGAAATGTGTATGTGCTTTCCCAATTGAACCCTATTCACAATAGAGAGCTTTCATATAAAGGAATCGTATTTTTCTACAGCAGTGGTGTGGTGTCCTTCTTTTTGGTGTGACTGTACAGGGAGTTATTATTGGGTCAGAGCCGTCTTAGCACTAAAGCCTTCACTTGCCTTGTCACTTGAGCCAAGCTACCCCCTTTGTGCTGGGCTTGCCCATCGCAGGTCCAACAAACAGTCAGCTGTTTGTTACATTAACATTACATCGCAGAGCTCGAAAATTCTCACATTCAAAAGTGATTGGTACATAAAAGTTTAAAAATGAAAAAATATTCTGCATTAAAAGACCACCTATAGACTAACATAAAATAATCATTTATGTCTTGATAAGCTTTCTACATTCACACTAACAGGACTTTGTTGGCGTAAAGGATGATATATATTATTTTCTCTTTTATGAATGGCTGACCTGGGAAATTCAAGCATCTGGGCAGACGTGTAGTTTTATTGATAGAATGCGCATGTGTTCATGCTGCATTTTCGTGAAGTTAAAAACGAGTTTGCATACTCAGCAGTGGCCGTTTTTAGCCTGGGCACTGGTTTCAGAGATGAACAAAGCGCCTAGATAAAAAATGGTTTTAATGGGTGAGGTGAGGATTAGACAACCTAACAGATATTTTCACTTGTGCAACACTGTTAGCGGGTGCATATATGAAAACAAACCAAACCACCTTCCACAATGCATCAGATCTCACCAAATCATCAGCCTGTAGATTTATTTTACAGCCATTCTTAAGAGCCATGCAGTAGTGTAGATAGTAATTTATGACCCATGACTTTAGAAAACGTAAGTGTATTTAATTTGCCACTTTAGTGCATCACCATTGTTACAAGTCACCCATTCCTTGTTCTAGTGAGTGGCTAGACTATTAACCAGTAGGAGGAAGGGAGGAGCGGCCTGGTTTACCATTCACCCTCCTATGCCATTGTCATTTCTATCTCTCTATTTCTCCCATCTTATTCACAGACAGTTTGACGGAGAAGGATAAGGATTAGAGGAAATGCCACTTCAGTGTTCTGGGATACCAAACTGGGGGGTGGAATTTGTGGAATGCTTTAATTAAATCTGAAATTTTGTGAAAACTACCCAAAATGCAAATCTGTCATTAAGCTCAAAATGTTAGTGCAAAAGTGTCATTGTACCAATTTTGATCTAAGGACTGCACTTTTTTGGAGGTATATCAACCAGCTTAGCAACAACGGCCACACCAGAGAAAACGGAGTCCCTGAAAACATATGGGTGGAGCACATTAATCAACTTTATAATGGCGGGGCACGGGCCCGCTTATCCACCCCTGCGCCTCTAGCCCCACTCAACAGAAATACCCCCGGCCTTACCTGAAAACGCAGTAAGTAAGATCATTAGTCACATGAAGAACGACGGAGCACCAGGCCCAAACGGAATACCTGCAGCAGTCTTTAAAAAATTCCAGCAGTTTTGGGCAGAACTTTTTTGCACATGCTTTTCTCACAGCTAAAATTTCACCTTCTTGGCAGGGCTCAATCCTACATCCTATCCACAAAAAGGGCAACTTCTCAAATCCGGCCAACTACAGACTGATAGCCTTGCTAGACATCGAAGCCAAAGCATACGCCCGGGTCTTACTGGCGGAACTAGAAAACTGGGCCAGCGAAAATAACATCCTTCCTCACTCCCAGTCAGGCTTTAGAGCAGGCTGCTCCACGATGGACAACATAATGGCACTGTCCTATCTGTCGCGGAAAGCTACCCTGGCTCGCCAACTACCTCAATTCTGCTGCTTCGTGGACTACAGCGCAGCCTTCGACCGGGTCAACCGAGGGACGTTGTGGAACAAACTAAACTTCTGGGGAATACCATTTCCTCTTCTCTCAGCCTTGATATCCTTGCACCATAACACCTGGGTTAGGATTAAAACCAGCCCACAAACATTGTCCAAAAAAATTGCAACTGAAAACGGCCTAAAACAAGGCTGTGTACTTGCTCCGCTACTATTCAACCTTTACACCGCGGATCTACCAAAAGGAACTGGCTGACTCAGCCCTGGCTGTCCCAAAACTGGGTGGGCTGCGCCTACACACAATGCAATATGCCGATGACATCATCATCATGGACCATACGAAAACAGGTTTGCAAAGATCGCTCACCGCTCTCAATAAATATAATATAAAGAACCATCTTGTGATGAATAAATCAAAAACCAAAATTTTGATCTTTGGGAGCTACAAAAAGAAAAATCTTACTTGGAGAGCAGGGGGATCACAAATAACGACTTGCACCAGCTACAACTACCTAGGAGTTTGGTTCAACGCCAGGGCAAACCAAGCAGTACACCTTGGACACTTAAGGTCCAAGGGTATGAGGATCATCCATAGCCTTAGGCGCCTGAATCGTCATTTGCACAGTCCCTCAGCCGAACCAATCCTAAGGGTGCTGCGGGCCAAACTATTACCTGCAGTGACCTACGGCCACTTGGCCTTGCCCGGGAAAATGGATGCATTTCTGGGAAACCTACAAATAAAAGCTTCCCAGAAAATCTTCTCCGTTCCGCAGCATGTGAGGAGGTCGAGGATGAGACTCGATCTGGGCCTGACATGTGCAAACCTCTATTGCCTGGGTGACCTAATCAAATACTATATACACATCTTACGAGCACCAGGACAATCTTTGAAAGAGCAACTACAAGCTGTGTTTAAAGACGAACACTCCCCTTGGCACAAACAGTTGCACCTTGCTATCTCTACACTAAAGATTGAACCAACCTCTCTCATTAACCCAACTATTCCTCTGCTAACATGGAAAAAAACAATAACAAAACAAATCATCTCAGTTTCATTTCAGACCGACGTTGCCGGGCTATCTAAAAATGAACTTTTTACTGCCTTGAACGAATCATATATCAAGGGAAAACCTCAAATATACTTCAACTACTCCCTCAACCCCCAGACTCGTAACAAAATACTATACAGGAGGTTGCTAGCCCTACCAATCTTTGACTTTAACCCCCAGTGGGCCCGGTGGAATGAGCAGCCCATTTGCAGGTTTTGTAACTATAAACATGAGTCCTGGCTCCACCTGCTTTGCTGTTGCACATTCTTTGCCACCGATCGACGTCACCTACTGATCCCCGTCTTTCGGGAACAATCACTGAGACACTGTAGCGAAGTATCGACTTTGTGTTTTAGTAACCATTCTGCCCAGGCATTAGTAAGAGCTGGAAAGTTTGTCAATACCATTTTAACTGCACTGCATAAACGCCCAGCATTAAGAACCTGATCATGTTTTTACATATATTAAAATTTTAATCTAACATGCATTGCTCTGTTTGTACATTACAGTTTTTATTAACTGTATAATAAAGATAGATAGACTGCACTGAAAAAAGTGTGAAAAACACAAGTGCTGCAGGCGTTCTCGTTGTTCTTGTTCTTCCCAGGTTTCAGCGCTAAAACATTACCTCACGCAATGTCATAATTACGAGGTTTGGCATAATGGCATAATTTTGAGAAACTCGTGTAATATTAAACTCCAAAAACTATGCCACAGCTATTTAAATTTCACCCGGACCTATACCAAAACTACTGTGATTTATGACTGCTTCCTGAAACTGGATTGTACCCAAATGTAGGGACCAGATTTACTAATGCTTTGCAACAGGTTTGCGTTACTTGTGCAATGCAAACCCAGTGCAGAGTGTTATGCTGGGATTTACTGCACAAAGCAAGTCAGGATTTGCATTGGATAGTTACCCAAAATAACACAAAGTTTTGCTCCATGCTGCCTTGCATTACTTTGCATCAAGGGTGCCTTCCGTGGGTAGCGCGTGGGTGTCTTTGCAAAAGGGACATTAGGGCTCATATTCCTTGCTAGCATTAGAGCAGAGGGAACCCTTGCTGCAGAAGGGACAATGTGTGGGAATAGAGAGCCTGTGTCCGGAGCAGAGTGCCGGTCAGGCATGGCGGGGAAAGGATAAAAGAGGTACCCAAGACAGCCTCCTACTCAGAAATGCAGCTGTTATTAGTGAAGCAGGTGGTGATGTATTGCTGCCCAGGAGTGTGAAGGGCTCACAACTCTCCTAAATATGAGCAGTGTTTGTTCATCAATTTTTGTTTCAAGCATTTACTCTTTTATAAGCCTCAAATTACTGTGGATTATGAGCTACAGAATGAAAAAACCTTGCAATGGTCTCACAAACCCAAACCTCTGTGCTATGCCCTGCCCCTCCAACTCTTCCAGTCATTGCAATAAAGTTTTGTAGGGGGGACCAGACTTCAAAATATTTAGCTTAGGGGGCTCAAGGCAACACAGTTTGAAGACCTCTGCTCTAGTGTTCTTTTTTCCTCTTTGCTTTCATCCCTTGTCACTGGTGCTCTAGCTTTCTCTTCCTCTGTCGCCCCTTTTGTGTTTTTCTCTCTTTCTTTGCCTCAAAGTTAGCTGAGGAAATCTAAGTGCCAGTCTCAAAAACTGAGTGGCGTTTGGCCAAACCTACATTCATCATGGCTCAAATGAATCACTGCTCATTGCGAAATATAAATAAGTCATTCATGTCGGCTTAAAGCAGTATTCTTCATGTATATGCTTGTTGGGAGTTAAAAAGAAAATGAATAAAAAGCGAGAACTTGATCAAAATGAAATTTAGGAATCCAATATTAAGCTGGTGCCAGAAGTTAATGTTTCACCCAAAGCACATTTCTATGTCTGTCCAAGAGCTAGCATGAAAATATTCTTGAGTACAAACGATATTCGTACATGAAGGGTCTTCGGGTCGGCTGTTTTCATGCTTTGGTCTCTCTAACTCATCATTCATTATACTTGCGCCTACGAAAGCAGGGGCCCTCCTCTTAGGACCGTGTCTGCTTTTTGCCTAATTAGTGGTGCACAACTGCATTAGACATCTACAGACAATGCAGGGATTGTTCAAAAATACTTAAGCTTTTTTTTCTATTCTTTCCATTATTAAGTATTAAAATATTTATCTTTAAGTACTTTTTAGTGGGCCTGTACCGTTACTTTGTTCAAATTGGAATCTTGTATCCTGGTGAAGGGCACTTAAATGATTTCTATTCTTGTAATAAGTGTTCATAAAAAAAAAACTTGCAACGGCTTCTCGACACTAGATCAGTCTGGTTTACTAATGCTTGTTTAATGCTAGTTAAATATAAGTAGGCACATTTTTTCAGAATAAAAAATCCATATACAAGGCAAAGATGGGGGTATTAGCTAAATTGCAGACTTGTAATAAAGACAGGGTGAGGGGGGATGGCAAGTGGGATAAACACCCCTGCAGTTTAAAAAGAGAAAGCCATGTAGCAGTCCTTGTTAAAAGTTTATTTGTTTTTTCAGTGCATTAAAAGCATGGGGACTGAAAAATGAACAAAGTTTAAAGAGGTTACTGATTTCAACATGTCTCTTTTCCTGAATACAAGCACACATAGAGCCCATTGCTCTAAATGGACTCAGATCCCTGGCCCCATCCGCCGCCTGTGCTGTGACCTGGGCTGCTGAAGCTTCCAGGACAAAGAGCATTCATATCTGATGCATGTGCTGGACTCTGGTACTTTACAGGCCATACAAAGCTTTTCAAAAGTAGATGAGGTTATGTTTCTTTTACGCTTCGCCTGCACAGAACTGTTCCTGTAAAATCTATTGTATTTAATATAGCTAAAAAGGGGGTTCTCTTATCAGTTCCCAGGGCTAAAGTACTCATCCACATCTGCTTTAGTAGGTGAAACTTTTTTCTTCCATTAAGGCTGCACAGCATGTACAGTTTTTAGATACTTCCTCTGGCTGCACGCATTTACGATACTGATCTTCTAGTAAAGCTATTCCGACTGCTTAAGGCTCATTCACTGTCCACACTTCAGGGACTGTTAAACTATACGATAAGATCTCTTCCGAGGGAAAAGGCAGACAGCTCCTGCAGTATGTGGGAATGCTTCGCTTTTTTATTACTTTGTTGTGTAAAGCATATGCTTTAGCCTTAGAACGTTTGTGGCATTTCCTATACATGGACCAGTACCTTTCTTTGCACTTTATGGATCGTTTTTACCACTATACAGGCAGTCAAAATATTGCAGTTAAAAGGGGCTTTTTTTAAATCTTGCAGCAGGTGCAGTGGCACCAGGGCTAAAATTTGTCATAACTCCACTAAACATCAAATAATGCTATATTTTACTACTAAACAGGCAGTGATTATTATTTTGTCATTTATTCTGTTATGCACGGCTGGATTGAGTATATATATATATATATATATTACTCAGGAAGTCAGCCTCACGTTCTGTAAAAGGATGACAGGGGACCCAGGAATTTTCAGGTGCAATCTTTATTATGTGCAAAAGCGCCCCCGCACCATAGCCATGACGCGTTTCGGGTCTTCCTCGACCCTTGATCACATGACAGCGCTTAGGAGGTGAAATTCAAACTTTAAAGTGGCAGTGCACAAAGGAAACACATACGTCATCATAGATATAAACAACATACTAAACCAGTGTAAAATGTCGGTAAACCTATTTTTCAAACAAGCAGCAATAAATGTACTGTTTTTTATATTATTACAAAATAAGCTAAAAACGTTTCCCATACAAAAGATAAATATATTAAAATATCATATATTTAACATTTATCTAATAAAATTGTGCAAATAATAGCTACTAAAATAGCAAATAGCGACTTTGGGCAATCATTCTATCAGTAAATGTCACACTGGGAAAAGCTACTTGTAGGATACTACCTGTAAAATACACATTTACTATCCAAAACCAGACCTAAATGCCTTTCAGTTTAAAGTGCGAATCCGACATGAAACGATTGTTAAATAGTATTATACCAAGTTAAAATGTCTAGGTATGATCCAATGTGCAAAGTAGTGCATAGTAAACAATAAAAGGTACAACCCTTGTGAATGTGCAAAAAGTGCAAAACATGAATTAATAACATTTAAAACAATGCATGTTATAATCACATTCCAAATAATAAATTAGTCAAACAGATTAAAAATATTATATCTGTTTACGTACTTGAAAATTCATTATAATAAGAAGAGTTAGCATTATAAACTATTACCATATACTTAGATTTCATAAATAGAACCAAAGATGTCGATGAGATGAATGCACATGAGTGTTATTCACTACAGACATGTATATAGATCTTCCCCTGCATTCAATCCATTAGGATGTTTGCTATCTAGGTTCAAGATGTAAAATGTTTCCAGTTTGCGAAGAGCACCCTCTCTGTCGCCTCCTCTTCTAAGGGGCATAACAGCATCTATTGCATAATATTTTAATAGATGGGGATTTTGATTATGATATTCCTTAAAATGTCTGGCGACAGGGTAATTTTCGTCACAGTGTATAATCGCTCTTAAATGCTGGAGCACTCTCCTATGGACTGGGAGTCTTGTGCTACCAATATATCTAAGTCCACAGGGACATTCAAGAACATATATCGCAAACTCAGTTTTGCAAGTTAGGTATTTTGAGATGCTAATCTCTTTCTTAAAGAAAGGAGAAGTAAAAGTTTTCTTGTTGACTCCATTCTGACAAGCTTTACATATGGAACATTTAACAAACCCTTTCCTGTTACTTAACCAATCAGTCTTCACAAGGATTTCAGGGCTGCTACTAGTCAGACTATTCTGCATGGAGCCAGCTTTTTTGAATGTTATATTTGGAGACATGGTATCACCCATTTTCAATACAGAATCATTCTTAATAAGATCCCAATGTTTGGTTAGAATTTTTCTGATATCACGATGTTGCTTGCTGTATGTCATAACAAATCTTATAGTATCATCAACAGGGACCTCAGCAACCTGTTGTCTCATCGCTTTTGTGACTAGGGCCTCCTCTCTAGGCAAAAGTTGTGTTCGTTTCACTGCTGCCTGAATATTTTTGTCCGAGTATCCTCTTGCCAAAAAACGTTCCCGACATGCAGACTGTGCTTTTACCAAATCTTCATGCCTACTACAGATCCGTTTAATCCGAAGCATCTCCCCATAGGGGATGCTCCGAATTAAATGGCGTGGGTGATTGCTGGTAGCATGCAATAAGGTATTGCCAGCTGTTTCCTTTCTGTGAAGTCTCGTGTGGAGTACTTGTTCATGAATGAATACCTCTACATCTAAGAAATTAGCTGATGTTTTACTGATATGAGAGGTAAATTTTAAGTTAAGACAATTTACATTAATTTCTTCGACAAAAGTGGCTGCTAAAGCTTCCTCTCCCCTCCAAATCAGAAACAAATCATCAATGTATCGATACATGCATATGATGTTGTTATTGATATTTTCAGCAAACTGTAGCCCGAGTACCTGCTTCTCCCACAGCCCCATGTGCAAACATGCGTAGCTGGGGGAGAAGCAGGAACCCATCGCCACCCCCCTTGTCTGCTGAAAGCACTGTTTATCGAACATGAAGTAATTGTTGTACAGACACATTTCAATCATTGCCACCAGCATATCATTATGAGCATGACAGTGAAGGGGTCTGTTATTCAAAAAATGTTTAACTGCTTTTAATCCATCAAAATGATTAATGCTGGTGTAAAGGGATGTGACGTCTAGAGTCATAAGTACATAATCCTCTCTCCACTGTATCAATTCTAGCTTTCTAAGGAAATGGCCAGTGTCTTGGATAAAGGTAGGCAAATTTTTCATGTGGTCCTGTAAGAAGAAGTCAATGTATTTGGAGGTGTTTTCTAGAATGCCATCACACGCTGTAATAATTGGTCTAGCTGGTGGGTTCTGGGCATCCTTATGGATCTTTGGGATAAAATATATGCAAGGTATAGTGGGATGATTGTTCTTTAAAAATTTAAGTTCATCCGAGCTTAATAATCCCAAACCTCTCCATGCTGCCAACTTTTTGTAGAAATTGTTCCAAAAGGTTTTAATAGTTGCAATATCTACTCGTTTGTAGCATGCCTTGTCATTTAAATGTCTCCAAGCTTCCTCCATATATTTCTCTCTGGGCCACATAACAACGTTGCCTCCCTTATCCGCCTGGCGAATAATCACAGTTTTATCCATTTGTAGTTTTTTGATTAAATCATAATATTGGCGGTCCCTATTGGTGTAAAAGCCTTTATCACGTGCCACCTTGTATTGCAACTTCTTGATATCAGTCGTTATCAAATCATGGTAATAATCAATATTATCTTTAACCATGATTGGACAAAATGTTGATTTAGCTTTGAAGTTGGTAAATCCAGCCCCCAAGGTAGGTTGCATCGTATCTTCCATAGTCATCTGAGTGCTTTCACCCTGTAACTCCACAAGGTCCATCCTCAGAGCCATGTCACCTGCTACTAAGGCACCTGATCCGACATCTATAGCCATAGAGTCGCCTGCAATTGGTTTATCCTTAGATTGTTTTGTAGCAAAGAACTTCTTTAATTTAAGTTTTCGCACAAATTGAAACATCTCCACTCTAGTTTGCGCGTACTTGAAGTTACTGACAGGACTATAAGACAAGCCTACTACGTTTTTACCACTATACAGGCAGTCAAAATATTGCAGTTAAAAGGGGCTTTATTTAAATCTTGCAGCAGGTGCAGTGGCACCAGGGCTAAAAGTTGTCATAACTCCACTAAACATCAAATAATGCTATATTTTACTACTAAACAGGCAGTGATTATTATTTTGTCATTTATTCTGTTATGCACGGCTGGATTGAGTATATATATATATATATATATATATATATATATATATATATATATATATATATATATATTACCTACTGGCGGTCGCCAGTAGGTATATATAGTTAGGATTTTTTCCCTATGGGATTTCTGAAAATTCTATGTCTAATAACTTTGGCGTTTGTGGACGGAATCGGCTGAAATTTTCAGGAAAATGGCACATTTTGTTTCTGAGCAGCTCCTGGAAATTTGGGGGGGGGTTCGTCAAGGGGGGGCCGAGAAAAAAAGGGGGTCCCAAAACGCGTTTTCCCATGTTAATTTCCATAGGGCGGTTGGACTCACTTTTAGCCCGAACGGCTGAATGGATTTCCACGAAACTTGGCAAAATTGTAGGGACTGTTAGCCCGATGTGCCTTTGCTAGGTCTCAATATATGTGCTTCAGTGGATTTTGAGGAATTAACGTTTAAATCAAGATATATATCTGTAACAGCGCTCCGGGCAGCAATCCGGTTAGCGAACTTTTCGCGTATCGGAACTTTGCGAAGCGAAGCTGATTGGCTCTCCGGTGTCTGTCAACATTCTAAACAGTCCGGAGCGGCCGCCATCTTGTCTCTCGGTAGGATCGAGAGACAAGAGGAGGCCAAAACAAAGGGGGAAATGAAGGAAAGGGGGCAAGGTAGACCCCTTCTGACCCCCTAGGATTGATGAGGGGGATATTATAGAACCACGCGGGGCCCCAAAAAAATAAAAAAAAATCCGATTTTTTCGCCGTAGAGACGCGTCTTGGTAAGCGAACCGGGCAGCTAACCGGGCAGCTAACCGGGAAGCTAACCGGCAGTGTAACGGGAGTCTGAGGAGTAGCTGATTGGCTGTCAACATTGTAAACAGTCCGGAGCGGCCGCCATCTTGTCTCTCGGTAGGATCGAGAGACAAGAGGTGGAAAAAAAAAAGGTGTAAATGAATGAAAGGGGTAAGGCAGACCCCTCCTGAACCCCTAGGATTGATGAGGGGGCTATTAAAGTTCCCTGCGGGGCAAAAGAAAAAAAAAATTGCGATTTTTCGCGGTAAAGGTGCTTCCTGGTACGTTAACCGGGCAGCGTAACGGGAGTCCGACATATTGTGTTTTTTGAACGTTTGTGATATGTGCACGTGTGGATTTTGTCTAATTAAGGTTAAAAAAATATATATATATCTTTAAGCGTGTTCTGGCGCGCTTACGTTTTGGGTTTGGTTTGCGCTGCAGAGACGATACGTCACGGTTATGCGATGCATCATGAGGCGTCTCACGGGCTACGTGATACGTCACTTAATAAAGAATATATTTTACAGCTATAGATATTAGCTTTTAAAAAACCAATGAAATTCACAGAAAAAACCATAGGTTATAGACCATATATAGTTAGGAATTTGCATTTACAAAACCTTGAAAATTCACTGAAAAAACCATAGGTTATAGACCATATATAGTTAGGGATTAGCATTTAAAAAACCTTATTTTATTTGCACAAAACCATTGAAATTCCATATATAGTTAGTTGCACTAACTATATATCGCGGACCCGCAATCCACTGCTAATGATGTCACATATTACATCATTCATGACATGGTCAGTGACATCACTGATGACATCACTGATGACATCTCAAATGACATCACTGATGACATCACTGATGACATCTCAAATGACATCACTGATGACATCACTGACATCTCATTTGACATTACTGATTACATCACTGATGATATCATTTATGTGATAATCCATCTTCAGACTCTAATATAACCTTAGATACACTCAGTGTAAACAGGCACTCACAGACTGTCACACATCCATGGAGTTACTCACACACCTAGTCAGTCATGCAAAGAATCAATCACATCTCCATTTCCTCAACTATACAGTTATACACACCTTACTTATTCAAACATATAGTAACACATATTTACTCTCTTATACAATCCTTGATACAAGTTCACAATGATTCATACAGCCACTCACACATTCACTGGCTCTTATGTTCAGTTATTTATATATGTCAACTCTCACATGGAGTGTGTTTTACATATGTACTTACTTTGACATGTAGCACTGAGATATCCATTCACTCACCAATATACTCATGCACACAGTCAACTGTCCATACAGCTGTTTCTACATGCACTTTTGAACCCATACACCTAGGGAATCAACTGCTCACACATCTATGCACAGAGTTATACACCTCCCAGCCACCCACACACATACTCAGTCTCCCATACAAATACTTGGGCAACCATTCAATAACCCATATAGTTACTGATATAGCTACTGATTTAAACATGCAGCAGTTTACAGAACAACATAAATAATGATTGCCAAATTAAGACACTTTAATCACTAACCCATACACTCAGTGAGACACATTTAATCATTCTCTCATACAGTCAGTCATGCACCTACTAAATCCTTCATCCAGACACTTATACATCCACTCATTCTTCAATATGTAAGACATATTTTAACTTTACAGAAACATACAGTCACTGGGTGTTGTCATCAGTGATGTCATCAGTGATGTCATCAGTGATGTCATTTGAGATGTCATCAGTGATGTCATCAGTGATGTCACTGACCATGTCATGAATGATGTAATATGTGACATCATTAGCAGTGGATTGCGGGTCCGCGATATATAGTTAGTGCAACTAACTATATATGGAATTTCAATGGTTTTGTGCAAATAAAATAAGGTTTTTTAAATGCTAATCCCTAACTATATATGGTCTATAACCTATGGTTTTTTCAGTGAATTTTCAAGGTTTTGTAAATGCAAATTCTTAACTATATATGGTCTATAACCTATGGTTTTTTCTGTGAATATATATATATATATATATATATATATATATATATATATATATATATATATATATATATATATATATATATATATATATATGCGGTATGAATCGTCCTCAACTTTCTCAACCATAACACATGCAGTCAAATCGACGAAGAGACGAGACGAGACCCAAATCTTGGTGTTTAAATTTTATTGCGCCCAACACCAGTCTGCCATGACGCGTTTCGGCTACCAAAAGCCTGATCACATGACGCAGTCATGGGGCCTGGCCACCATTTTAAAGTGCAAAGTGCGTGATGGATATAGCAAACATACTATGACAAATGCATTACAATATTGGTAAACTCATTAAAACCAACATGATACACTGTCAGTAAAATACATTAAAGTTCCGTTTAACTGTATAAATACACAGAATCGATTTTGCTAGCACCGAACTGTCATATAAATACTTCATTACATATATTGTGTTAAGTTAGCATGAGTGTATTACATGTCTAACAGCCATTTTTCCTTCGGCTTCAGTTTTGCACACGGCACATACTTGTTGTTGTAGCTTTCAACCTAGAAGCGCGAGGTGATTTATTTGAGAATAATATGTTATTACTATGATATCAGTTTTGCTTGATACACTGTCTGAACAGTGAGTGCTAAAATCTCTAAGAATAACTCGATACAAGGTTGCTGGGAGGTCTGATCTTCGCACCACTTTAGACATAACATAAATACAGTTGCTGCCAATATTGGGCTCTACGCGGGTTTAAGATAGAGTTTCAGGAAATGCAGAACACACTTGAAGATGCTTCGCATGCAGAGAGCTGTTAGCTGATGATGTGATCCTCTCATCCTGACATTTAGAGGTATGGGCCCGCCCTGCTAAATCCCAAACGAGACCTTCATAATATAATATAATATGCTAAATAGGGAGGTGAGAAATAGGTGTTGTTAATTCCTATTATTTTCAGCATTATAACATGCTATCACCGTTCGCATACTATGGACTAGTAACTATGCTGATAACTTTGATACTTATAATCTGTTTGTTAGTATTGTATAAGATACTGCGTTTGAGAACATTGCATTGATTAATAAATATTTCAAATATGCACGTGTCCTCTTTACTCCACGTTCTGGTTTGAAATGATTATAGAGCGAAAGAGTGTTCATGTGTTCCACGATTCCTGAGGTATCATAAGTTCATGTTCTGGTTTGTCTAAGTCATTGGGAGTTTGTTATGACCAATGAGACACTGTAGCTAGCTCGGTAAGGGGATTTCTGATACTAAGGTGAGTTTTGGGTCACCCTAATTCACTAAGGTTCTAGATCTCTATGCACAGTTCTGTGGGAGAACGGAAACCCTGCTACATGGCGCCCATGTGGGGCGACTTATATCATGACACTCGAGTAGTATATCATTCAAACCTTAACCACTTCATTGCCGTTTCAAGTAAACGGTGGTGTCGGAAAAACCTACCTATTTTTGAAATAGGTCTTTTCAAGCTTGAATCTATCTAAAACAGTTTCCTTGAATTACTACCCAGTTGTGCTACAAAGTTTACTTTGTTTTTTCAATTTCCTGTGCTGTCATGGCTCAAGCCGTGGACATCCCGCTACATAGTCGCATTGCAGTGCGTGACCATTTGCGGACTTTTGATGTTCTGTTGGATGGCTTGGCTGTGGTTATGGTGGTGAGTGCGGAACATGCTTACCCATACGAACTCTTTTATTCGTGGGTGACTTTTCCGGCAGTGGACGCTACTTCTGGAGTGTTCCACTCTTACACTCCCTCTTCTGTACCTGTTGCGTATGCTCCATACAGAGCACTGGAGATTCCTATTGATGTTTGGCAGCATGGAGTTTGGTTTGGTGGCGCCCTACCCCAATCTTTAACCGCTCGGAGGTTAGGTCCTTTGTCCATTCCGGGCACAAATTGGCCCGCTTTGGCTGGATTTTCTCCTCACCTTAATCGCGCAACTTGTAACGTAGCCGACCTGCGGCGTCTTCATGAAGTCGCGGTTGAAGTGATTAGGGCGCTTGTTCATTACACAAGTCGTAATGTTCAAGGAGCGGCCCCTAGAGGTGCGCAGCTTCAAGCAGGGCAGGCTGGTTTGAAAATCAGTCCTGTCATGGTGAATTCCGTAATGGGCAAGAAGCCCCAGGATAAGGATGATTTTCCTTTCTGGCTTGCCGAGAAATTCGACCAGCTGGAGGCTGTGTTTCCTAATACGACTCCTGGTGAGAAACACCGGATTCTTACGCTTAGTTTGCCGAAAGATTTAGCCTCTGAACTTGTTGACTGTGAGACATGGGGTAAGACTTTTGCAGCGGTCTATTCGAGATGCTATGGCACCCCGTCTATGTCCAACCTGTCTACGGTACTTAAACGTGTTCAAGATGATCACGGACCGGAGTCTGCGGTTGAGCTGGGTATGCGCCTGTGTGGCACCTTTGATGTAGTTTGCGATCTGATCCTTGCGAATGTCACGGGGGATGCAGTGAACTTTCAGGTGTCTAACGCTCTGCTTGGTTCCCAATGCCGACAAACCCCGTCAGTTAGCCAGGATTATTGTGGCCGCTTATAAAAAGGTTGGCCGCAATGCCAAGGGACTTAAGACTTTTTCTGATAAAGAGAAAAAGCAGCCCCAGGGACAGTCTTCGGAGGCGAATGTTCAACCCAAGTCCAAGAAACAAAATTGGCCTAAAAAGCAGAATCAGGGTAAACAACAGCAACAACAACAACAAACACAGGTTTCTCGTCCTGCGTCTCCGTTGCCTGCGCAGTCGGATCGGTTTATGATTTGCGCGATGATTAAATCACCTGAACGTTTTCAGGCTTCTGACCAACGCTCTCCTCGTTTCTTTCAGGACTCATCGGCTCCGACGACCGGTGGAGGAGGGGGCGGCAGGGTCCGGGGTGGACAACAAGGTCGTGGTCAGCCCCGCCCGCGAAACGGTGGAGAGCAGCAGGAAGGCACTACGCCAAAGAGACCGCAGTTTGCCAAGAAGAAGGTTGCCGCCTTAACGGCGCATCGATATGCCCCGGATAGTGAGAACGCGGCTTCCGAATCTGACATGGGCTCTGACCTTGCTGGACAGCGCGGCGGAGATTACCATAGTGAGAGAGGCCCTCCGTCCACTGTTGAAGGTGACAGCGACTGAGACTTATGTTGTGATTGAAACGGCTGATACACATGTTCCTCCCCCTGAAAGACTTTTTGAAATTGTCCTGTTAATTGAAGGTGACATGCAGCGAACTGTAAAAGGGGTATTTTGGGAAAATCTTTCGTCTACGTATGACATTCTGCTTTCGGAGGCTGACTGGCCCCCGCCTTTTGTTCTCGCAGCTCTGCGAGGGGAGGAGGTGATCCTCCCCAGTTTCGCGCACACTGTATCGAGAGTGGAAGCGCTGCATTTTGCAGAAGAGTGGGCTCTGGCGCTTGCGCCGGCTGTGTACCGCAATCAATGTGGCTGGGATAAATTGTCTCCGAGCCACGAGATTCCATTGCGGTCTCAGCCGCAACCTCAACCTCAATATCCCATACGGCGTGAAGCAAAAGCTTCGGTCGCGGCTATCCTTGAACAATTGGAATATCAAGGTGTAATTGAAACGTGTGTGTCACCGATGAATAACCCCCTTTTTACTGTAAACAAGCCGGACGGCTCATATCGTTTGGTTTTGGATTATAGGCATTTAAACTCGCATTGCCGTAACTGCGCAGTTCAGAATACTCACGGCTCTGCTTTGGTGAATAGTCTTGAGCGCAAACGGTTCAAAACCACGCTTGACATTTCCAATGGTTTTTATGCCCATAGGTTAGATGGTCTGAGTTCCCAATGGACCAGCTTTACTTACGGCGGTGTGCAAAAAAATGTTTCGGCGTCTCCCGATGGGCTATAAGAACAGTCCTGGAGTTTTTTCCGCCCGCATAGTCTCTCTTTTGGAGAGAATCAACCCAGTTGCTTGTTCTTATGTGGATGACATTTATCTCACAGAGGACGAACTTTGGGAGCATCTGTGTCGTGTTAACAGCATAATTTGTGGCTTTTCAGACATGGGTTACAAATTTAACTTTGCAAAATCGCACATTGCAGAATACACAGTGTTGTTTCTGGGTTACGAGCTTAACAATGAAGGAAAGGGGTTAGCTCCTCATTTCCTGGAGAAATGCGCACAGTTGCGCTCTCCAACAACACTGAAAAAATTACAGTCTTTACTGGGTTTTTTGAATTTCGGGAGAACTTACATTCCGGAATATGCCCAGCATATCAAGTCTTTGTATGCGTTGATACAACCATCTTTTTCCAAATCATGCTGGCTGCCAGAGCATTCAGCTATACTGCAGTCTTTGCAAGCTGATTTGCCCGCTTCTGAATACTTACAGACTCGTGATAACCAAACCAACCTAGTGTTGAGAATTATCCCTGGGACGGTGGGTTTCACGTACCTAACTTTTAATGAAGGAGATACAGTACCTATTGCTTACAAGTCACACTTGTACACTTCGGCTGAAATGCGATTTTCCACTGTGGAGAAGGTTTTAACGGCTGTGCAGATGGCAATTCTTAAGGAACGTGCCCTGTCACAGGGAAAACGCATGTTGGTTGTTACCCCGTGTCCTGCCTTAGAGGCGGTTACGAAAGCCAGTGTACCAAATTCCAAAGCTTAACACCCTCGGTGGATTCAATGGGCTACATCCTTGTCATCCCAGGATGTCACCTTTATTTTTGACGCCACTTTACGGTCGCAGGAGTACTTACAGTATGAGTTTGTTCATCCTGCTCCTTTAGCAATGCGGCCGTTGGAGGATTTCCATTGCATCATTTACACTGATGGTTCGGCGCAGGTTGCGCATGGCTCTAAACATGCCTACGTTTCCGCGTGCGCAATTGTGGTCGGTGCCATGCTGAACGATGAGTTCAAGTCCAGTGTTGTGCATACGCAAACACTTGGGGACTGCCCCGCCCAATTAGCTGAGCTTCGTGCTCTGATGCTTGCGTTGGAGTACGCTGATCCTAGTGTGACGACTTTAATCGTAAGTGATTCTTACTATTGTGTCCAGTCTTACAATAAAAACTTGTTCTTTTGGATTCAGAATGATTTTCGTGATTCCAAAGGTAGCACAATAAAACATAAAATGATGTGGGTCCGAGTGGCGGAACTTAAAGACAAGCTGCCACTCGTGTTTGTAATTCATACTCTCGGCCACCAGCGCGTGGGAGTTCACGCTGTCGGTAATTCGCTTGCTGATGAAGCGGCGAAATCAGCAGTATCTAAATACTTAGTTGCAGCTGTTACACGGTCCAAAAGTAAAATAGATGATGACGTCTTGGCGGCTGTTGCTGCCACTGAGAAGGGAGGTAAATATCCTACGGGCTTCCCTTCGAAGTACACATACCACTTAAGTCCCGACAAGATTCCTTATGTGAAAATTCCTGATGTTGGTGAACGGTTAGTTCCCAACTCGGATCGCAGAGCTTCTCTGATTACAGCGGCTCATGAAGGTGTGGCGTCTGCGCATGCGGGCGTCTCAGCCACTGTAACTCAGTTACAACAGAGGTTCTGGTGGCTGGCACTGTGCAAACAGACGCTTGATTATGTCCTTCAATGTGACATTTGCCAGCAGATCAAGCCTTCGACTGCTGCGCGTCCGCCACAGACACAGGTGTACATTTCTAATACACCACTAGGATGTGTTTATTTAGATCACTGCGGTCCTTTTTCATCTGATACTGCGTATAAGTATATCTTAGTAGCAGTTGATTCATGCACACGCTCTGTGTGGGTATGGCCCCATAGCAGCGCTGATTCACGGACTGTCATAAGAGATGTGCGTGTCTTTATAGGGATTTTTGCCTGTGGTACCTTCCATTCGGATCAGGGTCCGGCTTTCGCTTGTAAAGCGTATAAGGATGCTATGGTTTCGTTGGGGGTCCAAGTCAAGTTTTCGAGTCCGTACAGACCTGAGGGTAACAGTGTAGTGGAACGAATGAACCGTGACTTAAAGCAATCTTTGACAGCTCGAGTTATAGGCACTGGCAGAAACTGGCTAGCCCACCTTAATGGCGTGCAGCGTGCTCTTAGTAATCTTCCTAGAAGGTCTCTGGGTGGGCGGACCCCATACGAAATGCTCTTTGGTATCAAGATGTATGTTCCTGACCTCGACGGTCTAGACTGCAAGGCCCAGGCCGCGGTCTTTGACGTAGATGAACATTGCAATGTTTTAAAGAATCTACAAAAGACCAGAGACAGTCTAGCTAAGGAACATTTGCCCTCAACCTCGGATGATGCGTTGCAGATCCCGGTAGTTGGCTGGCTACCCCAAGTTGGAGAACTGGTTCGGGAGAAGATCGATAACAAGAAAGAATTTGGTCCTTCATATCGTGCACCAGTTCGTGTTCTTGGAGTGAAGGGCACAAGAACAGTCATTTTACCACCACTTCCAGGTCGTAAAGAAAACAGGTTTATCTCTATTGACAATGTCAAGACACACAGGGTGGCCGATTCTTCATAGCATGACACCAGCAGTATCCTGTCCTTCTATTGTGAGGCATTCTGTGTTGGCCATTACTTCAGGTGCTGAGCCAGCGGTGCAAATCGAGATGCCTGTTGTTTCCTCTCCATTATTAACTACTTTTGCTGTTAATGACAATGATGATCTGAACTATACCTACCCTACAGATTTATCAATGCCCGATTTGCAGACTCGTTTGGCCACAGAATCCAGATTTTCATTTGACTCTAATTCAACACATTCGAAAATACCATCACGTTTGGCCGAATATGTCACTTTATTTAAAAAACATTTTTTGATTCCCCCTTGGACATACATCTGGATGGTTCTTTTTTCCGTTTATCTTTTTATGTCAATTGGTTTTGTGTTTTATTTTTTCCGTCTAATTGATGGACACTATGTCAGAGAAAGAACAGGAATACGGCACCTTAATGGAACTTTGGCCCCACTTTCCTCTTCGCATTCAGCACACAGATTGAAAAGAGAACTGAATACAGTTAACATCACTGCTTGGCCTGTCCTTGATGGGATTGTGTGGGATGCGGTTCGGTTTCAAATTCATGGCCCCACTGAAGTGATTAATGTTCCTAAGGTGCTTAGGGTGAATATGGGGGAAGTAGTGAAACAAAACATCCGGTCTGATGATTGGGATATTAAGGCAGTTGAATCTTTATTCAATGATTTAAAATATTATGCTGCCATCGATGCTGAGGATTTATACTTAGATTCTGTTAATTATGGTGATTTGTTTTGTTTTCAACATTATGGAAATCATTTTTTGCATAAAACAAATTCCAGGAGGGTTCCTGTTAATTACACACAGTGGGAACATTGCCCAGCTCCATTACAAGGGAGCTCCAGTACATTTCTGGAAAAATGCACTTATTTTACAGACTTTAATCAATCAAATCCTGAGTCGTTTTATTTTAAAATGACACAAAAAACCATGTCCAAGGTTAGACTTACCGATACAAAATTGCTGTATTCGAAGTCCTTTCTAGACAAGTTAGCTGTGGATGGCTAGGAGCTATGGAAGGAGATAATTGACCTTAAATCGGTTTGGGGTACCAAAAATTGGCAGGTACAGGGCACTGAGGATTTGCATCGTGCATGTCTCATCCCGAATCACATGTTGTTTCTAAATTCAACCATTTCTCAAACAACATGCTTTGGATTGGCTACTTCTAAAAAATTAAATACACCAATTATCCCAGAATTGGAAGAATATTCGGGTTGGGGTAATTACACAGAAATGTCCATTCGTGATTTACAAGCACTGTTGCACAATTCATCCTTTAATGTATCCAGTTTGGATCCAAAGGGTTGGCTAATGTGGCATAGAAGCTCTGATTCATGCTAACGTCGTTTTCTGGGTTTATCTGAAGGTTTTACACAAGTCAGGCCTGATCCCCGTTTTGAAACAGATCACACAGTTACTACGTACTCAGTGGGCAAATTGTGTCAGAATTGGCTACAACATTCCACATTAGCTGCAGTTAAACTACATCTGTCCCAATTGAGTGATAATGTGGATGTAAATGATTTTATAAAAGGTCCGGCAAAAGGTAGAACCAAGTGCTGGATTTATGCAGTGTACAATGAAATTTGGAAATTTTCACAGATTAAGGCTGCTAAACGCTTAAGAGCTATTGACCAAGCTAATTTGGAAAAAGTGCTTGCAGTGGTCGATAACAGTATTAACATGCTTTCTTCCAGAATTTACATGTTGAATAATATTGTTTCCTCAGTTGTAGATATTGTGCATGATGAGGTGTCTGTATTATACCATGGTCAAAATCAATGGCGTTCTGTGATGCAGTTTGCCTGGACCCTGCAAACACTTAAGTCATGTCGAGTGCCTTGGAGCTATATGAACGTTTCTTCCCTGTTTGCCCCATTTAATTTGACTGATAAACAGCGCATGCTTTCAATGCGTGATGCATCTTTTTCAATGTTACATATTGAACGGTTAGAATCTTTACCTTTTTCTGTAGCTGAAGCCACTGCTGCAACGTGGCTTATCCATGGATTAATTACATTACCATTTGCTTTGTACAAATTCACTAATTGTATGCGGTATATTGCTATAGGGAGATATGAACCACTGGGCAGCGCATTCCTCCATGAGGCTTGGTCCTTACCATACACATACAGATGTTTGAAGGATGGAAAAGAAGTGAATCTTAAGGGTGAAGAATGCACGCAGTCACCTGACCGCTCATTATTATGCAGACACATCCAGTTACACGGTTCTTGTAACCAGGATCGGCCTAATTTAGCCTGCGCTTTGAAAGGCACACCAGTTCCGGCAATAGTTCCCACATTTACATTATTGACAAATGGTAGTTATTTGCTTTTAAATAACGAGGAATGTTGTGGGTTAATAATCGGTATCGCTTATGTGGTAACTGTATCTGAACGTGTGGTGTGTTGCAAGAACGTACTATATCCCCCCACGCATGGGAACTCAGAAGTTTCCATCTGGCCGCGCATCCCAACCTTGAGAGTGGAGTTCAATGGATTGAGCAGAATAAGAGCCCTTTTGTCTCAAAAAGAAGTGGCCCTGAGCTCGGCCCGTGAAAATTATGTCCTTAACATAGCTAACACACGCACAGAGGTGCAGGCACTTTTAAATACTGACTTGCCGTTTCATTTCTGTGAGCTGCTACATCTAATCTTTAATGCCTCCTCCACGTCTGGGCTCGCACATTTTTTTAAATTAGTTAGCAGTGGCCTCGTGACTACATTTGAAAAGATTTTTGGTATCATTCCCACTTTTTTCCATTCTATATTTTTAAGTTTGTTTGGCGGATTCCCTGTTTTACTGGCTTTGGCTGCAGGCGTTTTGATATTGTTTTGCTTTATAAAACATGGATGCCCATCCTGCGCAAGAAGCCGTTCGACGCCTCCTGACACTGTTTCGTATTCGGATGCTTGATTGCTATGGAACATTGCCGCTTGCAACTTTAAGCACGGCTTATGGATTATCATTTCGATTCACCGACCTCACATGTGTCCAACCTGTGTTTCATTGCCTGAGCTGCGATTTCGACTGGGTCTATGCTTGGAGACCTCTCCTGACGTCGATTTTGATCACCTAATGAGCCCCGTAGTTGCTCACGAGTTTATTTGTTCTGGCGAAAGGGTTATGGCCTTGGCAGCGATACATGGACTACTGGGTCAATGGGACATATCTGCAGCGGCGCATGACTTTCTGGCACACAGCGTTCTGGAGAACCCACCGAGTTGTCTTCTGATGTTACAAGAGGATCCGGTGCTGGAGGAGCACGTGTGTTCTTTCCCATTACTGAATTGGATTGCTGAACTGTTTTCGGATGATGGCAGTGATTTCATACTGGAGGCTATTGCTGCTTATTTTGCATATACTGTCCAATCATGATAAGACTTGGAGATTTTCATTGCTATGGCACGTGACTTTCCCGTTACTGAATTGGATGGTTGAACTGTGTTCGGATGATGACAATCATGAGATACCTTGGAGATTAACATTGATATGGCACATGACTTTGGGTTTTGGATAAGTGCCTCTTTTTCTTACAGACAATTGAATTTATGCGGCCTGATCCTATATCCTTGTACTTTTGAGGCCTTGCAAAAGGCTTTTTGATCTCGATTTTTTTTGGCCTCTATAGGCATTCATACATATGCATTCATACATATTTTTTAGCTTAGCTCAATATTATTGAACTCTGCTTTCATGTTATGCCTCTGATTTAGTATTGCCTTTCCCTTTTATTTGACCGTGCTCGGATCATTGGGGGGGTGTCATATAGATACTTCATTACATATATTGTGTTAAGTTAGCATGAGTGTATTACATGTCTAACAGCCATTTTTCCTTCGGCTTCAATTTTGCACACGGCACATACTTGTTGTTGTAGCTTTCAACCTAGAAGCACGAGGTGATTTATTTGAGAATAATATGTTATTACTATGATATCAGTTTTGCTTGATACACTGTCTGAACAGTGAGTGGTAAAAAATCTCTAAGAATAACTCGATACAAGGTTGCTCGGAGGTCTGATCTTCGCACCACTTTAGACATAACATAAATACAGTTGCTGCCAATATTGGGCTCTACGCGGGTTTAAGATAGAGTTACAGGAAATGCAGAACACACTTGAAGATGCTTCGCATGCAGAGAACTGTTAGCTGATGATGTGATCCTCTCATCCTGAAATTTAGAGGTATGGGCCCGCCCTGCTAAATCCCAAACAAGACCTTCATAATATAATATAATATGCTAAATAGGGAGGTGAGAAATAGGTGTTGTTAATTCCTATTATTTTCAGCATTATAACATGCTATCACCGTTCGCATACTATGGACTAGTAAATATGCTGATAACTTTGATACTTATAATCTGTTTGTTAGTATTGTATAAGATACTGCGTTTGAGAACATTGCATTGATTAATAAATATTTCAAATATGCACGTGTCCTCTTTACTCCACGTTCTGGTTTGAAATGATTATAGAGCGAAAGAGTGTTCATGTGATCCACGATTCCTGAGGTATCATAAGTTCATGTTCTGGTTTGTCTAAGTCATTGGGAGTTTGTTATGACAAATGAGACACTGTAGCTAGCTCGGTAAGGGGATTTCTGATACTAAGGTGAGTTTTGGGTCACCCTAATTCACTAAGGTTCTAGATCTCTATGCACAGTTCTGTGGGAGAACGGAAACCCTGCTACAGAACTTGCAAAAACAACTTTTGATTATGCACGTAGTGTGTACAGCTCATTTTATGGTGGAATTGGCTGAGATAATAAACATGTTAAAATTGTTAACCGTATGTTTTATAAATAAAAACAACAATAAAATCAATTAAAAACATGATGATCAAATACAATGTTTTCTAAAATCAATTTATAATGATAAAAATACATGTTATTGATAATGCCCATGTGGGCAATTCATTCACTTGTGCAAAAATCGCTAGAGGTTCAGTGTATGTTGGTTGTATGTGCAACATTTATTTATTATTTATTTTGCGATTTCTAAAGCGCCTGGTGACCCGTAGGCATCCCCGCGCTATTCAACCTGTCGAAATCCAGAGGGGGGAAGAGGGAGTGCCTTATTTGGGGAACAGGAGGGTTTTGAGTTTCCTGCGGAACACTATGTGGGAGGGTTCCAGACGTAGACTGAGGGGGAGTAGGTTCCACGCTGTGGAGGCTTTGACCGAAAAGCGGCGACCGCCGGAGCGAGCCTTCCTGAATTTGGGCACCGGAGCGAGCCTTCCTGAATTTGGGCACCGTAGCAAGATGTTCTGCGTCGGAGCGAAGGGATCTTGAGGCTTTATATGGGGTAACCATATGTTTAAGCGCGGCAGGGCCAGCTCCATTAATGAGCTTGTGGGTGGTACATAGGGCCTTGAACTCTACTCTCTGGCGAACAGGGAGCCAGTGTAGGGCTTTGAGGGCGGGCTTAGCCGACACTATAGGAGGAAGGTTCATGATGAGCCTGGCCGCCGCATTCTGGGTGCGTTGGAGTTTGGCCAGGGTGTACTCAGGGGCCCCCAGATAGATGGCATTGCTGTAATCGAGCCGTGCCAAGACAAGGCCCTGGACAAGTAGTTTCCTGGATGGGAGGGGGAGAAGAGGCAAGATCTTGCGTACGGACCGCAGTAGACCGAAGCAGGTGCCTGCTGTCTTGGTTGCCTGCGTTTTCATGGTAAGGTCAGGTTCCAACCAAACTCCTCGAGTTTTGATTTCATTTTTCGGAGAGGGGATTTCACCGAAGGTGTCGGGCCAAGATGTAGGTGGAAAGGTCGTCCATTTATTGCCTAGGAGCATGATCTCGGTCTTTGCGCCGTTCAGCTTCAAGGCCGAGTCACACATCCAGGTATGAATGTCCTGGAGACAGTGAAGCAAGCTGTCGGGATGGTTATCCAGGTGGGACAGGGATACGACAAGTTGGGTGCCGTCAGCGTAGTTAATTATTTTTATACCGTAGGGGGCCACTACGTCTTCCAGAGGCGCCATATAGACATTAAACAGGGTTGGGCTGAGCGACGACCCCTGGGGAACTCCATTCTTCAGTGGAAGAGGTTCTGACCGGGAGTTGCCGTCCCACACCTGAAAGGATCGATGGGAGAGAAAGGATTCGATCCATGCTCGCGCCGTACCCACAATTCCTGCCTTGACCAAGCGGTGTAGTAGGACACGGTGATCCACCGTATCAAAGGCGGCGCTAAGATCCAGGAGGATCACTGCCACTGATCCCCCTGAGTCTAGGATACACCTTGCCTCCTCGATGACAGAGAGGAGTGCGGTGTCTGTGCCATGGCCGGGTCGAAACCCAGTTTGGGATTGGCGCAGGGTGTTGTTTGTTTCGAGAAATTGGGATAGCTGCGAGTTGACTAGTTTTTCTGCCATCTTACTGATACAAGGGAGCAGTGAGATTGGTCTGTAATTGGACATGTCGTCCGGGTTTAGTTGGGGCTTTTTAAGCAAAGCCTTCACGACTGCGTTCTTCCAGTTGGGGGGAACCGTTCCACCAGCGAGGGAAGAGTTGATAAGGTCCCTGATGATAGGGGCTATGGTGGAGGACACCTTTTTTAGGAATCTGACCGGGGCTGGGTCCAGGGGGGAACCGCTTTTCATTTTCTCTAGCGTGGACGTCACCTCAGAGAAGGAAACTGCTCTAAAAGTTTCCAGCTGTGGGCTATTGTTTTCGTCCGCTGTGGCCAGGATGGGAGGAGGGCTGATGGTAGGAAGGGAGTCCAGTATCCGCAGAATTTTAGAATCGAAATAATTGGCCAGATCCTTGCTTCTGTCTGGGGAAGGGGAGTGAGGGGGGGGTGCTGTTGGGATGCTTAGTAATTCTTTGACAATCTGGTAGGATTCTTTGGCTGAGTTGGTCGCGGTTTTTATTCTGTTGTCGTAAAACAATGATTTAGCTGATTTCAAGGCAGTTTTGTATTGTCTAACCGCGTTGTGATATATATCCTTGTTGCTGTGGAGCCAATCTTTCCTCCATGCTCTCTCAGCCTTTTTACACACTTTGCGAAGCGCTCTAAGTTCAGAATTATACCAGGGGGCATGGCCCTTGGTTTTATTTTACACCTCCCGATTTTTGATGGGGATGAGGCTGTCGAGGGAGGAGGAAATCCAGTCTCTGAACTGGATGTCTGCCGTGGTGGGGTCGGCTGCAAGAGTGGGGGTAGAAGCGTCAAGCGCCAAGGCCCAGTTGTCCGTCGAAAGTCTGGCCCAGGATCTATCCTTGGTGAAAGTTGGGGGGTTGTGGGGTTTCTTAAAGGCCCCTGGGAGATGGGTCGAGACCAGGAAGTGGTCCGTCCACGGGAGGGGGATGGAATTGGTGAACTGGAGTGATGGGATGTTCGAGAAAACAGGGTCGAGCAGATGTCCTTTCGCATGCGTGGCTCCTGAGTTAGTCAGGGAGAAGCCAAGGGCGCCAAGTTCACTGATTAAGTCAGACGACCCGGTGTCTGTTAGGTCATCGAAATGGATGTTGAGGTCGCCTGTAATCAGGAAGTTGGAAGTTAGGTGGGCCAGGGAAGAAACGGATTCTAAAAGAGCGGTGGAGAAGGGACCGAAATGTCCAGGGGGTCTGTAGACCAGAAGGCCTGACAGGGAGTAGGTCGGCGAGAGCGTCAGCGTGAACAGACAGCTCTCCGACTCCTTGCTCTGGATCTCTGTAGATCGGCAGGTGAAGTAGTCTCGGTGGATGATGGCTATCCCACCACCTCGACCTAAAGGGCGGGGTGGGACATGATGAGAAAGCCCGGGGGAAGGGCCGAGACTATGTCGGAGTTAGAATGGCCGGTGATCCAGGTTTCGGTTAGGAAGAGTATATCCAGGTCGTGGTCGACAATTAAGTGGTTTATGAGTAGGGCGTGTTTGGGAAGCGATCTACAGTTGAGTGTCGCTAATTTGAGGCCCGGGAGAGGGACGGCCATCCTGGGAAGGAGTAGGTTTCCAGGTTTGCAGATGTTACAGCTAGTGAAGGGGTCGTTTGGGTCCTGTATGGTATGACAGGTGGTGTTTTTCGGAGGTCTGAGGCTGAGGAGATCTCGCCGAGAGTAGGGTCTCCTAATGGCGGTAGGTTCCGGCATGGGGGCTGGCCCTAGGCCCGGTCGTGCGCGGACGGGCGCAGACGGGCTTACCTTAGGCGCGCCTTCGGCGCGCAAACGGCGCTCCCGCTGCGCTAGTCCGCTGCGCTGGTATGGCCGGCACATTTGTAGTCCTTGGAGTGGGCGTGGCCTCGCAGTGGGCGTGGCTTAGGCCTTGGGCGTTCCCTGTCTTAGCGCGGACCGCTGTCTCAGGGAAGAGTGAGGAGGGCTGTGTCAGCGCGTGGTGTGAGCGCTTAAACAGGTGAGCTCCTTGTGGTTTTTAAAAACACAAATTCGGCGAAATACAAATTTTTTAAAAGCAGTTTTTTCTAAGTGAGCACAGTCCTCCGGCTTCCGCCTCAGAGGATAACAAACAAATTGTGGTGCACGCTAATTTTCTAGCATGTTTTGTAGTCCTTGGAGTGGGCGTGGCCTCGCAGTGGGCGTGGCTTAGGCCTTGGGCGTTCCCTGTCTCAGCGCGGACTGCTGTCTCAGGGAAGAGTGAGGAGGGCTGTGTCAGCGCGTGGTGTGAGCGCTTAAACATGTGAGCTCCTTGTGGTTTTTAAAAACACAAATTCGGCGAAATACAAATTTTTTAAAAGCAGTTTTTTCTAAGTGAGCACAGTCCTCCGGCTTCCGCCTCAGAGGATAACAAACAAATTGTGGTGCACGCTAATTTTCTAGCGTGTTTTGTAGTCCTTGGAGTGGGCGTGGCCTCGACGTGGCTTAGGCCTTGGGCGTTCCCTGTCTCAGCGCGGACCGCTGTCTCAGGGAAGAGTGAGGAGGGCTGTGTCAGCGCGTGGTGTGAGCGCTTAAACAGGTGAGCTCCTTGTGGTTTTTAAAAACACAAATTCGGCAAAATACAAATTTTTTAAAAGCAGTTTTTTCTAAGTGAGCACAGTCCTCCGGCTTCCGCCTCAGAGGATAACAAACAAATTGTGGTGCACGCTAATTTTCTAGTGTGTTTTGTAGTCCTTGGAGTGGGCGTGGCCTCGCAGTGGGCGTGGCTTAGGCCTTGGGCGTTCCCTGTCTCAGCGCGGACCGCTGTCTCAGGGAAGAGTGAGGAGGGCTGTGTCAGCGCGTGGTGTGAGCGCTTAAACAGGTGAGCTCCTTGTGGTTTTTAAAAACACAAATTCGGCGAAATACAAATTTTTTAAAAGCAGTTTTTTCTAAGTGAGCACAGTCCTCCGGCTTCCGCCTCAGAGGATAACAAACAAATTGTGGTGCACGCTAATTTTCTAGCGTGTTTTGTAGTCCTTGGAGTGGGCGTGGCCTCGCAGTGGGCGTGGCTTAGGCCTTGGGCGTTCCCTGTCTCAGCGCGGACCGCTGTCTCAGGGAAGAGTGAGGAGGGCTGTGTCAGCGCGTGGTGTGAGCGCTTAAACAGGTGAGCTCCTTGTGGTTTTTAAAAACACAAATCCGGCGAAATACAAATTTTTTAAAAGCAGTTTTTTCTAAGTGAGCACAGTCCTCCGGCTTCCGCCTCAGAGGATAACAAACAAATTGTGGTGCACGCTAATTTTCTAGCGTGTTTTGTAGTCCTTGGCGTGGGCGTGGCCTCGCAGTGGGCGTGGCTTAGGCCTTGGGCGTTCCCTGTCTCAGCGCGGACCGCTGTCTCAGGGAAGAGTGAGGAGGGCTGTGTCAGCGCGTGGTGTGAGCGCTTAAACAGGTGAGCTCCTTGTGGTTTTTAAAAACACAAATTCGGCGAAATACAAATTTTTTTAAAAGCAGTTTTTTCTAAGTGAGCACAGTCCTCCGGCTTCCGCCTCCGAGGATAACAAACAAATTGTGGTGCACGCTAATTTTCTAGCGTGTTTTGTAGTCCTTGGAGTGGGCGTGTCCTCGCAGTGGGCGTGGCTTAGGCCTTGGGCGTTCCCTGTCTCAGCGCGGACCGCTGTCTCAGGGAAGAGTGAGGAGGGCTGTGTCAGCGCGTGGTGTGAGCGCTTAAACAGGTGAGCTCCTTGTGGTTTTTAAAAACACAAATTCGGCGAAATACAAATTTTTTAAAAGCAGTTTTTTCTAAGTGAGCACAGTCCTCCGGCTTCCGCCTCAGAGGATAACACACATATATACTCATAAAGTGCTTCCAGTGTAGAAAATAAAAAAAGGTGTGCCTAATTGGATAAAAAAGTGATAAAATATTTTATTATTTTAAAAAGTAGTCTGAGTGAAGGAAAAGGAAGTTTACTTAAAAAGCTAGTTGTAAAAAAGATTAGAAGATAGTAAATGCAGAATTGATTCAGAATGGAATTACTAATAGTCAGACCGGGTTAAAGATAAGTGTGGCAATCTTCACTCTTGTTGAGCCCGTTAGGCATCTTGCTGTCCAGCAAGATGATATAACGGGTCTCAAGTTTTCGGAGGAGCCCTTCCCTGTCACCGCGTCTTCGTTGGGGAGGGACCCTATCTATGACAAAATAAGTAAGGCCTTCTGGGTTCTTATTGTGTGCAATTTCGAAATGTCTGGCCACTGGGTATTTGGGGTCTGCGTTAGAAATAGCCCTCAGATGTTGCAGGATTCTTTTATGAACTTGGGGCCTTGTGCTCCCCACATATCTGAACCCGCAGGGGCATTGTAAAACATATACAGCAAATTCTGTTTTGCAGTTAACTTTCTCTTTTATTTTTAAAGGAACAGGAGAGAAAGGTATGGTATATTCAGATTTGCTGATTCCATTTCTGCAGGCCTTACAAGTGGCGCATTTCAAGAACCCTTTGTTCCCTGCTAGCCACGTGCCCATGACTAGTTCAGGGCTACTTGAGACCAGACGGGTTTCCATAGACCTAGCTTTCCTGTAGGTGATATTTGGCCTAATCCTTACCAGATTGCCAATAACCGGGTCACTTCTAATGAGGAACCAATTATTCTTCACTATATTGTGGATAGACTTGTGTTGGTTGCTGAAAGTCATAATAAGTCTGGTTTCATTGCTCGCTTCAATGCACGGCAGTTTGACAGTAGCATTAGTGGGGCATAACAGTTGCTGTCTGTCTAGAGAGTTTGCCCTCCTCTGTGCATTGTCAATAGTGTGCAGGTCATAGCCTCTAGCCAGAAATCTAGATCTGCACTCCTCTTGTGCTTTTAGGCAATCTGTATTGTTGCTGCAGATACGTCTGATGCGGAGCATATCCCCATAGGGGATGCTCTTTATCAGGTGGGGTGGGTGATGACTATATGCATGCAACACCGTGTTGCCCGCTGTTGGTTTCCTGTGGAGCTTAGTATGTAACTTTCCCTGATCTATATATATCTCCACGTCTAAAAACACAATGGAAGAAGAACTTACAGAACTAGTAAAATGCAAATTAAGATTATTAGAAATCATTATATATAGATATATATATATATAGATATAGATATATATATATATTATATTTGTTCACCTAAAGAATTAATGAGCAACAATGATGGGGTGATAATAGCAATAGTGAATGATAGGATGAACAAGCATGCACCTAGGGAAATTAGAGAAATGACTAGCGTACACTCAAACACATACACTGATCAAGAGTAACACATGGTATGCACATATGAAAAACAATGGAGAACAGACAATCATGTTATGTGTGTTCATTAATACCTCACTCAATAGCTGCCCCAATTCTATACTTAACAAAAGAGGTAGACCCAAACATCACCCTCTGCTGGATACATTTGCTGCCTGTAGAGTGAGAGGTCAAATACAGCCCTCTTTATTCCAAGCAGCAAAACAGATTCACAAACGACTCTGCATATTGAACGAGTAACACTTTAACCAAGATTATAACAGACAAAACTATATGTGATGGGAAGAAGAGAACAGGTATCAGGAAGTTACAAAATACATTAATTCCTGAAAGAATATATGATACAGTGAGGAAAGCCAGCAGAGAATGACCCATATCTTTGATGTAATAATTAAACAGACATTCCTGAAACTCCCCAATATGGGAGTGAAATCAAACCAACAATGCTAATAAAGGTATCCATTTACTCACAGGAGGGGTGCAGTCACAATCTCATCATTTCTTGCCAAAGAAGGCCTCTGTAGTACAGTATATGGTGCGTTCGGAGTTGACAAACGTGAGTCCTGTCATGAGGCATTAACCTGGGAGCATGCCCAGCAAGTATTACGATTTATGTTGTCAATTTTATTTAGGTATGCAGGTGTAAAAAATAATCGATTATAAAGAAAGAAAAGTGTTTGTGTTGTGCTGGCTGCTCTAGATGATTTCCTGATTTTCCTCCAAATTCTGTTCCAAAAAGAAATAGGCCGATTCACTCCCAAATCAGTTTCCCACAAAAGTTCTACTTTCGTTTTATCTCGGAGCTCAGGGGGAACCAATAAATGGGAATAAATGGTGTACGCTTTGGGGGTTATGCGGAGAAGATTATGCCAAGGGAAGGGGGCAGTTTGAAGATTTGAGTTTAGCGTAAGTATCAAGTATTACATTCCGCAAGATCAAAAATGAAGGATTAAAGGAAGAAGGTAGATGATATAGGGACTATAATTGCGTACATTGAAAAGGGGAGCCCTGATCAAAAAGTTGATGAACCCAGAGCATACTCTTGTTTCTCCAGCTCTTCTAGTATATAAGTTTCTTGTTAGGAAGGATTTTGTTTGTTGTGCCAGATTGTAGAATTGAGAAAAGTATCTAAATTATGTACAACTAAATGGGGTGCAATGGTTTGTAATTTACAGGATTGCTTAATCATGGGAGCAGAGAGCGTTTGAAGGAGAGATATTCCTGAAATGAGAAGGGAACAAAAAATGAGGTCTCAAGATCTACCCAGAGAGGTTTATCCTCAGTCTGATTGGTAATCCAATTCGTTAGTTGGCGTAACTGAAAGGCCTTGTGATAATTGGAGCAATGGGGGAAATTGACACCGCCCTCAGATTTTGGTTTTACTAATTTCTGTAACGCCATTCTTGATTTTGTATCATTCCATAGAAAGGAGATCAGAATAGAATTGACCTTTGAAAGAATTTAGATGGAATAGGAAGTGGGATGTTGGGGAGGATATACCAAACTATTGGAGGTTATATCTAACAACAGTGGTCCTATGCAAGGTTAAGATTTAAGAAAAGTAAAAATATAGACACAATGGAACTATATTAGTTTGGAGTGATATGTCCAGCCGGACAGTGATCACAAAAAAATGTTTTACTATATATAATAAACAACAAAAATTCTCTTACATTCAACAAGGAGTGAGACACAAGCCTGTGCCTTCACGTTTACAGATTGGCAAGGTGAAAGGAAAGGGAGAGAAAGATATTTAGGCAGAAAGTGAGCGATTTCTGTTAATTATGACGATGACAGAAATTCAACAACACCATAATTAGCATATCTCAATAAATATACACATTCATGTATGGTGTGACAAGAGGTCGACGACGTTTCGATTCCATAGCCAAAATATAAGGAATCATCATCAGGACACAAAGTATTATGCCTAAAACCTGTACTACACAATAGCCTGTGTGGCACAAGCGAGAAACCCTGACGTCTTGATGCAGGCAATCATATGTTCAGTCTGGGCCAGGTCCTGTGGTGGAGTTACGAGCAATATAGCTTGTGGTATCCTTATGGAGCCGGGGTAGCCTCGCTTCTAGTAGGATCGGAGGATAAACACGGAAATCCCCGGTGAAGTTTGAAAACGCTCACAATGGAGTGCTGGTAATTGATTCACCCGCCAAATGAGGCGCGGTCGGGCGAGCCCAGGGCTTCGCTATATCCAGGCTTGCCAACAGTGTGGTTCCGCGTTGTGCACAACGCGGAACCACACTGTTGGCAAGCCTGGATATTGCGAAGCCCTGGGCTCGCCCGACCGCGCCTCATTTGGCGGGTGAATCAATTACCAGCACTCCATTGTGAGCGTTTTCAAACTTCACCGGGGATTTCCGTGTTTATCCTCCGATCCTACTAGAAGCGAGGCTACCCCGGCTCCATAAGGATACCACAAGCTATACTGCTCGTAACTCCACCACAGGACCTGGCCCAGACTGAACATATGATTGCCTGCATCAAGACGTCAGGGTTTCTCGCTTGTGCCACACAGGCTATTGTGTAGTACAGGTTTTAGGCATAATACTTTGTGTCCTGATGATGATTCCTTATATTTTGGCTATGGAATCGAAACGTCGTCGACCTCTTGTCACACCATACATGAATGTGTATATTTATTGAGATATGCTAATTATGGTGTTGTTGAATTTCTGTCATCGTCATAATTAACAGAAATCGCTCACTTTCTGCCTAAATATCTTTCTCTCCCTTTCCTTTCACCTTGCCAATCTGTAAACGTGAAGGCACAGGCTTGTGTCTCACTCCTTGTTGAATGTAAGAGAATTTTTATTGTTTATTATATATAGTAAAACATTTTTTTGTGATCACTGTCCGGCTGGACATATCACTCCAAACTAATATAGTTCCATTGTGTCTATATTTTTACTTTTCTTAAATCTTAACCTTGCATGGGACCACTGTTGTTAGATATAACGTATGTTACCCGAGGTCCTTTGCTGACTTATTGGGTGCCCTTGTTGTATGTCAGCTACAAACTATTGGAGGTAGCATCATTTTGATTGTGTCAAGACGGCCCCACCAAGAGAGATGAAGGGGATGCCAGCCTGGGATCAATGTTTTAAGTTTAGCAAAAGTATTCTTGGGTTCTAATTGATGCGCCTGCTTTGAGTTTAAAAAGTATGATTCAATGCAATTGTAAATGCTTAATGTTTTTTTAATTTTCAAATTTCTTCATTGGATTTTTTTCCCATTTTGTGCAAGCAGAGCAGAGCACATAAGATAACAGCAAAAAAAGAAAAATACCAAGGAATTTCATCACAAGAAACATGGGTCAGAAAAAAAAAAGCATCACAGGGTAACATTTGTTCGCAATCAGCAGCAAAGACTAGGAAAGAAAGAATACAGGGAGAAAAAACAAAATACTGGCAGGATATTTAATATACCCCAAAGAATTAATCCAGCTCCCCTTGAATGCATTGCCGAACCGGTGCCCGGATCTTCATGCCTAAAGCTTTTCTCCGGCCCTTCGTTCTATATATAGCCGCTTCTATATTATAAGTGGCTAAGAGACGGGCTCGCCAAGTGTCAAAAGAAGGGGGGACTGGATTAATCAATTCTTGCGTGATACATGCCTGTATCAATGACATACAAATGAATAATAGATTTTTCTTCCCATCTGCGAGTGAATCAGAAGTTACACCAATTAGAACTAGTTCCCGTGTCAGAATAACTGTAGACCCAAACAATACTGCCAAAAATGTCTGGATAGCAGAGAAAAATAAAGATAACTGAGGGCACAGAAAAAACATATGCAATGCATCAGCTGCGAACACCCCACATCTACTGCATGATGTACCTGTAGTAGTCCCCCATTTGGAAATTTTTGAGGGTGTATAATATAGGTCAAATATGGCCATATAGTGCTGTGAGCGTGATCTGCCAGTAATCAAAATACTGTTCGCCAGAACAATAGATTCCTCTAACTGAATAGGATCACTACCCAACTTTTCAGCCCATCTCCCTTGGTGAGCCTCTATATCGTCTAGGCATGGAGAGATAAGTAAGTTATAATAATGTCGTATCGATTTTTGCTAAGCATGCTGTCAATAAAAGGAATCCTCCGCAAGCCAGAGTGTTCCTGCACGGATAGAGTGTTGAAGAAACGATATACCTGCAAATACTTGAAGTAGTCATTACTTAATAGATTATACTTAACTAGAAGCTCAGAAAAAGAGATGAGCTGATCATTCTGCCACAGATCACCCACACAATGAATTCCGCAGTTACGCCATCTAATCATAACATGGTCTTGAAAGACCGGGGGGAAATGCTTAATGTTTAATTCAATTTGTAGGAATGCCTAACATGTCAGTGCTTAATTTGTTTAAAAAAATTAATAATCTGGGCCCAAAGTTTTGGTTCCTAAGAGCGCAGCTGGTTTTATGAAAGCGTGGAGTGCTCGATACCAAGGCTGTATAGTGTTTATTGTAGGTTATTAGACCTCGTTAATTCACTCCCAGACACTTCCTGACTTTGTTACTCTAGTGCAGTCATCTTCAAACTGTGGGGCGTGCCCCCCTGGGGGCGTGGAGACATCTCAAGGGGGGGCCAGTTGACCATTTGCAAACATCAGTGCTGCATGGTCTTTCACAGACTGCTTCCACTAGCTGAATGCGGTTAAAGTAATATCCATTGTAGGATAACTGGGCATGATGTACAGATGGGGTCGTGTAAAATGTGCAGGTTCTACTCGGATGGGGTAAATCTGCCTTCAGAAGCATTGTTGCTGGCTGAATTACCGACAGCAGAACGGTACTACGGTCATTTAAGTTACTGAAACACAAACAAATTGTTGCTGATATAAACTATGTTTCAGCCCCAAGGTAGCCTCCCGGGAGGGCAGCAGGGCGTCATCAGGAGGGTTGTCCGAGACCGAGTTAGCCGATAGAAGAGAGGAAAGACAATTGGGGTGGGAGTTAGCCAAGCTGGAGATGGAAGGGAGGAGGATGGAACACGAGCTCAAGCTACGAGAGCTCGACCTCAGGGCCCATAACATCACTCCGGAGGGTGTCGAGTCTAAGGAATTTGCCAGGGAGCCCAGGCCTCACTTACCCAAGGACATGGTCGCCAGTTATACCGCTGGAGATGACATAGCCAAGTGGCTGGCAGCCTATGAGGTCTCCTTAGGAGCCCATGGGATCCATGAGAAGCATTGGGGTGGTGGATTATACCGTTACATGCCTCCGACAGGTAGGGATGCCCTATTGGCCCTAGACCGGGAGGAGCAGGTAGATTACCCTGCCATGAAGGTGGCGCTCATCAGGAAGTTTGGGTTGACCCCAGAGAAATACCGGCAGAGGTTTAGGGGCAGCCACAAACTGAGCTCACAGAATTGGGTTGACTTCCTGGATTATGCCAAGAAAGCCCTGGATGGGTGGGTCCAAGGTAGTGAGGTGGAAGACTATCGAGGGTTGTACAACCTAGTACTCAAGGAACATCTACTTGAGAAATGTCTTCCCGAGCTGAGGCAGCACCTGGTAGACAGCAAACTTACTTGCCCCCGTAAGCTTGCTGAGGAGGCGGACATTTGGGTAAGTACCCGAGTGTCCACGAAGGGGACGGGTGGAGATTCTCAGAAGTCTGGACAAGGCGCTCCCCAGAAGAAAGAGGGGGGAGATAACAAGAAACAGGAGTTCTCCAAAGGCCCCCAAAATAACTTTAAGGGGAAAAGTTTATTTTCCAACTCTAAGGCTAACCCGCAGAAGAACCCTAATCCTGGCCAGAGTCAGCAACCAAGGGTTGTCCATTGCTTTGAGTGCGGTGGTGTTGGACATTATAAGGGAGACGTGAAATGCCCAAAGAGACCACCCCCTCCCACTGGAGGAAAGGCCCCGGGAGTCGCTAGTGTAGCGCTTGGGGAGGAGATGCCCTTAGTTAAGGGGAGGGAGTGGGCGGGTGTCACCTTAGTGCCCCTGGGTGATCGGGAGATGGTTCCAAAGATCCAGGTGCCCTCAAATACTACCAAGTATGGGCAATGGGTCACCATCAATGGCCATAGAGGGGAAGCTCTGAGAGATACAGGAGCCCGTATGACTATAGTCAGGAGTCATGTGGTGTCCTCAGAGCAGGTGATTCCAGGCGTACTTCATCCAGCCGCGATGGCTGACGGCAGAATGAGCCACTATCCCGTGGCCGAGGTTCCCTTTGAGTGGGGAGGGGTTGCAGGTTCACTTCGAGTTGCCGTAAGCCCCGCCGTGCCAGTCGATTGTCTGCTGGGCAATGATATGGAGCACAATGCTTGGACGGAGGTGGAATACCGGACTCATTCTGAGATGCTGGGAACACCTGATTGGGCCTGTGTGAGTACCAGGTCTGCGGCTCCTCGAGAGGAGAAGTCGCGTGGGTTGGAGCCTGGAACAATGGCCCACCCAGCTGCTGATGAGGGAGCATCTCGAGGACAGGAGGAGCCTGCCTCGATGTCCGTGCCCCGTGAGACAGATAGGCCACCGGAGGAGGTGGACCCGGAGTCCGCGGAGGAGGACATGGTTCCGTTGGAGGATCTGCCTATCCCCGCTGAGTGGCGAGTGGAGGGAGGACCATCCAGGGAGGAACTGAGCAAAGGACAGAGGGAATGTCCCACCCTCGAGGGTCTGAGGCAACAGGCTGAAGCCCAGGCAGCAGGTAACGAGTCTGGGAACTATCGTGTTTACTGGGAGGATGGTCTCCTCTACAGTGAACGCAGGGTGCCAGTGCACGGATCGTCACGGGCCCTGGTAGTCCCACAGTGTTACCAAGCCTTTCTATTAGAGTTGGCTCATGAGATTCCCTTGACAGGACACTTGGGTCAGGACAAGAACTTTGCCCGGCTTGTCCCCCACTTTTATTGGCCTCGAATGAGGGTGGCGTCCGACACATACTGTCGGTCGTGTGTGTCATGCCAAGCCAGTGGGAAAACAGGAATGAAGCTGAAGGCTCCCCTGGAACCACTTCCCGTCATCGGCACCCCCTTTGAAAGGGTGGGCATCGACATTGCCGGGCCCCTAGATCCACCGACATCGTTCACAGGTTTATCCTGGTACTGGTGGATCACGCCACAAGGTATCCAGAGGCAATACCTCTGAGAACCATTACAGCTCCGGTAGTGGCGAAGGCCCTGTTGGGGATCTTTACCCGAGTGGGATTCCCCAAAGAAGTTGTGTCTGACAGGGGGACCAACTTCATGTCAGCATATATGCAGGCAATGTGGAAGGAGTGTGGAGTGACCTACCGATTTACCACTCCTTATCACCCACAGGCCAATGGCCTCGTGGAAAGGTTCAACCAAACCTTGAAGGGTATGATCAGAAGTCTACCCAAAAGCCTGCGGAGGAAATGGGACGTCCTCCTACCCTGTTTGCTCTTTTCCTACAGGGAAGTGCCACAGAAGGGAGTGGGCTTCAGCCCCTTCGAGCTTTTGTACGGGCACCCTGTACGTGGACCTCTCAGCCTGGTGAGGGACTCCTGGGAAAAGTCTCCCCGGAAAGTTCCCCAGGACGTGGTGAGCTACATGCTGGCCTTCCGGAGCCAAATGGCTAAGTTGTGGAAGCAAGCTTCTGAAAACTTGGAAGCCAGTCAGGCAGTCATGAAAGCGTGGTATGACCACAACGCTCACCCAGTGGAGTTGGAGCCTGGACAGAAGGTATGGGTGATGGAGCCTGGACAGCTGAGTGCCCTCCAGGACCGTTGGACAGGCCCCTATGAGGTGTTAGAGAAGATGGGCAAGGCTACCTATCTGGTGGACGTAACGACCCCTCGGCATCCACATCGGGTGTTACATGCCAACCGCCTCAAGCCCCACTACGAGAGGCCCGAAGTCATGCTGGTTATGGTGACTGGCGGATGAAACGCATTACTTACCTGTAACAGCAGTTATCCAGTATTGGTGTCTTTCATAGATTCACATGCCTGAATCATTCCCCGTCGTCGAGACGGGAGCCTCCGGTACATAGAAAAGTAATGTCCTATAGACATACATAGAGAAAATAGGCCTAAGGGCCTCAGCTTAGTAGCCTATCCTTGTCCTTATGCAAAAAGGACCAAACTCTTAGAGTCAGCCAATCAGCTATGACCTCCCTCTAGAACCTTCCTGGCAGGAGCCTCAGTCCCTCAGATTTTCTTACGCACCAAGCTAGGTAGGCGTAATACAGTTAGAGAGGAATGTGAGTCCTTCCAGGGGAGGCGGGAGGGTTGCATGTGAATCTATGAAAGACACCAATACTGGATAACTGCTGTTACAGGTAAGTAACGCGTTTCTTATCCAGTATTAGGGGTGTCTTTCATAGATTCACATGCCTGAATCAGAGTAGTTAGCAATACATTATGCACATTTCTGATGTAATCATGCTATATAGTCATTTTAGATAATACACATATTACCATGTGATTTTGAAACATTAGCATATATCAATATATCAGAAGAACAAGAGATGTGCATACCAGGATGGCGGGATGTTGGAAGGCTCACCTTACTGGAATAGATGGCGAAGCACCCCCTGGCCCACCGCTGCATCCTTCAGAAGTTCAGCATCCAGGCAGTAGTGTCTGGAGAAGGTGTGCGGTGACTTCCATGTCGCCGCTCTACATATGTCCAAAATCGGCACTCCAGCGAACAGCGCTGCTGATGTGGACATCGCTCTGGTGGAATGCGCCTTAACATTAGCACTCAACGGCCGTCCGGCCCTGTCATGTCAGAATGCTATCGCTGAGGAGATCCACCTTGAGATGCTTTGTTTCGTAAGAGGCATACCCATCCTTGGCCTACTGTAGGCCACAAAGAGCTGTGATGACTTCCTGAAACTCTTTGGTTTGTCTATGTAAAATTTTAGACACCTTTTGAGGTCCAAGGAGTGCAGCGTCCTTTCTGCTGCGGTGGTAGGGTTTGCAAAGAAAGAACGTAGCACCATCGGTTCATTAAGGTGAAAGTCTGAAGGCACTTTCGGTATGAACTTAGGATTTGTCCTCAGCAGCACCCTGTCCTGTTTGAACTGCATGAAGTGTTCCTGAATGGATAGAGCCTGTAGCTCGCTTACTCTCCTGGCAGATGTTAGAGCGAGCAGCAGAGCCGTCTTCCATGAGATGTACTTGATGGATGCTCGATGAATGGGCTCAAAAGGGTGCTTCATGAGTTGGTTGAGGACTAAATTGAGTTGCCACGTCGGTGGGACCCTTCTAGGTCTTGGGAAGGATCTATATAGTCCCTTTAGGAACTGCTTAAGAAGCCTATTGGACCAAAGAGACGGTCCTTTGAAAGTCCTGGTAAATCGTGAAATGGCCGCCAAATGCATTTTTATGGATGCGTGCGCCAGTCCTGACTGTGCCAAATGCAGTAGATATGGCAATATTTGTTCGGGTGTGATATGGAGTGGTCTCAGGCCTTTCTCTAAACACCATATGCAGAATCGTTTCCATTTTAGAGAGTATGTTTTGTTGCTACTGTCCGCTCTTGCTTTTGCCAGCACGTCCCTGCATTCTTGCGGGATGTTCAAATGACAGAACTCTCTGTGCTCAGGAGCCAGGCCGATAACTTGAGCGATTGCAGGTTCGGGTGTTGCATCTGCCCGTTGGACATTGTCAGCAGGTTCGGATGCTGCGTCAGACGAATCGGCGTCCTGATGGAGAGGCGATGGAGGTCCGAGAACCAGTGCTGCCTCGGCCAGAACGGGGCAATTAGGATCAGGGTACAAGGCTCCGCCTTCATCTTCCTGAGGACCCTGGGAATCATCGGAAATGGTGGAAAAGCATACGCAAATACGCTGAACCAACCGATGGAAAAAGCATTTCCGAGTGACCTTGGTTGGGGACGCCAACTTGCGTAGTTTGGGCATTTGGCGTTCTCCTTGGTGGCAAACAGGTCGATTCCTGGGACTCCCCATTCTGAGAATATGTGATCCAGTGTACTCTTGTCGAGCTCCCACTCGTGGGAGAGGGATTTTTGTCTGCTTAGGGCGTCCGCAATGGTGTTGTCTTTGCCCGGGACATAGTCCGCCCTTAGCGTGATCCCATGGATTACAAGCCAGTTCCAGACCTTTTGCGATTCGCGTGATAGAGTGAGCGAACGCGTTCCTCCCTGTTTGTTGAGATAGTGCATCGTCGTGGTGTTGTCCGTTCTGACGAGCACCTGGGAGTTCTGGATGCGTGGTAAAAAGGCTTGTAGTGCCAGATACACAGCCCTCAGTTCCAGAAGATTGATATGGAGTTGTTTCTCCTGATTTGTCCATTTGCCGCTTATTCGAAGGTCCTGAAGGACAGCTCCCCAGCCTTCCAGGGAGGCATCCGTGGTGATCACCAGAGGTGTTGCTGGAAGTAGGAATGGCAGTCCTACAGACAAATTCTTGTGATTTCTCCACCAGTCCAGACTCTTGGATATTTGTGGTGTTATCTTTACAATGTCCTCGAAAGAACCTGTACTCTGTGTCCATTGGTTTGTGAGGGCTTCTTGCAATGGGAGCATCCTGAGTCTGCAGTGAGGGATGAGGAGTATACAAGAAGACATCATCCCTAGGAGTGATTTGTAGGTTTGAACTCTTAGGGACTTCCGTGATGCCACAGCCGTGGCCAGAGATATTATTTTGTTTTTCCTCTCCTTCGAATGAAATGCCCTTGCGCATTCCGTGTTCAGGGTCGCCCCGAGGAAGGTGATGTTTCTCGTAGGGGTCGTGCAGGATTTTTCGTGATTGAGAGTTAATCGTAGCTGCCGAAAAAGATTGGTGCAGGCGTTGGAGGATTCGGTCATGCCTGCAGCTGAAGGTGCCTTTACCAGCCAGTCGTCGAGGTAGGGGAAGACTTGGTGACCCATCTGACGCAGGAAAGCTGCCACCGGTGCAAGGCACTTGGTGAAAATCCGCGGGCGGATTTGAGGCCAAACGGTAGGACTTTGAACTGGTAGTGCTGTCCTGCCACTTCGAATCTCAGGAATTTTCTGTGACCCTTGAGGATCGGGATGTGGTAGTAGGCATCCTGGAGATCTAAAGATGTCATAAAATATCCTTTTTCCAGTATGCCTAGTATTTCTTGAATCGTCACCATCCTGAACGACTGACTCTTTAGGAAAGAGTTCAGAGCCCTGAGGTCTAGAATGGGCCTCCACTTTTTCTCCTTCTTGCGTATAAGAAAGAAGCGGGAATAGAATCCGTTCCCTCTTAGAGACGATGGAACTCGTTCGATTGCACCCTTCTTCAACATCGCAGAGATTTCCTGGAGTAGTAGGCGGAGATGTTTGCGTGGCAACCTGCGGGGAGGAGTTGCAGGTGGGATGGTGGTGAATTCCAAGGAATGGCCGAATCTTATTAATTGAAGTATCCACCGATCTGTGGTGATGAGATGCCAATTGTTTAGGAAATGGGTCAATTTTCCTCCAATCTTTAATGAGGGATATAGTTGCTGGACTGGCTGGAGTAATTGGTCACTGGCGGCCGCCAGTGCCCCTCCTCTGGTTTTTGCCCCTGAAGTTTGACCTTCCGTAAGAAGTCTGACGACCTTGTTGCTGCTTCTGCTGGTACTGGGATTTATTCTGGTAGGAATACGAGGACCTATTTTGATAGGATCCTCTGTAGGAGGACTGGCCCCTGGACTTGTTGCCTCGAAAGGACTGAAAAGTACCAAGTGCTCTAGCAGTATCAGTGTCTTTCTTTATCGTTTGGAGCGCCTCGTCAATCTTGTCTCCAAAGAGGTGTTGGCCATCGAAGGGCATGTCCAGCACTTTCGTCTGCACCTCCTGTCTGAATGACGTTGCCTTAAGCCATCCTTGATGGCGCAGGACTGCTGCCCCAGCTAATTGTCGAAAGCCAGTCATGGCTGCATCTATGACACAATCAATGATCTCAGCTGCCGAGGTTTGACCCTCTGTAATCAGCGCCGTGACTTCCTCTTGAACTGTGTCTGGCAGTTCCGCTATATATGCGACTATATCTTCCCAGAGCTGGCTGTTATAACGCCCCAACAGGGCTATGGAGTTGGCCATCTTTATGGTCATGGCCGATGTTGTTGTAAACCGTTTACCGATTGTGTCTAACTTCCTGCCTTCCTTGTCCGGAGGGGCTGACAGAGGGGAGGAAGGGTTGCGAGAATTCTTTTGGGCCGCCTGGGTTACGACCGAATCCGGTTTCGGGCATCCATTAAGGCAAGCTGCCGCTGTGGTTGGAGCCTTGTACTTTTTATCCAGGCGTGGAACCACCGCAGGTACAGAAGCCGGCGTCAGCATCAGTTTCTCTCCCTGGTCCCAGAGAAATTCTATTATTGGGATAGACTTTGATGTTTTCTGTGTTTGCTCCTTAAAGTCATGTAAGAAGCACTCGGTTTCAGCTGATTCCATCACCATATGAAATTGCTTTGCCGCCCTTTCCACTATTTTATGGAAACCGCCAATGTCCACTGGTGGTGAATCTGCCTGGCGTGGTTGGGGTGAGGCTGGAGAAGATGCCACATACTCCTCCTTTTCTTCGTGGTCCGACTGGATTTCTTGGACTTCCCCCTCTTCCAGCTCCTCTTCTTCCTCATCTGACGAATCTATCACCTGAGGTGGCATTTGTTCATGGCGGACCTGAGTAGCCGGCCGTGTCTGTTTTGGGGCTGTCGCTGGTGCATTTGTAGCAGGCGTTGGGCCCTCTGTCACAGTTGCCGGTGTTTCCGGGAAACGTTGTTTGTAATCCTGGATAAGGTATTTGAGGTCATTAACAATTGAAGCGGGAAGGCATACCATCGGGGTGACCTCCGTGCGAACATAAGCTTGGAAAGAGTGTTCCTGGTAGCTCATTTCCTCCTGTTCCTCGTCTGTGCTCTGACATTTTACGTGAAGGTCTGAAATGGAAGTAGCCTGATTCAGGAGTTCTTCTTCTTCCGATTCTTCACTCTGGAGAATTTCTGTAGGCAAAAGAGCTTGCACTTTACTTGGTGACGTTGTTTCCGGTGTAATCTGCTTCTTAGTTGGTTTGCCAGATGCAGAACCTGTTGCAGGCGCCCCTGCCGTCGTTTCTGGTGTTGTCGACGGTGGCATGGTTAGAGACGACGTTTCCACCAGCTTGGATTTCCTCCACGGCTCAGGAAAGGCCAATGTCGACGACGATTCCGCCGTCGACGGTAAGCCCTTCGTCGACGGTGCGTCCGTAGACAATATTTTCATCGTCGACGACGCCTTAGTCGTCGATGCGCTCGTCGACGCTTCATTCCTCGTCGACGGTGATCTCGATGTCGACGGAGATCTCGTCGTCGGCGTCTTCAGCGTCGACGTCTTCGTTGTCAACGCACCCGTCGACGGGGGTCTCTTCATCGGCGACGGGACAATCTTCGTCGTCGACGAGGTTTTTGACGATGGTTTCAGCAAAATTATAGATGGAATTGGTCTACCTGCTGACGACGATGAAGGAGTTGTCATCGTTGATGGGTAAACCGACGACACTGTCGTCGTCGACACAGTCGTAGTCGATGTGGTAACTTTTTTTTGCGCCGAGGAGGATGTCGCAAGTTTGCTGGAAGACTGTGCAGGCTTCTTAAAAGTCTGAGAGTCCTTCACAGACACTGAAGATTTTGTTGATCTTGCCTCTGAAGACTTCTTCTGTGCCTTCATAGGAGGTGTGTCTGAGGGGCCAGGGGAAGCCACCCTTGGCCTCTTCAGGGAGACTTCTGAGGTCATTGAAATGCTCCCCTCTGAAGATTCCACATTCTCCCTCTCCTTGAGCCTGTCAAGCCAGATGAGCAGGCGACCTTCTCTGTCCCTCAAGGTCTTGTTGGGGAAAGACCTACATATCTCACAGTCTTTAGGGGCGTGCCTGGATAAAGGCAATATAAGCATAACACATGCTTATCCTCCACATGTAGCCTTTTCTTCCCACATGAAGAGCAGGCCCTGAAAAGGGCCTTCTTCTGGGAATCAGACATGCCAGAATTTTGAAGAAGTAAATCACTTACTGCAGTGATAAGTTGTTTGAAGTAATCCTTGCCGAGGTTTAGAAGAAATAAGTCACTTTTAAAAGTGAACAAGTTTTTTGAAGAGATCCTGAGGAGAACTCAGGCTGGAGACTCCCTAGCACAACGTGCGGTAGAAAATCTGAGGAACTGAGGCTCCTGCCAGGAAGGTTCTAGAGGGAGGTCATAGCTGATTGGCTGACTCTAAGAGTTTGGTCCTTTTTGCATAAGGACAAGGATAGGCTACTAAGGTGAGGCCCTTAGGCCTATTTTCTCTATGTATGTCTATAGGACATTACTTTTCTATGTACCGGAGGCTCCCGTCTCGACGACGGGGAATGATTCAGGCATGTGAATCTATGAAAGACACCCCTAATACTGGATAACGGAGGAAGAGGACACTGAGCCTCTCCCCGACCTCTTTGCGTCTCAAGAAAAGGATGGGTCGGTGGAGGGAGTGAAACTCTCGCCATCCCTGACTCCTGAGCAGCAGGAGGAATGTCGCCAGGTCTTGGGGTCATTCGCTCCTCTGTTCTCCCCTGTCCCGGGTAAGACCCACCTGTGTACCCATGACGTGGACACAGGAGACAGCCCACCTGTGAAGTCAAAGTCTTACCGGCTGTCTGACAAGGTGAAGGCCAGCATTCAAAGTGAAGTAGCTAAGATGCTGGAGCTAGGAGTCATCGAACCTTCAAGTAGCCCTTGGTCTAGCCCGGTGGTTTTGGTGCCCAAAGCTTCTCCACCTGGCGCCACACGGGAATTGCGATTCTGTGTGGACTACCGAGGACTAAATTCGGTAACCAAGACGGATGCTCATCCGATCCCTCGGGCGGATGAACTGATTGACCGGTTGGGAGCTGCCCAATATCTCAGTACCATTGACCTCACTGCAGGGTACTGGCAGATTCCCATGACTGATGGAGCCAAGGAAAGGTCAGCCTTCTCCACGCCTGATGGACACTACCAGTTCTGCGTCATGCCCTTCGGGCTCAAGAACGCTCCTGCCACTTTTCAGCGGTTGGTGAACACGATCCTCACCGGGATGGAGTCATTCTCTGCTGCCTACTTGGATGGCATAGCTGTCTTCAGTAGCAGTTGGGAGGATCACTTGCAGCACTTTCAAGCCGTTCTCCAGGCCCTGGAACGGGCTGGCTTGACGATCAAGGCCAGCAAATGTCAGATTGGACAGGGGTCGGTAGTGTACTTAGGTCACTTGGTGGGCAGGGGAAAGGTGCAGCCCCTTTAGGCGAAGATTGAGGCAATCATGGCCTGGAAACCCCCCAAGACCCAGACTGAGGTCCGAGCCTTCCTGGGCCTCACAGGTTACTACAGACGGTTCATGAAGGGGTATGGCACTATCGTGGCACCCCTTACCGAACTCACGGCCAAGAAGCAACCCAGGAGAGTCATCTGGACGGAGGCTTGTCAGCGAGCCTTCGACACTCTGAAACAAGCATTGTGTAACGCTCTAGTCCTGAAGGCTCCAGATTTCACGAAGGAATTCATTGTCCAGACAGATGCATCCGACATTGGCATTGGGGCGGTGCTATCGCAACTCAATGAAGAGGGTCTGGATCAACCCGTGGTCTTTCTGTCACGGAGACTGCTTCTCCGGGAACAGAGGTGGAGTACCATTGAGCGGGAAGCCTTTGCGGTGGTCTGGGCACTGAAGAATCTGAGACCATACTTGTTTGGTTTACACTTCCTTGTTCAGACAGACCACCGACCCCTTCGCTGGCTTATGCAGATGAAGGGGGAAAACCCCAAACTGTTGAGGTGGTCTATCTCCCTACAGGGAATGGTTTTTCGGGTGGAACACCGACCCAGAGTTGACCACGCCAATGCAGATGGTCTCTCCAGGTATTTCCGCCTCAGTGTTGAGAACTCCCAAGGGGTTGGGTAGCTCTCCCCACTTTCAGCTGGGGGGGACGCGTGTTACACCCGTCTGCTTCTGAGAGTCCCCTCACCACTATGATTTCTTTTGTTCCCCTGTACCTCCCAAAATTTGTCGCTTTTCTTTGTCTGCCAGGACTTTTGATGTGCTGTTTCATGGGGCTAGATGTTCCTTGACGCCCAGTTGCTCACAAGGTTTTTGGCACCTATTTACAAGGCGCCTGGCGAAACCTGTGGCATTATAGACTGGGGATGGCAACCTGTATGAATGGCCCCAAAATGGTGGACATCCTTTTCCCTCATGTGAGTAACTCCCATTGGAGCCTCCATGAACTCTGGCCTTTTGAGGTTTTGGCGCCCTTTTGTTTGGCGCACATTCCTGACAGGAATTCCTTTATTTCCCTCAGGTACACAAAATGGCTGCTCTAGAACCACAGTACGGTGGCTACTAGGGTCCTAAATACACCTCAAAAGTGCCATGTCATTGACACAGCCAGAGAAGGTTCTAGAACCATCTGGCTCGTGCCAGCGCCTCGGGGCACTGGCTATATAAGGTCCAGTCCCTGGCGGCCATTTTGGAGAGATTGAATAAGATTAGATGTAGATTGGATTGAACAAGATTTGACCTTAAGAAGAAGAAGGAGATTCCAGACTTGACACCAGATTGACACCTGCCCTGTTGACCCCTGAGGTGGCTGGTAGCGCGGGCAGTAGAGTAGCAAAGGTCATTGGCGTTGATTCTGACTGGCGTTCCAGTCAACTGCGTGAGCGGTGACCTTGCGCCTACAGCGCCTGCCCAGCGAGTGCCTCATTACCCCCCAAAAGACTGTGGCCAAATTTTTGTGCCCCCCCGGTGGTGAATTGCGACAGATTCTGCATGTCGCGAGGCGAGAGCAAGTTCACGGCGACCGCGATCGTCTTCAGTGCCCCCTTCGCGACAGGCGCCTCCAGCGAGGAGCTCGGACGTCTCCGAGCCCCACCGGCGTCGAGTGCTTCCTGCGCGGACTGAAGGTGAGGTGGTGCGCCGGGGCGGGGAAAGGCCGGCCTTCGTTGGGCGGGACTAGTGTCTCTGCCCCTCCCCAGTGAACCGGGAGCTGTAGCTGTGGGCGGGAACCACCCCCGTATGAGGAAGTCGGAGGGAGGTCCGTGGAGCCCCTGAGAACCCCGTCGCTGGCGTGAGAAGTGCTGTGCCCTGACTGAATCGCTTCCCGATTGCAGCCGATGCGAGGTGGGCCCGTTTCTTCAGGTGGGGTGCAGCGTTGTGAAGGAACTGTGAACCGGCATTTATTTAACTGAGCGCGAAGATTGTGTGACCTCTCCGGCAGCCCGTTCGTCAGTCTAAAGACTTTGAACTGGTGCCGCCTGAGTGCTAGCGGTGACAAAGCCCGTAGGCGCGCCTAGACCCCACCGGCAAGCAGAGATCTCATCCCGGTGGCAGCAGAGTGCAAATGAAGTATTCACTGTGTTTCCTTGCCTTTTAGATACAAGCGCATACTCCCTGAATGAACCTTAAAGAGTCCCAAAACTCATTCTGTGCCCAGAGAAGTCCGTATGCATTATCATTGAAACCAACACAAACTGTAAGAGTTATCTTTCTAAACTGAAACGTATTGCAAGTGTAATGTTTCTGAAGTATTTAATTGGTGGCAGCGATACCAGAACGAACATGTGTTTGTTTAGTTAAATGAACCAGTATTTATTCTGCTATGCAAAAGTGATATTCATTCTATTTATTGGTGATATTTATTCCTGATATTATTTATAGTATTTATTTCAGAACTGAAACCCAGAAATTTATGACTAAAAGAAATGTGTATGTGCTTTCCCAATTGAACCCTATTCACAATAGAGAGCTTTTATATAAAGGAATCGTATTTTTCTACAGCAGTGGTGTGGTGTCCTTCTTTTTGGTGTGACTGTACAGGGAGTTATTATTGGGTCAGAGCCGTCTTAGCACTAAAGCCTTCACTTGCCTTGTCACTTGAGCCAAGCTACCCCCTTTGTGGTGGGCTTGCCCATCGCAGGTCCAACAAACAGTCAGCTGTTTGTTACATTAACATTACATCGCAGAGCTCGAAAATTCTCACACTCAAAAGTGATTTGTTCATAAAAGTTTAAAAATGAAAAAATATTCTGCATTAAAAGACCACCTATAGACTAACATAAAATAATCATTTATGTCTTGATAAGCTTTCTACATTCGCACTAACAGGACTTTGTTGGCGTAAAGGATGATATATATTATTTTCTCTTTTATGAATGGCTGACCTGGGAAATTCAAGCATCTGGGCAGACGTGTAGTTTTATTGATAGAATGCGCATGTGTTCATGCTGCATTTTCGTGAAGTTAAAAACAAGTTTGCATACTCAGCAGTAGCCGTTTTTAGCCTGGGCACTGGTTTCAGAGATGAATCAAGCGCCTAGATAAAAAATGGTTTTAATGGGTGAGGTGAGGATTAGACAACCTAACAGATATTTTCACTTGTGCAACACTGTTAGCGGGTGCATATAGGAAAACAAACCAACCACCTTCCACAATGCATCAGAGCTCACCAAATCATCAGCCTGTAGATTTATTTTACAGCCATTCATAAGAGTCATGCAGAAGTGTAGATAGTAATTTATGACCCATGACTTTTGAGACTGTAAGTGTATTTAATTTGCCACTTTAGTGCAACACCATTGTTACAAGTCACCCATCCCTTGTTCTAGAGAGTGGCCAGACTATTAACCAGTAGGAGGAAGGGAGGAGCGGCCTGGTTTACCATTCACCCTCCTATGCCATTGTCATTTCTATCCCTCTATCTCTCCCATCTTATTCACAGACAGTTCGACAGAGAAGGATAAGGATTAGAGGAAATGTCACTTCAGTGTTCTGGGATACCAAACTGGGGGGGTCGAATTTGTGGAATGCTTTAATTAAATCTGAAATTTTGTGAAAACTACCCAAAATGCAAATCTGTCATTAAGCTCAAAATGTTAGTGCAAAAGTGTCATTGGACCAATTTTGAACTAAGGACTGCACTGAAAAAAGTGTGAAAAACACAAGTGCTGCTGGCGTTCTCGTTGTCCGTGTTCTTCCCGGGTTTCAGCGCTAAAACATTACCTCACGCAATGTCATAATTACGAGGTTTGGCATAGTGGCATAATTTTGAGAAACTTGTGTAATATGAAACTCCAAAAAGTATGCTTTTTGCCTAATTAGTGGTGCACAACTGGATTAGACATCTACAGACAATGCAGGGATTATTCAAAAATACGTAAGCTTTTTTTTCTATTCTTTCCATTATTAAGTATTAAAATATTTTTCTTTAAGTCCTTTTTAGTGGGCCTGTACCGTTACTCTGTTCAAATTGGAATCTTTTATCCTGGGGAAGGGCACTTAAATGATTTCTATTCTTGTAATAAGTGTTCATAAAAAAAAACTTGCAACAGCTTCTCGACACTAGATCAGTCTGGTTTACTAATGCTAGTTAAATATAAGTAGGCACATTTTTTCAGTATAAAAAATACATATACAAGGCAAAGATGAGGGTATTAGCTAAATTGCAGACTTGTAATAAAGACAGGGTGAGGGGGGACGGCAAGTGGGATAAACACCCTTGCAGTTTAAAAAGAGAAAGCCATGTAGCAGTCCTTGTTAAAAGTTTATTTGTTTTTTCAGTGCATTAAAAGCATGGGGACTGAAAAATGAACAAAGTTTAAAGAGGTTACTGATTTCAACATGTCTCTTTTCCTGAATACAAGCACACATAGAGCCCATTGCTCTAAATGGACTCATATCCCTGGCCCCACCCGCCGCCTGTGCTGTGACCTGGGCTGCTGAAGCTTCCAGGACACAGAGCAGTCGTATCTGATGCATGTGCTGGACTCTGGCACTTCACAGGCCATACAAAGCTTTTCAAAAGTAGATGAGGTTATGTTTCTTTTACGCTTCGCCTGCACAGAACTGTTCCTGTAAAATCTATTGTATTTAATATAGCTAAAAAGGGGTTTCTCTTATCAGTTCCCAGGGCTAAAGTACTCATCCACATCTGCTTTAGTAGGTGAAAATGTTTTCTTCCTTTAAGCCTGCACAGCATGTACAGTTTTTAGATACTTCCTCTGGCTGCACGCATTTACGATACTGATCTTCTAGTAAAGCTATTCCGACTGCTTAAGGCCCATTCACTGTCCACATTTCAGGGACTGATAAACTATACAATAAGATCTCTTCAGAGGGAAAAGGCAGACAGCTCCTGCAGTATGTGGGAATGCTTCGCTTTTTTATTACTTTGTTGTGTAAAGCAGATGCTTTAGCCTTAGAACGTTTGTGGCATTTCCTATTCATGGACCAGTACCTTTCTTTGCACTTTACGGATCGTTTTTACCACTACACAGGCAGTCACAATTCCAGTTAAAAGGGGCTTGATTTAAATTGTGCAGCAGGTGCAGTGGCACCAGGGCTAAAAGTTGTCGTAACTCCACTAAACACCAAATAATGCTATATTTTACTACTAAACAGGCAGTGATTATTATTTTGTCATTTATTCTGTTATGCACGGCTGGATTGAGTATATATATGTATATATATATATTTTCAAATCCTGCACAGCCGCCACGTCTTGATTCACTTAATGCAGGCAAAGTAGGTCATGGACCCAGTTTTGGTGCTCGTTAGATTTTTATTAACCCAAGTGTCAGAGACGCGTTTCGCAGCGCGTACGCCGCTTGTTCACTCGACAGTTTGTTAATACTCAGGAAACATTTTTAAAGTGACAGTGCATGAATTAGTGAATCACGTGTGTTCATTTCACTATAGAGATAGACAAAACACTCTCTCTGTATTTCATAAATATGCTTTGTGCAAATTAGGCTTTTAGTTGAAATACAAATATAAGTAAAATAAATTTTCGTATTTTTTGTATATAAATCAACCATTTTTGTAAGCAATAAATAATCATTATCCGATTATATATACATATATATGTATATGTATATATATATATATAACAATGTTCCTGTTTCACCAATCCGTGGTGAAAAGAAGATCAGGTAAGGACCTCTTTGCGTGACTTTTCCTTAATAAATCAGATGAAAAGAAGCAGCAACGATGTTATCCAGTGAAGTATAAGTATTTATTTCACACAGATGAAATAAAAAGACATGGTGTCGTCTATGGCGTGTTTCACTCCTAAAAGGAGCTTGTTCACATAACGCGCCCCGTAGATTGACCACAATTTATAATCAGTGCACAGGTGATTTGATTCAGACACAAAAAGTGCAGTAGTGAAAATAAAGAAAAGACTATAGTGTGCGCCATATTGCAAGTACAAATGTAACAGTGCCTTAAAATTGTTTACCTTTATGGAAATCACAAAGTGCTATATAATGGTTTGCTCAATACTAAAAAACATTTTGTAAAGTGCAATTAAATTACTATGTACATAATCTACACCAAACAATTCATATCATATGAAAAGGTGAAAAATAACCGTCAAGTGTCCTAATCTAAATACATTTTCGAGTCAAATATAGGGAATAGGTATGATATATAAAAAATGTTTGAATTTTATCTACAAATGTAGGTTTCCATAATCCCGTAAATATATACATTATATACATTGTTTATAGTTTAAATTCATGACTCTTGTAAGTAAAAGAGATGAAAGTCAGAAAATGATCGACAAGTGTCTCAATCAAAAGTACATTGTAATATAGTGCACAAGCTGAGCAAAAAACCAATAAACATTCTAAGTCATATCCATATTGAGAAAGTCCATCATCAATGATTCATATCATGAAGATAATTTTAGGTGTAATCCAAAGGGAATTTTTCTTTAGGATCGATAAATTTGGTTGGCAGAAGAAAATCATGTTGCAAAATATGGCCTAAAATTTAAACAAACAATACATTTGTAAAAAAGACATAACTTAAACGTGTTAAATCTTAAATGAACAGTGTATCCATAAAAATAATTGCAGAAAGCAGCAGCAGAGAGACATAGAAAACAAAACCATAATTTTGCCATTTTTTAAATTGACTCTGAATTACATTAAGAATGCAGAACATTACAAAATTGAGATGCAATTCAATGCGTAAAAGAACAATTCAAATGTAAATCCAAAATACCTCGTAAGACACCGCAATGAACCAAAGTCAATAACGATAGATTGACCGCTATAAATACATAGACAAACTGTAGATTGCGGTGTTACAAAGATGTAGTTATTCACAGATTCAATTAGGATGCCCATAGTTCACATTTTTAACTAAATTACAGAAAGACATATAAATCTTCTGTAAGATTAAGACCATTAGGAGCTCTAGTATCGAGTAAAAGAATGAGATGTGCCTCTTTTTGTCTTAGCAAACATTCATGGTTACCACCCCGGCCGGGGACTGGTACTGAGCATAAGACGGTGTACTCTAAGTCTTTTAACTGGTTGTTGTGAACAGCCTTAAAATGTCTTGCGACAGGATAATCACTATTGCTGTTCACAATTGCGGGTATGTGCTGTAAAATGCACTGATGCACAGGGAGTTTAGTGCTCTATATATTCCAAATTGCAGGTACATTATAATTTGTAGACTGCAAAGTCTGACCTGCAAGTCAAATGTCCTTTTATAGGAATTTTTGTGTCGCTAAAAGCCGATGTATAGTATGTTGAATTTCGGGCAAAGGTACATGCACGACAAGAAGTGCATTTAAAAAAAACAGTTTTAAAAAACCATGATTTTTTTGGTAGAACTTCCGGCATTGGTCTTTCTAGGGCATCACGCATTGAAGGTGCTCGTCTAAATGTGATAGATGGCAGATTTGGTAGAACTGGATTCAAAATATTGTCAGTAAGGACAATTGGCCATTTGGAACAAATAATATGACGAATTGCTCTCTCTTGCGAACTAAAGGTGGTAATTAGTCTGATCGAGCAATTCGTTTGGAGATCTGAAGCAGGTTTAGGTTTCAGCAGAGTATTGCGATCGAGGGACTTCGCTTTGACAAGTGTCTGCTCTAGTACTTTTTTGGTATAACCCCTTTTGAGAAACCTCTCTACAGAGGAGTCCAAACAAGCATTAGCAGCTGTTATATCACTACAAATACGACAAATTCGAATGAATTCGCCGTAAGGGATGCTATTGATAGTGTGGATCGGATGCACACTATGGGCATGCAATATGGAGTTTCCCGCGGTGGTTTTGCGGAAAAGTTTGGTTTTCAGCTCAGCATTCTCCACATACAATTGAACATCCAAAAACTCTTCTACATCTTTGTTAATAGATGCCGTGAATTTTAGGTTTAACTCATTGTTGTTAATTTCATTAACAAATGACATAGCCTCTGTTACAGTTCCATTCCAAATAATACACACATCATTGATGTAGCGCCAGTAGTGGGAAATGTGTGGCAACCATTTGGCGTGTGTGACTCTGAGGACACGCTCCTCCCACCAGCCAACATGAAAACATGAATAACTGGGGGAGAAGCATGAACCCATTGCCACATCGCGCTATTGTTGGTAAATGTTGCCTTGGAATTTGAAATAATTTGAAGTTAAACAAATCCGTATCATTTCCAGCAGCATTGTGTTATGTCCTCGAAACATGATGTCCCGTTTGTTTAGGTAATACTCTGAAGCATGCAACCCCTGAGAAGGGTTAATCGAGGTATACAATGACTCAACGTCCATTACCAAAAATATGTAATCAGAATGCCAACATACATTTGTCACCTTATTGAGAAAATCTGTGGTATCTTTAAGATACGAGGGTAAAGAAATCATATTGGGTTGCAGGAAAAAATCAACATATTTGGAAATCTTTTCATTGATACTACCAATGGCCGAGATGATCGGGCGCCCAGGTACAGGGGATACCAACTTATGAATTTTAGGAAGGAAATACAAGAATGGAATAATTGGATTTTCAACATTTAGAAAATTGAACTCATTCTTAGAGAGTAAACCTGACTTGTACCAATTTAGTAGTCTCTTTCGGGTAGAAACTTCAGTATTTATCATAACATGCTGACTAGATATTGTATAGCATGAAGAGTCTGAGAGATGTCGGTTAGCCTCAATAAGATAATCAGTTTGTGCCCAAAGTACAGTATTCCCTCCTTTGTCTGAGTTTTTTACTATCACCTCACGATTACTTTGTAATTTTGTCACCAATTGATGGTATTGAGTATTGAAGTAATTGGTTTGTCTAGTTTTACTCAGAACTTTACGGTTTAAAATTTTCAGTTCAGTAATCACCCTGTCACTGTAAACGTCCAAAACATCTCTAGGCATAAGAGGAAGAAAAGTGGATTTGGGTTTGAAAGGGCTGGGGGCAGGTGAATTCACGGTTAAAACTTGGCTCACAGTAGGGCCTGGCTGTGAGTCACATTCATGTGCCAAGTCATAAAGATTTTGTAAGCCTCCCGAGTCCACAGCTTGTATTGATGACAAACTATCCCCACTTATTGGAACACTTGACTGTTTTTTACGTTCAGGATTCAGCTTAAAATATTTCATTAGTTTGATCTTTCTAATGAACTTATAGACATCAATACGTGTTTGATTATAAGAAAATCTATTGCTTGGACAAAAAGTCAAACCTAACGATAACAACTGCTCCTCAGCTTTAGTAAGAATAGTATCAGTAATATTTACCACTGTATTTTCCGTGATGTGAGTCACTTTCTCCAATTCTTTTTGGTCTTTGTTTGCCAAATATTTTTGTTTGTGTTTACGTTTCCTTGCGTGCCGGTTTTTGCTGCTTGATTTACTGGCTTTGATGGAGGATTGCGGGAGCGCAGGGAATAACGCCGGTCCTTGTTGACAAAATTTAGTTCATCGATTAGAGAGAAACTTGCAAGACTCTACAAACCAGGTTGCGCAGATGTTTGATTGTCCTCGGAATCATTAGAGGTTAATGAATTAACAGAGGTTAGCGAAATCGTGTCAGATTGATCTTGCGGTGTTGTAGTTGCACCATTACTTTCAGCTCCTGATGGATTCGGATTCTGTTTGCTGGTGCCCGCCATAGCTTTTCGTTTATAATTATCATACTTTTTAGAAAAAGTAAATATACGGCCAGTAGCATAATCATCTCTGTCACGGGCGAATTTAAATACCTTTCGCTCTATGATCGTTTCCTCCAGTTTTTTGATCCTCACATCGATATCTGCTTTAGTCTTTTGTATTAAGTCAGTTTCGCCAGTCGCCTCTAAGAGTGTATTAACCTTGTCAATCTCCACCAAAATTGCATCGCGGTTAATCTCCGCGTATTTAATTAATATATGGATCATATTCATTGAGCTTTGTAAGTTGTTAACAGCCCATTCCTGCAACATTTGGGGATTCGGATTTCCATAAGTTGGCACAATGAGGACACGTAGGCCGCGTGGGATTCTATTTGCATCATGGTATTTCTCAAGTGACTTTTTTTCCCACCACTTTGAAAGTTCAGTTCGCAAAATCTTCTCAAGTGTTTTCAAAAGTGATTTAACATCTTTGTTGGAGTCATTAGCAATGTTCTTAGTTGGTTCATTGGCAACAGTCGGTAAGTTTTCAAAACGTGCCTCTGCAGCGCTTTCGCGGTTCCGGAGCGCGTCACTGGATATCATCTTGTGTGAACAGTTTAGCTTTATAATATACTTTTGACTTCGGATAATATCTTTGAATGTAAAAAGAAGTTGCTGCCTTGATTTGTTGCGAGCTCAAAGTTCATTGATTTCTTACAAGCTCGAAACAGGTCACAATACCACAACCCGCCTATTCGGAAAGAATGGAGAAGGTACTTAGCAGCCGCTCGCAGGAGCGTCTTACCGGAATCGGTGCCGGGCTCCGTGTCAGTCAGCCGACCGACCGGCCATCCAGCTACCACGCCGTTCGACTGCTCCCACTCCGGCGCTGTAAACCTTTCAAAATCCTGGCGGGGGCACAGCAAAGCAAGACTCGGATCAGTCCAATTACGAATACGTGAAAACGTAGTGCGCTGCGCCAATGTTGTGCCTCAGAAAGCGGGAGGGTCCAAAAACCGGAAGCAGCTTATCCGGTGATAGATATAACAATGTTCCTGTTTCACCAATCCGCGGTGAAAAGAAGATCAGGTAAGGACCTCTTTGCGTGACTTTTCCTTAATAAATCAGATGAAAAGAAGCAGCAACAATGTTATCCAGTGAAGTATAAGTATTCATTTCACACAGATGAAATAAAAAGACATGGTGTTGTCTATGACGCGTTTCACTCCTAAAAGGAGCTTGTTCACATAACGCGCCCCGTAGATTGACCACAATTTATAATCAGTGCACAGGTGATTTGATTCAGACACAAAAAGTGCAGTAGTGAAAATAAAGAAAAGACTATAGTGTGCGCCATATTGCAAGTACAAATGTAACAGTGCCTTAAAATCATTTACCCTTATGGAAATCACAAAGTGCTATATAATGGTTTGCTCAAAACTAAAAAACATTTTGTAAAGTGCAATTGAATTACTATGTACATAATCTACACCAAACAATTCATATCATATGAAAAGGTGAAAAATAACCGACAAGTGTCCTAATCTAAATACATTTTCGAGTCAAATATAGGGAATAGGTATGATATATAAAAAATGTTTGAATTTTATCTACAAATGTAGGTTTCCATAATCCCGTAAATATATACAGTATATACATTGTTTATAGTTTAAATTCATGACTCTTGTAAGTAAAAGAGACGAAAGTCAGAAAATGATCGACAAGTGTCTCAATCAAAAGTACATTGTAATATAGTGCACAAGCTGAGCAAAAACCCAATAAACATTCTAAGTCATATCCATATTGAGAAAGTCCATCATCAATGATTCATATCATGAAGATAATTTTAGGTGTAATCCAAAGGGAATTTTTCTTTAGGATCGATAAATTTGGTTGGCAGAAGAAAATCATGTTGCAAAATATGGCCTAAAATTTAAACAAACAATACATTTGTAAAAAAGACATAACTTAAACGTGTTAAATCTTAAATGAACAGTGTATCCATAAAAATAATTGCAGAAAGCAGCAGCAGAGAGACATAGAAAACAAAACCATAATTTTGCCATTTTTTAAATTGACTCTGAATTACATTAAGAATGCAGAACATTACAAAATTGAGATGCAATTCAATGCGTAAAAGAACAATTCAAATGTAAATCCAAAATACCTCGTAAGACACCGCAATGAACCAAAGTCAATAACGATAGGTTGACCGCTATAAATACACAGACAAACTGTAGATTGCGGTGTTACAAAGATGTAGTTATTCACAGATTCAATTAGGATGCCCATAGTTCACATTTTTAACTAAATTACAGAAAGACATATAAATCTTCTGTAAGATTAAGACCATTAGGAGCTCTAGTATCGAGTAAAAGAATGAGATGTGCCTCTTTTTGTCTTAGCAAACGTTCATGGTTACCACCCCGGCCGGGGACTGGTACTGAGCATAAGACGGTGTACTCTAAGTCTTTTAACTGGTTGTTGTGAACAGCCTTAAAATGTCTTGCGACAGGATAATCACTATTGCTGTTCACAATTGCGGGTATGTGCTGTAAAATGCGCTGATGCACAGGGAGTTTAGTGCTCTATATATTCCAAATTGCAGGTACATTTTAATTTGTAGACTGCAAAGTCTGACCTGCAAGTCAAATGTCCTTTTATAGGAATTTTTGTGTCACTAAAAGCCGATGTATAGTATGTTGAATTTCGGGCAAAGGTACATGCACGACAAGAAGTGCATTTAAAAAAAACAGTTTTAAAAAACCATGATTTTTTTGGTAGAACTTCCGGCATTGGTCTATCTAGGGCATCACGCATTGAAGGTGCTCGTCTAAATGTGATAGATGGCAGATTTGGTAGAACTGTATTCAAAATATTGTCAGTAAGGACAATTGGCCATTCGGAACAAATAATACGACGAATTGCTCTCTCTTACGAACTAAAGGTGGTAATTAGTCTGATCGAGCAATTTGTTTGGAGATCTGAAGCAGGTTTAGGTTTCAGCACAGTATTGCGATCGAGGGACTTCGCTTTGACAAGGGCCTGCTCTAGTACTTTTTTGGTATAACCCCTTCTGAGAAACCTCTCTACAGAGGAGTCCAAACAAGCATTAGCAGCTGTTATATCACTACAAATATGACGAATTCGAATGAATTCGCCGTAAGGGATGCTATTGATAGTGTGAATCGGATGCGCACTATGGGCATGCAATATGGAATTTCCTGCTGTGGTTTTGCGGAAAAGTTTGGTTTTCAGCTCAGCATTCTCCACATACAATTGAACATCCAAAAACTCTGCTACATCTTTGTTAATAGATGCCGTGAATTTTAGGTTTAACTCATTGTTATTAATTTCATTAACAAATGACATAGCCTCTGTTACAGTTCCATTCCAAAAAATACACACATCATCGATGTAGCGCCAGTAGTGGGAAATGTGTGGCAACCATTTGGCGTGTGTGACTCTGAGGACGCGCTCCTCCCACCAGCCAACATGTAAACATAAATAACTGGGGGAGAAGCACGAACCCATTGCCACACCGCGCAATTGTTGGTAAATGTTACCTTGGAATTTGAAATAATTTGAAGTTAAACAAATCCGTATCATTTCCAGCAGCATTGTGTTATGTCCTCGAAACATGATGTCCCGTTTGTTTAGGTAATACTCTGAAGCATGCAACCCCTGAGAATGGTTAATCGACGTATACAATGACTCAATGTCCATTACCAAAAATATGTAATCAGAATGCCAACATACATTTGTCACCTTATTGAGAAAATCTGTGGTATCTTTACGATACGAGGGTAAAGAAATCATATGGGGTTGCAGGAAAAAATCAACATATTTGGAAATCTTTTCATTGATACTACCAATGGCCAAGATGATCGGGCGCCCAGGTACAGGGGATACCAACTTATGAATTTTAGGAAGGAAATACAAGAATGGAATAATTGGATTTTCAACATTTAGAAAATTGAACTCATTCTTAGAGAGTAAACCTGACTTGTACCAATTTAGTAGTCTCTTTCGGGTAGCAACTTCAGTATTTATCATAACATGCTGACTAGATATTGTATAGCATGAAGAGTCTGAGAGATGTCGGTTAACCTCAAAAAGATAATCAGGTTGTGCCCAAAGTACAGTATTCCCTCCTTTGTCTGAGTTTTTTACTATCACCTCACGGTTACTTTGTAATTTTCTCACCAATTGATGGTATTGAGTATTGAAGTAATTGGTTTGTCTAGTTTTACTCAGAACTTTACGGTTTAAAATTTTCAATTCAGTAATCACCCTGTCACTGTAAACGTCCAAAACATCTCTAGGCATAAGAGGAAGAAAAGTGGATTTGGGTTTGAAAGGGCTGGGGGCAGGTGAATTCACGGTTAAAACTTGGCTCACAGTAGGGCCTGGCTGTGAGTCACATTCATGTGCCAAGTCATAAAGATTTTGTAAGACTCCCGAGTCCACAGCTTGTATTGATGACAAACTATGTCACCTATAATGGACATTCTAGTTCCCCCTAACTACCACATTATCAGGCTCGACAGATCAGGCCAACTGGGGGTTGGAGTTAAAAAAGTTAAAGTCAACCCGACTCAACTCCCCAAACCGAAAGTTTGGAAAAGAGATATGAAAAAACTCAACCCAGGCTCTTTGCCCCCCAACAGGCACAATCTCCTACTTCCACCGACAGACGATACGGACGTTCAAACCCTGACTGACCACTATCTCAATGCTATGACCACAATAATTAATGAGGCTGCACCTATGCAGCTGAAAAGAGTCACTACTAAAATCTCCAACCCATGGTACGACGGGAGTCTCAATGAGGATAGACGAGACATGCGAATGGCTGAACGTATCTGGAGAGCAGCTCCCTCTGCAATGCACCTAAAAGACCTGAAGAAAAAGAGAAACGCCTACTTCAGGAAAATAAAACGTACAAAATCAGACTTCTTCAGCCGCCAGCTCGACCAGGCAAAAACAATCCAAGGAACAACCCCAACCACTTAACACTGCGAGTAAAGCACCCTCCTGTGAAGACTTCGCTGCTTTCTTTATCCAAAAAACTGACAACATAAAAAGCGATCTCCTTATTGATGCAAGCCTCCATTCCAAACCCCAGTGCCCAGCAACCGCTGAACCAAAAAACAATGCTACATGGTCAACCTTTGGCACATACTCGGAAGAAGAAATTGGTAAACTGCTCAACACCCTGAAACCATCCAATCACCTCACGGACCCCTTGCCTGCTTCCGCAGTAAAAGACTTTACCCCTTTGCTTCTCCCTCTCTGGACTAAAATTGTCAACAGCTCTCTCCAACAAGGAAGCATCCCTGACTCCCTCAAAGTTGGTCAAGTCACACCTCTACTAAAAAAGCCCACAGCCGACCCCTCTGACCTCAACAACTACCTACCCATCACCAATATTCCCACCCTCGCCAAACTACTAGAAAAATGCGCACAACTACAATTGACTAAGCACATTGAGCAATTTGATCTCCTCAACCCGCACCAGTCAGGCTTCCGAGCGGGACACAGTACTGAAACGGCCATGACGCACATAATTGACGATGCACTTCAAATGCTAGACCAAAACGACACTTGCCTCCTCATCCTTCTAGATCTCTCTTCAGCATTCGACACCGTTAAACATGAGAATCTGCTAGAACTCCTAAACACAAGAATGGGTTTATCTGGAACTGTTCTCTAGTGGTTCACTTCCTTTCTTCACAACAGGACGCAGAAATTCAAGAGCAACAACCTGATGTCCTCGCCAATACCTGTAACGCTAGGAGTCCCCCAGGGCTCCTCTTTATCCCCAACTCTGTTCAACCTAGTCATGGAACCACTCACCACCTTGCTACAAGCATCCAATGTACACTTTCAAATGTACGCCGATGACACCCAACTTTATCTCAAATTACAATCTCCCAATGACATCCTGCTCCTGAACGCAACAATCAGATGCACCCAATCCTGGCTTGCCGATAATCACCTCAAACTCAATGCCCTGAAAACAGAGTTCCTTCTGATCTCACCTCCAGCTAAGAGCTCCACTGCTCAAACCTGGCTTAAACACCTAACTGCACTCAATGTCCAACCTACCATCGTGGACTCAGCAAAATCTTTAGGCATTACACTGGACACCAATCTCAACATGCAGCAACACTTCAGCAAGGCAACTAAGGGAGCGAACTTCCAGATCAATACTCTGAGAAAACTTAAACCCTTCCTCCCAGCCAAAGACTTCCAAACCACAGTACAAGCTATAGTCATCCCCCGAATTGAATACGGCAGCACCGCACTAGTCGGACTCCCCCTAACCACAACCGCACCACTAAGAGCCTCCCTAAACGCTGCAGCGAGACTCATCACTGGGTCTAAAAAGCACTCCCACATTACCCCTGACCTGAGAGCCCTGAATTGGCTGCCATTTGAAGCCAGAATACACCTGAAAATCGCCTGCATGACACATAAGGCGGTTCACCTTAAATCACCCGGTTACCTCGTCCAGAAATTGACAATATCTGGCGGAACCAGAAACACTAGAGGCACAAACAATCTTCTGCTGAAACCGCGAAGATTCCGGAAGGAAAAAACATATAAGCGCTCCTTCTCTGGAATGGCACCTAGGATCTGGAACTCTCTCCCTTCAGAAACAAGGCTTATCCCATCCACTACACTCTTTAAAAAAGAAGTAAAAGCTATCCTCATGGCTAAATACACTTGAACTAGTATCTAGAACTCTGTTAACACTGTACTACATGCTTCTACCTGCTTGACCCCTTTGCCTACCTGTATGAGTAGTCTCCCTCACATACCCCGTATGTAACCTAGCTGTACTGTTTGATTTATTGATGTATCTATCTGACTATGCCCCTTCATATACCCCTCTATGTAACCTATTTGTACTGTTTTGATTTATTGATTTATTTGCATGACTACGCCCCCATCATGTACCCCTCTATGTAACCTATTTGTACTGTTTTGATTTATTGATTTATTGGTATGAGTACGCCCCATCATGTATCCCTCTATGTAAAGCGCTCTGATATCTGCAAAGATCTTGTCCGCGCTATATAAAACTTTTAAAATAAATAAATAAATAAACTATCCCCACTTATTGGAACGCTTGACTGTTTTTTACGCTCAGGATTCAGCTTAAAATATTTCATTAGTTTGACCTTTCTAATGAACTTATAGACATCAATACGTGTTTGATTAAAAGAACATCTATTGTTTGGACAAAATGTCAAACCCAACGATAACAACTGCTCCTCAGCTTTAGTAAGAATAGTATCAGTAAGATTTACCACTGTATTTTCCGTGATGTGAGTCACTTTCTCCAATTCTTTTTGGTCTTTTTTGCGAAATATTTTTGTTTGTGTTTACGTTTCCTTGCACGCCGGTTTTTGCTGCTTGATTTACTGGCTTTATATATATTATATTTGTTCACCTAAAGAATTAATGAGCAACAATGATGGGGGTGATAATAGCAATAGTGAATGATAGGATGAACAAGCATGCATCTAGGGAAATTAGAGAAATGACTAGCGTACACTCAACACATACACTGATCGAGAGTAACACATGGTATGCACATAGGAAAAACATTGAAGAACAGACAATCATGTTACGTGTGTTCATTAATACCTCACTCAATAGCTGCCCCAATTCTATACTTGACAAAAGAGGCAGACCCAAACATCACCCACTGCTGGATACATTTGCTGCCTGTAGAGTAAGAGGTCAAATACAGCCCTCTTTATTCCAAGCAGCAAAACAGATTCACAAACACCTCTGCATATTGAACGAGTAACACTTTAACCAAGATTATAGCAGACAAAACTATATGTGATGGGAAGAAGAGAACAGGTATCAGGAAGTTACAAAATACATGAATTCCTGAAAGAATATATGATACAGCAAGGAAAGCCAGCAGAGAATGACCCATATCTTTGATGTAATAATTAAACAGACATTCCTGAAACTCCCCAATATGGGAGTGAAATCAAACCAACAATGCTTATAAAGATATCCATTTACTCACAGGAGGGGTGCAGTCACAATCTCATAATTTCTTGCCAAAGAAGGCCTCTGTGGGAGGAGGGGTAAAACGGTACACACACAAGTGGGTGTAGGCCTAATTAGAACACATGTGCCTCTAGTTACATCACTGTTTTTGATTGAATCTTTTTACTTGCATTTGGAAGGGTTATACATCTTCCGCCGCTAATAACAGCCATGAATGTATCACTCTCAAGTATTACAGTATATGGTGCGTTCGGAGGTGACAAACGTGAGTCCTGTCATGAGGGTTCGTACAGAAGGCGAGAGGTACATTATGCCGCGGTACATTACGAACTGGAGGATTAGATAGTTTTGGATTTTAATTAATAGGGGGAATCAACTGCGGAACTTATATTTTTTACTTGGAAGAAGTTAATAAATGACCAGCCGGGTCGGAATTAGAACCGGCGGAGAGGTAAGGGATGCAAGGCATAATGTGTAGCTTAAAACTGAAGGGTTGTAACTATGGATGAAGTGGTATGATCTACAAAATACATCAAGAATATTGGTTATGTTTTCCTCTCCCTTATAGGTGAGAGGAATAGATTGCATTTGCGAACCCGACAGTAGGAACTGTGGAATTGACAGCGAGGTGTAGGGACATATCATGTGTGCGAGGTGTAGGGGCATGTTACGTGTCACATGTCTCAGATTGGTTCTCGATAGTCACAGCAAAAGTCGTGGTGGATTTTATTTTATTGAAATTATTCAAGTATTAGGCATGGCGGATTTGAAATTATTCAAGTATTGGGCACCATAGAATGAGGCACTAGTCACATGACGTATATCCAACACAACACTAATGGGAGATATTAGCACTGAAGTACTGGGTTTTAAGAACCCAGCGGTGCCAGGGAACACACCCGAAGACTTCGAGTCCTTCCTGTTTCAGACTACAGAAACACAGAGTCTTCTTGGTGAAGTCAAATATCGTATTTATTGGCTGCAGCCAGTAACAGGTATCCTAGAAGTACAACACGGTGTATATTCTCAGGAGACTTCTCAATCTTACAAAGCCAGCCTACTCTTTTTATCCAAAATAATATGCTTCAGGCAAACATTCCTTATTTTACAGTTGACCATTCACATATTTTCACTACAAAGAAAAAGCAGTCATGATGACAAGCCCATATTTCAGTTTGTCCAGCCCACAATCAATTACCCGGCAAGGCCCAGTATTTTCATCTGATATCGACGGACCCCCAATAAAAACGGGCACCTCCTCCTCGTAAAGCAAGTCACAAAGAAAGAAACAAGGACAGGTGTGTGTAAGATTAGGCATGGTTTGTGTGCGATGAAAGGTTTATGATATGTTGTACCTTGATACTAATCTCATTCGGCCACTGGGAAAGGAACTGGCCGAACAGGTTTGGCTGCAGGCAGTGGAGTCAGCTTGCCCAGGTCACAGAGGAGTCAGCAAAGGTATACGTGTCCTTCAGATTCGTTTTTGGCTTTAGTCATTTGGCTATGTGAGGGCAATCACAAAATGGCTGCCGTTCACAAAATGGAACCCGAGGGTTCAGGACGGAAACTCCGATTTCAGGGTGATTTTGTCACCTGAAGATGATGCAAATGCTCATGCATAGTATTCAAATCATTATCGGTCTGCTGACACCAAAATCGTCATGATACGACGATGTTTATAACACGGGTCCGGAATTTTCAGTACCACAGACCCTCCTTTTGCCCTTACATAGGTAAACAACCTATACTCATGCTAATCTGAGTCCAGGTCTATATTCATAAAGTCATTGAGATGTTGCTGTAGCATCATCCTATTACTTAGCTCGTTTCTTGATACAGGTTTCCTTACACACGATGCAGCACAGAGGCCACATATTGCAGGAGCACACTGTACACACAGACAGAACAGGAAAAGAATAGCTAAGATCATCCCAATGACCATCAGAACCTTCCATCCCCAGGCGGATATCAGTTCCCAGAACCACCCCATCAATGACCAATCTCCTTTATCCACGTGAATATAACGAACGCGTGTTAGCACTAGCGTCTTACCAGGAGTGCAGCGCTATCTCATTTTTAAATAAAACCGCTTTTGTCATCTTAGTTACTTATGTGTTATTAGCCCTTGTTTTTAATTATTACTATAGCGCCCACATACCTGCATTGTAAATTGTGCCCCCACCGCTTCTAGAGCGGATTGCATCGTTTGTTCCACTTCCACTCGAGGCGCCTTGCCGCCATCATGAGGGTGTTTGGATCCTTGATCGTGCCACTTGCATGAGCGCTCTAGTGCTCAGAGTGACATCAGGTGAGCCTCTACTTAAGGCGAGCACCTTGTGTTGCCCGACGCTTGGGAAAGGTGTACTTAGTTTTAGAACGCGGGTTAGCACTAGCGTCTTACCAGGAGTGCAGCGCTATCTCATTTTTAAATAATACCGCTTTTGTCATCTTAGTTACTTTTGTGTTATTAGCCCTTGTTTTTAATTATTACTATAGCGCCCACATACCTGCATTGTAAATTGTGCCCCCACCGCTTCTAGAGCAGATTGCATCGTTTGTTCCACTTCCACTCGAGGCGCCTTGCCGCCATCTTGAGGGTGTTTGGATCCTTGATCGTGCCACTTGCATGAGCGCTCTAGTGCTCAGAGTGACATCAGGTGAGCCTCTACTTAAGGCGCGCACCTTGTGTTGCCCGACGCTTGGGAAAGGTGTACTTAGTTTTAGAACGCGCGTTAGCACTAGCGTCTTACCAGGAGTGCAGCGCTATCTCATTTTTAAATAATACCGCTTTTGTCATCTTAGTTACTTTTGTGTTATTAGCCCTTGTTTTTAATTATTACTATAGCGCCCACATACCTGCATTGTAAATTGTGCCCCCACCGCTTCTAGAGCGGATTGCATCGTTTGTTCCACTTCCACTCGAGGCGCCTTGCCGCCATCTTGAGGGTGTTTGGATCCTTGATCGTGCCACTTGCATGAGCGCTCTAGTGCTCAGAGTGACATCAGGTGAGCCTCTACTTAAGGCAAGCACCTTGTGTTGCCCGACGCTTGGGAAAGGTGTACTTAGTTTTAGAACGCGCGTTAGCACTAGCGTCTTACCAGGAGTGCAGCGCTATCTCATTTTTAAATAATACCGCTTTTGTCATCTTAGTTACTTTTGTGTTATTAGCCCTTGTTTTTAATTATTACTATAGCGCCCACATACCTGCATTGTAAATTGTGCCCCCACCGCTTCTAGAGCGGATTGCATCGTTTGTTCCACTTCCACTCGAGGCGCCTTGCCGCCATCTTGAGGGTGTTTGGATCCTTGATCGTGCCACTTGCATGAGCGCTCTAGTGCTCAGAGTGACATCAGGTGAGCCTCTACTTAAGGCGAGCACCTTGTGTTTTGCCCGACGCTTGGGAAAGGTGTACTTAGTTTTAGAACGCGCGTTAGCACTAGCGTCTTACCAGGAGTGCAGCGCTATCTCATTTTTAAATAATACCACTTTTGTCATCTTAGTTACTTTTGTGTTATTAGCCCTTGTTTTTAATTATTACTATAGCACCCACATACCTGCATTGTAAATTGTGCCCCCACCGCTTCTAGAGCGGATTGCATCGTTTGTTCCACTTCCACTCGAGGCGCCTTGCCGCCATCTTGAGGGTGTTTGGATCCTTGATCGTGCCACTTGCATGAGCGCTCTAGTGCTCAGAGTGACATCAGGTGAGCCTCTACTTAAGGCGAGCACCTTGTGTTGCCCGACGCTTGGGAAAGGTGTACTTAGTTTTAGAACGCGCGTTAGCACTAGCGTCTTACCAGGAGTGCAGCGTTATCTCATTTTTAAATAATACCGCTTTTGTCATCTTAGTTACTTTTGTGTTATTAGCCCTTGTTTTTAATTATTACTATAGCGCCCACATACCTGCATTGTAAATTGTGCCCCCACCGCTTCTAGAGCGGATTGCATCGCTTGTTCCACTTCCACTCGAGGCGCCTTGCCGCCATCTTGAGGGTGTTTGGATCCTTGATCGTGCTACTTGCATGAGCGCTCTAGTGCTCAGAGTGACATCAGGTGAGCCTCTACTTAAGGCGAGCACCTTGTGTTGCCCGACGCCTGGGAAAGGTGTACTTAGTTTTAGAACGCGCGTTAGCACTAGCGTCTTACCAGGAGTGCAGCGCTATCTCATTTTTAAATAATACCGCTGTTGTCATCTTAGTTACTTTTGTGTTATTAGCCCTTGTTTTTAATTATTACTATAGCGCCCACATACCTGCATTGTAAATTGTGCCCCCACCGCTTCTAGAGCGGATTGCATCGTTTGTTCCACTTCCACTCGAGGCGCCTTGCCGCCATCTTGAGGGTGTTTGGATCCTTGATCGTGCCACTTGCATGAGCGCTCTAGTGCTCAGAGTGACATTAGGTGAGCCTCTACTTAATGCTCACAACTCCCGCGCAGCGGTGATGGGCAGCGGTAGCGCCTGACTCGCGCCTGAGTCGAGCCAGAGTCTGCCAGTCTGCGCCCGTCCGCGCACGGGAGACGCGGGACGCGGCAGGATACTATTGTGCCGCAAGTATGATCTATCAGTACTCTAGTCAGGCTCTTCACTTGATCAGACGATGTCTGCCCTCTTGTTCGCACTCGGCTCAGCATCCCCTGTGCGGCCCCCATACTTGCCCTTGTGGATGGTGGGAACTATCGGCACCGACGATGGCCCCTAGCCAGGCACTGCCACATCGTAAGAAGGAACCTTCACCTTCTAGTGCCGTTAAACTCTGGCACCACAATGTCAGATCCCTGTTGAAACATCATCGAGATATTTATGAACTTATCTCTTTAGAAGGCCCTGATGTCTTCTTTATGACGGAGACCTGGCTAGGTGATGAGGATACGGCCATTATTAATCTGGCCCTCCCCCCGGGCTACGCAATCCATACATTAAATCGTAAGGGGAGAGGTGGAGGCATAGCCGTGGCCTTTAAAACTTGCTTCCCTTGCACCTGGAAGCCGATGGACCTGGCTGGCGCAGAGTGTGCCCATTTTTCCATCAGCATTAGTCAGCATCAAACACTATCAGGTCTTCTGATCTACCGCCCCCCAGGGAGTGACAGTGCTTTCAGGAAAGCCCTTCCTGAGCTGGTAAGCTCTCTCTCTCTGTTCTCCTCCAACATTACCATCATCGGCGATCTTAATATACACTTTGATGCCATGGAGACACCAGTGGTTAGAGGTCTGCTGGACAACCTTGAAGCAGTACAGCTACCCCAACTGGTCCGTCATCCGACCCATGAGGGAGGTCATATCCTCGATCCGGTCTTTACAAACCTCCAACTGGCCGAGGTCTCACCCCCTAGACCCATGGGACGGAGTGATCATTACCTCATTGAGCTTTTTGTCACAATGGTGACACAATCTACTGGGAAGCCCGATAAAACATCTTTCAGGCGGCCCTGGAAAAAACTCAAATTGGAGGATTTCCATTGTCTTTTGATCACTACACCTCTGGCTCATACAGATGACGTTGCAACTGGGTATACCATCTTTTGCGCTTGGATTGTTAAAGCCCTTGACGTATTAATCCCGGCCGGCTGGAGTAGGAATCGACATTCTCAGCCTAATCCCTGGTACTCGGAGGCACTCAGGTGTATTAAAGCTACCTGCCGAAAAGCCGAAAGAGCATGGAGGAAGAATTATGATAAAGACCTGAAAGCATGCTACCTGGCCAAGGTAAAGACATACCACAGAGCTGTCTGCCGATCCCGAGCTGACTACTATGCACGGGAGTTCCAGGCGAGTTCTAACCCGTCCAAACTGGTTTTCAAAGTCTTGAAGGAGCTCACAGTGAACAGACTTCCTATTACGGAGATCTGTTCCCTTGCTCACTGCGAGTCGTTAGCCAGCTTCTTTGTGGAAAAAGTAAATACCATCTAACGCTCTTTTCCCAAAGCTGACCCTGACAGTACGACCGTGACATTGCGTACTTCTCAGTGCTTGGCCTCTCTCCCTATACCATCGGAGCAGGAGTTCAATCTCCTAGCGGCCAAGGTCAAGTCTGGCTCACCGGATGACCCTTTGAGACCTGCCCAGTTTATGGACTCAGCGTCCTTTTGCCTTCCTCCTATCCGCCATCTGGTGGAGCAATCCCTTACCATCGGTTCAGTTCCACCTAGTTGGAAGGCTGCCTGCGTCATGCCCATCATAAAGAAACCTGGTTGGATCCGTTGAAGCCGGAGAGTTATCGACCTATCTCCCTCCTTCCCTGGTTGGCAAAGATCACAGAGGCCCATGTGAATAACATCTTAACTAACCATCTGGCTTCTGCACACCTATTGGAAACGACACAGAATGGTTTTAGACCTGGACATAGTACAGAGACGGCACTTTTATTCATGGTCGAACATCTCCACTCTGTACTAGATGCATGTCAAACGGCGGCACTGGTCCTTTTGGACCTTAGTGCCGCCTTTGACACTGTATCTCACACCATTCTTATTCGAAGGCTTGGTGAGGCAGGCATTTCAGGCAGGGCGTTGGATTGGTTTCAATCGTTCCTTTCGGAACGATCCTTTCAGCTTGTAGTGCCACCGTTCAGATCCAAGCCACATGCCATCACCCAAGGAGTCCCGCAGGGCTCGGCGTTGAGCCCCACTCTCTTCAACCTCTACGTTCAACCTTTGGCGGAGGTTGCAAAGAGTTGGGGTCTCACTATGGTATCATACGCCGATGATACCCAGTTGGCGGTGGCTCTTAACGGGGACTCTGACCAACTGGCATTGAACTTTGCGGATGGTTTGAGGGCTGTTGCTAGTTGGCTCACGGCCAACTGTTTACAACTCAACGCCCTCAAAACTGAGGTGATGGGGAAACATCCTGATCTGTGGGGTGCTAGCTTGTGGCCTAAGGAGCTGGGACCTCCCCTAAAACCTGTCTCCGAACTTAAAAATCTTGGCGTCTGGTTGGATTCCAAACTAACCTTCTCGTTTCACACTAAGAAGGTGGCGTCCATGTGCTTGGGCATTTTGCGAGGTTTGAGGCCTATCCTCAAATTTTTTGATGCCCCCACCCGCCAGATGGTGATTCAAGCTAGCCTACTATCGAGGCTCGATTACGCGAGCTCACTGTTCTTGGGCGTCAACCAGGCGGAAGTCCTGCGACTCCGACGGGTGCAGAATGCGGCAGCCAGGGCCCTGGTGGGCTTGCCGCGCTTCTGCTCAGCCCGTAGCACAATCTTCAATCTGCACTGGCTGCCAGTAATTAGACGCATAGAGTTTAAGGCCCTCTGCTTTGCGTTTAAAATTCTTAAATCTGAAACCCTTATTATCCTCCAGCACCTTCTGACTTCATACACCCCTTCGCGCAGCCTTCGTTCTGCTGGCCAAAATTTGGCACTTGTTCCTCGATTCCAAAAATGTAGATTGGGTGGCCGATCGTTTACGGTCTTGGCCTCCAAACTGTGGAACGCACTTCCTGTCTACATTCGCTCTTTGGATGACCTTCTGGCCTTCAGGAAAGCTGTCAAAACTTATTTCTTTCCTCTGTCTTATTAATCACTCCCTATTTTTTTGTTTTGTTAGTTATGTTACCTTTTCCAAATACAGCGCCTGGACGCCCCTTTGCTGGGGCAGCTGTGTGCTCAAAAATCCAAATAACATAACATAACATAGATTCAGAGATTTTATGTAGTTTGGAAATGGCCTGGTAGACTGTCAGAGCGTTATCTGGGATGAAAACGCAGCAACTTGATTGGATCACTTTACATACCCCACCTCGATCTGCAAGTATGACGTCTAATGCGACCCTGTTCTGAAGAGTCATAATGCGATCCGACTGGAGCTCAGCAGTCAAATTACTAAGGGCACCGGCGGTTTCAACTTCAGTGGATTCAACCACCCTTGTCAATTGCCTTATGTTCCTGCTGTTCACCACAGGTCCCCAGAACGGCAGAAAACCCTTTACGAAATCTCCAAATTCTTGTCCTGCAGTGTCTTCTTTACTGATGACACCTCTGACTATCCTTGTCTTATGGTAATCTGCCGCGGCCGTGTAGGTGGGAGGCAACAGGAACGAAACAAAACATGTGCCCGAGAAGTCAGGGGGCAACCATGTATAGGCTCTATCATGGCAGATGAAATAGGTACCCTTAGCTGCTAGGAATGAAGGGGAAGTCCGGGATGCAAAAACATATGTTTCAGTGCAGACACTTTTCCCTAACTGAGCTCTGGGATTTTTGCCATTACCTTGCAGACATAGGTGACCCTGATGGGGTACAATCCAAATCGGGGAGGATCTCTTTGCTCGCTGGTTCTCACTCAGAGTAACTCCATATCCTGTAATGTTCCATCTAGCGTAAGCTTGTAACTCATCTCTGGGAATCGTTCTATACGAGTCAATGTTTCTGCTCATATTTGTTATTCCCACTACCAATGCCTTGTTGCTCAAGTTACTTCTCGTGGAACGCGGGGGATATGGTTCGATGGCATATATGAACATCGTCTGAAATGCCCACAAAGAACCATTGTAGCTAAATGGTAAGACCAAGTATGGGATGCCCTTATCTGTCGTATGCGGCATAAGACCACACACCCAACAATTAGTTGTGTTCACTACTAATTGGTGTTGGTGTAAAAGCTGAATGAAGGAGTTATTGATAAACTCTAATCTTCTAGTGGACTCATGTTCAGGCAGGGGGTGAACAGAATGCGAGGGAACAGTAGAAGGAGGTACGGGCTGTGTAGTGGGTGCAAATGTCACTTGAAAAGTGAATAAAACATATCCTATTAAAAACGTCATTACACTAAGCAACATGAAAATACATAATATCAAAAATCGTTTCTTTGTCATCAATATGCACATTCTGGCTTTAAAATCCATCTGTTTGGCAGGTCTCTCCATCTTGAAAAACTCCATCCTCTATAATTGCTGCCCGCGGTGGTAGGGTGTTCTATGCTAAGGAATGCTTCTGTCAGTCCAGGGCAACTCCCTTAGACTGACCAGAACTGTCGACCTAACGTCTTCAGCTGCACTCCAAAGACTTCGGCAAGCACGACCCTAGCAGCAGAACCGGGACGGCGGTTCGAAAAACAAAAATAAGCAAGTTTATCTGATGAGAGAGCTGCACTTTCAAAAATAGAAAAAAAAGAATTTTTTATTTGTCCATAGTTCTCGGCCTCAGATTATAACGGCTTTTTCCAGGTACTGTCTGGTTCTGAAACAAGAGTTCAGGCTCTGTAGTGTTCAATCGATTTGACGGTGGCACAGCTTCTTGCAAAACATTGTCACTTTCTTGCTCAGAAATTGTTCCTTTTACACGTGCATCGCTAAAAGGCAGAAAACGAGGCACAGTCTCAGTTTCAGAGTCAGCGATACCCTCCTGGACCCACCGGTCGTACGGCAGAGGCAAAGGGACCCTCTTACAGTGTACGCCGTGGATCCAGTGCTTTTTCCCTTCCACTCGAACAGCTGATCTTGTTGAGAGAAGGACGAGGTGGGGGCCGGTCCAACGGGGCTGTTCATTCTTTGTTCGCTGGAAGTTTTTGACCAGCACCCATGATCCAGGATCGATAGGATGTCCTGGAGCTTCAGAGACCTGAGGCAGAGTATCGTGAACCTGTTGGTGTAAAACACGCAATTTAGCCGTCAATTCATACAAATAATCAATCAGTACAGGGTGTTCGATCTCACTGAATTTTGTTGGCCTTGGCACTCCCCATATGTTGGCCGGGCGGCCGAACACAATTTCATAGGGACTAAGTCCCACTCGCGAATGCACAGTCATTCTTGTTGACAGGAGTGCTAAGGGCAAAACGTCAGGCCATTTAAGACCAGAGCTTGCTTGAATCTTGGCCAATTTCAGTTTTAGTGTGCCATTGTAGCATTCTACTAGTCCAGCTGATTGGGGGTGATTTGCAGCATGGAATTTTTGTTGGATTCCTAGCCATTCACATACTTTCTTCATCACTCGACCCACAAATTCACTCCCATTATCACTCCAGACCATTCTCGGCATTCCAAATCTAGGGAAGAATTCTTTGACAAGGGCTTTAGCTGTGGATAAGGCAGTATTGCCTTTCAGGGGATATGCTTCTACCCATCTGGATGAAATCTATCTGCAAAACCTCGAACCGATACGTTGGAGGCGCAAAATGACCAGCTGGAGTTGGGGTTCCCCTACCAGGATTGTATTTCAGACACACCATGCAATTCTTGACCATATTCTCTGCACACTTAGGAATTCCAGCATTTTGCCATACTGGAGCTAACAACTTACAAATTCCTTTCACAATGATATGAGACATTCCATGGGCCATTGTAACTACTGCAAGCACATACGCATCGGGTAGCAACCATCGCTGATGTTCTGACAATTCAACCCAACAACCATTCGCATCCAATTTACCCTTACTTTCTCTCATTCATTCAACTCTTTCTCTGTAGCTTCAGCTTGAATGGACTTCACACACTCTATCGTATCTTCACACATTCCAACGTCACAAATCCATCTTGCAGGGCCTGCAACATACATTCGACTCATCACATTCCTTGCAGTTTCTTTCGCGACTTCATCCGCAAACGCATTTCCGTGACCAACATCATCAGTAACCTTTTTGTGCGCACTGCATTTCACAATCGCCACTTGTAACGGCAAGGTCAGTGACTCAAGAAGCTCATTCACCAACTGACCATGCTGTATCTTAGCTCCATGCGAAGTCAGGAACCCACATTCTTTCCACAATCGTCCAAAACTGTGAGCCACACTGTAGCGCTTCGGGTTCGCCCCTGCTCAATGGGGTCGGTGTATGCGCTGCCAAATGCTCCTCAAACAGACTTACGGACACAGGAACTTTAGGTAACGCAGGCTTTATTAACTTGAATGTCCTTTTCCTGTATATCGTCTTTCTGTAGTAGGGCAGGGGGCTTTCGGATTCCTCTGTCTGTCTATGTTGGCGCTTCTCCACAGCCGTCCAGCGGTCGTCCCGGTGTCTTCTGGGACTGGTGGTCCGGGCCTCTTCCTCCACGATGTTGTGAAGTCTCTCCGATTCGAAGGAAAGAAAGGATAGTACAGTTTTAGATGGGTGTGCTGCCAAAAGGCACAGGGAAGGGAGTGAGGGAACACACGTGCACGAAAATCAGCTAGAGTCCACAGTGCCGGGGTAGTGAAGGAGCGGTAGTGCACGGGAGGCGTCTATGGTGCCTCTACGGGGGTTTAGCCCACTTGAATCCCGCCCAACCTGGAAGCCTTGATCGTACCTCTGGTAGCCACACTTCCCACGAAGTGTGGCTGGGTGAAGCGCCTTCCGGTTGGCCTCCTGGCTTGTCGGGTTCTCCTCCTCCGGATCTTCCGATTCCACCGCCCCTCTCTCCCTCTCCTTCTCCGGCCGTCGCCTCCTTCCTCCGCTGGTCTCTCTCCTCCTCTGGTCTCCACTCCGCCTCCTTCCTCCGATGGTCTCTCTCCTCCGCTGGTCTCCACTCCGCCACCTGACTCCGCTCCGCTCCACTTTCGTCTCCTCTCGTCTGCTCCCGCCTCTCCTCTGACTTCTTCTCTGATCTCCGCTCTGCTCCACACTCTTCGTCTTCACCTCCTCTCCTTCCGTCGCTCTCACCTCCGTCGCCTTCGGGTGTAACACACACCTGTGTGCTTTCTGGGGCTGCCTTTACCTGTGGTACGGGGGCGTGCCAGTTGACGTAGTCCTGGTCCAGCTCCGCCCAATTAAAGAAACAGGGCTCACCACTCTCTTCGGGCTCCTTGTCGCCGAGGACATCCGCGTTTCTCCAGGCCCCTGTGTGCTGGTTCGAAAGAGGTGAAAAAGGTAAGCCTGGCTGATCCGGGTCCTCCCCGTTACACACACCAAATGCATACTGGCTGTCGGTATATATGGTCACTCTTATTCCTTTCGACAACACACACGCTCTCGTAAGTGCAATCAACTCCGCTGCTTGAGCTGAATTATGTGGAATACGTGCAGTTTCAACAATCGTACGCAAAGTCGTGACAGCATATGCCGCAGTCGTATCACCATTCGGAAGCTTGAAGCATGAACCATCCACCCACAAAGTACCATCACACTCTGAAAGAGGAGTATCCCTAAGATCTATCCTCCCTTTCGTTTCTTCTTCTGTCCTGTGACAACAATCATGCTTTTCAACATCGCCTGTCTCTACTGAAATCGGCAATAACGTGGCTGGATTCAACGTATTGCACCTCTTTATGTGCACATGACTCGCTAACAGTGTCAACTCGTAACCTGACAAACGAGCACTAGTTAAGTGCTGTGTCTTGGTCCTGTTTAACAAAGTGTCCACCGCATGTGGAACCATCACAATCAACATATTATTCATCACTAACCCAGCAGACTGTCGAATAGAAACGGCTGCTGCGGCTGTGGCTCTCAAGCAACTCGGCAACGCCTTAGCTACCGGATCCAAAGTCGACGAAAAATATGCACATGGATGTTGCTTGTCCCCAAAAGACTGTGTCAGCACTGACAATGCACAACCTTCTTTCTCATGGACATACAGTGTAAAGGACTTACTGTAGTCGGGGGTACCCAACACAGGATCCGAACACAATGCATCACGCAATTCGGAAAAACTTTTCTGACAATCTTCAGACCACGGAATGGGATTCGGTGTATCTTTACAAGTTAATGCCACCAGAGGTTTGGCCAACAAGGAAAAATTCGGTATCCATTGTCTGCAATATGAGGTAATGCCCAAGAGAGCACGCACTTCTCTCTGTGTCCTTGGCACACTCAATTTTGCAATTGCCTGAATTCTTTCTGGGGTCAGTTTCCTTCCCTCCTTTGATAAGAGATGACCTAAGTAGGTCACTTCTTGTCGACAATATTGCAATTTTGAAAGAGACACTTTGTGATGCAAATCAGACAAATGACACAACAACGACAAGGTGGCTTCTTTACAAATCTCCTCAGTATCTGCAGCGACTAGCAAATCGTCGACGTACTGAATAAGGGTAGCGCCATCAGGTAAAACAATCGTTTCAAGCTGTGTCTTTAAAGCCTGACTGTATATTGATGGACTTTCACAGTAACCTTGAGGAGCGCCTTTGAAGCGGAAACTTCGGCCTCCTAAACTGAAACCAAAAATATCCCTGCTCTCCTCGGCAATCGGGATGCTGAAGAAAGCATTCTTCAAGTCAATCACCGAGAACCAGGTGGCGGAAGCTGGAATCATAGTCAGTAGGGCAGTGATATCAGGGACAACTGGAAACTGTGGCACAACTATTTTATTTACCTCTCTAAGATCAATCACAAACCTGTAAACAGGTGGCTGGGAAGGGTCAGTACGCTTCAAAACAGGCAGAACAGGACTATTACAAACGTTGCCTCTTGTCTCTTCAATTACATCTTTTTCAATCAAATCATAAATGATCGCTAACAACGCTTTTTCACCTTCACTAGAGATCTTGTGTTGGGGAATGCGCGGCATTCTAACATTGGCTTTCAATGTCACAACATATGGCGGTATTTCCAAGAGACCCACATCATTAGGACCAGTAGCCCAAAGAATATCCGGAAGAGAAGACAATTCGGTCGGAAGTGTATCCTTTGGCAAATACATTGGAGAAACCACTTTCTTACCCAGTGTAAGTTGTACTCCCGAAGGAGAACAATATAATGTTGCATACAGGGGGCGGAGCTAGCCGGCGTCGATGGCGGACGTGTGAGCTTTCGGCTCTCCGCTTAAGCCCCTTAAAAATCCTGCAAAACTATCCTGCTTAATGCCGAATTGACTGGGTTCGGTACCTGGTGACCCCCGGTGGACCCCCTGACCCGGTTGAGTGGCCCGGAACACCGGTGGCTGTGGGTAACGACCTGCACGAGATTGGCGACGGAGAGAGTCGCGGACCAGGCCTGAAGCCGCGACCTGCCCTGCGGAGCTGGCCGCACGACGTCACCTGACGTGCGGAACTGTCGCCCGGAGGAGCCGGAGAGCGCAGCACGCAGAGACTGGGTCGATTCGCGTGCCCGCCAAGGCTCATTCGGAAAACCAGGCGCAGGGATAAGAAGCCTGCAGAGACACTTTCATTCGTACGCCAGTCGAGACCAGAAGCTGTGCTGGGTGGTTGGCGCAAACCGACACGAGGGGCACCCCGGAGGTTACTTCTGCGACGCAGCCGCCATTTTAGGCTTGCCAGTGCCGCCGTGGCTGGGACTGAGAAGTGTGCGGTACTCTACACTTGCGGCACTGTCTGGACAATTGCTGGGTGAGATCCGCACTGGTGTCGGACCCTCACCATGGGGAAAAACGATGCAACGCAAGCGAAACTCTCATTTGACCGCCGGAAGACGAGGGGGCCGGAGTCACAGGCAGCAGAGGCCTCCCCGAAAGGCGCCGCAGCGGCCTCGACCCCTGCGGACCTCAGAGAGTTGCTGGCGGCGATGGAGAGAGGAATCCAGAACAGTATAGAAGCGGTGGGCTCCAAGATCGACGATTTATCGTACCGCATGGACCGCATGGCGGAACGTGTGGACAAGCATGCTGAGCGTTTCGACATGGCAGAAAGACGCCTCACGGAAGCAGAGGAGGCACAGACAGAGTGGGACAAAGACCGCCGACAATTCGGCAGGCTGCTCCAAGTGATCCGTGATAAGGCCGAGGACTTGGAAGCGCGCTCCCGCAGATCGAACATTCGCATAACGGGAGTGGCGGAATCGACTCAAACGGGCAAGATGGAGCTCTACGTGGAACGCCTGCTGAAAACGCTACTTGGGGAGGAGGCCTTCTCCCCAATGTTCATAGTGGAGAGAGCGCATCGCACTTTGGGCCCTCAACCCCAACCTGGTCTGCCTCCTCGACCCATCATTGCCAAGCTCCTAAACTACAGGGATAGAGACACGGCTCTGCGGCTAGCTCGGGAGAAAGGACAACTGTAGTTGGAAGGTATGAAGATATCATTGTACCCCGACTTCACGGCCAAAGTACAGGAGGAACGCCGCCAGTTCATACCGCACAAGAAGCAGCTGCGCGAGCTGGGCCTGGACTATGCGATGCTGTACCCGGCCAAATTGAGGATCAACACCGGCGGGAAATCGTACTTCTTCACGGACCCGAAGGAACTGCAGAAATCATTGAAAACTTGGGCCAAAGAACGCAAGGAACACCGACAGCGGCATGGAGAGGACTTGGAGGAGTCGTCAACGATGGAGGAACAAGACTGAGGCATTGCACCTGCTTTATTTTCAGTAGTAGTGTGTTTGTTGGATGAGATACTGTGGATGCACTCTGAGACTCCCTGTTGTGGGCAGTGGCCTGGACTCGACTAGAGACAATGGCTGAGAGACGGGTGGAAGCTCGTCACGTCGACTCGTACCACCTTGTTGTTACTGTACCGATTCCCGACTGCTGGTGAGGTGTTCACAATGTTATGCTCAGGGACGGGTTGGGGGGCGGGGGGGGGGAACCGAGTGGATTCAGTTTGAGGCATTGCCACACGGGGGGGCTGAGCGGGGGGACGGAACGGGAGAGAAGAGAACTTTTGCACCTCTGGTGGTTATTACGCAGTTTCGGCACGCTTTGCCCCTGTGCTTTCGGCTGAGACACTCCCTAGGGAGTTGGGACTAGTATCGCCCGCTACTTTGGGGCCTTTGAGTTGATGGGGAATTGTGGGGGGTGCTGTCTGGCCGGGTTGGGGGTGGTCAGCTGTGGGTGGGGCGGGGTCAGGGGGGAGGGTGGTTGGGAGAAAGTTGAGGGGTTTGCTGTCTGGGGTTTGAAGGGCCTGTGGTTTGCTATGAATGTCTGGCGAATGGAGTGCGCGAATGAGCGGGGTGACTGTCTGCCTGCCTTGTGTAATGCTGTGCTGTTTGGGGGTCCAATACCTCCCGACGGAGTCAATATGGCGTGCTATGATTCAGGATGTCTGCTACTGTAGTGACTGAGCACCCGCAGCCGAAACACGCGCTGTCCCTGATAACCTGGAACGTGCGAGGGCTGAATGACCACCGTAAGCTACGAAAGGTGATGAGCTACCTAAATAGGCACCAAGTGGATGTAGCTCTGCTGCAAGAGACACACCTGCCTGTCCACAGTAAGATGTTACAGGTCAGAGGGTTGGCAGGGAATATAGCGGTAGCGGGTTTCACCTCACACGCCCGCGGTGTAATCACCTGGGTCAACCCTACCTCGAGACTGAAACTTACCCCTCTATCTGTGGACACTGAGGGTAGATATGTAGTGGCTAAGTGCACGGGGAGGGGGTTGGACCTGCTCCTGGTGAATGTTTATGGCCCCAACCATGACAGCCCGGAGTTCTACACAGCACTGTCAGCTACCTGTAGGGCACACACATACACCAAAATGTTATGGGGGGGAGACTTCAACTTCGTGTTTGACCCCGACAGGGACCGCTCGGCGGGCCCTGTTAGGAGACCAGTTGCGTCTGCTGTCTACATGAGAGCGGAAATGACGAAGCTGGACCTGGTGGATGTTTGGCGGGAGAAGCACCCTACGCAGGGCGGTTACACGCACTACTCCGCATACCACAACATACATACTAGGATAGACTACTGGCTCGCCTCCTCCTCGGTGCTGGGTGGCATCAGCTCGTGTACGGTTCTCCCACGCACGTTATTGGACCACTCCCCGGTCTTGCTCAGTCTCTCCACTGCTAGGAAGGGGATCCCGCCATACACTTGGCGTTTCCCGCCCTATGCGCTCCTTGATGACGCCTTCCGCGGGGAACTAGCGGAAGACATAGAACGGTTTTTCGCCACCAATATTAACTCCGTAGATAGCTTCTTCACCGTGTGGGAGGCCTTCAAGGTCTATATCAGGGGGATGGCCATGTCCAAACACTCAAGTGTCCTACGCTCCATTAGAAGGGATCTCTCTACACTCGAGACCAAGATCGCGGCCCTGGAGAGGGGACGACTGGCGGACCCGGAGGGGGAGGCGGGAAGAGACCTAGCGCCCATGTTAGAGGAATATCACGCGCTTGCGGATAGGGAAGTTCTCTATATGGGAAAGTATGCCACGGCTCGGGCTTATGGAGAGGGGGAGAGGCCGGGGGCCCTGCTGGCGCGTATGGCCAAGGGGTCCCGTAAACCGTTGGTGGTAGATGAATTGCAAACTCCGGAGGGAGTCCGAGCAGTTGAGGAGGGCCAAATATTGGAGACGTTCCGCCGATATTACTCGGATCTGTACCGTTCCAGGGCGGGGGGTGTGGACGCCGAGATAGATGATTATTTAGATTACATCACGATGCCGTTCCTTAAGAATTCGGACAGGGAATTCCTGATGGCCCCCTTTCATGAGGATGAGATACTGGATGCACTGAGTGGCATGCGTTCGGGGAGCGCCCCGGGCTCTGACGGTCTCACGGCAGGCTTTTACAAAGCATTCAAGGACCTCTTACTCCCACATTTGCTCGCCCTCTTTGACACAGTTTGCGAAGAGGGCGAAATGCCAACATCAATGCGGGAAGCGTTGCTGGTAACGATCCCGAAACCGGGGAAGCCCCCGGACCAATGTGGGTCGTACCGCCCGCTCAGCTTGCTGAACGTGGACGCGAAGCTCTACGCGAAGGTCCTAGCGAACAGGCTCGCGCTGCTGGTCCCGGACCTAGTGGCGCCGGAACAATCGGGCTTTGTACCTAGCCGGAACCTAACCTATAATATCCGCACGGTGCTGGGGACGATACAACATGTGAAGCAGGATAACCCCGCCTTGGCGATATTCTTAGATATGGAGAAGGCGTTCGACTCTGTCGAATGGCCGTTCATGATCAGGGTCCTACGCAAACTGGGGCTGGGCGAGCCGTTTCTTCAGAGAATAGGGGCTCTTTATCATCACCCTTCAGCCCGCCTGCGTCTCGGCGACAGGGTCTCGGCACCGATACATATAGGTAGAGGCACCCGACAGGGATGCCCCTTGTCCCCCCTGTTATATGCATTGGTGGCTGAGCCACTAGCGTGTGCCATGCGGGAATATCATAGCCTGGAGGGTGTCAGCTTCCCCACATACAAGATTGGCATCTCCACTTATGCTGATGACACCTTACTGTACGTCCGGGACCCAGCCGCTAATCTAGCACCGATACTCAGGGAGGTGGTCCGCTTTGGGGCGCTGTCGGGACTCAAAGTGAACTGGGACAAGTCCATTGCTTTCCCCCTGACCCCAGTCACGCGGCCGTTTGAGATGGAGTATCCCCTACAGTGGACGGACGACTCGGTGAGATACCTGGGCATCCGCCTCCACACGGACCCAGAGATCCTGATCCGCGATAACTATGGGGTTGCGTTTACCAAGCTCGAGGATGATGTGGACGCCTGGATTAAGCTCCCCCTCTCCTTGATGGGAAGGATTGCCCTTATGAAGATGGTGGTACTCCCCCGGTTTCTCTTCCTCTTTGTTAATATACCGGTGGTTTTGTCGAAATCGTTCTTTACGCGCTTAAACCAAGTCCTGATTAAGCTCGCCTGGGGCGGTAAGCAACCTCGTGTTAAGTGGACGACACTGATGCTCCCATGTGAAATGGGGGGCCTGGGGGCTCCGGACCTGGAGCGCTACTACCGAGTGGCACAGGCGACCCACTTACACTCCTGGATCCATGGAGATGCCCGCATTCCGCATCTCATACTGGAGAAACTATTCGCTGACCCACTTCCCCTTCCCGCCACGATTTGTCTCCCAACAGACCGCGCAGTTGGGCGAATGGACTCACTTAAGGCAACGAACCATGCGTGGCAAGCACTGCTGAAAGAGAGGGGAAGTCCCTTACTGTACTCCCCGCAGATGCCGGTAGCCTGGGCCCTGTGGTTGGACCCGCTCAATGAGAGGGGGGTGACAGAGGCCTTGAAGGCCCTGGGCGTGCACACAATGGAGGACTTGTTCTTGGACGGAGCGCTGAAAACCTGGGAACAACTCCCCCCTGTCGCCCCGGCTCCGTCACTTTTGCAGAAGTTTCAGTATCACAGGATACGATCGGCCTGCAGAGTAATACTGGGCCCCGCGCTACAGGAGCCTGAAGAGATCCCGGAACTGACGTACATCATCAGGACAAAAACTCCGGCCAAATTGATCTCTACGGTCCACAGGCTTGGGCCTTCATTTCAGGCCTTACCTACTTCGGCCCCGAGGGCGGCGTGGGAAGCGGATCTCCAAATCCCCATTGACGATGCTATGTGGCGCTACTGCTGCGCCAACACTCGCAGAGTTTCGCTTAATGGCGGACACCGCTTGGTGCACTTCAAATTTCTGCAGAGAGTATACTATACACCGGAGCGGCTACACCGCTACGGCCTACGGGGCTCCCCGGAGTGCGAGCGCTGCGGGACCGGGTCCGCTGATTTCCTTCATTTGGCCTGGCTGTGCCCGGGAGTGAGTGCGTTCTGGGAGGAGGTCTTCGCGGAGTTGGGACAGATTATAGGGGAACCGCTGTTGAGATCCCCATCGCTCGCGCTACTGGGCTTCTCCAAGCCGCTGGCTCCTGCGCTGCGCAGATTAGTAGACGTAGCGTTGCTACTGGCCAGAAGAGTGGTGGCTGCGTGCTGGATGCGCGGTCCTCTCCCCACCAAGACGAGATGGCTCAGGGATCTCCAATACTGTTGCACACAGACGGAATTGTACAGCGAGCTGCTGCCACCCAAGAGTAGACCGAAGTCCTTTTGGGGGCTCTACAAGGAGTACCAACAAAGGGGGGAGGTGGACGACAGTGACATATCGGAGGACGTGGACCCTCAGGAAGAGGGGTTAGATACTGCTATGGAACGGAGGCAATTACCGCAGGGGGGGCTTTAGTGTTCCTTTGGAGGGAGGTGGGTACTGGAAAAGTATAGGTGGGTGACGGGGACAGGGGGTTTGGTGTGTCATGGCTTAGGGGACAGGGCTAGCTGGGACGGGTGCAGAACACACACGGTACGTACACGACATCACGCGGACAGGAAGCGGCACTAGGACTCCTTCACGGTACGAAATAGCAAACGGGGTGGGCCTGGGGGGTGTTTGGGGGGCGTTTGGGTTAGTTTTTCCCTTTACTACTTTTGCTTTCCTACCCTTTCCTGGTTCATGAAAGACAGTACTAATATGCCTACATTTATTGACTGTCGACTGTCTTGATACCACGCTGGGGACCACCGGTGCACGATCACATTGTTCTTGATTAAGTTATGACATAGAGTCACGCCGCTGGGCCTCCGGGATGCCGGCACAAAGGCTGTGTATTAGGTGCAGCAAATCTGCTCTTGGTACTTATGTTAATTTTGATGCACTGTACAGTCGAACTGCAATGACATTTGTATTCTGACAGTTGGCAACGTTCGCAATAAAGGTCTTTTTTCAAAAAAAAAAAAAAAAATAATGTTGCATACAATCTTTTCAACAGATCCAATCCTAACAAGTTCTCACCACAACCTGTTGTAAGAATAAGGGGTGCTTCGAATTCACAAGGTCCAACAGAAAGGGACATAGGACTAGAAATCGGGTTTCTAACTGGGGCGCCAGAAAAACCTACTGAAACATTCATTTCGCCAGACAAAGGTGCGCCAGGGAGTTTTGAGTGCATAATAGAACTCTTTGTAGCACCAGTATCCAACAGAAAAGGTTCTGACACACCTGATGTAATCACCTCAACATAAGGTCCACTCTGATCTACTGGAACTGAAACAACTCCCTCTCTTTGTCTATGGCTGTCCTAGCAATCATTACCTTCCATATTCTCATCTTCTGCATAGTAGTCATCAGCATAGTACTGAGCTGTCCTACCAGATGCGTTATTCTGCTGATCAAAACTATTCATCGAATTCTGAGGCGCAAAGGAACGCGCGTTCTGGGGGAAATTTCCACGTCCCCTACCTCTAGGAGCTTGTTGAACACCTCGACCTCTTGCACCAGAAGCACTATTCGTACGCTGTAACAAAACCGGACAACTACTCTTAAAATGACCCTCTTCTTTGCAATACGCACACTGATTGGGTCCATACGGTAAACGTTGTTGAGAAGACGCGTTTCTTTGCGAGTTTCTCGAATATTGCTGATTCTGCTGATAATCGCGTTGATTATTAGTACGGGCGGGTAAGCTTGCTGTAGAAGAACTTTAGTTTTTAATTCCTTAGTCTTCTTATCCGCTTTCTCTACCTCATCTTTGTGCCTATTTTCATAGTACTGGGCAGTACCCAAAATTTGTGCTGACGTAGAAACAGCCCAAGCACTTTCAGAATCCTTCAATTTATTACACAATTCAGGAAGCAAATTATGTACAAATTTGTCAACAAACAATCTCTGACCACTCTCGGTAGCCATATCCTGACCACTATGATCTACAAAAGTTTCTTCAAACCTGGTGAAGAAGTCAGACACCGTTTCATCTTTCTTCTGCTTACACGCAGATAATTATCCCAATTCACACGCATCGCGGGCATTAAAGTCTTCATGTAATTAATGATCCTACCAGAAAGTTCTTCTACCAAGGGCTCGGGTTTAGCACCACTAACTTGTCTGCCATCAGCAGCAGCAATATTAACCCATGTATCACCTAACTCCTGATCATGATCCGTATGACGAATCTCTCCCCATAAAGGCTGTGGAACAACATTTCCAAACAACATGTCTATATCAGCTAAATTCATAATGCATGAGCCTGCAGTCTGTGATAATTCCTTGTAATACCCTGCAGGGTTTTTACGTGGATCAGGCAATGTCTGTTTAAGGGCCAAGACTTCAGCTCGCTTCCATGGAACATGTACCCACACACACTGAAAATGTGGCGGAATGGCTGGATTAACATTTGCGTCCCCTTCTCTCCAAACTGGGGGAACTTCTCTCATGGGATATTGTCTTGCCTTCTTCCTAACAGAAAAATCGAACTCAAACAACGACTGAGAAATACTCTCACTCCTAAACGACAACAATGTCGCAACTGCTTTCTTAACATCAGAACCTACAATTGTGCCTTTTGCAAACTCGAACCGTACACGATACAACTCAGACATATTGGATTCCAAATCGTTTTCCTCCAATTCCTCACAAAGAAAAGCACACATTTTCTCAAAAACGTATCTCTGTTTCGATGCTTCCCATTGATGGAAGACATCCATAACAGATTCTATCTCATATCTTATCGGGTCTGTAGCCCATTTATGTGCCAAATGATCCAATATCTCCCGCTCTCTAGAATCAGGCAAATGACTACGCAACTCCTTGTGTGCTGAAACAGGGGTCATACTTGCTGCTCCAAAGAAAGGAGATAGAAGGTTAACAACAGTATCAGTCATTCTCTGTCGAACAGAAGGAGGAGATGACGCAAGAACATGAGGAAAGGCAGATTAAGAAGAAGCTAATGCAGGGGCAGTAGCAGAGGAAGTGGCAAGAACAGGTGTAAAAGTCGTAGGAGTTAAAGACGGAGCAGGTAGCAAAGTCGGCGGCCCTTGAGGGGGCTGCACCACAGGAGTAGAAGCCAACTGAAGAGGAGCTGGCGGCTGTGGAAGAACCTGAGGCACAATAACCGGAGGTTGCACAACTAAAGGTTGTGGAGGTGCTGTAGAACTCTGCACATAAGGGGGTGGCGAACTCAACAAGTGTGACATTAAAGGATCTTTTTCAAGTTCTTTTGCTGCATCTTGCTGAAGGGGCGGTGTTGGAGAGTAGGGTCTGCTATCCTATGGTCACCCCAATTTTTGCTTTTTGCTTCACTGGTTTTCGACTTACTGAGGCTGTGGGCCTGCTAATCAGACCCCAGCCTGCTGTTCTCTCTCTCAATCCATAATACATGTGCTATAGGTACATACCACAATTGGAAATGGACTCCTTGTCAGCCCCTGTACCATGCACCATAGGTGCTCAGGGCATAGGTGCCACCAAGGCCTACCAGGGGCTGCAGCATATCTTTTGCCACCCCTGGCTGGTTCTTAAATTGACACAACTGGCTGATCACTCAGCTGGGGCAAGTTGGTGTAATCACCCCTTGCTTAGATATAGTATACCTATATCTAAACCTATATCTGGACATATATAAACCTGTGAGTCACTCCTATGGAAGACCTTATCAATCCTGAAGGCAGAGTGCGTGGTTTAATGTGAGATGGAGCTCGAGCATGAGCTGAGCTTGTCTCCAGCTGTCGGGAACAACTCCCTAAGCTGGTTCTGGGATAATGCCAAACCATATACTATTGAGAGAGCGCAAAAACTGTGTTAGAAATTGTAGGGGTGCATCATATTCACAAGTAACCCGCACCCACATATATAAGGGTTTATAATCATGTTTGAGAATGATACAAAGCTATGAACTCATGTACCAGAATTTTACATAGCTGTAACGTAAAGTGCTTTTGAAATACTAATGTCATGTTAACTTAGAAATGTATTTGTGAAGTAATGCTAATTCAAGTAAAGGATGCTTAAATAGGCATTGATGTATTTTAATGCATGTTTAGTAATTCACTATTGTATTCCTGTAACGACATAGAGGTGTTTAGTTAGAAAATTTATTCTTTATTTGCTATAATTATGTAGGCCTAATGAACGAAACTGTTTGCCAATGTTAGAGGGAGATATCTCGAAAACGTACGGAGGCCCAGGTGGGGATGGAGAATTGTGTAGGCCGAGCTGGGAATGTTTCTCTTAACATTAAATCATGAAACCGCCTTTTTCCTAGAAGGTTGCCTTATAGAATTAATTGCAAGTAGCATGTTAATGTGAATCGATTTATGTGCGTTCCTTTGCAGGTGCAAGGTTAACCAAAGATAGTAGAGAAGGGCCCATTGTGTATGAGAGTTAGGATGGTAGTTCCAGACCTGGAGGAGTGGCTGTGGAATTTTAGGGAAGCAACTTCAAGAGGAGACGACTGTGGGACCCAAGGCCGTTTTCAACGAACAAGGAGGAAGACATCATAATGAAGCCACTTTGAAAACTAATACTATGAGAGGGGCGTCCCTTAGGGGGTTTCGTCCAAATTGTGGGTTTCGTATTAGAGACAGCACCCCGGGAGGAGAGCAGAGCAGAGCAGAAGCGCACGAGGGCGAAGAAAGATGCTGGGTAGGCAGAGAGCTACTATGCGAGATGAGTTTGATAGGCTAAGTCTGAACTAAGTGAGTGAACTTCTTCGGAAGTCACCACGCCTGACACCTTTGTTAGGAGAAAACCTGATTGTAGGGATGTCATTTAGTATAGTGTAGGGACAGATTTATCTGGATGTATTTCTTCTTTTCTTCCATGCCTACCAAGACCCAAATCATAGCAATCCTTGCAAGCCTGGTGGTCTTGGAAATTATACTGGTGTTGTTTCTTAGTCGACTGAGACTTTTCCGTAGGATTATGTTTGTATTAGTACCCGTATATTTACTGAATCTCTTACTGAGGTGTTTATATACACAATTGCTTTTGGCTTTATAATACATTTTCAAACTTGACTTTTTGTCAGTGGTTCCTTGGGGAAGGAGATGGAGGTTGTTCGAATTGACGTGTTGAAAAAGATGACCTTCTACACTCTATGACAGGTAAAAAGGTCTAATCGACCTGTGACGGGATTCTAGAGTTCTGATTCTAATTCTAGATTGAAATTTCTCGCCTTTCCAGTTGGTAGCAGAGTAGGATGGTTTATCTTCCGGAGTGAAGGTAATCCAGATAGGCTAAGATTTCCCCAAGGCCCATAGTGATCTGAAGATGTGCGTCCATAGAGCAGCGGACGGAGGATGGCGATCCACGGAAGATGACGGAGAGTGACGGTGCGGCAGAAAGCAGCAGGTTGTAAGAGTGTGAGTATGAAAAGGGTCATGCGTGTTAGATTGCGGTGTGTATTGTGTTGTTGAAATTGTATTGTCTAGCGGAGTTGAGTGCCTGTAGTGTGAGAGGAGAATAGGTTGTGAGCGCGCGCAACCGGTGAAAATCTTAAGCTCAAGGAGAGCTTAAGTGGTTCGGGTGTATCGAACACCTACAGTAATTGTCGACCATTGAAAGGGGATCATGAGGTACCATTGATCGCCCGCAGAACCGAGATAGGGGGAACGAGTGTGTGAATGCGTGGGTAACGGACGCTGGTCGCAAGTTACCGTGTGTATGAAACCTATCAGAAAGGCGATTGTTTGGTAATTAAGCGGACAGACATTTGCCAGTCGGTGGCATTTACAGTCAGACTGTGGACGTACAGTCAGAGAGGTGATTGCTAGGTCGGAAGTGATCATTTCAAATTGTATGATTGGGACGCATGCATGACCGAGAAACGAACAGAGAAAGGAGGGGAACTGCTGCGAAACAGAAGCGAGTGACGTCAGAAAGAGCCGCGCTGGGATAGGGCGGATAGTGTGGAGCCGCGCTGGGATAGGGCGGTTAGCGAGAAGCGAGTGACGTCAGAAAGAGCCGCGCTGGGATAGGACGGTTAGAGTGAAGCCCCATTGGGATTGGTGGATTGTCATTGTGAAGTGAACGAGCGTAGTAAACAAGGAATTGTTGTGGGTTTCATCATGAAGTGTCTTAAAGGATTACGAAGTTGTTTTTCAGGAGAAAAGAAACTAGAACCTCGGGGTGGGGAAGAGGCTCCGCCCGAGGATACGCCAGCTCATTATATGTCTACGAATGTTGGGTTACATACTATATTGTGGCTTGAGAACTGGTGTAAGATGACTGAGGGGAATGAGGAACTGACGTTTCCTAAGTACGGGGCATTCAGATTAGAAGTGTTGTACCAGCTAAAAGCGATTATGTCTTCTTTGCGACCTTTGCCTAGACCAACACAGTTTGAGGCATTGAATGCGTGGATCAGGGCAGCCCACGAGAAGAATAGGGACAGAAGACAAGAAAGAGTGAACAGATCAGTTAGGGCGGTGCAGGACGCGAGGTGGGACGCACTAGCCAAGAGATGGAGAGTACAGACCATAGAAGGGGATAGGTTGTACCCACTGTTGGTCAATGAGAAGGAAGCGCAGAAAAAGAGTACAGAAGACGATGACAGTGAAATGGAAGATAGTCTGATAGAGAGGCTGTTGTCGGACAGACCACCTCAGTATAATCCGGAAATAGAAGGGAGCTCACCACTACCAACAGAAAGGTGAACATCGACAGTGGACGGTGGAATCCTAAGAGAGAGTGACTTAGGTCCGGTAGGGAACAGGGCTGGCTCAGTGGAAGGTGAGGAGGTACCTCAACGGGCCCCGGAAGCAAGAGTAGTGGGAAGATTCACTGTACAGAAGGTACACTGTGAAGAGGGGGGCAATGCTCAGAGGCTACCAGATGCCCTTACGGTACCTGTTACCATAGGTCCGATAGTGTCAGTATACAATCCAGAACAAACACAAACCGAGAGTCTGCCACAGATGGACAGGGAAAGAAATACCAGCAAAGGTAGGAGTAATGTGGCAGACGAGTGGAATCAATGGTCCAGACCGATAGAAAGGAGCACCCCTTTGGCAGCATCGGCAGATTCCTCAAGGGAACAGGGGGGCTTAAGAGGACCGATGGATCTGAGAGGACCACGGCCCCGGTCGATTAGAGAATTGAGGCCAGATTTGAGGACCTGGGAGACAGTCGCGGATACCCAGAGCGACAAGTCAAGAGAAGATTGAAGACAGTGGGGTTCGGAGAATAGGGAAGTATCCCATTGCAGGTTTAATGGAAGTAGACAAGAAGGGGACCGTGGGAGTGAGGAAAATAGGGGTACGTCTACCCCTGGGACGGAAGAAAGACGACAAGAGTGGGATTGTGAAAGATGGGAGAGAGGAAGTGTTCCCCATAACACCCCGGAGGAAGACAGAAGGGTGAGTCAGGAATGTAAAGGGAAAGACCCTAGTGAAACCTCTAGTCATGGCACATTGAGAGCGGTGATAAAAGCAAGGAGAATAGATGTGTTGAGACTCAAATCAGAAGTAGAAGAGATCGTGGAAGGAACAATACCCTTGGAGAGAATAGAACTTTACGAACCAGATGAACTACTGTTCGTAGCGAAAGATGTTACTCGCCGAGCTAGGGCAGCTCACGAGAAACTAACGGAATTAGCGAACAAATATTCAGTGGATTTGACTAGGACTAAGGCGTTTCAGGGTGGCCATAGGTTGCAGTATACAGACCAAGATCTTGACGAGAAGAAAGTGATCGGATTTAATAACCCACATCAGAGAACTAGTAGTGGGAATCCGAATATGGGTCCAACTGGACAAATGGGAGGAAAAGTGGTAAAAAAAAAAAGTGTTAGATGGAGCACTATAGAGACGTCTCCAGGAGCGGGGCTAATGCATGCAGAAGCATACCCCTTGAGAGAAGTCGCTCATGGAGGATATGTGCACGTACCCTGGAGTAGGGGAGATTTGGCTGCTTTCACGAATACATTCCCCAAGTTGAGAGAGAGCCCAGTAGAGTGGTACAAGCAGGTAGAGAGGTTTGTCAAAATTTCAAAGGTACTTTGGGTTGATCTGAATACACTGTTTGACATTGTGGTTCCGGGAGATCTTTGGGTAGCATGCAAGGTCAGTGTCGAGTGGCCCACAGAGGAGCCAGAAAGAGAGGCACTCACGAATGGACCTTCACCAAGAGTGATGATAAAGTATGAGCAAGTGATTACGTGGTTGAAAACCAAGGTGCCACCACAAGACATAGATTGGGTAAAAATAGACCGAACTAGACAAGAACCGAAAGAGACCGTTCATGAATACTATGAGAGGCTGTTACAGATATTTAAGCAGTGCAGTGGCCTGGATGTGATGGATCCAAAGGACATGGGACAGTTTGTATCCAAGTTTGTTTTGGGATTGAGGCCCGAGATCTGCCTAATGATACAGCAACATTTGATCTGTTGGCAGAACAAACCTCTAGATGAGATCCTGAGGTACGCAAGGTACTGCAGTGATGAGATAGATTCTAAGAATAAGAAGCTCAAAGATAAACTGATGCTAGTCCAAATGCAATCGAGAGGGCAGTGTCAGTCAGGAAATGGAACATTGGGGAGAAGATCGAGCAGCCAGAAAAGGGACAGTGAGGAGGGCCCAAGGCCAAGGGTAGATCTGGCGACTCTGAAAAAGACAACAAAGTGCCATCAGTGTCACGAGATCGGGCACTGGAGGCGTGAGTGTCCCCACAACCCAGAGAATCAAGTACAGGAGGAGGAAGAGGAGAGTCAGGCTCCCCAAGCTCCGAGATCAACAGTAGTCAAGCTTAAGGTGGCAAAAGGGGGGACTTCCGGTTCCTAGAGCTCCCGTTCCCCAGCCACCGAAGATCGGAGCAGGGAACAAGATATATCAGCAGATGCCTCTCCTGATAGACGGAGACGAATACTATGCCTTTACCCAGTGACAGGAAGGTGTCTGGACGGGGAGGAGGAATGCACCTTAGGAGCAGCATTAGAGATAGATCAGAGAGGACCCTTTGTAGAAGCGGATGTAGCCGGACACCCCACTACCTTTCTGGTGGATACGGGTGCGACTCGTTCTACTGTACGGTCCACAGTGGTCCCTAACCTGCCTCTGTCAGGACAGACCATTCAAGTCGTGGGTGTAGCAAATAGGAAAATGACGAATCCACTGACCGAGCCAGTCCCAGTAAGGATAGGAAACTTCAGGGACAACCATCAATTCGTGGTATGTGATTCTAGTCCTATGTGTCTACTAGGAAGGGACTTATTGTGTAAACTAAACTGTACCATCTACTGTACACCCAAGGGAGTAGAGTTGCAGACAAATGACGATGATGCTACCTTTAAGGTTGAAAATACACGTCTGTGCATAGATTTGTATCCTGCACTAACAGTGGAGGAACTCCCCTGGGACTTGAGGGAGACAGTCAGACAGGAGGTTTGGGATTTTACAGGAGAAGAGATTGGACTGATCAAAGGTGTAGAGCCAGTCAGGATACAAGTAAGACATGATGCAGAATTTCCAAGAACACCCCAGTACAAGCTGACCCCAGAAACAATTGCGGGAATAAAACCCGTGATTGAATCCACTCCCTATGGTTTGCAAAAATCCCTGGACATTCTTCATGATTATTCAAAAACAAACTTCCTAATCCCGAATTTAAAAAAAACAAAAATTGTGGTTTTCTCAAGGAAGAAATCTAGTGTCAAATATAGATGGAGTCTAGGCGGAGAGAAAATAGAAACAGTAAGCGAATATCCATATTTAGGCAGGATACTCTCGAAGAATATTACAAATGTAAAGCATTTAGAAAACTTAATGAGGAAGTCAGAAGTACATACTGAGGCCCTCTTAAGACTATATCGGACAACTGGGAATCGGCATTTCTCCTCTTTAATAAAAATATATAAGGCAAAAATTCCACCTGTATTGTCATACGCAACAGAATACATTCCAATGAAACAATGGACCTATATGGACCGCAAAGAGGGGAAAATCTTAAAAAAGATAATGAAAGTTTCTGATTCCACACCAGTTCAAGCGTTACGTTTGGAATTTTCGATCACAAGCTCCTACGCCACGGCGGTATCCAACGTAATCAGGTGGAGTTACAATCTTCTCCATGCCAAGGAGGGCACATTAAGACATTTGTTGATACAAGAAACCTTCGAGGGAGAATTAAAAAATCAGACGTTTTTAAAAAATATGACAATTATCTTTCAAATGGCAGAGATTAGCCCGGAAATGCTAAAAGGCTGGACAACCGCCCAAATGAAACTCTTCCTAAAATGCTTCACTCCGAAGTTAAGTTACGAACTAGACTACCAACACTGTAAAAAACTGTCAACATACAAATCTTTTGTAGACTCTTTGGAGTATAAGCATAATCAACCATATATTGGGTTTTCATTGACTCATGGTGCAAGGAGGACAATCACCTTGTTAAGACTGGGCACCTTACCCATACTAACTTATACAGTAAGATGGCTGCCAGAAGGATCTTTGTTATGCCCCCTGTGCGAAGGGGGAGACCAAACCTTAGAGCACCTGTTGTTCGTGTGTCCCAACCTAAAAGTAGCTACTGCACGGACAAGATTCCTTGCCCCTATCTATCGATCTTGCAGAATCAACCGAGTGAGCGAATTAATAGAACTATGTAAACAGCCACCAAATGAATTTGTCTGTTATAACTTTTATAAATTTCTTAAATCTTTTTTAACATTGTATTGATTAAAATGAGTAACTATTCTTCTTAATTTTCTGTAAAATGTAAATTTGTGGTCCTCTGTTGAGTACCTATACAAATAAAAAAATTAAAAAAAAAAAAAAAAAAAAAGAATCCATGATTAAACAGGGGATCCTAAAAGAGATAATGGGCAGTCCGTGTAACTCTCCGATTATGGGCTTGCAGAAGCCTAGCGGGAAGTTCAGGATTGTGCAGGATTTACGAAAAGTGAACAACATCGTTGTTCCATGCTGTCCAGTGGTACCGAATCCATCAGTAATACTGTTTCAAATTCCAGCACAGGCTGAGTGGTTCACGGTGATTGACCTATGTCAGGCATTTTTCTCAATACCGTTACATGAGGAGAGCCAATTTCTTTTCGCTTTCAAGCTGGAAAGCCGTGTATTAACATGGTGTCGTATCCCACAGGGGTATACAGAAAGTCCATCGATCTTTAATCAATTATTGAAGAGAAATCTTGAAAGTCTAGTACTACCCCAGAACTCGGTTCTTGTACAGTACATAGACGACCTCCTTGTTGCGTCAGAGACAGAGGATGCCTGTAGAATAGACACCATTGCTTTGTTGAACCATCTGGCAGAAAATGGTCACAAGGTATCTCCCAACAAGCTACAATACTGTCTTTCAGAGGTACAGTATTTGGGACACAGAATAGAGAAGGGAATAAGGAAGGTGTCCCCAGACAGAATAGAGGCGATAATTAAAATGATGGTGCCTACCACACAAAGAGAGGTTAGAATGTTCCTGGGAATGGTTGGCTATTGTCGCCAGTGGATTGCTAATTTCTCACTGAAGGCGAAGCCCTTACAGAAACTGACGCTCAAGGACGTGAGTGATCCGGTACCATGGGACACAGACTGCATGATAGCTTTCCTAGCGTTGAGAGAGGACTTATGTCGTGCTCCGGCCCTGGGAATGCCTGACTACACCAAATTGTTTTCATTGTTCTGCTGCGAGCGAGAAGGTTGCGCGTTAGCAGTTTTGACCCAAGATCACGGAGGAGTCCGTAGACCAGTTGCTTATTTCTCAGCTACTTTAGATCCAGTAGCAGCAGCGTTGCCCGGATGTCTCAAATCCGTTGCTGCAACAGGTGTCAGCATTGAGCGATGTGAGAGCATTGTGATGGGGCATCCATTGGTGGTACACGTTCCACATTCAGTAGAATTGTTAATGACAAGGACCAAAACGCAGCACCTGACTAACAACAGGCTCACACGTTACAAGCAGGTTATACTTGCTGCAGAGAATGTGACCCTAAAGAGGTGCTCAGTTTTGAACCCTGCTACATTGATGCCATTGCCAAATGTTTTAGATGATGATTGTGAAGACCATGACTGCCTCAAGGTGACTGAACTGTGCACCAAACCTAGACCAGACATTGTCGATGAGCCATTGGAAGACCCTGATGAAATTCTCTTAGTGGATGGCTCATGTATAAGAGACAATGCTGGACAGCTAAGAGCGGCTTTTGCCATTTGCACGATTCATGGAATAATCGAAGCTGCCTGTTTAGAAGGAGTACACTCCGCTCAGGTGGCTGAGATAGTTGCGTTGGCGCGTGCCTGTTTGGCAGCCAACAAAATTCGAGTCACCATATACACCGACAGCCGATATGGGTTTGGTGTGGTTCACGACTTCGGTCAGTTGTAGTCTCAAAGGGGTAATATGACATCATCAGGTTCCTCTATCAGGAATGGAGAATTTGTCAGGTTACTGTTGGAAGCTCTGCAGGGACCAGCAGAAATTGCAGTGGTGAAATGTACAGCACACAGCAAGGGTGCTGATTTTGTGTCCCTGGGATACAGATATGCTGATGAGGTTGCACGTTATTGTGCCGAGCAAGCTTACTCATTCATCGACCAGATTGTCGAGGGGATACATAGAGGGACCGAGCTAAACATGGTACTTGAAGTGGCAGATACTTGGGATGAATTGAGGAAAATGCAAGAGCAAGCATCAGACTTCGAGAAAAGAGTGTGGGTGACTTTTGGCTGTACAAAGGGGGATCTGGATTTGTGGATTTCGGCAGATGGGAGAGCTGTGTTGCCGAATGAACTGGTGAGCCCGATGGCTCGACAGATACATGGTTCTGTGCATTTGGGAAGAGATGCAATGATACGAGTGTTCAGGCAGACTTGGTATAATCCCAAGTTCAGAACGGCTGCAGAAGCGGTGTGTCAGAGGTGTGTTACGTGTCAACAGATGAATGTTGGAAAGAGGACACCAGTTACGTTAAGTTATGTGGGGAGGTCTGGAGGGCCTTTCAACAGAATGCAACTGGATTTCATTGAGATGCCAAAGTGTAACAGCCTTAGATATGTCTTGGTAATTGTATGTGTGTTCTCTAGATGGGTCGAGGCATATCCTACTCGTAGGTGCGATACACTCACAGTGGCCAAATTATTGTTGAGGGAGTTAGTGCCTAGGTTCGGGGTCCCGACCTCTTTGGAATCGGACAGAGGAACACATTTTAACAGTGAAGTTGTGAAGATGCTCTGTTCTGCACTGAACATTGATCAGAGATTGCATTGTAGTTATCGGCCAGAGGCTTCTGGCATAGTAGAGCAAATAAATGGAACACTCAAGGCACGAATGGCGAAAGTGTGTTCGTCCACGTCTCCGAAATGGCCAGATGCTTTACCGTTGGTGTTAATGAGCATGCGTAGTACACCAGACAGGAGAACGGGACTCTCACCTCATGAGGTGTTGATGGGAAGAGCTATGAGGTTGCCATCGTCCCCTCAGCGGCCTTGCTGAATATCACAGATGATCTGATTCTTGATTACTGCAAAGGACTATCTGACGTCATACATTCTGTGTCCCATCAGGTGCAGACGGCAGAAATCACGACTTCTAGAGACCTCGGTCATGACCTGTGTCCCGGAGATTGGGTTCTAGTACGGAAACACGTGAGGAAGAGTTGCCTGGACGTCCACTGGCGAGGGCCGTTCGAAGTCATCTTGGTGACGAACACTGCTGTGAAGTGTGGTGGACTGCCAAATTGGATACACGCTTCCCACACCCGAAGAGTGCCAGCGCCCCTGGAAGAAACAGCTCCTCTCTTTGAAGAAAATCCAGCTGTGGAGGAAGATCCACAAGAGGGGATAAGTCAAGCTGTGGGGGCGTCTGAGGAGGCTGGTAACTCATCCGACCGAGCTGGGGGAGATCACAACGGCAGTGACACTGAATCTGCCACTGAATGGGAAAGCTGCTGTGAAGGTGATCTCAATTCTGAAAGGGCTGAAGGCAGGGATGAGCAGGTTGTGCCGACGAGGAACAGAGGAGTGAAGGGCACCTAGGCAAGTTGGCCTGAAAGACGGAAAAGGCTGAATGTGAGGCTGACCTCTGAAAGAGATCTTGCACCTGTATCTGAAGAATCAGACCCGGAAGGAGAAAGCCAAGAGTCAGAGGAAAAGGGTCCGAGGAGATCAAGGAGGGTGAGAGTACCTTGCAGAAGATGCGCCACTCCGGAGTGGGCCTACCCTTTGACAAATGCCAGGTGTACTGAGATCCGGGAGGGTGAGGTCGGTGCTGGTTACCGATACGGCTCCTAATTATAAGTTGGAAGTGATACTGTTGGTGCTTGGACTGGAAATCGAAGGTTTACTGACAATCACTGTTCCTAACCCCCCTCTCCTAAGCAAGATAAATGACTTGATCTTAAATAGATTGACTATTCCTACATTTGGTCCTGAAATACCTGCCTATGAATGAATAGTCCTTCACATGGAACTCTTGGATTACGTACTCTGTGCACTTGTGGAGAATCTGATTATTGATGCGCAGTAAAGACTTTGTAAATAGCTGTTAAAGTTACTTAGAGCCGAGTGGAAGAAGAAGAAATTTAGGGACATCCCTTTAGAGGACGGAGAAGGGTAGGGAAACCTGAATACGAAATGGACAACGAAAATTTGAAAGGGGATCTCTGTTTCTAGGTGTGGTTCGAGAAATTCATAAAGCCCAGCAAGAGACTTTGTATTGCCGAGACTTTGTGTTGCTGCTGGAATCGAATCACACTGTCTGAGACCATGGAGGCTGGGAACCCGACTCGTAGGGCAAAATGTATTATAGGTACACTATTAGGGTTAGTGATTTTCTTTATATTTGTAGTAGTTTTAGTTTCTTATTTAGCACCACAAGAGCAGGAAGTGGAGGTCAAGGGAACACCTACACCTACCACTCCTAGCCACAAAGAGGTAAACATAGGAGCCGAGAAAGCTTTGCTAGCTGAAGAAAGCCGTAGATTACATGCTGATTTGTCCAAAGGAAACTTTGGGAAGAATGCTTATGCTAAACTGTTGTATGAGTATATTGATGCGATGGATGCAAAAGATTGTTATGTGTGTATGCAGTTGCCAGCTTCAGTAGACGAGGGTATTAGATACCATCACCTGCCATTAACGTATGGAATCTCATGTAGTTTGCTGCTTAGCATATTTTATGGGAGATCTCATTTTGAATATTTATTTTCGAATTACGATGCTGTGTTACCAGAAGTCCCAAATTATAAGCATCTGAACAAGTGGGATTATTATAAATCAAAAGGTAGACTTAGATACTTTTTCATTCCAACGAAAACCATAGATACCTCATATGCACACCGACACAACTTGACCTGCTCATTGACGGAGGTAGAGAAGAAGTTCGTAGAACAGGTTGAGGACAGATACCAAAAGCAGAAGCAGTTACAGACGTCAGGTCAGGGTAAGGTAGATTGGACGGATGAAGAGCTCGGACATAAGTCAAAGGGAAGTTATGGTCCGATAGCCTAAGATGTGGTACAGAAAGGGAAGTTGTATTTGCATAGGCCAAAGACGTATTACGAAAATGTGTATGTGGGCGAGACAACTTGTGAACACACTTTCAAAATAGAATATTACACCAAGGACTTTCTGAAGAGTGTGGTGCAAGTGATCCCTACGGTGTATTTTGTTTGTGGAAGAAATGCGTACGTGAGGTTGCCGGATAAGTGGTATGGGACAAGTTACCTGGCGATTATCTTTCCTAAGATATATCACACTGAGGATTTTGCTCAAGTAGAGGGTGGCAGGTAGACAAGAGTGATGAGAGGAGAAAGTGCCGGTGCAATAGTCGGAGATGTGTTTGGAGCTGCGATACCAATGCTGGGAGTGATCTTAAATGACGTAAAGATACGGAGATTAGCAACGGTGGTGGATAAATTATCGATGAGTACGGCAAAATCACTGGTGTTGATTCATGGTGAGATGTTGTCGATACGGGCGATGGTTTTACAAAACCGCTTTGCCTTAGACGTCCTATTAGCAAAAGAGGGCGGAGTCTGTAAACTTTTGAAGGTCCAGGAATGTTGCACGTATATTCCAGACAATTCTAAAGATCTGAAGAAATATATACGCAACATTACTGCAATCCACTATGAGATTAACGATTTGACACAAGAAAATACATGGGAAAAGGTTGGCAAGGGATTTGGAAGTGTTGGAAGTTGGTTTGCAAACCTGGGAAGAAGCTTTCTTGAATACATATTGGAGCCCCTCATCATTATAGTGGCCTGTGTGATTGGAATATGGGGTTTGTTGAGATTGTGCAAATGCTATAGGTCCAATAGGTTGGCTAGATCAGTGAGGGTACAGGCACAGAGAATGGAGGAGTTGCAGGACAATCAATACCGAAGCTTAAGAGCTTTAGAAATGCTCAGGCGAGGAAATGTTGCAACAAGTGCTGTTTAGATCGGTCCCTATCCCAAGGAATGTGGGTTGGTGGTGATGACACAGGTCATCAAAGGGGGGACTGAGAGAGCGCAAAAACTGTGTTAGAAATTGTAGGGGTGCATCATATTCACAAGTAACCCGCACCCACATATATAGGGGTTTATAATCATGTTTGAGAATGATACAAAGCTATGAACTCATGTACCAGAATTTTACTTAGCTGTAATGTAAAGTGCTTTTGAAATACTAATGTCATGTTAACTTATAAATGTATTAGTGAAGTAATGCTAATTCAAGTAAAGGATGCTTAAATAGGCATTGATGTATTCTAATGCATGTTTAGTAATTCACTAATGTATTCATGTAACGACATAGAGGTGTTTAGTTAGAAAATGTATTCTTTACTTGCTATAATTATGTAGACCTAATGAACGAAACTGTTTGCCAATGTTAGAGGGAGATATCTCGAAAACGTACGGAGGCCCAGGTGGGGATAGAGGATTGTGTAGGCAGAGCTAGGAATGTTTCTCTTAACATTGAATCATGAAACCGCCTTTTTCCTAGAAGGTTGCCTTAGAGAATTAATTGCATGTAGCATGTTAATGTGAATCGATTTATGTGCGTTCCTTTGCAGGTGCAAGGTTAACCAAAGATAGTAGAGAAGGGCCCATTGTGTATGAGAGTTAGGATGGTAGTTCCAGACCTGGAGGAGTGGCTGTGGAATTTTAGGGAAGCAACTTCAAGAGGAGACGACTGTGGGACCCAAGGCCGTTTTCAACGAACAAGGAGGAAGACATCATAATGAAGCCACTTTGAAAACTAATACTTTGAGAGGGGCGTCCCTTAGGGCGTGTCATCCGAATTGTGGGTTTCGTATTAGAGACAGCACCCCGGGAGGAGAGCAGAGCAGAGCAGAAGCGCACGAGGGCGAAGAAAGATGCTGGGTAGGCAGAGAGCTACTATGCGAGATGAGTTCGATAGGCTAAGTCTGAACTTAGTGAGTGAACTTCTTCGGAAGTCACCACGCCTGACACCTTTGTTAGGAGAAAACCTGGTTGTAGGGATGTCATTTAGTATAGTGTAGGGACAGATTTATCTGGATGTATTTCTTCTTTTCTTCCATGCCTACCAAGACCCAAATCATAGCAATCCTTGCAAGCCTGGTGGTCTTGGAAATTATACTGGTGTTGTTTCTTAGTCGACTGAGACTTTTCCGTAGGATTATGTTTGTATTAGTACCTGTATATTTACTGAATCTCTTACTGAGGTGTTTATATACACAATTGCTTTTGGCTTTATAATAAATTTTCAAACTTGAGTTTTTGTCAGTTGTTCTTTGGGGAAGGAGATGGAGGTAGTTCAAATTGACGTGTTGAAAAAGATTACCTTCTACACTCTATGACAGGTAAAAAGGTCTAATCGACCTGTGACGGGATTCTAGAGTTCTGATTCTAATTCTAGATTGAAATTTCCCGCCTTTCCACTATTAAGTGCCTTATAATCCTCACGGTTATATAGCAACTTTGGTTTGGCTTTATCAAAACATGTCGTGTAAGGTGTCATACGAATTGGAATGCTACCCCCTCGCCAGTTCTGGCGACGGGGGTAGCATTCCACACCTCTAGAGGGAGAAGACATGTTACTTTACTGAAACGCAGTTGATTTCTAACAGAGCCTTAGATCCACAAAATGGATGCCTCTGCCACAGACACGGGTCTGACCTCCTGCTGCTGACCGAAACTCAGCAGAGGAGGCCTGGACAAAGGGTTTCCTGTCGCAGGGCGGTGTTACACCACCCCAGACAGGAGATAGTGGATTGTAGCAGGGAGGTTTGAAAGAAACCAGACACTGCCTGGGGAGCACAAGGCTGCCCCTTGCATAATCCGGCCAAACCGGTTCTGGGGCACACCAGCCCCAGTCCCAGCGCGGCCTGGATCAAAGGAAAGGGGTGTATCCACCCCCTTCCTGTGTCCCACCCATAGGAGGGGACCTAGCAGGTAATCCAGCCCACCAGATTCGAATAAGAGTGGGAGCAGTGCCAATGCAACTTAGATTATCCTGATGAAGCATAAGAAACGAAACTCTGGACCCTTCAACATCCTACTCAACGTAGAAGACTGAAGAATCTTCCTTGTGGTCAAGGAGTGACCACCCGGTGCAAACAGGCACCATCCAGCACCTAGACATCTGCTTTGTTGCAGTTCCCGCCGGAACTCGAGCGACAGAGATCGACGAGATCAAGCTTGCCTGCCTTCCCACAGCCCGATCCACAGTCCCTGTAGAGCTGAGACTTGTGGAGGCAACCGGAAGCGTGGGGCACGCCATCTTGAAAAGACCACGAGACGCTGACCGTGCAGCCCACGAGTGACCCTTGAAGCTGTACACCGGGGTTTGAGAAGCCCCAACCCTGAGCTACTCTTGCACCGAAGCTCACCCCTCCACACTCGACGAGTGCTGCGTGGGGCCCTTCTGCTTGTGTTGGCTTGACGCGTTGGCCCGGTCACTTGCCAGCTGGCTTGTGGCCCCTGTGCCAACGAAAACCTAAAACCAACTTGTGATTCTGGTTGCTCCAGATCTACACAAGTTCCCCTGAAAACGAGCACCTGCTCTGACCCTCCTGGTCCGAGTGAGAAGCAATCTCCCAGTCCTGCGTGGATTGCTTTTGCCAAGTGTTGTTTGCTCCAATCTTGAAGCCGACTGCGCCGACGGCGAGAGCCTGCGTGGGACAGATCGTGACTACTCCTGGACATCGCAAATGCCCCAGAGCCCACGTGGCAGCAGAGAGAAGCTCCTCGACAACCACCTGATTGTGCCCGACATTGCCTGGTTCCATCCTGGTTCCACCCTGGTCACTGCTGAGTGACCCAGACTCTGTCCCCTCTGCTTTCAGGTACTTTTCTACTCTGATCCACCCTTGGATCACACCGGACACTTCTTCTTCACTTCTCCTTCACATCGCCTGCAGCATCTCCAGCTTCAAACACCAAGAACCTGCGTGACGAAACCCAACGCCACTTCGACCCTATGCACCCGCTTCCTGTAGGTGAGGTAACATTGCAACGCCAGTGTTCCCACACTGATACACACCTCTAGGGTCTGTGTCTAAAGTTTTGTCCTTCTAGGTTCAGCGGAAGTATCCTAAAACTCTACTTGTGTAACTTTCACGCACCATTGACATTGCATTGCACCCGAATCCCGCGGGCTTTTCCCGACTTCAGTATTGCTAGTCCCGACTGCTCCCAGCGATTCCCTAGGCCCTAGGCCTAACCACTGTTCGATTGGTATCTCTTATACCACTTTCTTAATATATGGTTTGAGTGGCCACCCGCCCTCATCCATAATTGTGCAACTTTGTATGTTATACTGTGCTTTTGATTTTACTCTTATGCCCCTTTGCTCATAAAGAGTACTGGGGATTATTTTAGAAATAAACACATATATTTTTATAATATATACTTGTGTGGTGTCCTTTCATTTGATATTACAGGATTGTATTTGGTAAAACAGCTCGCTTAACACGACCTCTTAAGTTAAGCCTTTAGGCTGCTTAGTCCATGCTACCCCTAGGATAGCTTGTCTAATAAGGTTGACTTACAACCAGACACCATAAGGGATTGTTTAAACTGATACAAGCTGGTTCCATAATTGGAAACATCATATATCATGCCAACTTCTCACATTGGTGCGCAGCGGTGCAGATTTGAGCTAGCTGTTGTTTAACCATTGCAATCTTTTTATCAAATTGAAAGATCACATCAACTACCTTAGGTACATATAAATCAAAAGCTTTGCATATTAAGTTCTACTGAACTTAGTAGTTGTCGATTAAAGGGATTAGCACACCCTGACTACAACTCACTAGCAAGGTACAGTAGGAAAACACTTAGTGTAGGTAAGTGCACCACTTACACCTCACTAGCAGTCATGTCTGACGCAGGAGGAGCTTCAGGCTCTGCCCCTGTGACACTTGACCTTACCAAGGCAACTTCCAGCTATGACAAACTTAGCCACAAAGACTTGAGTGCCTGGTGCATTGCAAGGGGGCTAAAAAGGGGCAGAAACCCCAGCATTCCTTCCCTGATAGCCATCCTGGAAAAGGATGACTTAGATAAGGCCAGCGCAGCTCCCTTAGATTCAGGAGATGGAGTGAACCACCCTGAGAATGAGACTACTCCAGAAGAGGAAGAAGAAGAGGAGGAAGAGGGCTCAGAGATAGAGGAGCCTGAGAATCAGGATCAGAGGGTGACCCAGGTTCATGTTGGCAGGCTTAACCAGGCCAACTTGGACCTACATGGGAGTGGAGAGGGCCAGCACCTCCCCAGATCCCATAACCTAATTCTCCCAGGCAACAGAAGGGTGAGATCTCCATCAGGGTACTCTCATGTTTCTAGTGTCTCAAGAGAATCTCAAAGGGGAATGACTTCCCCCCAGAGGAAAGAGCATAGGGCCAGGATGAGGGCTGTCCAACTCCAGATAGAGAGGGAAGAGATAGCCTTGGCTCAAGCTAAACTTGCTTTAGCAAGAGAAAGAAAATTGTGTGGATTAGATTCCACTGGTGGCAGCAATATTCCTAAAGAGAAAGACAGGAGCTATGACAATAGAAACCTGACAAAAATTGTGCCCCCCGACAAGGAAGGGGATGACATCCACAAATGGATGACTGCACTTGAGAGAGCCTGCATGGTACAGCAGGTTCCTCAGGATCAGTGGGCTGCAATTTTATGGTACTCCTTTTCTGAGGAAGGGAGGGATAGGCTCCTCACAGTTAGACCTGAGGATGCCAAAAACTACTCTGTCCTGAAGAGTGCTCTTATTGAAGGGTTTGGCCTAACCACTGAGCAATACAGGTTGTTGTTCAGAGACACCCAAAAAGCACAGACTCAGGACTGGACTGATTTTGTTGATTGTGCCACTAAGGCTTTGGAGGGTTGGCTGCAGGGAAGTAAAGTCTCAGACTATACAGGATTGTACAATCTTATAATGAGATCCTTAATAACTGTCAGAACCAGCTGTTGCATCAATACCTTTGTGACTCTGATCTGACCTCTCCCCAAGAATTGGGAAAGAAGGCAGACAAATGGGTCAGAACAAGGATTAAGCAGAAACCCCAGAACCCTGGTGACCATAAGAAAACAGACCAGAAGGGTGGGAATCAGAAAGATAAAGAAAAGGACCAGAAGTCTTCAGGCCCCCAAACTAGTAATAAGGAGGGTGGTTCCCAAAATGGAAACAAGAAAAAGAAGAATGATGGCCCAAAGAAACCTTGGTGTAATACCTGCAAATCAGTTTCACACTGGGGCAGTGAATGCACCAAGAAAAATCCAGTCAGTCAGTCAGTCAAAAATTACTTTATTTGGTATTTCACAACCATAAAGTATACATATCCAAAAAACAATTTAAAAGTAACACACACTTAAAAGTTCCTTTAGTTAAAAAATGTCTTTTCTCGTTTTTACATTTTCAAACGAATCCAGTCATTATCGAGGGTCTGATTCTGCTTTTTGAAGCTTTGTCTCTACAGAATTCATGAACTTTACCCCGCGGCATATCAAAATGTTTGAACCTGCTCCCATCCAGCTGGTCACAGCTTGCCTGCAGGTACGAATCTGTAGCATATTAAAAATTGGTTTCAGTAAAATTTTCCTTTCTTCTTTAGAAGACTCGCACGTGCACAGGAGGTGACTCAAGGTCTCACTGTGATAATCACATAATCTACATCTTCGTTCCTGGTGAGTGACCTTCCATGACGGAATCAAGTCTTTTGAGATATGGTTGCCCATTCTGAAGGCCATGAATTTTGTTTTCAATGATAGCCGGAAGTGCGCAGTGAGATAAGGTTGAGGTTTTAGTCGTTTATACGAATTTAGAATGGTCCATGCGTGTCGACGTTTGGCCAAAGTCTTTTTATCCTCTACAAGAGATAAGGCTTTTGCGTTTAGATTGCAAATTTTTTTAAAGGACGTTGGTTCCGGTGGGTTATTCCAGATCTCCACTATTTTTAGGGTGTCTAGTGAGGCTCTCAGGTCATAGCCCCATGAGTCAGGTTCCTGTTGGTCATATTGTTTTTTAATTTCTTGCCAACATAAGTTGTTTAAAGATCCAGTTTCCGATAATCTCAATTTCCAGCACCATTTCACTAGAGCTGCTTTCCTCTGGTAGATTTGATTTTGTAGACCAAATTCTAGCCTTATTTGGGCAGGGGCTGCTCCTTTGAATATGTGAAAGACAGTTTTATATATTCTTGTCTGGAATGCGTTTAGGATAGCTGCTTCTTTCCCATGCCATATTTCCAGTCCATATGAGAGGGATGGTAAGACTTGGGCTGTCATTACTTTTAACAGGTGGTCATATGATGGACATTGCAATTTCTTTTGCAAAACCTTGAAAGCAAAGCTCAGTGCTTGGGCCTTTGCGGTAATTGTTCTTTTATGATCTGTGAGGGACATGTTTTTACTTATTGTAACCCCCAGATATTTATAAGCAGTTGTTTCCTCAATGGGTTTTCCTTTTGTTTGCCAAGTGAAGGATTTTCCACCGGTGCCCGTCAATCTCACCACCTTTGTTTTTTTGGTGTTTATTTCCAAACCTTCTCTCTCGAAATAGTCAGTTAGTTCCGATATTACTCTTTGTAGGCCTATTGGGGTTTGGCTTAAAACTACAATGTCATCCGCATATTGGAGGCACTGGATGCTTTCATTGGCCAGTTTGGGCGGGTGTCCATTAACATTCTTGAGATGGTCTTTCAAATCGGCCAGATATATATTAAAAAGGCTTGGAGAGAGCACACAGCCTTGTTTAAGGCCATTAAATATTTTTGTTCAGCAGATATTCTTCTTCCATCACCCAATTTTACCTTGGCCCATGTTCTGCTATATAAAACCATTAATGTTTCCATTAGTGCCGGTGGGAGACCCATGAGATCCAGTTTTTCCCATAGTCTTTTTCTGGGGACTCGGTCGAAGGCGGATTTCAGGTCTATATAACAGGCTATTAAACCGATCTTCTTTTTCCTTGCTCCTTCGATTAATAAGGACAGGGCTGACAGATTGGTTAAGCACCCCATGCCTTCCCTAAAACCGGTTTGAAAGTTGGGTATTATATTGTGTTCTTTTATCCATTGTCTTAGTAGAGACAATATGCAAGAAGAAAAAAGCTTTGCCTCCACATCGATTAGGGCTATTAGTCTGTAGTTACCAGGGTCCATTCTGCATCCACTTTTGAGGAGAGGGTGGAAGATGTTTCCTTGCCAAGACTCAGGAATCTTTTTTTCCTTATAAATGTGGTTAAATAATGGAGTCAGGTAAGTTGCCCAGAAGTCGATGTCATATCTGAATAAGGCATTAGGCATTCCATTTGGGCCAGCTGCTCCCTCCACTTTTAATTTCCTTATTAGGCTGGTTAGCTGTTTGGCAGTTGTCAAGGGCGTTTGATCCTCTAAGGCAGTGCCTTCGGGCTGGAACTTTTTCCACTGTCCCAGGCTTCTTTCTTTTTGTTCTTGACCTTTTTTTGGGTGGTTTGAAGTTACTGTGTTAATTGGGGGACTCTGGAAGTTATACAAATTATCGATATATGCAGCCCATGTATCTTCACTTATTCCTATGTTATGTTGATCACCAGCTCCTTTCGATAATTTATTTATGATTTTCCAAAATTCTCCACTGTTAGGTAGTTTGCTTGTTCTTAACAGTTCTATCCAGATTTCCTCTATGTAAGATGTTTTTGCTTTTCTGCAATCTTCTTTATATTCTTTCCTCATTTTTTGTATAGCGGTGTGATCTACTTCTTTTCCAAGTCTTTTTTCTGCGGCCATTTTTCTTAACTTTTTCGAAATTTCTCTTTTCTTATCTCTTAGGTTGAGATTATACCACGGATCTTTATTTACTTTGTATCCATAAATAGCTGGAGATTTTACAGCAAATTTTTCTAGTACAAATTTATGTAAATTCTCCCAATTTGTTATGGGAGATTGGTTTATTGTGGCGTTCGTGAAATTTACGTGTTCCAGTACTGAGTCCATAATTTCTTTTTTTATATTGCCTTTACTTTTGATTTTCTTCAATTTGTATATCTCCGGAATCGCGGTAAGAAATTCTAATTGCATTTTCTCTTCGATGTTTTTCCTCATTATAATCTCTTGAGGGGAATGGTCGCTCTCTGGACGGGTTTGGATTCCGAAATAGTCTATGCTTTTTTTTGATTCTTTGCTTATTAAAGTGAAGTCGATTATAGAGTTCGTTTTGCCACTGGTAAAGGTGGTTTTGGCAGGTATATCTCCCTCTGTGTTTCCGTTTAGGATTATTAAACCTAGAGATTCCAGTTTGCCCCAAATATTTGGTGATTTGTCCTTGGTCGTATTGGCTTTTATTAGGTTGCTGTTGAAGTCGCCGGAAAGAAATATCTCATGAAATTGATAAGTTTTGCGTAGGGATTTTATCAAATTTACTAAAATTAACGCTTTTTTCTTTTTTGTTGTCTTATCTGGGTGGATATATATATTTATAATTATTAAATTCCATCCTGGACTTTTTTTACTTGCTTTTGACTCGATTTTGACCAGTTGTAACCAATTTTCCCCTACATCGAGCAATTCGGTTTTCCAGTCAAGGTTGTTCGTAATAAAGGTGGACAGGCCACCCCTTGGGCCAAACTTTGCCAATCTTTCAGCCAGTATGTGGTGTTCCTCGAATCCCATAATTTGCTTCGGGGTTAGGTTCCATGTTTCCTGAAGTAGTATTATTTCGAAATTACTCAGGTAGTCTATTGTCTCTTGATCTTGTGACATCTCTTTGAAACCGTGTACATTCCATGAGCAAATCTTTATATTTGTTTCTGGTTTTGGGATTAATTTGATATTATGTCTTTGATTTTTTAGTGCCAGTTTCACTACATCAGGATCGATGAGAATTTAATGCCTGAGCTACCCAAGACCAATCCTTGAATTCTTTCTGACGCTGGAATTCCTGCTTTGTTTTGATACTGCTCAGATCTTGTTCGGGGATTGTTTTATTTCTTGCTCCCATTAGGATTGATTGCGTTTTTTCCTTTGTATTAATGGATTGGGGAAATGTATTACTTAACAGTGGGAAAGGATATTTTATTGGGGTGTGACGCTCTAGAGTTATTCCCCATTCTGAAAAGTAAGTCCTAGTTGAAAAAATAAGATCTGTTATTTCTTTGGATCCCCAGATGGTTCTACTTATTTCCATGTCAGTTTCTTTGTTTCCTTGGATAAATTCTAGGGCTTTTAGGTCGCTTGTTGTTATACCTCTTAATTTTGGTATCACTTCAAATAATCGCAGGATGTTTCCTCTGTTCAGTGTGTCTGTGTTTCCTTTAGTTTGATATTCCGGTTTAAACAACAATGTACATTCAGCTTCCATACTGGCCGATTCGGGTTGTCGGCTTTGGTAGACTCTCCTTTTTCCCTCACTTGGGACAAAATGTATATGAGATATGTTGTGGTTCTGGCAGACCTTAGTTGTTGGGTCCGGTCGGATGTAATCTACCATAACTGCATCTTTTGTGGGATGCGATTATTCTCGGTTTATTTGTATGTTGTTTACGTTTTGCCCTAATTTATCAGTAGACTCATTTTCGGGGCTATCTCTACAGGTTCTTCCTTTATTTCCTACTGTGATGGTCAGATAAATATTAGATTCCCTCACTTGGTCTGCCTCTGTTTTTTGTCTTTGCCCGTGTTCCGTTTTTATATGGTTAAATGGTGGATTTCCACCATTATGACAACTTGGTCCTTTTTGAGCCAGAGTTTCGCAAACCCTTTCTTGCGCGTTATCCTGAATTTTTTGTTGTTCTACTGCTTCTCTACGGTTTGGTTTTAGTGTTTCGTTTTTGTCGTTAGTTTTCTTTGAAAATGACTTTTCCTCTTCTGTTGGTTTCCCTTCTGTGTTTGATGGTGTTTTGATCTGATCTGAAAAACTTGTTTGTTCTGCTATTTCCTCTGTGTTTTTTGCTTTTTTCCCATCTTCTCTGGTGGAGGTATCTATAATCTGATTAATTAGGGCAACTTTTGTCTTTTGTTCAAAAATGTCAAAAAGTTTGTTTACCTGCTTACTTTTAATGGCTTTTTTTCTCGCCTTCCTTGCCCGTTTCCGTTGTCTTTTAGTTAGGGGTTCTGACGTGCCCGACGAACTCATTGTTTTGTTTACTTCCAGGCTTCTCATTGGTGGTTCGTTTTTGTCTGAGTCATTTAGAGTTTTTTCTTCTATGAATGTGGTAGATCTCTTTTGATGTACGAGTTTATTGACCTCTATGGCCTCTGTGTTGAGGTTGTCACTTTTGTTGGATTTCCCACATGTTACCTCTAATATGTCTTTCAAAATGTCTGGGAGGGTTGCTAATTTATCGATTATTTCCTTGCAGACACAATTTTGGTCTGTTAGTTTCTTTTTCCATTGTTTTTCCTCCTCCTTTTCTTTTATGAGGTATAGCGCGATTTTTTCCAGTTTCAAATTTATCCCTGATATGTGGGTTGCAATTAGGTTCATTAAGTCTACCTGCACGTCCAGTTTGTTAGATTGAAAATACAGTGCACTGGTTGCTTGTTGTAGACTTTTTAGAAGCACATCCCCCCAGAGTGTAGATTTTTCTTCGGTTTGTTCTGACCTTATCCCTGTTGTCCTGTTTAAACTTTCTGATGAAGAAATAGTTATGGGGTGCGCGTCTTTTATTGAGTTTTTGCCTGTGTCAGAGATCTGGCTTTTATTTCCTGGCCACTCGCAGTGAGGTTCCTTGCCAGTTGCTTTGCTTTTCACGACGCTACAGGAGTAGCCTGCTGTCCGTTTCCAGCCCGAGAGGAGGAGAGGAGGAACAACACCTGCGTGGCCGCAGAGGAGGCGCGAGGCGCGGCTCCGGGACTGCGAGGCTCAGCTATCAGCTACATCAGCTGTTGCCTCTTCCCGTGCGAGCCGCGCCCCCTCCCAGTGCCCGCCCCCACCAAATCGCCTACAACCTCTCGCGGCTCCCGCTACGCGGGCGCCACTCGCAGTGAGGTTCCTTGCCAGTTGCTTTGCTTTTCACGACGCTACAGGAGTAGCCTGCTGTCCGTTTCCAGCCCGAGAGGAGGAGAGGAGGAACAACACCTGCGTGGCCGCAGAGGAGGCGCGAGGCGCGGCTCCGGGACTGCGAGGCTCAGCTATCAGCTACATCAGCTGTTGCCTCTTCCCGTGCGAGCCGCGCCCCCTCCCAGTGCCACGCCCCCTCTCACCCAACAACCATTTAACCACATTACCAACGCGCATCGCGGGACGCGCGCGGGACGCAGCCCGGGGCGAAGCCCGGGCCAAGGGCGGGCCCGTTGTTGCCCGTTAGTGCCCGATAGAGACCGGACCGGGCCATCCCTCTTTTATCAACGACCTGGCAACGACCATCATGCCACCTAAAACCAGAAGCACCACCAAACCCAAACCCAAATCCAAACATGCACAGGAGGTAGCACAGGTAACAGGCCCCATTGACCTGTTTATATCGCGGGTCAATGAAACAATAAATCAAAGCATAGCCTTAATGGAAAAGAGGGTTTCATTGGATCTCATGAGCGCAAATGCCAAGCGCTCATCACTCGGCGCTATAGCGAATGCTGCATCCCCAATCAACCTGTCCTCCCAAAACAGCTCACTCCCAGTGCCCCTTCCAACCACAGAACTCAACACCGTCCCTTCAGTAGTTGATCTGTCAGTTACCCACTCCGAGTTGGATTCCTCATTATTATCATCAGAAGATTTGGAAGCAACCCCAGACCTAGCTGGCTGTCAAACGCAAGGAGACATCCAAACTCATGACAACCTACCCCAGCACGATGAGAGGGAAAGGGCAGCATCAGAAACCCGATTACCACTCAGCGAAAAAACACAAAGTTCACCCGTGACCAACTCAAATTCACCATGCTCTAACAGCATACTGCACATTCCTGACTGTACCCTCCCACACAAGCCAATACCTAGTAACAATAACGCAACTGAGCAATGTAAGACCTGCAGAATTACAACACAAGTGCTAACTACCACCAAAGACCTACTCTACCAATATCTAAAGCCCATCCAGCTGAGCGTTAGAAACCTCGAGGCTCAATTAACAATAATATCAGCTACTCTTCTAGATACAAACACCAGGATAGACGTAAAGGGACAGCGAAACACTACACACCCATCAAAAAAGCAAAATCAGAAACAAATTCAGAAAGTAGCCAATCCTACAAATGCACCACACACAGTACAAACGAACCCCAACCCACCGAAAACCACACCCAAACCAATAGCAATTACGCTACATCCCCAGCAGGATAAACCAATACAACAGAAGTCCTCACAACAAAACAAAGTGCAGCAGATAGACACCAAAGGAAAGGCTGCGACACGAACCCCATGTCCAGCACAAAATTTAGACTCTAGTAGAATACCCCAGGAGAAACTCGACTCCCAGCTCACGAATTCCCTACCTCCCCAAAAAACACCTAAAACTGCTTCGGAAACTATCCCGAAAAAATATCCCGCAGTCAGACGCCCTGCCCACTTGCCCCCTGAAGCTACTCCCTACACAATAGTTTTAACAGGAGTACCCGAGTTAGTAGATGACACCCCAGAAACTGCATGGTCACTTAAAAACAAGGCCATGCAGTGGCTTAGCATAAATAGACCTCTTGAATCCCATTTATCAGGAGGAATCACATCAGCACGCAGGGTAGCCTGGATAGGCAAAACCAAGAAATCAATACGCGGTGATTGCATCATTGTTACATGCAAAGATCCCGCAACGGTTGATTATATATGCGCCTGGCCACAACTCGAGAAAAAAGGGGGAATAGACGCTCGCCACCTTTCTCTTTTCTACCCCCCAATGAGACAACAACACAACCCCCCACCCTGGGAATGGCACCATCTTCCCAAAGCCCCACGAAACCAGGACCCATGGCGTCAAACACCATGGAACCGGCGGGACTTCCCATGCGAGTACCTAGACAGGGGAGGGCCAAGAGAAAGGTACGTCGATACCCAAGTTCCATACTGGCAGGACAGACCTTACCCCGCACACGAAGATTGGCAGGGTTTCCCGACCCATAACCGCTATGAGTCTCTCGATATGATCGATTGACCACCCACGGTCGATCCGAACCAATCTACAGTTGCCTTCCAATACTTAGATGCCGCCCCACACTTCCCAGCCCCTGATAAGCTCCAGATAATTCCACCTGCACAGTCTGAAGCAGCAGAGTCCTCAATGACTCAACAAAACAACCCCTCGACCCTTCGTTGCTCAGAGAACCTGGCCATGAGTGCAAGACCACTCACTGAACAAAGCCTAGCCACTGAAGTCACGACCAGTAGCAAAACCACACTTGCCACCTCGACCATGAATGAGGCCATCATCGCAGGCATAGTTTTCTGGAACGTTGCTGGACTAGCCAGCAAAATAACATGCCCTCAATGGCTAGAAATAGCACGAAGCCATCAAATCTTGTGCTTACAAGAGACTTGGCGTCTATCCCCTCTCCACCTACCGGGATACAAGACATTTTTTACCAAAGCAACGCCAAGCACAATGGGAAGACCCAAAGGTGGCCTCACGATCTATTTCTCCAACACTCTAGCAGCCACGGTAAAACTAACAAAAGAAACATCTGCCTTCCAAGTCATTCAAATTACACATCACACCACTGTATCGAGGAATATTTACACACTCATAAATTACTATAATAACTTAGGCACCCAGGACTGTTGTACAAATCTGGATGAAATGATGGCTCACATATCCACACTCCAAAACTCGAACATAAGTGCAACAATAAAATACATTTGGGGAGGCGATTTTAACCATCCAATATGTCCAAATCATAAAACTGGGATCTGTGGCCTACAATCTGTATCCGGCAACCCGATCCCCCACTTTGCACACACTCAAAGTGGAAACAAGCTGAACGAAATTATATTTACCCTGGACCTAGACTTTGTAAATGAGCTAGTGGACCCGGCCCAGGAATTTCGACCCACCTTCCACGGGAGAGGTTGCACATCCACCATTGATTTCATCCTAGCTTCTAATACCTGTAAAAATTTGCTAAATAACTACAAAGTAGGGCCCAGTCCGATCAGCGACCACTACCCTCTAAGTGTGGAGATCACAATGGAGAAAGCAGGTCCTTCCATAACGAGAACTAGTTCTCTCGATCAACAAACAATAACACTAAAGAAGAGGAACGGGTTCGCAATTAAATGGGCTAAAGTCGACCCTGAGACGACCTCGCAAAGGATATTCGAAAAAACGCACCCCTGGTTAAGGGATTGTCTGTCCGCAGAAGCCTGCCCTGAACTAATCATCGCCTCCTTTCATAACATACAAGGGGCCATAAGAGACGAGTTAGTCAAATATAGGACAAACAAACCAACTCCCCAAACCAAAAGATGGTTTAACTCAGACTGTAGAAAGGCCCTTTCGGCCTTAAAAGAAGCTCTTCGACAGGAACCTAGAGACGCCCAACTAATTTCATCCCGGAGGAAAGCGTATAACGAAGCCAGGAAAAATCGTAGGCGCCAGATTAAGAGAGACCTTTGGTGCCAATTACACGAGAGTGCACTAAAAAAGGACAGCACCACTTTTTGGCAGACCATTAGATCACCATTCTTGGAAAATGACACCGATCCAAACCACCTCGATGTAGCAGTGACCGAGAACGAATGGGTCCTCCACTTCACAAAAATCTTCGGCTTGGCATCCGACACACCCCGAACAGAATACGAGGCCGAAGCAGAAACCCAATTTCTTCCCATTAACTTACGCTTCACTGTTACCGAGGTTAGAAAAGCAATCCAAGCGTCAAAAACTGGCAAGGCTCCCGGCCCAGATGGGGTACCTATGGACTTGTTCTTGCACAACAGTGACTATTGGTCGTTAATAATAACTCGGGTAATGACCGCAGCCGCCCAAATCGGTCTCCTTCCATCATGGTCATCATCCACTCTCTTGCCAATATTTAAGAAAGGGGACCGCAACGACCCAGCGTGCTACCGGCCGATCTCCCTTCTGGACTCTACAGGCAAAATTGCAGGTCGACTACTCCTGGACCGCTTACAAACTTGGGCCAAGGTAAACAGCATCTTCACTGACCTGCAATACGGTTTCCAGAAGGGGCTCGGTACGGTGGAGCAAGCCCTAAATTTGACCCTCCTGGCCGGGAAATACGCCCACGCAAAAGAAGGGAAGATCTATCTGGTCTACGTAGATCTGAGCGCGGCTTTCGACTGCGTTCAGCATTCAAAGCTGTGGGAAATCATGTCGAACCTCGGAGTAGACCCAGAGATACTGGCCTTTCTCAGGGGTCTATACACCAATGCAGAAGGCCGAGTGCGCTATGGCATCGGCGGCGACCTATCACGTCCTTTTAAAATCACACGAGGAGTAAGGCAGGGGTGTGTACTGGCTCCCTTCCTATTCAATCTATACACCAACGGGATTGAAAAAGCTATGTTGGCAGGGAGCCAGGACCTCCCGCAAATTGCACGCCGCCCCATACCTATCCTACTCTACGCCGACGACTCGGTTATCCTGGCCCGAACAGCCAACCAACTTCAACGACAGCTGGCCAAATATGTGTCGTTTATGGACTCCTTAGGACTAAAAGTAAACACAAAGAAAACATTTACAATGTCCATAGGACCCAAACCTGGGAATTCAAAATCCATATACATAAACAACACCAAGCTGGAAAAAACGTCAGTATATCCATATCTGGGTATACTCGTGGACGACGCAATGACCTGGCGAAAAGCCATAGAAGCCAGAAATCTTAACTTCCGTCGTGCAACATCTGCACTCTGTGCTTTCTCCAGGAAACTAGGCAAACCAGCTCCGTCAGAACTCTTAACTCTATACTACGCAAAATGCCACAGTGTGGCGAGTTACGGAGCAGGCATCTGGGGTTATGGGTGCATTAAGCAATTACAGGCAACGGAGAACGCCTTCATTAAATACGTCTTGGCCCTCCCCCAAAGCTCCCCGATTTTAGCATCTCACCGAGAGCTAGGGATGGAATTTATGACAGACACCATACGTTGCCAGCCTCTCATTCTATGGCATCGCATATGGTGCAATCCAGAAAGCCACGTATCACGCTCCCTCATCACAGACTGTCTTAGCCTAGCTCACTGGAGAAAAATCCCCTGGCTCAACTACGTTTTTAAATTCTTTCAAGATCTCAACCGTGAGCAATACTTTTTTGACCCACCTTCAATTGAAGACATATCTAAGAAACAGCTGAAAGAACTGTGCATAGGCCACCTGAGAGAACTTCGTAACCAAGCGGAGATAGTGAAAATACAAAATGAAAAAATCTCCCAACTGCAAACAGAGAAACTGATACAGCCTTACCTCACGTTCTTTCTCTCGAATCATGAAAAGTTTCTATTGACTAGACTCCGGTTCGATCTCTTTTTTCGCCTGGTCTCATTTCCAGAACAGAACAATTGGTCACGGAACATGATTCGTTGTCCCTGTGATGGGGCCTCCAAGCAATCAACGGTCCACGTCACACTGTTCTGCAAATATTACAGTGTGGCCAGGAAAAAATGGATCCTTCCTCTTCTACGCTTAAGTGGCCATAGAAACACATATCCAGCGCTTGCCCATCTACAGTCGCCGGCAAACCCGCACGAAGCCAAAATGATAGTGATTTTCTTAAAAACAGTAATAAGAACTCGACAGAACATTGTTTTATAAATTATAAATTGTAATATGTAATCTTTAGTACAAAAACGATGGTTTTTCTTCTTAAACTGTACTTTTTATGATTATGCAAATTTTTATAATCGAATAAAAGTTTATGATTCTGATTCCTGGCTGTTTGATTGGACTTGATGTGAGGATTATTGGGGAAGATATTAGCTTCATTTTCTGTCCAGTTGCTTTCCTTGTATCCATATTATCATGAAATTCTAGTTTACTTAAGTTTTCAAGACTCAGGTGCGTTAAATCGACTTCCTTGTTGGTGTTTTCTTCGAGCATTCTCCGCAATTCTGTTTCTTCGAAGATCGAGAATGATTTTGACCACTCTGTTTTTTGTGCGCTTTTCTGTAGATTTGTTTGAGATCCCAAGTTACTCTGCGTGATGTGTGCTATATTATTTTCATCAACCACATCTGGTATGTTGTTTGGTATTGACTTTGTTTCGTTGCATGGTGCGTGAACTTGGGCTGTTGTTTTTATCAGCCAGTTTTTAATTGTCGATTTTTCTTTGAGATTAGGGCTCGTATATTTTTCGGAGTCATTGCTCATCTTACGTTTTTTGCGTGTTGTGGTTAGACCAGTTGTTTTGTTTTGGCTTTTTTGAAATGTTACGCCAATGCTGTTATTTGGTGTTATTCCCCCTCGCTCTTTTAAAAACTGGAAATTGTACATCACATTGTCATCTCCAAATTTGAAAGGTTCCACTGAGGGGGTATGTGCCTGGTCTGAGTGATCATTCCCGGTTTGATCTTTTGGATTGTTCTTATTTCCTTGTTCCTTTTTCCCTTTTACTGCCAACCTTCTTTTGGCTTTCTGTATTCGAGGTTGTCGAATTTTTCCTGACCGCATCTTCGGTGCTTCAAATACCGGAAAAGGGTTTCCTTCCTACTCCTGTCCTATGTTATTTTTCCGAGGGCTCCCCTGGCCCGTCTGCCACTTAAGCGACAGCTGCCGTCTAGGGAAAGCACTTTAGAAATATGATCTAGGATTGGATTGGGTTGGATGGGGGGTTCTGTAGGTTGCTTTATTAGCAGGAACGATGAGAGTATGCCCCAGAGATTTCCGTCCGGTCCTTAGCTGCTCCCAACGCCGCTCCTTATAGGCTCGTTCGCCTCATATGCGTCATTGCCTCATATGTCTCAATATGCCTCTTGTAGACACTTTACTGTTTAGCAAACCCGCGTGGCACCTCCAACTCCAACTCCTTCAGCCACTTCCTACTCCACTCCGTAACTCCGTAACCAGGGCCTTGGGGAGCTTTAAACTTTTTTTTTTTTTTTTTTTTCACTTCGCTGGCATAGCTAACATAGCTTTACTCCTCTGCTCCCACGCTGCCAAAAGGTCCTCTTTTCTGGCTCCCAAACTCAAGGTCAGGAGGTTTCAGAGTGTTCAGAGCGCACTGGGGGCTGCCTGATGCCCTGATTCCCTCTGCCACCCTCTTGGATTAATTAGCTGCTGAGCTAATGTTAGCATGTCAGTTATTAGGCCCTCCATGAATGAAACGTTAATTCTGCACTGTGGCCTATGTTGCCAATGCATTTACATGGTACACGTTTAACAGTCGAGAAGCACACGTTTTTGTGGCCCAGCCGAGCCAGGCCCTGAATTCAGGCTCCGAGCCTTTTCTGTCTCTGAAAGCTGTAGTTTAGGTATGCATCCCTGACCTCTCCCTTACTCCCTGCTCAGCCGGGAGGTGCCCGGCCTGCCTGCCAAGACGGTATTTTGCCTACAGTTATCTGCTCAGCCTCCGCAAAAACACATTCCAGTCTGGTGAAAAAGGTAAACATATTCCGCCTGCAGAGCATAGGGCCTAGCCTTCCTGTCTCCATGCAAGTGATTTACTGAACCCGTTGCCATAGTAGGCCCATGGCCCCACGTAATGCACGAAGAAATATATGTGCACACTAGCATTTAGTGATGAACAGCCTTTACTCGAGAGACCTTTACTTCAGATAATACATCCTCCAAACACAAGATATCAGCTGCACTAAAGGTGCAGGTCGTTCTGACATCCCAGACTCCAGACTCCTCTACTAGTGCTAAAGTCAGCCCCCCAGCTCTCCCCAGTTACACGTCAATCTCACGTCATGACCAGTTTCGCGCACATGTAGGGTAAAGGTTTCTGCTGACCCTGCAGACCTCCTCTATGCATCCACCCACCTATGACACACCTATGACTCATCAAGTGCACACCTACGTGTACGCCTCCTTACACGCCTTCTTTTACGCCCATGTGTTCTTATCTCTCTCTTTTCAATCGCTCCGCCTGGAGTGTTCCGCCTACTGTATTCATTGCAATTGTATGGTTTTACTATATATATTGTGTGATGTTAATAAACGTTAGATATCCCTTCCTGAACCTTGGTGGTGATGGAACCCGATTCTCCCCTGGCTCGAGCCATTGAAATAAAGCCCTTTCTGACTCGGACACCACGGACTCTGCCTCTCATTTTATGAGCTATCCTTATTCTTTATTAATGTATAGAAATTATGTCCGGGTAATTTTATTTACCACATAAATCTGGCGCCCGAATAGGGACTAGTCCCCTTTTCCACGCGCCGGCGATGTAAGCGCAGCCCCCTGACCCCTTCTATAGCCGTGACGGATTACTTCTGTGCACATCCGCGGGATTTCCTGCTAACTCCCTCAGGCCCACGGAGGAGACGGAGACTGCGACGAGGCATCCACACGAGGCGGTGAGGATTGCGGACCATCCCGACCAGAGCCCAAGCCGAGAGAGCAAGGTCCGAGGTATCCCGAGGCCCACCTGTTCCGAGGCGCATGCGCAGCAGCCGTAGCAGCAAGAAGCCGTAGCAGTCCAGTCCAGTATCAAGTTTCCGAGGCCTTCAGTTTTGCTTCCCGGTGAGTACCGTTGTTGGGAACGCATATAGACGGGTTCATTTATTTGAGCCCGGTCAAGACGGGTCTGGGTACACAGATCCGGTACGGACGCGTCCATTCAAGTGGATGCGGTAAAGACGTGTCTCTTTATGAGACCGGTATGACTGTACTGTTCTAGCAGTGCATCCAGAAACGAGGTTTATTTTAGGATTGTGTTATTCTATGTGTTAGCTAGTATCTGTTTCTAATGTTTTAATGTCATGGTATGAATGATTGTTTACAGTCTATTATTGTGCTTATTGTGTTTTCGTTCAAACTAGTTCAAACATGCCGTTGTTTTCGAAATTACGTCAGATAGGAACCAGGAAAGGGATACTCGAAGAGGCAGTTCCCGTCCCGCCTAGGGACACTCCTGGACATTTTATGTACCACAAGCATGGCTCAGATGCCATACTGTACTTAGATTTATGGGTAGACTACACAAAGGATCTGGAAGAGAAATATAGATGGCCTGTCTCAGGGACATGGGATGCTGATTGCATCATGAGAGTAGAGGAAGCACTGTGGAAAAAGAAAGCTAGACAATCCCAGAAAGATGCCATAGAGTTGTGGCGTAAAGAAGCGCATAGAAGAACAGAGAAAGAAATGCACAAAGCAGAGAGAAGTAGAGAAGCATCAGAAAAGGCCAAAGAAAAAGAGCTAAAAGAAGAAGGTGAACGGGTTAAGGCAGAACAATTAGACAGACAAAGAAATGCCCTTATTAAAGGCATGTATCCCCTCCTCGCCGAGGGCCTACCTAGAGTGACCCCGGAAATGCCCAGTAACTTGCCGCCACCACTGATCCCGACTAAACTCCGTAATCATAAACAGACCGCAGCGGACATTTTCTTTTCCTCCTATTTAGACGACGCTGCTCCAGAATATGTAAATGAAGAACCTCCTCCCAATCCGGTCAATGCTCCTGCCACCGTCCCTACCAATCCTTTTCACCCGCAACCACCCGTAGTACAAGACCAACCCGCATTACCAGCGGCGGCGCTGGCAGTAAAAGCCGACTCAAGCCAAGGCGACCCAAGTCTAGGAGCATCGGGAGGGGGGCCCTCTAGCATACAGCACACCCCACCACCAATGAAACGAACACTACGAGATTTAGCACTACAACACACGCCAAAACCAGCGACATTAGCAACACTTAAACAGTCCCTCACTGATTGTATATATGATCCAGTACCAGGTGAGGGCACAATGCTGATATACTCAATACGTTTAAGACGTGTTGCAGACTATTTGATTACTTTACCAGACATGAAAGACCACTTAGACAAAATCTACCACTTCTTTAGAACGGGGGAGGGACCAGGAAGTATCCATGAGGCCATGGCATATAGAAAAGTGGAGCTTCAACGCATGCTCTTACAGTTTCTGGTTAATTGTTTGATCAGGGAACGAGACCAGCCAGATAAAGAAGTAACTAAAGGTATGATGAACTGGAGTGACAATATAGCTGTAGGTAAACATGATACACAGAAGTCAGTAGAAAGCATGTACAGGAACATTCGTAAAGAAATTCTTGATATACACAAGAAAGAGCAAGCCGAAAAAGAAGCCGAGAAAGAGTATGACGAAGTATCAGAGGACGATGATACAGTAACAGGGGAAATGAATAAAATACATTATGTAGGTAGGGCAAGACCGTTTGATAGACCCATACGCCTAGATTACAATAAACGTTCCCTCTCTCCAATACCAGAATGATATTCTCTTGAGCACCTATTCCAAGCTACTGAGCAAGCACTGAAAAAACGAGTAGGTAGTAGTGAACTTAGTACTATGCATGAACAGGAACTAGCCCGGTCAGCAGTACAATGGAACTGCAATTCTAACATATATAAAGATGACATAGTAGCGCAAACATTTTTGAGCCTTCCTCCGGAAAAACAGCGTTTAGCTGGTATTTACATGACTCAACATCTCATCACCTTGTATGAGAGTCAGCATTCTGATCCTGGTCCCTTGTATAAAATACTGGACGATTTACTCCTGGAAAGGTGGAGAGGCCTAGGTACCGAATTAATAAATGTCATTCTAGATCAACGACATAAGTACTTGACTTTTCTGACCTCGCACTTGGTTCCTGCCCCACATCGAGAAAGGAAGACCTTTTACATAGACAGACAGAACCCCCTACTAGAGGTTCATCCCGTTAGAACTACAGCGGGTGTACTTCAACGAGTATTCGTTTACACACCATTGACAAAAATGGAATTATTGGAAATGAAAAAATTACTGCCCTGTCATGATAAAGACCCAGCAGGGTTCCACCGTGAATTAAAAGACATGCTCCGCATGGGGGAGTATAGATACGCTGATATCATTAAAATGTTGAAAGTACTATTACCAGTATGTATTTACGAAAAACTTAAAGAGAAAGAGTGGGAGGTGGGAGAGAAAAAGATTAACTGGACAGAATTAGAAGACGAAGACAGACTCCGAGGCCCTGGTACTGGTCTCGGGGATAAAGCTAAAGAATTACCCGAACTATTGATACAGGTTTTGCCGAGATTATTGACTACTAAAAAGGAAGATTGGGACGCTATTTCAGCCTGTAAACAGAAACAAGATGAAGACACTAGTGATTTTTATTCTAGATTCGAAAAAATGTTTTCTTATTAATAGTGGCCTGAAGACAAGTAGTGAATCGTACACACATCTTTTTGTGACCAAATTAGTAGAGAATTCCTTACCCCAGATCAAAAATAGAGTACTGAAGGTCGAGAGTACCTGGCAAGCAAATAGCCCTTCCCAAATGTTACAAATGTTACAGTATCACCAGAACCGAATTAGAGAAGAACAGGAACATGAAAAGAGACGCATGAAAGATACGAAAATGAAAGTACTAGTCGCTCAATCAGTTCCAGCCGATGGCCAGAAAAAGGGCGCGGCACCTGTCAAAGGGAACTGTAACTACTGTAAACAGCCAGGTCACTATATAAATGAATTTGCTGTCCTGAAACACAATATAGCCACAGGCAAGATGAAAGAAAGACCGCGTCCTCCTAGACAGGATAACGTTCCGCCGAATACGCAACAGCCACAGAACACGCAACAGACAGTAGCTGTACCCCAACCCATTGCTGCCACACAACATGTCACGCAACAAATGTACCAGTATGCACAGTCAGACTACCCAGATTATCAACAGTACTCATGAAACAGCCTAGAGAGGGAGGTTGGCTTGCCCCTTATTGAGGTTCCTGTAGATCAATAGGGTCCCTATGTACATATTCGTGTATTGGGAAAAGACAGAAAATTTCTGATCGACACAGGGGCGAGCAGAACTACCATCAGTCATGACGAGGTTCCAGGGGCACCCCTCTCAGGCTCACAGAATATTTCCCTGGGATTTTCAGGAAAGCCTATTGTTAACGAAGTGTCAAAGCCAGTTTCCCTAGAAGTGGGTCCATTGTCCCGTACTACAGATTTGTTGCTTACGAAATTATGTCCAGAAAACTTGCTTGGTATAAAAACATTGAAAGAACTAGGAGCAGTGATTTGTTGTTCTCCGGAAGGAGTGAGATTGTTTTTACGTGATTTTAAAGGACATTATGTGTTGAGAGATTTTGATCCCAGACTCCAGAATGTACCACAGCATTTATGGGCGCAAGGTCCGACTGATGTAGGTTACATGCACATTACACCACACCGTGTCACACTCAACAAAGGAGTTGTACTGCCACGAATCCGACAATACAAGTTACCACCTGATGCTGTAGTTGCATTACTGAAAATTGTTGACGAACTTATTGCACAGGGAGTGGTTGTAGAAACTAACTCCAATGTATGTAATCCTCCTATCATTCCGATTCTTAAACAAACTGACCCAAATGCACCACCGGTCTACAGACTAGTGATTGACCTCCGAGAATTGAACAAATGCATAATACCACAGTACCCAGTGGTCCCAGACATTTCTTCACTATTGACTGCCATTGATTCTGAAGCGACGTTCTTCACTGTAATTGATCTCAAGAACGCCTTCTTTAGTGTTCCGATCCATCCAGAGAGCCAATACCTCTTCGGATTCTGTTTAAATGGACGAAGCTTCAAATTTACGAGAGCTCCTCAAGGGTTCACAGAAAGTCCTAGTATTTACAGTCAAGCATTGAAAAGACAACTAGACAGTATTCACATGCCTACTGACACTGCACTGCTCCAATACGTTGATGATCTTTTGATCACAACACGGACAGAACGAGACTGCGAACGTGCATCACTGACAGTCTTATACTTCCTGGCCGAAAAGGGGCACAAAGTGTCCCCTTCAAAGTTACAATTCTGTGCCCAGCAAGTGGTATACCTTGGACACTTGCTGTCCAAGAGGGGTAGACAGTTGACACCTGACCGCATTCAGCTAATTGCACATCTTCCACAGCCCAAGACACAAAAGGAAGTACGGGCCTTCAATGGCCTCACTTCTTACTGCAGACAATTGATTCCCCAGTACGCATATCTAGCCAAACCACTCATACAGTTGACAACACAGGAGGCAGCGACTTCGACTGTCCTCCCATGGACTCAGGAACATACACTTGCATTTGATGAATTGAAGAAAGCTCTATGTCAAGCACCAGTTTTAGCGACACCATGTTACAGCAAACCTTTTACACTTTTTGTCACTGAACGCGATGGCACAGCATTATCTGTTCTCACACAAGATCAGGCAGGAAAGCACAAGCCTTGCGCTTACTTTTCTAGTACATTGGATCCAGTGGCCCAGGCTCTGCCTGCGTGCCTCAAATCAGTTGCCGCAACAGCTCTAGCAATCAGACAAAGCGACTCCATAGTGTTAGGACATCCCCTGACAGTACAGATTCCACACTCAGTGGAAGTTCTCTTGAACAGGACACAGACACAGCACCTGACTATACCGAGACTGACAGGATATGAACTGACATTGTTCCAGCCACACATAGAGATCAGACGTTGCAATATCCTGAACCCTGCTACACTTTTACCCTCGAGCACAGCAGACCCTACACCACATGACTGTGTGGAAGTTATTAACACAGTGACGAAGCCAAGACAAGACTTGACAGACATTGCATTACCCGACCCAGACCTAACACTTTATGTGGATGGTTCATGCATGAGAACAAGCACAGGAGAGTTAGTGGCCGCATATGCAGTGACCAATGATACCGAAGTTATAGAAACACAACGAATTAACATTCTGTCTGCTCAAGCAGCAGAGCTCATCGCTCTGACCCAAGCCTGCATACGTGCCAAGAACCTGAAAGTAAACATATACACAGATTCACAGTACGCATTCGGAGTCGTTCACGACTTCGGAGTCCTTTGGCAAGAGAGAGGTTTTCTGACCTCCCATGGAGCCAAAATACAGCATGGTTCCCTAATTCAAGCTCTGTTAGATGTAATACACTTGCCTACAGCAATAGCCATCATGAAGAGCAAAGCACATACTAAAGTCACAGATACTATTTCCCAGGGTAATGACCTGGCAGATCGAACAGCTAAACTTACAGCACAGACTCAAACAGACATTCCAGTTGACACGACAAAGACTGAAGTACCATCACTGACAAATTGCATGACAGTCAGGGATCCCTCACAAGATGTACTCGACATACAGACACATGCCACTCCAGACGAAATTAAGAAATGGACGGAACAAGGAGGGGTCCAGACAGATCAGGGATGGATGACAAAGGGGAAAGCCACATGGTTTCTCCCCGACTCCATGGTTCAAGCTATCATAAATACAGCACATAGTCCAGCACACTTAGGAGAAAAAGTCATGTTGGACAGTATACAGAACATCTGGTTCAACAAGCATTTACGTGCAGCAGCAAAACAGAAAGTGCGTACCTGCATGATCTGTTGTCAGTTCAATCCAGGCAAAGGCATTCCCGTGGAACAAGGTGGATTTCCTCCTCCTGACCACCCTTTTGAAGTCCTCCAGATGGATTATATTCAGATGGACAGATGTCGAAGATTCAAGTATGTCCTCGTAGTTGTATGTGCCCTATATAGAAAGACAGAAGCGTACCCAGTCCCAGATTACACTGCTGTGACCACTGCCAAACAGTTGGTCCGAGAATTCTTCCCGCGATACGGCTTGCCCCGTGTCGTATACTCAGATAATGGACAGCCATTCTCTTCTGAACTTATGAAACAAGTATCTCTCCTGTTAGGGTACCAGTGGAAATTCCATTGCGTACAACACCCAGAAGCAGCAGGTCTCGTAGAGAGACACAATCAGACTCTCAAGACCAAGTTAGCGAAGATCTGTGCAGACAAAGGCGTGGATTGGATGGTAGCCTTACCGGTTGCCCTCTTTTACATGCGTATGGTAGCTCATTCCAGAACCGGACTATCCCCGTACGAGGTGGTTTTTGGTAGACCGCCGAATATGTGGGGTTCGCCTATGCCACGAAAAATCACAGATGTTGACAGTTCTATGCTGACAGATTACCTGGCTTCCTTGATGTCTGCACTCCTTTCTTGTCGTTCACAGGTTGCAGCCGCCTTCCCTGACAACACCCAGGTGAAGACGCACGCAATTGTTCCAGGAGATCTCGTCTGTATTCGCAACTTCGACCGTTCAAGCCCTCTGGAGCCCCGCTGGCGTGCTCCCAAGTTGGTGTTGCTAGCAACGAGGACCGCCGTCAAGGTCGAAGGACGCAAAGGATGGCTTCACGCCCATCATGTGAAGCGTTTCCATGGACTTGGTTCAGTAAAGGACTCTGAGAACTGTCCCGAAAACACTAACATTGACTCTAAACTCCCATTGATAGAAAAGACTCCACAACAAGAATATAAACAAAAGTTACGATCTAGTAAGTCAGACAGCGTTTAATTGTTTAAGTCCCCCGCGGGTGAAGCGGTTAGACAGGTTCCTGACATGTATAAGATCGTAGATCCAAATAGCCAGAGAGATAGACAGAAAAAAATGAAAGAAAAATACTGCAAGAACTTACGCAGTAGATGCATAGTAACTCTGATCATTATGTTTCTTCTAAGCATATCGATTATATGTATAAGCTTGACGCTACATGTTTTCTTTCCTCCTCTTGGTTCACATATACATCCTTCCTTCAATGACACTGTAGAGCACACATTCAGCGACCTGCCACCCCATGAATTGTCATATCGACTAGCACTGCGCAACAACACTTTTATTCGTATGTTACACCATACTCACCAGACCAGCAATGTAACGAATTGTTGGGTATGCGGCCGACTCCCACCTTATCAGAAAATAAAGGGAGTTCTGCCCCTCTTTCCTTATCCGTTTTCGCACAATGGTTCGTGCGGAGCATGGTTTGCTTTAATGTCATCACTAGACAGTAAGTCCACAGTTTCCCAGGACGATTGGATATGGGGAGACCTGAATACAGTTATGAATAAGGCATGTTATCCAGACGAGGACGGTCTTCCCCAAAGGAAAAGGACCGATCTAGAAAATGAAGTGTATGAACAAGGAAATGCTTCCCTTAACTTTATGATTCTGAACGTCCAGTCCGAGACCAATACAGGTTCACCGTTTATAACAGTACTACCAGTAAAAGGTGAATTATGCGTTAGAAAGAATGGTTCAGTGCACCTAGGACACAGTGATTGTAATACTGTGGTCGAATTTAATGATAAAGGAAAGTCTACTTTCAAAGCTTCCCGCCATTCCTATTTCATTTGTGGTCAGACAGCTTATGTACGTCTGCCCTTAAATTGGGGTGGAACGTGTTATATTGCGTTCCTACTGCCACCTGTTTTTCTAGCCCCATCCCATTATCACCGAGACTCACGACTCGTACATGTAAGACACAAGAGGGAGATCGAATCCCCAATCGTCGATCAGACTGAGACAGCTCTGGAGCAATATACAGATTTCAATAAAGGATTCTTTTTCTTCATAGGTCCTATTCAAAACAGTAAATTAATACGCAGGTTAACACGAACTTTGGAAGCAGTAGTGAATGAGACTACTTCTGCTTTAGGAAACTTGACTGAGGAACAGTCTGCTATGAGACTTGTTGTTCTTCAGAACCGCCTTGTTCTTGACGTCATCCTGGCCGATAGGGGCGGAGCTTGTAGAGTGATCGGCTCCAGTTGTTGTGTGTTTATTCCTAATAACGCACCATCAGTGTATGCAGCAATAACAAGGCTCCATAAGATAGCTCACCAGATACACCAGAATCCAGGCACCTGGACTTGGTCTGGTTGGCTCTGGAGTGTGATATCCGCCTGGGGATGGAAAGTACTGTCATTCCTAGGAATAATACTGCTCATAGTATTCAGTTGCTGTCTCTGTCTGCAATGTGGCCCAGCGATTTGCGGCTTGTGTGCCACTGCTTGTATTCCCCGTCCACGTCCACGTCCACGTTCCCATGCACTAATGAAAAGGGATGAGCAAATGATTCTATATGAACAGATAGATGGTCTCATGAAAATAGATGTGTCCTAAAGGGCGCAGTAGGGGACAAGGAGGGAATGAGGAAACAGAAATTTTATGTGGCCAGTGTGTCCCCCCCCTCGCACCCTATCCATGTACCTATGCCCTATGTATGTCCATGTTATCATGTAATTCCCTTCCCGTGCCTGTAATAATAATGTCCCTGCATTTCCGTCTAATGTTAGCATGTCAGTTATTAGGCCCTCCATGAATGAAACGTTAATTCTGCACTGTGGCCTATGTTGCCAATGCATTTACATGGTACACGTTTAACAGTCGAGAAACACACGTTTTTGTGGCCCAGCCGAGCCAGACCCTGAATTCAGGCTCCGAGCCTTTTCTGTCTCTGAAAGCTGTAGTTTAGGTATGCATCCCTGACCTCTCCCTTACTCCCTGCTCAGCCGAGAGGTGCCCGGCCTGCCTGCCAAGACGGTATTTTGCCTACAGTTATCTGCTCAGCCTCCGCAAAAACACATTCCAGTTTAGTGAAAAAGGTAAACATATTCCGCCTGCAGAGCATAGGGCCTAGCCTTCCTGTCTCCATGCAAGTGATTTACTGAACCCGTTGCCATAGTAGGCCCATGGCCCCCACGTAATGCACGAAGAAATATATGTGCACACTAGCATTTAGTGATGAACAGCCTTTACTCGAGAGACCTTTACTTCAGATAATACATCCTCCAAACACAAGATATCAGATGCACTAAAGGTGCAGGTCGTTCTGACATCCCAGACTCCAGACTCCTCTACTAGTGCTAAAGTCAGCCCCCCCAGCTCTCCCCAGTTACACGTCAATCTCACGTCATGACCAGTTTCGCGCACATGTAGGGTAAAGGTTTCTGCTGACCCTGCAGACCTCCTCTATGCATCCACCCACCTATGACACACCTATGACTCATCAAGTGCACACCTACGTGTACGCCTCCTTACACGCCTTCTTTTACGCCCATGTGTTCTTATCTCTCTCTTTTCAATCGCTCCGCCTGGAGTGTTCCGCCTACTGTGTTCATTGCAATTGTATGGTTTTACTATATATATTGTGTGATGTTAATAAACGTTAGATATCCCTTCCTGAACCTTGGTGGTGATGGAACCCGATTCTCCCCTGGCTCGAGCCATTGAAATAAAGCCCTTTCTGACTCGGACACCACGGACTCTGCCTCTCATTTTATGAGCTATCCTTATTCTTTATTAATGTATAGAAATTATGTCCGGGTAATTTTATTTACCACAGGTTGGAGATCAGTGGCAAAGGATATCGGTTCTTCACCGTGATGGCGTTCATTGCCCTAAAGTCAATGCAGGTCCTCAAATCGCCTTCCTTCTTCGACATGAAGAACAGGGGAGAGGACACCGGGGACCTGGAATGGCGGATGAACCCGTTTGCCAGAAACTCATCCAGATAGGAGCGTAGGTGGGAATTCTCCTTCTCCGTAAGGGAATAGATCCTACTGCACGGTAGCGTGGAGCCGGGTATCAGGTCTATCCTGCAATCAAAGGAACGATGTGGTGGTAGGGTGTTGGCCCCTTTCTTGTCGAACACATCCACCAAATCCAGATAGGCCTCTGGTACTTCTGCTTGGGTAACCATCCCCATGCCCCGTAAGGGTAACAAGCGTGCTTGTATGGAATGAACGCCAAGTGGGTTGTCATCCGTGTAACAGTTCCTGCAGCAGCGTTCCGAATCCAAGGTTATTATCCTGGACACCCAATCGATCCGTGGATTGTGATCCACTAACCATGGCAGGCCCACTTCAAGGCAGACCTTGAACTGGGGAGCGTCAATCACGTCAAAGCTGATGGACTCAGCGTGATGATTCATGAAGGTCATGCTCATGTCTTCGGTTTGGTGCCTGATAAGGCCGGATGTAAGGTCTGTTCCATCCACTGCCTTGACGTGTCCATGCCCAAGGTTTGTGAATAGCTAGTGTCAATAAAATTGCCGGTTGCACCGGAGTCTAGTATTGTGGTTACCAGCCATGTTTTGCCTGTTTGACTCTGCAAGGTCACTTCCATTCCTACGTGGTGACTGCTGTCGAAAAATGCAGGGATCGCAGCATTGCAAGAAGAAAAACCCACAGGACGGACCCCTTTGTCTACTGGGTTGTCTCGTTTCTCGTCTTGTCTCCTTTGTGTCAGGGATGCCCAACGCTCTCCGGGATCCGGGTGATGCTCAAGAGGGGTCCACCTCCCGATCTCCCCAAGCTCGGTTATGTACTACACCCAGAGCTTAGAAGTGATCAGGCGAGGGAAAAAAGGAGGGGGCCGGGATGATGCAGCACGGGTTTCAGGCAACCTGAAAGACAAGAACAACTTGTTAACCTAAGGATAGACCCTTCGCTACTCAAACAAGACTCTCTAGCATGTCTCACGTAGCTGGCACTAAAACACCGGAAGGATTGATGGAAGCGGTCACAGAATGGCCTCTCTAGTGTAGATCTACAAGTGTTCTTTTCTATAAGACATAAACACAGGTTAAACACCCATACATAACTCCATTCATTCCCTCCTCCTATTCTGCCCTAGCAAGCACGTACCAAGATCTCCACTAGGGACTCCAAAGAAATAGCCAGTCCTCTCAATACACAAGGGTAGAGAGACAAACGTCCCGAGCACGAGAATGAAAGCCTCTGTTAATACACAGAAGCACAGGACCGCTTCTTAAGTCATAAGCATCAGAGCCCAAAGAAAATAAGTGTGTCCAAAAGTTTACAACGAAACAAAACAAAACAAATCGTTCTCTATCAAGGAGGCGCCACCTCACGGTAAGGAGTCAACAAGGGCACTGGGCTCCTGGAGGCTATTTGGCTTTCTGGGTTAATCCTTAGGATTGGCGCTGAAAGAGAACAGCAGTTAGCAACCCTACTGCCAAGTCACTGTAACAAGAACTCAGATCTCAAGACAGCCGTCCGTAGAAATCCGAGGTGCAAGGCTGATTATTACTCCTCTGAGCTGAACGAGTAAACATTCGGAAAGACAGCTGTCCTTACCTCCTCAGCAATGCGTTCACCTGTGGTCGAGTGTCCATGTCTTCGCAAACACAATGCGAAGCCCCACAGAGCAACCCGCCGTCAATCAGAGAGCGCTTCCGCTCTGGTTCCTCTCTTATTCGGCAAGGGTCCGTGTCTTCACGTACGCTTCTGCGAAGCACCACGGCACCCTCTGTGTGCATCAGCCGACGCACACCTCAAAGGTCCCAAACACAACAAACCAACCGCGCCCGTGTCTTCGCTAGAATCCAAGCGAAGCACCACAGGGCAACGAGAACTCCAACGGGCAGCCGCTCCGCTGCAGTACTAGCGTACAAAATCCAATACAACCCGAGTTCCGAGTAGACCGAAGTAATATTGTCTCCGCCCCCTTCCTACAGACTTCTGGATCTCGTAGTCCGTCGTACTCTCGGTAGGCGCGGTAACGACCCTCTTCAGTTCCTGACACTTTGTTGATGGGTAACACGAAAGGCTTTCTGCTCTGAGAGCGTGTAGGTTTCACCGGACATTCCCTGATGAAATGCCCACTTTTGCCACAGTACAGGCACTGGTTCTGTTTCCTCCTCTTTTCTCTTTCCTTGCTGGAAAGGGGTCCTCTGATGCCTCCTATCTGCATGGATTCCGGGGTATCGCCTGGAGGAGTAGCTTCTTCCTTGTCTTTTTGCGAGCCCTTGTCCCCGAAAGACAGGAAGCGGTGATCGCTGCCTTTCCCTTTTTTGGTTCTTCTTTCCTGTAGCCGGAAGTTCATCTTGACCACCAGATCTATGAAAGGGCCTATTTCGTCAATCGGATTGGGCAGCTGTGATATAAGATCCTTGAGGTCATCACGCAAACCCCAATAGAACACTGACACCTTCTTGGATTCGGGCCAATGGGCCTCGATGACGAGCCTCCTGAACACCGTGATGTAATGGAGCAAGTCGTTGTTGCCTTGCTTTAGATTAAGCAGCTCGTTGTCTGCGGCTTGCACGAAGGTGTGACGGGCGAACATCCGCTGCATGGCTTCCTTAAACGTAGGTAGGTCAGTAAGCATGGGGTCATCATTTTCTACTAGCGATATGGACCATTGGGCAGCGTCCCCACCCATATACGATAGTATGTAGGTGACTTTAGATGCATCGTCAGGAAAGGCCGATGCCCTGGCCAAAATACAGATTAGACAACATCGAAAACCTACCACGTGCCTTTCCTTATTGCATACCAAAAGTGCACATCCCACTCATCAGATTCAGACTAATCCATTGGGAGAATTCATAAGAGCTAGAAGAAATTGCAGCGAGGAAGGTTATTTCAGTTCTTGTGTAGAAAGCATGAAAATACGCTTCTTAGCAAGGGGCCACAACAAACAAATAATTGGGAAGGCTGAACGTAGAATCCCGGGCATACAGAGATGTGACAATTTAAAAGATAAATCGACAACAAAAAATCAAGAGATGGAAGCATCATACCTCACTAGGTACCACTGTATGAGATGGCAGGATCAGACATCACTAGGTGCCACTGTATGAGATGACAGCCTCACATGTCACTAGGTACCACTGTCTGAGATACCAGTTTCACACGTCACTAGGACCACTGTGTGAGATGGTAGCATCACACGTCACTAGGTACCACTGTACGAGATACCAGCCTCACACATCTCTAGGTGCCACTGTATGAGATGTAAGCATCATGCATCACTAGGTACCACTATATGAGATACCAGCATCTCACGTCACTAGATACCACTGCATGAGATACCAGCCTCACATGTCACTAGGTACCACTGTATGAGATGGAAGCATCATACCTCACTAGGTACCACTGTATGAGATGGAGCTGTTGTATAACATGTGTTCACTGCTTGACAGCACCTTCTTTAAGATGACGTAGTGGAAAGATGAAACCACCGGGTAGCGCTGTTGTATAACATGTAGTCACTGCTTGACAGGACCTTCTTTAAGATGACATTTAGTGGAAAGATAAGACCACTGTGTGGCGCATTTGTACAACATGTGTTCACTGCTTGACAGAAGCTTCTTCAAGATGACATGTAGTTGAAAGATGAAACCACTGGGTGGCACTGTTGTGCAGCATGTGTTCACTGCTTCACAGGACCTTCTTTAAGATGACATTTAGTGGAAAGATGAAACCACGGGTGGCGCTGTTGTATAACATGTGTTCACTGCTTGACAGCACCTTCTTTAAGATGACATGTAGTGGAAAGATGAAACCACCAGGTGGCGCTTCTGCATAACGTGTATTCACTGCTTGACAGGACCTTCTTCAAGATGACATGTAGTGGAATGATTAAACCACCGGGTGGCGCTTCTGCATAACGTGTATTCACAGCTTGACAGGACCTTCTTCAAAATAACATGTAGTGGAAAGATGAAACCACCAGGTGGTGCTGTTGCATAACATGTATTGTCTGCTTGATCAAACCTTCTCCAACATGACATGTAGTGGAAAGATGAAACCACGGGGTGGCGCCGTTATATAACATGTATTCACTGCTTGACAGGACCTTTTTCAAGATGACATGTAGTGGAAATATTAAACCACCGGGTGGCAGTGTTGTATTACGTGTATTCACTGCTTGACAGGATCTTCTTCAAGATGACATGTAGTCGAAAGATGAAACCATTGGGTGGCGCTGTTGTACGACGTGTATTCACTACTTGACAGGATCTTCCTCAAGGTGAGATTTAGTAGAAAGATGAAACCCCCGGGTGGCGCTGTTTTATAAAATGTGTTCACTGCTTGACAGCGCCTTCTTTAAGATGACTTGTAGTTGAAAGATGAAACCACCAGGTGGCGTAGTTGTACAGCATGTGTTCACTGCTTGACAGCACCTTCTTTCAGATGACATATAGTGGAAAGACGAAACCACCGGGTGACGCTGTTGTACAGCATGTGTTCACTGCTTGACAGAAGCTTCTTCAAGATGACATATAGTGGAAAGGTGACAGCACTGGGTGGCGCTGTTGTACAACATGTATTCACTGCTTGACAGCACCTTCTTCAAGATGACATGTAGAGGAAAGATGAAACCACCGGGTGGCGGTGTTGTATAACACGTAACCACTGCTTGACAGCACCTTCTTCAAGATGACATTTAGTGGAAAGATGAAACCACCGGGGGCGATGTTGTATAACATGTGTTCACTGCTTGTCAGCACCTTCTTTAAGATGACATGTAGTGGAAAGATGAAACCACCTGGTGGCTCTGTTGTACAACATGTAGTGAAAAGATTAAACCACCGGGTGGCGTTGTTGTACAACATGTATTCATTGCTTGACAGCACCTTCTTCAAGATGACATGTAGAGGAATTTGTATTGGCCGATTTGGGATTTGGTAATATATAAATTGCAATTTATATATGCAGGTAATGAGGAGAATTTTCTCTACTTTGAATAAGATTTGAAAGGCACAACTTAATTTAAGTGCTACTTTGCGTATAATACTGCATATATTGCACTATTATTGGCATGCCTGCTTCTAGCACACTTCGTACAATGTGTTGCTTTTGCAGTCGTACCAGTTTGAGACTCGATGAAACACAACCGCCCCCCCCACCCCCCCGGAGGGGACGCCTAATATCGATATGTATATTAAATATGGTATTTCTTCTATAATGTACAGCATGATATGGAATAAATATACTAGCAAGGATCCTGAGTTGCGTTGGCCTATGCATGGGTCACTTGATTTACGAAAAATTCAGTATGTGAAACAATGTATGTTTAAGCAAAAGACTAGGCAAGATATGTTTGACTGTGTACGAATGTGGGAGAAAGAAGTGCGTGAGCGATTGAAACGAGAGCAAGCCTTGGCCGAAAAGGAGCAACATAAAAGTATTTATGCAAAAGCATTAGAAATGAAAAATAACGAAATAAAAGAAAGAGAAGATAGGGAGCGTCATTTGCAGGTAACTGGCCAATACACTGTTCAGCGACAGGAAACTCGCTCTTTGTTGACCGCTGAGCGTTCGTCTGAACTTAGATCCTATGCTCGCAAAGCCGCGTGTAGTAGTACTACTGCTTCTGAACTTATAGATAATATGAGAAACTGGCAGGAAAGGGAGCAAATATGTTTTACCAAGGTATTCGCGGTTTAGGAAATATTCTGATGAGTTGGAGCCAGAAGATATAGCAACTGACTGTAAGCAAATGCGTGATGGTCCTTATGTCTTTTCTCAGATGGCTGATTCAATCAGACGTTTGGTTAAACTGTGTGCTGCTGATGCAGTCTATTTGTGGGAAGAGAAAAAGGCAGCTGCACAAACATCTCAGACCAGCGTGACACAGGCTTCTTCTTCCGAAACAGATAAGAATGTGGTAGTTCATGTGAGACATATGCAGGAAGCCGCACCTTTGTATGTCCCTCCTAGAGGAACAGGTACGGATGATAATAAGGATTCTACTGATGCAAAGGGTTATTTTATTTTATTTATAATTGGGTTTATACTCCTTGGTATAGAGCAGATGTTATGGCCCTTAAAACTGCTTTGCCCGATCACCGGAAAAATCCAGCCGCTTTTTAAGAGGAATTTGAGGGAGCCATTAGCTCTTGTACCATGACTCTGTCTGATATTGATATGTTCTTTGGATTGATATTACCCCCTGACATGTGGAGAACTGTTTGTAAAGTTGATGATCGTGCGGCTTTTGGGGCGTTATGGAAAGAATTAGAACAAATGGGACCCACACAGAAACCATGTCAGTTAGTTTTAGACCTTCCCTCAGCTGTATTGGTTAAGTAAAAGACGATTATTCCCCCTAAAAAGATAGACTGGACTGTATTAGCATCTTGTAAGCAAAAAACAGATGAATCAGTTTCTGACTTCTTTACTCGTTTTGAGGAGGCATTCCACGATTTTAGTGGCCAGTCATTGACAGACAACATGGGTAGGCATCTGTTTGTCGATAAATATGTTGCCAATCTGTTGTCAGGAATAGCTAGTCACCTAAAGGTCAGTGAGAGTTCATGGCCTACCTCTTTTCCAGTTTCTCTTTTGACTATGGTTCAGTATTATGAACGTCAGGAATTAAAAGCAAAGGGTAATGAGGATAAAAAGACTAAGGAGTTAAAAACGAAGGTTATGTTGGCTCAGGCTTATGGTCCGCCCTCTAGAGGCAATGATAGAGGTGGACGTGGGTCCTATGGTTCGTATTTTTCTCCATATGCTCGTCCAACTCTGTCTTCTGAACAGTGTCGGTACTGTAATAAATTTGGACATTGGGTTGCCAATTTTCCAGCATTATGTGCTCAGCAGTGTCCACATGGACAGGGACAAATGAGAACTCGTTCAGGACATTCAGGACCTAGAGAAAGAACGGATGATCGTGCTAGGTTTGATACTAATATGCGTGGACAGAATGGTTTTAACACTTTTGATAGACGGAACCAATATCAGATGTCTGATTATTTGCCATCCGATTGGAAAGATTCTGCTTATGCATAGGACGGCCTAGGATGGGGTAAGGAATCTGTTGACGTTCTGGTAGATCAGAAAGCACATGTCTTGGGTTTTACTGATCAGATTCTGGTTGATACAGGAACTTCTCGTAGCGCATTATCTAAACAATTGGTTCCAAGTGCTCCCCTGTCTAGCTTAACCATTACATCGATAGGTTTCGATGGAACACCTTCCCTTAGCCCACTGTCACAACCACTTGCATTTCATGTTGACACTTAGGTTACCTTCTGTCTAAGGAGGGGCGTGCACTTACACCAGATCGCATTCAAGCAATTTTAGACACACCAGTACCTTGTACTCAGAAAGATGTACATGCATTCATTGATCTTACTTCTTTTTGTAGGCAATGGATATTAGGTTTTTCACACATTGGTAAACCCTTGTTAGTGCTTTTGACCAAAGACACTCCAATGCCCCTTCCATGGACGACTGAATGCTAGAATGCTTTTCATCAAGCCAAACTTTTCGTTAAGCTCTGCACCAGTGTTAGGCACTCCAGATTACACAAAGGCTTTTACACTCTATGTACGCGAGAAAGAAGGGTGTACATTGTCAGTCTTAGTATAGACACAGGGTGACAAGCAGCGTCCCTTTGCATATTTTTCAGCTGTTCTTGATCCCATTGCTCGTGCATTGCCTGGGTGCTTTTGTTCAGTTGCAGCAGCAGCTGTGTCCATTCGTCAAAGTAAAGGGATAGTTTTGTCACATAAATTGTTGGTGCTAGTACCCCATGCAGTTGATGCCATTTTGAACCAGACTAAGACGCAACACTTATGAGCAAATTATAGAGTAATGACAGTATCGCCTGGAGTAGAACATACACAATCTTATTAACAATATCGTGAATGTATCCCCACCCATGAGCGGTGATACATTCACGATATTGTTAATAAGATTGTGTATGTTCTACTCCAGGCGATACTGTCATTACTCTCTAATTTGCTCACAGTGCCCTGTTTTGCTCCTTTCTTTTGCCTGAAGAACACCCCTTTCACTCTACTATCGTTCTTCCTTCTCCTTTTTGGTACGGCACAGGCTTGTGTCATGCTATTCTTTGTAATAATATAATGTATATTGGACATTGTTTCTTGGAAATAAATTCCTTGCTGGCTGGGCAAGGAAACCGTAACGTATAGTATTCCATTGTGTCCTATACTGTATTGTGATGACTTTGAATGAGCTAGGAACCTTTGTTTTCTATAACGCAGTTATACCCATGGTCCTTAGCTATCCTCTGGGTTCCCCTTGTTTCTAAAAAACACATATGCAATTACGACACGAGACAGTAGTGGAAACAGCTCGCATACCCCAGAAGTCAGCTCAAGCAGCTGAGCTAATAGCTTTGACACGAGCGTGTGAACTTAGTACTGACTTGTTTGTGAACATTTATACAGATAGCCGCTATGCTTTTGGAGTGGTCCATGATTTTGGCTGCTCTAACATATCTGACGAAAATAGCCATTGTTAAGTGTAGCGCAGTGACTGACAAGACAATGCCTTTTCAGATCACGTAGCCCGTGAGACTGCGATGCAGCGAAGCACTACATCTATCTATGTATGTAGTGAAGTCACAAGCTAAACGTTGGCATAATGCTAGACAAGAAGTGCTAGACACACAGAGATCTGCTTCTGTGGAGGAACTTGAGCAATGGTCTAAAGAGGGAATGTTGGATGATAAAGGCTGTTGGCGCAATGAAGTGATGGATAAGTGGAAACTGCCTATAGCCTATTTGCAGCCTATGGTTCAGTTGGCACTTGGGCCGGCACATGTTGGAGCCTCAGCAATAACGATATTGCTCACGCACGTATGGGAGCATCCAGAAATTGCCGGCACAGCTAAGAGAATAGTACAGTCCTGTCTGATCTATTGGCAGTACAATCCTGGTAAAGGGACACATACTCCTACAGGATGGTTTGCTACACCGACTGCACCTTTTGAAGCTTTGCAAATGGATTACATCCCACTTGAACATTGTAATAACTTGAAGTATGTTCTAGTGGTGGTATGTGCCTTCAGTAAATGGATAGAGGCATATACTACAAAGGATAACACGGCTCTCACCACAACAAAGGTGCTGTTAAAAGAATTATTCTCTAGATTTGGTGTTTGCAAACTTTTGTGGAGTGACAACGGACCTCAGTTTATTGGGCAAGTTGTTGAGTATGTCCTGAAAGGATTAGGGATCAACAGAAGTTCCATGTAGTCTTCCACCCACAATCAGCAGGGCTAGTGGAAAGGTATAACGCTACTTTGAAGTTGAAACTAGCGAAAATACTGGCTTCCACGTCTTTGAAATGGCCTGATGCATTGCCCTTGGCATTGTTGTCTATTAGATCAGTGCCACATTCCCGATCTGGGCTTACACCATATTAGGTGGTGTTTGGGGAGTGCCTAAGCTAAATAGAAGGTTGAGCTATTGGTATTGAAAATGACACATTTGTGAAAGTTATAACTATTTGCATTGTAAATGACAAAGCTATTAATTTCGCTATTTTCAAAACCAACATACAAATAAAAAATGTGTCATTTACAATACCAATAGCTCAAACTTTCCTAATGCAAGACCTATTGCAATGCAAATGCTTGTTTTCCTGGTGTTTTAATGGTTTTTGACTTAGTTTGGCTGGGAACCTGCTATTCAGTGCCCCAGCCTATCTGCATTATCTTCTAAAATGATTCCATGTACCATAGGGGTAGGTGGGCGGAATTTGCGTAATCGCGATACGCAAATCTCTGCGAAACGGTAAAAATCCCTGCGAACATGCAGAAATTCCACAAACACGTGGAATTGCTTGTTCGTGATGCTTTTTTCCTGTTTGCATGCTCGGGGGGGAAAATCTTGTGAACACGCATTTTGAAAACGCGAACAAGCAAAAAATTTCACGAAGTCGCGGAACACAGAATTTTGGGCAATTGCGCGTTCTCAGCGGAGTGCAAAATTACCCAAATTCTGCGAGTGGAATGGAATTTACCGTGGCGCAGGGGTTTATAACGTGACGCCTCTAAGTATATGCGTCGCGTTGTAAATACGGTGCAACATGGCGCATGATTTACTCTGCAGCTGCATCACAGAAGGGAACCAACGGCGGCGTAAATGTGTCACCAGGGGCTTGTAAATCTGCCCGACCCACCAGTGCAAGGGGTTTGCCCATCTCTGCACAAAGTCCTCAGACCAATAGGAAGAAGTTGGCACAGAAACTGGAATAGAAAGAGTAACATTTATTACACCTCATGAGGTAGTGCTACGCTTCAGACACTACCCTTCGGTATTGCAAGAAGTAGCACCCCGAGTTAAGAAAGCATGGTTTATTTATACCCGCACAGGGGCTCAGAGGAAGGTGGTACAAATACAAGAGTGCAGTTTATGTACATATAAGGTAATATCGCGAGGCACAATCGATCAGTGGGAGGAGCTAACCGTTCTGGGGGTCGACAAACACATTCCTATCTGGAACTAATCACTAACAGATGTGGACCCTACTTGAAATGCGCGAAAGTGAGGGATGCTAAATATAACTTGTTGCCGGGCAGATTTCAAGCACCGTGGAGCGCAAGATAGGACAAAGCACATGGTCGACACGAGGCAGCATGCAGTAGACAAAATGGCTGCCGTGAATACAAAATGGAGTCCACTAAATGTCAAGTTTATGGCTTAAACTAAGATGTCTTCTGCTAATGCTTAATCTAATGTCTGTCAATTTACCACAGACGACCCTTTCAGCATTAGCTTAAGACATTCGCTTTCCTAGGATAATCTAAATGCTCATCTTGTATATCTATTCGCATCATATCAGCTACTTCCTTATCTAGCATGTGTTGTGCTTTCATTTTCACAATATTCTCCTTAGTTGGCATACAGGTAGTAATACACATGGAGCATAACATTGGGCCACAATGAATACACATACAACAGGTAAAAATCACTGCAATAACGATACATAGAACAGTCAGTAGTTTCCAACCCCAAGCAGAGACTAGAGCCCAAAACCACCTTGCAAAAGACCAAGTGCCTTTCTTTGTGTGAATATCTGTAGCTATCTTATGTAGTTTAAAAATCGCATCATACAATGACGGCGAGTTGTCTGGGATATACACGCAACAAATGCTACCGATAATTTTACATGCTCCTTCTTGATCTGCTAGCATCACATCTAGAACCATTCGGTTCAGGGGCACAACAGTTCTAGCAACTTGCAGTTCTTCAGTGATATTTCCTAGCGCTATAGCAGTCTGATTAGTGACAGCTTCTACAACTCTGGTTAACCGCCTTACTTTTCTGCTATTCAGTGCAGTGCCCACAAAAGAAAACAATCCCAAATTAAAATCAACATATTGCTATAGACTAGTGTCTGTTTGATCCACTTCATCAGTGCTTATTGTCCTTTTGTTCCTATTCAATGAAACATTTTGATACAGTTTAAAATCTCGATGATACGATGCAGGTGCCAAGAAAACAGGTGGTAATAGAAAAGACACATAACATTCACCTGGCCACCCAATCGGTAATTGATGGTATCCATTACCGCCACATACTAGATATGTGTTATGTGTAGCTAAAAACAACTATTATTTACTCCATCTATATTCAATACTGTAATACATTCATTCACTCCAACTGGAATCCATCCAGTACTTTGTACACATAAGTCTGCTTTAGTCTTTGTAACAGTAATCACAAATGGTTCATTTTTATCAAAGTCTCTTGTATGGGTGAAAACATATGGTGTAGAGAAATTGTCCGGTCGGTATTCCTCCCATTCCCATATAGTTCCATTGGCTTGAGGATACCCATCTTTGTCCTGATAACATTTTTTATTCAAACGGAAAAGAAGTCCACCTACTGTAGGTTTCCTAGTCGAAAATAGAAGGGTGTACCAGGCTCGACAAGAGCCATAATGCGAGAAAGGAAGTGGGATAAAAGGGGTTCCTCCTTTCTTTTGATGTGCTGGAATCATACCACATATCCAACAATTAGTGGTGTTGGTAGCACTATGTGTGTGGTGCAACATCTGAACAAACGTATTATTAAAGTACAATTGACGGTGTTTCCGTTCATGATATGGAAGAGTGAAATGCTGGTGCTCCTCTGGGACTGGAGTAGTAACAACAAACAACTCACGAGCAGAAATGATCACTTCAACAGACCAAGTGATCACTGCTATAATTGTCAAAGTAGCAAAGAACCCTATAACACCAAAAATGTGCTTCTTGTTCATTTTAGCAACAAATCAACTCTTTCTAAATAAAATACAAAATCAAAAAACAAAAATAATCGTAGGAGCTCTTCTCCCATGGGTAGATGTTGGTTTCTTCACTGAAGATCAAGACGGGTGTCACTACACTACGCAGGGCTGATCCCCTCCCCTTGTCATATCGGCAATGGCATTCGGTTTCCACTACCCAGGGCGGTTGCTTAACCTGTCTCTGAAAAAACTGTAGATTCTTTACTTGGCCTCAAGTTATATCGCGATGCTCCAGGGGTCGTCTGGTCCGGGAAGAACTCCGCAGATTCGTTAGATGACAAAGCTTGGCCTTTCTCCGTAGTCAGGATCTCTCAATGATCGGTCAGCACAGCAGGTTCAACCAAGGTTGACAATACCTTGCGACAATGGGTACTATGCACCAATTTTTTCTTGTTGGTAACTCGAACCGCTGTTCTCGTAGCCAAGAGCACCTGCTCTTCTCCTCGCCACCTCGGCTCCAAGCTGCTTGACCTCTCAAACACCTTGACCATCATGTGGTCACCAGGTCAGAGCCCGTGGCCATCACCTGCAGATCTGTCGGGAAGTGCTTCTCGAACCTGTTCCGAAGATACGCGACTGCGACTCTCCGGTCTGAGATTTCCGCGCAGCTTCGTCTGCGAGCTTTTTCTTCTCCTTCAAGTGAACCGCATCAGTTCGTAATTTGACCAATAGTCTAATCGTGTCAGCCACTTGAGAGAAAACAAAAAGACTGTCACGCATATTTTTACAATCATTTGCTACATCATCAGGTTCTAAAGCTGGAAAGAATTTTCGAAATACTTCAACGACTTCTGCAGCCAACGTTTCAGTAAAATACAACTGCTCCCTTTCCGTCCAACCCTGTATACTAGCTAAAAGATCGGAAGCAGGATCAGTGCTACGTAATGCTTTACGAGCAGCCTGTCCGATATCAGCTGCACGTTGTACAGACAACATAGAACGGATGTCCAGCGCCTTTTATTGATCCGAGTCGGAATCCTCACCACCTTTTAACGGAGCGGACGGAACGGCATACGGAGGTGGAGGTCGATCTAGTAATGAAAAATCATCTTGTAGATTATTAAGGACAGAATAGAGAGGCTGTCAGACAGGGTATTGGCCAGATACCTGCAATCTGTGTTCTTTTTCCTCTCTCTCTTTCAGCTCTTTCACTTCTTTCTTTCTCAACTCCAGCGCTTTCTCATACACATTCTTCCGCTGCTCTTTCTCAATCAAGGCTTGCTCACGCTTTGCTCGTTCACACACTTCTTTCTCCCACATACGCAGACACTCAAACATATCACGTGTAGACTTCCGCTCAAACATACATCGCTCCACATACTCAATCTTTAGTATATCAAATGACCCATGCATAGGCCAATGTAACTCAGTATCCTTTTTGGTATATTTATTCCACAACGTGCTGTACATTATGGAAGAAATACCATATTTAATATACATATCCCTATTAGGCGTCCCCTCTGGGGGAGCCAGTTTCGAGTCTTCAAGTCTAAGTCAGGCCCCATTACAAAAGCAGCACATCCTTCGAAGTGCGCTGAAAACAGGCTTGCTAAAAATAATGCAAAATATGCAGTATTATACACCAAGTGGCACTTAAGGTACTTCTAGTACATTGCGCCGTTCAAATTTGACTAACTGAAGAAAAATCTCCACATTGCCTGCCTATATGTGTTGCAACTCATATATCAAATCATACAAATACTCATACAAATAAGACTAGTCTTTGCCAAATACCAAATATGCCACGGTAGGTGTTCCTAAAACTACCTTACCATACAAGGGCATCCAAACCTATAGTACGTGCCGTAAAATGGCCCTTACCAATCATAGGGTGTCCAGGTTCCAACTGCAAAGTTCTAAATTCGACCAAACGGCCACAGCACAGCGAATCGACAGAAGAGATCTCAGTCGAAGACCGGCGCCACCTGGATGGTCAGATCGAAAAGAAGGGAAAGACGCCTTGGTTTGCCAAGACTCAGGTCTCCTCGGGCAATGATCGTCCGTGGCGAGATCCCAATCCTTCATCGCGACCACTCCTTCGGGCATCCGAGTCGCCGATGAGCCCCACGTGTGGGGGCCTCTAAGTATATGCGTCACGTTGTAAATACGGTGCAACATGGCGCATGATTTACTCTGCAGCTGCATCACAGAAGTGACGCAACTGCGGCGTAAATGTATTGCCAGGGGCTTGTAAATCTGCCCCTCAGGGCATGTAGGAGCAGGCTTCAGCCAGACCCACCAGTGCAAGGGGTTCGCCCTTCTCTGCACAAAGTCCTCAGACCAATAGGAAGAAGTTGGCACAGAAACTGGAATAGAAAAAGTAACATTTATTACACCTCATGAGGTGGTGCTACAGTTCAGACAGTACCCTTCGGTATTGCAAGAAGTAGCACCCCGAGCTAAGAAAGCATGGTTTGTTTATACCCGCACAGGGGCTCAGAAGAAGGCGGTACAAATTCAAGAGCGCAGTTTATGTACATATAAGGTAATATCGAGAGGCACATTCGATCAGTGGGAGGAGCTAACAGTTTTGGGGGTCGACAAACACATTCCTATTTGGAACTAATCACTAACAGATGTGAACCCTACTTGACATGCGCGAAAGTGAGGGATGCTAAATATAACTTGTTGCCGGGCAGATTTCAAGCGCCATGGAGAGCAAGATAGGTCAAAGCACATGGTCGACACGAGGCAGCATGTAGTAGACAAAATGGCTGCCGTGAATACAAAATGGAGGCTCCTAAATGTCAAGTTAATGGCTTAAACTAAGATGTCTTCTGCTAATGCTTAATCTAATCGCTGTCAATTTACCACAGGCATAGGTACACCAGAGGCCTACCAGGGGCTGCAGCATGTATTGTGTCACCCCTGGGACGCCTTCCAAAATAACAAGTGAATGCTGCCATGCTTGACAGGTTAGCCAGTCACACTCTTCTGGGGAAATCAATCCCTTGTCAACATAGTTCAACTGAAATAGGCAATAATAACCATATGCCAAGGTAAACTTTTAGTTGCACGTGTTTATTCACTTGTAGTTTGAATGTTCTATCCTTCTTTCAAGGTGAAGCTGTTACATCTCAGCTATATATCATTTCAATCTTTCACAATACACAATTGTTCATCCACAAGATCAACCTTGGACCCAATGCATTTCGTGCTTTTCAGCACTTCATCAGGGGAAATACATTTCTGTGGGGTAAAGCCAAAGGTGAAGTGTAATCAATGATAGGGAAGCAGGCCACAATCATATTCGAAAACAAATATACAGATAGTATAAACAATAATTATCTGGAATATCTTTACAAGCATGCTATCTCATTAAAGTGTGGTGGAAACATGGTAAGAAATGAGTGCAAATTCCAGGTGTTTGACAGGAAAAAATAAAAAGTAAACAACAAGATGATAAACTCGTTTAGGGAATAGTCCAACCTCATGCAAATGTGAATAAAGTATTGAGGTGCTGGCGTCGTGTAACCCAGTACGGTAAAGTGCAACAAACGCGTGTTTCTCAAAGCTCGTGAAGCTATTAATAGAGTGCTCGGGTACGGATGGCCAGTGAACTATTAACTAATCTGGTGCGGTTAAAACGCCACGGGGGCGTGTATCTCAAAACTCACGGGCATCAGATGACAGTGCGGGTATAAAGAACGCCTGTTTACATGCAATACGAGTCGAGGCTCGCTGTGTCTTACCGGTCTGGTGGACGCGTAAAGCGTATCTCTGCTCTACGTTCGGAATGGTGTTTGCTCGCGCATGCGTGCCGCGCGTGTTATGTGAAAGTAACCCCATGACCCGGAAGGAGGCGAAGTATAGAGAAAATAAAATAAAAGTGTATAAGCAGCTGGTGTATTGAATAAATATACATGAAGAGTGGGGTAAACAATCTGTCTAATTGTTGCAATTATACGTGTTTAACCGGGACTAAGGGTACACATGAGAGAATGGTTCGAGTCGCGGCCATCTTGGAACGGTCAAAAAACTGTATACAAGTATACAAATACATTCTGAAAGGGAAAAACACTCATAGTGGCAAATACTACTTTCAAACAAAAATGCAGGCCTCGAGCATTAAATCCTGTTGCTTGCAAAAAATCATATCACTAAAAAAAGAAAGTACAAGAAAACACATTGATGTGAATGTCTTTTGTCATAAAGTGACCTAAACAGTCTAGGGCAATAGCTCATTACAAGAAACTACTATATTCAAGACGTTCATTTAACCCCATAGGGTTGCAGGAATTCAGTTTTTTAATCCAAAACATTTCTCTTTGGAGTAATCTTTTTTTGTTGTCATAGCCTTGCCTTACAGGAACACCCTCCAAAACCAGAAAACGGATCTGACTGATGTTGTGACCATTGGAAATGTAATGGGCAGCTACCAGAGCTTTAGTAGATCTGTTTCTAATTGTACTTTTGTGCTCTGTTAAGCGGGTTTTAATTTTTCGCTCTGTCTTCCCCACATAAGGGAGTCCGCATGGGCACTTCAGCAGGTATACGACATTTTTGGTGTCACATGTGGCATTGGTAAAAAGGTTAATGAGTTTTCCTGTCGTTGGATGATTGATGCTGGTACCACGTATGATGTTGTTACAGTGGCCACAGTTTGCACATGGAATTGTTCCTGTGCATTTTTCCGATTTGTTGCGTGCCTCTTTTTCAATTAAATCCTTTAGGTTTTTGGATCTTTGATAAGCAAACAACGGTTTACTGAACAATCCTTTAAAGTCTGGTTCTTTCTCGATCATTTCCCAGTTTTTCAGGATGATTTTCTTCAATTGGAGGCTCAAGGTGGAGTATTTGGATACAAAAACTGGTCTACTTTGAGTCATATCCTTTGTGCGTGTTTTTAGCAACTCTTCCCTGGAGATAGCTTGTGTTCTTGTCTTAGCTTCTTCCAAAATGTTATCCGGGTATTTCCGTTCTCGAAATTTCGTGATCATAAGGTTTGCGTTCTTTTCATAAATTTGATCACTGGATGAAATTCTTTTCATCCTCAATAGCTGTGAGTACGGTAAGTGACGCTTTAATGACATTGAGTGGCAACTGTCAAAGATTAACATGTTGTTCCTGTCAGTCTCTTTGGAGTATTTAAACTATTAGGTGGAGACTTCTCCGCGCGCCTTCTTTTTATATATATAGGTCGCCTCGAAGTATTCTGGAACCTTCTTATAAGTTGATTCCAATTTTTAGTTGGTTTGGGCGAACTTTTCACCTCGATTAAGTTCCTTGCACGCGATCCAGCCTGGTCTCCCCGGTCTCCAGAGTCGGTCGGAGACTCTGGAGACCGGGGAGACCAGGCTGGATCGCGTGCAAGGAACTTAATCGAGGTGAAAAGTTCGCCCAAACCAACTAAAAATTGGAATCAACTTATAAGAGGGTTCCAGAATACTTCGAGGCGACCTATATATATAAAAAGAAGGCGCGCGGAGAAGTCTCCACCTAATAGTTTAAATTCTGCACATCATTATCAAATCCTCCAGATGGTCAAGCAGAGGTGAACACATAAACTAAAGGAATATTTCACTCCAGGATCAAGACTGGTATAGCAAATTGAAAATGCTTTAAAAATTTATGACGTTTTTAACCATAAGTCCTGAAGAAGGTGTTCGATCCGAATAAGCACCGAAACGCGTCGACAACTGTGTTTTTAAAAAAAATATTTTATACTGTAACATTAGGAAGAATGAGTATATATATGTATTTTGTTGTTTACATGAAACTGTCTGAATCTTTGAATACCAATGCTTGTTTTTTCTTCTTTTTAAATAAATGTGACAATTTTTGATACATCTTTTGGTCTAAAGGTATGTGTTTTTGAGGATACTGTAAAACTTGTCCCGCAACAGTGGTCTTACTCTATTGGTCTGATTTATTGTACAAACATTATAAAATAACCACAGAAAGGAAACCCCCCTCTTTTGGAGTTCTAAGGAGACTGCCACTTCAGTCCATGGCGTACAATCTCTCATACTAAACACATTTACAATATCCCACTCCCCGTACACACAAAACAAACCAATAGGAAAAGTTGGAAAACAAGCTATCAGATATCTCAGTATATGCCTCTTTCTCGGACCCCGTGTGTCACCCCTCCCAACAAATTAATCAGTGATGGTGTTCACAATCCCCTCTCGCAGGTGGCAGGACATGCTGGTGTGTCTCAAAGGATAGTTGTGTAATAGGAGCATGCAAGGAGAGAATAGCGAAGTTCAGTCGGATAAGATAGTATAAGGGAAGAATAGGAGAGGGCAAATAGTCGTCTGAGACAGGGATCCATGGAACCAGACATGGATTAGCGAACTCGGCCAGACCCTGACATCAGGTTTCATGAACAAGGACAATAGAGTTACTTTTTAACTGAAAGGACACGTAGCAGCAGGAAAAGCAAAAGCATTGCGTTTGCCATGCCGCCTTAGTGAGGGCAACACAAAATGGTGATAGGATACAAAATGGCGGCTAGATACGGGACGAAATCTGAAATCGCAGAACCTCTGGCCCTCCTCTTGGCATTACTCAGGCAAAACATCACGGACTCAAGTCAATCTGAAACGATATCAATGGCCATGAGGTCATCGAGCTGCTGCTGTAACATCATCCTAATATTCTCTGTTTTTCGTGATGCAGGCTTCGGGACACACATAGCGCACAAAGACCACATATTGCAGGTCCACACTGCACACAAAGGCAGCAAGAGAAGATAATAGCTAAGACCATTCCAGGGAAAGTTAGTATCTTCCATCCCCATGTGGACAGTAGTCCCCAAAACCATCCCATCACAGACCAATCTCCTGTGTCCTGATGTATAGACTTGGAGATGGTATTTAACTTAGAGCTAGCTTGGTATTCTGTAGGGGCATTATCAGGAATGTAAACACAGCAACTAGACCGGATCAATTTACAGACTCCACCCCTATCTGCAAGGATAATATCTAAAACTATCTGATTTTGTAAAGTCATAAGACGATCTGCCTGAAGCTCGGCTGTCACATTACTCAAGGCTCCGGAAGTTTCTTTTATGGTAGCCTCAACAACACGAGCCAGGTGTCTGATGTCTCTGCTATTGGCCATTGGGCCCCAGAAAGGAAGCAACCCTTTGATAAAGTCAGCTGCCTCCTGTCCTGCTGTGTCCTTCTGATCAAAGACTCCCCTACCTTGTCTCTTTTTGTAATGACTTGAAGGAGCGGTATATGTTGGGGGAAGAAGAAAAGCCACATAACATGTTCCTGAGAAGTAAGTAGGAAGCCATGTGTAGGCTCTATCATGACAGATGAAATATGTGCCTTGTGATGGCACTAGTGCTGAGGGAATCTGAGGTGTATAGACATAGGTATAAGAACAGATACTCCTCTCTGGCTGATTCTTGACAGTCTGACCATTAATTTGTAAGCAAAAATTACCTCGATGAGGTACAGTCCAAATTGGTGGAGAGCTCCTTAGTTTAGCCTTCTCTGTGAGGCTAGTAACATATTGTGTTATGTTCCATCCATCATATCCTCTCTTCTCATCTACAGGAATCTTACTAATCTGAGCAATCTTAACCATAGTCACAATTCCCTTAATCAAAATACTATGACTGCTCCACCACCATATGTACTACCAGGAGGATATCGCAGCTGATTTTGATAAAGATTAAAAAACATAGCCAGATAAGCCCAGGCGGAACCTTCATAGGAAAATGGAAAAACCAAATATGGCATGCCTCTCTCTGTATTATGAGGCATGAGCCACCAAACCCAACAATCAGTAGTATTCATTACTAATTGGTATTGGTGTAGTAGCTGAATGAATGAATTGTTGAAATATTCGGTCCTCCTAATCTGTTCGTGTGCTGAAAGTGTATAGAACCAGTTTCGGGAGGCAGTAGCAGGAAAAGATACGGGGACAGAGGCAGGGACAGGTATCGGCTGTAGGACATAAACAATCCAACTTCCACACGCTAATAAAATACATAAGCATATCAAAATACATAAGGTTATCCCACATGGACTTCCCATCAGTTTCTTAAATCGCTGTTTCATATTTACAGTCTGATTATTAATTTCCACTTTCATATCCATTACTCTAAAGGCGTTGCTCACGGTAATCTTCCTAGATCACTTAGCTGTGATTGTTAGCCATCCTATGACACTGCAAGTCCTGTGGAACCTAGGTCACTACTCAGGTCACAGCTTAAGACTCCTACCGTGACCCTGCATCTTGATGGATAGTGGAAGAAAGTACATAAACAAAATGTATTTTCAAAACAAAAAGGTATGACCAGAAAAATTTTAAAAATTCAATTATCCTCGACCCTTCTCGGTCGCAAGTTATATCGAGTCTTATTGGGGATCATCTGGTCCTTAAACAAGGTTTCTGGATTCACAGTGTTCAAACGCAGATGTGTTGGGACGGCCTCCTGTAACACGTCGTCGTCTTCTTTCTCACAGTTCGTGTGGTCCAGGCGTGCACTACTAAATGGTACAAATCTAGGCACTGTCTCAATTTCGTTGTCCGCTATACCCTCTCGAACCCATTGGTCAAAAGGCAAGGGCAGGGGTATCTTTTTACAGTGCACGCCGTGGACCCAGTTCTTTTTCCCAAAAACCTTCCCCGCCGTCCGTGTAGTCAGTAGCACTTGACCCAGTGGGCCCCAACGAGGTTCTAGATTCCGCTTCCGCTGAAAATTCTTGACGCAGACCCAGTCGCCAGGTTGGATGGAATGACCTGGGTGTGCAGAGGCCTCCGGCAAGGCGTTTTGAACCTGTTGATGAAGAACACGCAATTTAGTGGTGAGGTCATGTAAGTAGTCAATCAGCATTGGGTATGGAACATCAGAGTATTTTTTAGGTCGAGGAACTCCCCAAACATTTGCTGGTCGTCCAAAAACGACTTCGTATGGACTCAAACCTAAACGGGAATGGGCAGTAGTTCTTGTAGATAGAAGTGCTAATGGTAAGGCATCAGGCCAGGCGAGACCTGTGCTCGCCTGAATCTTTGCCAATTTGAGCTTGAGAGTACCATTATAACACTCTACCAATCCTGCTGACTGAGGGTGGTTTGCCGCATGGAATTTCTGTTTGAAACCAAGACCTGCACATACTTTCTGCATGATCTCGCCTACAAATTCACTCCCATTGTCAGACCAGACAATGCGTGGCAAACCAAACCTCGGGAAAAACTCCTTCAAAAGAATTTTAGCAGTAGATAAGGCAGTATTGTCCTTTAGGGGGTAGGCCTCTATCCATCTGTAAAAGGCCCAAACCACCACCAGAACATACTTGAGGTTATTGCAACGATCCATATGAATGTAATCAATTTGCAATACCTCAAAAGGATACGTAGGGGGAGCAAAATGACCTGCTGGAGTTGGGGTTCCCTTTCCTGGATTATGCCTTAGACAAACAATACAATCCTTCACTACCTTTTCTGCACATTTAGGAATTCCTTCATTCTGCCATACTGGAGCCAGGATTTTACAAATGCCCTTTGCACTAATATGGGCTGGACCATGCGCCATAGTAACTACTGGTAGTACATAGGCGTCTGGTAACAGCCATCGTTGATGCTCTGATAATTCCGTCCAACAACCAGTTGCGTCAAACATTCCCGTACTTTCTCTCCACTTACTCAACTCTTTCTCAGTAGCCTCCTCTTGAATCATTCGCACACTTTCTATGGTGTCCTCACACATTCCTCCTTCTCTGATCCATCTTGCAGGGCCCGCAACGTACATTCGACTCGTAACATCTCTCGATGTCTCTTTTGCTACCTCGTCTGCAAAAGCATTCCCTCGACCAACATCATCGGTAATCTTTTTGTGAGCGCTACATTTGATTATTGCTATTTGTGTAGGCAAAGCAAGTGAGTCAAGAAGATCAGTCACCAACTGACCATGCTGTATTTTAGTCCCATGGGAAGTAAAGAATTCTCTTTCTTTCCACAAGCGACCAAAACTATGAGCCACACCGAAAGCATATTGGCTATCGGTGTAGATGTTTACTCTCCTTCCTTTCGCCAAAACACATGCTCTCGTTAAGGCAATTAACTCAGCTGCTTGTGCTGAATTCTGTGCAATACGTGCTGTCTCCACTACAGTATGCAAAGTAGTGACAGCATAGGCTGCAGTTGTCTCTCCATTTGGAACCTTGAAACAAGATCCATCCAGCCATAGGATCCCGTCCGGATCCACAAGTGGTGTATCTTTTAGATCTATTCTGCCTTTAGTTTCCTCCTCTGTTCGGAGGAAACAATCATGCTGTTCCTGAATGCCTTTCTCATCCGGTATGGGCAACAATGTCGCTGAGTTCAGAGTATTAAACCGCTTGATATGTATATGGCTAGCCAAAAGTGTTACCTCATATCCAGACAAGCGAGCACTCATAAGGTGTTGTGTCTTAGTCCTATTCAAAAGAGTATCTACTGTATGTGTTACCATAACAACAAGGGTGTTGTCCAATACCAATCCAGCAGACTGACGAATAGAAATTGCTGCCGCTGCTGTAGCTCTGAGACAACAAGGCAATGCCTTGGCTACTGGATCCAACATAGCCGAAAAATAGGCACATGGCCATTGTTTGTCTCCAAATTGTTGTGTTAAAACTGACAATGCGCAACCTTCTCTTTCATGCACATAGTGTAAAAGGCTTATTATAATCCGGAGTACCTAACACAGGTGCAGAACACAAAGCATCACGTAAATCCGAAAAACTCTTTTGGCATTCATCAGTCCAAGGGAGAGGTTGTGGCGTATCTTTCAACGTAAGCTCCAGCAAAGGCTTAGCTAACAAAGAGCAATTTGGAATCCATTGTCTACAATATGAGGTAATGCCCAAAAAGGCACGTACCTCTCTCTGCGTGGTTGGCTCAGACATTTGTGCAATCGCTTGAATTCCTTCTGGGGTCAATCGTCTTCCCTCCTTCGACAAGAGATGACCTAAGTAGGTAACCTCTTGGCGGCAATATTGCAACTTAGAAGGGGACACTTTATGATGTAAATCAGACAAGTGACGCAACAAATAAACCGTCACATCTTTACAAACATCTTCTGAATCAGCAGCAATCAGCAAATCATCAACGTATTGGATCAAAGTAGTACCTGAAGGCAAAGTGAAGGCGTCAAGCTGAGATTTCAAAGCTTGACTGTAGATAGAGGGACTTTCACAATAACTTTGAGGAGCACGCTTGAACCGGAAACTTCGGCCTCCAAGAGAGAAGCCAAAAATATCTCTACTTTCCTCAGCAATGGGAATACTAAGAAAGCATTCTTCAGATCGATAACGAGAACCATGCCGCTGAGGCGGATATCATAGTAAGCAAAGCAGTGATATCTGGGACAACAGGAAACTGGGGGACAACAATCTTGTTGACCTCTCGAAGATCAATCACAAAGCGATACACAGGCGGTTGAGAAGGATCGCTGCGTTTAAGAACGGGAAAAACAGGACTGTTACAAACATTGCTTCTCGTTTCTTCAACCACGCCCTTCTGGACCAGATCATAGATAATAGCCATCAAGGCTCGCTCACCTTCATTAGAAATCTTGTACTGAGGAATACGTGGCAGCTTAACATTAGGCTTGATAGTAACCACATAAGGAGGAATCTGTAACAAACCAACATCGTTCGGACCTGTTGCCCAAAGTGTAGCAGGAAGAGATTGCAACTCAGGCGGAAAACTATCCTTCAATAGATATATGGGAGAAACCAATTTCCTACCCAAAGTAAGACGCACACCAGAGAGGGAATAATACAACGTTGCATGAAGATGTTTCAGCAGATCCAGACCCAACAAATTCTCTCCACAACCAGTTGTTAAAATAAATGGAGCTTCCAGATCGTAAGGACCAATCGAAAAAAGCAAAGGACAAGAAACTGGGTTAGCAACTGGGCACCAGAAAATCCTACAGAAACGTTCGTTAAGCCAGACAAAGGTGCCCCAGGGAGTTTAGAATGGATCATAGAACTTCTCATTGCACCAGTATCCAACAAGAACGGCTCCGCAACACCCAAGGCAACTACCTTAACATAAGGCCCATTCTGATCCACTGGAACTGATTCGACTCCCTTACTTTGTCCATGGCTATCCTAACTGGAATGAAAATCTTGAACCTCACCTTCAACACAATAATCATCATTGTCATATTGCGCGGACTGAGTATTCTGCTGATCAACATAATTTGACGAGTTCTGATGGGGAAAGGAACGCTGTCCTTGAGGCAATGCACCTCGCCCTCTACCCCTAGGTGCTAATTGAAAACCACCACGGCCTCGCTGTTCTTGAAATCCACCATTACGCTGCAATAAAACCGGACAACTATTCTTAAAATGGCCTTCCTTTAAACAATAGGCGCACTGATTCAGACCCACGAAAGGTCGTGGAACAAAAGGCTCAGGTTTCTGCAGCAACCTTTGAGATTGAATAGGCTGCTGGAACTGACGCTGACCAGAACGAGGAGGATTAGCCTGCTGAAGAAGAACTCTCGTTTTTAAATCCTTAGTCTTCTTCTCAGCCTTATCTTTTTCCTCCTTATCCCTATTCTCATAATATTGGGCAGTAGCCAATATTTTGGCAGATGAAGAAACAGCCCAAGAACTTTCTGAATCTTTTAACTTATGAGACAATTCAGGAAGCAGATTGAAAACAAATGTATCCACAAATAATCGCTGTCCCCCTTCAGTACTCAAATTCTGACCACTATGGTCAATAAATGTCTCCTCAAACCGAGTAAAGAAATTAGAGACACTCTCATCTTTCTTCTGCTTACACGCAGCTAACTTATCCGAGTTAACACATAAGGCGGGCATCATCGTCTTCATTAAAGTTATAATTCTACCAGGCAACTGTGTAATCAAATCATCGGGCTTAGCACCACCCACTTGTGCTGTATCTGCAGCATCTATATCAGCCCAAGTACCACCTAAAGCTTGTTTGTGTTCCTTTCTGCGAATCCAAGCCCACAATGCTTGTGGAACTACGTTCCCCATTAGCATATAAACCTCAGCCAAATTCATAATACATGCATCAACAGTCTGGGACAACTCTTTATAATAACCAGCAGGATTTTTACGAGGGTCCGGCAAAGACTGCTTGAGTGCTAAAACTTCTGCTCGTTTCCAAGGAACATGTACCCATACGCGCTGAAAATGAGCAGTGACACATGGAACATTCCCTGCCTGCGGAACTTCTTCCCTCCATACTGGAGGAACCTCTCTCATAGAATAATTCTTCGTTTTCTGTCTAACTGCAGGATCAGGTTCAGGAATAGTCTGGGAAAAATACAAGTACCTGAAAGTAACAAGCATTTTTATAGCGCCCTCAACATCAGGACCCACTATAAGTCCTTTATCGAACTTATCCTGTAACTCCGAGGAGTTAGATCCAATTGCATATCCTCCCATCCTTTAGTGAGTGCGTCACACATAACATTAAAAACATACCGCTGCGTAGGCGCATTCCACTGGAGGAACGTACTCAGTATGTCAGGTACACTATACAATGAACCATTCATCATCCATTTATGGGCAAGAGAATCAAACACAGCTCGTTCCTTAGAATCTGGAATTTGACTACGAGATTGCCTTCGAGAAGAAGCAGGAGACCTGTAGAACGAGCCAAAAAGGGGGGAGAAAAAAACAGAAACAGTATCGACTAACCGATTACGAGTCGGAGAAGAAGTAGGGAGTAAAACTGGAGACGAAGTATTAAGCAAAGGTAGAGAAGGGCTACCCGTTGCAAGAGACACAAAAGGCAAAGGGGACTGAGGTACAGAAATTTGTGGCAAAGGAGGTGCAGGCGGTATTCCTGGAAGAGGCAAGGGTGCAGGAGCCGGAGCTCCTGGCGGAACAACATGTTGCTGCACAGGTGGTAATAATACAGGTGCATTAGCACCTGGCGCATAAGGCGAAGGCAATTTCAGCAAAGAGACATTAAGGGATCTTCATCAAGATCTTTGCATTGTGGGGGTAACACAGGATAGCACCTATCTATTGCCATCCGATGCTGTCTATCCGAGACCTCAATTGCTCGATCCGTCTCATCATCTTTAAATTGCTGAGCAGCCTGTATAACTGTCATATCTTTCATTTTCCTATCTCTTTTTGCTTGTTTAATTTCTCTCTGTTTGGCTTCCTTACGCCAAAGGTGGAAAGAGTCAAACATTGCCAGCCGGGCTTTCCTTTTGAACAGATTTGACTCTAAATTATCTAATATATCAGGCTCAAAGCTACCATTTTGTGGCGACCATAATGTTATGTTATGTTATAAAGTTTTTGTATAGCGCCTATCACCGCCGGTCTCTAAGGGCTTAAACAGAGAGAACATAACATACTGTCACCCCGAAACCCTCTGCCATCTCTGATTAGGCCGGAAGTATTGCCTTTTTAAATAGGTACGTCTTCAGTTTCTTCCTGAAGGAAAATAGCTGTGAATCTTCCTTCAGACTGGCCGGTAGCTCATTCCAAAGTTGCGGAAGAATTACCGAGAAGGCTCTGCCTCCTTTCGTTTTTAGTTTAAATCTGGGTTGAGTCAGATTGGAGGCCTGACCTGAGCGCAAAGTTCTGCCGGGAACATACCTCCTCAGGCACTGCTTAATGTGCTCTAGGGCTTAACCAAAGAGTGCCTTATTGGCCACACAGAGACATTTGAACTGAACCCTGAGCTTCACAGGCAGCCAGTGCAGCTTTCGAAGGAGTGGGGTTGCATGTGAATTTCTCGGTAGAGAAAAAATCAGTCTAGCTGCGTCGTTCTGCACGACCTGCAGATTCCTCAGCAACTTCTGTGGCAGACCAAGATACAGAGCGTTGCCATAGTTTAGCCTCGAGATGACTGTAGCAGAGACGATGGTTTGTAGGGTGGAGGCTGAAAGAATAGGGGTCAACTTGCGTAATTGCATCAACACACCCGTGCAAGAGCCTACCACAGCCGAAACTTGAGGGGCCATGGTAAGATCTGCATCGATCTTTAGACCTAGACTTTTTACCACCGTACCGGGAGTAGGAGTTTTTCCTAATTCTGGGGGCCAGTACAGATCACCCCAAGGATTTGCCTGGTTGGTGAGAACCAGTAACTCCGTTTTCTCAGCATTCACCTTCAAGAGGTTGTTGGTCATCCAATTGACCGTGAATCTGAGCAAGTTCCTCACTGATTCCTGAGCCTCCCTGTATCTTCCAGCTGCACAAGCAGCTGAGTGTCATCTGCGTAATTAAAGATTTCACAATTCCTACGTATGAGCTCCTCCATCAGTGGTTGTAGGTAGATGTTAAAAAGTAAGGGGGAAAGTGCAGACCCCTGGGGCACACCCCATGTCACCTAACTAATCCCTGACAACTTGTCCCCCATCTGAACCCTCTGAGTATGTTCTGCAGGAAGGATTCTAGCCACTTGAGCGCCTCCATCTTTCTTTGTGTATCGGATCCATGCATCGTTAAAGGCAATGGGACCAACACCATGCTTAGAATAGAGCTCATAAGTGGGAGTTCCAACCGGAGGAAGCGGACATGACTCCTCAAGCCGGGAATCCCTAGTACAGCAAAAACAACAAAGTTTCCTAAATCCACTCAGACCAGGCATTTTAAGCACACTGATCCGTTTACTAACTTCGAGGAGTGAAAGCAAAGAACACAGTACAAATGTACTCACCCCTCGGCTTCGACTATTGCAATAGACGAATAACAAAAATCAAAAACAAAACAAAGAAGTGGGCGCTACCCACGAATACTTAACTAAATGGTCTTCTCACGCCAACGGAGGTCCGTCTAACGTCTCGCAATACCAATCATCACCAGAGGGTCCAAGGCAGGGTGGTAGTCAGGGCAGCAGTCATCAGCAGCCGTCGGAAAGGAGTAGCCACGCTGCAAAAGACCTTTGGTCCACTTCGACATACAGGGGTCGCTTGGCGTGGCTTGGGAATCCTCTGGAATTTTCTTGCGGGGCTACTCACGACCCTCGGGCTGAACCGCTACCACTGAAACCGCCCCACGTTGGGCGCCAATTGGAGAACCGGGCCTTATGGGCCGGGCGGCGCAGAGCACGCCTAAATCCCCAGATTCACCTGCCTTGTTACTGACAGAGACACTCCGTTGAGCGTGGAAGCCAGGTTTATTAGCTGCAGCTAAGCACAGTTGTCCTAGAAGTACATACAGGGTGTAAGTTCTAAGGAGACTGCCACTTCAGTCTGTGGCATACAATCTCTTATACTAAACACAGTTACAATATTCCACTTTGTACACACAAAACAAACCAATAGGAAAAGTTGGAAAACAAGCTATCAGATATCCCAGTATATGCCTCTTTCTCGGGCCCCGTATGTCACCCCTCCCAACAAATTAATCAGTGATGGTGTTCACAATCCCCTCTCGCAGGTGGCAGGACATGCTGGTGTGTCTCAAAGGATAATTGTGTAATAGGAGCATTAAAGGAGAGAATAGCGAAGGCCAGTCGGATAAGATAGTATGAGAGAAGAATAGGAGAGGGCAAATAGTCGGCTGAGACAGGGATCAATCGAACCAGTCATGGATTAGCAAACTCGGCCAGACCCTGACATCGGGTTTCATGAACAAAGACAATAGAGTTACTTTTTAACTGAAAGGGCACGTAGCAGCTGGAAACGCAAAAGCATCGCGTTCGCGGTGCCGCCTGAGTGAGGGCAACAAAAATGGCGACAGGACACAAAATGGCGGCTAGATAAGGGACGAAATCTGAAATCGCAGAACCTCAGTGGGACAGCTCGAATCCAGCTGCTGGTCATCATCGATGCCTCCTGGACCTCGTGGCTTCAGAGTCAAGCTTCACCTCTTCACATCTGAATCACCCGAAATCGGTGGGAATTTGTCTATCGTGTCCCTGGTCACTGGCAAGTGACCCAGACTCAGTCCCCTCTGCTTTCAGGTTCTTCACATCTTCGATCCAGGCTTGGATCACACTGGACACTTTCCTCTTCGACGGCAGCAGCACTTTGCAGCAGATCGTCATTGAAATCAATGACGATTCACAACACCAAAAGACACCTATGCAACCGGATTCCCTGGGTGAGGTAACTTGAGTACTCCGGTGCTCCCGTGGGTGTTAGCCCTAGAACCCCTCAAGTGTAAAGGGGTTTGCTCAAAGTCCCCTCCTATGTGTCCTTAATCTTTAAATTTCCAACCGCGACTTTCCCCATAGAAGATAATGGCGATTTGCAACTGTGTTCTCACACAGCATGCGTCCCCCGTGGGTCCCCTGTGTCACTACCTTGGGTGGTCCCTTGGGGTCCCAGCGATTCTACAGGCTCTAGGCCTTGTCTAGTCAAGTTGTGGTTCTTATACCACTTTATTGATATATGGTTTGGACCGCCCCTAGGGCCTAACGTATATTGTGCTAATTTACTGTGATACATTAAGTGTAACATATGTGCTTTGACCTCTAGCCTCATAAAGAGACTAGTAGGGTGTGTGTAGTATAAAGACATATATTTTATATGTATACCTGGTGTGGTTCTCCTTTCATTTAGCCATTCACAAGTTTATAGACTGGTAAAACAAGCTGCTTTACATTCCTTCAAGACTTAAGCTGAAGGCTTCTCTCCATAGCTACCACTAGTATATCTTTCAAATAAGGGTGTCTTAAACCTATCACCTCTAAGGGGTTGTTTGGACTGGTGCAAGGTGCCCACTATTACTAGTGGACAGCATATGCCAGCCCAACTTCTCACACCGCTCTATAGTGTGAATGCCACATTTTGATTTTGACATGTCTTGTTAGTTAGGTACCATCTTGTATTGTGTTATTGTGGACTCTGCACTAACAACCGTGGAATAGGAGGGGGCGGCAAATACCTGTATGTTGGTGGCAATGCTGTAGCAAGGGTGCCAGGACCCCTGATGTAAGCACAGGAAATAACCCCTCATTCCCTTACTTCAAAGGAAAAAATAGTATAAGTGGGTGCAGTGTGCCCCGGTGCCACTGCACTGGCTGCACTGTTCACTTTGCCCACTTCCATCAAATGTGATTGCCCCTCCAAGAAAGCAGAAGAGTTTCCACCATTTTGTGGCTCCAAAGTTCAATCCCTTCTATGCCAAGATGAATGTCCTACCCCCAACGTGGTTTGCAAAGCCAAGAACGAATGACAAACCTTTTACATAATCGGGGAGGAAGCCTTACTTGAAAACATCACTAAAAGCAAACCCTCAAAATAGTTTGCGGATTCTATTCTGCGTAACATTAACAGAGATCTTTACACTCCTAAGCACCTTTACTGGCCAAAACTGATGGAGCATCTTCGCTCAGTCAAGGATCATTCCCGGACTCCCACAAAACGGGCCCTGTCACCCACTTCTCAAGAAGCTTTTGTGGATGACTTCAACTTTCACTCTATCTCCAACCTGCCTTTTCTTGCAAAAATCATCAAAAGAGGAACTTGCCCAACACATCAATACAACCACCTTCTGGAGGATTCCACTCGGGCTTCAATCAAGGGTGAGACACTGGAACCGCGCTTCTCCACTTAGTCGCTCTTGAGAGGTTGATGATCTTCAAGTTCTAGATTCTGGCAGCTCCTGATACTTATCGATCTGTCAGCAGCATTTGATACCGCAAATCACCACAAACTTCTTGATATACTATGAAAAGAATTGGATGGGCATTGACAGCGTGTGCCCTAAAATGATGTGCACCTTCCTCATGGGTAGGACACAGAGGATCACTTTTGATAATCGTCTCTTTTCACCGAAGACAGTTGATCAAGGAGTCTCCTAGCGTTCCATCCTTGGTCCTACCCTGTGCAACTTCTACATCAACTACTAAGAAAGGAGGGGATCGCCTTCCACCAGTATGCAGGTGACACCCAACTCTACTTAAAAGTCCCATCCAGTAACAACATCTCTCATCTAGCCACCACTAAACTCCGTTCAAGACTGGTTCCCTTCTCACAACCTCAAAAGGACCTTTGCAAAACCCAATTCCTCCTTATTTACTCTTCGAATGTACTACTGAATATTCACACCTGGACCAATCAGCTATTTCAATCAGACATGTACACAGCGCCGCAAATCACCTGTTTGGGGCTTTAGGTGTTTGTAGCTCCTGTAAGGATGTTACTCATTCGAACATCCAGGTCTTTCCAGAATTGGTGGAGTGATGGGACAGACCTTAGGTGCCAGGGAAGGGTGTTCCATGTCTTGGCTGCCAGGCACGAGAAGGAGTGTTCACCGCTGTTGGCTCAACAAATCTGGGGGGTATCTGCAAGGAAGCGTGAGGCAGATCGGAGGTGTCTGATGTGTTTGTGGAAGGTCAGTTGTTTGTGGAGGTATGCTGGTCCTTCGTTGTGCAGGGCTTTGTAGGTGTGGGTCAGCATCTTGAACTGGCTTCTCTTCTGTATCTGGAGCCCCAGTGTTGTTTCCTGAGGTGGAGTGCGATGTGGGTCCTTCTAGGCAGGTCGATGATGAGTCTCGCTGCTGAATTCTATATTGTCTGAAGACTCTTCAGGAGGTGTGCCACGATTCCTACATAAAGTGTGATTCCGTAGTCCAGCCTTCTGGTGATGAGGGCCTGTGTGACGGTCATTCTGGTGTTGACTGGAGATGGTGTCTTGCGTGGTGAGGAGGTCCAATTGGGTGCGAAGGTGTTCCGGGTTTCTGTTCGTGGGTGTGGGCTGGTTGATATTGTCAGCGGTGGAGAGTTGGGGGTTCAATGTTCTTATAGATGGTGGAGATCTTGTTGTGGAATAAGTCCGTCGGAGTACTGCACAGTTCTGGCGAAGGTGTGATGTTGTTCTCAGTGGGACTGTAGAAATCTTTCACAATTGCAAAGAGTTCCTTGCTGTGGTTAGAACTGGCCTTAATGTGGCATGCTAGGGTGTTCTTTTTTGTTTCCTTCAAGAGATCGTGGCACTGTTTGAGGCCTGTCTTGAAGGTGGTGCGGTCTTCTGTTTTCCTGTTGGTGCGCCACTTTTTTTCTAGTTGGAGGCTTATGCAGTTTGCAACTTTGAATTCTTCGGTGACCCAGCTGGTTCTTTAAGTTGGTCCCTTGGTGTTGGCTGTTTTGGTGGGGGCAATTTTGTTAACACATTCGGTGAACCATTGGGAGAAGTTCTTTGCTGCTTGGTCAGGTCGGTGTTGGGAGGCGGAAGTCGAGAGCGATGTTCCACTAGTCATCTGATATCCTTTTCCAGTCTCTGCTTGTGGAGCTGTGGTGCACGTGCCTGGTTGGTTAGTCTTGAGATGGTGAAGTGGATGAGATAATGGTTGGTCCAGGTAAGCTATTTGGTGTGGTGGTATTTGACTTTGTTGCTGAAAATGAAGATGGGGTTTTGTGCCTCCTGTGATGTGGGTGGGGGCAGTGACCAGATGCTTGAGGCCAATGTCGTTCATGATTTTTCAGAAGGTCGGTTGTGTTGGCGTAGTCGAGGTGGAGGTTGTGGTCAACTAGGAGGATATAGCGCTAAGATTACATGTCGAAAGGGACTATGAGGTCCGGAATGGGGTTGCAAAAGCTGGGTCGTAGTCTGCGTGCAGTGAGGGTTGTGTGCGGTGAGGGGTTGTGTGCGGTGAGGGGTTGTGTGCAGTGATGGGTTGTGTGCAGTGATGGGTTGTGTGCAGTGATGGGTTGTGTGCAGTGAGGGTTGTGTGCAGTGAGGGTTGTGTGCAGTGAGCGTTGTGTGCATTGAGGGATGCGTGCAGTGAGGGATGCGTGCGGTGAGGGATGCGTGCGGTGAGGGATGCGTGCGGTGAGGGGTGCGTGCGGTGAGGGGTGCGTGCGGTGAGGGGTGCGTGCGGTGAGGAAGGGTGCGTGCGGTGAGGGATGCATGCGGTGAGGGATGCGTGGGGTGAGGGATGTGTGCAGTGAGGGGTGTGTGCAGTGAGGGGTGTGTGCAGTGATTGGTTGTGTGCATTGAGGTTTGTGTGCAGTGAGGGATGTGTGCATTGAGGTTTGCGTGCATTGAGGTTTGCATGCAGCGAGGGATGCGCAGTGAGGGTTGTGTGCAGTGAGCCTCAAAAATACAGACCGGCAAAGATGCAGTTGGTTTCTGTTTTAACAGGGAGATTTCTTCCGTCTTCCAGTCGATATGGAATGTTGAAGGTCCAAGATATATGTTGCAGAGTTTCGCCCAGCGTAATCTAAAGTCCTAGGGACTGGGGTTCTATCTTTATAGGAAAGATAGGGGATGGACTAACTCTAAACCCTCACCTATGGGAGGGCCAGGGGTGGGGGTGGTTACACCGCTTCCCCTTTGTCCAGTTTCGTGCCAGAGCTGGGGCTGAGTGCCCCAGCAACCGGTTTGAACCGGGCTATGCATGGAGCGCCTTGTGTGCCCCAGGCAGTGTCTAGAAGCATTCACTGAATGCAGACCTCCCTGCCCCAATATACAAAACCCTGTCTGGGGAGGTGCCAGCACCACCCTGGACAGGAAACCTAATGTCCATACCTCCCCTGCCGGAGTTTCGTCCACCAGCAGGAGGTCAGACTCGTGTCTGTGGCAGCAGCATCCATTTTGTGATTCTGAGGCTCTGTTTAACTTTAACTGGGTAAAGCAGTAACTACATGTCTTCTCATTCTATAAGGGTGGAATGCTACCCCCGCTGCCAGAGTTGACGGGGGGTAATATTCCAAAGTGTTTGACACCTTACACGACCTGTTTTGATAAAGCCAAACCAAAGTTAGCATTAACCGCGAGGATTATAATGCACTTAAGAGTATATGATATGGCTATATCATAGAACAGCTATAAGGAGATGGTTCTGAAAGCTGCAGAGGGGCTCAGCTCATGCTAGGGCACCCTCTCACACAAAACCAAGGACTCTGCCTCCAGGATTGTCAAGGCCTGCCAAAGGAGTGACTTCTATCTGAGTAAGGGGTGATTACAATACCTTACCCAGGCTGTAGTTACAGACCTGTGGTGTCAGTTCGGAAGGCCAGCCTGGGGTGGCATAATACATGCTGCCGCCCCTGGTAGGCCTTGGGTGCACCTATGCCCTGGGTACCTAAGGTACACTATACAGGGGCTCAGAAGGGTGACCTAGTAACTAATCTGGAATCAGTACATAGTATCAATTTAGAGAGAGAACAGCTAGGCTGTGGGCCACAGCCATACTAAAGTAAAAAAAACAGTGAATCACAGCAAAAAGTGGGGGTAACCATAGGAAGCAGACCTCTCTTACAACCACCATGTGAAAAACCATAAGCCAAGATGCAAAAAACATATGTGCAATACATTGTGCAGAGAGTAAATATTGTTTATAAACTCTACTTACAAAAATGAAACCTCTATGTGAATAGGGGCAGATTTACAACTTCTGGCGCATCACTGCAAATCATCAGGGATGCGCCAGAACAGATGCGTCACGCAATCCCCCCCCTTGCACCACCACGCATTTACAATGTGGCGTACGGGCGGCGCATTGCTGGAGTCACGTCGCAAGTGCGACGCAACTCCTGCAATGCACAGGGGCCGCCCATACTTAACATGGTGCGTCACTCCTTATGCCTGCTTCATGTAGGCATAAGGATTTGATGCAGCAGCGTTGTAAAACTGACTGCATCAGTTTTACGGGGCTTTCCTGCGAGGGAACGCCCACACTGCGACAGAACGCCCACATGAAACCTGACGCAGGTTTCTTGTGGCACAGGGCTTTACAATGTGACGCATCTACCTAGATGCGTCACGATGTAAATAATTTGCAATGTACCACATGGTTTACGCCGCTGCTGCGTCACAAAAGTGATGTAACGCCAGCGTAAAAGTGTCGCAAGGGGCTTGTAAATCTGCCCCTTGGTGTCATTTAAACATGCTATACAGCCAACATAATCTATTATTCCATATTTTAGTTCTAGCCTATATTCCTCCTGTAACATGATTATCGTGTTTCAAGCGCTTCAGTGGACCAGACGGACAGCTCCAAACTGGACCTCCTTGCACAAGTGAAACTAATCGCCTTTCTTTTCAAAGTGCGATGTAATTGGCCCTAACTAACTACATGCTTCCACCCAACGTGCAATAGTGAAAATAGAAACGCCCGCAATAGTATAAAATAACAACAATGCAAGTCAATAAATTCATTATTGCCACAACATAAATAAAACCTAAATAACAAAGAAAAAAAAACACTAATATAAAATTGTGTACATCATGAATGAAATTAAATTTCACCAGCACCTAAACACGACGTTCTCTTTAATTATATGGTTTAGGATTTGTACACACTATGCGCGCCTCCTACATCCAGCTATGTCTCTAGACACGAGCTCTATAGTCCGACAAGAGTCACCGTCTGGCAGTATGGCGTCATGGTGTGGTGGCTATGTTGGGCGCTGTCCTATTCCACCAGCCGCGCCCTCACAGCATCAGGTACACTCATTAAAACTTAGCTGCATAGTTTTTGAACTACGTGCATAGCGCAAGTTTGTTACCAAACCAGGATCTGGTTGATGATTCACACCGGCGCAAATCTGTCTGCCATAAGGTTGTGTGAAGTAGCACAACTAATTTGAACATCAAGAGGATTACTAGGTAATGGTAACAGTTGAAGCAATACTCATGTGTTCCAGCAATAAATAGCTAAAGATGCTATGAGTACTGTTGTTATTAATATGTACCTCTATTTTGTAGGTCTAACCCAATGAACCAGATGACATCTGACCCATAGACCCAGACGAAGGTTGCATGATCGAACATTGTGTATCAAGGCTCTGATACACACTTGCAGCTAATCTTAGGGCCCACTTTTCCACCACGCCGGCAATCCGACCTGCAGAAAAGCAGCGGACGGTCTTTCCACCGCCCACGGTGACCCTCGACATACTAATATGGCGGGGGTGACACAGGGATATTTGGCAGGCGGATCGCCAAGGCCGGCCCGGCGGTGGTGATCCTCCAGAGATCCTAATAGGCCCCTTAAAATCTATTTGCCACAGCTGCTTTGCAGGTAAATGCCCTCAGATCCACTCAGAATGGGTAACCAGATAGTTGGTGTGGGAACGCAGTACCCCAGATCAGGACTCAAGAATTGTGGCTTGCTGACTTGTCCTGAGACTGTGAAGCCTCCGAGAACCCTGAAGCACCTCCAGCCTTTGACAAATTGCTGCGACCCTCCATTGGAATAGAGGAGCTACTCTCCTGCAGCTTGCATTCACCGAACCACAAAGTCTGGGTTAGCATCTGCTGCTCTCATGACTCTGATGCAGCATCCAAGCAAGACGAGTCAGATCTGTCCCTTCACCATGTGGGAAGACACCAGGACCTACCGGAGCCATGCTGTACCAATTCCCTGGGTACTGGACCCTTTACACCGAATACCAAGAAGAAAGAGTCAAATCGAAACTTCAACGACACAGGACGCAGACACCTGTTGAGGGACATCAAGACCCCTGAGAGCTGGAATCGCTTCTGCAACCTGCCTGCCCCTGACTGCGTTGACCATCTTGATGCATGATGCTTGGTTGCGCTCCGCACCCAGCCCGCCTGGCCTGGGCAATGACAGACATGCTGCCATGGTCATGAGACCTTTGTGACCTGCTCCTGACATGTAGTGGAAAGATGAAACCACCGGGTGGCACTGTTGCATAACGTGAATTCACTGCTTGACATCACCTTCTTCAAGATAACATGCAGAGGAAAGATGAAACCACCGTATTCACGGCTTGACCAAACCTTCTCCAACATGACATTTAGTGGAAAGATGAAACCACCGGGTGGCTTTGTTGTATAAAATGTATTCACAGCTTGACAGGATCTTCTTCAAGATGACATGTAGTGGAAAGATGAAACCACCGGGTGGCGATGTTGTACAACATATATTCACTGCTTTACAGGATCTTCTTCAAGATGACATGTAGTGGAAAGATGAAACCACCGGGTGGCGCTGTTGTATAACATGTATTCACTGCTTGACAGGATCTTCTTCAAGATGACATGTAGTGGAGAGATGAAACCACCGGGTGGCGCTGTTGTCTAACATGTTTTCACTGCTTGACAAAACCTTCTCCAAAATGACATGCAGTGGAAAGATGAAACCACCGGGTGTCGCTGTTGTATTAAATGTACTCACTACTTAACAGGATCTTCTTCAAGATGACATGTAGTGGAAAGATGAAACCACCGGGTGGCGCTGTTGTATAACATGTATTCACTGCTTGACAGGATCTTCTTCAAGATGACATGTAGTGGAGAGATGAAACCACCGGGTGGCGCTGTTGTCTAACATGTTTTCACTGCTTGAAAAAACCTTCTCCAAAATGACATGCAGTGGAAAGATGAAACCACCGGGTGTCGCTGTTGTATTAAATGTACTCACTACTTAACAGGATCTTCTTCAAGATGACATGTAGTGGAAAGATGAAACCACCGGGTGGCGCTGTTGTATAACATGTATTCACTGCTTGACAGGATCTTCTTCAAGATGACATGTAGTGGAGAGATGAAACCACCGGGTGGCGCTGTTGTCTAACATGTTTTCACTGCTTGACAAAACCTTCTCCAAAATGACATGCAGTGGAAAGATGAAACCACCGGGTGTCGCTGTTGTATTAAGTGTATTCATTGCTTAACAGGATCTTCTTCAAGATGACATGTATTGGAAAGATGAACCTACGGGGTGGCGCTGTTTTATAACATGTATTCACTGCTTGACAGGATCTTCTCCAAAATGACATGCAGTGGGAAGATGAAACCAATCAATCAATCAATCAAGAATTTGTAAAGCGCGCTACTCACCCAGTAGGGTCTCAAGGCGGTGGGGGGGGGGGGTCCGTTACTGCTCGAAAAGCCAGGTCTTAAGTTTTTTTCTGAAGGAGAGGTGGTTCTGGGTCAGCCTTAGGTGGATGGGGAGGGAGTTCCATGTCTTGGCCGCAAGGAAGGAGAAGGATCTTCCTCCAGCGGTGGCTCTGCGGATGCGTGGTACGGCGGCGAGGGCGAGGCTGACTGATCGTAGCTGGCGGGTGGGTGTGTAGAAAGTGAGGCGGCTGTTGAGGTACTTCGGTCCCATGTCGTGGAGAGCCTTGTGTGCGTGGGTGAGGAGTCTGAACGTGACCCTCCTGTTGACGGGGAGCCAGTGCAGGTCTTTCAGGTGGGTCGAGATGTGGCTGTGGCGAGGGATGTCCAGGATGAGTCGTGCGGAGGCGTTCTGTATGCGCTGGAGTTTTTTCTGTATTTTGGCAGTAGTTCCCGCATAGAGGGTGTTCCAGTAGTCCAGTCGGCTGGTGACGAGTGCCTACGTGACTGTCTTCCTGGTTTCGGTGGGGATCCATCGGAAGATCTTACGGAGCATGCGCAGGGTGTTGAAGCACGATGACGATACGGCATTGACTTGTCTGGTCATCGAGTGGGAGGAGTCCAGGATGAAGCCCAGGTTTCGCGTGTGGTCCGTTGTCTTGGGGGCGGTGCCCAGGGCAGGGGGCCACCAGGCGTCGTCCCAGGCGGAGGGGGATGACCCCAGGATGAGGACTTCCGTCTTGTCTGAGTTCAGTTTCAGGCGGATGTTCGTCATCCACTCGGCGACGTCTTTCATCCCTTCGTGTTGGCTGGTGGTGGCGGGGTCGTTGGTGAGGGAGAGGATCAGCTGGGTGTCGTCGGCATAGGAGATAATGTTGATGTTGTGTTGGCGTGCGATGGCTGCGAGGGGGCTCATGTAGGCGTTGAAGAGGGTGGGGCTGAGTGAGGATCCTTGTGGTACTCCGCAGATTACTTCGGTGGCCTCGGATCTGAACGGGGGGAGGCGGACTCTCTGGGTTTTTCCGGCGAGGAAGGAGATGATCCACTCCAGAGCCTTCCCTTGGATTCCAATGTTGTTGAGGCGCTGTACTAGGGTGCGGTGGCAGACAGTGTCAAACGCCGCGGATAGGTCCAGGAGGATGAGGGCTGCTGTTTCTCCGTTGTCGAGCAGGGATCTGATGTCGTCGGTGGCTACGATGAGGGCGGTCTCGGTGCTGTGGTTGGCTCGGAAGCCGGACTGCGAAGAGTCGAGGGATCCGTTTGTCTTGAGGAAGGCGGCGAGCTGTCTGTTGACGGTCTTCTCGATGACTTTGGCAGGAAAAGGGAGGGGCGAGATGGGGCGGAAGTTCTTGAGGTCGGTGGGGTCCTCTGTTGGTTTCTTCAGGAGGGCGTTGAGCTCGGCGTGCTTCCAGCTCTCCGGGAAGGTGGCGGTGTTGAAGGAGATGTTGATGATGTCCCGGAGTTGGGGTGAGATGATGGAGTCGGCCTTGTTGAAGACGTGGTGGGGGCAGGGGTCGGTTGGTGATCCGGAGTGGATGGTGTTCATCGTGTGGGTGCTGTCTTCGGTGCTGACCGGGGTCCAGGTGCAGAGGGTGGTGGTGGGGGGCGTTGGTTCGGTGGTATGGTACGTGGTCTGTGCGCTGAAGCTGTTGTGTATGTCGGTGATCTTGCGGTAGAAGAAGGTGGCGAGAGAGTCGCAGAGGTCTTGCAAGGGTGTAATGTTGTTGTTTACGGCGTTGGGGTTGGAGAACTCTTTGACGATGCTGAAGAGTTCCTTGCTGTTGTGGGTGTTGTTGTCCAGGCGTTCTTTGAATGTTGTCCTTTTGGTGGTGCGGATCGGCTGGTGGTGTTTGCGGGTGGCGTTCTTGAGGGCAGTCATGTTTTCTGTGGTCTGGTCGTGGCACCAGGTTTTTTCAAGGGTGCGGCAGTTTTTCTTGGATGTTTTGAGTTCGTCGGTGAACCACGAGGCTTTCTTGCTGCCGGGTCTGCTGGGAGGGTTCTTCAGTGGTGCGAGGTCGTCGGCGCAGTTGGTGAGCCACTGTGCGAAGGTGCGGGCTGCTTCGTTGGGGTCCGTTGCGCTGGCGGGAGGGCTCAGGCTGAGGGAGGTGGTGAGCTGGTCGGCGGTGATCTTGCTCCAGCTCCTGCGGGGAACCTGTTGCGGGTGGTGGTGGGTCGTGGTTCTTCTGAAGCTGAAGTGGACGCAGCTGTGATCCGTCCAATGAAGTCCAGTGGAGTGGCTGAAGGAGATGTGTTTGCTGGAGGAGAAGATGGGGTTGAGTGTGTGGCCAGCGTAGTGGGTGGGGGTGTTCACCAGTTGCTTAAGTCCGAGGATGGCGAGGTTGTCCAGCAGGGTGGTGATGTTGGTGTCATTGTTTTTCTCCAGGTGGAAGTTGAGGTCCCCTAGGACGATGTAGTCAGCGGAGGGGAGGGTGTGCGGGCTGATGAAGTCTGCGATGTCTTCGCTGAATTGGGAGCGTGGTCCCAGGGGTCTGTAGATGAGGGTGCCTCTGAGGGTGGCACGGGTGGAGCTGTTTTATAACATGTATTCTCTGCTTGACAGGATCTTCTTCAAGATGACATGTAGTGGAAAGATGAAATCACCGGGTGGCGCTGTTGTATAACATGTGTTCACTTCTTGACAGGATCTTCTTCAAGATGACATGTAGTGGAAATATGAAACCACCGGGTGGCGCTGTTGCATAACATGTATTCACTGCTTGACAGGATCTTCTTCAAGATGACATGTAGTGGAAAGATGGAACCACCGGGTGGAGCTGTTTTATAACATGTATTCACTGCTTGACAGGATCTTCTTCAAGATGACATGTAGTGGAAAGATGGAACCACCGGGTGGAGCTGTTTTATAACATGTATTCACTGCTTGACCAAACCTTCTCCAACATGACATACAACAGCGACACCCGGCGGTTTCATCTTTCCACTACATGTCATGTTGCTGCTTCATTTTTTATCACTTCAATAACTCTGAGGGCATACGCGCCCAGTTCAAGGCATATGTTGCAGAACCTGTTGCAGAGAATCACAATCTTTAGGTGCACCAGTATAGGCAAGGAAAGCTATGTCAGTGGCCAGAGTTAGCAAATTGTGTACTGGCTATTTTTGCGCTGCCTGTTTAAAAGTGCCAATGTTGAGAGGGCCTTTTCACAGATAAAAGTTTACGTGGGAAGGAAAAACCAAGCGTGCATGACCAAAGACAAACTGAACAAGTATTGTATGGTGTACTACAATAAGTTTGATTTGTAAAAATGTGTTTGGACCTTATATACACTGTACATTCACTGTCTATATACCATGCACTATCAGTGCATAACGAAAGCAATAATAAAAGAAAAAAGTTCCCAAAACACTGGAAAACACTGTTTCTGTTGTTTTTAAAGGTGCAAAACTGTGTAATCACTTAAGGTATTGAAATCACATGAAAACACTGAAAAGAACCCACCAGAATTTAGCTAAAATAGAAACTGAAAACAGGAAAGCCTAATTTATGGCACTTATCATGGACCACACAAAACAATATGGTGCAAATACTGCCGAGCACAAAGAGCATACTTTTTGCAACCCACAAAAGCCAAGGGAGCGGCACGTACCAAGACCCTGTTTTCCCGCTTGTTGATGGTGATGACTCGGCTCTCCACCGGTGCATTCTCACAGCCGTCCTGCTAGATGCTGATGTCGGCGATCTCTGGGAAGTCGAAGAAGAGATGCCACTTCTGCAGAGAGAGCAGAACTTGGTGTTTGAGGGGTGAAGACAAGGTTGAAAAATGCAGTGTCACAGATAGGAAATGCTTCTGGTTCACCCACATTTGTGGTTCCTCCCAGGAAGTTGCCGGGGGATTGGGTCTGATTGGCTGCTAACGACTTCACAGGATTGAATGCCTCAGCCCAGAATGCTCTACCATGATTAGGACAAATTACTGCACCCTGCACTGCTCTCCACCTTTTCCCTTGCTCCCGGCAGCAGATAAACCGGGTGGTTGTCACCCTGTCTACACCACCGTACTTTACCCTACAGAACTCCTGGTTACCTGCCCACAAGGGTTGGTGCTCAGACTTCTTCACCATCCATCTGCAACCACATGCAAGCTCAAACACCCTTGTTCCTTTATTGCTCCTTGCAGGTTCCCAAGCCCTAAGGCCCGCCCTGTGTGCAACATCATCAACCACCCTAGATCCGGACCTTACACCACCAATGAGCAAGCCAACAGACCCTGGTGCTGAGAGACAGGAGTACATTCCTAGGTTAGAACTGTTCAAGGGTCTGTGACCTTGGCCCCCATGGTGACACTGCACAAAGGAGTTTGTGCTTGACCATTTCTTACCAGGTACATGAAATACACAACTGTTCATTCATATTTCTTTGTTCCTGCTTGATTGGCAGTGATAAATATAAATGATACATTTGCCATTGAATATAGGCTGGAACTGAATTTTCTTCTATGCACAGTGGGTGCTGTGTCTAGTTCCATCACAACTTGTGTAATCCAGAGTCTGTAAAAATCACAGTGAGACATAGTCGCCTACTATGAGCGGCACACGAAGGTGGTCACCTCAGTACCAACTCACTCGGAGATACCTAAACTGGACCTTCTCCAACCATGCCAGGTTGTGGGTACTAACTTTGCACTAGACACCCGGAGAGAGGAGAGAAAATGGTAAAGTCTTGTTCACAACATCTCAGTACAAGGTTATCCCTGCATCTTCCAACGATGCTGTCAAGTCTCACGGTGCCCCATACATCAATCAGTGATACACACCTTCTCTGATCTCTCATGTTTTTCTCTTTCCCTCCCTTTTCCTCTCGTCCTCTCTCTTCACTCTTTTTATTTCTTTTTCTCACTGAGTGCCTCCCTTTATTTTCCTCTCATTCTCCCCTTGCCCAGACTAAAAGGAGTCCTTCTTCCTGTGTCTCCGGGGACATGTTCTCACCCATGTGGCCCTTACTCACCCCCTCTGCCCACCCTCTCCCTTTGCTTGGTTAATTGCGATTCTCCTATTACCATGACCAGAGAATCTGGATTTCATTAAAGACACGGAGGCTAACATTATGCATACAACTTTTAATGCAGTCCAAGCATAGCCGCATATGTCACAAAGCAAAGTTCCAACTTAGAATACAAGAACCAACAATAGCAAGTATCACTAGGCAATCAGCCTCTTTTAAATGTGGTGACAAAGGAAAGGAAAAGTCCAATAAGCTCCAGAGTAACATCAAAATTGAAGAAGAAGAAAGAATACATCGAAAACATCATCCATTCATGAGTGATCCAAAAGATGGAAGATTCATCCAGAAAGATTATCTGAAAAGAAAAGAAAGGATGTTAATAAATCCTATCATTAAGAAAGCACATTTCTGCGAAAGGAAAGAATGTCAGCTAAAAGTAAATAAGCATGTAACAAACTTTTCCTGTAAAGAAAAGAGCATATTAAATCATCTAATCAACCACCCAGGGAAAGGGTGGGAGGGATAATGTTAGCCTCCGTGTCTTTAATGAAATCCAGATTTTCTGGTCATGGTAATAGGAGAATCGCAATTTCATTACAAGACCGAAGGCTACCATTATGCATGTTGGTAGCCATGTAACACAACATCAGACATATGAGATACAGGTTTGCAATAATGATGAACAAAGGTTCTAGAATTAGACCAATCAGCTGCTTTAAGAATATCATCTAACTTACCACCTGACCAGAAAGACTTACTGGCCATTGCGCCTCTAATAGAATGCGGTTTAAAAATATTTAGATCAATTCCAGCAAGGTTCATGACTGTCTTAACCCATCTAGCAATAGAGGGGGAAGAAATTCCTCTATGGGGTTTAACAAAAGAAATAAGTAATTGAGAAACGTCCAAAGGACGAAGAGAATTCATTCTAATGTCATATTCTATCATACATTGAACAACACAGAGTTTAGTACAACTATCAAAACGAGGATAGAAAATAGAATCAGACATAGTCTTAGTTCTTCTATGTATTTCAAATTTAACTCCGAACATATCATAAGATCTATAAGAAATATCGAGAGCTTTAACATCAGAGACTCTCCTGCATGAAATTAAACAAAGAAGAGTAGCTAGTTTAATTGAAAGATTCTTCCGATTAAGGAGAGAATTAATAGGCCAACTGCAGAAAAGCTGGAGAATTAAATTAACAACCCATAGAGATTGATATCTAGGTCGAGGAGGTCTTCTAAGTCTAATACTTTTAAGAATTCTGCAAATAATAGGATTTTTACCTACCGTTTTATTGTTAATTAGAGAGTGTCTGGCAGAAATAGCAGATCTAAAACAACTGAGAGATCTGTAACTTAATCCTCTATCGAATTGTTCTCCGAGAAAATTGACTATATCAACAATAGGTGCCTCCACGGGACCCAAGTCCCTTTCCAAGCACCAACGTGACCAGACTTTCCAAATGTTGTTGTACCTGTAATGAGTCCCAGGGGCCCAGGACTCTCCAAGGAGAGTGGAAGCTGTTGACGAAAGTCTTGCGAGAACGTTAGATCTCCTGACACCTTCCAGGCAAGAAGGTTCAAAATCCCTGTCTGTATAAGAGGGTGAATATGACCGTTTACGTCTGTGAGAAGATCTGTCAGAGGAGGAATTAGGAAGGGAAAATCGTAAGTTAGTTCCAGAACTGTTGGGAACCACGCTTGAGATGGCCAGAAGGGAGTTATTAGGACAATTGAGGATTGTTCTTGTCTCAGTTTCTGAAGAAGCCTCTGAATCATTGCGAATGGAGGGAAGGCATAAGCGTTGATCCCTTTCCAAGATTGGAGAAAAGCATTCGCTGCTAGAGCACCAGGATCGGGCATCCAGCTGAAATAGGAAACCAATTGGGTCGTTAACCTACTCGCAAATAGATCTATTTGGAAAGGGCCCCAGAAATGATTGAGTGAGTTGAAAACAGAAATGTTGAGTTTCCAATCGCTGTAATCCAAGATAAATCTTGAATTCCAATCTGCGCAAAGATTGGATTTCCCGGGAAGGTATTCTGCTCTGAGAGAGATTTTGTGTTCTAGGCAGAAAAACCAAAGCTTTTTTGCTAGATTGGAGAGGTCTTCTGACTTGGTCGCTCCTAAGCGGTTTATGTACGCTACAGCAGACATGTTGTCCATTTTTAGTATAACCGATCTTCCTTGAAGAAAATGTTTGAAGCTCATTAGAGCATAAAGACCTGCAGTTATTTCTAGATAATTGATATGGTGCAGAGATTCTTCTTGCGACCAAATTCCTCCCGTATTCTGGTTCTGAAGACAAGCACTCCAGCCATGAAGGCTGGCATCTGATTCTAGAATAAAATCTGGTGCTGAACCAAAAATCGCTCTCCTATTCCATGCATCTAGATTGTCTAACCACCAAGTTAGTTCTAGGATCGCTTCTTGGTTTAAGGAAATACGGTCTCCGTACCAAAGGCCCGACCTGAGAGCCCTTGCTTTTATTCTCTGAAGGGCTCGATAATTCAGTGGTCCCGGAAAAATGGCCTGAATGGAAGAAGATAGAAGGCCTAAAAGTCTGGCTAGTTCTCTCAGGGAGAGATTTTTTTGTTTCAATACATGTCTTATCTCCTTTCTGATTTTGGTAATCTTTTTGCGAGGGAGAAGGAAAAGACATTTTGTTGTGTCTACTGTGAAACCCAGGAACTCCATCTTCTTTGAGGGAACCAGAATAGATTTTTCTCTGTTTATGATAAAACCCAGATTTTCTAAAAGGTCCATAACTGTCTTGAGATCTTTGATGATCTGAGTATAATCTTGAGAAAGAATCAGGACGTTGTCTAAGTAAATGATGAGACAAATCCCCTTTTCTCTTAGACATGAGACAACTGTTCTCAGTAACTTGGTGAAACACCAAGGGGCAGAGGAGAGGCCGAAAGGCAGAGCCAGAAATTGAAAGAGATGGTTTTTCCAAAGGAACTGAAGATAGGGTTGGTGATCCTTTGCCATGGGAATTGTAAAGTAGGCGTACTTCAGGTCCAATTTGACCAACCAGTCGCCTTCTAGTAAGAGGTCTCTTAGAAGATGGATGCCCTCCATCTTGAAATGCCGATAGACAAGGAATTTGTTGAGTTCCCTGAGATTTATTACCGGTCTCCAACCCTTGTCTTTCTTTTCCACAAGGAATAAAGTACTTATGAATTTCATGAATTCCATAGGAACTTCTGAAATTGCCCCTTTTTTTAGCATTGAGGAAATTTCCTCTTCTATAATTTTTTCTTGGTCTAGTGTGAGGGGAATCGGTGTTGTATGAGAGTTCTGGAAGGGAATCTGGATGAAATCTATTGAGAAACCAAGAACGGTGTTTAGAACCCAAGGGTCTTGTGTAATACTTCTCCAATTGTTGTAAAAGAACTTCAGTCTTCCACCCACTTTTAGATTGGAAGAAAGGGGAGGGGAAGGAGTACTCACTTTGAGGGGAAGATTCGGCAGGTGCTCCTCTGGCTCGGAATCCTCTCGAGCCGAAACCTCTTCCTCTGGGTGGATAGAACTGTGGTTGGTTGGATGGTTGTTAACCTCTACCAAAATTTCCTCTGTTTCTTGGGAAGGGGCGTTTATTAAAGCAGCCGGAAGATTGCCCCCTTCTTCCGGCCCTTCCAAAAAGGTTACTGTTGTAATTGAAAACTTTTTTCATATTTTGGTGCGCTTTATCCAAAGCTGTAAAGGTCGATACATATTTACCCAGGCTTCTTATTAAATCTTCTCCAAAAAGTAAACCTTTTGGATTGATAGAGGTTTCTTTTTCAGCCATATCGGTTAGTTTGGGGCTGATTTTGGTAAGAACCACCCTTCTTCTTTTGCAATTAAGTCCTGCATTTGCATTTCCTAGGAGGCCAGAGCCCTTTGACTCCAACCGCGAATGGAATGTGTATCAAGAGGACAACCATTAAGGTAACTTTCCTCAGCTGCGTCAATTATTTTTGTTAGAGGACCTAGGATGTCAAGGACTTTATCCTGGCAAATCTTAAGTGATCTTTCTAGACCTTTGCGTGGGTCTCTTCCTAGTTTAAAAAGATAGGTAATCAATTATGGGTCAAGGTTCGGAGTTTGATAAACTTTACCTTCAATAGAAGGTCTGTTACACTCCGCCCTTAAGAGATTGCGAGTCTCTCTCTCTAATGGGTTCCTAATCCATTTGGTTATGAATTTGGATATGTGCTCGTGTGGGGTCCACTCAGAGCTCCTAGGCTGAGTATATGGAGAGAGCATCCAAAAACCTGGAGGCCAGCCAAGAATTACAGAAAGCTTGGCATGACCAAAAGACTGTTCTGGTCTGGTTGAGTACCAGCCAGGGCAGAAGGTGTGGGTGTTGGACCCAGTGGGCCCAGCAGCACTCCAGGACAAATGGACTGGACCCTACCCTATCATTGAGAAAAAGGGAGACGTCACCTATGTGGTTGACTTTGGAACCCCTAGGAGCCCCCACAGGGTGCTCCATGTAAATCGTTTGAAAGCATTTGTTGACAGGGAGGACATGAGTCTCCTCATGGCCACAGATGGGGAACAGGAGAAAGAGAGTGACCCTCTCCCAGACCTGCTTTCCCAGAACACTGATGATGGTTCAGTTGATGGAGTTGCCTTGGCAGGCAGCCTCACTGAGCAGCAACAGGTGGACTGCAGACAGGTGTTGCAGGCCCACAGGCATATGTTTTCACTCACACCCAGTCAAACTAACTGGTGCACCCATGAGGTGGACACAGGTGACAGTCTGCCTGTGAAGAATAAGATCTACAGGCAACCTGACCATGTCAGGGATTGTATAAAGGCTGAGGTGCAAAAGATGTTGGAGCTTGGAGTGATTGAGCCATCAGAGAGCCCATGGGCTAGCCCAGTGGTCCTTGTGCCAAAACCTCATACCAAAGATGGGAAGAGAAAAATGAGGTTTTGTGTGGACTACAGAGGTCTCAATGCTGTCACTAGGACAGATGCTCATCCCATTCCAAGAGCAGATGAGCTCATTCATAAATTGGCTTCTGCCAAGTTTCTGAGCACATTTGATTTGACAGCTGGCTACTGGCAGATCAGGTTAGCTGAAGAGTCAAAAGCCAAAACAGCATTCTCTACCCCTAGTGGACATTATCAGTTTGTGGTAATGCCCTTTGGTTTGAAGAATGCACCTGCCACCTTCCAAAGGTTGGTGAATCAAGTCCTTGCTGGGTTGGATGACTTTTGCGCAGCATATCTAGATGATATTGCTGTCTTTAGCTCCACCTGGGAGGATCACCTGATCCACCTGAAGAAGGTTCTGGAGGCCCTGCAAAAGGCAGGCCTGACTATCAAGGCTACCAAGTGCCAGATAGGGCAGAGCAAGGTTGTGTACTTGGGCCACCTAGTAGGTGGGGGTCAAGTTCAACCATTGGAGAGCAAGATCCAGACCATACAGGACTGGGCTCCTCCAACTACTCAGACACAAGTCAGAGCCTTCTTGGGCCTGACTGGGTATTACAGAAAATTTGTGAAAAACTATGGGTCCATTGTGACACCATTGAATGACTTGACATCCAAGAAGATGCCCAAAAACGTTCCGTGGACAGTTAGCTGTCAAAAGGCATTTGATGACCTGAAGAAGGCCATGTGCTCTGCACCTATCCTGAAGAGTCCTGACTACTCCAAACAGTTCATTGTACAGACAGATGCTTCTGAGTTGGGGGTGGGAGCTGTGCTTTCACAACTTAATCAAGATGGTCAAGACCAGCCCATTGCTTTTATTAGCAGAAGGCTAACCCCCAGGGAGAAACGTTGGTCAGCTATTGAGAGGGAGGCCTTTGCTGTGGTTTGGGCCCTGAAGAAGTTGAGGCCGTACTTGTTTGGTACTCACTTCCTAATTCAGACAGACCATAAGCCCCTCTTGTGGCTAAATCAGATGAAGGGTGAAAATCCCAAACTGCTCAGGTGGTCCATTTCCCTACAGGGGATGGACTTTACAGTGGAGCACCGCCCAGGGACTGACCATGGTAATGCAGATGATCTCTCCTGGCACCTCCACTTAGAACATGAAGACTTACCTGGTCAAGGTTAAGTTTAATGTCCCTGCGTTTGGGGGGGGGGGTTGTGTAGGAGAGTAGGGTCTGCTATCCTATGGTCACCCCAATTTTTGCTTTTTGCTTCACTGGTTTTCGACTTACTGAGGCTGTGGGCCTGCTAATCAGACCCCCAGCCTGCTGTTCTCTCTCTAAATTCATAATACATGTGCTATAGGTACATACCACAATTGGAAATGGACTCCTTGTCAGCCCCTGTACCATGCACCATAGGTGCTCAAGGCATAGGTGCCACCAAGGCCTACCAGGGGCTGCAGCATATCTTTTGCCACCCCTGGCTGGTTCTTAAATTGACACAACTGGCTGATCACTCAGCTGGGGCAAGTTGGTGTAATCACCCCTTGCTTAGATATAGTATACCTATATCTAAACCTATATCTGGACACATATAAACCTGTGAGTCACTCCTATGGAAGGCCTTATCAATCCTGGAGGCAGAGTGCGTGGTTTAATGTGAGATGGAGCTCGAGCATTAGCTGAGCCTGTCTCCAGCTGTCGGGAACAACTCCCTAAGCTGGTTCCGGGATAATGCCAAACCATATACTATTAAGTGCCTTATAATCCTCGCGGTTATATAGCAACTTAGGTTTGGCTTAGTTCTGGTGACGGGGGTAGCATTCCACCCCTCTAGAGGGAGAAGACATGTTACTTCACTGAAACGCGGTTGATTTCTAACAGAGCCTTAGATCCACAAAATGGATGCCTCTGCCACAGACACAGGCCTGACCTCCTGCTGCTGACCGAAACTCAGCAGAGGAGGCCTGGACAAAGGGTTTCCTGTCGCAGGGCGGTGTTACACCACCCCAGACAGGAGATAGTGGATTGAAGCAGGGAGGTTTGAAAGAAACCAGACACTGCCTGGGGAGCACAAGTCTGGCCCTTGCATAATTCGGCCAAACCGGTTCTGAGGCACACCAGCCCCAGTCCCAGTGCGGCCTGGATCAAAGGAAAGGGGTGTATCCACCCCCTTCCTCGGTCCCACCCATTGGAGGGGACCTAGCAGGTAATCCAGCCCACCAGATTCGAATAAGAGTGGGAGCAGTGCCAATGCAACTCAGATTATCCTGACGAAACATAAGAAACGAAACTCTGGACCCTTCGACATCCTACTCAACATAGAAGACTGAAGAATCTCCCTTGTAGTCAAGGATGACCACCCTGTGCAAACAGGCACCATCCAGCACCTAGACATCTGCTTTGTTGCAGTTCAGGCCGGAACTCGAGGTACAGAGATCGACAAGATCAAGCTTGCCTGCCTTCCCACTGCCCGATCCACAGTCCCTGCAGAGCTGAGACCCGTGGAGGCGACTGGAAGTGTAGGGCACACCATCTTGAAAAGACCACGAGACGCTGACCGTGCAGCCCACGAGTGACCCTCGAAGCTGTACACCGGGGTTTGAGAAACCCCAACCCTGAGCTACTCTTGCACCGAAGCTCACCCCTCCACACTAGACGAGTGCTGCGTGGGGCTCTTCTGCTTGTGTTGGCTCGACGCATTGGACAGCTTGTGGCCCTGTGCCGACGAAAACCTAAAACCGACTTGTGATTCTGGTTGCACCAGATCTACACAAGCTCCCCTGAAAACGAGCACCTGCTCTGACCCTCCTGGTCCGAGTGAGAAGCAATCTCCCAGTCCTGCGTGGATTGCTTTTGCCAAGTGTTGTTTGCTCCAATCTTGAAGCCGACTGCGCCGACAGCGAGAGCCTGCGTGGGACAGATCGTGACCGCTCCTGGACGTCGCAGATGCCCCAGAGCCCACGTGGCAGCGGAGAGAAGCTCCTCGACAACCACCTAATTGCGCCCGACATTGCCTGGTTCCATCCTGGTTCCACCCTGGTCACTGCTGAGTGACCCAGACTCTGTCCCCTCTGCTTTCAGGTACTTTTCTACTCTGATCCACCCTTGGATCACACCGGACACTTCTCCTTCACATCGCCTGCAGCATCTCCAGCTTCAAGCACCAAGAACCTGCGTGACGAAACCCGACGCCACTTCGACCCTATGCACCCGCATCCTGTGGGTGAGGTAACATTGCAACGCCGGTGTTCCCACACTGGTACACACCTCTAGGGTCTGTGTCTAAAGTTTTGTCCTTCTAGGTTCAGCTGAAGTATCCTAAAACTCTACTTGTGTAACTTTTACGCACCATTGACATTGCATTGGTGCAAGCCGCACTTTAAGTGCTGCACCCGAATCCCGCGGGCTTTTACCGACTTCAGCATTGCTAGTCCCGACTGCTCCCAGCGATTCCCTAGGCCCTAGGCCTAACCACTGTTCGATTGGTATCTCTTATACAACTTTCTTAATATATGGTTTGAGTGGCCACCCGCCCTCATCCATAATTGTGCAACTTTGTATGTTATACTGTGCTTTTGATTTAAAGCTTGTGCCCCTTTGCTCATATAGAGTACTGGGGATTATTTTAGAAATAAACACATATATGTTTATAATATATAATTGTGTGGTGTCCTTTCATTTGATATTACAGGATTGTATTTGGTAAAACAGCTCGCTTAACACGACCTCTTAAGTTAAGCCTTTAGGCTGCTTAGTCCATGCTACCCCTAGGAAAGCTTGTCTAATAAGGTTGACTTACAACCAGACACCATAAGGGATTGTTTGGACTGATACAAGGTGGTTCCAGAATTGGAAACATCATATATCAGGCCAACTTCTCACAGGCGGCAAAACTGGATAACATTTATCAATCGTCATTTTACGTTGCCTGTGCAACTGCTCACTTGCCTGTTCTTCTTCATTATCTTTATACTGAGTAGCACCTTGCATTATTGAGATACCCCTTTCTCTCTTATTTCTCTTTGCTAATTTAATTTCCTTCTGTTTGTCTTCCTTACGCCATAAGCGGAAAGAGTCAAACATCGCCGGCCAGGCTTTCTTCTTGAAAAGTTTAACCTCCAGATTATACAAAATCTCTGTGTCAAAGCTACCATATGGGGGCCATTTTAGAACAACATCCTTTCTGGTGTATCGGATCCATACTTCATTATATGTGATGGGGCCTACGCCATGTTTCACATATAGTTCATAGGTTGGAGTTCCAATCGGGGGAACCGGACAGGAGTCCTCCAATCAGGAATCCCTATTACAACCAAGACAAAACAAATTTCCAAGTCTGCTAAGACCAGGCATCTTCGCTCTCTAGTCTAGCTTCAAACTTCAAAGGATTATCGAATACAATAGTCTCGTGAATACACGAGTCCTTCAGCTTTGGCACTTGCAAGTTCCAAATAAAAGCGATCCCAAGGGGATACCAAACTAAGAACCAAACTAAGGACTGGGAGACGCTCCACTTATACTTAACTGAGGTATCGATGACGTCACCAGAAGACTCGTCTAACGTTTCGCTCTACCAATCATCAAGGGTCCAAAACAGGGCGATAGTCAGGGCAGCAGTCCTTCGTAGCCGTCGGGAAGCGGGGAACCTCGCAGCAAAGACTTTCGGACCACGTCGACATACAGGGGTCGATGAAGTGGCGGCCTTCCTCCAGAATGTTCACACGAAGCTCCTCACGAACCTCTGGCTTGGACCGGTACCGCTGAAATCGCCCCACGTCGGGTGCCAACTGAAGTACTGTGTTTTAAGAACCCAGCGGTGCCAGGGAACACACCCGAAGACTTCGAGTCATTCCTGTTTCAGACTACAGAAACACAGAGTCTTCTTGGTGAAGTCAAAGATCGTATTTATTGGCTGCAGCCAGTAACAGGTATCCTAGAAGTACAACACTGTGTATATTCTCAGGAGACTGCTCAATCTTAAAAAGCCAGCCTTCTCTTTTTATACGAAATAATATGCTTCAGGCAAACATTCCTTATTTTACAGTTGACCATTCACATATTTTCACTACAAAGAAAAAGCAGAGTCATGATGACAAGCCCATATTTCAGTTTGTCCAGCCCACAATCAATTACCTGGCAAGGCCCAGTATTTTCATCAGATATCGACGGACCCCCAATAAAAACGGGCACCTCATCCTCGTAAAGCAAGTCATAAAGAAAGAAACAGGGATAGGTGTGTGTAAGATTAGGCATGGTTTGTGTGCGATGAAAGGTTTATGATATGTTGTACCTTGATACTAATCTCATTCGGCCACTGGGAAAGGAACTGGCCGAACAGGTTTGGCTTCAGGCAGTGGAGTCAGCTTGCCCAGGTCACAGAGGAGTCAGCAAAGGTATACGTGTCCTTCAGATTCGTTTTTGGCTTTAGTCATTTGGCTATGTTAGGGCAATCACAAAATGGCTGCCGTTCACAAAATGGAACCCGAGGGTTCAGGACGGAAACTCCGATTTCAGGGTGATTTCGTCACCCGAACATGACGAAAATGCTCATGCATAGTATTCAAATCATTATCGGTCTGCTGACACCAAAATCGTCATGATACGACGATGTTTATAACACGGGTCCAGAATTTTCAGTACCACAGCATAAGATTTTGACATTGTCATAGACCATATCACATGAAGCATGGGTTTCCACCTTACAAAGTAGGTTGCGATCTCTCCTCGCTGTGTATGCATCATCTGAATAAGGTAATCTCCTGCTGATATTCAACGCGGTCCTCAAGGGGATGGAGGTTCCGGATACTTGGCTGGGCGCAGAGGTGGTTCCTATATTTAAAAAAGGATCCCCTCTGCTCCCAGCCAACTATCGTCCAATCAGCCTTATCGACGTATCCCAAAAACTCTTCAGTAGGTTGATTTTGGACCGGTTGCAGAACTGGCTGGAGGAGACAGATACCCTGACCCCTTTCCAGGCAGGATTCAGGAGGGGGGTGTCCACAATTGACCAAATTTTTAGGCTGAACCTCATATACTGGAGGACAGCATTAATCGAGGGCGGCACTCTGTACACGGTTTTCGTGGACCTACGTGCCGCCTTCGATTTGGTGCCAAGAGCAAAATTATGGCAGGTCATGGAGGAGATGAGCGTCCCAAAAGACATCTTGGCAGTCCTGATGAGATTACATCTCAACAACTTCGCACGTGTCAGGTGCTGGAGAAGTGGCAATCTAACGGAAAGGTTCCCCGTTCGCAGAGGGGTGAGACAGGGTTGTGTGCTCGCACCGACCCTGTTCTGCCTCTTTGTGAATGGGGTCATCGCGCACCTGACTAGGATTGCCAACACTGATGCCCCAAAACTGACTGGCAGCAGGGTGCCCGCAATCATGTTTGCGGACGACACCCTGCTGCTGTCCAAATCCCCGATGGGCATACAGCGGGTGCTGGATGGCTTTCTGGAGTTCTGTACAGAAAGGGGACTCGAAATCAACCCCCAGAAAACCAAATTTATGATTCTTAACCCCATGCCCTTAAACTGCCCAAAGCCCCTGCTGGGTACAGTACGCTTGGAAAGGGTCCACACAATTGAGTATCTGGGGATAACCCTAAATGAAAATCTAACGTGGTCGGCACATCAGTCAAAAGTAAACATCAAATTGACACAGATGGCGGGTGGTATTATGAGAATAGCTAGTAAGTCATCATATCACCCACTCACCCCTGTAATCTAAATTTATAAGGCCCAGGTCCGGGGGGGAGCCACATACGGGGGAGAGTTGTGGGGCCACATTCCATCGCCAAAATTGCTGACCACAGAGAGCAAATTCCTTAGGCAGCTCACAGCTCTTCCGTTGAGCACTCCACTCCTGCCCCTAAGGCTGGATATGAGCCTTAGGCCCATAACGGAGGAACTGGGGCTCAAACCTCTAACCTTCTGGCGCCGCCTCTGGAGCAGCCCGGACCTCTCAACCTACATAGCTGAGTTGCAGGAATTCCTATTGTTGCCCAATGCCACTAAGACACCTTGGTTAAATTATATTAAGAGAACCTCCGAGTTAATTGGTCTACCAGATTTATGGTCAGATCCGATAAATACATGTAATAGGACGCCGAGAAAGGCATTATCCAGAGCGTAAAACGCTCCTTCGAGCTCTGGACAGCACTCGTGAAGGATCCTTGACTCATCAATTTATAAAAACCAAAGACTTATATAAACTTGAAAGTGTATTAGATGACATGATTCCGGTGCTAACTAGGAAATTATTCCTGCAATGGAGGTATGGGACCCTTCCCTTGGCATCCTTTACCGCAGCATGGTCTTGTCGCCCTTCTACAGAGATCTGCCCTGCATGTGCCCATACAAAGGAGAATGATGCACATGTGGTTTTCTTCTGCCGAGCCTAGCAGAAAAGCAGAAAATACTGGCTGGTCCCTCTGCTCAAAAATATGGGATTTAGAACATTCCTTCCCGCATACAGAGTTTTAAAGACTGATCTATCCCCACCTATTGTATTTGCCCTATCAAAATTTTTAACTGCAATGTGGTATGCCCGAACCCGTTTGATCAAGAGAGCTGGAGACTTGATAGATCTGAATCCCTGATATGCGGGTACCCATTCCCTCTTCCTCTTCCTTCAACCATTAGTACGGAAACTCCCCTCTCTTATCAGGAACACCAAGCACATCTTAAGTCTACTTGCTGATTTACCATGGGAAGAAGGAATGATCCTGGCCAAATTGGACATAGTTTCACTATACCCAAGCATCAAATCGAACTTGAAAGCAAAGGAATGATATCTCAACATGAGATCGGCCTCTCAGTGGCAGCACACGGAAATGTTATTGACTATGGTGGATCTGATACTTAGCAATAACGTCTTCCTTTTTCAAGGGACAATGGTATAGACAGACACAAGGAGTGGCCATGGGATCCAAATTATCTCTATCCTTTGCAGACCTGTTCATGGGGATGGCTATAAGATGAATGGATTTGGGCCCAAAAGGGGGTGAATGGAACGACTCAATCATAAATTGGGGATGTTACCTAGATGATTGTCTAATGGTCAGGGGCCTCGCAAAGCTCATACAATTGTGTGAATTCTTAAATACAAACACCATGGACATTCAATTCACTTACCAGTGCAGTAACACTGACATAGTCTTTTTAGATGTGGAAATCTATGTGATGGGTAACAAAATACAGATTAGACAACATCGAAAACCTACCACGTGCCTTTCCTTATTGCACACCACAAGTGCACATCCCACTCATCAGATTCAGACTAATCCATTGGGAGAATTCATAAGAGCTAGAAGAAATTGCAGCGAGGAAGGTTATTTCAGTTCTTGTGTAGAAAGCATGAAAATACGCTTCTTAGCAAGGGGCCACAACAAACAAATAATTGGGAAGGCTGAACGTAGAATCCCGGGCATACAGAGACGTGACAATTTAAAAGATAAATCGACAACAAAAAATCAAGAGATGGAAGCATCATACCTCACTAGGTACCACTGTATGTAAATTGTAAATTGATACTTGTATAGCGCACTACTCACCCGCAAGGGTCTCAAGGCACTTGTACGAATACCGCTGTGGAACCCATCCTGGCTTTCCCTATGAGGCGTCCACTCCTGGGCACCCCCAAGGTGGAGGCCAGGCATCCTTAGCGTTGTGGGGGCCGTTGTGGAGATTAAGCAAGCTATTGCCCAGAGTTGCAGAGTGGGAATCCATGATTGGAATAGGCACCAAGGCGAGAATTATCAGGTCCGTGGAATTTTTGAGCCCAAGAACCGCCGAGGGGGGGAATTGAACCCTGGTCCCGGGCTAGACCTCTGCATCAGGGTCTGCCGCTCTAACCATTGAGCCACACTTCTCCACTAAATGTATGAGATGGCAGGATCAGACATCACTAGGTGCCACTGTATGAGATGACAGCCTCACATGTCACTAGGTACCACTGTCTGAACCAGTTTCACACGTCACTAGGTACCACTGTATGAGATGGCAGCATCACACGTTACTAGATACCACTGTATGAGAGGGAAGCATCACACGTCACTAGGAACCACTGTCTGAGATACCAGTTTCACACGTCACTAGGTACCACTGTATGAGATGGCAGCATCACATGTTACTAGGTACCACTGTATGAGATACCAGCCTCACATGTCACTAGATACCACTGTATGAGATGGAAGCATCACACGTCATTAGGTACCACTTAATGAGATGGCAGCATCACACTTCTTTGGGTACCACTTTGTGAGATACCAGCCTCACATGTCACAAGGTACCTCTGTCTGAGATGGCAGCATCACACATCACTAGGTACCAGATGGCAGCATCACGCGTCTCTAGGTACCACTGTATGAGAAGGCAGCATCACACGTCACTAGGTACCACTGTATGAGATGGCAGCATCACGTGTCACTAGTTACCACTGTATGAGATGACAGCATCACAAGTCACTAGGTACCTCTGTTAGAGATGGAAGCATCATACCTCACTAGGTACCACTGTATGAGATCGCAGGATCAGACATCACTAGGTGCCACTGTATGAGATGGCAGCCTCACATGTCACTAGATACCACAGTATGAGATGGCAGCATCACACATCATTAGGTACCACAGTATGCGATGGCAGCATCACACGTCACTAGGTACCACTGTATGAGATGGCAGCATCACGCGTCACTAGGTACCACAGTATGAGATGGCAGCATCACACGTCACTAGGTACCTCTGTATGAGATGGCAGCATCACACGTCACTAGGTACCACTGTAAGAGATGGCAGCATCACGCGTCACTAGGTACCACAGTATGAGATGGCAGCATCACACATCATTAGGTACCACAGTATGCGATGGCAGCATCACACGTCACTAGGTACCACTGTATGAGATGGCAGCATCACACGTTACTAGTTACCACTGTATGAGATGGCATCATCACGCGTCACTAGGTACCACTGTATGAGATGGCAGCATCACAAGTCATTAGGTACCACAGTATGCGATGGCAGCATCATACGTCACTAGGTACCACTGTATGAGATGGCAGCATCACACGTCACTAGTTACCACTGTATGAGATGGCAGCATCACAAGTCATTAGGTACCACAGTATGCGATGTCAGCATCACACATCACTAGGTACCACTGTATGAGATGGCAGCCTCACACGTCACTTGGTACCACTGTATGTGATGGCAGCATCACGCATCACTATGTACCACAGTATGCGATGGCAGCATCACACATCACTAGGTACCACTGTATCAGATGGCAGCCTCACACGTCACTAGTTACCACTGTATGAGATGGCATCATCACGCGTCACTAGGTACCACTGTATGAGATGGCAGCATCACAAGTCATTAGGTACCACAGTATGCGATGGCAGCATCACACATCACTAGGTACCACTGTATGAGATGGCAGCCTCACACGTCACTTGGTACCACTGTATGAGATGGCAGCATCACACATCACTAGGTACCACTGTATGAGATGGCAGCCTCACATGTCACAAGGTACCTCTGTCTGAGATGGCAGCATCACACATCACTAGGTACCAGATGGCAGCATCACGCGTCTCTAGGTACCACTGTATGAGAAGGCAGCATCACACGTCACTAGGTACCAATGTATGAGATGGCAGCATCACGTGTCACTAGTTACCACTGTATGAAATGGCAGCATCACAAGTCACTAGGTACCTCTGTTAGAGATGGAAGCATCATACCTCACTAGGTACCACTGTATGAGATCACAGGATCAGACATCACTAGGTGCCACTGTATGAGATGGCAGCCTCACATGTCACTAGGTACCACTATATGAGATGGCAGCATCACACGTCACTAGTTACCACTGTATGAGATGGCATCATCACGCGTCACTAGGTACCACAGTATGAGATGGCAGCATCACACATCATTAGGTACCACAGTATGCGATGGCAGCATCACACGTCACTAGGTACCACTGTATGAGATGGCAGCATCACGCGTCACTAGGTACCACAGTATGAGATGGCAGCATCACACGTCACTAGGTACCTCTGTATGAGATGGCAGCATCACACGTCACTAGGTACCACTGTATGAGATGGCAGCATCACGCGTCACTAGGTACCACAGTATGAGATGGCAGCATCACACATCATTAGGTACCACAGTATGCGATGGCAGCATCACACGTCACTAGGTACCACTGTATGAGATGGCAGCATCACACGTCTCTAGTTACCACTGTATGAGATGGCATCATCACGCGTCACTAGGTACCACTGTATGAGATGGCAGCATCACAAGTCATTAGGTACCACAGTATGCGATGGCAGCATCACACGTCACTAGGTACCACTGTATGAGATGGCATCATCACGCGTCACTAGGTACCACTCTATGAGATGGCAGCATCACAAGTCATTAGGTACCACAGTATGCGATGCCAGCATCACACGTCACTAGGTACCACTGTATGAGATGGCAGCATCACACGTCACTAGTTACCACTGTTTGAGATGGCAGCATCACAATTCATTAGGTACCACAGTATGCGATGTCAGCATCACACATCACTAGGTACCACTGTATGAGATGGCAGCCTCACACTTCACTTGGTATCACTGTATGTGATGGCAGCATCACGCATCACTAGGTACCACAGTATGCGATGGCAGCATCCCACATCACTAGGTACCACTGTATCAGATGGCAGCCTCACACGTCACTAGTTACCACTGTATGAGATGGCATCATCACGCGTCACTAGGTACCACTGTATGAGATGGCAGCATCACAAGTCATTAGGTACCACAGTATGCGATGGCAGCATCACACATCACTAGGTACCACTGTATGAGATGGCAGCCTCACACGTCACTTGGTACCACTGTATGAGATGGCAGCATCACACATCACTAGGTACCACTGTATGAGATGGCAGCCTCACACGTCACTAGGTACCACTGTATGAGATGGCAGCATCGCACGTCACTAGGTACCACTGTATGAGATGGCAGCATCACAAGTCATTAGGTACCACAGTATACGATGGCAGCATCACACATCACTAGGTACCACTGTATGTGATGGTAGCATCACGCATCACTAGATACCACTGTATGAGATGGCAGCATCACGCGTCACTAGGTACCACTGTGTGAGATGGTAGCATCACACGTCACTAGGTACCACTGTACGAGATACCAGCCTCACACATCTCTAGGTGCCACTGTATGAGATGTAAGCATCATACCTCACTAGGTACCACTGTATGAGATGGCGCTGTTGTATAACATGTGTTCACTGCTTGACAGCACCTTCTTTAAGATGACGTAGAGGAAAGATGAAACCACCAGGTAGCGCTGTTGTATAACGTGTAGTCACTGCTTGACAAGACCTTCTTTAAGATGATATTTAGTGGAAAGATAAGACCATCGTGTGGCGCTTTTGTACAACATGTGTTCACTGCTTGACAGAAGCTTCTTCAAGATGATATGTAGTGGAAAGATGAAACCACCAGATGGAGCTGTTGTATAACATGTGTTCACTGCTTGACAGCTCCTTCTTTAAGATGACATGTAGTTCCGTGGTTTCAGAAGCAGTCGGAGATTCGGTCCCTTCCACACGAAAAGAGCGATTTATTTAGGTAACGCTGTAGCTGCCCTAATTGAAACGGGAGCATTGACCTCTTAGAAACGGGAGGTGGACATCTGATGGGTCGAAAATTAATTTTTCATCCACATTATACGTTTTGAGAACTTCTAAAAGACCTCAATGAGTGGAGTGCCTTACAAGAGATGTAGACCTAAGGAATTAATTGGTTGAATTGCCCTAAAGTCCTGAAGAGGCCTGAACTATAAGGCTGAAAAGCGTCGACTACATATAATAAGGCATCAACATAAGAAAATTGTGATACAATAATTGTCATTATATGAATGAGGAGCCTGATATTTGTTATAGGGAGAAATGAATTGACCCTTTGAAGCCCTTATTTGCTTTTTTGTTGATGACCGGATATAGGGAATGCTTTGACATAATTATAGTCAACGTCCTGCTTTTGAAATAGGTGTGGGCTGTTTAGACCAGAAAATTGGTTATTTTTGAAATGTTGTTTGTGTGTATTGTATAAATTGTGTATATTTGTGTTTTGTATATATGGCTTTGAAAAAATATGTGTTACTTAAAAGAAAAAATAAGCTTTAACGAATAATAAATAGCTTTAATATTCCTTCTATGAGTGATTGGTATAACCTTAAGTTATATAGGAAAACAAGTACTTTTGATTTGATTCAATTGAGATTCAATTTCGTATGACCATAATTCTAGGTTAGGAAAGGACAATTAGTGGTGTCTTTTCTATAATTAAGTTATAATTTTCCAAACATTTACCATAGGCATTGTTTCTGTTATAATTTGTACAACATGTGTTCACTGCTTGACAGCTCCTTCTTTAAGATGACATGTAGTTGAAAGATGAAACCACTGGGTGGCACTGTTGTACAGCATGTGTTCACTGCTTCACAGGACCTTCTTTAAGATGACATTTAGTGGAAAGAGGAAACCACCGGGTGGCGCTGTTGTATAACATGTGTTCACTGCTTGACAGCACCTTCTTTAAGATGACATGTAGTGGAAAGATGAAACCACTAGGTGGCGATGTTGCATAACGTGTATTCACTGCTTGACAGGACCTTCTTCAAGATGACATGTAATGGAATGATTAAACCACCGGGTGGCGCTGTTGCATAACGTGTTTTCACTGCTTGGCAGGACCTTCTTCAAGATGACATATAGTCGAAAGATGAAACCATCGGGTGGCGCTGTTGTCCGACGTGTATTCACTGCTTGACAGGATCTTCCTCAAGGTGACATTTAGTGGAAAGATGAAACCTCCGGATGGCGCTGTTGTATAAAATGTGTTCACTGCTTGACAGCGCCTTCTTTAACACCTTGGCTGCTAGAGCTATTTTTCTCCGGTGCTGAAATGTTGTAGAGCCCATAGTGTATGACGAGCTTAGCTCGTCATCAGCACAGCTCCACTGTGTCTCATGACGAGCTGAGCTCGTCATGAGCATCGAAGGGGTTAAGATGACATGTAGTCGAAAGATGAAACCACCAGGTGGCGTAGTTGTACAGCATGTGTTCACTGCTTGACAGCACCTTCTTTAAGATGACATATAGTGGAAAGATGAAACCACCGGGTGGTGCTCTTGTACAACATGTGCTCACTGCTTGACAGAAGCTTCTTCAAGATTACTTAAGCAAGATGGCCGCAAGGTAGGAGCTCCTGCTAAGAGCTCCTAGTGCTTGGGATCCCTCACCGGACTTATCCCTGTTAGCACCCACTATTTGTATGTGACTGATCGAAACCGAACATCGGCAATGAACTGGATTGCACTTACTTATTCTCGGAGTCCGGAGCCTGCTGATTCCCGCGATCTACCACTCCTCCACCGGGCTGCTGCTGGACGCTGGTGCTGGACGCTGCTGCTGGACGCTGGTTGAGGCTGGGCCGGATGGTGGGAGACTGCTGCTGCGGGACATTGTTGGTACAAGACTTTGGGCACCCCCATCTGCATCGGATGGTGCCCGGGCGGAACGGCTGGAGCACCAGGACCTACAGGGCGTGCTGAGTCCCGCGATCACCCCCACCCCCACCAGGCTAGCTCTGACTCTGAACACAGGTGGTGTCCGAGACGGATGGACGGAGCCTGCCGGAGTCTGGACACAGGCGGGGTCTGAAACGGATCGACGGAGCCTGCGGAGGGTCGCACAGTGGCTGGAGCACCGGGATAGTAACATCGCACAGCGGCTGGAGCCCAGGTGTCCTGGTGTCCGAGACGGATGGACGGAGCCTGCTGAGGGTCGCACAGACGCCCGGGAGGTTCGTGCTTTTGGAAGTTGACCATTATGATCTAAATTCCCCCCCTCCTGGACTGGCTGCTGCGGTGCGGCGGGACCGGGACACACTGGGCAGCGCCCCGTCTCTCGGAGCCGAGGTGGAGCACGGGGACAGACGTTGTCTCGCCGTTGAGTGCAGTGCGGAGCTTCGTCTCGAGGAGCTTTCTGGGGCTCTCTGACATCCCGGACCCCTTGGCTTTCACGACCTCTGGCTGGCCTCCCGCCTGCACTGGGAGTTCGAACCGGGGAGGGCACCGGAGCAGACGGACTTGCAGAGTCTCGCTTCGAGGAGCTTGCGAGGGCTCTCGGCGAGGCCGTCCCCTGAGCTCTACCAACCTCGCCTGATTGGTGGTCCGCCTGTACCAGTGACTAGGTCCCTGGGGTGCGCCGGACCTGGATGTTCAGGGGCTCGCCTTGGGGAGTCTTCCTGGGGCTCGCTGAGTGAATCATTTACCTGGGAAACACGAGGCCCTGAAGTTTGTAAGGTACTGGCATGCAAACTGTTATTTTACCACTCTTGCCGGCTTTTCATTTTCTACCCGGAACTCTTTAATAAACCGAAGAGGCTTTCAAACTTTAAAACTAACGTCACTAGCAAAACGGTCTTTCCCTCCCCACTCCACATTGTCTAAAATGGCGGGGGCCATTAACTGCTGCAATAAATCGCCTCCACTGCCCACCGATTTCCAGGAAGCAGCATACCAACGTGGTCAGGGGTCATCAAAAAGGAGATAAGGCTCTCTCCTCCCACGAGCAACATAGAAGCTGGGCCTCTCCTAGCAACATAGAAGTTGGACCAACTCGACTGCCTCAGAGTAGAAAGGGAAACTTAACCCTATAGTCCCCAGCAACAACAATAGACAAAGGACTACTTCTCTGGTCTCCCTATATTCCATTTTGGCGGCCATCTTAGACTAGTCCTCAACTCTGGTGTACATCTTAGACTAGTCATCTTCATTAAACTGCCCATACCTATGGCTATCCCTATTTTCTTCATTCTCTTTGCACTTTCGTATCATTCTTAGAGCCCTGTAACGTCACCCACGCATCCACGCACACCCCCCCTCACTAACCTACCCAACCTACACCTCCTCTACCATCGAACGCAGGGGCACTTCACCTTCTTATCAGTCTTAGAGCCCTGTAACGTCACCCACTCACACACGCACACCCCCCCTCTCTAACCAACACCTCCGCCATCATGGATCGCATGGGCAAGCACACATACAAAATCAACTACCCATCTGAATGCACCAGAAAAAACGCCAAACACTTCAAACACAACTTCCTGAAGGCCCACCCTGATACCCCGTTTGTGGACACCTACTTCTCACTGAGCAATGGAGCCACGAGCACCGACATCATCCTCTACACTTTACGCAGAGCACAGTGGAGGAACACGTTCCTCTCCATTCTCAATGTCACCACCACCAGAAAATCCGCTCATGGACTAACGCTCTCTATCACGCCATCCCAAGTTTTCCCAGGCAAGGCCACCATCACCATCTACAACAACGGGATCATCCTACTCCAATCGACAGACAGGAACCTTAACCTTCTCGACAACCTGTTCCCCACCTTCTTTGAACATATCTCCAACCTGCGGACCCCCTTTCCCAATTCCTCAGACTACTCAACACCCTCTACTTCCAATCATCAATCTAACTGTTCACAACACCTGTATGACACACTCGTCCCCTCTCCTCTCAGCGCGGTAGTCAGTCACCCACCCGTGGTAACTTCTCCAATCTCCTCACTCTCTGGCGAAGCTCACTCCTACACCCTCCATACCCCCACCCCCCCTAGTCCACACCCCACACTCACTGGCAAAGCTCACTCCTACACCCCCCATACCCCCACCCTCCCTAGCCCACACTCACACCGCCTTCGAGTCTCGCACAACCTACCTCCCCCCGATCGTATCTCCCCCTCCCCGTGACAGGACCATCTCCCTCTCACTCGTTGAGGAAGATCACTCCCCGGCATACACTCTACATACCCCAACCCTCCCTACCCCCCACCTTTCACCCCCCACGAAGCAGACAGAACCCATCACCGCCCTCTCTTCTCCCCTCCCCTGAGACAGGTCCCTCTCTCACCCTATCTCCCCCTCCATTCTCACTCACCACTACCCCACGCTCCCAACTAGTCTCACAGAACTCACCTCCACCGCCCTGAGCATATCTCCCACGCCCCGTGACATGACCAATACTCACCCCATCTCCCCCCCATTCTCACTCCCCACTACCCCACTCTCATGGGCAGCCCCACGGAACACACCACCTCCCTTATCCTAACCCCTTATCCTCTAGCCCCCCCTAGTCTTAGCCCCCACTTCCCTTCAGCCACTCCCACCTTCTCTGGCCTACACTCATCCCCCAACTCACATGCGCCGCCTTCCACCAGCGCCATCACCTACGCTACCAACCGCCCCCCTTCCGCTTCCACGCTCCTTACTCACAAACTCTCTCATCCACTGAATGCCATCCCACCTGCTTCGGCCGCAGAGCCATGCACCCTCGCGTGCACACTCCGCCCCATTCGGTCCAATAAAGAAATGAGAGTACATGTGAGTACAGTTTGAACCCATAACCAAAAACAAGAGTAGGTCTAGCGTGAAAGAAAGACATCTACCTGATGTTGAACTTATGGTGTTAATCTGCGTATCAAATAACGGTCCTCGAGTAACGTGATGGGTCTCTGAGGAGAATGAGGTAAATAGGTTCACGTTACTGTTAAATGTGAACATATCAGACTTATAAGGGGGATACGTGCGTACATGGCTTACCCTAAATGAGGAGTATGTACGTCTCCGATGTATATGGAGAAGAAGATCACGTTACTCGAGGACCGTTATTTGATACGCAGATTAACACCATAAGTTCAACATCAGGTAGATGTCTTTCTTTCACGCTAGACCTACTCTTGTTTTTGGCTATGGGTTCAAACTGTACTCACATGTACTCTCATTTCTTTATTGGGTTTCTCTGCACACTTGGTGGTGTTTGCAGAAACTTCTAAACATTCTCGCTTGGCTATTTGCCATGTAACGTTTCTTGCTCTTACCAGTTAATACATGGCTTGGACTCATACCTATGGACTATCATGTTAACTCTATTGTTTAGATCTTGTACATACCATGTAAATACATTGGAATATCTTATTTTTTCACAGTGCTCTGAAAACGGAACTGATGTGACAAATCTTGTGTTCAAACAGAATTATAACTGTATGAGTTATTAATAATTGTATGCCCCTGAAGAAGGGTCGCAGTTGACCCGAAATGCATTGGGATATGCTATCATTTATGTTTCACAAGTATCATTTGTTCAAGTAACATTATGCTAAAGGTTCACTTGGTTTATTTCATGTAAACTGTCAAAATTTATTTTTTGTTTATGACATTGTTTATATTTTGAGTGCATACATATGAATAGAGTATCACTAAAGCAAGGTATACCTACAAAAACCTTGTGCATTACTTTGTGTTGAATAATTTGTTTACTATTGATTACTTAGTTGAAAACTTGAAACCCTAGGGACACATAGTGAGCTCCCGGGCAGACCTAGTGTGCACTAGGCCTCTACAGTGCAGTATCAATTAAGAGTTGTGGACACAACTACTTATACTGGGAAGCTCCTAACATTAGATTTAACTTTATCAAGATACGTCGAATTGGACTACTTAGGTGTGCTAGCTACAGATTTACATAGCAGTTTCGCTCCAGCCCCACACTAGACTAGCACCCATAGAAAAATTCACAATGGCTTCTTTTCAAGAAATTGCAAACCTTACTCTCAATCAGGCTGAAATTAAGGTATATGGCACAGATGAGGCAGCATCTATATATTCATTAATTGAGCAAGTACGCACATTCAGCACGTCTAAGGGCACTACAACTCAAATGTTGAAACAACTAGAGTATACCATGCGAAGAGAGGTAAACCAACGGCTCCACGCAACAACATTAATTGAATACCACAAAGTGAAGAGAATCCCTAGGGGATTACGTATTGCACTAAAACCCATGTTATTTAAATTTAACAAAGCATTCATTATAAAGTGGCAAGTGATCCTTAATAAGTGTTCACTGGATCTTATACTGTTGATAATAGAAGAACTTTCTCAAATACTTAATGACTTGAAGGAGGACATCTATAAACTTCAACTTGAACTATCCAAAAATATCCCAGAAGACGATTGGAAAAAGATTCTGGAGGACATTAACACTAGATTGGATACCCATGCAAAGGAGGTACACGACCGGAAAATTCGCAAATTTCGTAGAGATACGATAGACTATAAATTAGACGAGGTCTATACATGGGCGGAAGCCTATGCACAAAGGAGATTCACAAGTAGAACCCCAAAGAATACATCATCAGAAGAAAGCGTGGTACAGGATGAGGACCTTTCACTACAAAGGAGACCAGCACCAACAACAATAGTAGTGGAAACTCAAGAAACAACTACAGCCAGTACCTCGAAGGGCACTCAACCGTCTTTTTTAGCGGAGGGACAGTCGTCAGTCCATCCACCAGATCAGACAGCGATCCACCCAATAGACCAGATAACAGAAACACAACAAGACGCACCCGCAGGGGACAAGGTCATAAAAAACAACCTAATAGTGAACATTTCCAAAAGACAACTGGCCACCGAAGAGGAAAGAGTCCTGAACAAGGGGACTTCCTTTGTTCCCACCTATGTTTCCAATGGTCTTGAGACAGAGATTGCCCTCTTTAAATTTCTACGAAAATTGCGACTGAAGTGGTTTTTTTCTACGATAAGTACTAATGGAAATATCAGACAACCAGAAAGATTCAAGCCTAAAAGCAAGTTTATGTCCCCCATCTCGCATAAAATATTAGACAATTTTGAGATTCTTGTAAGAAAAGACCTGGAGGCCATTAAATATGAGATTCCGAAAAAACAGAACTTAACTAAAAAAGAAAGGAGAATACTGAACAATCTGCAACAGGATACCTCCATTACATTCCAACCAGCAGATAAGGGTGGAGCCCTAGTTATGATGGAAACTACACTCTATGACCAAAAAGTAAATCAACATGTTTTTGATGTGGAAACATACCTACCATTAGATCATGACCCCACACACGAATTCAGTAGAACATTGGATGAAATCGTTAAAAAGGCGGAAGATGCAGGAATAATCAACAATAACACGAGCAAGTACTTAAGGACGAACACACCACAAGTGCCACATATATATATGTTGCCAAAGATACACAAGAGCACCAGTGATCCACCTTTTAGACCCATCGTGGCAGGATGCGGTTCTATTCATGAACCTATCGGACGTTACATTGATTACCACCTACAACCACTGGTACAAGTCTGGGATACATATCTAAAAGATACTACGGACTGTCTAAATAAGCTTGCAGAAGTCAATGAACTCATTGATGACAACACGTTATTGTGCACCATAGACGTGGTGGCACTCTACACGTCCATAGCGCATACAGAAGGCTTGGAAGCCATAGAATGGAGACTTCTACAGTCTGATTTTGACCAACAATTAGGAGTTTTTTTATTAGAGCTCTTACATTTTGCTCTGTACCACAGTTATTTCACCTGGAAATCACAGTTCTTTCTCCAAAGAACAGGTACATCAATGGGATTCTCTGGAGCGCCTGCATACGCAAATACCTTCATGGCGTATTTCGAGCAACTTCACATTTTATCACAAACAGAATGGAAAGACAACCTAGTGTTGTTCTTACGTTTTATAGACGACATTCTCATAATTTGGAAGGGCACCAAAAGTCAATTGGAAAGCAGGATTAAAGCACTTAATGAATGCAACCCGAGGATTCAATTCACCCACAATATCCAAAATGAAAGGATACAATTTCTGGACATAGAAATTTGTAAAACACAACAAGGCATTTCAACGAAAGTGTTCCGCAAACCAATGGATGTCAATAATGCGCTACACTATACGAGCGCTCACCCAAAAAATCTCAAGGATCACCTACCCACTTCACAGCTGATTAGAATTAAAAGAATCACATCTGACTCGAATGAGTGTACGACCTTGATGGAAGAACAAGTCACACGATACAGCGAAAGGGGTTATCCCGCAAGCATACTGGAAGCTTCAGTACAAAAGGTCTCGAGGATGGATAGAACACAACTATTGAAGAAAACAGAAAAATCAGCCAATGAAAGAATAGTATTCGTAATGAAACATTCCACGCAATCGCAAAGAATTAAACAGATCATCAAGAAACGCTGGGAAATGATCGCCAGTGAACCAGATTTTGCTAACATCTTCACGAATTTTCCCATCATGGCACATACTCGTTCCAAAAACCTCAGAGAAATACTAAAGCATCCACGGAGCAATCAAACAATCACCTACAGAGGCATGCGGAGATGTCATAATTGTGGCCAATGCAACATGCTGTGGTCAGCAAGGTTTTTGCCCACCCTCAAACTGGTAAAGACATACAGCTTAAACACAGCGCTGACTGTAATACCGCAGGGGTGATTTATGCTATTCTTTGTCCGTGTGGATTAACTTATGTTGGCAGAACATCACGCAAAATCAAGACTCGCATAATCGAACATAAGAGTACTATACGCAATAGATCCACCACATCTAGTTTAGCTACACATTGGTCTCAAGCACCCCATACCATTCCACAACTGAGATTCACTGTATTGGAAGTAGTAGAGAAACACATGGGTAAGGATCACCACACAGCGCTATCCCAGAGGGAAACCTTTTGGATAAAAAAATTGGGTACATTGACCCCGGGTGGGCTTAACGATCAGTATGAAATGGCATGTTTTCTATAGATGGACATTCTGAGTACTTATTTTCCCTCATGTGTATATCTGAATACTCATTGTGGTTGGAGTGTACTTATTAGTATACAGTCAGAGGATCTTCCCTTGATATACTCTGCATAACAGAGTTCATGTTTGTTTTAAATTTCACTTTTTGTAAAGAATTGACATGTAGTCCATATTAACAAACTCACTTGTGATTGTTTATCATTTCTGTTTCCATTATATGTTTTAATGTTGGATTTTTCACACTCACTTTACATAACAGTGTAAGACACTCGAGTTAACCTAGTAACGGATAGGCACAGTTTCTAATATAAGCTTCGTTCATACACTTGGCTGTATGCTTATTCAGAACATTTCAATATGTCGCCACGCACTCTCATTGTTTAAATTCAGCACCGTGCACGATTTGTTATTTAAGCGACACGCTCGCAGACCGGATGTTGTTACCGGAAGTAATAGTGAGGTCAGAGGTCGAGATACGCGAGATCGGCGAGGTAAGAATCGCTTGGATACATTTCATGGGGGTTTACACGAAATTTTAAAGATCGGCAGCTTATGTATACTTATCATATTACAGCTGCAACGGCAACCACACTATAATTTCTGCCCGTCCGGCGCATTGGAACGTTTGCGACGACACGCGAAAGCGGCGAGGTAAGGCATGCCTCCTTTGTAGGGACTCTCCAGTTAACATTTACTGGTCTCTTATTAACATCGACAGCTGATATGCACCTTTTACTTTTTTAGCGACAGTATCGACAGGATTGTACATCCTTACATCTTCTTCTCCATATACATCGGAGACGTACATACTCCTCATTTAGGGTAAGCCATGTACGCACGTATCCCCCTTATAAGTCTGATATGTTCACATTTAACAGTAACGTGAACCTATTTACCTCATTCTCCTCAGAGACCCATCACGTTACTCGAGGACCGTTATTTGATACGCAGATTAACACCATAAGTTCAACATCAGGCAGATGTCTTTCTTTCACGCTAGACCTACTCTTGTTTTTGGTTATGGGTTCAAACTGTACTCACATGTACTCTCATTTCTTTATTGGGTTTCTCTGCACACTTGGTGGTGTTTGCAGAAACTTCTAAACATTCTCGCTTGGCTATTTGCCATGTAACGTTTCTTGCTCTTACCAGTTAATACATGGCTTGGACTCATACTTATGGACTATCATGCTAACTCTATTGTTTAGATCTTGTACATACCATGTAAATACATTGGAATATCTTATTTTTTCACAGTGCTCTGAAATCGGAACTGATGTGACAAATCTTGTGTTCAAACAGAATTATAACTGGATGAGTTATTAATAATTGTATGCCCCTGAAGAAGGGTCGCAGTTGACCCGAAATGCATTGGGATATGCTATCATTTATGTTTCACAAGTATCATTTGTTCAAGTAACATTATGCTAAAGGTTCACTTGGTTTATTTCATGTAAACTGTCAAAATGTATTTTTTGTTTATGACATTGTTTATATTTTGAGTGCATACATGTGAATAGAGTATCACTAAAGCAAGTTATACCTACAAAAACCTTGTGCATTACTTTGTGTTGAATAATTTGTTTACTATTGATTAATTAGTTGAAAACTTGAAACCCTAGGGACACATAGTGAGCTCCCGGGCAGACCTAGTGTGCACTAGGCCTCTACAGTGCAGTATCAATTAAGAGTTGTGGGCACAACTACTTATACTGGGAAGCTCCTAAAATTAGATTTAACTTTATCAAGATACGTCGAATTGGACTACTTAGGTGTGCTAGCTACAGATTTACATAGCAGTTTCGCTACCTGTGGGTCCACCATGCCTGCCCCCTTGGAACCCTGCCCTCATCTCTGTGCTCCCCATGGGCTCACCATTCCTGCCGCCTAGGGGCTCTGCCCTCAGCTCTGTGCTCCCTGTGGGTCCTCCATTCCTGCCCTCTCGGGGCTCTGCCCTCATCTCTGTGCTCCCTGTGGGTCCACAATTCCTGCCCCCTTAGGACCCTGCCCTCATCTCTGTGCTCCACATGGGCCCACCATTCCTGCCCCCTTGGGGCCCTGCCCTCATCTCTGTGCTCCCTGTGGACCCACCATTCCTGCCCCCTTGGGACTCTGCCCTCAGCTCTGTTCTCCCTGTGGACCCACCATGACTGCCCCCTCGGGGCTTTGCCCTCAGCTCTGTGCTCCCTGCGGGTCCTCCAATCCTGCCCCCTTGGGCCCTGCCCTCATCTCTGTGCTCCCTGTGGGTCCACCATTCCTGCCCCCTTGGGACCCTGCCCTCATCTCTGTGCTCCCCATGGGTCCACCATTCCTGCCCCCTTGGGGCCCGGCCCTCAGCTCTGTGCTCCCTATGGACCCACCATTCCTGACCCCCTGGGGCCCTGCCCTCAGCTCTGTGCTCCCTATGGGCCCACCATTCCTGCCCCTTGGGACCCTGCCCTCATTTCTGTGCTCCCTGTGGACCCACCAATCCTGCCCCCCTGGGACCCTGCCCTCAGCTCCGTGCTCCCTGTGGGTCCACCATTCCTGCTCCCTTGGGACCCTGCCCTCATCTCTGTGCTGCCCATGGGCCGACCATTCCTGCCCCCTTGGGGCCCTGCCCTCATCTCTGTGCTCCCTGTGGACCCACCATTCCTGCCCCCTTGGGGCTCTGCCCTCAGCTCTGTGCTCCCTGTGGACCCACCATTCCTGCCCCCTCGGGGCTCTGCCCTCAGCTCTGTGCTCCCTGTGGGTCCTCCATTCCTGCCCCCTCGGGGCTCTGCCTTCAGCTCTGTGCTCCCTGTGGACCCACTATTCCTGCCCCCTTGGGACCCTGCCCTCATCTCTGTGCTCCCCATGGGCCCACCATTCCTGCCCCCTTGGGGCTCTGCCCTCGGCTCTGTGCTCCCTATGGCCCCACCATTCATGCCCCTTCTGGGGCCCTGCCCTCAGCTCTGTGCTCCCTATGGGCCCACCATGCCTGCCCCCTTGGGACCCTGCCCTCATCTCTGTGCTCCCTGTGGACCCACCATTCCTGCCCCCCTGGGACTCTGCCTTCATCTCTGTGCTCCCCATGGGCCCACCATTCCTTCCCCCTTGGGGCCCTGCCCTCATCTCTGTGCTCCCTGTGGACCCACCATTCCTGAAAACAATGGGAGGAGTATCCCCTACGTAGAGTTTTGAAAAAACTTTCGGAGGGTGAACTTCTTGGCAAAAAGGAAAAATTCAACCTTTTGTTTTAAAACCCCTCATTCACCAACCTAGTGGTGACTTGCTTCATCATCGGGGTCCACCCTGGTGACCTAGCGCCTGGTTTAACTTAAAACATACTTTTATTTTAAAGTAACAGAACAATGTTAAAAATATCGGTGGCGAGATACTGGTAGGTGAGTTACGACCAATGTATCTCTATATGTGTCTGTGTAGCTTGGTCAACATGTTTCTACCAAAAGGGCGAATTGCCCGGTATTCTTCAGGACCAAAAACAGGTGGACGGGAGGTGTGGGCCCCCTAAAAGGCGCACCCTGCCCTGATCCCCTGTGTACCTACTGGAAGAATAGCCAGTGGTTAATGTGCTCAATCAAGATAATGAGAGCCGTCAGAAAAGGTTAAAAAGAAAAAGAGATTTGTTTCTAGCCTCTAAAGTGCTTCAACGGGCAGGGGGTAGGTTCTTCAAACCGACATAACATAATAGTTTGTGGAAGAAGGTAACGGCCATTAACCTACTGCTATCCTCCTCTGCTCGGCTAGCCACCGATATTTTTAACATTGTTCTGTTACTTTAAAATAAAAGTATGTTTTAAGTTAAACCAGGACAATTTTTAACACATTATTTTGCACTTACAGTCACAACCCGCTCCACTGTAACACAGGTGTCGAAGCACATCCTGGTGGCGCTAGGTCACCAGGGTGGACCCCGATGATGAAGCAAGTCACCACTAGGTTGGTGAGTGAGGGGTTTTAAAACAAAAGGTTGATTTTTTCCTTTTTGCCAAGAAGTTCACCCTCCGAAAGTTTTTTCAAAACTCTACGTAGGGGATACTCATCCCATTGTTTTCATGAATATTCCTATCAGGGGAATAGGAGTTATCTCTTTTTTCACTTCTCAGTGAAAATATCCCTTGCTCTCTCTTTTGATCTCAAAGACCCACCATTCCTGCCAGTTTGGGGCTCTGCCCTCAGCTCTGTGCTCCCTGTGGACCCACCATGACTGCCCCCTCGGGCTTTGCCCTCAGCTCTGTACTCCCTGTGCGTCCTCCATTCCTGCCCCCTTGGGCCCTGCCCTCATCTCTGTGCTCCCTGTAAGTCCACCATTCCTGCCCCCTCGGGGCTCTGCCCTCAGCTCTGTGCTCCCTGTGGGTCCACCATTCCTGCCCCGTTGTGACGCTGCCCTCATCTCTGTGCTCCCCATGGGCCCACTATTCCTGCCCCCTTGGGGCTCTGCCCTCAGCTCTGTGCTCCCTATGGGCCCACCATGCCTGCCCCCTTGGGACCCTGCCCTCATCTCTGTGCTCCCTGTGGACCCACCATTCCTGCCCCCCTGGGACCCTGTCCTCATCTCTGTGCTCCCTATGGGTCCACCATGCCTGCCCCCTTGGGACCCTGCCCTCATCTCTGTGCTCCCTGTGGACCCACCATTCCTGCACCCCTGGGACCCTGCCCTCATCTCTGTGCTCCCTGTGGGTCCTCCATTCCTGCCCCCTCGGGGCTCTGCCCTCAGCTCTGTGCTCCCTGTGGGTCCACCATTCCTGCCCCCTTGGGACCCTGCCCTCATTTCTGTGCTCCCCACGGGCCCGCCACCATTCCTGCCCCCTTGGGGCCCTGCCCTCATCTCTATGCTCCCTGTGGACCCACCATTCCTGCCCCCTTGGGGCTCTGCCCTCAGCTCTGTGCTCCCTGTGGACCCACCATGACTGCCCCCTCGGGGCTTTGCCCTCAGCTCTGTGCTCCCTGTGGGTCCTCCCTTCCTGCCCCCTTGGGCCCTGTGGGTCCTCCATTTCTGCCCCCTCGGGGCTCTGCCCTCAGCTCTGTGCTCCCTGTGGGTCCTCCATTCCTGCCCCCTCGGGGCTCTGCCCTCAGCTCTGTGCTCCCTGTGGACCCTTCATGACTGCCCCCTCGGGGCTCTGCCCTCAGCTCTGTGCTCCCTGTGGGTCCTCCATTCCTGCCCCCTTGGGGCTCTGCCCTCAGCTCTGTGCTCCCTGTGGACCCACCATTCCTGCCCCCTTGGGACCCTGCCCTCATCTCTGTGCTCCCCATGGGCGCCCCCTCGGTGCTCTGCCCTCAGCTCTGTGCTCCCTGTGGGTCCTCCATTCCTGCCCCCTCTGGCCCTGCCCTCAGCTCTGTGCTTCCTTTGGGTCCTCCATTCCTGCCCCCTCGGGGCTCTGCCCTCAGCTCTGTGCTCCCTGTGGGGCCTCCATTCCTGCCCCTTCGGGGCTCTGCCCTCAGCTCTGTGCTCCCTGTGGGTCCTCCATTCCTGCCCCCTCGGGGCTCTGCTCTGTGCTCCCTGTGGGTCCACCATTCCTGCCCCCTCGGGGCTCTGCCCTCAGCTCTGCCCTCCCTGTGAGTCCTCCATTCCTGCCCCCTCGGGGCTCTGCCCTCAGCTCTGTGCTCCCTGTGGGTCCTCCATTCCTGCCCCCTTGGGGCTCTGCCCTCAGCTCTGTGCTCTCTGTGGACCCACCATTCCTGCCCCCTTGGGGCTCTGCCCTCAGCTCTGTGCTCCCTATGGACCCACCATGCCTGCCCCCTTAGGACCCTGCCCTCATCTCTCTGCTCCCTGTGGACCCACCATTCCTGCCCCCCTGGGACCCTGCCCTCATCTCTGTGCTCCCTGTGGGTCCACCATTCCTGCCCCCTCGGGGCTCTGCCCTAAGCTCTGTGCTCCCTGTGGGTCCACCATGCCTGCCCCCTTGGAACCCTGCCCTCATCTCTGTGCTCCCCATGGGCTCACCATTCCTGCCGCCTTGGGGCTCTGCCCTCAGCTCTGTGCTCCCTGTGGGTCCTCCATTCCTGCCTCTCGGGGCTCTGCCCTCAGCTCTGTGCTCCCTGTGGGTCAACAATTCCTGCCCCCTTAGGACCCTGCCCTAATCTCTGTGCTCCCCATGGGTCCACCATTCCTGCCCCCTTGGGGCCCTGCCCTCATCTCTGTGCTCCCTGTGGACCCACCATTCCTGCCCCCTTGGGACTCCGCCCTCAGCTCTGTTCTCCCTGTGGACCCACCATGACTGCCCCCTTGGGGCTTTGCCCTCAGCTCTGTGCTCCCTGCGGGTCCTCCAATCCTGCCCCCTTGGGCCCTGCCCTCATCTCTGTGCTCCCTGTGGGTCCACCATTCCTGCCCCCTTGGGACCCTGCCCTCATCTCTGTGCTCCCCATGGGTCCACCATTCCTGCCCCCTTGGGGCCCGGCCCTCAGTTCTGTGCTCCCTATGTGGACCCACCATTCCTGACCCCCTGGGGCCCTGCCCTCAGCTCTGTGCTCCCTATGGGCCCACCATTCCTGCCCCTTGGAACCCTGCCCTCATTTCTGTGCTCCCTGTGGACCCACCAATCCTGCCCCCCTGGGACCCTGCCCTCAGCTCCGTGCTCCCTGTGGGTCCACCATTCCTGCCCCCTTGGGACCCTGCCCTCATCTCTTTGCTGCCCATGGGCCAACCATTCCTGCCCCCTTGGGGCCCTGCCCTCATCTCTGTGCTCCCTGTGGACCCACCATTCCTGCACCCTTGGGGCTCTGCCCTCAGCTCTGTGGACCCACCATTCCTGCCCCCTCGGGGCTCTGCCCTCAGCTCTGTGCTCCCTGTGGGTCCTCCATTCCTGCCCCCTCGGGGCTCTGCCCTCAGCTCTGTGCTCCCTCTGGACCCACTATTCCTGCCCCCTTGGGACCCTGCCCTCATCTCTGTGCTCCCCATGGGCCCACCATTCCTGCCCCCTTGGGGCTCTGCCCTCGGCTCTGTGCTCCCTATGGTCCCACCATTCATGCCCCTTCTGGGGCACTGCCCTCAGCTCTGTGCTCCCTATGGGCCCACCATGCCTGCCCCCTTGGGACCCGCCCTCATCTCTGTGCTCCCTGTGGACCCACCATTCCTGCCCCCCTGGGACCCTGCCCTCATCTCTGTGCTCCCCATGGGCCCACCATTCCTTCCCCCTTGGGGTCCTGCCCTCATCTCTGTGCTCCCTGTGGACCCACCATTCCTGCCAGCTTGGGGCTCTGCCCTCAGCTCTGTGCTCCCTGTGGACCCACCATGACTGCCCCCTCGGGCTTTGCCCTCAGCTCTGTACTCCCTGTGGGTCCTCCATTCCTGCCCCCTTGGGCCCTGCCCTCAGGCCGCCAAGACCTGGAACTCCCTCCCGACCGACCTGCGCCTGACCCAAGACCACCTCTCCTTCAGGAAGAAGCTGAAGACCTGGCTGTTCCAGCAGTAGCGGCACCCCCCCCCCCCTCCCCCCAGCGCCTTGAGACCCTACGGGTATGTAGCGCGCTTTACAAGTGTCACTGATTGATTGATTGATTGATCTCTGTGCTCCCTGAGGGTCCACCATTCCTGCCCCCTCTGGGCTCTGCCCTCAGCTCTGTGCTCCCTGTGGGTCCACCATTCCTGCCCCGTTGTGACGCTGCCCTCATCTCTGTGCTCCCCAGGGGCCCACCATTCCTGCCCCCTTGGGGCTCTGCCCTCAGCTCTGTGCTCCCTATAGGCCCACCATGCCTGCCCCTTGGGACCCTGCCCTCATCTCTGTGCTCCCTGTGGACCCACCATTCCTGCCCCCCTGGGACCCTGTCCTCGTCTCTGTGCTCCCTATGGGCCCACCATGCCTGCCCCCTTGGGACCCTGCCCTCATCTCTGTGCTCCCTGTGGACCCACCATTCCTGCCCCCCTGGGACCCTGCCCTCATCTCTGTGCTCCCTGTGGGTCCACCATTCCTGCCCCCTTGGGACCCTGCCCTCATTTCTGTGCTCCCCATGGGCCCGCCACCATTCCTGCCCCCTTGGGGCCCTGCCCTAATCTCTATGCTCCCTGTGGACCCACCATTCCTGCCCCCTTGGGGCTCTGCCCTCTGCTCTGTGCTCCCTGTGGACCCACCATGACTGCCCCCTCGGGGCTCTGCCCTCAGCTCTGTGCTCCCTGTGGGTCCTCCCTTCCTGCCCCCTTGGGCCCTGCCCTCATCTCTGTGCTCCCTGTGGGTCCTCCATTTCTGCCCCCTCGGGGCTCTGCCCTCAGCTCTGTGCTCCCTGTGGGTCCTCCATTCCTGCCCCCTCGGGGCTCTGCCCTCAGCTCTGTGCTCCCTGTGGACCCTTCATGAATGCCCCCTCGGGGCTCTGCCCTCAGCTCTGTGCTCCCTGTGGGTCCTCCATTCCTGCCCCCTTGGGGCTCTGCCCTCAGCTCTGTGCTCCCTGTGGACCCACCATTCCTGCCCTCTTGGGACCCTGCCCTCATCTCTGTGCTCCCCATGGGCACACCATTCCTGCCCCCTCGGTGCTCTGCCCTCAGCTCTGTGCTCCCTGTGGGTCCTCCATTCCTGCCCCCTCTGGCCCTGCCCTCAGCTCTGTGCTCCCTGTGGGTCCTCCATTCCTGCCCCTTTGGGCCCTGCCCTCATCTCTGTGCTCCCTGTGGGTCCACCATTCCTGCCCCCTTGGGACCCTGACCTCATCTCTGTGCTCCCCATGGGTCCACCATTCCTGCCCCCTTGGGGCCCGGCCCTCAGCTCTGTGCTCCCTATGGACCCACCATTCCTGACCCCCTGGGGCCCTGCCCTCAGCTCTGTGCTCCCTATGGGCCCACCATTCCTGCCCCTTGGAACCCTGCCCTCATTTCTTTGCTCCCTGTGGACCCACCAATCCTGCCCCCCTGGGACCCTGCCCTCAGCTCCGTGCTCCCTGTGGGTCCACCATTCCGGCCCCCTTGGGACCCTGCCCTCATCTCTTTGCTGCCCATGGGCCAACCATTCCTGCCCCCTTGGGGCCCTGCCCTCATCTCTGTGCTCCCTGTGGACCCACCATTCCTGCCCCCCTGGGACCCTGCCCTCATCTCTGTGCTCCCCATGGGCCCACCATTCCTTCCCCCTTGGGGCCCTGCCCTCATCTCTGTGCTCCCTGTGGACCCACCATTCCTGCCAGCTTGGGGCTCTGCCCTCAGCTCTGTGCTCCCTGTGGACCCACCATGACTGCCCCCTCGGGCTTTGCCCTCAGCTCTGTACTCCCTGTGGGTCCTCCATTCCTGCCCCCTTGGGCCCTGCCCTCATCTCTGTGCTCCCTGTGGGTCCACCATTCCTGCCCCCTCGGGGCTCTGCCCTCAGCTCTGTGCTCCCTGTGGGTCCACCATTCCTGCCCCGTTGTGACGCTGCCCTCATCTCTGTGCTCCCCAGGGGCCCACCATTCCTGCCCCCTTGGGGCTCTGCCCTCAGCTCTGTGCTCCCTATAGGCCCACCATGCCTGCCCCCTTGGGACCCTGCCCTCATCTCTGTGCTCCCTGTGGACCCACCATTCCTGCCCCCTTGGGACCCTGTCCTCATCTCTGTGCTCCTATGGGCCCACCATGCCTGCCCCCTTGGGACCCCGCCCTCATCTCTGTGCTTCCTGTGGACCCACCATTCCTGCCCCCCTGGGACCCTGCCCTCATCTCTGTGCTCCCTGTGGGTCCTCCATTCCTGCCCCCTCGGGGCTCTGCCCTCAGCTCTGTGCTCCCTGTGGGTCCACCATTCCTGCCCCCTTGGGACCCTGCCCTCATTTCTGTGCTCCCCATGGGCCCGCCACCATTCCTGCCCCCTTGGGGCCCTGCCCTAATCTCTATGCTCCCTGTGGACCCACCATTCCTGCCCCCTTGGGGCTCTGCCCTCTGCTCTGTGCTCCCTGTGGACCCACTATGACTGCCCCCTCGGGGCTTTGCCCTCAGCTCTGCGCTCCCTGTGGGTCCTCCCTTCCTGCCCCCTTGGGCCCTGCCCTCATCTCTGTGCTCCCTGTGGGTCCTCCATTTCTGCCCCCTCGGGGCTCTGCCCTCAGCTCTGTGCTCCCTGTGGGTCCTCCATTCCTGCTCCCTCGGGGCTCTGCCCTCAGCTCTGTGCTCCCTGTGGACCCTTCATGACTGCCCCCTCGGGGCTCTGCCCTCAGCTCTGTGCTCCCTGTGGGTCCTCCATTCCTGCCCCCTTGGGGCTTTGCCCTCAGCTCTGTGCTCCCTGTGGACCCACCATTCCTGCCCCCTTGGGACCCTGCCCTCATCTCTGTGCTCCCCATGGGCACACCATTCCTGCCCCCTCGGTGCTCTGCCCTCAGCTCTGTGCTCCCTGTGGGTCCTCCATTCCTGCCCCCTCTGGCCCTGCCCTCAGCTCTGTGCTCCCTGTGGGTCCTCCATTCCTGCCCCCTCGGGGCTCTGCCCTCAGCTCTGTGCTCCCTTTGGGTCCTCCATTCCTGCCCCCTCGGGGCTCTGCCCTCAGCTCTGTGCTCCCTGTGGGTCCTCCATTCCTGCCCCCTCGGGGCTCTGCCCTCTGCTCTGTGCTCCCTGTGGGTCCTCCATTCCTGCCCCCTTGGGGCTCTGCCCTCAGCTCTGTGCTCCCCATGGGCCCACCATTCCTGCCCCCTCGGTGCCCTGCCCTCAGCTCTGCCCTCCCTGTGGGTCCTCCATTCCTGCCCCCTCGGGGGCTCTGCCCTCAGCTCTGTGCTCCCTGTGGGTCCTCCATTCCTGCCCCCTCGGTGCTCTGCCCTCAGCTCTGTGCTCTCTGTGGACCCACCATTCCTGCCCCCTTGGGGCTCTGCCCTCAGCTCTGTGCTCCCTGTGGGTCCACCATTCCTGCCCCCTCGGTGCTCTGACCTCAGCTCTGTGCTCCCTGTGGGTCCTCCATTCCTGCCCCCTCTGGCCCTGCCCTCAGCTCTGTGCTCCCTGTGGGTCCTCCATGCTTGCCCCCTCGGGGCTCTGCCCTCAGCTCTGTGCTCCCTGTGGGTCCTCCATTTCTGCCCCTCGGGGCTCTGCCCTCAGCTCCGTGCTCCCTGTGGGTCCTCCATTCCTGCCCCCTTGGTGCTCTGCCCTCAGCTCTGTGCTCCCTGTGGGTCCTCCATTCCTGCCCCCTTCGGGCTCTGCCCTCAGCTCTGTGCTCCCTCAGGGTCCTCCATTCCTGCCCCCTCGGGGCTCTGCCCTCAGCTCTGTGCTCCCTTGGCATCCTCACCCCTGCTTTGGACCCCAGCCCTCGAAGCAAGCGGGGATGCTGCTGGTGATGCAGCTGGTTTTGAAGATGGCGCAGGCCAGCAGCGGGAGCGATGGATTCCAGCAGGATAGAGTTGATCTGATCACATTTCTTCAGGCCCTGGAAGGGGTGTGCTGAGGTGTGGAGGATGCCCCTAAGGGGTGCCAGTGTGAAGTCTAGGAGGCCATGGGGTAGGCCATGACCACCATCCCATTTAGTGGATAATTTATAAAAAAATAAGTGCCGGGGCTCTCGTCAGGAGGCAGCTTGTACCATCCCATTCCTCCTGTTAGCAACCCCTAAAACAGAACCAACTACTGACCATGAAAGGGGGAAGAGGATGTGGGGTAATGGCCAGAGCTGCTGACTTCAGAGCTGGGGGAACCAATGTTGAGTCTTGGCATTGGTTCCACGTACTGTGATTCTGGGAAAATCACGTAATCTCCCCGTGCCTCCCATAAATGAATGTGTCCTTAACTGGTGCTCATGAAAAGCACTGGTGTCGACGATTAAGCGCTGGTGCTGAGCACCGGACACCACCGGCTTAAATTAAGCACTGATAACGATCCTGGCCCACAAGGGCTTGAACAACAGTTCTGAAGCCACTTTATGGTAGAAAGGATTTGACTGTTCAGTAGGCAAACACTTTGGGCCTAACTTTCATTAACTTACAAGTTAACCAATGACCTGCACTTACCGCCATAAACTTACCTTCATGATATTTAGATTCTCAATATTTTCTCCCCACAATATTTTGTATCCAATATTCTGATGGAATGCCGATCGAATCATGCCTTGAAGTATACTTTATATTGTCAGAATTTTCAGCAGGTCAGTGCTTAATTTGAGCCAGTGGTTTCTGCCGCTAGGCACCGGCACTTAATTGTCAACACCGGCGCTTGTGAGAGTGTGCCACAAGGTGTCACCATCTGGCTAATTTAGAGATGGCCACAACAACAGTTGGTTCAGGGGCACACACATGACATTGTAATACTATTAAAGTGTCTTAGATAGCTAGGTAATGTATGGCACTTTTCTCTGGCAGCAGCACAGGTGGGAGGTGGGCAGTTGTTAAGGTACATGGATTTTTAGTTCAGTGCATTCTTAAGCGAGACCTATTGGCATTGCTAATGCATCTTTACAACTGCTTTAACAATGTTATGCGTTTTCTTCAAAATTTAAATTATACACATAAATGCACGCAATTATTTTGTTTTTCTGAGTGCAAATGCTTGTATTCCAAATTAAAATTGGAAATACAATGTGGCTTTGCTCCTGCTCAGAAACCATACTTCATCCAACTGCATCTACAATGCATTTAATTAAAAATAGAGGATTTGTACTGAAATTCCACTGCTCTGGCACCTCCCATTCTTCCACCAGGTGTAGCTGCAGTTACCACCATGGTTCCAGTGGCAGAGGACCAGCCCCTTCTGGGAGGGTGCAATCTATGCAGTACTATGGTATAGGTGAGTGTAGAGTCGCTTGGGTGTAGGTAGGGGGTATGAGTACTTGAGTACGAGTAGATTGAAGTACTATGGTATAGGTGAGTGTAGAGTCGCTTGGGTGTAGGTAGGGGTATGAGTAGATTGCAGTACTATGGTATAGGTGAGTGTAGAGTCGCTTGGGTGTAGGTAGGGGTATGAGTACGAGTAGATTGCAGTACTATAGTATAGGTGAGTGTAGAGTCGCTTGGGTGTAGGTAGGGGTATGAGTACGAGTAGATTGCAGTACTATAGTATAGGTGAGTGTAGAGTCGCTTGGGTGTAGGTAGGGGTATGAGTAGATTGAAGTACTATGGTATAGGTGAGTGTAGAGTCGCTTGGGTGTAGGTAGGGGTATGAGTAGATTGCAGTACTATGGTATAGGTGAGTGTAGAGTCGCTTGGGTGTAGTTAGGGGTATGAGTACGAGTAGATTGCAGTACTATAGTATAGGTGAGTGTAGAGTCGCTTGGGTGTAGGTAGGGGTATGAGTACTTGAGTACGAGTAGATTGAAGTACTATGGTATAGGTGAGTGTAGAGTCGCTTGGGTGTAGGTAGGGGTATGAGTACGAGTAGATTGCAGTACTATAGTATAGGTGAGTGTAGAGTCGCTTGGGTGTAGGTAGGGGCATGAGTAATTGAGTACGAGTAGATTGCAATACTATGGTATAGGTGAGTGTAGAGTCGCTTGGGTGTAGGTAGGGGTATGAGTACGAGTAGATTGCAGTACTATAGTATAGGTGAGTGTAGAGTCGCTTGGGTGTAGGTAGGGGTATGAGTACTTGAGTACGAGTAGATTGCAGTACTATAGTATGGGTGGGTGTAGAGTCGTTTGGGTGTAGGGAGGGGTATGAGTACGAGAAGATTGCAGTACTATAGTATAGTATAGGTGAGTGTAGAGTCGCTTGGGTGTAGGTAGGGGTATGAGTACATAAGTACGAGTAGATTGCAGTACTATATTATAGGCATGTGTAGAGTCGCTTGGGTGTAGTTAGGGGTATGAGTACTTGAGAACGAGTAGATTCTTGAGTACGAGTTGATTGCAGGGCGCAATTTAAGCATAGGTAAGGGTATGATTTTATTTTACTTTTTGAAAACCTTTATTGGAAAAATTCAAAGCAGACACGGTACATTGCGCAGTATCAAAGTACAGTCATATATGCAGCAATAGACAGGTCAAGCAGTGCATTACTCAGGAATGTCAGCCGTTTTCAGAGGAAAACTGTCAAAATATTAGAAAACTATTGTTCCACAATAAAATAGCTCCTTCTTTATTTAAATAAAAATACTCTACAATGAACTTACAACACTGGACTCCAGCTAAATTAGGTAAACCAAAATTGCAGGAGATTGACTCTTGTTGGAACTGCAACAAAGAGACTGGTTCCTGTCAACATAAGCTCTTCCACGGTCCACTCATTGATCATTACTGGGCCCAAATTCAGACCTACCTCTCAGCTATTTTTTAATACATAGATTCCCCTAGACTTTCCCATGGTGGCTTTGGGACCCTGGATCTCTAAGACCAATTTGAACCTTAAAGCCCTGGACATGGCACTGCTTGACCTCCTTCTGGTGATTGCTGTCAAAGTCATCCTGTCAGAATGGAAATCTTTCAACCATCTCTCTTTCCATAGTTGGTGGGCTTAGGTCTCATTTTTGGGAGGAGCTCATGGCTCTCAATCCAGCCACCAGATTTATCTCCAAATCTCGAGTAGGGTCTGGCAGTCCCTAGATACGTTCATAGAGCTAGAGAGGATCACTCCCACGCATCTACTGCTTCCAAACTCGGGGTCCTAGACACTGATTTATACCCAGTACTTGGAGTCTCCACTACCCTTTCTCCTCCCTCTCCCCTTCATTTTTTCCTCCGCAGTGCCCTATTCCTTTCCATACTCCATTCTCTTTTGCCTTGAGATCCTACAGGGTCCTTGCCACCACAGGAGCTGTAGTGCTCGTAAGGGGAATGCCTTCTGGGTACCTAGTGGCATGGTCCACCACCACTAGTATGTAACTGTGCCCAGATGCAGTAGGAGGGTACATGGGACCAATGATTTAAATCCCAACACGCTCAAAGTGAACCCCCACCACTGGAAGTGGTATCAGGGGGGCTTTGTGTTGCAACCTGCCTTACCTCTGACTTGGCAAGTGACACAGGAGCGACAAAATCCTTTGTGTCCTCAGACATGTGAGGCCAGTGAAAGTGCGGGACAAGCCTGTCCCAAGTTTTACTTTGGTCTAAGTGTCCTGCCAGGGGAATATCATGTGCTAGGGGGAGTAAAAATACCCTAGACTTCAGAGGTATAACCAACCTCCTGGTGGCACTGGGCTTTAGGCCTCTACCGTCTGCGTAAAGGAGTACCTTCTCCAGTAGATCCTGTGGGACCTGCTAACATTCCCAGCAGCCATAGCAGCAGCTTGCTGTCTGAGGGATTCAAGAGAGGGAGAGGTGTGCTGCTCCAAAGTCTGCCCCGGAAGGGCTCCCTGCCCCCAAGAACTCAACCTGATAAGGCTCAAGTTCATCTGAAGATGTTCCTTCACAGGGACTAAGATCATCTCCCTCAAGAGACTGATACTCATTTTGAGTCTGGGGGAAGACACATCCTTACCCCTCCTGTTCCTTCTCTTGGAAGGCACCTGGTCCCTTGTTCCAGGATCCAGGGCCTGCTCAGTGGATGTCAGTTTGGCGTGTGACCTGGTCACAGCAAACACATTTGGAGAGATGCCCAACATTGCTGCACGAGTCCTAAATTCAACTTCAGCCCAGGCTGAAGTCTCCCTATCATTGCCCAACAAACAATCCACTGGTAGGTCTGAGCTTACCACAGCCTTTTTAGGGCGAGTTACCTCTCCCTGGCTGAAATTAACAACTGCCAATGTATGGCTAGTCCTGACATTGTTTGCATCGGTCACTTGGCACATTTCTAAAAGTATTATTTGTCCAGAAGACACAAGTTTCTCTGTCACCATGGTAACACTGGCCCCAGTGTCCCCGTAGATCAGTGCCTCTGTTCCATTGATCAAATGTTGTTCTCTGTGCTTGCCCAGGTTACAGGAACTGACAAGTAAGGTGGCAATATCTATGCCACCATCACAGATTAGGACAGCCTGAGCTGGAGTTATGACTAAGCCAGAACCTGCCTCAGATCCCAAGGTTAACCCCACTAATCCCTTGTTCCCTGTCCTACCACTTGTACCTGGGCTGGAGGGTGCAGTTGTCTTAAGGGCCGTAGTTGTAGTTTCCTTGGCCTTTGGACAGTCAACATCTCTTGTCCAATGGATTTTCTGTTTACAGAGATAACACCAAGGTTTCTTTTATCCTTTTTATTTTATTATTTATTTTATTTATGTATTTATTTATTTATTTATTTATTTATTTATTTATTTTATTTATTGATTGATTGATTTGTATAGCGCTGAATCACCCATGAGGGTATCTCTGCGCTGGGGACGGAGGAACATCAGAATAGGAGGGAAGAAATTTAGAAGAGGTGGGTTTTTAACATCTTTCTAAATTGAGTCAAATTGTGTCCTGAGCGTAACTGAGGAGGCAGGCTTTTTCAGAATCGGGGGGCAAGATAAAAAAAGGCCTTACCACCGCTACGAGCCTTTTTGGTTCTGGGAATGGTGAGCAAATGTTCGGTGCTAGACCTGAGAGTTCTTGACGGGATATAGGAGGAGAGCTTGTTGGTGAGATACATGGGGCCCTTGCCATTACGGACTTTGTGAATAATACAGCCTATTTTGAACTTTACCCTCTTCTTCATGGGGAGCCAGTGAAGTTGATTGAGTAGGGGTCCAGAGGGTGTTCTAGATGGACATTGTTGATGAGTCGGGCCGCAGTATTCTGCACTACCTGGAGTTTATTAATGGCACTTTCGTTGGCCGAAAACAGGAGGGCATTACAATAGTCAAGCCGACTCAATATTAGGGCCTGCATGAGTGTTTATTTTGTGGAGGAGGGTAAGAGTGGAAAAATCCTACGCAGGAGGCCAAGAACATAGTAGCAGGAACCTGTGGTGGTGTTGGCATGTGTGTTATGTGTGAGTTTGTGATCAATCCTGACACCTAGGTTCTTAACCACTTCTTTGGGAGTGGGGGTGGTTCCCAGCTCTTCAGGCCACCAAGTAGATGACCGGAGAGTGGTAGCTCCTCCAAACAACATGATCTCCGATTTGCCCTCATTGAGTTGTAAAAAGTTGTTACGCATCCAGACAGCGATAGATTTCATGCCTTCGGAAAACAACAGATCAATTGATCCTTGTTGGATTGTGACTCCACCCCAGATGCCGGTTTTTGGGGCCCTGGTGGAGACTCTTTTTGTCTTTACCCTTGTCCCCACCCTTATCTTGAGTCTTAGAATAATCTTGTTTCTCCTAACGGTCACCACTATTGTTCTGTTTTTTTCTGCTTTACCCTGGTTCTGACACATTTATCTTCCTTCTTTCCCAATTCGTGGGGAGAAGTCAGATCTGAGTCCACCAGATACTGATGCAATAGTTGATTTTGGCAATCATTAAGGATCTGCTCCCTCATTATCAATTGTAAAATCCATCAAATTCTTGCACTTTGCTTCCAAGCAACCAACCTTCCAGAGCCTTAATAGTGCTATCCACAAAGTCTACCCAGTCCTGTATCTGTGCCTTCTGGGTGTTTCTGAACTTAATCCTGTATTGTTAAGTGGTTAAGCCAAACCCATCAATGAGAGCATTCTTCAAAACTGAGTAATTGTCAGCCTCCTCTTCTCTGACAGTGAGGAGCTTATCTCTACCTTTGTCAGCAAACGAGAGCCACAAGATGGCTGCCCACTGCTCTTGAGGGACCTTCTGAACTTTACAGTGCACACTACTCTTCCTTCCTTACAGGCCCAGCCCACCCTGCTCTATACTTATTGTAGGGCTCAGACAGCATAAATAAAATGATAATAACATTGTGTTATTATCATTTTATTTATCATCTGCTGGCGTAGGCTGTGGAGCAGTGTGTGGAGCGATGCTCCTCTGCCATTACGAAGGAGCTGCCCCTGTTTAATAGCAGTGGTAATGTGTTGCCACTTGCAATAATTTAATTTTGTTCCCGTGAACCATGTTTCAACTTTGTAATTTTCATAAATGAAAGCTAGCAGATGTTTGGCAGGCATCCATCTGTCTGTAATCACTAAGACTGTGAGTGATGATAGGAAGGGAGCTGTGTGATGGTGATGCTTTATTCTGACATACCCAGGCACTTGTGAATTATTACAGGTGACTTGGCCACAGGTCAATCGTGAGTCATAACTTCTTTGTAATACGAAAATAAAGACCAGGCATCTATATGGTTATTACAGTATCCCACGTATATGTGACCTAATACGGATGCTGCTCTGCACTGCAAGGGAAAGTGCAGCCCAGCCATGTACTACGCATCAGGCATTAGACTAGCGCATTTCAGTGTGGTGGTCCGCATCACTGCATTGATAGGCAACTTCACACATTTATAGTGCCTCAGCTGTCAAGCTGGAGTGCTGTTACTGCACTGTCAAAAATCCAGGCTGCGGTGCTCGGTCCTTGCTGCTTGCTGCAGGCTTGGGGGTGGCTGGCTCAGCTCCTGACTGGGCTGGCCAAGGCAGCTGGAAGGCTAGAATATCATAATAAAGTTCATTCACCGCTGTGGCAATGGATTCAGATTCAATGTCTGTGACATGACTTCACGTGACGGAGTGTCACAGTGAGTCACTCTTAACAAGCATTTGAAATGCAACGGGTCTTGTATATTTGAAAGTTAGAGCAATTGGCACTGTGAATGACAAGATACGTCCTTAGTTGTAAACACTGGGAAAATAACACTTAGATTAAGTTGGACAAGCCACGCAGAACAAAGGTGCGGCAACTATTGTGCTGCTGAAAGTAAAACATAGGATTATACGCGGCTGAAAAAAATAATAATAAATCGTGGTGTGCTTCGCTGCCTTAAAAAAGTGCAATGTGCCGCAATGCTAAAAAAAATATATATATTATAAATATTATGTTGTGTGCAGTCTTATCATCAAGTTCTGTGATCCCCAAATAGAGTAAGAGTGACTTGCTTGGGCTTCCTTTAGATGCAGGCAACTGAAGTAGGTAATGTGAGCACTGCAGCAGGAAGTTGAAACGGAAGCTAGTCTCAAATAGCAGGGATGCCAATCCCCCAGCTGCAGTTGGAGGACACGTCCCCAGCTGGAAGCACTGAAAAAGGATTATGTTGAAGAAAGGCACGGCCTCTATTGTTTAAGTTGAAGCACAGCGTGCCGTGCTGCTGAAAATAAAATATAAGATTATGCATGGCTAAAAAATACAAAAAAAATGTGCGGCACAAGCTTTTAAAAAAGTGTGGCGTGTTGCGCTGTTTTAAAATATATATTATGTTTTGTGCAGTTTTAACATCAAGTTCAGGAAGCCGCGCATAAGAAAAGAAAGGTGTGGTCGCCATTATTGCAGCTAATGCCCAAAAACATAAGATTAAGCAAGGCGTGCATCACGCTGGATAAAAGAAAAAAGGGGTTGCTGGAGAGTAGAAAGTCATTTAAGACTGCTCACAGACTGTAATTAAAACATACCACACAACAACACATGTAACAGGGGCAGTCCTCATGGGAGGTTACAACTAGGGTGACCAACTGGCATGGGTGCAAATTCAGGACAGCAAGTGTAAAAATTCAGGACAAAGGGTCAAAATTCAGGACAAAAATTCAGGACAGGCGGTCAAAATTCAGGACAAAAGGTAAGTTTTAGAAGACACGTCAGAGGAGGTTGCGCAATAGTATATAAGTAAGTAAATAGACAACCACTTATGTACAAGTGAAAATAAGTTTATATGAGGTTGAGACAATTCTGCACTTCGTAGTTTTTCAATATGCGCACAGCTTTAGGCAAATGTGCAGGTCTTTTTGTGGTAACAAAACCGCCCCCACCTTTCCAGCTCCCAGAGAAAATGCCTGATGCCCGGTCCGGCCAGTCTGTTCTTGCTACCACCCTCCAACGGCGCCCCTCATCTTCACATAGACCCTCTCTCATGTGTATTTAATTTCTTTTGTAGTGCTACTCATCCGAAGTATGTGGGGCAGAGTGTTCGAGTGCGTTACAACACACACATATTATATAAAGACAAACACTCATATAAATGTGAAAGTCAATGTATAGGAAATGTTGCTTAAGATAATGGGCACACAATGTGTAATCATACTTTCATCCATCATTCAGTCTTTAACCATTCATTCTGTCCTTCCTTCTGTGTTCCCATCCATGTCCATATTCAACCATTTAAAAACCCATCCATCATGTATCCTTCCATCCATCATTTCACTCATCCATCCCTCCATCCACCCTTTTACTCATCCATCCATTATCCATCCATCCACCCTTTCACCCTAACCATCCATGCATTCATACATCCACTCTTCCACACATCCATCCATTCACTCATCCATCCAGTCATTTACCTATCTAACCGTCCTTTCACTTACTTATTCATCCACCCAGTCACTCATCCTTCCACCCATTCACCAGTTCAGTCATCCATTTACCCATCCTCCCTTTCTCTCTCAATTCCCCTTTCACTTAGCCATCCATCCTTCCATCCTTCCTTCGATCCATCCATCCATCCATCCATCCATCCACTCATGAATCCATCCATTGAACCAATCACTCATCCATCCTTTCACTCATCCATCCATCCTTTCTCTCATCCATCCCCCCTTTCACTCATCTATCCATCTTTTTGTCCATCTACCAGCCCTTTCACTCACTCATCTAGCCTTACATCCACCCTTTCGCTCATCCATCCATCGATTCACCCTTTCACTTATCAGTTCATCAATCCACCCTTTCACTTATCAATTCATCAACCCATCCATCATTTCCCTCATCCATCCACCCATTCACTACCCCGTCATCCACCCTTTCACTCATCCATCCATCATTTCACTCATCCATCCAGCCATCCCATCCCTTCACTTACTCACTCGCCCACCGTTTCACATTAATTATGAGCTGCGCCTTTGCAGTTGCAGACAGAAGAGGCCCATCAAGAACTCCATCCTCGATGTGGTTCCTTATACAAGGGTTGGGGTGGGGGAGGGTTCACTATGCCCCTGCACATAGGTAATCTGAAAAAGTGGATGCCATGAGTCATGCATGATGCACAGTGCCTGGACGTGGGACGACTGTGACATGGTATTGTTTCCAGTGCTTTAAGTGGAATGAAAAAACTAAGAGGGGGGGGGTCTCTCCTAAAGGGTGTTCATGTTCAATGTAATTAAGAGCGTGGCTTAAAAACATATAAGCTAAAAATCTGTGCTTTGTATAATGTGCCGCCCTACTGGTATTTTTGTTTGCCTCTAGATATATAATACGAGTAACGTTACACTTAAAACAAGTAAAGTTACACCTACAAGCCAGAACTATTGGCTTTGTCAATGGTTGTTAATTGCATAAAATAAAAAAGCAGCAACCATGGCTTCCTTAAATATGATGTTCACACAGGCATCTGGTTGTGCAAAAGAAAGCCACACTCTGGGTGCACTGGGTCCCTTAGACACCTGGCACTGGTGCCACTGCACCTGCTGCATTATTGATAGCTATGTTTACCCATCTGACCACCTTTGTGTGTCTTATAATGATGTTCTCTCAATTTTCCATTTATGTTTTTACCTCTGTAAAAACATTTAAAAACGAATGCAACCTTGCCAGCATTTCCCTTAGTACGGGTGCACGTTTACCACGGCTCACATTAATATTGAAAATGTGTCAGTTCTAAAACATGAGACTCTGAGAGACCAATAATCCTTTCCTTTAAACTTTTTTTTAACCCTTCCTTTGATGAACTGGATTCTCACCTAGCAGCAGCATGGGCGTTTTTGCACTTCAATGCGCTGAATGCTCTGCCCTGGTCCAAGGCTGGAGGAGGCCACCACATGCTGTGCCAGCCCAGACTGACCCATTATCATTCTGTAGGTGGCAATCAGCCACACACAGAATGATAATGGGCGGGTGGGGCTGCTCTTGTGCTCCCAGGAGGAGTGTGAGGCGCCCCATCAGGGAGGAGAGGCCTCTCGCAGGGAACAGCTCTGGTCCCTGAAAGGCCCAAAATTACGGACAAAAGGCGTCCGTAAAAGGGATCCTCACGGACAACGGACGTGAGGTCCAATTTACGGACGGTCCGTGAAATTAAAGTGGGACTACAAATCCTATTAACAATCAAAGCCACCATTTATAAAGGACAGTGACAGGAGCCAATTGAAACGATGGGCGGGGAAATGGGCGGAGCTTAAAGTCCACACCTGCTGCAAGAGAGAGTGTAAGCCCTGCCTGGAGGCGGACCTTAAACTGGCCCGGCTTGAGCGGCAGACTTGAAGTAAGTTGGTCAGTGTAAGAAAAGCGTTCAGACGCCGCTGCTCGCAGAGAGCGTTTGTTAACTGACTCAGTGGATTATACCGTAATGCGACAGACACTCAAGTCTGTCGACCCGCGGGACCCGGACCGCCGTCGGAGTGGTGGTGCCTCACAGGCAGCCTGCGGCAGTGCAGTCCGGCAGCTCTGAGCTCAGCAGTCCGGCATCACAATGCGAGGAGCCGTCGCGGACATGACTCCTGGAGGACCGCGCCGTCAGACCCGCACTGCAGCTGCGCTCGCTAACAGTAAGTGTCACTCCCGGTCCTTCAATTCTCAAATAACGTAAGGGCTGGTTTGGGTTACCTCAGCGGAGGTCTGGGGTCGTAGAGAGCAGGCGTTGCTCACTTCCACCTGAGCCTAAAGTCAAAACGTGTGTACTGTGGCAGCGAAGACCCACAGAAACCCCTAGTTTCCTGTAAGTGATTCTCTTAGAATGTTTTATGTTCTTTTTGACGCACAGGTAACATGATCCTGGAGAAAAGTAATCAATATTTATTCAAGTTGTCGCTCTCACGCTGCCCAAATCGCTCCAGATTTTCTCGGGTGCGCTGTGCCTGGTTCATTGACATATTTGACTCGAGTATATTTAGACTGGATTCTAAATATTGTGATGAAAAGGAGTCTTTGTTTATGTTTGAGTGTTTATTAGGTTCAGTTTTTCAGTATGCTCTCATTTCAACTGGTTAGCAGGGGGTGAGGAACCCAGTTAAACCCTTGAGGGCTTGGGTAGTTAAATGAAAGGGTAGAGAGGCCTTCAAGGGATATATTTCATCTCTCCTATGAAATATATCCCTTGAAGGCCTCTCTACCCTCTCATTTCAACTGAACAGGCACAGTGTGTTTCGATTGTCTTCATCTACAGGCGCATTAAACTTGGTGATTAGAGCTTCCAGCATGTAAACGAAAAAAAACAACACCGTGATTCCATCTGCTTATATGGTGCCCTGGAAAAGGTCTTCGGGCCCCTCCCGTACGCAACATGCCTCCCTCGTCCCATTCACGATTCTTATTATTGCATGTTGAATACTCATTTGTGTTTAAGATTAGTCCTCTTACACAGCATTGCAGTTTCGTTGCACTCAGTTATAGGTGTTCTCGCGAAACGGGATGGTTTTCATTTTATATACTGTAGAAGGAAAAGGTGCATCGCGGCTCTAGGGGCATTAACCCTCCGACCTATTGCAGGCACAATATGGCGATTGGATAGGTAATCTTTTGGGATACAGCGTCCGCAGCATATAAATTGTGAACTTAATTAGCATGTTATAGTCTTATTCACAGAGCAGTCACAGGGTTAATGCTCTCACCACATATCTTTGAGTGTAACCTGCAGGCCACAAGTTATAACAAGCATTTGCAATGCAATAGGTCTCGCATTAGGAAAGTGTGAGCTTATTGGTATTGTAAATGACAATTTGTTTAAATATGTGTTGGCTTTGAAAATATATAAATTAATAGCATTATTATTCACAAAGCCAATAGCTTACACTTTCCTAATGCAAGCCCTATTGGCTATGGCAATGCTTGTTGGTAGCAAGCAAGGACAGTGCTGTTGTGGTGCTGAGTGATGATGTGGTGGTGTCCCAGAGTGATGTGGTGTCCGCGAGTGGTGTCCCTGAGTGATGTGGTGGTGTCCCTGAGTGATGTGGTTGTGAGGGAGGGTGACGTGGGTGAGGGTGGGTGAGGAGGTGTCAGGCGCGCAACACCCATTGGGCTCACCGGGCTTCAGCCCCCCCCCCCCCCCGTCGCCTCCTCTGCCCGGGCTAAGATTACACGCACTGAAATGGTGCAAGATAGCATCCGATCGGAGAATGATTTTTTTAATGCTTTCTGAGAGGCCCAGCAGCCCGAGCCAGCCAGCCTCTGCTTCAGTGAGTGACCTCCTGCCCCCACCTCTTGTTTTCCTTTACGGTGGCGCCGCGAGGTGAAATCCTTGCCTGAAGGCAGGGATTTCACCTAAGCACTTGATCGCTTGTGAGCATGGGGTGTGAAGTGCACAGCAGGGGGAAAGGGCTGGCCAGTTAAGGTGATGCTTTTCCTTTGTAAAGGAATTTCTGCTGGCGTCATAGCCCATGGGGTGCTGTCTGTGCACTTGTATAGATGTGTATTTCATACAAGTGCGCAGACAGCAACCCCTGGGCTATGACGCCAGCAGGAATTAATTTACAAAGGAAAAGCATCACCTGCACTGGCCATCCCTTTGCCCCTGCTGTCTGTGTACTTGGATGGAATTCACATCCAAGGCGCTGCTCACCAGATAAATGGTGAACAGGGCCATGGATCTTTCTATTTTCGCATCCAAGGGCACCAGGGAAGAAGCAGAGGAGGCCCAGGCAAGGAGAATCCAGGAGCCATTTGACCCCCACCTATCTACTCTGAGACCTTCGAGGGACTGGATGCCAGGACACAGTGCTGCTGATCAGCCAGCCTCCACAGTATAGTATCAGAGGAGCAGGCAGCAGTTTTTTATTTATGTAAGTCCCAGTAACTTTAATGCATTTTTCAGTACAGCATTACCTACTGCCTGCATGTCTAGGTTACTTTGAATGTTGTTCTTGACTTACATACATAGAAACGTCAAAGAGGACAGTCCCCTCCAAATATGCAAATGTAGTGTAAGTTTGTAGTGTTCATTTTTAGGTCTCGCGACCTATCGATGCGCGCAAGCGCATCGAGAATTCATGTGGCGAAAACATCTTCAAACCAAAGGGCTTTCAGCCCCGCGGTTTTCATGCAGTGCCCGTGTACATGCACGCGCATCGCATCCAAGCCCAGCCCAGTCCTCCCCTAGCAGCACTCCTCCCACGCCAGCAACTCCCCCCTCCCACACCAGCACCTCCCCTCTCTTGCATTCGCGCCAACCGGCTTCTCCTCCCCTAGCAGCACTCCTCCCACACCAGCATCTCCCCCCTCCCACACCAGCACCTCCCCTCTCTCGCATTCACGCCCACCCACCAGGCTCTCCCGCCCCCATCAGGCTTCCCTCCCAATCCGCCTGCCTCCCCTCGCGCATTCACGCTCCCCCACCAGGCTCTCCCGCCCCCATCCGGCTTCCCTCGTAATCTGCCTGCCTCCCCTCGCATTCCCGACCCAGGCTCTCCCGGCGGCTTTCGTTTTCTCTGCAGACTCAAGGAAGACAGCAGAATTCTCTCCATGCGGGTAGTGAATCATTCAGAATCGCTGTCAGTACAGTACTCTAGTTTTGGAAGGCAAAAGTAGGCCCAGAGAATCAGTGGTGACATTAGGGTATTGCATCTCTTTCAACTCTAAGGAGCCCCCACTCATTAGTGGAGTTCCTAACGCCATAATGAAGCGCTTGCAGCATTAGCTAAAGGCATGCAAGGGGCATTAATATCATACTTTTCACTGTACCACATATCGTCATACTGTGCTAGTCATGGTTTGTCTATCCCGGTCTTTTACAGTATTCTACCATTGTAATGTTACCCACATTTATTCAGGTGGTCCCATGCACTGATCTGAAATTGGTCTCGGCCTACCTTCAGTTAGTCCTGCAGATGGTGCTGCTTTATAACTGTGACACACCAGTAAGCGCAAAGAAGCCATGCAAAAGGTTGTTGTTGTCCGTTCACAGGCCTATAAATTAAAGTTACACATATCCGTTTTGACCAATAAAGAAATAAAGAAGCATATAGTTCATTTTCGTCCCCCGCTAGGTCACTCCTCATGAACTTTTAAGTCACGACTTTGACCACTTTATTTGGCAAGCATTGTGGACATGTCGGTCTCTTTTAATAATATTATGTCGATTCCATGCCCTTACAGAGCAGAAAATGTAGGGCTCTCTTGTTATCATAGTATTATTTTTTTGCAGTTTTAGAGTTTTATCGTGAACTCAACCTGAAGGTATCGGAGCGTTTTAAATGAGGACCAAAGACATTATCTTTAAGCACAGGACTGCCTCCCCTCGCTCGCATTCCCGACCCAGGCTCTCCCGGCGGCTTTCGTTTTCCGCTTGATTGCCTTCCCTGCTGCTGCTCGCATCGCACTCTCTCCTCCCCCCTCACGCTCCCCCACCAGGCTCTCCCGCCCCCATCCGGCTTCCCTCGTAATCTGCCTGCCTCCCCTCGCTCGCATTCCCGACCCAGGCTCTCCCGGCGGCTTTCGTTTTCTCTGCAGACTCAAGGAAGACAGCAGAATTCTCTCCATGCGGGTAGTGAATCATTCAGAATCGCTGTCAGTACAGTACTCTAGTTTTGGAAGGCAAAAGTAGGCCCAGAGAATCAGTGGTGACATTAGGGTATTGCATCGCTTTCAACTCTAAGGAGCCCCCACTCATTAGTGGAGTTCCTAACGCCATAATGAAGCGCTTGCAGCATTAGCTAAAGGCATGCAAGGGGCATTAATATCATACTTTTCACTGTACCACATATCGTCATACTTTGCTAGTCATGGTTTGTCTATCCCGGTCTTTTACAGTATTCTACCATTGTAATGTTACCCACATTTATTCAGGTGGTCCCATGCACTGATCTGAAATTGGTCTCGGCCTACCTTCAGTTAGTCCTGCAGATGGTGCTGCTTTATAACTGTGACACACCAGTAAGCGCCAAGAAGCCATGCAAAAGGTTGTTGTTGTCCGTTCACAGGCCTATAAATTAAAGTTACACATATCCGTTTTGACCAGTAAAGAAATAAAGAAGCATATAGTTCATTTTCGTCCCCCGCTAGGTCACTCCTCATGAACTTTTAAGTCACGACTTTGACCACTTTATTTGGCAAGCATTGTGGACATGTCGGTCTCTTTTAATAATATTATGTCGATTCCGTGCCCTTACAGAGCAGAAAATGTAGGGCTCTCTTGTTATCATAGTATTATTTTTTTGCAGTTTTAGAGTTTTATCGTGAACTCAACCTGAAGGTATCGGAGCGTTTTAAATGAGGACCAAAGACATTATCTTTAAGCACAGGACTGCCTCCCCTCGCTCGCATTCCCGACCCAGGCTCTCCCGGCGGCTTTTGTTTTCCGCTTGATTGCCTTCCATGCTGCTGCTCGCATCGCACTCTCTCCTCCCCCCTCCCTTTTCATCCGCTTTCATCAGGCTCATCTGCTGCTGCCATTCTCCCCTCCCTTCTCGTTGTATTTCCTTCTCGTATTTTCTTGTTTTCATTCCTCAGACGGGCCCTTTCACTCAGTCATCTGCTGGGACGCGCCGAGCAGCGCCTCGAAGGCCTGGTTTGTGAAATTAGCGCATTGTGACAACACATCGCCAGTCGTGCTTTGCGCTGCTCGAGCTTGGCCTTGTGGTCTGGCGAGGGGCCAATTCCTCCCTCAGTTAGGAGTGGGCACAATCTTCTAGGAAGCTTTAAGACCGTTTCTATACATTGCGTGCCGCCTATACAAGGGAAGCTATCTCTCCAGCCTCATCATTCAGATGATTTAAGGGACAGTGTAAGACTGACCACAGTCAAACTACCTCCGCTGCGAGACTGCTGCTGTTCCCCACCCCGCATTACACACCATGGGCCATTCTCACCATACTCCATTCGCACTATACTCCATTCTCACCATCCTCCATTCTCGCCATACTCCATTCTCGCCATACTCCATTCTCGCCATACTCCAATCTCGCCATACTCCAGCTCCTATAAAATCAGTCCAGGGTGAAATTCTGATCACACCACTGAAGTTAGCCAAATTCCCATTACTTGATTTGGTCTACTTTTTTAAGTAACGCAGCACCTCATATGGATAGATTGAAACCCTTAGGATGGTATTACTTGACATATTTGTCCACAGGCTCGTTTGCTTAAAAAATATACCCTTAGATACTGTTAAGCAGAATGTTGCAATGTAGTCCAGGCCATTACTACAGTTTCTGTGTTAAATATTAAGGGACACCACCACATCACTCAGGGACACCATCACACCACTCAACAACACAACCACACCACTCAGGGACATCACCACACCACTCAGGGACACCACCACACCACTCAGGGACACCACCACAACACTCAGGGACACCACCACACTACTCAGGGACACCACCAAACTACTCAGGGACACCACCACATCACTCAGGGACACCACCACACCACTCAGGGATACCAACACAGCACTCAGGGACACCACCGCAGCCCTTAGGGACACCAACACAGCACTCAGGGAGACCACCACATCACTAATGTACACCACAAAATCAATCAAGGACACCACCACATCACTCAGGGACACCACCACACCACTCGGGGACACCACCACACCACTCAGGGACACCACCACATCACTCTGGGACACCACCACATCACTCTGGGACACCACCACATCACTCTGGGACACCACCACATCACTCTGGGACACCACCACATCACTCTGGGACTCCACCACATCACTCTAATACACCACCACATCACTCAGCACCATAACAGCATCACTCAGCACCACAACAGCACTGTCCTTGCTGGCTAACAACAAGCATTCCCATAGCCAATAGGACTCGCATTAGGAAAGTGTAAGCTATTGGCTTTGTAAATAACAATGCTATTAATTTATATATTTTCAATGCCAACACATATTAAAAAAATAATCGTCATTTACAATACCAATAGCTCACACTTTCCTAATGCGAGACCTATTGGCAACGCCAGTGCTTGTTTTTTTTGTGGTGGTAGTGGGTAATTTTAGAGTTCAGGGTGGGTGTGGGTTTTAGGGTGCCAGTGAGTACTTTTATGGTTCAGGGTGGGTAACGAATTGGGGTGCCAGGGGGTAATTTTAGGGTTCTGAGCGGGTATGGGTTTTGGGGTTCCAGGGGGCAATTTTAGGGTTCAAGGTGAGTATGGGTTTTGGGGTGCCAGGGGACATTTTAGGGTTCAGCGTGGGTATGTGTTTTGGGGTGCCAGGGGTAATTTAAGGTTCAGGGCGGGTATGGGTTTTTGGGCTCCAGGGGGGTGATTTTAGGGTTCAGGGTGGTATTGTTTTTTGGGGTGCCAGGGGGTAATTTTAGGGTGTGGGGTGGGTATGGGTTTTGGGGTGCCAGGGGTAATTATAGATTTCAGGGCGGGTATGGGTTTTAGGGTGTGAGGGGGCTAATTTTAGGGTTCAGCGTGGGTATGTGTTTTGGTGTGCCAGGGGTAATTTTAAGATTCAGGGCGAGTATGGGTTTTGGGGGGCAATGCATCAAACTAACAAAAATGTGTGCTTTAATTGTTGTCCAGTTTCAAATGCAGAATTCACCACATTTTTTCTCAGCTTGACCTGAGCATTAACCGATCCTGATTATCTGCCATTTTAGCTCCGCCCCATTGATTTACATTAGCCACGCCCCTTCATCTGCCATGTCAGCCCCCCCCCCCCCGAAATTAAGACCTAGTTGCGCCCCTGGGAGGTGTGAGGGTCCAAAGTAAATGGTGGCAGGGCAGACATCATAAGACAGAGAGAAGAGACTGCGTTGGTCAGTTTCAGGATCAGGAGGGGCAGAGTCAGCACAGTCTGCGAGGGATCAACGTGTCTAGAGGCAAGGCATAGCGGATGTAGTATTGCAGCTAGCAAGTCGAGTGTTTTAAACCTGAGTGTCCCTAGAGAGATGGTAACACAGCAACAGCATTTGAGGAGCAAGGCTACTGTAAACAAGCACGCTAGGCTTTCACCTTCGTCCAGAAACAAGCTCTCGGCATTGCTGCAGGGGGGCGGGGGAGCGGCAGCCTTAGAAGCCTGATGCGGAGGCACAGACTAATGGTGGTGCGTGATGTGCACGTGGGGGGCGGCGAAGCGGCAGCTTTTGAAGTCTGATGCCGAGGCACAGACAAATGGTTATGTGGCTGGCGATGTTGTGCTCGCGCATAGATCACATTAACTGTATGCGATCCGCAGCCGTTTTGGTAGACTTTTCTTTTCCGCTTACTATAATCTCACCTGAGCAATGCGCAAGCGCATTGGCTCAGGCGAGACCCAATCAGGGCAAGTTAGCTCAGTGGCACGTGCACATAATGGAAAGATCTGTGGGTAACTCGCAGGCCATTACTTTGTAATCCATTGCTATGTTTAAGTACAAAGAGACAATTAAGTGTGTGTCCCGTTTTGTATGAATATTGATAATAAACCAATAGCGCTCCGCTCCGCTCCTCCCCCCGCCTCCATTTTGTTTGTTTGTTGTCGTCCTCGCGTGCCCGACCCGCCTCCCAGCTCAGCCGCCCTCCCACTGACTTATTATAGCGCTCCTCGCCCTGTAGACGCTGTGACTCGCTCCTCCTCACGGACTGAGTGGTCGCTCCCTGTGTCCCTGGCTGACGCCTGGTATCGTAGTGCTGCTCTGCTTAATAATCACTTTCAAAGTTGCTTTTGTTTTTCGCCTGCTGTGTGCTTTGTTTAGCGCTTTGTGTAATTAGCGCTCTAGCTTTCAATTTAGTCATTTCCTTACATTGTTTGCGCATTTACCAATAGCGCTCCGCTCCTCCCCCCGCCTCCATTTTGTTTGTTTGTTGTCGTCCTCGCGTGCCCGACCCGCCTCCCAGCTCAGCCGCCCTCCCACTGACTTATTATAGCGCTCCTCGCCCTGTAGACGCTGTGACTCGCTCCTCCTCACGGACTGAGTGGTCGCTCCCTGTGTCCCTGGCTGACGCCTGGTATCGTAGCGCTGCTCTGCTTAATAATCACTTTCAAAGTTGCTTTTGTTTTTCGCCTGCTGTGTGCTTTGTTTAGCGCTTTGTGTAATTAGCGCTCTAGCTTTCAATTTAGTCATTTCCTTACATTGTTTGCGCATTTACCAATAGCGCTCCGCTCTGCTCCTCCCCCGCCTCCATTTTGTTTGTTTGTTGTCGTCCTCGCGTGCCCGACCCACCTCCCAGCTCAGCCGCCCTCCCACTGACTTATTATAGCGCTCCTCGCCCTGTAGACGCTGTGACTCGCTCCTCCTCACGGACTGAGTGGTCGCTCCCTGTGTCCCTGGCTGACGCCTGGTATCGTAGCGCTGCTCTGCTTAATAATCACTTTCAAAGTTGCTTTTGTTTTTCGCCTGCTGTGTGCTTTGTTTAGCGCTTTGTGTAATTAGCGCTCTAGCTTTCAATTTAGTCATTTCCTTACATTGTTTGCGCATTTACCAATAGCGCTCCGCTCTGCTCCTCCCCCGCCTCCATTTTGTTTGTTTGTTGTCGTCCTCGCGTGCCCGACCCGCCTCCCAGCTCAGCCGCCCTCCCACTGACTTATTATAGCGCTCCTCGCCCTGTAGACGCTGTGACTCGCTCCTCCTCACGGACTGAGTGGTCGCTCCCTGTGTCCCTGGCTGACGCCTGGTATCGTAGCGCTGCTCTGCTTAATAATCACTTTCAAAGTTGCTTTTGTTTTTCGCCTGCTGTGTGCTTTGTTTAGCGCTTTGTGTAATTAGCGCTCTAGCTTTCAATTTAGTCATTTCCTTACATTGTTTGCGCATTTACCAATAGCGCTCCGCTCTGCTCCTCCCCCGCCTCCATTTTGTTTGTTTGTTGTCGTCCTCGCGTGCCCGACCCGCCTCCCAGCTCAGCCGCCCTCGCCCCTCCCCCTCCACTCTCCATATATGACAGGAGTTCCTGCGCGCAGCGTTTACGCGCAGCGATCGCGCCCAATCCGCGCCGAAGGTGCGCCAAAGGTAAGCCCGTCTACGCCCGTCCGCGCCTGGACCGCGCCCAGCGCCAGACCCCCTGCCCCTCGCGCTGCGCTGCCCTCCCGCATCACCTACGATGCCGCAACCCTCCTAGCCCTTAACCCCGGTCGCGCCCCCACCTGCGTCCAAGCCGCTCCTGGACACACCCATGGACCTTTCTCTTGCTACTCCTGCAAATTCAGCGGCACCAACTGCATCTCCGCTACGACCACACCACAGATTCACGACCCCAACCACCTACAATGCATCCTTCTCAACACCCGCTCGGTCCACAGACACGCCATTGACCTCTGGAATCTACTAGACACCATCTCTCCGGACGTCGCCTTCCTTACAGAAACATGGATGAACGCTTCCTCCGCCCCAGACATCACCATTGCCATCCCTGAAGATTATAAGATCACACGCAAGGACCGTACCGGCCACACAGGAGGAGGAATCGCTATCGTCCATAAAAAATCTATCCGCATCTCAACCAGCTCGGACGCCAACCTCGCCAACTCCGAACACCTTCACTTCCAAATCCACATCGACCCCAAGACCACACTCAGAGGCACCCTCCTCTACAGACCACCAGGACCCCGCGCAAAATTCAGCGAAGACATCGCGGACTTCGTCACTCCACACGCGCTCCCCTCCAAAGACTACATCCTTCTGGGAGACCTCAACTTTCACCTTGAAAAGATCAACGACCGCAACACCACCACCCTCTTGGACAACCTCGCCAACCTCGGACTTAAACAACTAGTCACTTCCCCCACCCACATCGCAGGTCACACACTCGACCCCATCTTCACCTCCAGCAATCATGTCTCCTTCAACCACACCACGGACCTCCTCTGGACTGACCACAGCTGCGTTCACTTCACCTACAACAGGCCGAAACCCACCAACCACCTCCAACCAACTCTGCAAAGAAACTGGAACAAAATCACCACCGACCAGATCTCCGCATCACTCCTTCTAAACACCCCAGCCCACTCTTCTAACCCAAACCAAGCCGCCGCCAACCTCACCCTATGGTTATCCAACACCGCCGACACCTTAGCACCACTGAAAAAACGTCAAAGCAAACCTGGCAGCAAGAAGGCCTCATGGTTCAACGATGACCTTAAGAAGTCCAAGAAACTCTGCCGCTCCCTTGAAAAGGCCTGGAAAAAAGACCCAACCTCTAGCACCAAAGACGCCTTCAAAAACGCCACCCGCACTCACCACCAACTAATCCGAAAGGCCAAGAAAACAGCATTCAAGGATCGACTTGACAACAACGCCCACAACAGCAAGGAACTTTTTAACATCGTCAAGGAATTTTTCAACCCCTCGGCCAACTCCAACGACATCACCCCCTCCCAAGCCCTCTGCAACTCCCTAGCCTCATTCTTCCACAACAAGATTGCAGACATCCACAACAGCTTCGACAACCAACCCGGAGACCAACCCACCCAACCATCTGCTGAACACTCTCCCCCCGTGAACACCCTTAACGACTGGAACCCAATCTCCACTGAGGACACCATCCGCCTGATGAACTCCATCCACTCAGGATCCCCCACAGATCCATGTCCTCACCACATCTTCAACAAAGCAGACTCCGTCATAGCACCGCACCTCCGAGACGTCATCAACTGCTCCTTCAACTCCGCCACCTTCCCGGAAGACTGGAAACACGCTGAACTCACCGCCCTCCTGAAAAAACCCACAGCGGACCCCACCGAACTCAAAAATTACCGCCCCATTTCGCTCCTTCCATTCCCGGCCAAAGTCATCGAGAAAGCCGTCAACAACCAGCTCGCCGCTTTCCTCGAAGCCAACAAATCCCTCGACTCCTCACAATCTGGCTTCAGAGCAAAACACAGCACTGAGACCGCCCTCATCGCAGCAACAGACGACATTCGAACTCTACTGGACAATGGAGACACAGTCGCCCTCATCCTCCTCGACCTCTCTGCAGCATTCGACACAGTCTGCCACAGCACCCTGTTACAACGCCTCAATAACATCGGAATACAAGGAAAAGCACTTGAATGGATCACCTCGTTCCTCACCGGAAGAACCCAGAGAGTCCGCCTCCCACCATTCAAGTCGGAGGCCACTGAAGTCATCTGTGGCGTACCACAAGGATCCTCACTCAGCCCCACCCTCTTCAACGTATACATGAGCCCCCTCGCGGCCATCGCCCGCCAACACAACCTCAACATCATCTCTTAGGCGGATGACACTCAACTAATCCTTTCTCTCACCAATGACCCCAGCACCGCCAAAACTAACCTACACGAAGGAATGAAAGAGGTTGCCGAATGGATGAAACAAAGCCGTCTGAAACTGAACTCAGACAAAACAGAAGTCCTCATCTTAGGCACATCCCCCTCTGCATGGGACGACTCTTGGTGGCCGGAAGCCCTTGGAAAAGCACCCATCCCGACAGACCACGCACGGAACCTAGGCGTGATCCTTGACTCTTCACTTTCAATGAACAGACAAGTCAGCGCCGTATCCTCATCCTGCTTCAACATTCTTCGCATGCTCAGGAAAACATTTCGCTGGATCCCCACCGAAACAAGGAAAACAGTCACCCATGCTCTAGTCACGAGCCGACTGGACTACGGAAACACCCTCTACGCAGGTACTACCGCTAAACTCCAGAAGAAACTCCAACGAATCCAAAACGCCTCAGCCAGAATCATATTAGACATCCCGCGCAACGAACACATCTCTGGTCACCTGAAAGACCTCCACTGGCTACCCGTCAATAAGAGAATCACTTTCCGTCTGCTAACCCACGCACACAAATCACTCTACGACATCGGACCAGAATGCCTCAACTCACGACTGTCCTTCTACACCCCCCCCGCCAACTACGTTCTTCCAGCCAAGCCCTCGCCACTGTACCTCGCATCAACAAGACCACCATGGGAGGCAGATCCTTCTCATACCTGGCTGCTAATACATGGAACTCACTCCCCGCGTACCTTCGCCTCACCCAGAACCACCTAGCATTCAGAAAGCAACTTAAAACGTGGATATTTGACAAGTAATCCTCCTCCCCTTTCTAAGCGCCTTGAGACCCTCTGGGTAGGTAGTGCGCTATATAAATTCTCTGACTTGACTTGACTTGACATAAGCCTAGACTTAAAAGTAAACTATACTTTAAGGTGTTACCAAAGGTCTTGACTAACGCAAAGACAGCGAGGCAGCATGTCATGCGACTGTTTCTTAGGTCATTCCGTTGAGACATTAGATTAACCTTTTCAAGTCAAATTTGCTTTATTTGAGATAAAAAATCATAAAAGCACAATAAAACATTTTGATTCCATAGTAAAACAAGTTTACAAACTCCAATAAAATTCCATTATTAGTAAAACCTTTACAGATTTAAAAAAAAGCAATATTTTCTAAAATTAGATATACAAAGCATTTTGACAGACTAATTAAAAACGTCAAGAGAATCAGTAAAATCACAGTTCAAGGTACAAATTTCCATCTGATTGCCCATGCCCACCCCAGAAATTTTTCGGCCGCTACTGAGATCACCGGCAAGGTGCTAGTGCAAATTAATCTTAGTGCAACCTTGCTATCCCTTGTGCCTAGCATTTTGCACATTGTTATTAGCCAAACACGTCGGGGGTTAAATAAGCCCTACAGACAAAGAGAAAATGGGCAATGGTTTCAACACTATTTTACAAGCCGGGTAAACACTGGAATTGGCTTCAGCCCATCTGCCCGTTAATGATCTTACTGGGAGTGCCTCTACTCTAAGCTGGAAATAAAGTTTCCGATCCCCAGGCTTTGTAATCTTGTCCCAATAGGGCTCCAACCTGGAAAGGAGTTTAACATCCAAATATCTACCCTCCATAGATGAAGGAGCAGCGTCATTCTATTTCTGGTAGGCAACCATTTCCCAGTACCTTGTCCCAATAGGGCTCCAACCTGGGAAGGAGTTTAACATCCAAATATCTACCCTCCATAGATGAAGGAGCAGCGTCATTCTATTTCTGGTAGGCAACCATTTCCCAGTACCTAGCTTTTTGATCTTCTTTAGAAGGGAACTGGGCTAGCTCGGGATTCTCCCATAGTCCCTTCATGCCCATTTTGAGAAAAACTTTGGACCGTTCTTTTAGCCAGCTTACCTTGTAAAATGCGTCTGTTTTAATTACGTCCAAGAAGCCCTGGGCGTAATGCGCAAGCTCCGGCGTAACCCAGATGCAACGCCAGTATAATATTGGTCTCGATCTGGCCATGTCCGAAACTGCTTTCCTGCCCAATTCATAGCACAGTGGTCTCATAGGTGTGCTGTTGGGGACGCCAAAAGGATTACGCAAGAATTTATTTTCAGCAAGTGTCAGTGACCCTAAATTATCATAGCACCATAAAGAGCCGAACTGATGGCTTTTGCCTCATACACTTGGAGTGCTGGCTGAATCGGCTTTGTCAAAGATATTCTATGATCCACAGTTATGGCTCCTGTAATTTGGCGAAATTTAGGAGCCGCCATTTCTATATGCTTCCCCCAGTTAACTACCTTTGCTATGTGGATGCCTAAGTATACAAAATCCGTTACCTTTTCCACTTTTTCTCCATCCATAAAAAAGTTCCCTTTAAAACTGTGGTGCGGAATAAAAACCATGAGCTTTGTCTTGGTAACATTGACTTCTAGCCCACGGTCAGTGCAAAATCCTTCAAAGATCTTCAGGGCTCGCTGCAGACCACTGGGGGTTTTAGATACAATGAGCGTATCGTCCGCAAATAGTAAAATCTGAATCTTCGCTCCTGCCAGAGACGGGGCATCTACATCTCCTGCCAGCATGCGTTCAGCCACCCCATTAATATACAAAGAAAAGAGCGTGGGTGCCATAGCGCACCCTTAGCGCACACCCCGCTCGACAGGAAAGTCGTTGGTAACTTGCCCATGTCCCCCCCCCACTGGATTTTTGCATGATTTCCCTCATGCAATCTGATCATGAGTGATAAAGTTTCCAGTGGCATACCCATCTGGCTTAAAACTTCCCACAACTTTGACCGAGGTACCAAATGCTGCTCGCAAACATATAAAAGCAGCATAAAGGCTGCCTTTCCCGAGCGGGACAGTCTTCCAATGGAGTAAGGTGAAACGGAATATCTGGTCTGTGGTGCTGGTAAACCTGCGGAAGCCTGCTTGAAAAGGGGACAGGATATTTTCTTCTTCTGCCCATACCATTATTTTCTCTAAGGTCAATTTACCTATCACCTTTTGGACTGTGTCTATTATGCTGATAGGCCTATAATTCCCGGGCAGTGCTTTATCGCCCTTCTTATACTCGGGAATTATAACAGCCCCTTGCCAAGACTTCGGAACCGGGGCCCCTAACGCCACTGCATTGGCCAACTTCATTATGTAGCTGCCTCATCGGGCTTTATCATGGAGGAAAACATCCGCTGGGACCCCGTCTGGTCCGGGTGCCATCCCCCGTGAGATTGAATTAAGGGCCACTTCTGCATCGCTCATATTCAAGGCAGGAGCGGAGTGGAAAATAATGGCTGGGGCATCTCCGGACTTGCGAATATATAAGAAAGGGACCCCTGAGACTAGTAGCAAGTTCCTAGGTCAGGGCACAATATTTATACAAATAACAATCCTAGGCAACTATGGGGTCCTTAAGGATATTAGGTACAATGGCACAAGAAAATGTATGCACAACACATATAGACTAATGCAGTGTACAGGAAAAATTAACAAAAACAGCATGAAGATAAGTATTATTCATTTATTATAAAATAATACATAGCACCTTCCGATTATCACCGAACACATCAATTACGCCCTGTGGGTCCCTTTTCTTCAGCGGCACCTCAAAGATCGCGCAGGCAGCTCATTAAGACTGGTGTCAACCAAACTGACACCTCTTTACAGCAATTTACAGATTTTAGCAAAGGTTTAGTGCCGTTCTGGGGCCCCATTTTTAATAGCAGAGAAATAAGGAGGTTGTCCCGGATAGTGGAAAATGTCATTAATATAACTACTGACATTTTAGCTAACCTAACGGTTGAGCTTCAGGCGACGAGACTCGTAGCGCTTCAAAATCGTATGGTTTTAGACGTCATCTTAGCTGATCGCGGTAGAGCATGCCACGTGATCGGCAGCTCTTGCTGCGTGTATATTCCAGACTCCGCCCCCTCCGTCCATCTGGCAATCCAAAAGTTGCATCACATTGCATCTGAAATGCATACCGATAATGGGTCCTGGTCGTTGTCTGGGTGGTTCTGGGGGCTCTTATCCACTTGGGGTTGGAAGTTATTGTTGATTCTGGCTGGGGCAGCTGGTATTATTTTTACTTGCTGCCTTCTGATACAATGTGGTCTGGCGTGTTGCTCTTATTGTGCTTCCCGGATCACCACTATTTGTGTGCCTGCCCCAGTTCCACCCAAATCTCAGATGCTGCAGAAGGAGATTCACGAATTGATGGCCATTAATGAAGATGTTTTTGAAGATTAGCATGCCTGACTATTGTATTTAGCTACACCACGCTAAAAGGAGGGTTTGAGGAACTTGCAATTATTTTCTCTGTACCATGCGCATAATCGATATTTTATAATTAGCATGATGTATCTAAATGTTACCTTATATGCGCGTAAACATTAGCCTAAAACCATCTGCCATATTTTAGAAACTCCATCTTGAACCACTCCCCGCATTTTCAACTTCTTAGCCTGACCGGCGCATTTTTGTGGCCTCTCTAGAAGCCTTACACTAACAGACTGCACTCATCCTTTTCCCTATGTCAGCGTTTTCCTGAGAAATAACCCAACTGTTGCAGAACTGCTGTTTCAGCTCGTTAGGCCTGTCAAGGTTGTAGGTAGCAGAGGAGGGCCCGATAAGCACATTCCAGAAGGGAGCGGGGTGGGCTGTGCCGGAGCCGGCAGAAGGGAGTCACCCATTCGACCTTGCTAAACTGAGATGAGCTAAACCAAGACTTCTTTGTGTGCCTAATATGGTCTTTTCCTTTCTACACCAACCTGTACCAGCTTGTACTTTTCCATGTTGGGCCATGAATTCGCCAATGCAACTGTATATATGTGATGTCCTGACAGTGTGCCAGCAGTCTTCTTGGCGGACCTCGTGGGGTTAGGTCGCAAGGAGCTCCTCTGGCAGAGTTTTGTTTGTTCTAATAAATGCTTGGACCTTCTACACTGCCAACTGACTGATTGTTGGGAATGGGAATGGGATTGCTTATGGTAAAGACTATAATAAGGGTTTGTAAATAATTTTCGGTACTTCAGAGCTGGAGGGCTGGATCTAAATTTCATCTGGAATAGGTTCTCAGCTAGATCATTGGAGGACAGGGTTAATTCAATAACATCATGGGCAGCCCCAGGGTGACTTATTCTCCTTGCTTTGAGAATGTCATCCCTTATGACCGATCTGCACCCTCTGACGTACCGTAGCCAATGAATCACCTTGTTCGTCAGAGTCACCCTCTTCTCTCGGGCAACCAGCCCTCCTAACTTGCTTGGGGACGCTGGTCATGAATATTTTGTTTGTCGGAAAGTCACCCTTATTGTAAGTCGGGCCCCTATTTTGCACTATGCTAAGGTTTAGAGCCACTTGATTCTGGGTTATGGGGGTGCCGAAATGGGTTGCCCCTCCCTTCGATCTTATCACATGTGGTCGGAGAACCCCATCTAAACCAATAGCCCCACTAGGGCCCTTCTGCTTGCTTAGACCACTCTGTGTTGCTACCTTTTTTACCCCCTCTGGACCAGGTCTCTTTATACTAATAGTTCTAGGGAAACTAGCAGAGCTATTCTCTCTTCCTGTTACAGAACTTGCCTGGGATGCCTTACTACTCTTAGAATCGATGTTCACCGTAGGCTGGTGGACACTTTGGTTGAGTTTGGTTGGGTAGGCAGCTGCTACCTTTACAGAACCCCCAATCTGGGGCCAAGAATTGTCGTGGTATAATGGGGTGGCTACAGTTAGGTTAACAATTAATTTTTTCATTGCGACAATCTCGTCCCTGAGTAGAGAAACTAATTTAACAAGATCCCCTATAGTTTCTGGGCTTTCATTGGTGCTAGTAACAGGGTCAACTTTATCTATATCAATACATAAGCGGGAATTGTCTACACACGCAATATTAGGATTTGGATCCCCAGGCTGGACCTCTCCTAAAACCAAGTATCTGTTGGAGCATGGAATTGAATCAATATCAATAGCAGCTATGTGTGAAGTTTTACCAGTTTCCCCATCTCCCTCTAGAATGCCCGGTTGGCCTTGTGGTGGAGATCTATCAATTGAAGTGAGCCGCCTAGCCGCATAAGGTTTAGCCTGGGTTCGAAACATTTCTGGAATGGTTATAGGTGGGTCTACTGCCTCAAGTGTAACAGGCTTCCGTGCCCCCTCCCTGGCAGATGTAACTAAGGCCTCCGCTGGCCCCAGATCAGCAGACAGAATTTTTTGGCAGTCATTCACAATAGCGTTAATAGCATCTATACGGTCCATAACGCAATTCATGGCGGCGTGTTTTGGTACTCCCTTTGCTTTCTTGTTCTTGGACTGTTTTGGCCGCTTGGCTGCCTTGATGGCCCCCCTCCCTCCTTCCATGGTTTTGTGTTTCCCCATACCTTCAGATAGTTTTTATGAACCAGGGCTTTAAGTTGATAATTTTATAAGTCTAAGCAGGTTACAAGCTGTTTAAGAGTACAATAAGTCTCGTTTGGGATCGCACTAACCTTAAGTTAGGTCCAGATGAAAATAGCGTGGCCCGAGCCCGGCCCGTCCTCCGTCGTCCACGGAGGGCCACAGAGGGCCCGCTCTTTGTCTGGCACGTCCCGCACACGTCCCGCGCTGCGGAGGCAGGTTGTTGATTTATAGCCGCAGTTCCGGTGGTGTGTCTCGTCACAGGTGTACTCAAGCACGGGCTCCTGGGCAATGGAGTCCTGTGCGGCGTGCAGATTGACCCCTCCTCAGCGGTGACAACGCTGTTTGCTAATGCTGCCTAGCGGATTCCAAGCCCCTCCTGGGGCGGTAGCAGGTCGAGTAGCGGTGGCGGCAGACACCCGAAGCGGGAACCTTTTCTTAAAGCTATCTTTTTCTTTGTCGGTGATCAAGTAGAAGAGTTTCGATCCCGTTTGCGTTTCATCCTTTTCGTAGTTAACTTTTGAATTATGGAGAATATGCCAAGTTTTTGCCTGTATCACATTACCTAAGCATAGAAGTAGAGTGCATGCATTCCCCCATGACCGGATTGGACTTTCTGTCTGTGAAAGGGTAAGTCTTGACCCTTTCGGTCAGTGGTCACCACCTTGGGTGTTGTCACAAATCACGCATCACCACGCAGCATTTCACTGAGAGAAAGAAGGAATACAGATGTAAGATACCAGACATTCAAGTTTGGAGTGGCACTTTATTTTCAGCTAATAGGCAGAGTACTAAACGCATATTATTTCAAGACACAATGCAATTTCCTAGATATGACCCAGACTTCACTCTGTCTGGTTTAGATGATGGATGACAAATGCTCAAAATATCTCAAAGCAATACTGGAATGAAATGTATTACAAGAACACTAACACAGTTGATTGGAGATCCTACACTACTGAGTACAAGGATATAAAACCCAGGTGCCCTAGGGTCACCTGCCTAGAACAGATCTATTCTCACAGGTTGTACATTTTTATCAGGGCCCTGAGACATGAGGCCAAGGCAAAGAAGGCTCAAGTATAATTTAGCTAAAATAGAACATTTTGCTATTAAATTCCGTGTATGGTAGTATCTAAGAGTGAGACCAATCACTTAATGACTGAAAAGCCTGACATACAGGAATCTACCTTAAAAGAGGGATAGTTAAAGGGGTCAGGGGTCGAGAGAGAGAGAGAGAGAGATGGGCTATCTGCCCTGGGAGATCCACAACCTGAGTGAGGCGTCGGCGTCCCAAGTCAGATAGTCTTCGGCTAGCCGAGAGAACAGACCACGCTTATGCCAAGCATCCGCAGGACAGTTCTGATTTCAGATTTGACGGTTGGGCCTGATATACCCAAAATTGAGGAACTAGGGTTCTATGATGACGCTGGCCTCTGGCCTTTCGGTGCAGGTGGTTTAACCACAAGTGTTTTGGACACCGGAAGGAAATCTTTTCAGTACATTATGTTCCGTATATTTTTAGAACAGAACATCTTGTACCTTTGAAAGAGAACATTTCCGGAACATCTTGTACCTTAGGAAGAGAACATTTCCGGAACATCTTGTACCTTAGGAAGAGAACATTTCCGGAACATCTTGTACCTTAGGAAGAGAACATTTTCGTCACTTATTTCTAAACACAATGGTTACATGTTGTACCTTACTAAAAAAGGACATCTTTCTGTCACGTACATTTCTACATATCTGAAAGTGTGAACTCCCATGATAGATGCTGTTTATTGCCAGAAATTGCTGCTTATACTTGTGCAAGCTATGTTTCAAAATATAACGTTAGCAAGGGTTTCAGGAAGCTGTACCAACGGGCACCCATCTGTGTGTGTGTGTGTGTGTTGAAGTAGGCCGTGAAACTAACTAATCTTTGAAGGCTTAATTTTACCCTGTTCATTTCAATGCACAGAAACGCGTGCATGTAAGCCTACGCATAGTGGGCCCTGGGGCCTTTATTTACTAATGGAGAAAGCTAGTTATTTTAGCAAGTTTTCAGATTTCTATCACGCAGGGCCTACATCAGACCTTCATGTTACCAAGGCTGTTAGAACTCTCCTTTCTGGTGATGTTAGATGGTAGAACGGGACCCTCCATCATCTACCCACTCTTGTTCATTTATGAACACACTCTTAAGCGAATATTTTGTTGATTTTTCTGCCAATGGTGGAATCCATGGCATGTCATTGACATAGCACTTAAAACTAGTTGGACGTGCAACATTTTTGTCTGACCTTAGTAGTTGGATATACTGTTGACCTGATTTGTTGAGCAGGCACTCATACTGAGTAGCTGCAGTGTTGTTGCTTAGTGTGTCTCTACCTGGAGGGAGAGGTGGGGCTGATGGCACCCCAGAATGTGTGGCAGGTGGTGCTGGGTGCGTGCTACGTTGTACTAGCTCGATCATTTGTACTTGCTCTCCATTCCCATCCCCAGGAGCCCGATCTATGTCTTCATATTTTGGTATCTGGTAAATCTCTGTCCTAGCATAATTCATCCCTACAGCTTTTGTACTTAATCTCTTGATACAGTGACTCCCCAGCTGAAAGGCGCAACACAGAAAGACCCTAATCCCGACTATAGGTATCATCAGCTTTAGAATAGCGGTTAGCCAGGAGGGCATCCAATCAAAGTCGAACCAGTTCGTTGGGATAATGTCTGCAGGGGCACCTCCTTCCTCGATCATTTCTTTTCCCAAGTTAGTCAACTCCTCAATGGCCCTCGATATAGATCCGTTGTCCTCGTCGTTTCCAGGAATAAAGGTGCAGCAGGATTTTCCTATTTGATGACACAGACCACCATCTTTGGCCGTTAGCATGTCGAGGAAGTAGCGATGTTCCAGAACCATTAGTCGTAGTGGGCGCAGTTCTTCCCGAATTGCATTTAGGCCATCCCTGGTGCTGTTGATTGCTTTCATGACTTTATAGCGAGTTACTTCCAGCCAGTGGGCAGTAGCCTGAGTTTGGAACATTGGAAATGCCCCTCCGAAGAAAAGCTGGGCCTCGTTGAAGAGGCGGAATTCTTCTGGGACCTTACCACGGGCTTCTCCTGCAAAGTACTCTGCTGCTCGCCGGTGTCGGTGGAGGAATGTCAGGTCACCTGTCATTGGATGTGACAGTATGTGGGAAGCGTTTGATGCTGGTACGACTAGATGAATTTCATGCAAAGTTACCAAGGTACACAGTCCGAGCCACTGAGGAGGTAGTTGGGGATAGAGGTGCTCTCCGCAAGCCCAGTAATAATCCATTAGAGTAGTGGTGCCGAACTGCATATCGAAGTTGAAAATCGTGGAATTACAGTCTGTGTTACGCCCAACAGCTACAGAGCCATTACCTATGAAACAAAGAGAAGGGTTTTTTAATTTGAATCCTTTTTTATGGTCTGGCATTCCTTCCCCACCCCAGGTGTACCTCCCGCTCTCTTGAGCCCATATTTGATCACACTTATCCTCAACATCCCAGTCAATATCTTCTTCATACTCTGTCTCTCCAGCCCAAGGGGGTCCCAAAGCTGCCGCCTTAAACCAAAACCCTTCGGGGTTCTGCCATTTGTTGTTAAGGTAGACCTGTGCCAAGAGGCGTAGCATTGTTCTATTCTTACATGGACAGGGGCATGAGGGGTGTTTATATGATAAATCACATCCTGCCCGGGGTATGTTGTTTGTTATATACCCACGCTTCCTAATGCCCTGTTCCTGCCAGTCCATGTCCTGTACCCCTATCCTTCGCATTTCCTTGAATTCCTCCCGGAGTTCAGCTGGGTCGGAGACAACCTTGTGCACAGTGTAAGTGTAATCCCATGTAGTGATGTTTACAAGGTCTATTACCATCATGGGTTGAAAGGACCCGAATCTGTCCTATTATCCGGCAGAGGTACAAGTGCAGAAGGCACATAGCTATGTGAGGTGGGACTTCCTTGGGAAAAATCAGTCTGTCGGCACCTACTGCATGGGGAATGTAGGAACATACGTAGCAGGACTAATTTGTTACTGTTTTCCCTACTGCTGTCATGTCTCTGTACCAGGAATTGTCTACTAGAGAGGAGTGGACTGAATGGTCCCTTACTACGTGGGGTAGGCTGAGCATGGGCCCTAGGCCTTCCTGTATTTGCACGAGATGTTGGAATGTTTTATGCCCTGCCTTCTGATGCTTGCGGGGGACAAGAGGTTTTGTTCTGTACGGGGCAATAGCAAATCTGCGTTTTCTATAGTGGCGGGAAGGGTGTCGGTAGGACGCTAGTTCTGTGGCGTTGGTAGCTATCTTCCCTTTCCTCTGGGGTACTGGGTGAGAGTTCAAGGTGCACACTAATGGACGTGTTGCTAGCAGTGCTATTTTCTGGGAGTTCAGGACCTAGTGTGCTGTGTGGTGCTTTCTGCTGTTTGAGTGCGACCGCTGGTACAGTGGGCAATGAGGCATCTTGGCTGCTTCTATCGCTATAACTTTTTACAGCAAGAAAAAAGATATACCAGTTAAATGTTGCTAGTGCCACTCCAACAATAATACAAAACATAAGAACAGTGAGTATACATAACTTTGCTTCACGGGCGCTATATTCGTGGAGCCACCCGTTGACGTCTTCTTCTTCTTCTTCAATGATGGATGGAACGGTGGATGGGAAGTCTTCGTCCTCATTTCGGGAGACCATGGGCATATTGCTTCCCTCTTTTAGTCCATTGGCTGTTGCTGCGCAGGTGTAGGATCGAAGCGGACGTCTCTCCTATGGATCCATGCTTTCCTTTCGGCTACCCGGATGGCAGTTGGAGAAGAGTCAATCACCTCAAAGGGTCTGTCGAACTTAAGATCTTTCCAACGCCTGACGTGCCTCCGGATGAAGATCAGAGTTCCGGGGCGGATAGGTGGCAGCTCCGGATCGATGGGGCCCTTCTCCTTCCTCTTGGATACCTGGACAGAGAGGAACTGCGCAGCGCGGGTTAGTGTGCACAGGAAGTCATAAAGCTCGGCCTTAACAATCTCAGAGGATGACTCACTATCTGTTTTGGGCCTGCTGGGAGGGACTGCTACATTTATGGATCGTCCGGTGACAAGCTGGTGGGGAGTGAGGTGGTGATCCGAACTCGGGGAATTTCTTAATGAGAAGAGGGCCAGTGGGAGACAGTAGAGCCACTTTTTGCCAATGGTGGCGCTAATTTTGCTTATTTTGGTTTTGAGCAGGCCGTTGAGGCGCTCACAAATGCCATTGCTTTGGGGGTGGTAAGCGGATGTCAGCTTGTGTCTGATGCCTAGCATTGTGGTGAGAGAGGAGAAGATGGCGTTTGAAAAATGGCTTCCGTTGTCAGTCCTGATGGCGGAAGGAATTCCAAAGCGGGAGATGACGTCACGGAGCAGGAATGTGGCTGCTGCTTTGGCATCGCAGTGGACGCATGGTCCAGCTTCGATCCACCGTGAGAAGGGGCATACTACCACAATGAGATATCGGTAATTTTGGCACCGATCAATCATGTCGACATAGTCGAGATGGAGCTCTTTGAATGGGCCAGAAGGTTTAGGAATAGTGGAGGCAACAGTTTTGAGAGTTGGGTTTGGGGAATACTGTTGGCAAATGATGCATTTATTAACAAAGAGCTGTATCAGTTCATAAGCATTGGGAATGAACCAGTCTGCTTGTAATGTGGTGGACATGTTATCTCGGGAGACATGTGCGGGAAGGTGAAGTTGATCTAGCGCCACCTGCAGTAAGGCTTGTGGCATGACAGGTTTTCCGGACTTGGTCTGCCTGTAAATAAAATCAGCAGGGTCCTGCTGTACTCCCCTCTTTTTCCATAACTCCTTCTCTTGTTGTGGTGCACTTTCTTGTATCTCTCTGAGATGCAATTGGGCAATGAAATCGTATTGTTGTGTGTCATCGAGTGGGCAGGAAGCATTTGGGTCAATAGTGTCCTTGGTGGTGTTTGTGTCGTTGTTGTTGTCTGTGTGTGGTGTTAAAGGTACACTGTCTTCATTTGTCTTTGTCTTTGTCTGCTCTGTTGGTGCTACAGCTTGGGCAAGTAAAATTGGGGCATTGTATGGGTCATGCTCAGTGAAAGGTAGGGGGGGTCTGGCTGCAGCTTTGGCTGCCCAGTCTGCCAGAGCGTTGCCTCTAGACACAAAGTCTTGTCCATTCGTGTGTGCTGCACATTTAACAACGGCTACTTCTGTTGGAAGTGTCAAGGCTTCTATTAATTCTTCCAACAATTGTTTGTGACATACTGGTGTTCTATCTGATTTGAGAAATCCGCGCCTTTTCCAGCGCAGGATGCTCGAGTGTGTTGTTGTTGAGACATATGCAGAGTCTGAGTATACCGTGATGCGGTCACCAGTCCCGTTGTTTAAAGCGGCAATTAGTGCCACTAGTTCAGCGGCTTGGGCGGAGTAGTGTGAAGGCAGTGTAATTTGTTGTACAATGTCTAGGGAGTAAGAGGACTCATGCTGCTGAGCCCTAACCACTGCGGCTCCTGTGTATCTGATCCCTGTTTCTTGATCAATGGTGGAGGACCCATCCACAAAATATACCGTGCTGTCTGGCAGGGGGTCCTCTTTTGCTGCTCCTGATTCGTCAGGACAGTATGTGGCACAGTCATGGGTGTCATCATCTGATGCAGCAATGGGATGGGCAAAGAATGTGGCAGGATTGACTGTGTGACATTTGACAACTTTTAGAGAGGACAATGACAGTATGACTTAGTAACCTGACACTCTCTGGGTGGTCAGTGTGGCCTTGGCTTTCTGAATTATGGCAAAGACAGCGTGCTCAGTGTACAGTGTCAGAGGGGATCCCATGACGATGGAAGTGCTTTTGTCTACTGCGAAGGCAGCGGCGGCAAGGGCCTGTTCACAGGGGTAATGACCCCTCATGACAGAGTCCAGCATGCCGCTGAAATACGCGAGTGGCTTGTGACCCATAGGGTATTTCTGAGTAAGTACAGCAGTCATGACTTGACCATTGCAGTGAGTGAATAGGAAGAATTCCTTGGTGTAATCAGGCGTGCCTAACACTGGTGCATTTGTTATTTCATCTTTTAGCTGCTGGAAGGAGTCAGTCATTTCGGGTGTCCAGTCTATTCTTTTGCGTCTGTCTTTGGCTGCTTTAACTGCTTTCAGCAGCGGGGCAGTTATTGTGGAAAAGTCAAAGACCCACTGGCGGACATCGTTCACTAGTCCTAGGAACTTCTGCATGTCTTTGACAGTTTGGGGCTCTGGTGTCCCTCTGATGGCTTCAACTCTGTCTGGCGTGACCCGTCTCCCTGATGCTGATATTAACTGGCCTAGGTATTGTACCTCTGTTTGGCAGTACTGAAGTTTGTTTTTGTCCACCTTGTAGCCTCTGTGAGCTAGTGTGGTGAGCAGAGAGACTGTATCATTTCTGCACTGGCATTCTGTAGTGCTACAGAGCAAAATATCATCGACATACTGCAGTAAGGTGCTGTGACATTGGAAGTTCGATAAGTCCTCTTTGACGACTCTGTTGAACACACTCGGAGACTCACAGTACCCTTGAGGGAGACGCCGGTAAGTCACTTGTACCCCGTCGAATGAGAAAGCCAATAGGTACTGACTGTCTGGGTGAAGGGGGACGCTTAAAAACGCATTTTTCAGGTCAATCACCGAAAAGTATTGTGCATTCGGGGGAACATTGGTGAGGATGACCGAAGGGTCTGGGACGATTGGAAACTCTGGTACTACAATGTTATTGATAGAACGCAAATCATGAACTAGGCGCCACTGATTGGTCTTGCCTTTGCGCACCGGAAAAAGGCAGGTATTAACTGGAGATACACAGGGGTATATGACCCCTTGATCTAGCAGGGCTTGTATTGTTGGAGCAATGCCATCCTGTGCTTCCTTAGAAAGTGGGTACTGTTTAATTCTGGGTAGAATCGCGCCTTGTTTCAGCGTTATTTTGAAGGGAGTGGCAGAACGGATGAGGCCCACATCATTGGGGCCAGTGGTCCACAGGTGCGGTGGGACTTGTGCCAAGTCTGCTTCACGCACTGAGTCATATTCTTGTGGGGCAGTGGGCGTTCTCTTTTCTACTGTCACCGATAGAGGTACCTCATCCATATAGACAATCTCTGTTATTGGATAGTTGTCAGGATCACCAAAGAGCTGTTCATCTGAAATGTCCCTCACTAGGTGAAAATGACACAGGCCCAGGAGCGCATATTGTCGTCTCCTGCTATGAATGCCCCGTATGTAGGTGTAATGTGAAGAGCATGTATGCCTAGGATCATGCTTTTGTCCCATATCTGAAAGTGCTGGGACTCCGGGAGAAAGAGAAATTCCTTCGGGAGCTGGACAGTGCGCTGGTGCAGTTCAGGTGTGTTGGCTACAATGATGTGTACCGCGGTGGAGAACGCTTCCACAGGGCGTGCCCTCATTTGATCTGTAAGGGAAGAATGAGCAGTGAGTGCCATCATTCTTGCTAAGGGTGTGCCTGGTATAGAGCAAACCATTGTTCCGTTCTCATGGAAGTGAATGGTCATATTTAGTTTTGCCATTAGGTCTCTCCCTAAAAGGTTGACTGGAGAGTGTGGTGAATAAAGCAGTGGTTGCTCCAGCACCCAGTCTCCTATTTGCAGGGGTACTGGCTTTGTAAAGGCGACCCTTGCTATTGCCCCAGAGAATCCCTGTGTTTCCGCTACTTGATCAGAAATAGGCAGGTGTCCGCCTGTAATGCAGGAGTACGTGGCGCCTGTGTCAATGAGGAAGCTATAGGTTTTGTTATTTATCGTGACCAGGACGGTGGGGTCACCTTCACTGCTCATGATGCATGATAAAACTGGGCACACAAGAGTTGTCTGTGGGCTTTTCTAGCGTGAGTATTGCTGGATGGTGCCTTGTGCAAATGGGTTATTGGAGGTGACTACCACACCACCTGGGGGTGGGGCGGCTTGGGGCATCACTTGGTATGAGGATGACTGTTGCTGCAGTTGCACGGGAACTTGCATCATTGTGGATGGCTGTTGAGCTTGGGTCATTACGGGTGTCTGGAGCTGTGCTAGTTGCATGTTCTGCTGTGTTTGTTTGTTATTAATCCTCTACTGATACTTGTGAACATTTCTTCTGCTTCCCCTCCCATGATGGATATAAGCAAGCTTTTCATGTCTCCAACCCCTGGTTTGGTGCCTGTGGTATTCTTCTCTAAGGCCACTATCCATTTGCTGGCCCCCTCCGTGAGGGGCGGAAGGTTCTTTTTAATGGCTTCCTTCTCTGCATAAGACCAGCAGTTATATATGGCGGGGGCCCCTGGTGTTTTGTATATCAGCGGCATCTGGCGGCTAATCCCTACACCTGGATACTTCGGTCTTGTGGTGTCATATCTTATAGCATATTTCTGCCAAATTTCGAGACTGGCTCGCATATAGTCATAATCCCAGTCTTCATCCCCTACACCCTCCAGGATACACTCTACAGCTGTGGCCATATGCTGTGGTTCGAAAGACCCTTCCCTTGGCCAGGGAATCATCTGCGGGGCCAGGGATTCTGTCCATCCGGCCAGATTGTCTGTGAAGGGGATGACAGCGAAGTCTGAATTCTCGCCTATCTCCACTATTTGGTTGGGAGTAAGGTCCTTGTCCCGCAGGGCACAAGGCCTGCTAAGGAACATGCCATTGCCTGTTTTTGAGTGTTTCGCATGGAGGCAGTGCCAGTGACTTGGTATTTGATGGGAGCGTCATTGCCAGGGGCATCGTATGCGATGTCCTCTGGTCGTCCGTGTGTTCCTAACACAGTTTGTCTTTCTACCTCTGTTGTCCTTTTCTTCTTTTTCCTCACTGGATCTCCTGTGTTTGATAATTCCTGATTATCAAAGAATGGGTTTGTTGGTCGTTCTGTCAAGCTTAGGGCGCGTGACGGGCTGAAGGAGTCTCTCATGGCTGTGGCGGATAGTTGGGCAAACGGATCCGCTATGGGCGCAGGATGCCGGGATGGTGTGTCAGGGAGTGTGAAATGGACCTGTGCCGACCCAATAGGCGTGCGTGTATGGTCAGGTGCAGTAGTCTAGTGGCTCTGGGAGGGGGACCCATGGTACTGTACTCCGGGTAGTGTTTCATAGTCTCCCATGTCCCGAGAGGGACCCGCTTTTTGCATAGATGTGGACGGGAAGAGTGGTGTCTGCGGTTGACTGTGGCCTAGGTCCCTAGTCCCTTCAGCACCTCCAAAGGGATCTGCCTGTGATGTTTGCTGGGTGGGTGACCTGTTGGGGTGAGTGATTCTGAAAGTCTCAGATATCCTGTCGCTGATGTTCTAACTTACATGACGCACGTCGGATTACCCGCATTAGGTCGTCCTGGTCATGGTCGTGTGGTACTTCACTGCTGATCATGTCTGCTCGGGTATCCCCGTTGGGACTACACTCTAGGCTTTTATTGAGTTCTGTGGCCGGTCTCCAGTTGTCATAATGGACCAACTCAGGTGCCGGCGGGCCCTGTGTCTCCCTTTCCTTATTCTGTTGGTGAACAGAGGCGAATGTTATCAACGGTTCGCCTGCCTTTGTGCCGCAAAATGTTTTTGTGAAGTGGGCCCTTGCTCCTGGGAGAGTTGAGCATTGGCCTCGCGGAGGCTGTTGGGATCATGGTAGTGCAGGAGTGCATGGCGAGAGGAGGGATGGGATGATATGTACGTATTATTTGATGGTGCTAGGGACATATTGTCGGCATTTTCCTCCTCCTCCTCACTAAGTAGGACTGGGATGGAGGTGGGGTTCAGTTGCAGTGAAAACTGCGCATTTATTTGTCCTGGCAACCCTGGCACTGTGGCGTGCAGTGTTGGACTGCCACCGGCGGCAGGGGTTACGTGGAGGGGACTGACTGGGGCTTGCATTGTGACGGGTGTGGTGGTTGGACCTGTGACGGGGAGCAGTGGTCCACTGCTGGTGCCGGGTGGCGGCGATGAGGCAGTACTACCGTCACCACCTGGTGGAGGGCGTTCGGGTGTGGAAAAGAGGTCACTTGGGAGTTGATCGTATCCGACAGTGGGTAAGGGGTTAGTTGTGCTCTGTAAGTCTAGTTCTTTGTTCCTTGCAGATCCTATAGCCGGGTACATGCCATTTGCCTGATATGGTGGGGGCGCAGAAGGTACAGTGGGCAGTGTGGCAGGATGCTCTTGCGGATTTTCCTTAAAAATGCGCCAAAGAGCTAAGGATTCTTTCTTTTTTTGTAATTTGGATCCAGAATATTTGGTGTTTAGGAACGTGGTGGCGTGCTCGAGAGTATTTACGTTGAAGGATCCTTCAGAGGGCCACGGATAATCCATATTCTTAGTTAATTTGTGAAGCTCCCTACAATGTTTGAGTATGCGTTTTTCTTGAGCACTAAACATTTTCAGGACATGTTGAAGTGGTGTTGCCATGACGAGATATTGGTATGCCCGCAAGGCAGAGGCTTTAATGCGGGGTGTTGGCTATGCTTCTCTAGAGATCAGTCACGAGTTCCTCCGCTACACCTAATAGGACCCGGTCATAAACGCCCTTTTGCAACTCACTGTTTTGTGTGGGGGTGCAGCCAGGGAACTGGAGATGTCCGCCAAAGCAGGCGCCAGCTATCTGGGACTGGAGTGGGTGTCTGGGAAAGAAGCTTGACAGTATTGTTGGTCCTTCCCAACTTGCAAGGTGCAAAATAAAATATATATGATAGCCGTAAGGTGTCTTGTACACAGTGGAATTCAGTATCCTATTCATAGGGTTACTTAGTGCCTATGCGGTAGCTGCAAAATATGCGCGGTATTCAGTCTGATAATTGTATGGGGGGGGGGGCAGGCCAACCCTGCCTGGGTGTGTTTTCACCTAGTTATTGTGAGGGCTGGGGTCCTTGGAGTGGGAAGTTTTGTATAGGGCTACAGTTGTGAGGATGCAGATCTCTGATAAGCTCCTCTCCTACTTCGTCACAGACAATGTAGTAGAGTATGAGTCTTAAATCTAATTCGTCAGGTCCCCTGTATTTTCCCTCTGGGGAGAAGTCAGGGAATTCAAGATTGTGACGGGCAAGGGCGATGCGAATTTTGCTTTGCAGTGGGTTCCGTGGCCAGGAGGACTCGAATACAGTGGGAGTTCTAGGCCTGGGGATAATAGGCGGATCCGTATGTAGATCCACTCTGGAGTTTTATGCACTGACGTGCCAAATATTCGTTTATCGTAAACTGCCTGAAGAGCCTGCATGGGGCTTGTTTCCTGGGATTGAAAGGCAGGTGATGCAGAGGTGTAGTGAGTGCTGCTGTGATCCTTTACTATGGGGTCGGTGGTGCGTGGAACTGTCTGTGTGGGAGAGCCTTTACTACAGGCTCGGCGGGGCGTGAAAATGCTGGTGCGAGAGATAGTGACTTGGCGAGGGTAGGCGTAGTCAATATTGAGTGCCCGAAATATTGAGAGAAGAACAGTGCTACTGAGGGGTGTAACGTGGACGAAGCAAGAGGGGTGGCCGTCAGAAATGCCTACAACGTTATTGTTGATCAGGAATATGGTGATATGATCAGTGGTATGATCGCACATTCCCTTATGTTAAAGTTGGAGCAGTGGGATGGACTCTGCAGGTGTGGCAGAATGCTGGGGCCAGGATTTTATAAAGGATCAGACAGAAGTGCTCTTAAAAGGGGTGATGTATCTTCGTTGGGGGCGGATGGCTGAGGAGAGTTTGGGCCTTTTCCTTCTGGCGGTGGGATGTATACTATTTCAAATGCGGTACCTGACAGTATTGACTCTAGTGAAGACTCGTCGTCAATGGTGAGAATTGAATCTAGTGAAGACTCGTCGTCAGTGATGAGAATGGGTGAGGTAGCAGGGTGATATGGGTACTCTGGGCATTCAAGGGGAAGTGAGTGGGGAACAGATAGGGTGGAAGAGCCAGAGGCGTCTTCTGTATACAACTGCTGAGGGGCTGTGGTGTCTGGGGATGGTGGGGTAAGAGATATGTCTGGAAGGCTATCAAGAGCTCGGGTAGAGACGTTAAGTTGGATGCCTGGCGTAAAGTTAGCTCCTAAAAGTGTCCAGGCGCCTGTGAGTATGGTGCGGTCTTCGTCGGTAAGGGATGTGAATTCGTTGGTTGCGGAATTGTGAAGTAGGTCAGGCCTGCCGTGAAGGAACTGAATGGTACACTGGTGAATGTGTGGGGGACTGCTGGACATTACGGAAATAGGTGGGTGTAAGGCATAACACGTGTAGGCAAGGGATGTAGGGAGACAGGGGAGGATAAATGACTTGTTCCCCCTTTTGGCAATCAATTGTGAAGCAAATGATTGGCACAAAAATGGGCGTGCTATGCGTGGATAAAGGAAGGGCAATGCGGGAAAGGCAAGGCAGGGGGCAGGTAACTCAGATGAGTGAGGGAATAATGGGTCACAGGGGAGGGAATTGGTGGCGTAATCACAAAGCACAGCTGCTACTTACACAAAGCACATGGATGCAACAGCACATGTGACATAGAGCAGGGCAAATGGACAAAACATGAAATGGAGAGGGTCAATAATCAACATACGACATGATCACCAACATAATGACAGAACAATAAATATTGATGACATACAGAGGATGCATCCTTAAATGAAAAAAAAGAACGATCTAGATATTAAATCTCACTACTAGAAGAACAGATCAATCACCAAGATATGAAATGTCACTACTTGTCAAAGAGATCAATGACCTGAAGAGATCCACGACCTGGATATGAAATTTCAGTAATTGAAGAACAGAGATGTAATAACTAAGAACAGCGATGTCAGAAGTAAGAACAGAGAACAGAAGTGCATTAACTAAGAACAGCGATGTCAGAAGTAAGAACAGAGAACAGAAGTGCCAGAGATGGCAAAGAAAGGACTGGAGGAGTTTGTGAGCGAAATAATGAACGTCACCAATGTAGAGATGCAATGGCAGGAGAGCGAGAGAGAGACAGTGTAAAATAATGTCCGCAGCAATGTAAACACAGGCAGGGGCAGTGGTGTGATAAATGTTACGAGGAGGGAGGGAAAGAACAGAGTGGAGCGTATGAAAGAGGTGGCCGTGGAGAGGGAGAGGGAGGTGTGTTGAAGTGGGAGCGAAAGAAAGAATGAAGGTGGAGCAGGGAAGAGGAGAAAAGGGAAAGTGTGATGAAGTGTGCAGAGTTAAACGTTATGGACGGGCGGGGGCTCGGGGGAGCTGTGAGGGAAAGCCGCGCTGCTGCGCCAGGGGAGGAAGTGAGCCGGTGATGTACTGTATGAACCACAGATAGCACAGAGAAGTTCCTCTTTCTGCAGGCGCGATGGGCAGGAAGTCAGAGGGCGTTGGCAGTACGGCTGTGGACGCGGGAGAGAAATGTACAGTATCACAGCCAGACCATGTAAAAAGAGATCGTGAGGAAAGTACAGCGACGGCGGAGGCCGCATTGAAGAGACATGTAGGGGAGAACAGATGAAAAAATGAAGGGCTGGCAGGCAGCAGAGGGGTGGGGGGTGGGAGAACAGATGAAAAAATTAAGGGCTGGCAGGCAGCAGAGGAGTGGGGGGTGGGGAGGGGTTGCTGAAATGAATGGCTGTGAGGCACTTGGTGGATGAAGAAAGAGTGCATGAAGAAAGAGCCACCAGCAGTGTAGGAACTTTTGCAGAGGAAAGAAGAGGTATAGAACGTTCAGATGTGCTGGCAATGACAAGGCAGTATGCACAACAACAACAATGCGGTGTCAACAAGACCCCTAGTGGAGAAACTCCGACCCTGGATAAAACCAGGTAACACCCAGCTCCCCAGACTCAAACTGGGAGAGGGATCACAAACCTATCCACATGGAAAGTGGCAGGGTGGGACTTGAACCCGATTCAAGATCTACAAGGTCCGGAACACACCCAACTCACAGACTTGAACTGTCGAGAGGGATCATGAACCTGGGGGTAGTTGACAGCAAACGGTATACCACAAGGCACATCATAAACCATACCCTCCGGACTGAAACCGGCACAGGGAGACGAGCATCGCCAAACCACAAGCCACAAGTGCAACTGACTAGAGGCTATAATTTTAGACACGGCTGCAACGAGTGAGAAGGCAAAATGGGACCACTAAGAGACATAGAGGATTCTTGAATTGTGACCATATACCACTCTGCGGGGGGGGGGGGACGGGAGGCCAACCCAGAGCCTGCCACACTGGGACCGCACACAGCCCAGTAGCCAACACCGGAAACCAAGGTAAAAAAATAAAACGTTCCTTGACTCACCAATGGCAGGCAAGAGGCTGCGGCAGGGTCCCCCAAGGCAGCTCGTGGAAGTCCACCGAACTCCGCAGAGTGGGCCAGGTACGATGGAGTTGGGCGCCACGTGTGAAAGGGTAAGTCTGACCCTTTCGGTCAGTGGTCATCACCTTGGGTGTTGTCACAAATCACGCATCACCACACAGCATTTCCCTGAGAGAAAGAAGGAATACAGATCTAAGATACCAGACATTCAAGTTTGGAGTGGCACTTTATTTTCAGCTAATAGGCAGAGTACTAAACGCATATTATTTCAAGACACAATGCAATTTCCTAGATATGACCCAGACTTCACTCTGTCTAGTTTAGATGATGGATGACAAATGCTCAAAATATCTCAAAGCGATACTGGAATGAAATGTATTACAAGAACACTAACACAGTTGATTAGAGATCCTACACTACTGAGTACAAGGATATAAAACCCAGGTGCCCTAGGGTCACCTGCCTAGAACAGATCTATTCTCACAGGTTGTACATTTTTATCAGGGCCCTGAGACATGAGGCCAAGGCAAAGAAGGCGCAAGTATAATTTAGCTAAAATAGAACATTTTGCTATTAAATTCCGTGTATGGTAGTATCTAAGAGTGAGACCAATCACTTAATGACTGAAAAGCCTGACATACAGGAATCTACCTTAAAAGAGGGATAGTTAAAGGGGTCAGGGGTCTAGAGAGAGAGAGAGAGAGAGAGAGATGGGCTATCTGCCCTGGGAGATCCACAACCTGAGTGAGGCATCGGCGTCCCAAGTCAGATAGTCTTCGGCTAGCCGAGAGAACAGACCACGCTTATGCCAAGCATCCGCAGGACAGTTCTGATTTCAGATTTGACGGTTGGGCCTGATATACCCAAAATTGAGGAACTAGGGTTCTATGATGACGCTGGCCTCTGGCCTTTCGGTGCAGGTGGTTTAACCACAAGTGTTTTGGACACCGGAAGGAAATCTTTTCAGTACATTATGTTCCGTATATTTTTAGAACAGAACATCTTGTACCTTTGAAAGAGAACATTTCCGGAACATCTTGTACCTTAGGAAGAGAACATTTCCAGAACATCTTGTACCTTAGGAAGAGAACATTTTCGTCACTTATTTCTAAACACAATGGTTACATGTTGTACCTTACTAAAAAAGGACATTTTTCTGTCCCGTACATTTCTACATATCTGAAAGTGTGAACTCCCATGATAGATGCTGTTTATTGCCAGAAATTGCTGCTTATACTTGTGCAAGCTATGTTTCAAAATATAACGTTAGCAAGGGTTTCAGGAAGCTGTACCAACGGGCACCCATCTGTGTGTGTGTGTGTGTGTGTGTGTGTGTGTGTGTGTGTGTGTGTGTGTGTGTGTGTGTGTGTGTGTGTGTGTTGAAGTAGGCCGTGAAACTAACTAACTAATCTTTGAAGGCTTAATTTTACCCTGTTCATTTCAATGCACAGAAACGCGTGCATGTAAGCCTATGCATAGTGGGCCCTGGGGCCTTTATTTACTAATGGAGAAAGCTAGTTATTGTTGCATGTTTTCAGATTTCTATCACGCAGGGCCTACATCAGACCTTCATGTTACCAAGGCTGTTAAAACTCTCCTTTCTGGTGATGTTAGATGGTAAAACGGGACCCTCCATCATGTCGCCCTGGCATTCCCCAGTGGGCTGGAAGCCGGGGAGCTGCTTCTGGGGTTGGATGTCTAGCACAGAGGTGTTCCTTCGGAATCACTTTGCAAGTAGCAATAATTACTTACGTGGGGCAGAATGTGCACATCTTCAAACCTATGTACGAGTGAAGTATTGAAACATAACTAGTAGTGTGGCTCACTGGTTAGAGGCGGCAGACCCGAGAGCAGAGGACGTCCCGGGACCAGGGTTCGATTCCCGGCGCGGCAGGTTTCTGGACCAGGGTCAGCAGACTCGATAATTCTCTTGCCTCGGTGCCCACTCTGATCAGCGATCACACTCGGCAACTCTGGGCATTAGCTTGCCTCATCTTCACTAACGGCCCCACCAGACCGCCGGGGATGCCTGGTCTCACCCTGGAGATACCCATTAAGGGACCATCTCTCAGGGAAGCCAGGAAGGGTTTCGCAGCGGTCGAAGCGCCTTGGGACCCTACGGGTAAGTAGTGCGCTATATAAATGCCTATACATACATACATACAATCCGTGCATATAGCAAACAATGAAAGGAGTATAATTTTTTCACCGCAAGGCACACCTATGTCATATCAAGTGAAGAAACTGAGCAAGTGAATGATGAAGTGAATAAAACATTTAAAACCAAGCATGGCAAATTTTTAAAGTCTGTGTTGTGGCTGTAGATAAGCGGTATTCACAGAAGCAAGGTCCTCTTCACTCTGAGTGCGACTTACATATTCTGTGTTAATAACAGGCCTACACAATAGTTTTGTAAATCTTTTGATCCCTCCAAACAACCAATCCCCATGAGATCTTTAATCTTTTATAGGAGGAAAGCGAGGGTAAGTCCCTCTGTCCAACGTGTCATGGCTCATATCGCACATACACAATCTGGAATATGGGCTCAGGAAGTGAAAAACTCGTGCATGGGCTCACAAATTCTAGTGAACATCTAGACACCTTAGGTCATGTTTGCAAGATAGGTTGAGGTTTACACTAGGGTGGAATGTACAATTCTAAAGTGTGTTTACATCAATTGATTCCTGAAACATTGATTGGGTAAGAGCCCCCTATTCTATGTACACTGGAGTGGGTCATGCTCACTTTGACAAGTATCCTGGCATTCTACAGTATGGGGCTGGTTTTGCTTTACAGTCCGGCCTTCATTCTTCTGGAAACCGGTAGAAGTGCAGGAGGTGGTGACAAGCTGATCAGATGACACGTATTTTGTAATGTCATTGCATCACCTCATGAGGCCAACGCAGGTTCTGGAAAAATGAAAGCCAATGAAAAGAGAAGTGCAAAGTATGAGAAATTTAGTTCTAATATTCTCTGAAACAACATGAAATGCTGAGTGGACTCAAGCAACATAGTGGCCTGCCCGGCATTCAAACAGTGAAAGCACTTTTGGAAAAACGATCCACCCATATGGTGCAGTCCTATAAATGAAATGGGCAGACCCGCACTGGAAGTCTGGCTGCTCACCTCTCTCTAAATGATACCCTTAGTTACTCAGCCTCTGTTTTGGAGTATTGGTTTCTAAATACACTTTTTGACCTAACATGTGGTAGTTTGTGAAATCACTCTGCCTTTATGTCTCTCAGATAATAAATATGTAGGGCAGCATAAGTATGTGTGATGTAAGAAAAACAAATCTTTGAAATATATATTGCATTTATTGTAATCTGTATTTTAAGCGTGCAATACTGTTCCTTGTACAGCACATAATAGGCTTCTCATAACGTTCTCAGTGTACAGTTCCACTACTCCTGAGATCAGTTCAAATATCTACACATTACAATCAATAGAAATTCATTTTGTAGTTTGTCTTTTAGCAGTGTGCACAGAGAAACTTATTAGGTTTCACCTACACTGTTTGTGAAATCTTTTGTATTTAATATAAAACTTATGCTTTCCTTGCTTTCCATTGGTTCCTGTGCTTGCACTTACTTTTCCTTCATTTCTATTGGCTGTAGCACACTTTTCCTGCATTTACCAATGCTTGTTCCTCGTGTTAGTCTCATCGGTTTCCTATTGGCGAAGTACTGTTTTCATCCACTACTGTGTAACATTTTTTAAGGATTTCCATGCACAGCATGCGTTAACTTTTATCTGAGTGCACAGCTCTTCTATGTGCAGTCCTCTGTTGGCTCGCTTCTTTTTGTTGACTCATTATTAGTAGCTTTCTGCTCAGACAGCCTGACTTTAATATTGACCCTCTCAGGACATTGCCTTGTTCTTGTTTTCAGTGTTGCCTTATGATCCTTCACCGGTGACTCTGTTTCCTGTGGCCGTTCACCCCACAGTCCTTTGCAGTGCATTGTTATTTCAAGTAGTTCACCATGAGTTTGTGCGTATATGGTTTTAGATCATAGATCGTATTTCTGCTGTTCACCATGGACTTACTTGCCTTCGGGCCATCAGATGTAATTTCATTAACTGAAGTGATGCCTGTTGCACCTCTCTTCCTCCTCTGCTCCAGTCAGACAAGAGTACATTCCATCTCAAAGTGTTTGCTTTCTCTGGTCATTTACTTCTACAACTATATTTAAAGCCATGCCTTTTCCCCCTCTTGTTGAGTCATTTCCTATGGTCTTCAGCGGGATCTGTTTGTTGATAATTCCGCCCCTTTCACCCTTTTTTCTGTACTGTCTAACTCCAGGGCATGTTTCTCTGGCTCTGTGCAAGTCTCTGCCCTTCTCGCGGGACCTGTCTTTATTTCCTGATAGTGTTGTCTGTGTGCAGTCTACGCCATTACTTGTTCCTGGTCATTGTGCGTTGCACTTGGTGTTTGCATTTTGTCCATTTATTGCATATTCGTAACCTATTGGGCAGCAGGCCCGGCTCCAGGAATTTTTATTTGGGTGGGCCAAGGGTGCATTTGGGTGGGACACTATGGGCTTGATTTGTTGCATATATGTCTGGGCGGGCCTGCTTCAGGGCCCTCCTTTATCTCTTCTTAGTCTTACAAGACCCAGTAAAACGCACTCTTTTCCAAATCTCTTTCTAAGTATTATCACTCTCAAAAAGTGTTTTTTCCATGTTTTGTTCCTTTGATGGGAAGAGGAGGTTTCTGAGGTAGGAGTATCAGGCAAGTGACACTTATCGGGCTCCTGTGCGAGCCTTCAGGGAGAATCCCTCTTCATTACTACTTCCACCTGACCCCGGACTCTGCAATGCACTTACTGCCTTACAGGCTTGATTATTCACTACTCCTCTCTACTGCACCTTATCTCACAGCTGACCTTGGGCCCCAGCCCCATATCAGGCACCATCGGGCTCCACTTTAATTTTTCCTGATACAAACATTAGGAAAATCACCTTCAAACATTGAATATAACAGTAAATATAGTTAGCACAAACTTTAAAGTATGTTCCACAGTAGCCCTTATGACCGACTGCTAATTAAATAAACAAAAACAGAAAGGCCATGACAGCTATTTAGCTCTAATGCAAATGTCTTTTTTGGCGCACACCAATTACCTGTAAATACCTTTCCTATCACCTTCCAGCAGTGCCCCTCATCCCTCAATGACCCCCCTATTGACCTCCTCCTCTGATTTTCTCACTGCCACACGCCACAAGTGCCCCCCATCTCCCCATAGCCCCTCCCCCTCATGACCTCCTTCTCAGACTCCCCCCACTACCACCCTCCACAAGTGCCCCTCATCTCCCTAGCTTCCCCTCCACCCCATTTCCTCTTTCTCGGATTTCCTCACTGTCACCCTCCAACAGTGTCCCTCATCTTTACGTAGCCCCTATCTCATATGCATTTCATTTGTTGTAAAGCGCTACTCATATCAGTATAGGGTCCTTCAGTACTTTACACCACGCACACATTATACAGAGACAAAGAATCATACAAGTATGTAAATCAGTCTACAGGGAATGTCACATAAGCCAATGAGCATTACAAGGTGTAGGAATCACATGTCATCCATACTGGTGGGCAGTATATTTTAAGAGGGTTTGGTCTGGGGAAACAACCTTAGGATTTAAGGAGTATTCTATGGGGGTGTGATGAGGAGTCTGTGGAGGGGACCTCCCCTGGAGATGCAGATCGACACCCCCTTACCTGTCGCTTTGTTCCTAGCCCTCCACTGAACTGAGCTGGATGTGCTGGCCCTTTAACTACTCTCCACCCCTAGCTTCCGTGTAAGAGCACGTGACCTTGTCAGCTGACCGCAACTCCTTTCAAGAGCCAGAGACGAGCGGGGAAGGCTCTCTAATCCCTGCTCCTGAAGCAACGGCGTCCTGGAAGAGAGAAAGAAGAGCGGAAGCCTTCTTCATTGCCCCGGGACTCGAGGAGCCAGGAACCTACGCCGAGACGAAACTCAAAACCGAGCGGAACGAAGAGACACGGTCCCCAAGAGTGGAAAAGAGGGAGCCGGACAGTGCCAGCCACGACCAAGGGAGGTCATGGCTTTGGAAGGTACGGGGCCACCTGCGGGCTGTGTGGGATAAGCAAAAGGTGGGAGAGCGGGGCGGGCAGTCAGACTAGTGGGGAGCTCACACCTAGCTCTTAAAAACCAAAAGCAGTTCATGGTGACTGTTGGGTGTCAGTCCCTCACTCCTTATCCCCATTACATACGTAGTGCAAGAACGCCTCCCTTACCAAATCTTTCTTTTTTTTGGGGACTTGGCCTGTGCAAACTGGTACGAGGAATCAATACATACAGCTGGAACCTCCAAGAACTGTCCCCTACTCTCTGAAGGAAGAGAGTGAAGATCTCCTTCAAAGACATTTTTTTCTTGCTTTGTTGTTTTGTAAAATTCGGCCAATAAATCATTTTTCCTTTGAACTTCCAAAACGTCTCTCTGTCTCCTTCCCCACCACGTAACGGGGGGTCAGCGTTGCTGATAAAAATTTATATCTGCCCAAAAATACTCATGTTAGCAACATTAGAGTAATTAAAGACTGTGGAAGTTCTAACTATATCACAAAACAAAAACAAAGTTCTAACTATACCATTCATGTTTGTATGCAGCTCTTTGGTGACAGTTCATTGGCCACTGTCCTATGTTAGGATTGTAACTTCTGAACTGCAAGTAACACAAGGCTCTCTGTGACAAAGGCAGTAACCCACTGAGCTTTCACATACAATATAGTTCATCTGCATTTAAAAACTACTAACAGACAAATGATTGCCCTCCAGCAGGATCATTAATCACCAGTGTTATCTGGGCCTTTTGTATTGTCTTATTGTTGTCCTGCATCAGCCATGATAATGATAAAAACAAACGGTTTACATGAAGCACACACAAAGTATGTGTCCTGCTGGGCCTGTGCAGACTTAAAAAAGAAAAACAAATAGTAAAACATTCTCTTAACTACTCCATAAAACAAACTTTGTGTCACAGCCTGATGTGATAAGCTGCTGCAGGGGTCAGGAAAGGCGATTAGGAATAAACAAACTTATTTTCTCCTCCACTGCATAGAAAAATAAATATTCACACAGCAGAACAGTAGGCAAAGGTGACTGATGTCAAAGAAAGAATGTGTAGCCTTTCACCGTGTGGCGATGAAGAGGTGAAAAAATAAACAAAGCCTTGTTAACATATCAATTGTCTTTTAAAAACCTGTGAAATACTCGGGTGCGGCTCAAAAACTGTCTGTGTGTGTGTGGCCGGGACACTGTCTCAGCCCGGGCGCACACACACACACAAACACCCTTTTGAGACCAATGCCGTTGTGCACCTGCCTTCAAGCCCTCACTGCGTGGACCAAGGCTTCTGTTTGGATTGTCGTCCGCAACACTGATAAGTGCTAATACCAACAATAATAAATTGTCTTTTTCCATTTAGAAAACTGTCCTGAAGAAGGTGAACATCTTTGTGAATCACCGAAACGCAGGGTCCACTTTGTTTTCTTAAGTGTAATCATGAAATGTTGATTTTGTTTTTAAAAAAATGTAATAATGCAATATTTTTATGTATGAACCAATTTTTAAATCTTGTCGAATAAATTGAAAATTTGTATTTTACATCTTGTAATTTTTTTGGGGTTTTTATCATTTAGTTTTTGCTGACGATTTGATTCTCTTGCTATTTATTACCAGACAATGTTAATGTAATCTCCAGTGTAACAAGTTACTCTACTTAGTACACACGCACACTCGTGCGTACACATTGGGACACTTTAGTTTTGCCATCCTGTTTGGGTGGGCCAAGCTCATGTTTGGGTGGGCCTGGCCCACCTGGCCTACCCGCTAGAACCGGGCTTGTTGGGCAGGTAGTGCTAGGCTTAGAATTTTGAAAGGCGTAGGCGAGGCCCTGCGAAGTGCATTTCACTTGCATAACAGGACTAAGTGCTTCTGCGTCTGACACTATTGATCTAAGTCGGGCCCTTTGGCTCCTGTTTTTGTTCTGAGATTGTAGTACTGAATCATCCTGTCATTCTTCGGGTGGGACAGTCCTCTGTACCAGGCCTTTAAGTGGACTCGGCTCCTCTGGATCTAAAACCCAGTTTTTATTAAAGTGGGCATTTGGGCATACCTTTCTGGCCCTTCACTCATGTCCTTAATTTTACTTGAATAAATACTGATGGCTTTCCGGACAATGAACGTTAAAAACCTTAAGTTGATCCATGTGAGCGATTTTCTTTCCTGTTTATATTTCATGATTTGCTTAGTTTTGCATTCTCTAAGACTGTTAGCTATTTCTATGATGTGGCATTATTGTATTTTTTTCCTGTAGTCTATTTGTGTCTATTATTCCTGTGCAGTGCTGTTACATCGGACAGCCTTTGGTGTGGTCTGCCACGAAACCTTTTGCTTTCTTCCCTCCTGTTTGCTGAAATTCGTTTTTGTTTGTCTTAAGACTCTGCACTTTATCACTGCCAACAAGTGCTAAAACGCTTCTTGCCCTCCCAGCATGTGGTGCCTGCTCCCTTTTCATGCACTTATTTGTTTATTTTAAAAAAATGATATTCTGAAAATATTACACGTAACTAAGTTTCAATGAACACTTTCCAGATCATTATTATTAAAGACATAGACGAAACCGATGTATTACCAATGCTTGTTTTTTTAATAGGGATACCATTCAGAGCTCAATTATTGAAAATAAACTGGATAGTGTTTAGGAACATATGTTGAGACGTAGTACATGATTTAGGAGTCGCAGACCCGGTGAATTGCTAGAATTCGAGGTTGGGACTGCTAAATCACTTTTCCCTATACACTCTTTGCAGCGGAAGGCTTTGCAGCAGCGGAAAACAGGAGCTACGATACGGAGGTGAACCCGCACCTCCCACCACTTCTCGCGTTTCCCGCTCCTCAGGAAACGCTAGTTTGTTCTGACTCTGGTGCTATCTCCTGGAAGGGTGGACTACCAAGCCCAGAAGGCACAGGGCCATAGACACTCCTTCCTGCATCGTCCTGCCCCGCCCTGCCCCAGGTGCTTTAAATCTTCACCTGGACGCGCAACGCAGGTGAGACACTCTTTGCCTCTGGAGGCTTTGCAGCAGCGGAAAACGGGAGCTACGATACGGAGGTGAACCCGCACCTCCCACCACTTCTCACGGTTCCCGCTCTAGGGGAAACGCTTGTTTATTCTGACTCTGGTGCTATCTCCTGGAAGGGCGGACTACCAAGCCCAGAAGGCACAGGGCCATAGGCACTCCTTCCTACACCGCCCTGCCCCAGGTGCTTTAAATGTTCACCTGGACGGGCAACGCGGGTGAGACACTCTTTGCAGCGGGAGGCTTTGCAGCAGCGGAAAACGGGAGTTACGATACGGAGGTGAACCTGCACCACCCACCACTGCTCGCGTTTCCTGCTCTGCGAGAAACGCTTGTTTGTTCTGACTCTGGTGCTATCTCCTGGAAGGGTGGACTACCAAGCCCAGAAGGCACAGGGCCATAGAAACTCCATCCTGCACCGCCCTGCCCCAGGTGCTCTAAATCTTCACCTGGACGCGCAACGCAGGACGCACGCGGGATGAGCCAGGCGAAGCCCGGTCAAAGGGCGGGCCGTCTGTGGCCGTCCGGGGCTGAGCGGGGCTGGGCTGGGCTGGGCCACCCCCCTAAGGATTGGTCTTCACTGGGTCTTGGTGATACCACTATTGTTGTCTGCTACTTGCATGATCAGTAGTTGGCTGGTTCTGTCTTCCAGTGGGATTCCTTATGCCAATGACAACACGATCCGGTAAAAGCATGAAGGCGGGTTGGTTGCATAAGTGGCACCATGGACCAGTTCATTACTCGTGCTTTTTCGGTCCTTGAGAAGGGGATTGCCCTTACGGAACGTCTGGTATCACGCGAACTGCACACCCATAGACGTTCATCCTTGGGGCACTTGGCACTAGTTTCCTCCCCAGAACATATTGATGTGCCTTCTGACTCTGTTACTTCTGGTTCTGACTGCTAAAGGATAAATGCTTTAAGGGCTAGTATTGACAGGCTCTCTACCATAGAGCCGTGTGTGCGCGCAGGCTCTGTGCCTGATCCATTGTCTGCTCAGCCACCAGTGTTCCCTTGTGTATTGCTGCTTCCCAAGAGGGATTTCTCCTCCATTCGGTGGCAACAGCTGGTAAAGCAGTTGGAGTGGCCCCCTCTAAAAGGAAACTCACTATAATTCCTCGTAAGGGTAGCCAAAAACCACCTAAGAAGTCGAGATTAATCTGCACTAAGGGGTGAGCTAGATATAGGGGGCAGGGGACGGGGTCAAGACAGACTACATTGGGTTCTGGAGGGCTTCTCATGTAAGCAGACTAATACCAAATACCAATCTAATCCCACTGAAGGAACCCCATTAGAGGCTCCCTCATTTGCCCAGTTCGAGCAATTAATGAAATCACTGATCCTCCCGGTTCTTGAGAGAGTGAGGGGGCTGTCTGAGCGGCTTGACAGATTTGAGCAGGCCACTCTTGACAACTTCTTCTCTCTCAAGTCCTTAATTAAACTCCACTCTAAAATCAGGGAGGAGGGGTTTACGGGGAATACTTATCATCAGGTAACACCCATAGACGATAATACTGCTACTAATACATCAGGGGAGGACCCCGGGGTGACAGTGGTGAATGCATCTACCTCATCTACAGTGGGGACACATGGGAAACATGTGAGGGTAGGGTCTGTTGATTTGGGTGCTTCTGCTTTACTTAAAGCCCAAACAAACTGCAAAAAGAAGGCCAATTTGGCCAAAGGGCCTACAGGCTCTGCCAATAGTCGCTCTTCTCAAAACAAGAGTTCTAACACCAGCAAGGGAGGTAATGGGGCTAGGACTGGCAATTCAACCCCCCCCCCCTTAATGCGCAGAAAGTGGCGGAGATGGGAGCAACCAATATTCCCCATGTTAATTTGCCCCCTGACTGCCAGCCCTTTGTAGCTATACTCACTGGGGTCCCTATGCTTAAGCTGGGTAAGCACAAATCGTACAATGAACTTAAAAACAAAACTATGTTTTGGCTTAGGGAAAACAGACCTTTGCCTAGTTCATTCGATGGCCAGGTTCTCCATGTGAGACGGGTTAGCTGGGTTGGCACCAGGCCTAAGGATCTAAGGGGAGATTGTATTCTGGTCAACTTTAATGATGCCAGGGTAGCTAGGTTTATTTGTAACAAACACTTCAGCGAGGGCAGCTCAGGTATTAGTATTCGCGACCTTAGCTACTTTAACCCCCACCCAACCAACGCATGGTTTGCCAGTCCTCTAGCATGGGGGGGGGGGGGAAGGGACAACAGGTATTCCCATCATGATCTCTTTCCCCCAAGATCGTTTAGACAGAACATAGTCCCAAGTTCCTACTACCCGGGGTGGGATTGTTGACTTGTCGATCAACAACCTGTCAAGATGCTCCCTGTTGTAGCTGCCAGTTCCGGGAGTTGTAATACGACCATGTTTGAGGATGTACTTGGGACCATCCTCCCACCTGTTCTCTCTACTCCTCCTTTGTCTGGCGCCCCGCATGGGGTTACTCCCGGCTGCTCCCTTCCTGTTAATTACAGCGCATTGGTGGTGTCGGAGGGCCTACCAATGGCTCCCCGTTCTGCCGCTAGCACGCCTACACTGCGACCCCTTGGAGGGCGAGTTTTAACGAATAGCGATTTGAGGATTTGTAGCTGGAATATTGCGGGCATCACCAGAAATTTAGATCTTCCAGACTGGAACAGTTTTATTGAGTCTTTTGGGATATGCATATTCCAAGAGACCTGGTGTCTGGAGCCTTGCTATAAAGTCGGCTATATAACTTACTTCGTCCCAGCTATCGCCCCTCCACAGGAAGAGGTCGCCCTTCTGGCGGCCTGCTCATCTGGATAAGTACTTCCTTGGGATTTCAGATCAGGAAGAGAGAATCCAAGTCTCCTGACCTGTTAAGATTATCAGTTAGAGGGCCACTTAGAGGGCAGTGTTTGGAGATTTTTAATAATAATGTTAGAGGCACCAAAGGGTGCTTGCCATCCCCAACCCTAACGGGGCTTGAAGATGATCTTAGTCATTGTAGCCCGGATATGTACGTCTTGCTCGCCGGGGACTTCAATTGTACCTTTGAGCACCTAGCGACAGATGACATTCTGGGTACCTCAGATGAGGACGCAAGGAGGGGTATCCCCCCCCCCCCCCCCATCAATAACACCTATAAAGAAGTGGCCCCAACGGGCTATTTAGCTTAATGCCCTAACATTGAAATTTGGTCTGAGGGTGGTGAATGGAAGAACTCCTTCGGACCCTTGTGGAGCCCACACGTTCAACAGAGTAGACATACATCTAGAATAGACTACATCTTGTTGGACTTTAAGCTCTGGGCCCAATTGCGGGATATGGTAGTACTTCCTTCCACGGACAGTGACCACAACCCACTTTCTCTGTTCCTCTCCGCTAAGTGGCTGGTGAACAAAGGCCCTCAGGAAACGTCTGTGTTGCGGCTACTGGTGAAATTTGTCCTTCGAACTGTGGCAGGCGCCTGAATTGGCATAAGGTTGCCCTGGATGAGGGGGAAGGTCCTGGAAATAGGACCAATTATGGCTAAGGCTTTGAGCAGGCTAGAAACCAACAGCTTGGAATATCCTGAGGTATCCTCTCTCTTCTGTGACGCTACTAAAGCCCTGGGTGATTTATTTCGAATACATAGCCGTGGCTTTCCTGTTAGTGAACGCCGGCGAGTCAAGGATAATCCGGGGTGGTATTCCATGAACTGTCGGAGGGCGAAAAGGGACCTAATTAAAGCAGTTAAAAGCAAGGGTTGTGAGAAGATTCGTGCCGCCAGGAAGGAGTATAGGCACGCTATCAGTGTAGCCAAGGTAGAGTGGGATAATCAGTTCTGGTCCGATTTGAGAGGCTAGCGCCAGGAGGGACCCCAGGGGCTTTTGGGACTTAGTCAGGATCAGGAATAGGCCAGTTGAGTCCCAGGTAACATGCAATATACCTGAGGTGACATGGTTTAATCACTTCTCCCTCCTTTACACTTCTACCCAGGATGATAGGATAGGGCTGGGCGATTTTCCATCCTTGGGCTCCCCTGGATTGAGTGAGGGCCTATCCTTTACCACCAAGGAAGTGGAGAATGTGATTAAATCTGTTGTTACCAACAAAGCAGCAGGCCCTGATGGGTTACCGGGGGACTTGCTGCGCCTCAACCAGACTGAATGGGGGAAACTTATTTCTACACTGCTTAATGCATCCTATTTTGGTCCCGCTCTCCCAGACTCCTGGATGGGAGCTGAGGTTGTTCTGATCTTCAAAAAGGGGGTTCGGGACGACCCAGCAAATTACCGTCCTATAAGCCTAATTGATTCCTCGCAGAAGGTGGCAGGAAAGGTGGTGCTTGGTTTCAGGCAGGTTTTAAGTCAGGCACCGGGACCATTGAGCAGACTTTTAGACTCCTGCTCCTATATTGGAAGGTGGTTGTACTGGGCAAAGGCAGTCTGTATCTTGCTTTTATTGATTTATGGACTGCTTTTGACCTAGTGCCCCGTGGTTGCCTGTGGAAGGTATTGTCTGATCTGGGAATGCCCGCATACTTACTATCCTTATTGATGAAGCTCCACTTAGAGAACTTCGCGCAGGTGAGGTGGGTTAGGCAGGGTCAAAAGACTGCTAGAATCCCAGTGAACAGGGGCGTCCGCTAGGGGTGTGTCCTCGCCCCCACTCTGTTCTCATTGTATGTTAACGGAGTCGTGGAGCATCTTTTGAAACATCCTTCTGATTCACCATCCCTGGCGGGCAGGAGAATACCCACTTTATTATTTGCTGATGACACCCTTTTGATCTCAAAATCCCCGGTGGGTCTACAGAACCTCCTTAACAATTTCCAATCCTTTTGTGAGAACAGGGGGTTAAAAATCAATACAGACAAGACCAAATATTTGGTTATGAACCCCCGAAAAAGCTTGGACGGGCGCCTATATTAAACTTGGTGCCCCTGGAAAGGGTTAGGGAGTTTGACTACTTAGGCATTCGTCTTAGTGATACCATGCAGTGGAATTTCCATCTCCAAAAGATGTTATTGAGTCATAAAAGGGGGGTGGGGGCTCTCCTTAATGAACAGCGGTCATCCACCTCCAAACCCATCGCCCCGTGCTGGACATTTACATGGCGGAAGGTGTTAGTGCGGCTCTCTACGGGGCTGAGCTCTGGGGTTCCCTGAATGTCGATCAGTTATCCTGCTCAGAGAATGAATTTCTGAAGGACCTGATGGTCCTCCCACAGAGCACCCCCACGTTGCCCCTGCTTTTGGACATGGGTTGCCGCCCAATTAAAGACCAGGCAAAATTGCGCCCACTTCTACTCTGGGCCCACTTATGGAGAGTCCCTGCACTCTCTAGTTATGCGGAAGGGCTGAAGGAGGTTCTATCGTTGCCTGGTTGGTCAAAAATAAGGTGGCTGAGGGATGTCAAATTCCTGCTTGGGAAGTTGGGTCTCGGGAGGCATGGCAGACTAGAACAGCCCCCCCTAAGTCTGCCCTGAAGAGAGTATATTGGAATTGGGTAGTGGACAGGCGAAAGACCGACCCCCATCTTATGTAGATCCACCAGTGATTTTATTTTGATGAAGGACGTGGTCCTCCGTGAACCCTATCTCGACATAATTTTAAAACCTAGAGACAGCTTTGTATTTTAACTTTAGAATAGGAGTACTCCCAGTGGGGGAACTGTCTGCCCGATGGAAAATCCAGGCCCAAACCTCTCCTTTTGTCCACTTACGATTGAGTCGGAGCCCCATCTTCTATCCGAATGTCCTGCCTATAAGGCTCCCCGATCCAGGTGGCTGAAACCCCTGTGCATGGTCCTGGGTACTAGAAATTGTATTGTGGCCTTGCGAATCTTGGAAGTCCGATACCCGGCCTTTGCTTGTATGTGGTATGGAAAGTTTTTAGGTTTGGCATGGGTGATCAGGTCAAAAAGGCTCAAGGTAATTGTTTATCTTGGTCATTATGTTAGACCGTCTTAGGTAATTTAGTACTGTCACTCGACTCGTACATGGTTCTGATTGTACTTATATGTTTGGCTTTTTATTCTGTTGTATTGATTGCTTTTAAAGATGTTTTTTATCGAAATAAAGCCTATTTGACTATTTGACTGACTATACACTAAACTTATTTTGCAATTTAGAAACGTTTCTCCGAATTACAAAATGGGGGTAGAAATGATTATTGATTCACATTTTGGGAGGATTGTCTTTTGGATGTTCCTTTCACATTGTAAATCGATACTATGTATATCAAGAGTTTGTCATTGTAAGTCTGGACATTAACTTTTGACCATTTACTGAGTTCCAAGTTAGGTTGGTAGATTTGTGCTTCTTTATTTTGGGAGTCAGTGGCAGCTACATGGGAAGTACTCACATGGCCTGTTCCTAGTGAAGTCTTTCAAAATTACATGTTTTTACATTTTTTGGACCAGTCCTATTCCTTTAAGGCAGTGGTTCCCAAACTTTTTCAACCTGCGGCTCCCCATTATGTTACTCTTTTTTGGGCGGGTGCAGTGATATAAGTCCGGGCTCTGGAGGACTTTCAGTTTTCTCTCTGAAAATTATTGGGATAAAGGTATTATAATCCTAGATGTTACCCCCAGTATACTATGTCAGTAAAACCGCATGACCCACAGTGCAAAGATATGTCAAAAAAGGCAGAACTGGCTACTGTTAAATATGGCAGAGGTCTTCCAGACCAGGGCAAGGAAATTGATTTTACTTTAAATACTGCTAGAATATATTTAAAAGCAGCTTTCCTGTCAATCAGCAGGGTTTCAAACCATGCTGTGCTTTTGCATAGGGATGGCATGGAAAAACAGGCTAAAAGTAGAGAAAGATGTGGTAGACAGGTATTTTACACACCATGCATAATGGGACAAAGAGACTAATTCAAAGTTAGTAAAAAAAAGTGGTTGAAGAAAAAGGTAGGAAAGGATGTGGAAAAAATGAAGAATGCGAGGGTGGATTGTGAAAGATGATTGGGTGAAGGTGAAGTCAGAAAGATTAGGGCAAGGATTATCATAGTTCAAGGTCATTATAAAATAGTAGGGATTGGAACAATTACTTTGAATTGGAAATGGGCAGAAGGAAAATGGGAATGAGGGTACAGTTATGAAAATGACACTGCGTTTATTTTGAGCTGGAACCCGGTCATTACTTCAATTTCACTATTAAAAAAAGTGATCGAGATTTAAAATGATCTTACAATGTAGTGGGACTATAGAGCAGTTCACGAGATCAGTAATGAAAGTAGTACAGCTAATGTCTAGTAGGCATGCACTGACTGGGACCTCACTGAGGCACCAGTACTTCACTTGATGTCTATGGCTTGCCCTTCTTCTGCTTCACGGGGGTGCAAGAGACCTGCAGTTAAGCATGAGCGAATTTTGCGGATCTCGCGTTCGCGAATTTTGCGGATTTGCGGATTCGCAATCCGCAAAATCCGCGAATTCCCGCGAATTTGCGGATTTTTTTTTTTGTGTTCGCCTGTGTTTCTGCCAGTTCGTGAGGGTTTTTACAATTTCGCAATTTGCGAACTTACCTGTCGGGTCGCAAGTTTTGCGAACTTGTTGTTTCTACGTGTCCAGCCTGTTTGGGACACTCTTCTTCATCACTGCCACTCTCTGTCACCACTGCCACTCTCTGACTACTCATGCCACCCTCTGGCCCACCCATGCCACCCTCTGTTTCATCACCACACCCTCTGGTTGTCCAGTGTACATTATTTTCGGCAAAGCAAAGCACACCTTCCCTGCCTCAAGTGACCTGAATTAATTTGGGGCTGATTAATGTGTCACAGAATATTTTTTTAGCTGGCACCTGCTTCCTTGGTGCGCCCTGATTAGTGATCTTTTGCACTTGCTAAGTGCTTTCATTGTTGCAAAATTAGTTACAACACCTGCCCTGCCCCAACTGACAATAATGAATTAGGGGCTGATTAATGGATTTTAACTTCCAGCCTGGCTCCTGCTTGTCTCCCTTAGCTGTAATTCAGGACCTTTGTGGCATATGTGTAACTATTCTGAGGTTCAGAGCAGGGTCACATAATAGTTTCAACTGGCAACTGAACTCTGGAGGGGCCCCTCAGGAAGCACTACAGGAAATGGCTACTAATGATGAGCCTGAACTTTTGAACCTGGTAAGTAGTTACTTTCAGTTTTGCTAAGATCGTATTTCTGCAATTTTGCACTTATTCGCCGGGCGCGAACTCACGCGAACAGTGCGAGCAGTGCAAGCAAAATCCGCTGCTCGCGGATTTGCGGATTTTGCGGGAGATTCGCGAATCTCGCGGATTGCGGATTTCCCGAAAATCCGCGAGCGGAACGGATTTTCCGCCCATGCCTACCTGCAGTATTGTTTCATTAGCAAATGGGAGCAGCCTAACACTGTGTGCTTGCTTCTCAAAGCATATGTTTAAGCAAACCATTACTTTTGAAAAAAGGAACAAAGCACTTACTATAAAATTCAGTGAAAGTGCCTGCCGATCAACAGACCTCTTGAGGAAAACCCCGTTGGGAGGGAGGGGTGAGGGGGGGTGAGCAGACACCAGACCAAATTGAGAGTGTGCAAAAGGCCGCTTTTATTGAAACAGGTGCATATTTACAACAATACAAACCTGGCAACCGCCTCACAAAACTAGTCCTCACTAAATAAGATGTTACCTTACAACCCCAAACGTCAGGCCCGCCCCTAACACGTCACAAACCCCGCCCCCACCCAGCACAACATAATTACAATTCAAACAATACCAAAACCTGATAATCATTTAAATATCATCCCAACCCACCGCATAACATCACATTCCAAAAATTACCCACCAACAACTTACATTACCCAAAACCTTGTAACCACCCCACGAAACAACTATTTAAACTTTTCCAGCCATAGCCCAACTTTAGCAAAAACCCAACAACCTTCATGTCCCTGCTGACCAAGAACGCCCAATTTCCGCACGGCACCTGTTCCAAGCGAAAATGAACAAAATTTTTGTTACCCCATATACACCTGTTCCGACAAAAAGACCAAAAAATTATGGAAGCATAAACTAAATAAATGAAATTAAATAAATAAATAAAAGACCCGGGGAAAAAAGGAAACAGAGCTAACCGAGAATAGGGAGGGAGGGAGGGAACATTTCCAAATTAATCTAATGAGCTCCCGGCCACCAGGTCATTCAACCTAAAATGGTGGCCGGGAGGAGGGGCCAAAGGAATATATAGCCGGGCTCCCTCAGTAGGAACCGAGGGAGCCCAAAACAAGCCCAAAAGCAGCCCAAGGCTGGCGCTCTGAGGACAACCCCCCCCTCTAGCCCCTCCCAATCAGCCCGGGGGTGGGGACCTCCCTACGGTCGGCTGCCCCCCCCCCCCCCCAAGCCCCCCTGCTCTTCTGGCCACTTACTTTTTCCCTAAATCGAACAATATTGTTACAATAGCTACTAGGTAACTAAAGCCACAGAAGCTAGCGCCATCACCTCTCTGAGTGCCCGAAGGTAGAGGAGTCTCGGCGCAGGTCTGAGCTCACCTGTGCAGGTAGAAAGATAAACCTGCTCTCGGGTTTTACCTGCGCGTTCAGAGAGAGTTTGATGCCTCTGTGCTCGCTCTATCTGTTCCCCTCTCAAGTTCTCCAAACAGTACAGCCTGTTGACCGTCACGGGATAGACACTTCAATGAGTTTAAACCAGCATGGTGTTATTTTCAAGTCTCTTGCTCCACGTACCAGCAGGGTGCTGTCTTGTGCCCCGAATGACTTCTGAATACTGTGGGCCTTTATCTACAAATATGTTATACACGCTTTAGCCTCGTCATAGCACTATAAATTACAATACATGCTTCTGTTGATTTACCAAACACTATCTTGGTATGCATCTGGGTGCCACAGCTCACAGATTGGGAATCGCTAGTTTAAGGAAATTGTCCTGCTATAAAAGGAAAGGTTTTCACTTTTAAAATACTATGTTGGGAATGGTCGATTGCTATCCCTTGCTGGTCACAATCTCTATCATTGCAGCAAAACACAGGGGTTGCAAATCGAGGACTGCCCAGTAAATATTAATTAGATTGGTAATTCGCCGGCACCCTCAACTTAATTGTTTTGAAAACCAACCTTTTTGGACATAGATTGGCTCGCAAAATTAGATACTGGCCATAGAAAGTTGGGCTGCCATTGTGACCACTTTTTGAAACCAGTATTTTACTACATCTGGCCCATAATTCTGTTAATAAAAAAAATAAAGCAAACCGCAAGTAATATTTAAGAAGCAAGGAGAGGAAGTTAAACGAGTAGGTAAGGTTCCAGCGTCAGCTTATAAAGCAGTAAAGAAGATGTTGTGTGAAACAGTTGGGAGCAGCTCCCTCAGCTGTCCTGGTCTGGGATATGCAGCAAGCCTCTTTGTGCTTTGATGATGATTTATGCAATACACCTTGATATATATTACATTTTTTGCAAGTTTTTTGCTTGAGCATTTATAGTAGTTTAAGTTTTTATTGGACCTTAAAATAGGTATGTTCATTTAATGAGTTCACACTTTGCTGGTGCAGCATCTGAGGGATGATAGTTTATTTTTGTATAACTGTGTGTGTGTGCGTGAAAGTTTGCTACATGCCTTCTGTTATACAAAACTCAAAATTATCGTTCCATAAAGCAAAGGGTCATATTCTGAAATATTGGTAGGTGGATTATATATAGGGGTAATTATGCACTGGCCATTAGTATTAAGGCCACTAACACGGTATAGGGGCCACTAGGGGTCTCAGTAAATTATCTCCTTAGTCTTTGTTGATTTTTCTACTGCATCACTTCCACTGCTCCACTCTGTCTCCTCAGTCATAATGGATGGGATTCGATCAACTGACATGCTTGTTTTCTGTCTCCTTTGATTACTGTTTTGTGGCCATTCAACTTTACGGGTGACGCTTCTTGTTTCAGTGTTTGTTCCTTCACCTGGATCCTCTATTCGTACTAATGCGGTCTTAGTTGTTCTCTCAAGTTGCAGTTCAGTCTTTTGCGTCTTTGTCGGAGTCCTTAATACCCCTTTGTGAAATGACAGGCACTTTATTTTGTTCTTCAGTCTGCAGTTCTTCACCCCTTTCTTCTCCTTGCTGTTGTGGTGATCCTGCAACCTGCTTGCTGATATTGTTTCTAATCTGAGAGAAACACCGAGAGCAAGCAGCCTGTTGCTTTATTGAAGGAAACATTTCCAGCCATTTACTAATCCAATTTACATAGTGAAAGAAATAAGAAGATTTATCGGGGGACACACACCTCTTTTTATACAGAGTGAACCCCGGCTGGGGTGCTTGGAGTCATGAAATGTATTAGACCGGACATAATCTGTGTGTTCCTGACTACATCTGTTGAAGGCTGTCCTCTGGTTATCTTAGCTTTAGTCTTGAGGAAGACCCGGTATGATGTATAGCTATTAACACATGATCATAGGGTTGAAACGTTGACAATAATGTTGTATGTCCTACGTCCGTCTGAGAGCGTCCGGGACCAGGGGCCATGGACTGTGCCCGTTCCTACTCTTACTCATCCGCTGAGCTATTAGCTTTAAGACCTACTTCCATAACGTGCCCCCCCCCCTTGCCCCCCAACACGATAAAACGAACATCTCGGCTTGGGATCATTAACACCAGCACTCTTATTGCTGATTCCTTACCCAAGTACTTAGTACACACCACCATTTCCGGCACAACATGCAACTTCAGTTGTATCTATCTAAACACCCGATCTATGACTAAAAACCAGATCAACATATTTTTACTGTTAACTGATAAAAAACCGGACATGTTGCTGTTGACAGAAACATGGCTTACTCCAGATTCCCTACCGGACATTTTGTCCGCACTACCAGCTGACTATTACATCTTGTCAGTAATCCGTCCATCAGGGAAAATTGGGGGAGGAGTGGCCATTATCATCCACAAAACACACCAACTTAGGCAACTACCATCCTTACTTTTGCCGAACTCAGAAAACATTGTTGTTAAGTTCGATACCGTTAATGGAGCACTAGTAGTGGTCTTACTTTATCGCCCACCACAAACGATGGCCACATTTCCTTCCATTTTAGTAGAGCAGCTTGCCCTTCTTGCTACAAACCATTCTAAATTACTCCTGATTGGAGACCTAAATTATTGGTTTGACAATGTAACACTGGCTCCTCAAGCAGCCAAGCTGAGAGACCTATTAAATGATATTAACCTGACCCAACACATTAATACATCGACCCATCAGAAGGGTCACAGTCTCGACCAAATCTGGACCTTGAACTTACCTGTCCACTCTATTAGTATAAACCCTTGTAGCTGGTCAGACCATTTTAGTATAGTCTTCTCATTTCATATGGAGAAAGTCACTCAATTCAGGCTACAAACAAGCAGGACCATTCGGAAATGGAAAACAGCAGACATGCCTGCATTCCTAAACTCTCTGAGCACATCTCTCCCTTCGCAGAGTACTGAGGTGGAGGTTGCAGATTCTAGGCTTAAACAATGGCTGAACAAAGCCGCTGATGATTATGCTCCCTCTATCAGCTTTGGCAATTCGAGAAGCATTGCTGCCCATAAGTGGTTTACATCCGATCTAAAAAAATTAAAATTGGAAGTAAGACAGAAAGAGAGAGCATGGAGATCCAATTATCACCCACAAGACAGGGTAGCTTATTGCTCGGCTAAGAAAGTTCATCAAAAAATTCTTCTCCACCACAAGGCCGAATATTTCTTGACAAAAAGTTGAAACTCTACAAACAGGTCGAAGGAGATATTCAGTATTGTGAACGAGCTGTGCAACGATGACAGAACTTCCCCCCCGGTAGTCCCCACACAAACACTCTGTGACTCCTTGAATAACTTCTTCAGTGAAAAAATAGCCGCCATAAAACAAAATATATCTCAATCCCCAGTCTGTGCCATCTTGGACGACTGCTTTTACAACCCCTCTACATTACACTCCTTCCCCCTTATTGACCTAAAAACTCTCTCAGACTTGTTGACACGAGTAAAATCGGGATCCCCTGAGGATATATGCCCACCTCACATTGAGGAAATTGGACGTGCCATCCCTCATGGCATGATACCACTGCTTAACGAATCCCTTATTTCTGGCACGGTCCCTCGCAGTTTTAAACAGGCTTCACTAATTCCACTCATAAAAAAGCCCGGTATAGACCCTCTCGACCTCACAAATTATCGGCCTATTTCTCTCCTGCCCTACCTCCCAAAAATTTTGGAGGCTCATGTTACCAACTGCCTCTCGAAATTTATTGAAAACACTGAGTACCTGCAACCTAATCAGGCAGGCTTTCGGCCTTGTCACTCCACTGAGGCAGTGATACTTGCCGTCCAGAACACCCTGAGGTCCAATGCCGACAAAAATCTCCATCAGGCTTTGGTGCTTCTCGATTTGTCTGCAGCGTTCGACACGGTTGACTATTCCATTCTGGTCAACCGTGTCGAACAGGCCGGCCTTAGAGATTCTGCTTTGGGCTGGCTGCAATCTCATATCGGAGCACACCCAGTCTGTCCGGCTAGGGTCTTTTACAGCCCCAAAAATGTATTCTTTCTGCGGAGTCCCTCAAGGCTCCTCTTTGTCCCCATTATTATTTAATTTGTATATGCGGCCCCTATTGTTTTCCTTGAGAGATTATAAAGTCACCGCATATAATTATGCTGATGACTTACAGCTCGTTTTCACCCTGAACTCCTCGATGCTGCTGGTGACTTCCAGGCTACTATGACCCATATCCAGAGGTGGATGACCTTGAACCATCTCAAGCTGAACCCGGGCAAGACCGAGTTGATCATGCCCGGGAAGAGTGAGATCAGCTGGGGCCCCCATTTCTGGCCCCTGGATATGGGCCTTCCTCCTAAAAAATCTCACTCAGTAAAAAGCTTGGGAGTGACCATCAGCGAGGATCTCTCTCTGAAAACACAGATTGGAACAGTAGACTCCTCGGGGTTCTTCCAACTGAGAAAAATCAAGAAAATTGCTCACCTTCTTACCCATTCTGCCCTGATCCAAGCAGTTATCGCCTTAGTTCTCTCCCGCTCCGCATTGATTTCTCCAACAGTCTATACTTGGGCCTGCCTGCAGGTCAACTTAAAAGACTGCAATATCTTCAAAATCAAGCAGCCAGGCTGATTTGCAAGTTACCCAAGTGGGAATCCATCAAACTAGGACTAGAGAGACTACACTGGCTACCTGTGGCCCAGAGAGCCGCATTTAAAGCCCGTTGCATTATTTTCAAGGCCTTACAAGGCAAGGGCCCCCTGTTTATAAGACAGCTGATAGGGAGATACACCCCCTCGCGTAGTCTGCGCTCAGCCCATAAAGATCTATTGGTGGTGCCCCGGTTTAAGAAGAAGCGACAAGGAGGCAGCTGTTTCCACTTCTTGTCAGCCTCCTTATGGAACTCCTTGTTTCTGACTCTTAGACAGAGTAAGGATCTCCTTACCTTCAGACGGGCATTTAAAACCTTGCTCTTCACACAGGCTTTCGCTGTATAGATTGTTGTTAACACTTTCCCCTTGTTATGTTATTTATCTGATCTTTCCAATAGCGCCATGAAGCCCATGGGCATACGTGCGCTGTACAAATAATAATTAACATAACATAACATCCGCTATCCTAGATACAAAACGAAGATATATGGATACCCTGAATGTGAATCTTTGGACAATAGACATCATATGTTATTTCATTGTCTCAAATTTAGTGTGTCAAGACTGACTTTTTTTTTTTTTGCTTCACTTTTTCACCTTGCATGTTTGTGTGATTAACTGAATGTATTCTTTTTGTTACGGACAGTTGATCATTTATGAAAAACAAAGTTTAAGAATGTTGTATATGTGGCAACTAATATTTATTTGGAAAACTGCTTTTGTGTGTAGTGTCTGTGTTTTACTTTGTTTGGAATATTTATCTCTCAAAAAGGTGACTTTCTTTCTGGAAAAAGACAGTCTTCCGGCATGGGGCATCATTTGACCAATATGGATGGTAAGTAAAGCTCACAATCATTCCTTTAGGCATTAAAAAGGTGTTTTCAGCACCTGAATGTCATAACTACCTTCTAGTGGGGGCCTGTGCTTGAATGTAATTTCTGCCAAGATGGAAGTATTATGGATCACATTGTGTCGGTCATGATAGTTAATAAAAGACTGACTGCATCCAAGGCTTCTTAAGCCTGCTTTAGATCCTGGTGCCACCAATGTTCCGTTTGAGGACATTGCTTCCTTTGAGGCTGAGATGCACTATCTCACTGTAGAACTATAGAGTTGCGTTCTCACAGAATGAAGCACATTTAACGTCTTCCGCTGCACTCTGTATGTTGGACTCTGATATTCAAGAAGGATTGTTGGTAAGGATAATCTCTGTTTTTGTATCTGCATCCCACTTTCAAAAAGGCCACAGTGCTTTGAGTGGTTCAGAGTATTTGCCATTCCGCCTCCGACTTGCCTTGCAGTCATGAATAGAGATAGCAACCTACTGCATAACTTCTGATATCTCATCCTCCTGTGTGGTCCGCTTCCACAACGACAATTGGACCAGTGATGATCTGACATCATAAAGCAAAAGCAAGATGTTGTCTGACATGAGGGCCAATCTGTTGCCTAGCAAGCTGACATCATAAAGCTAAATGAAAGATGTTGTCTGACGTGAGGGCCACTCTGTTGTTGCCTAGCAAGCAGTAAGATACATTTATCTTGCTAATGAAATGAGTAGCAGGGTAGACCGGACGCCCAAGTGACAGCTATGATGGTAAAATGTACAAAATTAGGGCACTTTATGAGACCTCTAAATTTGAACGAGCGTGAGTTTGAGCACTAGAGTCAACTTCACTATTGCTGAACTGCTAGGAATTGGCTCAAATGATGATTATGAACATGCTATTCATAGCTTTTATTATTCCCATTAACTGTAGCATAACCCTACCTCTCAACCTATCAGCTGCTTAATTGCTACTGGTGTACCATATCCTAAAACAAATAAAGTGAGAGGGGTACGCTGCCACTTGGCTGGCAAAAAGATCTCTATCTATGTCCTAATGTACCTTCTACAGTTGTTTAGATCGTGTTGGCAAAAGAGGCATGAGATTCAGAGTAGTATAGTAGGTTAAAAACACAAATCGAGATTTGATTTTCTAATGAGCTGCTGATTTTCACAATAATACAAACTCCATAGTATTGATCTGTTTACCCTTTATAAAAAGCATGATTTTTTGTATTGCTTGTAGTAAATGTGCTAACAGTGGACTTTTCCATCTGCAGATTATACTGAATGACCAGCAGTGGCAGTGTTTCGCAACAAATTGTCTCTGCATTGCCGATACTGAAGAAAAAAAAAAGACAGTCTTCCGGGATAGGGCATCATTTGACCAATATGTATGGTAAGTAAAGCTCACAATCATTCCTTTAGGCATTAAAAAGGCGTTTTCAGCACCTGAATGTCATCACTACCTTCTAGTGGGGGCCTGTGCTTGAATGTAATTTCTGCCAAAACGGAAGTATTATGGATCACATTGTGTCGGTCATGATAGTTAATAAAAGACTGACTGCATCCAAGGCTTCTTAAACCTGCTTTAGATCCTGGTGCCAACAATGTTCCGTTTGAGGACATTGCTTCCTTTGAGACTGAAATGCGCTATCTCACTGTAGAACTATAGAGTTGCGTTCTCAAGGAATGAAGCACATTTAACGTCTTCCGCTGCACTCTGTATGTTGGACTCTGATACTCAAGAAGGATTGTTGGTAAGGATAATCTCTGTTTTTGTATCTGCATCCCACTTTCAAAAAGGCCACAGTGCTTTGAGTGGTTCAGAGTATTTGCCATTCTGCCTCCGACTTGCCTTGCAGTCATGAATAGAGATAGCAACCTACTGCATAACTTCTGATATCTCATCCTCCTGTGTGGTCCGCTTCCACAAGGACAATTGGACCAGTGATGATCTGACATCATAAAGCAAAAGCAAGATGTTGTCTGACATGAGGGCCAATCTGTTGCCTAGCAAGCTGACATCATAAAGCTAAATGCAAGATGTTGTCTAACGTGAGGGCCACTCTGTTGTTGCCTAGCAAGCAGTAAGATACATTTATCTTGCTAATGAAATGAGTAGCAGGGTAGACCGGACGCCCAAGTGACAGCTATGATGGTAAAATGTACAAAATTAGGGCACTTTATAAGACCTCTAAATTTGAACGAGCGTGAGTTTGAGCATTAGAGTCAACTTCACTATTGCTGAACTGCTAGGAATTGGCTCAAATGATGATTATGAACATGCTATTCATAGCTTTTATTATTCCCATTAACTGTACCATAACCCTACCTCTCAACTTATCAGCTGACTTAATTGCTACTGGTGTTACCATATCCTAAAACAAATAAAGTGAGAGGGGTACACTGCCACTTGGCTGGCAAAAAGATCTCTATCTATGTCCTAATGTACCTTCTACAGTTGTTTAGAGCGTGTTGGCAAAAGAGGCATGAGATTCAGAGTAGTATGGTAGGTTAAAAACACAAATCGAGATTTGATTTTCTAATGAGCTGCTGATTTTCACAATAATACAAACTCCATAGTATTGATCTGTTTACCCTTTATAAAAAGCATGATTTTTTTGTATTGCTTTTAGTAAATGTGCTAACAGTGGACTTTTCCATCTGCAGATTATACTGAATGACCAGCAGTGGCAGTGTTTCGCAACAAATTGTCTCTGCATTGCCGATACTGAAGAAAAAAAAAAGACAGTCTTCCGGCAAAGGGCATCATTTGACCAATATGTATGGTAAGTAAAGCTCACAATCATTCCTTTAGGCATTAAAAAGGCGTTTTCAGCACCTGAATGTCATCACTACCTTCTAGTGGGGGCATGTGCTTGAATGTAATTTCTGCCAAAATGGAAGTATTATGGATCACATTGTGTCGGTCATGATAGTTAATAAAAGACTGACTGCATCCAAGGCTTCTTAAGCCTGCTTTAGATCCTGGTGCCACCAATGTTCCGTTTGAGGACATTGCTTCCGTTGAGGCTGAGATGCACTATCTCACTGTAGAACTATAGAGTTGCGTTCTCACAGAATGAAGCACATTTAACGTCTTCCGCTGCACTCTGTATGTTGGACTCTGATATTCAAGAAGGATTGTTGGTAAGGATAATCTCTGTTTTTGTATCTGCATCCCACTTTCAAAAAGGCCACAGTGCTTTGAGTGGTTCAGAGTATTTGCCATTCCGCCTCCGACTTGCCTTGCAGTCATGAATAGAGATAGCAACCTACTGCATAACTTCTGATATCTCATCCTCCTGTGTGGTCCGCTTCCACAACGACAATTGGACCAGTGATGATCTGACATCATAAAGCAAAAGCAAGATGTTGTCTGACATGAGGGCCAATCTGTTGCCTAGCAAGCTGACATCATAAAGCTAAATGAAAGATGTTGTCTGACGTGAGGGCCACTCTGTTGTTGCCTAGCAAGCAGTAAGATACATTTATCTTGCTAATGAAATGAGTAGCAGGGTAGACCGGACGCCCAAGTGACAGCTATGATGGTAAAATGTACAAAATTAGGGCACTTTATGAGACCTCTAAATTTGAACGAGCGTGAGTTTGAGCACTAGAGTCAACTTCACTATTGCTGAACTGCTAGGAATTGGCTCAAATGATGATTATGAACATGCTATTCATAGCTTTTATTATTCCCATTAACTGTAGCATAACCCTACCTCTCAACCTATCAGCTGCTTAATTGCTACTGGTGTACCATATCCTAAAACAAATAAAGTGAGAGGGGTACGCTGCCACTTGGCTGGCAAAAAGATCTCTATCTATGTCCTAATGTACCTTCTACAGTTGTTTAGATCGTGTTGGCAAAAGAGGCATGAGATTCAGAGTAGTATAGTAGGTTAAAAACACAAATCGAGATTTGATTTTCTAATGAGCTGCTGATTTTCACAATAATACAAACTCCATAGTATTGATCTGTTTACCCTTTATAAAAAGCATGATTTTTTGTATTGCTTGTAGTAAATGTGCTAACAGTGGACTTTTCCATCTGCAGATTATACTGAATGACCAGCAGTGGCAGTGTTTCGCAACAAATTGTCTCTGCATTGCCGATACTGAAGAAAAAAAAAAGACAGTCTTCCGGGATAGGGCATCATTTGACCAATATGTATGGTAAGTAAAGCTCACAATCATTCCTTTAGGCATTAAAAAGGCGTTTTCAGCACCTGAATGTCATCACTACCTTCTAGTGGGGGCCTGTGCTTGAATGTAATTTCTGCCAAAACGGAAGTATTATGGATCACATTGTGTCGGTCATGATAGTTAATAAAAGACTGACTGCATCCAAGGCTTCTTAAACCTGCTTTAGATCCTGGTGCCAACAATGTTCCGTTTGAGGACATTGCTTCCTTTGAGACTGAAATGCGCTATCTCACTGTAGAACTATAGAGTTGCGTTCTCAAGGAATGAAGCACATTTAACGTCTTCCGCTGCACTCTGTATGTTGGACTCTGATACTCAAGAAGGATTGTTGGTAAGGATAATCTCTGTTTTTGTATCTGCATCCCACTTTCAAAAAGGCCACAGTGCTTTGAGTGGTTCAGAGTATTTGCCATTCTGCCTCCGACTTGCCTTGCAGTCATGAATAGAGATAGCAACCTACTGCATAACTTCTGATATCTCATCCTCCTGTGTGGTCCGCTTCCACAAGGACAATTGGACCAGTGATGATCTGACATCATAAAGCAAAAGCAAGATGTTGTCTGACATGAGGGCCAATCTGTTGCCTAGCAAGCTGACATCATAAAGCTAAATGCAAGATGTTGTCTAACGTGAGGGCCACTCTGTTGTTGCCTAGCAAGCAGTAAGATACATTTATCTTGCTAATGAAATGAGTAGCAGGGTAGACCGGACGCCCAAGTGACAGCTATGATGGTAAAATGTACAAAATTAGGGCACTTTATAAGACCTCTAAATTTGAACGAGCGTGAGTTTGAGCATTAGAGTCAACTTCACTATTGCTGAACTGCTAGGAATTGGCTCAAATGATGATTATGAACATGCTATTCATAGCTTTTATTATTCCCATTAACTGTACCATAACCCTACCTCTCAACTTATCAGCTGACTTAATTGCTACTGGTGTTACCATATCCTAAAACAAATAAAGTGAGAGGGGTACACTGCCACTTGGCTGGCAAAAAGATCTCTATCTATGTCCTAATGTACCTTCTACAGTTGTTTAGAGCGTGTTGGCAAAAGAGGCATGAGATTCAGAGTAGTATGGTAGGTTAAAAACACAAATCGAGATTTGATTTTCTAATGAGCTGCTGATTTTCACAATAATACAAACTCCATAGTATTGATCTGTTTACCCTTTATAAAAAGCATGATTTTTTTGTATTGCTTTTAGTAAATGTGCTAACAGTGGACTTTTCCATCTGCAGATTATACTGAATGACCAGCAGTGGCAGTGTTTCGCAACAAATTGTCTCTGCATTGCCGATACTGAAGAAAAAAAAAAGACAGTCTTCCGGCATAGGGCATCATTTGACCAATATGTATGGTAAGTAAAGCTCACAATCATTCCTTTAGGCATTAAAAAGGCGTTTTCAGCACCTGAATGTCATCACTACCTTCTAGTGGGGGCCTGTGCTTGAATGTAATTTCTGCCAAAACGGAAGTATTATGGATCACATTGTGTCGGTCATGATAGTTAATAAAAGACTGACTGCATCCAAGGCTTCTTAAACCTGCTTTAGATCCTGGTGCCAACAATGTTCCGTTTGAGGACATTGCTTCCTTTGAGACTGAAATGCGCTATCTCACTGTAGAACTATAGAGTTGCGTTCTCAAGGAATGAAGCACATTTAACGTCTTCCGCTGCACTCTGTATGTTGGACTCTGATACTCAAGAAGGATTGTTGGTAAGGATAATCTCTGTTTTTGTATCTGCATCCCACTTTCAAAAAGGCCACAGTGCTTTGAGTGGTTCAGAGTATTTGCCATTCTGCCTCCGACTTGCCTTGCAGTCATGAATAGAGATAGCAACCTACTGCATAACTTCTGATATCTCATCCTCCTGTGTGGTCCGCTTCCACAAGGACAATTGGACCAGTGATGATCTGACATCATAAAGCAAAAGCAAGATGTTGTCTGACATGAGGGCCAATCTGTTGCCTAGCAAGCTGACATCATAAAGCTAAATGCAAGATGTTGTCTAACGTGAGGGCCACTCTGTTGTTGCCTAGCAAGCAGTAAGATACATTTATCTTGCTAATGAAATGAGTAGCAGGGTAGACCGGACGCCCAAGTGACAGCTATGATGGTAAAATGTACAAAATTAGGGCACTTTATAAGACCTCTAAATTTGAACGAGCGTGAGTTTGAGCATTAGAGTCAACTTCACTATTGCTGAACTGCTAGGAATTGGCTCAAATGATGATTATGAACATGCTATTCATAGCTTTTATTATTCCCATTAACTGTACCATAACCCTACCTCTCAACTTATCAGCTGACTTAATTGCTACTGGTGTTACCATATCCTAAGCAAATAAAGTGAGAGGGGTACACTGCCACTTGGCTGGCAAAAAGATCTCTATCTATGTCCTAATGTACCTTCTACAGTTGTTTAGATCGTGTTGGCAAAAGAGGCATGAGATTCAGAGTAGTATGGTAGGTTAAAAACACAAATCGAGATTTGATTTTCTAATGAGCTGCTGATTTTCACAATAATACAAACTCCATAGTATTGATCTGTTTACCCTTTATAAAAAGCATGATTTTTTGTATTGCTTGTAGTAAATGTGCTAACAGTGGACTTTTCCATCTGCAGATTATACTGAATGACCAGCAGTGGCAGTGTTTCGCAACAAATTGTCTCTGCATTGCCGATACTGAAGAAAAAAAAAAAGACAGTCTTCCGGCATAGGGCATCATTTGACCAATATGTATGGTAAGTAAAGCTCACAATCATTCCTTTAGGCATTAAAAAGGCGTTTTCAGCACCTGAATGTCATCACTACCTTCTAGTGGGGGCCTGTGCTTGAATGTAATTTCTGCCAAAATGGAAGTATTATGGATCACATTGTGTCGGTCATGATAGTTAATAAAAGACTGACTGCATCCAAGGCTTCTTAAACCTGCTTTAGATCCTGGTGCCAACAATGTTCCGTTTGAGGACATTGCTTCCTTTGAGGCTGAAATGCGCTATCTCACTGTAGAACTATAGAGTTGCGTTCTCACGGAATGAAGCACATTTAACGTCTTCCGCTGCACTCTGTATGTTGGACTCTGATACTCAAGAAGGATTGTTGGTAAGGATAATCTCTGTTTTTGTATCTGCATCCCACTTTCAAAAAGGCCACAGTGCTTTGAGTGGTTCAGAGTATTTGCCATTCCGCCTCCGACTTGCCTTGCAGTCATGAATAGAGATAGCAACCTACTGCATAACTTCTGATATCTCATCCTCCTGTGTGGTCCGCTTCCACAAGGACAATTGGACCAGTGATGATCTGACATCATAAAGATAAATGCAAGATGTTGTCTGACGTGAGGGCCACTCTGTTGTTGCCTAGCAAGCAGTAAGATACATTTATCTTGCTAATGAAATGAGTAGCAGGGTAGACCGGACGCCCAAGTGACAGCTATGATGGTAAAATGCACAAAATTAGGGCACTTTATAAGACCTCTAAATTTGAACGAGCGTGAGTTTGAGCACTAGAGTCAACTTCACTATTGCTGAACTGCTAGGAATTGGCTCAAATGATGATTATGAACATGCTATTCATAGCTTTTATTATTCCCATTAACTGTAGCATAACCCTACCTCTCAACTTATCAGCTGGCTTAATTGCTACTGGTGTACCATATCCTAAAACAAATAAAGTGAGAGGGGTACACTGCCACTTGGCTGGCAAAAAGATCTCTATCTATGTCCTAATGTACCTTCTACAGTTGTTTAGATCGTGTTGGCAAAAGAGGCATGAGATTCAGAGTAGTATGGTAGGTTAAAAACACAAATCGAGATTTGATTTTCTAATGAGCTGCTGATTTTCACAATAATACAAACTCCATAGTATTGATCTGTTTACCCTTTATAAAAAGCATGATTTTTTGTATTGCTTGTAGTAAATGTGCTAACAGTGGACTTTTCCATCTGCAGATTATACTGAATGACCAGCAGTGGCAGTGTTTCGCAACAAATTGTCTCTGCATTGCCGATACTGAAGAAAAAAAAAAGACAGTCTTCCGGCATAGGGCATCATTTGACCAATATGTATGGTAAGTAAAGCTCACAATCATTCCTTTAGGCATTAAAAAGGCGTTTTCAGCACCTGAATGTCATCACTACCTTCTAGTGGGGACCTGTGCTTGAATGTAATTTCTGCCAAAATGGAAGTATTATGGATCACATTGTGTCGGTCATGATAGTTAATAAAAGACTGACTGCATCCAAGGCTTCTTAAACCTGCTTAGATCCTGGTGCCAACAATGTTCCGTTTGAGGACATTGCTTCCTTTGAGGCTGAAATGCGCTATCTCACTGTAGAACTATAGAGTTGCGTTCTCACGGAATGAAGCACATTTAACGTCTTCCGCTGCACTCTGTATGTTGGACTCTGATACTCAAGAAGGATTGTTGGTAAGGATAATCTCTGTTTTTGTATCTGCATCCCACTTTCAAAAAGGCCACAGTGCTTTGAGTGGTTCAGAGTATTTGCCATTCCGCCTCCGACTTGCCTTGCAGTCATGAATAGAGATAGCAACCTACTGCATAACTTCTGATATCTCATCCTCCTGTGTGGTCCGCTTCCACAAGGACAATTGGACCAGTGATGATCTGACATCATAAAGCAAAAGCAAGATGTTGTCTGACATGAGGGCCAATCTGTTGCCTAGCAAGCTGACATCATAAAGCTAAATGCAAGATGTTGTCTGACGTGAGGGCCACTCTGTTGTTGCCTAGCAAGCAGTAAGATACATTTATCTTGCTAATGAAATGAGTAGCAGGTTAGACCGGACGCCCAAGTGACAGCTATGATGGTAAAATGTACAAAATTAGGGCACTTTATACGACCTCTAAATTTGAACGAGCGTGAGTTTGAGCATTAGAGTCAACTTCACTATTGCTGAACTGCTAGGAATTGGCTCAAATGATGATTATGAACATGCTATTCATAGCTTTCATTATTCCCATTAACTGTAGCATAACCCTACCTCTCAACTTATCAGCTGGCTTAATTGCTACTGGTGTACCATATCCTAAAACAAATAAAGTGAGAGGGGTACACTGCCACTTGGCTGGCAAAAAGATCTCTATCTATGTCCTAATGTACCTTCTACAGTTGTTTAGATCGTGTTGGCAAAAGAGGCATGAGATTCAGAGTAGTATGGTAGGTTAAAAACACAAATCGAGATTTGATTTTCTAATGAGCTGCTGATTTTCACAATAATACAAACTCCATAGGATTGATCTGTTTACCCTTTATAAAAAGCATGATTTTTTGTATTGCTTGTAGTAAATGTGCTAACAGTGGACTTTTCCATCTGCAGATTATACTGAATGACCAGCAGTGGCAGTGTTTCGCAACAAATTGTCTCTGCATTGCCGATACTGAAGAAAAAAAAAAAGACAGTCTTCCGGCATAGGGCATCATTTGACCAATATGTATGGTAAGTAAAGCTCACAATCATTCCTTTAGGCATTAAAAAGGCGTTTTCAGCACCTGAATGTCATCACTACCTTCTAGTGGGGGCCTGTGCTTGAATGTAATTTCTGCCAAAATGGAAGTATTATGGATCACATTGTGTCGGTCATGATAGTTAATAAAAGACTGACTGCATCCAAGGCTTCTTAAACCTGCTTTAGATCCTGGTGCCAACAATGTTCCGTTTGAGGACATTGCTTCCTTTGAGGCTGAAATGCGCTATCTCACTGTAGAACTATAGAGTTGCGTTCTCACGGAATGAAGCACATTTAACGTCTTCCGCTGCACTCTGTATGTTGGACTCTGATACTCAAGAAGGATTGTTGGTAAGGATAATCTCTGTTTTTGTATCTGCATCCCACTTTCAAAAAGGCCACAGTGCTTTGAGTGGTTCAGAGTATTTGCCATTCCGCCTCCGACTTGCCTTGCAGTCATGAATAGAGATAGCAACCTACTGCATAACTTCTGATATCTCATCCTCCTGTGTGGTCCGCTTCCACAAGGACAATTGGACCAGTGATGATCTGACATCATAAAGCTAAATGCAAGATGTTGTCTGACGTGAGGGCCACTCTGTTGTTGCCTAGCAAGCAGTAAGATACATTTATCTTGCTAATGAAATGAGTAGCAGGGTAGACCGGACGCCCAAGTGACAGCTATGATGGTAAAATGCACAAAATTAGGGCACTTTATAAGACCTCTAAATTTGAACGAGCGTGAGTTTGAGCACTAGAGTCAACTTCACTATTGCTGAACTGCTAGGAATTGGCTCAAATGATGATTATGAACATGCTATGCATAGCTTTTATTATTCCCATTAACTGTAGCATAACCCTACCTCTCAACTTATCAGCTGGCTTAATTGCTACTGGTGTACCATATCCTAAAACAAATAAAGTGAGAGGGGTACACTGCCACTTGGCTGGCAAAAAGATCTCTATCTATGTCCTAATGTACCTTCTACAGTTGTTTAGATCGTGTTGGCAAAAGAGGCATGAGATTCAGAGTAGTATGGTAGGTTAAAAACACAAATCGAGATTTGATTTTCTAATGAGCTGCTGATTTTCACAATAATACAAACTCCATAGTATTGATCTGTTTACCCTTTATAAAAAGCATGATTTTTTGTATTGCTTGTAGTAAATGTGCTAACAGTGGACTTTTCCATCTGCAGATTATACTGAATGACCAGCAGTGGCAGTGTTTCGCAACAAATTGTCTCTGCATTGCCGATACTGAAGAAAAAAAAAAGACAGTCTTCCGGCATAGGGCATCATTTGACCAATATGTATGGTAAGTAAAGCTCACAATCATTCCTTTAGGCATTAAAAAGGCGTTTTCAGCACCTGAATGTCATCACTACCTTCTAGTGGGGGCCTGTGCTTGAATGTAATTTCTGCCAAAATGGAAGTATTATGGATCACATTGTGTCGGTCATGATAGTTAATAAAAGACTGACTGCATCCAAGGCTTCTTAAACCTGCTTTAGATCCTGGTGCCAACAATGTTCCGTTTGAGGACATTGCTTCCTTTGAGGCTGAAATGCGCTATCTCACTGTAGAACTATAGAGTTGCGTTCTCACGGAATGAAGCACATTTAACGTCTTCCGCTGCACTCTGTATGTTGGACTCTGATACTCAAGAAGGATTGTTGGTAAGGATAATCTCTGTTTTTGTATCTGCATCCCACTTTCAAAAAGGCCACAGTGCTTTGAGTGGTTCAGAGTATTTGCCATTCCGCCTCCGACTTGCCTTGCAGTCATGAATAGAGATAGCAACCTACTGCATAACTTCTGATATCTCATCCTCCTGTGTGGTCCGCTTCCACAAGGACAATTGGACCAGTGATGATCTGACATCATAAAGCAAAAGCAAGATGTTGTCTGACATGAGGGCCAATCTGTTGCATAGCAAGCTGACATCATAAAGCTAAATGCAAGATGTTGTCTGACGTGAGGGCCACTCTGTTGTTGCCTAGCAAGCAGTAAGATACATTTATCTTGCTAATGAAATGAGTAGCAGGTTAGACCGGATGCCCAAGTGACAGCTATGATGGTAAAATGTACAAAATTAGGGCACTTTATACGACCTCTAAATTTGAACGAGCGTGAGTTTGAGCATTAGAGTCAACTTCACTATTGCTGAACTGCTAGGAATTGGCTCAAATGATGATTATGAACATGCTATTCATAGCTTTCATTATTCCCATTAACTGTAGCATAACCCTACCTCTCAACTTATCAGCTGGCTTAATTGCTACTGGTGTACCATATCCTAAAACAAATAAAGTGAGAGGGGTACACTGCCACTTGGCTGGCAAAAAGATCTCTATCTATGTCCTAATGTACCTTCTACAGTTGTTTAGATCGTGTTGGCAAAAGAGGCATGAGATTCAGAGTAGTATGGTAGGTTAAAAACACAAATCGAGATTTGATTTTCTAATGAGCTGCTGATTTTCACAATAATACAAACTCCATAGTATTGATCTGTTTACCCTTTATAAAAAGCATGATTTTTTGTATTGCTTGTAGTAAATGTGCTAACAGTGGACTTTTCCATCTGCAGATTATACTGAATGACCAGCAGTGGCAGTGTTTCGCAACAAATTGTCTCTGCATTGCCGATACTGAAGAAAAAAAAAAAGACAGTCTTCCGGCATAGGGCATCATTTGACCAATATGTATGGTAAGTAAAGCTCACAATCATTCCTTTAGGCATTAAAAAGGCGTTTTCAGCACCTGAATGTCATCACTACCTTCTAGTGGGGGCCTGTGCTTGAATGTAATTTCTGCCAAAATGGAAGTATTATGGATCACATTGTGTCGGTCATGATAGTTAATAAAAGACTGACTGCATCCAAGGCTTCTTAAACCTGCTTTAGATCCTGGTGCCAACAATGTTCCGTTTGAGGACATTGCTTCCTTTGAGGCTGAAATGCGCTATCTCACTGTAGAACTATAGAGTTGCGTTCTCACGGAATGAAGCACATTTAACGTCTTCCGCTGCACTCTGTATGTTGGACTCTGATACTCAAGAAGGATTGTTGGTAAGGATAATCTCTGTTTTTGTATCTGCATCCCACTTTCAAAAAGGCCACAGTGCTTTGAGTGGTTCAGAGTATTTGCCATTCCGCCTCCGACTTGCCTTGCAGTCATGAATAGAGATAGCAACCTACTGCATAACTTCTGATATCTCATCCTCCTGTGTGGTCCGCTTCCACAAGGACAATTGGACCAGTGATGATCTGACATCATAAAGCTAAATGCAAGATGTTGTCTGACGTGAGGGCCACTCTGTTGTTGCCTAGCAAGCAGTAAGATACATTTATCTTGCTAATGAAATGAGTAGCAGGGTAGACCGGACGCCCAAGTGACAGCTATGATGGTAAAATGCACAAAATTAGGGCACTTTATAAGACCTCTAAATTTGAACGAGCGTGAGTTTGAGCACTAGAGTCAACTTCACTATTGCTGAACTGCTAGGAATTGGCTCAAATGATGATTATGAACATGCTATGCATAGCTTTTATTATTCCCATTAACTGTAGCATAACCCTACCTCTCAACTTATCAGCTGGCTTAATTGCTACTGGTGTACCATATCCTAAAACAAATAAAGTGAGAGGGGTACACTGCCACTTGGCTGGCAAAAAGATCTCTATCTATGTCCTAATGTACCTTCTACAGTTGTTTAGATCGTGTTGGCAAAAGAGGCATGAGATTCAGAGTAGTATGGTAGGTTAAAAACACAAATCGAGATTTGATTTTCTAATGAGCTGCTGATTTTCACAATAATACAAACTCCATAGTATTGATCTGTTTACCCTTTATAAAAAGCATGATTTTTTGTATTGCTTGTAGTAAATGTGCTAACAGTGGACTTTTCCATCTGCAGATTATACTGAATGACCAGCAGTGGCAGTGTTTCGCAACAAATTGTCTCTGCATTGCCGATACTGAAGAAAAAAAAAAGACAGTCTTCCGGCATAGGGCATCATTTGACCAATATGTATGGTAAGTAAAGCTCACAATCATTCCTTTAGGCATTAAAAAGGCGTTTTCAGCACCTGAATGTCATCACTACCTTCTAGTGGGGGCCTGTGCTTGAATGTAATTTCTGCCAAAATGGAAGTATTATGGATCACATTGTGTCGGTCATGATAGTTAATAAAAGACTGACTGCATCCAAGGCTTCTTAAACCTGCTTTAGATCCTGGTGCCAACAATGTTCCGTTTGAGGACATTGCTTCCTTTGAGGCTGAAATGCGCTATCTCACTGTAGAACTATAGAGTTGCGTTCTCACGGAATGAAGCACATTTAACGTCTTCCGCTGCACTCTGTATGTTGGACTCTGATACTCAAGAAGGATTGTTGGTAAGGATAATCTCTGTTTTTGTATCTGCATCCCACTTTCAAAAAGGCCACAGTGCTTTGAGTGGTTCAGAGTATTTGCCATTCCGCCTCCGACTTGCCTTGCAGTCATGAATAGAGATAGCAACCTACTGCATAACTTCTGATATCTCATCCTCCTGTGTGGTCCGCTTCCACAAGGACAATTGGACCAGTGATGATCTGACATCATAAAGCAAAAGCAAGATGTTGTCTGACATGAGGGCCAATCTGTTGCCTAGCAAGCTGACATCATAAAGCTAAATGCAAGATGTTGTCTGACGTGAGGGCCACTCTGTTGTTGCCTAGCAAGCAGTAAGATACATTTATCTTGCTAATGAAATGAGTAGCAGGTTAGACCGGACGCCCAAGTGACAGCTATGATGGTAAAATGTACAAAATTAGGGCACTTTATACGACCTCTAAATTTGAACGAGCGTGAGTTTGAGCATTAGAGTCAACTTCACTATTGCTGAACTGCTAGGAATTGGCTCAAATGATGATTATGAACATGCTATTCATAGCTTTCATTATTCCCATTAACTGTAGCATAACCCTACCTCTCAACTTATCAGCTGGCTTAATTGCTACTGGTGTACCATATCCTAAAACAAATAAAGTGAGAGGGGTACACTGCCACTTGGCTGGCAAAAAGATCTCTATCTATGTCCTAATGTACCTTCTACAGTTGTTTAGATCGTGTTGGCAAAAGAGGCATGAGATTCAGAGTAGTATGGTAGGTTAAAAACACAAATCGAGATTTGATTTTCTAATGAGCTGCTGATTTTCACAATAATACAAACTCCATAGTATTGATCTGTTTACCCTTTATAAAAAGCATGATTTTTTGTATTGCTTGTAGTAAATGTGCTAACAGTGGACTTTTCCATCTGCAGATTATACTGAATGACCAGCAGTGGCAGTGTTTCGCAACAAATTGTCTCTGCATTGCCGATACTGAAGAAAAAAAAAAAGACAGTCTTCCGGCATAGGGCATCATTTGACCAATATGTATGGTAAGTAAAGCTCACAATCATTCCTTTAGGCATTAAAAAGGCGTTTTCAGCACCTGAATGTCATCACTACCTTCTAGTGGGGGCCTGTGCTTGAATGTAATTTCTGCCAAAATGGAAGTATTATGGATCACATTGTGTCGGTCATGATAGTTAATAAAAGACTGACTGCATCCAAGGCTTCTTAAACCTGCTTTAGATCCTGGTGCCAACAATGTTCCGTTTGAGGACATTGCTTCCTTTGAGGCTGAAATGCGCTATCTCACTGTAGAACTATAGAGTTGCGTTCTCACGGAATGAAGCACATTTAACGTCTTCCGCTGCACTCTGTATGTTGGACTCTGATACTCAAGAAGGATTGTTGGTAAGGATAATCTCTGTTTTTGTATCTGCATCCCACTTTCAAAAAGGCCACAGTGCTTTGAGTGGTTCAGAGTATTTGCCATTCCGCCTCCGACTTGCCTTGCAGTCATGAATAGAGATAGCAACCTACTGCATAACTTCTGATATCTCATCCTCCTGTGTGGTCCGCTTCCACAAGGACAATTGGACCAGTGATGATCTGACATCATAAAGCTAAATGCAAGATGTTGTCTGACGTGAGGGCCACTCTGTTGTTGCCTAGCAAGCAGTAAGATACATTTATCTTGCTAATGAAATGAGTAGCAGGGTAGACCGGACGCCCAAGTGACAGCTATGATGGTAAAATGCACAAAATTAGGGCACTTTATAAGACCTCTAAATTTGAACGAGCGTGAGTTTGAGCACTAGAGTCAACTTCACTATTGCTGAACTGCTAGGAATTGGCTCAAATGATGATTATGAACATGCTATGCATAGCTTTTATTATTCCCATTAACTGTAGCATAACCCTACCTCTCAACTTATCAGCTGGCTTAATTGCTACTGGTGTACCATATCCTAAAACAAATAAAGTGAGAGGGGTACACTGCCACTTGGCTGGCAAAAAGATCTCTATCTATGTCCTAATGTACCTTCTACAGTTGTTTAGATCGTGTTGGCAAAAGAGGCATGAGATTCAGAGTAGTATGGTAGGTTAAAAACACAAATCGAGATTTGATTTTCTAATGAGCTGCTGATTTTCACAATAATACAAACTCCATAGTATTGATCTGTTTACCCTTTATAAAAAGCATGATTTTTTGTATTGCTTGTAGTAAATGTGCTAACAGTGGACTTTTCCATCTGCAGATTATACTGAATGACCAGCAGTGGCAGTGTTTCGCAACAAATTGTCTCTGCATTGCCGATACTGAAGAAAAAAAAAAGACAGTCTTCCGGCATAGGGCATCATTTGACCAATATGTATGGTAAGTAAAGCTCACAATCATTCCTTTAGGCATTAAAAAGGCGTTTTCAGCACCTGAATGTCATCACTACCTTCTAGTGGGGGCCTGTGCTTGAATGTAATTTCTGCCAAAATGGAAGTATTATGGATCACATTGTGTCGGTCATGATAGTTAATAAAAGACTGACTGCATCCAAGGCTTCTTAAACCTGCTTTAGATCCTGGTGCCAACAATGTTCCGTTTGAGGACATTGCTTCCTTTGAGGCTGAAATGCGCTATCTCACTGTAGAACTATAGAGTTGCGTTCTCACGGAATGAAGCACATTTAACGTCTTCCGCTGCACTCTGTATGTTGGACTCTGATACTCAAGAAGGATTGTTGGTAAGGATAATCTCTGTTTTTGTATCTGCATCCCACTTTCAAAAAGGCCACAGTGCTTTGAGTGGTTCAGAGTATTTGCCATTCCGCCTCCGACTTGCCTTGCAGTCATGAATAGAGATAGCAACCTACTGCATAACTTCTGATATCTCATCCTCCTGTGTGGTCCGCTTCCACAAGGACAATTGGACCAGTGATGATCTGACATCATAAAGCAAAAGCAAGATGTTGTCTGACATGAGGGCCAATCTGTTGCATAGCAAGCTGACATCATAAAGCTAAATGCAAGATGTTGTCTGACGTGAGGGCCACTCTGTTGTTGCCTAGCAAGCAGTAAGATACATTTATCTTGCTAATGAAATGAGTAGCAGGTTAGACCGGATGCCCAAGTGACAGCTATGATGGTAAAATGTACAAAATTAGGGCACTTTATACGACCTCTAAATTTGAACGAGCGTGAGTTTGAGCATTAGAGTCAACTTCACTATTGCTGAACTGCTAGGAATTGGCTCAAATGATGATTATGAACATGCTATTCATAGCTTTTATTATTCCCATTAACTGTAGCATAACCCTACCTCTCAACTTATCAGCTGGCTTAATTGCTACTGGTGTACCATATCCTAAAACAAATAAAGTGAGAGGGGTACACTGCCACTTGGCTGGCAAAAAGATCTCTATCTATGTCCTAATGTACCTTCTACAGTTGTTTAGATCGTGTTGGCAAAAGAGGCATGAGATTCAGAGTAGTATGGTAGGTTAAAAACACAAATCGAGATTTGATTTTCTAATGAGCTGCTGATTTTCACAATAATACAAACTCCATAGTATTGATCTGTTTACCCTTTATAAAAAGCATGATTTTTTGTATTGCTTGTAGTAAATGTGCTAACAGTGGACTTTTCCATCTGCAGATTATACTGAATGACCAGCAGTGGCAGTGTTTCGCAACAAATTGTCTCCGCATTGCCGATACTGAAGAAAAAAAAAAGACAGTCTTCCGGCATAGGGCATCATTTGACCAATATGTATGGTAAGTAAAGCTCACAATCATTCCTTTAGGCATTAAAAAGGCGTTTTCAGCACCTGAATGTCATCACTACCTTCTAGTGGGGGCCTGTGCTTGAATGTAATTTCTGCCAAAATGGAAGTATTATGGATCACATTGTGTCGGTCATGATAGTTAATAAAAGACTGACTGCATCCAAGGCTTCTTAAACCTGCTTTAGATCCTGGTGCCAACAATGTTCCGTTTGAGGACATTGCTTCCTTTGAGGCTGAAATGCGCTATCTCACTGTAGAACTATAGAGTTGCGTTCTCACGGAATGAAGCACATTTAACGTCTTCCGCTGCACTCTGTATGTTGGACTCTGATACTCAAGAAGGATTGTTGGTAAGGATAATCTCTGTTTTTGTATCTGCATCCCACTTTCAAAAAGGCCACAGTGCTTTGAGTGGTTCAGAGTATTTGCCATTCCGCCTCCGACTTGCCTTGCAGTCATGAATAGAGATAGCAACCTACTGCATAACTTCTGATATCTCATCCTCCTGTGTGGTCCGCTTCCACAAGGACAATTGGACCAGTGATGATCTGACATCATAAAGCAAAAGCAAGATGTTGTCTGACATGAGGGCCAATCTGTTGCATAGCAAGCTGACATCATAAAGCTAAATGCAAGATGTTGTCTGACGTGAGGGCCACTCTGTTGTTGCCTAGCAAGCAGTAAGATACATTTATCTTGCTAATGAAATGAGTAGCAGGTTAGACCGGATGCCCAAGTGACAGCTATGATGGTAAAATGTACAAAATTAGGGCACTTTATACGACCTCTAAATTTGAACGAGCGTGAGTTTGAGCATTAGAGTCAACTTCACTATTGCTGAACTGCTAGGAATTGGCTCAAATGATGATTATGAACATGCTATTCATAGCTTTTATTATTCCCATTAACTGTAGCATAACCCTACCTCTCAACTTATCAGCTGGCTTAATTGCTACTGGTGTACCATATCCTAAAACAAATAAAGTGAGAGGGGTACACTGCCACTTGGCTGGCAAAAAGATCTCTATCTATGTCCTAATGTACCTTCTACAGTTGTTTAGATCGTGTTGGCAAAAGAGGCATGAGATTCAGAGTAGTATGGTAGGTTAAAAACACAAATCGAGATTTGATTTTCTAATGAGCTGCTGATTTTCACAATAATACAAACTCCATAGTATTGATCTGTTTACCCTTTATAAAAAGCATGATTTTTTGTATTGCTTGTAGTAAATGTGCTAACAGTGGACTTTTCCATCTGCAGATTATACTGAATGACCAGCAGTGGCAGTGTTTCGCAACAAATTGTCTCCGCATTGCCGATACTGAAGAAAAAAAAAAGACAGTCTTCCGGCATAGGGCATCATTTGACCAATATGTATGGTAAGTAAAGCTCACAATCATTCCTTTAGGCATTAAAAAGGCGTTTTCAGCACCTGAATGTCATCACTACCTTCTAGTGGGGGCATGTGCTTGAATGTAATTTCTGCCAAAATGGAAGTATTATGGATCACATTGTGTCGGTCATGATAGTTAATAAAGGACTGACTGCATCCAAGGCTTCTTAAGCCTGCTTTAGATCCTGGTGCCACCAATGTTCCGTTTGAGGACATTGCTTCCGTTGAGGCTGAAATGCACTATCTCACTGTAGAACTATAGAGTTGCATTCTCACAGAATGAAGCACATTTAACGTCTTCCGCTGCACTCTGTATGTTGGACTCTGATACTCAAGAAGGATTGTTGGTAAGGATAATCTCTGTTTTTGTATCTGCATCCCACTTTCAAAAAGGCCACAGTGCTTTGAGGGGTTCAGAGTATTTGCCATTCCGCCTCCGACTTGCCTTGCAGTCATGAATAGAGATAGCAACCTACTGCATAACTTCTGATATCTCATCCTCCTGTGTGGTCCGCTTCCACAAGGACAATTGGACCAGTGATGATCTGACATCATAAAGCAAAAGCAAGATGTTGTCTGACATGAGGGCCAATCTGTTGCCTAGCAAGCTGACATCATAAAGCTAAATGCAAGATGTTGTCTGACGTGAGGGCCACTCTGTTGTTGCCTAGCAAGCAGTAAGATACATTTATCTTGCTAATGAAATGAGTAGCAGGTTAGACCGGACGCCCAAGTGACAGCTATGATGGTAAAATGTACAAAATTAGGGCACTTTATACGACCTCTAAATTTGAACGAGCGTGAGTTTGAGCATTAGAGTCAACTTCACTATTGCTGAACTGCTAGGAATTGGCTCAAATGATGATTATGAACATGCTATTCATAGCTTTTATTATTCCCATTAACTGTAGCATAACCCTACCTCTCAACTTATCAGCTGGCTTAATTGCTACTGTTGTACCATATCCTAAAACAAATAAAGTGAGAGGGGTACGCTGCCACTTGGCTGGCAAAAACATCTCTATTTCCTAATGTACCTTCTACAGTTGTTTAGATCGTGTTGGCAAAAGAGGCATGAGATTCAGAGTAGTATGGTAGGTTAAAAACACAAATCGAGATTTGATTTTCTAATGAGCTGCTGATTTTCACAATAATACAAACTCCATAGTATTGATCTGTTTACCCTTTATAAAAAGCATGATTTTTTGTATTGCTTGTAGTAAATGTGCTAACAGTGGACTTTTCCATCTGCAGATTATACTGAATGACCAGCAGTGGCAGTGTTTCGCAACAAATTGTCTCCGCATTGCCGATACTGAAGAAAAAAAAAAGACAGTCTTCCGGCATAGGGCATCATTTGACCAATATGTATGGTAAGTAAAGCTCACAATCATTCCTTTAGGCATTAAAAAGGCGTTTTCAGCACCTGAATGTCATCACTACCTTCTAGTGGGGGCATGTGCTTGAATGTAATTTCTGCCAAAATGGAAGTATTATGGATCACATTGTGTCGGTCATGATAGTTAATAAAGGACTGACTGCATCCAAGGCTTCTTAAGCCTGCTTTAGATCCTGGTGCCACCAATGTTCCGTTTGAGGACATTGCTTCCGTTGAGGCTGAAATGCACTATCTCACTGTAGAACTATAGAGTTGCATTCTCACAGAATGAAGCACATTTAACGTCTTCCGCTGCACTCTGTATGTTGGACTCTGATACTCAAGAAGGATTGTTGGTAAGGATAATCTCTGTTTTTGTATCTGCATCCCACTTTCAAAAAGGCCACAGTGCTTTGAGGGGTTCAGAGTATTTGCCATTCCGCCTCCGACTTGCCTTGCAGTCATGAATAGAGATAGCAACCTACTGCATAACTTCTGATATCTCATCCTCCTGTGTGGTCCGCTTCCACAAGGACAATTGGACCAGTGATGATCTGACATCATAAAGCAAAAGCAAGATGTTGTCTGACATGAGGGCCAATCTGTTGCCTAGCAAGCTGACATCATAAAGCTAAATGCAAGATGTTGTCTGACGTGAGGGCCACTCTGTTGTTGCCTAGCAAGCAGTAAGATACATTTATCTTGCTAATGAAATGAGTAGCAGGGTAGACCGGACGCCCAAGTGACAGCTATGATGGTAAAATGTACAAAATTAGGGCACTTTATGAGACCTCTAAATTTGAACGAGCGTGAGTTTGAGCACTAGAGTCAACTTCACTATTGCTGAACTGCTAGGAATTGGCTCAAATGATGATTATGAACATGCTATTCATAGCTTTTATTATTCCCATTAACTGTAGCATAACCCTACCTCTCAACCTATCAGCTGCTTAATTGCTACTGGTGTACCATATCCTAAAACAAATAAAGTGAGAGGGGTACGCTGCCACTTGGCTGGCAAAAAGATCTCTATCTATGTCCTAATGTACCTTCTACAGTTGTTTAGATCGTGTTGGCAAAAGAGGCATGAGATTCAGAGTAGTATAGTAGGTTAAAAACACAAATCGAGATTTGATTTTCTAATGAGCTGCTGATTTTCACAATAATACAAACTCCATAGTATTGATCTGTTTACCCTTTATAAAAAGCATGATTTTTTGTATTGCTTGTAGTAAATGTGCTAACAGTGGACTTTTCCATCTGCAGATTATACTGAATGACCAGCAGTGGCAGTGTTTCGCAACAAATTGTCTCTGCATTGCCGATACTGAAGAAAAAAAAAAGACAGTCTTCCGGGATAGGGCATCATTTGACCAATATGTATGGTAAGTAAAGCTCACAATCATTCCTTTAGGCATTAAAAAGGCGTTTTCAGCACCTGAATGTCATCACTACCTTCTAGTGGGGGCCTGTGCTTGAATGTAATTTCTGCCAAAACGGAAGTATTATGGATCACATTGTGTCGGTCATGATAGTTAATAAAAGACTGACTGCATCCAAGGCTTCTTAAACCTGCTTTAGATCCTGGTGCCAACAATGTTCCGTTTGAGGACATTGCTTCCTTTGAGACTGAAATGCGCTATCTCACTGTAGAACTATAGAGTTGCGTTCTCAAGGAATGAAGCACATTTAACGTCTTCCGCTGCACTCTGTATGTTGGACTCTGATACTCAAGAAGGATTGTTGGTAAGGATAATCTCTGTTTTTGTATCTGCATCCCACTTTCAAAAAGGCCACAGTGCTTTGAGTGGTTCAGAGTATTTGCCATTCTGCCTCCGACTTGCCTTGCAGTCATGAATAGAGATAGCAACCTACTGCATAACTTCTGATATCTCATCCTCCTGTGTGGTCCGCTTCCACAAGGACAATTGGACCAGTGATGATCTGACATCATAAAGCAAAAGCAAGATGTTGTCTGACATGAGGGCCAATCTGTTGCCTAGCAAGCTGACATCATAAAGCTAAATGCAAGATGTTGTCTAACGTGAGGGCCACTCTGTTGTTGCCTAGCAAGCAGTAAGATACATTTATCTTGCTAATGAAATGAGTAGCAGGGTAGACCGGACGCCCAAGTGACAGCTATGATGGTAAAATGTACAAAATTAGGGCACTTTATAAGACCTCTAAATTTGAACGAGCGTGAGTTTGAGCATTAGAGTCAACTTCACTATTGCTGAACTGCTAGGAATTGGCTCAAATGATGATTATGAACATGCTATTCATAGCTTTTATTATTCCCATTAACTGTACCATAACCCTACCTCTCAACTTATCAGCTGACTTAATTGCTACTGGTGTTACCATATCCTAAAACAAATAAAGTGAGAGGGGTACACTGCCACTTGGCTGGCAAAAAGATCTCTATCTATGTCCTAATGTACCTTCTACAGTTGTTTAGAGCGTGTTGGCAAAAGAGGCATGAGATTCAGAGTAGTATGGTAGGTTAAAAACACAAATCGAGATTTGATTTTCTAATGAGCTGCTGATTTTCACAATAATACAAACTCCATAGTATTGATCTGTTTACCCTTTATAAAAAGCATGATTTTTTTGTATTGCTTTTAGTAAATGTGCTAACAGTGGACTTTTCCATCTGCAGATTATACTGAATGACCAGCAGTGGCAGTGTTTCGCAACAAATTGTCTCTGCATTGCCGATACTGAAGAAAAAAAAAAGACAGTCTTCCGGCAAAGGGCATCATTTGACCAATATGTATGGTAAGTAAAGCTCACAATCATTCCTTTAGGCATTAAAAAGGCGTTTTCAGCACCTGAATGTCATCACTACCTTCTAGTGGGGGCATGTGCTTGAATGTAATTTCTGCCAAAATGGAAGTATTATGGATCACATTGTGTCGGTCATGATAGTTAATAAAGGACTGACTGCATCCAAGGCTTCTTAAGCCTGCTTTAGATCCTGGTGCCACCAATGTTCCGTTTGAGGACATTGCTTCCGTTGAGGCTGAAATGCACTATCTCACTGTAGAACTATAGAGTTGCATTCTCACAGAATGAAGCACATTTAACGTCTTCCGCTGCACTCTGTATGTTGGACTCTGATACTCAAGAAGGATTGTTGGTAAGGATAATCTCTGTTTTTGTATCTGCATCCCACTTTCAAAAAGGCCACAGTGCTTTGAGGGGTTCAGAGTATTTGCCATTCCGCCTCCGACTTGCCTTGCAGTCATGAATAGAGATAGCAACCTACTGCATAACTTTTGATATCTCATCCTCCTGTGTGGTCCGCTTCCACAAGGACAATTGGACCAGTGATGATCTGACATCATAAAGCTAAATGCAAGATGTTGTCTGACGTGAGGGCCACTCCGTTGTTGCCTAGCAAGCAGTAAGATACATTTATCTTGCTAATGAAATGAGTAGCAGGGTAGACCGGACGCCCAAGTGACAGCTATGATGGTAAAATGCACAAAATTAGGGCACTTTATAAGACCTCTAAATTTGAACGAGCGTGAGTTTGAGCATTAGAGTCAACTTCACTATTGCTGAACTGCTAGGAATTGGCTCAAATGATGATTATGAACATGCTATTCATAGCTTTTATTATTCCCATTAACTGTAGCATAACCCTACCTCTCAACTTATCAGCTGGCTTAATTGCTACTGGTGTACCATATCCTAAAACAAATAAAGTGAGAGGGGTACACTGCCACTTGGCTGGCAAAAAGATCTCTATCTATGTCCTAATGTACCTTCTACAGTTGTTTAGATCGTGTTGGCAAAAGAGGCATGAGATTCAGAGTAGTATGGTAGGTTAAAAACACAAATCGAGATTTGATTTTCTAATGAGCTGCTGATTTTCACAATAATACAAACTCCATAGTATTGATCTGTTTACCCTTTATAAAAAGCATGATTTTTTGTATTGCTTGTAGTAAATGTGCTAACAGTGGACTTTTCCATCTGCAGATTATACTGAATGACCAGCAGTGGCAGTGTTTCGCAACAAATTGTCTCCGCATTGCCGATACTGAAGAAAAAAAAAAGACAGTCTTCCGGCATAGGGCATCATTTGACCAATATGTATGGTAAGTAAAGCTCACAATCATTCCTTTAGGCATTAAAAAGGCGTTTTCAGCACCTGAATGTCATCACTACCTTCTAGTGGGGGCCTGTGCTTGAATGTAATTTCTGCCAAAATGGAAGTATTATGGATCACATTGTGTCGGTCATGATAGTTAATAAAAGACTGACTGCATCCAAGGCTTCTTAAACCTGCTTTAGATCCTGGTGCCAACAATGTTCCGTTTGAGGACATTGCTTCCTTTGAGACTGAAATGCGCTATCTCACTGTAGAACTATAGAGTTGCGTTCTCAAGGAATGAAGCACATTTAACGTCTTCCGCTGCACTCTGTATGTTGGACTCTGATACTCAAGAAGGATTGTTGGTAAGGATAATCTCTGTTTTTGTATCTGCATCCCACTTTCAAAAAGGCCACAGTGCTTTGAGTGGTTCAGAGTATTTGCCATTCTGCCTCCGACTTGCCTTGCAGTCATGAATAGAGATAGCAACCTACTGCATAACTTCTGATATCTCATCCTCCTGTGTGGTCCGCTTCCACAAGGACAATTGGACCAGTGATGATCTGACATCATAAAGCAAAAGCAAGATGTTGTCTGACATGAGGGCCAATCTGTTGCCTAGCAAGCTGACATCATAAAGCTAAATGCAAGATGTTGTCTAACGTGAGGGCCACTCTGTTGTTGCCTAGCAAGCAGTAAGATACATTTATCTTGCTAATGAAATGAGTAGCAGGGTAGACCGGACGCCCAAGTGACAGCTATGATGGTAAAATGTACAAAATTAGGGCACTTTATAAGACCTCTAAATTTGAACGAGCGTGAGTTTGAGCATTAGAGTCAACTTCACTATTGCTGAACTGCTAGGAATTGGCTCAAATGATGATTATGAACATGCTATTCATAGCTTTTATTATTCCCATTAACTGTACCATAACCCTACCTCTCAACTTATCAGCTGACTTAATTGCTACTGGTGTTACCATATCCTAAGCAAATAAAGTGAGAGGGGTACACTGCCACTTGGCTGGCAAAAAGATCTCTATCTATGTCCTAATGTACCTTCTACAGTTGTTTAGATCGTGTTGGCAAAAGAGGCATGAGATTCAGAGTAGTATGGTAGGTTAAAAACACAAATCGAGATTTGATTTTCTAATGAGCTGCTGATTTTCACAATAATACAAACTCCATAGTATTGATCTGTTTACCCTTTATAAAAAGCATGATTTTTTGTATTGCTTGTAGTAAATGTGCTAACAGTGGACTTTTCCATCTGCAGATTATACTGAATGACCAGCAGTGGCAGTGTTTCGCAACAAATTGTCTCTGCATTGCCGATACTGAAGAAAAAAAAAAAGACAGTCTTCCGGCATAGGGCATCATTTGACCAATATGTATGGTAAGTAAAGCTCACAATCATTCCTTTAGGCATTAAAAAGGCGTTTTCAGCACCTGAATGTCATCACTACCTTCTAGTGGGGGCCTGTGCTTGAATGTAATTTCTGCCAAAATGGAAGTATTATGGATCACATTGTGTCGGTCATGATAGTTAATAAAAGACTGACTGCATCCAAGGCTTCTTAAACCTGCTTTAGATCCTGGTGCCAACAATGTTCCGTTTGAGGACATTGCTTCCTTTGAGGCTGAAATGCGCTATCTCACTGTAGAACTATAGAGTTGCGTTCTCACGGAATGAAGCACATTTAACGTCTTCCGCTGCACTCTGTATGTTGGACTCTGATACTCAAGAAGGATTGTTGGTAAGGATAATCTCTGTTTTTGTATCTGCATCCCACTTTCAAAAAGGCCACAGTGCTTTGAGTGGTTCAGAGTATTTGCCATTCCGCCTCCGACTTGCCTTGCAGTCATGAATAGAGATAGCAACCTACTGCATAACTTCTGATATCTCATCCTCCTGTGTGGTCCGCTTCCACAAGGACAATTGGACCAGTGATGATCTGACATCATAAAGCTAAATGCAAGATGTTGTCTGACGTGAGGGCCACTCTGTTGTTGCCTAGCAAGCAGTAAGATACATTTATCTTGCTAATGAAATGAGTAGCAGGGTAGACCGGACGCCCAAGTGACAGCTATGATGGTAAAATGCACAAAATTAGGGCACTTTATAAGACCTCTAAATTTGAACGAGCGTGAGTTTGAGCACTAGAGTCAACTTCACTATTGCTGAACTGCTAGGAATTGGCTCAAATGATGATTATGAACATGCTATTCATAGCTTTTATTATTCCCATTAACTGTAGCATAACCCTACCTCTCAACTTATCAGCTGGCTTAATTGCTACTGGTGTACCATATCCTAAAACAAATAAAGTGAGAGGGGTACACTGCCACTTGGCTGGCAAAAAGATCTCTATCTATGTCCTAATGTACCTTCTACAGTTGTTTAGATCGTGTTGGCAAAAGAGGCATGAGATTCAGAGTAGTATGGTAGGTTAAAAACACAAATCGAGATTTGATTTTCTAATGAGCTGCTGATTTTCACAATAATACAAACTCCATAGTATTGATCTGTTTACCCTTTATAAAAAGCATGATTTTTTGTATTGCTTGTAGTAAATGTGCTAACAGTGGACTTTTCCATCTGCAGATTATACTGAATGACCAGCAGTGGCAGTGTTTCGCAACAAATTGTCTCTGCATTGCCGATACTGAAGAAAAAAAAAAGACAGTCTTCCGGCATAGGGCATCATTTGACCAATATGTATGGTAAGTAAAGCTCACAATCATTCCTTTAGGCATTAAAAAGGCGTTTTCAGCACCTGAATGTCATCACTACCTTCTAGTGGGGACCTGTGCTTGAATGTAATTTCTGCCAAAATGGAAGTATTATGGATCACATTGTGTCGGTCATGATAGTTAATAAAAGACTGACTGCATCCAAGGCTTCTTAAACCTGCTTAGATCCTGGTGCCAACAATGTTCCGTTTGAGGACATTGCTTCCTTTGAGGCTGAAATGCGCTATCTCACTGTAGAACTATAGAGTTGCGTTCTCACGGAATGAAGCACATTTAACGTCTTCCGCTGCACTCTGTATGTTGGACTCTGATACTCAAGAAGGATTGTTGGTAAGGATAATCTCTGTTTTTGTATCTGCATCCCACTTTCAAAAAGGCCACAGTGCTTTGAGTGGTTCAGAGTATTTGCCATTCCGCCTCCGACTTGCCTTGCAGTCATGAATAGAGATAGCAACCTACTGCATAACTTCTGATATCTCATCCTCCTGTGTGGTCCGCTTCCACAAGGACAATTGGACCAGTGATGATCTGACATCATAAAGCAAAAGCAAGATGTTGTCTGACATGAGGGCCAATCTGTTGCCTAGCAAGCTGACATCATAAAGCTAAATGCAAGATGTTGTCTGACGTGAGGGCCACTCTGTTGTTGCCTAGCAAGCAGTAAGATACATTTATCTTGCTAATGAAATGAGTAGCAGGTTAGACCGGACGCCCAAGTGACAGCTATGATGGTAAAATGTACAAAATTAGGGCACTTTATACGACCTCTAAATTTGAACGAGCGTGAGTTTGAGCATTAGAGTCAACTTCACTATTGCTGAACTGCTAGGAATTGGCTCAAATGATGATTATGAACATGCTATTCATAGCTTTCATTATTCCCATTAACTGTAGCATAACCCTACCTCTCAACTTATCAGCTGGCTTAATTGCTACTGGTGTACCATATCCTAAAACAAATAAAGTGAGAGGGGTACACTGCCACTTGGCTGGCAAAAAGATCTCTATCTATGTCCTAATGTACCTTCTACAGTTGTTTAGATCGTGTTGGCAAAAGAGGCATGAGATTCAGAGTAGTATGGTAGGTTAAAAACACAAATCGAGATTTGATTTTCTAATGAGCTGCTGATTTTCACAATAATACAAACTCCATAGTATTGATCTGTTTACCCTTTATAAAAAGCATGATTTTTTGTATTGCTTGTAGTAAATGTGCTAACAGTGGACTTTTCCATCTGCAGATTATACTGAATGACCAGCAGTGGCAGTGTTTCGCAACAAATTGTCTCTGCATTGCCGATACTGAAGAAAAAAAAAAAGACAGTCTTCCGGCATAGGGCATCATTTGACCAATATGTATGGTAAGTAAAGCTCACAATCATTCCTTTAGGCATTAAAAAGGCGTTTTCAGCACCTGAATGTCATCACTACCTTCTAGTGGGGGCCTGTGCTTGAATGTAATTTCTGCCAAAATGGAAGTATTATGGATCACATTGTGTCGGTCATGATAGTTAATAAAAGACTGACTGCATCCAAGGCTTCTTAAACCTGCTTTAGATCCTGGTGCCAACAATGTTCCGTTTGAGGACATTGCTTCCTTTGAGGCTGAAATGCGCTATCTCACTGTAGAACTATAGAGTTGCGTTCTCACGGAATGAAGCACATTTAACGTCTTCCGCTGCACTCTGTATGTTGGACTCTGATACTCAAGAAGGATTGTTGGTAAGGATAATCTCTGTTTTTGTATCTGCATCCCACTTTCAAAAAGGCCACAGTGCTTTGAGTGGTTCAGAGTATTTGCCATTCCGCCTCCGACTTGCCTTGCAGTCATGAATAGAGATAGCAACCTACTGCATAACTTCTGATATCTCATCCTCCTGTGTGGTCCGCTTCCACAAGGACAATTGGACCAGTGATGATCTGACATCATAAAGCAAAAGCAAGATGTTGTCTGACATGAGGGCCAATCTGTTGCATAGCAAGCTGACATCATAAAGCTAAATGCAAGATGTTGTCTGACGTGAGGGCCACTCTGTTGTTGCCTAGCAAGCAGTAAGATACATTTATCTTGCTAATGAAATGAGTAGCAGGTTAGACCGGATGCCCAAGTGACAGCTATGATGGTAAAATGTACAAAATTAGGGCACTTTATACGACCTCTAAATTTGAACGAGCGTGAGTTTGAGCATTAGAGTCAACTTCACTATTGCTGAACTGCTAGGAATTGGCTCAAATGATGATTATGAACATGCTATTCATAGCTTTTATTATTCCCATTAACTGTAGCATAACCCTACCTCTCAACTTATCAGCTGGCTTAATTGCTACTGGTGTACCATATCCTAAAACAAATAAAGTGAGAGGGGTACACTGCCACTTGGCTGGCAAAAAGATCTCTATCTATGTCCTAATGTACCTTCTACAGTTGTTTAGATCGTGTTGGCAAAAGAGGCATGAGATTCAGAGTAGTATGGTAGGTTAAAAACACAAATCGAGATTTGATTTTCTAATGAGCTGCTGATTTTCACAATAATACAAACTCCATAGTATTGATCTGTTTACCCTTTATAAAAAGCATGATTTTTTGTATTGCTTGTAGTAAATGTGCTAACAGTGGACTTTTCCATCTGCAGATTATACTGAATGACCAGCAGTGGCAGTGTTTCGCAACAAATTGTCTCCGCATTGCCGATACTGAAGAAAAAAAAAAGACAGTCTTCCGGCATAGGGCATCATTTGACCAATATGTATGGTAAGTAAAGCTCACAATCATTCCTTTAGGCATTAAAAAGGCGTTTTCAGCACCTGAATGTCATCACTACCTTCTAGTGGGGGCATGTGCTTGAATGTAATTTCTGCCAAAATGGAAGTATTATGGATCACATTGTGTCGGTCATGATAGTTAATAAAGGACTGACTGCATCCAAGGCTTCTTAAGCCTGCTTTAGATCCTGGTGCCACCAATGTTCCGTTTGAGGACATTGCTTCCGTTGAGGCTGAAATGCACTATCTCACTGTAGAACTATAGAGTTGCATTCTCACAGAATGAAGCACATTTAACGTCTTCCGCTGCACTCTGTATGTTGGACTCTGATACTCAAGAAGGATTGTTGGTAAGGATAATCTCTGTTTTTGTATCTGCATCCCACTTTCAAAAAGGCCACAGTGCTTTGAGGGGTTCAGAGTATTTGCCATTCCGCCTCCGACTTGCCTTGCAGTCATGAATAGAGATAGCAACCTACTGCATAACTTCTGATATCTCATCCTCCTGTGTGGTCCGCTTCCACAAGGACAATTGGACCAGTGATGATCTGACATCATAAAGCAAAAGCAAGATGTTGTCTGACATGAGGGCCAATCTGTTGCCTAGCAAGCTGACATCATAAAGCTAAATGCAAGATGTTGTCTGACGTGAGGGCCACTCTGTTGTTGCCTAGCAAGCAGTAAGATACATTTATCTTGCTAATGAAATGAGTAGCAGGTTAGACCGGACGCCCAAGTGACAGCTATGATGGTAAAATGTACAAAATTAGGGCACTTTATACGACCTCTAAATTTGAACGAGCGTGAGTTTGAGCATTAGAGTCAACTTCACTATTGCTGAACTGCTAGGAATTGGCTCAAATGATGATTATGAACATGCTATTCATAGCTTTTATTATTCCCATTAACTGTAGCATAACCCTACCTCTCAACTTATCAGCTGGCTTAATTGCTACTGGTGTACCATATCCTAAAACAAATAAAGTGAGAGGGGTACACTGCCACTTGGCTGGCAAAAAGATCTCTATCTATGTCCTAATGTACCTTCTACAGTTGTTTAGATCGTGTTGGCAAAAGAGGCATGAGATTCAGAGTAGTATGGTAGGTTAAAAACACAAATCGAGATTTGATTTTCTAATGAGCTGCTGATTTTCACAATAATACAAACTCCATAGTATTGATCTGTTTACCCTTTATAAAAAGCATGATTTTTTGTATTGCTTGTAGTAAATGTGCTAACAGTGGACTTTTCCATCTGCAGATTATACTGAATGACCAGCAGTGGCAGTGTTTCGCAACAAATTGTCTCCGCATTGCCGATACTGAAGAAAAAAAAAAGACAGTCTTCCGGCATAGGGCATCATTTGACCAATATGTATGGTAAGTAAAGCTCACAATCATTCCTTTAGGCATTAAAAAGGCGTTTTCAGCACCTGAATGTCATCACTACCTTCTAGTGGGGGCCTGTGCTTGAATGTAATTTCTGCCAAAATGGAAGTATTATGGATCACATTGTGTCGGTCATGATAGTTAATAAAAGACTGACTGCATCCAAGGCTTCTTAAACCTGCTTTAGATCCTGGTGCCAACAATGTTCCGTTTGAGGACATTGCTTCCTTTGAGGCTGAAATGCGCTATCTCACTGTAGAACTATAGAGTTGCGTTCTCACGGAATGAAGCACATTTAACGTCTTCCGCTGCACTCTGTATGTTGGACTCTGATACTCAAGAAGGATTGTTGGTAAGGATAATCTCTGTTTTTGTATCTGCATCCCACTTTCAAAAAGGCCACAGTGCTTTGAGTGGTTCAGAGTATTTGCCATTCCGCCTCCGACTTGCCTTGCAGTCATGAATAGAGATAGCAACCTACTGCATAACTTCTGATATCTCATCCTCCTGTGTGGTCCGCTTCCACAAGGACAATTGGACCAGTGATGATCTGACATCATAAAGCAAAAGCAAGATGTTGTCTGACATGAGGGCCAATCTGTTGCATAGCAAGCTGACATCATAAAGCTAAATGCAAGATGTTGTCTGACGTGAGGGCCACTCTGTTGTTGCCTAGCAAGCAGTAAGATACATTTATCTTGCTAATGAAATGAGTAGCAGGTTAGACCGGATGCCCAAGTGACAGCTATGATGGTAAAATGTACAAAATTAGGGCACTTTATACGACCTCTAAATTTGAACGAGCGTGAGTTTGAGCATTAGAGTCAACTTCACTATTGCTGAACTGCTAGGAATTGGCTCAAATGATGATTATGAACATGCTATTCATAGCTTTTATTATTCCCATTAACTGTAGCATAACCCTACCTCTCAACTTATCAGCTGGCTTAATTGCTACTGGTGTACCATATCCTAAAACAAATAAAGTGAGAGGGGTACACTGCCACTTGGCTGGCAAAAAGATCTCTATCTATGTCCTAATGTACCTTCTACAGTTGTTTAGATCGTGTTGGCAAAAGAGGCATGAGATTCAGAGTAGTATGGTAGGTTAAAAACACAAATCGAGATTTGATTTTCTAATGAGCTGCTGATTTTCACAATAATACAAACTCCATAGTATTGATCTGTTTACCCTTTATAAAAAGCATGATTTTTTGTATTGCTTGTAGTAAATGTGCTAACAGTGGACTTTTCCATCTGCAGATTATACTGAATGACCAGCAGTGGCAGTGTTTCGCAACAAATTGTCTCCGCATTGCCGATACTGAAGAAAAAAAAAAGACAGTCTTCCGGCATAGGGCATCATTTGACCAATATGTATGGTAAGTAAAGCTCACAATCATTCCTTTAGGCATTAAAAAGGCGTTTTCAGCACCTGAATGTCATCACTACCTTCTAGTGGGGGCATGTGCTTGAATGTAATTTCTGCCAAAATGGAAGTATTATGGATCACATTGTGTCGGTCATGATAGTTAATAAAGGACTGACTGCATCCAAGGCTTCTTAAGCCTGCTTTAGATCCTGGTGCCACCAATGTTCCGTTTGAGGACATTGCTTCCGTTGAGGCTGAAATGCACTATCTCACTGTAGAACTATAGAGTTGCATTCTCACAGAATGAAGCACATTTAACGTCTTCCGCTGCACTCTGTATGTTGGACTCTGATACTCAAGAAGGATTGTTGGTAAGGATAATCTCTGTTTTTGTATCTGCATCCCACTTTCAAAAAGGCCACAGTGCTTTGAGGGGTTCAGAGTATTTGCCATTCCGCCTCCGACTTGCCTTGCAGTCATGAATAGAGATAGCAACCTACTGCATAACTTCTGATATCTCATCCTCCTGTGTGGTCCGCTTCCACAAGGACAATTGGACCAGTGATGATCTGACATCATAAAGCAAAAGCAAGATGTTGTCTGACATGAGGGCCAATCTGTTGCCTAGCAAGCTGACATCATAAAGCTAAATGCAAGATGTTGTCTGACGTGAGGGCCACTCTGTTGTTGCCTAGCAAGCAGTAAGATACATTTATCTTGCTAATGAAATGAGTAGCAGGTTAGACCGGACGCCCAAGTGACAGCTATGATGGTAAAATGTACAAAATTAGGGCACTTTATACGACCTCTAAATTTGAACGAGCGTGAGTTTGAGCATTAGAGTCAACTTCACTATTGCTGAACTGCTAGGAATTGGCTCAAATGATGATTATGAACATGCTATTCATAGCTTTTATTATTCCCATTAACTGTAGCATAACCCTACCTCTCAACTTATCAGCTGGCTTAATTGCTACTGTTGTACCATATCCTAAAACAAATAAAGTGAGAGGGGTACGCTGCCACTTGGCTGGCAAAAACATCTCTATTTCCTAATGTACCTTCTACAGTTGTTTAGATCGTGTTGGCAAAAGAGGCATGAGATTCAGAGTAGTATGGTAGGTTAAAAACACAAATCGAGATTTGATTTTCTAATGAGCTGCTGATTTTCACAATAATACAAACTCCATAGTATTGATCTGTTTACCCTTTATAAAAAGCATGATTTTTTGTATTGCTTGTAGTAAATGTGCTAACAGTGGACTTTTCCATCTGCAGATTATACTGAATGACCAGCAGTGGCAGTGTTTCGCAACAAATTGTCTCCGCATTGCCGATACTGAAGAAAAAAAAAAGACAGTCTTCCGGCATAGGGCATCATTTGACCAATATGTATGGTAAGTAAAGCTCACAATCATTCCTTTAGGCATTAAAAAGGCGTTTTCAGCACCTGAATGTCATCACTACCTTCTAGTGGGGGCATGTGCTTGAATGTAATTTCTGCCAAAATGGAAGTATTATGGATCACATTGTGTCGGTCATGATAGTTAATAAAGGACTGACTGCATCCAAGGCTTCTTAAGCCTGCTTTAGATCCTGGTGCCACCAATGTTCCGTTTGAGGACATTGCTTCCGTTGAGGCTGAAATGCACTATCTCACTGTAGAACTATAGAGTTGCATTCTCACAGAATGAAGCACATTTAACGTCTTCCGCTGCACTCTGTATGTTGGACTCTGATACTCAAGAAGGATTGTTGGTAAGGATAATCTCTGTTTTTGTATCTGCATCCCACTTTCAAAAAGGCCACAGTGCTTTGAGGGGTTCAGAGTATTTGCCATTCCGCCTCCGACTTGCCTTGCAGTCATGAATAGAGATAGCAACCTACTGCATAACTTCTGATATCTCATCCTCCTGTGTGGTCCGCTTCCACAAGGACAATTGGACCAGTGATGATCTGACATCATAAAGCAAAAGCAAGATGTTGTCTGACATGAGGGCCAATCTGTTGCCTAGCAAGCTGACATCATAAAGCTAAATGCAAGATGTTGTCTGACGTGAGGGCCACTCTGTTGTTGCCTAGCAAGCAGTAAGATACATTTATCTTGCTAATGAAATGAGTAGCAGGGTAGACCGGACGCCCAAGTGACAGCTATGATGGTAAAATGTACAAAATTAGGGCACTTTATGAGACCTCTAAATTTGAACGAGCGTGAGTTTGAGCACTAGAGTCAACTTCACTATTGCTGAACTGCTAGGAATTGGCTCAAATGATGATTATGAACATGCTATTCATAGCTTTTATTATTCCCATTAACTGTAGCATAACCCTACCTCTCAACCTATCAGCTGCTTAATTGCTACTGGTGTACCATATCCTAAAACAAATAAAGTGAGAGGGGTACGCTGCCACTTGGCTGGCAAAAAGATCTCTATCTATGTCCTAATGTACCTTCTACAGTTGTTTAGATCGTGTTGGCAAAAGAGGCATGAGATTCAGAGTAGTATAGTAGGTTAAAAACACAAATCGAGATTTGATTTTCTAATGAGCTGCTGATTTTCACAATAATACAAACTCCATAGTATTGATCTGTTTACCCTTTATAAAAAGCATGATTTTTTGTATTGCTTGTAGTAAATGTGCTAACAGTGGACTTTTCCATCTGCAGATTATACTGAATGACCAGCAGTGGCAGTGTTTCGCAACAAATTGTCTCTGCATTGCCGATACTGAAGAAAAAAAAAAGACAGTCTTCCGGGATAGGGCATCATTTGACCAATATGTATGGTAAGTAAAGCTCACAATCATTCCTTTAGGCATTAAAAAGGCGTTTTCAGCACCTGAATGTCATCACTACCTTCTAGTGGGGGCCTGTGCTTGAATGTAATTTCTGCCAAAACGGAAGTATTATGGATCACATTGTGTCGGTCATGATAGTTAATAAAAGACTGACTGCATCCAAGGCTTCTTAAACCTGCTTTAGATCCTGGTGCCAACAATGTTCCGTTTGAGGACATTGCTTCCTTTGAGACTGAAATGCGCTATCTCACTGTAGAACTATAGAGTTGCGTTCTCAAGGAATGAAGCACATTTAACGTCTTCCGCTGCACTCTGTATGTTGGACTCTGATACTCAAGAAGGATTGTTGGTAAGGATAATCTCTGTTTTTGTATCTGCATCCCACTTTCAAAAAGGCCACAGTGCTTTGAGTGGTTCAGAGTATTTGCCATTCTGCCTCCGACTTGCCTTGCAGTCATGAATAGAGATAGCAACCTACTGCATAACTTCTGATATCTCATCCTCCTGTGTGGTCCGCTTCCACAAGGACAATTGGACCAGTGATGATCTGACATCATAAAGCAAAAGCAAGATGTTGTCTGACATGAGGGCCAATCTGTTGCCTAGCAAGCTGACATCATAAAGCTAAATGCAAGATGTTGTCTAACGTGAGGGCCACTCTGTTGTTGCCTAGCAAGCAGTAAGATACATTTATCTTGCTAATGAAATGAGTAGCAGGGTAGACCGGACGCCCAAGTGACAGCTATGATGGTAAAATGTACAAAATTAGGGCACTTTATAAGACCTCTAAATTTGAACGAGCGTGAGTTTGAGCATTAGAGTCAACTTCACTATTGCTGAACTGCTAGGAATTGGCTCAAATGATGATTATGAACATGCTATTCATAGCTTTTATTATTCCCATTAACTGTACCATAACCCTACCTCTCAACTTATCAGCTGACTTAATTGCTACTGGTGTTACCATATCCTAAAACAAATAAAGTGAGAGGGGTACACTGCCACTTGGCTGGCAAAAAGATCTCTATCTATGTCCTAATGTACCTTCTACAGTTGTTTAGAGCGTGTTGGCAAAAGAGGCATGAGATTCAGAGTAGTATGGTAGGTTAAAAACACAAATCGAGATTTGATTTTCTAATGAGCTGCTGATTTTCACAATAATACAAACTCCATAGTATTGATCTGTTTACCCTTTATAAAAAGCATGATTTTTTTGTATTGCTTTTAGTAAATGTGCTAACAGTGGACTTTTCCATCTGCAGATTATACTGAATGACCAGCAGTGGCAGTGTTTCGCAACAAATTGTCTCTGCATTGCCGATACTGAAGAAAAAAAAAAGACAGTCTTCCGGCAAAGGGCATCATTTGACCAATATGTATGGTAAGTAAAGCTCACAATCATTCCTTTAGGCATTAAAAAGGCGTTTTCAGCACCTGAATGTCATCACTACCTTCTAGTGGGGGCATGTGCTTGAATGTAATTTCTGCCAAAATGGAAGTATTATGGATCACATTGTGTCGGTCATGATAGTTAATAAAGGACTGACTGCATCCAAGGCTTCTTAAGCCTGCTTTAGATCCTGGTGCCACCAATGTTCCGTTTGAGGACATTGCTTCCGTTGAGGCTGAAATGCACTATCTCACTGTAGAACTATAGAGTTGCATTCTCACAGAATGAAGCACATTTAACGTCTTCCGCTGCACTCTGTATGTTGGACTCTGATACTCAAGAAGGATTGTTGGTAAGGATAATCTCTGTTTTTGTATCTGCATCCCACTTTCAAAAAGGCCACAGTGCTTTGAGGGGTTCAGAGTATTTGCCATTCCGCCTCCGACTTGCCTTGCAGTCATGAATAGAGATAGCAACCTACTGCATAACTTTTGATATCTCATCCTCCTGTGTGGTCCGCTTCCACAAGGACAATTGGACCAGTGATGATCTGACATCATAAAGCTAAATGCAAGATGTTGTCTGACGTGAGGGCCACTCCGTTGTTGCCTAGCAAGCAGTAAGATACATTTATCTTGCTAATGAAATGAGTAGCAGGGTAGACCGGACGCCCAAGTGACAGCTATGATGGTAAAATGCACAAAATTAGGGCACTTTATAAGACCTCTAAATTTGAACGAGCGTGAGTTTGAGCATTAGAGTCAACTTCACTATTGCTGAACTGCTAGGAATTGGCTCAAATGATGATTATGAACATGCTATTCATAGCTTTTATTATTCCCATTAACTGTAGCATAACCCTACCTCTCAACTTATCAGCTGGCTTAATTGCTACTGGTGTACCATATCCTAAAACAAATAAAGTGAGAGGGGTACACTGCCACTTGGCTGGCAAAAAGATCTCTATCTATGTCCTAATGTACCTTCTACAGTTGTTTAGATCGTGTTGGCAAAAGAGGCATGAGATTCAGAGTAGTATGGTAGGTTAAAAACACAAATCGAGATTTGATTTTCTAATGAGCTGCTGATTTTCACAATAATACAAACTCCATAGTATTGATCTGTTTACCCTTTATAAAAAGCATGATTTTTTGTATTGCTTGTAGTAAATGTGCTAACAGTGGACTTTTCCATCTGCAGATTATACTGAATGACCAGCAGTGGCAGTGTTTCGCAACAAATTGTCTCTGCATTGCCGATACTGAAGAAAAAAAAAAGACAGTCTTCCGGCATAGGGCATCATTTGACCAATATGTATGGTAAGTAAAGCTCACAATCATTCCTTTAGGCATTAAAAAGGCGTTTTCAGCACCTGAATGTCATCACTACCTTCTAGTGGGGGCCTGTGCTTGAATGTAATTTCTGCCAAAATGGAAGTATTATGGATCACATTGTGTCGGTCATGATAGTTAATAAAAGACTGACTGCATCCAAGGCTTCTTAAACCTGCTTTAGATCCTGGTGCCAACAATGTTCCGTTTGAGGACATTGCTTCCTTTGAGGCTGAAATGCGCTATCTCACTGTAGAACTATAGAGTTGCGTTCTCACGGAATGAAGCACATTTAACGTCTTCCGCTGCACTCTGTATGTTGGACTCTGATACTCAAGAAGGATTGTTGGTAAGGATAATCTCTGTTTTTGTATCTGCATCCCACTTTCAAAAAGGCCACAGTGCTTTGAGTGGTTCAGAGTATTTGCCATTCCGCCTCCGACTTGCCTTGCAGTCATGAATAGAGATAGCAACCTACTGCATAACTTCTGATATCTCATCCTCCTGTGTGGTCCGCTTCCACAAGGACAATTGGACCAGTGATGATCTGACATCATAAAGCAAAAGCAAGATGTTGTCTGACATGAGGGCCAATCTGTTGCATAGCAAGCTGACATCATAAAGCTAAATGCAAGATGTTGTCTGACGTGAGGGCCACTCTGTTGTTGCCTAGCAAGCAGTAAGATACATTTATCTTGCTAATGAAATGAGTAGCAGGTTAGACCGGATGCCCAAGTGACAGCTATGATGGTAAAATGTACAAAATTAGGGCACTTTATACGACCTCTAAATTTGAACGAGCGTGAGTTTGAGCATTAGAGTCAACTTCACTATTGCTGAACTGCTAGGAATTGGCTCAAATGATGATTATGAACATGCTATTCATAGCTTTTATTATTCCCATTAACTGTAGCATAACCCTACCTCTCAACTTATCAGCTGGCTTAATTGCTACTGGTGTACCATATCCTAAAACAAATAAAGTGAGAGGGGTACACTGCCACTTGGCTGGCAAAAAGATCTCTATCTATGTCCTAATGTACCTTCTACAGTTGTTTAGATCGTGTTGGCAAAAGAGGCATGAGATTCAGAGTAGTATGGTAGGTTAAAAACACAAATCGAGATTTGATTTTCTAATGAGCTGCTGATTTTCACAATAATACAAACTCCATAGTATTGATCTGTTTACCCTTTATAAAAAGCATGATTTTTTGTATTGCTTGTAGTAAATGTGCTAACAGTGGACTTTTCCATCTGCAGATTATACTGAATGACCAGCAGTGGCAGTGTTTCGCAACAAATTGTCTCTGCATTGCCGATACTGAAGAAAAAAAAAAGACAGTCTTCCGGCAAAGGGCATCATTTGACCAATATGTATGGTAAGTAAAGCTCACAATCATTCCTTTAGGCATTAAAAAGGCGTTTTCAGCACCTGAATGTCATCACTACCTTCTAGTGGGGGCATGTGCTTGAATGTAATTTCTGCCAAAATGGAAGTATTATGGATCACATTGTGTCGGTCATGATAGTTAATAAAGGACTGACTGCATCCAAGGCTTCTTAAGCCTGCTTTAGATCCTGGTGCCACCAATGTTCCGTTTGAGGACATTGCTTCCGTTGAGGCTGAAATGCACTATCTCACTGTAGAACTATAGAGTTGCATTCTCACAGAATGAAGCACATTTAACGTCTTCCGCTGCACTCTGTATGTTGGACTCTGATACTCAAGAAGGATTGTTGGTAAGGATAATCTCTGTTTTTGTATCTGCATCCCACTTTCAAAAAGGCCACAGTGCTTTGAGGGGTTCAGAGTATTTGCCATTCCGCCTCCGACTTGCCTTGCAGTCATGAATAGAGATAGCAACCTACTGCATAACTTTTGATATCTCATCCTCCTGTGTGGTCCGCTTCCACAAGGACAATTGGACCAGTGATGATCTGACATCATAAAGCTAAATGCAAGATGTTGTCTGACGTGAGGGCCACTCCGTTGTTGCCTAGCAAGCAGTAAGATACATTTATCTTGCTAATGAAATGAGTAGCAGGGTAGACCGGACGCCCAAGTGACAGCTATGATGGTAAAATGCACAAAATTAGGGCACTTTATAAGACCTCTAAATTTGAACGAGCGTGAGTTTGAGCATTAGAGTCAACTTCACTATTGCTGAACTGCTAGGAATTGGCTCAAATGATGATTATGAACATGCTATTCATAGCTTTTATTATTCCCATTAACTGTAGCATAACCCTACCTCTCAACTTATCAGCTGGCTTAATTGCTACTGGTGTACCATATCCTAAAACAAATAAAGTGAGAGGGGTACACTGCCACTTGGCTGGCAAAAAGATCTCTATCTATGTCCTAATGTACCTTCTACAGTTGTTTAGATCGTGTTGGCAAAAGAGGCATGAGATTCAGAGTAGTATGGTAGGTTAAAAACACAAATCGAGATTTGATTTTCTAATGAGCTGCTGATTTTCACAATAATACAAACTCCATAGTATTGATCTGTTTACCCTTTATAAAAAGCATGATTTTTTGTATTGCTTGTAGTAAATGTGCTAACAGTGGACTTTTCCATCTGCAGATTATACTGAATGACCAGCAGTGGCAGTGTTTCGCAACAAATTGTCTCTGCATTGCCGATACTGAAGAAAAAAAAAAGACAGTCTTCCGGCATAGGGCATCATTTGACCAATATGTATGGTAAGTAAAGCTCACAATCATTCCTTTAGGCATTAAAAAGGCGTTTTCAGCACCTGAATGTCATCACTACCTTCTAGTGGGGGCCTGTGCTTGAATGTAATTTCTGCCAAAATGGAAGTATTATGGATCACATTGTGTCGGTCATGATAGTTAATAAAAGACTGACTGCATCCAAGGCTTCTTAAACCTGCTTTAGATCCTGGTGCCAACAATGTTCCGTTTGAGGACATTGCTTCCTTTGAGGCTGAAATGCGCTATCTCACTGTAGAACTATAGAGTTGCGTTCTCACGGAATGAAGCACATTTAACGTCTTCCGCTGCACTCTGTATGTTGGACTCTGATACTCAAGAAGGATTGTTGGTAAGGATAATCTCTGTTTTTGTATCTGCATCCCACTTTCAAAAAGGCCACAGTGCTTTGAGTGGTTCAGAGTATTTGCCATTCCGCCTCCGACTTGCCTTGCAGTCATGAATAGAGATAGCAACCTACTGCATAACTTCTGATATCTCATCCTCCTGTGTGGTCCGCTTCCACAAGGACAATTGGACCAGTGATGATCTGACATCATAAAGCAAAAGCAAGATGTTGTCTGACATGAGGGCCAATCTGTTGCATAGCAAGCTGACATCATAAAGCTAAATGCAAGATGTTGTCTGACGTGAGGGCCACTCTGTTGTTGCCTAGCAAGCAGTAAGATACATTTATCTTGCTAATGAAATGAGTAGCAGGTTAGACCGGACGCCCAAGTGACAGCTATGATGGTAAAATGTACAAAATTAGGGCACTTTATACGACCTCTAAATTTGAACGAGCGTGAGTTTGAGCATTAGAGTCAACTTCACTATTGCTGAACTGCTAGGAATTGGCTCAAATGATGATTATGAACATGCTATTCATAGCTTTTATTATTCCCATTAACTGTAGCATAACCCTACCTCTCAACTTATCAGCTGGCTTAATTGCTACTGGTGTACCATATCCTAAAACAAATAAAGTGAGAGGGGTACACTGCCACTTGGCTGGCAAAAAGATCTCTATCTATGTCCTAATGTACCTTCTACAGTTGTTTAGATCGTGTTGGCAAAAGAGGCATGAGATTCAGAGTAGTATGGTAGGTTAAAAACACAAATCGAGATTTGATTTTCTAATGAGCTGCTGATTTTCACAATAATACAAACTCCATAGTATTGATCTGTTTACCCTTTATAAAAAGCATGATTTTTTGTATTGCTTGTAGTAAATGTGCTAACAGTGGACTTTTCCATCTGCAGATTATACTGAATGACCAGCAGTGGCAGTGTTTCGCAACAAATTGTCTCCGCATTGCCGATACTGAAGAAAAAAAAAAGACAGTCTTCCGGCATAGGGCATCATTTGACCAATATGTATGGTAAGTAAAGCTCACAATCATTCCTTTAGGCATTAAAAAGGCGTTTTCAGCACCTGAATGTCATCACTACCTTCTAGTGGGGGCCTGTGCTTGAATGTAATTTCTGCCAAAATGGAAGTATTATGGATCACATTGTGTCGGTCATGATAGTTAATAAAAGACTGACTGCATCCAAGGCTTCTTAAACCTGCTTTAGATCCTGGTGCCAACAATGTTCCGTTTGAGGACATTGCTTCCTTTGAGGCTGAAATGCGCTATCTCACTGTAGAACTATAGAGTTGCGTTCTCACGGAATGAAGCACATTTAACGTCTTCCGCTGCACTCTGTATGTTGGACTCTGATACTCAAGAAGGATTGTTGGTAAGGATAATCTCTGTTTTTGTATCTGCATCCCACTTTCAAAAAGGCCACAGTGCTTTGAGTGGTTCAGAGTATTTGCCATTCCGCCTCCGACTTGCCTTGCAGTCATGAATAGAGATAGCAACCTACTGCATAACTTCTGATATCTCATCCTCCTGTGTGGTCCGCTTCCACAAGGACAATTGGACCAGTGATGATCTGACATCATAAAGCAAAAGCAAGATGTTGTCTGACATGAGGGCCAATCTGTTGCATAGCAAGCTGACATCATAAAGCTAAATGCAAGATGTTGTCTGACGTGAGGGCCACTCTGTTGTTGCCTAGCAAGCAGTAAGATACATTTATCTTGCTAATAAAATGAGTAGCAGGTTAGACCGGATGCCCAAGTGACAGCTATGATGGTAAAATGTACAAAATTAGGGCACTTTATACGACCTCTAAATTTGAACGAGCGTGAGTTTGAGCATTAGAGTCAACTTCACTATTGCTGAACTGCTAGGAATTGGCTCAAATGATGATTATGAACATGCTATTCATAGCTTTTATTATTCCCATTAACTGTAGCATAACCCTACCTCTCAACTTATCAGCTGGCTTAATTGCTACTGGTGTACCATATCCTAAAACAAATAAAGTGAGAGGGGTACACTGCCACTTGGCTGGCAAAAAGATCTCTATCTATGTCCTAATGTACCTTCTACAGTTGTTTAGATCGTGTTGGCAAAAGAGGCATGAGATTCAGAGTAGTATGGTAGGTTAAAAACACAAATCGAGATTTGATTTTCTAATGAGCTGCTGATTTTCACAATAATACAAACTCCATAGTATTGATCTGTTTACCCTTTATAAAAAGCATGATTTTTTGTATTGCTTGTAGTAAATGTGCTAACAGTGGACTTTTCCATCTGCAGATTATACTGAATGACCAGCAGTGGCAGTGTTTCGCAACAAATTGTCTCCGCATTGCCGATACTGAAGAAAAAAAAAAGACAGTCTTCCGGCATAGGGCATCATTTGACCAATATGTATGGTAAGTAAAGCTCACAATCATTCCTTTAGGCATTAAAAAGGCGTTTTCAGCACCTGAATGTCATCACTACCTTCTAGTGGGGGCATGTGCTTGAATGTAATTTCTGCCAAAATGGAAGTATTATGGATCACATTGTGTCGGTCATGATAGTTAATAAAGGACTGACTGCATCCAAGGCTTCTTAAGCCTGCTTTAGATCCTGGTGCCACCAATGTTCCGTTTGAGGACATTGCTTCCGTTGAGGCTGAAATGCACTATCTCACTGTAGAACTATAGAGTTGCATTCTCACAGAATGAAGCACATTTAACGTCTTCCGCTGCACTCTGTATGTTGGACTCTGATACTCAAGAAGGATTGTTGGTAAGGATAATCTCTGTTTTTGTATCTGCATCCCACTTTCAAAAAGGCCACAGTGCTTTGAGGGGTTCAGAGTATTTGCCATTCCGCCTCCGACTTGCCTTGCAGTCATGAATAGAGATAGCAACCTACTGCATAACTTCTGATATCTCATCCTCCTGTGTGGTCCGCTTCCACAAGGACAATTGGACCAGTGATGATCTGACATCATAAAGCAAAAGCAAGATGTTGTCTGACATGAGGGCCAATCTGTTGCCTAGCAAGCTGACATCATAAAGCTAAATGCAAGATGTTGTCTGACGTGAGGGCCACTCTGTTGTTGCCTAGCAAGCAGTAAGATACATTTATCTTGCTAATGAAATGAGTAGCAGGTTAGACCGGACGCCCAAGTGACAGCTATGATGGTAAAATGTACAAAATTAGGGCACTTTATACGACCTCTAAATTTGAACGAGCGTGAGTTTGAGCATTAGAGTCAACTTCACTATTGCTGAACTGCTAGGAATTGGCTCAAATGATGATTATGAACATGCTATTCATAGCTTTTATTATTCCCATTAACTGTAGCATAACCCTACCTCTCAACTTATCAGCTGGCTTAATTGCTACTGTTGTACCATATCCTAAAACAAATAAAGTGAGAGGGGTACGCTGCCACTTGGCTGGCAAAAACATCTCTATTTCCTAATGTACCTTCTACAGTTGTTTAGATCGTGTTGGCAAAAGAGGCATGAGATTCAGAGTAGTATGGTAGGTTAAAAACACAAATCGAGATTTGATTTTCTAATGAGCTGCTGATTTTCACAATAATACAAACTCCATAGTATTGATCTGTTTACCCTTTATAAAAAGCATGATTTTTTGTATTGCTTGTAGTAAATGTGCTAACAGTGGACTTTTCCATCTGCAGATTATACTGAATGACCAGCAGTGGCAGTGTTTCGCAACAAATTGTCTCCGCATTGCCGATACTGAAGAAAAAAAAAAGACAGTCTTCCGGCATAGGGCATCATTTGACCAATATGTATGGTAAGTAAAGCTCACAATCATTCCTTTAGGCATTAAAAAGGCGTTTTCAGCACCTGAATGTCATCACTACCTTCTAGTGGGGGCATGTGCTTGAATGTAATTTCTGCCAAAATGGAAGTATTATGGATCACATTGTGTCGGTCATGATAGTTAATAAAGGACTGACTGCATCCAAGGCTTCTTAAGCCTGCTTTAGATCCTGGTGCCACCAATGTTCCGTTTGAGGACATTGCTTCCGTTGAGGCTGAAATGCACTATCTCACTGTAGAACTATAGAGTTGCATTCTCACAGAATGAAGCACATTTAACGTCTTCCGCTGCACTCTGTATGTTGGACTCTGATACTCAAGAAGGATTGTTGGTAAGGATAATCTCTGTTTTTGTATCTGCATCCCACTTTCAAAAAGGCCACAGTGCTTTGAGTGGTTCAGAGTATTTGCCATTCTGCCTCCGACTTGCCTTGCAGTCATGAATAGAGATAGCAACCTACTGCATAACTTCTGATATCTCATCCTCCTGTGTGGTCCGCTTCCACAAGGACAATTGGACCAGTGATGATCTGACATCATAAAGCAAAAGCAAGATGTTGTCTGACATGAGGGCCAATCTGTTGCCTAGCAAGCTGACATCATAAAGCTAAATGCAAGATGTTGTCTAACGTGAGGGCCACTCTGTTGTTGCCTAGCAAGCAGTAAGATACATTTATCTTGCTAATGAAATGAGTAGCAGGGTAGACCGGACGCCCAAGTGACAGCTATGATGGTAAAATGTACAAAATTAGGGCACTTTATAAGACCTCTAAATTTGAACGAGCGTGAGTTTGAGCATTAGAGTCAACTTCACTATTGCTGAACTGCTAGGAATTGGCTCAAATGATGATTATGAACATGCTATTCATAGCTTTTATTATTCCCATTAACTGTACCATAACCCTACCTCTCAACTTATCAGCTGACTTAATTGCTACTGGTGTTACCATATCCTAAAACAAATAAAGTGAGAGGGGTACACTGCCACTTGGCTGGCAAAAAGATCTCTATCTATGTCCTAATGTACCTTCTACAGTTGTTTAGAGCGTGTTGGCAAAAGAGGCATGAGATTCAGAGTAGTATGGTAGGTTAAAAACACAAATCGAGATTTGATTTTCTAATGAGCTGCTGATTTTCACAATAATACAAACTCCATAGTATTGATCTGTTTACCCTTTATAAAAAGCATGATTTTTTTGTATTGCTTTTAGTAAATGTGCTAACAGTGGACTTTTCCATCTGCAGATTATACTGAATGACCAGCAGTGGCAGTGTTTCGCAACAAATTGTCTCTGCATTGCCGATACTGAAGAAAAAAAAAAGACAGTCTTCCGGCAAAGGGCATCATTTGACCAATATGTATGGTAAGTAAAGCTCACAATCATTCCTTTAGGCATTAAAAAGGCGTTTTCAGCACCTGAATGTCATCACTACCTTCTAGTGGGGGCATGTGCTTGAATGTAATTTCTGCCAAAATGGAAGTATTATGGATCACATTGTGTCGGTCATGATAGTTAATAAAGGACTGACTGCATCCAAGGCTTCTTAAGCCTGCTTTAGATCCTGGTGCCACCAATGTTCCGTTTGAGGACATTGCTTCCGTTGAGGCTGAAATGCACTATCTCACTGTAGAACTATAGAGTTGCATTCTCACAGAATGAAGCACATTTAACGTCTTCCGCTGCACTCTGTATGTTGGACTCTGATACTCAAGAAGGATTGTTGGTAAGGATAATCTCTGTTTTTGTATCTGCATCCCACTTTCAAAAAGGCCACAGTGCTTTGAGGGGTTCAGAGTATTTGCCATTCCGCCTCCGACTTGCCTTGCAGTCATGAATAGAGATAGCAACCTACTGCATAACTTTTGATATCTCATCCTCCTGTGTGGTCCGCTTCCACAAGGACAATTGGACCAGTGATGATCTGACATCATAAAGCTAAATGCAAGATGTTGTCTGACGTGAGGGCCACTCCGTTGTTGCCTAGCAAGCAGTAAGATACATTTATCTTGCTAATGAAATGAGTAGCAGGGTAGACCGGACGCCCAAGTGACAGCTATGATGGTAAAATGCACAAAATTAGGGCACTTTATAAGACCTCTAAATTTGAACGAGCGTGAGTTTGAGCATTAGAGTCAACTTCACTATTGCTGAACTGCTAGGAATTGGCTCAAATGATGATTATGAACATGCTATTCATAGCTTTTATTATTCCCATTAACTGTAGCATAACCCTACCTCTCAACTTATCAGCTGGCTTAATTGCTACTGGTGTACCATATCCTAAAACAAATAAAGTGAGAGGGGTACACTGCCACTTGGCTGGCAAAAAGATCTCTATCTATGTCCTAATGTACCTTCTACAGTTGTTTAGATCGTGTTGGCAAAAGAGGCATGAGATTCAGAGTAGTATGGTAGGTTAAAAACACAAATCGAGATTTGATTTTCTAATGAGCTGCTGATTTTCACAATAATACAAACTCCATAGTATTGATCTGTTTACCCTTTATAAAAAGCATGATTTTTTGTATTGCTTGTAGTAAATGTGCTAACAGTGGACTTTTCCATCTGCAGATTATACTGAATGACCAGCAGTGGCAGTGTTTCGCAACAAATTGTCTCTGCATTGCCGATACTGAAGAAAAAAAAAAAGACAGTCTTCCGGCATAGGGCATCATTTGACCAATATGTATGGTAAGTAAAGCTCACAATCATTCCTTTAGGCATTAAAAAGGCGTTTTCAGCACCTGAATGTCATCACTACCTTCTAGTGGGGGCCTGTGCTTGAATGTAATTTCTGCCAAAATGGAAGTATTATGGATCACATTGTGTCGGTCATGATAGTTAATAAAAGACTGACTGCATCCAAGGCTTCTTAAACCTGCTTTAGATCCTGGTGCCAACAATGTTCCGTTTGAGGACATTGCTTCCTTTGAGGCTGAAATGCGCTATCTCACTGTAGAACTATAGAGTTGCGTTCTCACGGAATGAAGCACATTTAACGTCTTCCGCTGCACTCTGTATGTTGGACTCTGATACTCAAGAAGGATTGTTGGTAAGGATAATCTCTGTTTTTGTATCTGCATCCCACTTTCAAAAAGGCCACAGTGCTTTGAGTGGTTCAGAGTATTTGCCATTCCGCCTCCGACTTGCCTTGCAGTCATGAATAGAGATAGCAACCTACTGCATAACTTCTGATATCTCATCCTCCTGTGTGGTCCGCTTCCACAAGGACAATTGGACCAGTGATGATCTGACATCATAAAGCTAAATGCAAGATGTTGTCTGACGTGAGGGCCACTCTGTTGTTGCCTAGCAAGCAGTAAGATACATTTATCTTGCTAATGAAATGAGTAGCAGGGTAGACCGGACGCCCAAGTGACAGCTATGATGGTAAAATGCACAAAATTAGGGCACTTTATAAGACCTCTAAATTTGAACGAGCGTGAGTTTGAGCACTAGAGTCAACTTCACTATTGCTGAACTGCTAGGAATTGGCTCAAATGATGATTATGAACATGCTATTCATAGCTTTTATTATTCCCATTAACTGTAGCATAACCCTACCTCTCAACTTATCAGCTGGCTTAATTGCTACTGGTGTACCATATCCTAAAACAAATAAAGTGAGAGGGGTACACTGCCACTTGGCTGGCAAAAAGATCTCTATCTATGTCCTAATGTACCTTCTACAGTTGTTTAGATCGTGTTGGCAAAAGAGGCATGAGATTCAGAGTAGTATGGTAGGTTAAAAACACAAATCGAGATTTGATTTTCTAATGAGCTGCTGATTTTCACAATAATACAAACTCCATAGTATTGATCTGTTTACCCTTTATAAAAAGCATGATTTTTTGTATTGCTTGTAGTAAATGTGCTAACAGTGGACTTTTCCATCTGCAGATTATACTGAATGACCAGCAGTGGCAGTGTTTCGCAACAAATTGTCTCTGCATTGCCGATACTGAAGAAAAAAAAAAGACAGTCTTCCGGCATAGGGCATCATTTGACCAATATGTATGGTAAGTAAAGCTCACAATCATTCCTTTAGGCATTAAAAAGGCGTTTTCAGCACCTGAATGTCATCACTACCTTCTAGTGGGGACCTGTGCTTGAATGTAATTTCTGCCAAAATGGAAGTATTATGGATCACATTGTGTCGGTCATGATAGTTAATAAAAGACTGACTGCATCCAAGGCTTCTTAAACCTGCTTTAGATCCTGGTGCCAACAATGTTCCGTTTGAGGACATTGCTTCCTTTGAGGCTGAAATGCGCTATCTCACTGTAGAACTATAGAGTTGCGTTCTCACGGAATGAAGCACATTTAACGTCTTCCGCTGCACTCTGTATGTTGGACTCTGATACTCAAGAAGGATTGTTGGTAAGGATAATCTCTGTTTTTGTATCTGCATCCCACTTTCAAAAAGGCCACAGTGCTTTGAGTGGTTCAGAGTATTTGCCATTCCGCCTCCGACTTGCCTTGCAGTCATGAATAGAGATAGCAACCTACTGCATAACTTCTGATATCTCATCCTCCTGTGTGGTCCGCTTCCACAAGGACAATTGGACCAGTGATGATCTGACATCATAAAGCAAAAGCAAGATGTTGTCTGACATGAGGGCCAATCTGTTGCCTAGCAAGCTGACATCATAAAGCTAAATGCAAGATGTTGTCTGACGTGAGGGCCACTCTGTTGTTGCCTAGCAAGCAGTAAGATACATTTATCTTGCTAATGAAATGAGTAGCAGGTTAGACCGGACGCCCAAGTGACAGCTATGATGGTAAAATGTACAAAATTAGGGCACTTTATACGACCTCTAAATTTGAACGAGCGTGAGTTTGAGCATTAGAGTCAACTTCACTATTGCTGAACTGCTAGGAATTGGCTCAAATGATGATTATGAACATGCTATTCATAGCTTTTATTATTCCCATTAACTGTAGCATAACCCTACCTCTCAACTTATCAGCTGGCTTAATTGCTACTGGTGTACCATATCCTAAAACAAATAAAGTGAGAGGGGTACACTGCCACTTGGCTGGCAAAAAGATCTCTATCTATGTCCTAATGTACCTTCTACAGTTGTTTAGATCGTGTTGGCAAAAGAGGCATGAGATTCAGAGTAGTATGGTAGGTTAAAAACACAAATCGAGATTTGATTTTCTAATGAGCTGCTGATTTTCACAATAATACAAACTCCATAGTATTGATCTGTTTACCCTTTATAAAAAGCATGATTTTTTGTATTGCTTGTAGTAAATGTGCTAACAGTGGACTTTTCCATCTGCAGATTATACTGAATGACCAGCAGTGGCAGTGTTTCGCAACAAATTGTCTCTGCATTGCCGATACTGAAGAAAAAAAAAAAGACAGTCTTCCGGCATAGGGCATCATTTGACCAATATGTATGGTAAGTAAAGCTCACAATCATTCCTTTAGGCATTAAAAAGGCGTTTTCAGCACCTGAATGTCATCACTACCTTCTAGTGGGGGCCTGTGCTTGAATGTAATTTCTGCCAAAATGGAAGTATTATGGATCACATTGTGTCGGTCATGATAGTTAATAAAAGACTGACTGCATCCAAGGCTTCTTAAACCTGCTTTAGATCCTGGTGCCAACAATGTTCCGTTTGAGGACATTGCTTCCTTTGAGGCTGAAATGCGCTATCTCACTGTAGAACTATAGAGTTGCGTTCTCACGGAATGAAGCACATTTAACGTCTTCCGCTGCACTCTGTATGTTGGACTCTGATACTCAAGAAGGATTGTTGGTAAGGATAATCTCTGTTTTTGTATCTGCATCCCACTTTCAAAAAGGCCACAGTGCTTTGAGTGGTTCAGAGTATTTGCCATTCCGCCTCCGACTTGCCTTGCAGTCATGAATAGAGATAGCAACCTACTGCATAACTTCTGATATCTCATCCTCCTGTGTGGTCCGCTTCCACAAGGACAATTGGACCAGTGATGATCTGACATCATAAAGCTAAATGCAAGATGTTGTCTGACGTGAGGGCCACTCTGTTGTTGCCTAGCAAGCAGTAAGATACATTTATCTTGCTAATGAAATGAGTAGCAGGGTAGACCGGACGCCCAAGTGACAGCTATGATGGTAAAATGCACAAAATTAGGGCACTTTATAAGACCTCTAAATTTGAACGAGCGTGAGTTTGAGCACTAGAGTCAACTTCACTATTGCTGAACTGCTAGGAATTGGCTCAAATGATGATTATGAACATGCTATTCATAGCTTTTATTATTCCCATTAACTGTAGCATAACCCTACCTCTCAACTTATCAGCTGGCTTAATTGCTACTGGTGTACCATATCCTAAAACAAATAAAGTGAGAAAGGGTACACTGCCACTTGGCTGGCAAAAAGATCTCTATCTATGTCCTAATGTACCTTCTACAGTTGTTTAGATCGTGTTGGCAAAAGAGGCATGAGATTCAGAGTAGTATGGTAGGTTAAAAACACAAATCGAGATTTGATTTTCTAATGAGCTGCTGATTTTCACAATAATACAAACTCCATAGTATTGATCTGTTTACCCTTTATAAAAAGCATGATTTTTTGTATTGCTTGTAGTAAATGTGCTAACAGTGGACTTTTCCATCTGCAGATTATACTGAATGACCAGCAGTGGCAGTGTTTCGCAACAAATTGTCTCTGCATTGCCGATACTGAAGAAAAAAAAAAGACAGTCTTCCGGCATAGGGCATCATTTGACCAATATGTATGGTAAGTAAAGCTCACAATCATTCCTTTAGGCATTAAAAAGGCGTTTTCAGCACCTGAATGTCATCACTACCTTCTAGTGGGGACCTGTGCTTGAATGTAATTTCTGCCAAAATGGAAGTATTATGGATCACATTGTGTCGGTCATGATAGTTAATAAAAGACTGACTGCATCCAAGGCTTCTTACACCTGCTTTAGATCCTGGTGCCAACAATGTTCCGTTTGAGGACATTGCTTCCTTTGAGGCTGAAATGCGCTATCTCACTGTAGAACTATAGAGTTGCGTTCTCACGGAATGAAGCACATTTAACGTCTTCCGCTGCACTCTGTATGTTGGACTCTGATACTCAAGAAGGATTGTTGGTAAGGATAATCTCTGTTTTTGTATCTGCATCCCACTTTCAAAAAGGCCACTGTGCTTTGAGTGGTTCAGAGTATTTGCCATTCCGCCTCCGACTTGCCTTGCAGTCATGAATAGAGATAGCAACCTACTGCATAACTTCTGATATCTCATCCTCCTGTGTGGTCCGCTTCCACAAGGACAATTGGACCAGTGATGATCTGACATCATAAAGCAAAAGCAAGATGTTGTCTGACATGAGGGCCAATCTGTTGCCTAGCAAGCTGACATCATAAAGCTAAATGCAAGATGTTGTCTGACGTGAGGGCCACTCTGTTGTTGCCTAGCAAGCAGTAAGATACATTTATCTTGCTAATGAAATGAGTAGCAGGTTAGACCGGACGCCCAAGTGACAGCTATGATGGTAAAATGTACAAAATTAGGGCACTTTATACGACCTCTAAATTTGAACGAGCGTGAGTTTGAGCATTAGAGTCAACTTCACTATTGCTGAACTGCTAGGAATTGGCTCAAATGATGATTATGAACATGCTATTCATAGCTTTTATTATTCCCATTAACTGTAGCATAACCCTACCTCTCAACTTATCAGCTGGCTTAATTGCTACTGGTGTACCATATCCTAAAACAAATAAAGTGAGAGGGGTACACTGCCACTTGGCTGGCAAAAAGATCTCTATCTATGTCCTAATGTACCTTCTACAGTTGTTTAGATCGTGTTGGCAAAAGAGGCATGAGATTCAGAGTAGTATGGTAGGTTAAAAACACAAATCGAGATTTGATTTTCTAATGAGCTGCTGATTTTCACAATAATACAAACTCCATAGTATTGATCTGTTTACCCTTTATAAAAAGCATGATTTTTTGTATTGCTTGTAGTAAATGTGCTAACAGTGGACTTTTCCATCTGCAGATTATACTGAATGACCAGCAGTGGCAGTGTTTCGCAACAAATTGTCTCCGCATTGCCGATACTGAAGAAAAAAAAAAGACAGTCTTCCGGCATAGGGCATCATTTGACCAATATGTATGGTAAGTAAAGCTCACAATCATTCCTTTAGGCATTAAAAAGGCGTTTTCAGCACCTGAATGTCATCACTACCTTCTAGTGGGGGCATGTGCTTGAATGTAATTTCTGCCAAAATGGAAGTATTATGGATCACATTGTGTCGGTCATGATAGTTAATAAAGGACTGACTGCATCCAAGGCTTCTTAAGCCTGCTTTAGATCCTGGTGCCACCAATGTTCCGTTTGAGGACATTGCTTCCGTTGAGGCTGAAATGCACTATCTCACTGTAGAACTATAGAGTTGCATTCTCACAGAATGAAGCACATTTAACGTCTTCCGCTGCACTCTGTATGTTGGACTCTGATACTCAAGAAGGATTGTTGGTAAGGATAATCTCTGTTTTTGTATCTGCATCCCACTTTCAAAAAGGCCACAGTGCTTTGAGGGGTTCAGAGTATTTGCCATTCCGCCTCCGACTTGCCTTGCAGTCATGAATAGAGATAGCAACCTACTGCATAACTTCTGATATCTCATCCTCCTGTGTGGTCCGCTTCCACAAGGACAATTGGACCAGTGATGATCTGACATCATAAAGCAAAAGCAAGATGTTGTCTGACATGAGGGCCAATCTGTTGCCTAGCAAGCTGACATCATAAAGCTAAATGCAAGATGTTGTCTGACGTGAGGGCCACTCTGTTGTTGCCTAGCAAGCAGTAAGATACATTTATCTTGCTAATGAAATGAGTAGCAGGGTAGACCGGACGCCCAAGTGACAGCTATGATGGTAAAATGTACAAAATTAGGGCACTTTATGAGACCTCTAAATTTGAACGAGCGTGAGTTTGAGCACTAGAGTCAACTTCACTATTGCTGAACTGCTAGGAATTGGCTCAAATGATGATTATGAACATGCTATTCATAGCTTTTATTATTCCCATTAACTGTAGCATAACCCTACCTCTCAACCTATCAGCTGCTTAATTGCTACTGGTGTACCATATCCTAAAACAAATAAAGTGAGAGGGGTACGCTGCCACTTGGCTGGCAAAAAGATCTCTATCTATGTCCTAATGTACCTTCTACAGTTGTTTAGATCGTGTTGGCAAAAGAGGCATGAGATTCAGAGTAGTATAGTAGGTTAAAAACACAAATCGAGATTTGATTTTCTAATGAGCTGCTGATTTTCACAATAATACAAACTCCATAGTATTGATCTGTTTACCCTTTATAAAAAGCATGATTTTTTGTATTGCTTGTAGTAAATGTGCTAACAGTGGACTTTTCCATCTGCAGATTATACTGAATGACCAGCAGTGGCAGTGTTTCGCAACAAATTGTCTCTGCATTGCCGATACTGAAGAAAAAAAAAAAGACAGTCTTCCGGCATAGGGCATCATTTGACCAATATGTATGGTAAGTAAAGCTCACAATCATTCCTTTAGGCATTAAAAAGGCGTTTTCAGCACCTGAATGTCATCACTACCTTCTAGTGGGGGCCTGTGCTTGAATGTAATTTCTACCAAAATGGAAGTATTATGGATCACATTGTGTCGGTCATGATAGTTAATAAAAGACTGACTGCATCCAAGGCTTCTTAAACCTGCTTTAGATCCTGGTGCCAACAATGTTCCGTTTGAGGACATTGCTTCCTTTGAGGCTGAAATGCGCTATCTCACTGTAGAACTATAGAGTTGCGTTCTCACGGAATGAAGCACATTTAACGTCTTCCGCTGCACTCTGTATGTTGGACTCTGATACTCAAGAAGGATTGTTGGTAAGGATAATCTCTGTTTTTGTATCTGCATCCCACTTTCAAAAAGGCCACAGTGCTTTGAGTGGTTCAGAGTATTTGCCATTCCGCCTCCGACTTGCCTTGCAGTCATGAATAGAGATAGCAACCTACTGCATAACTTCTGATATCTCATCCTCCTGTGTGGTCCGCTTCCACAAGGACAATTGGACCAGTGATGATCTGACATCATAAAGCTAAATGCAAGATGTTGTCTGACGTGAGGGCCACTCTGTTGTTGCCTAGCAAGCAGTAAGATACATTTATCTTGCTAATGAAATGAGTAGCAGGGTAGACCGGACGCCCAAGTGACAGCTATGATGGTAAAATGCACAAAATTAGGGCACTTTATAAGACCTCTAAATTTGAACGAGCGTGAGTTTGAGCACTAGAGTCAACTTCACTATTGCTGAACTGCTAGGAATTGGCTCAAATGATGATTATGAACATGCTATTCATAGCTTTTATTATTCCCATTAACTGTAGCATAACCCTACCTCTCAACTTATCAGCTGGCTTAATTGCTACTGGTGTACCATATCCTAAAACAAATAAAGTGAGAGGGGTACACTGCCACTTGGCTGGCAAAAAGATCTCTATCTATGTCCTAATGTACCTTCTACAGTTGTTTAGATCGTGTTGGCAAAAGAGGCATGAGATTCAGAGTAGTATGGTAGGTTAAAAACACAAATCGAGATTTGATTTTCTAATGAGCTGCTGATTTTCACAATAATACAAACTCCATAGTATTGATCTGTTTACCCTTTATAAAAAGCATGATTTTTTGTATTGCTTGTAGTAAATGTGCTAACAGTGGACTTTTCCATCTGCAGATTATACTGAATGACCAGCAGTGGCAGTGTTTCGCAACAAATTGTCTCTGCATTGCCGATACTGAAGAAAAAAAAAAGACAGTCTTCCGGCATAGGGCATCATTTGACCAATATGTATGGTAAGTAAAGCTCACAATCATTCCTTTAGGCATTAAAAAGGCGTTTTCAGCACCTGAATGTCATCACTACCTTCTAGTGGGGGCCTGTGCTTGAATGTAATTTCTGCCAAAATGGAAGTATTATGGATCACATTGTGTCGGTCATGATAGTTAATAAAAGACTGACTGCATCCAAGGCTTCTTAAACCTGCTTTAGATCCTGGTGCCAACAATGTTCCGTTTGAGGACATTGCTTCCTTTGAGGCTGAAATGCGCTATCTCACTGTAGAACTATAGAGTTGCGTTCTCACGGAATGAAGCACATTTAACGTCTTCCGCTGCACTCTGTATGTTGGACTCTGATACTCAAGAAGGATTGTTGGTAAGGATAATCTCTGTTTTTGTATCTGCATCCCACTTTCAAAAAGGCCACAGTGCTTTGAGGGGTTCAGAGTATTTGCCATTCCGCCTCCGACTTGCCTTGCAGTCATGAATAGAGATAGCAACCTACTGCATAACTTCTGATATCTCATCCTCCTGTGTGGTCCGCTTCCACAAGGACAATTGGACCAGTGATGATCTGACATCATAAAGCAAAAGCAAGATGTTGTCTGACATGAGGGCCAATCTGTTGCCTAGCAAGCTGACATCATAAAGCTAAATGCAAGATGTTGTCTGACGTGAGGGCCACTCTGTTGTTGCCTAGCAAGCAGTAAGATACATTTATCTTGCTAATGAAATGAGTAGCAGGTTAGACCGGACGCCCAAGTGACAGCTATGATGGTAAAATGTACAAAATTAGGGCACTTTATACGACCTCTAAATTTGAACGAGCGTGAGTTTGAGCATTAGAGTCAACTTCACTATTGCTGAACTGCTAGGAATTGGCTCAAATGATGATTATGAACATGCTATTCATAGCTTTTATTATTCCCATTAACTGTAGCATAACCCTACCTCTCAACTTATCAGCTGGCTTAATTGCTACTGGTGTACCATATCCTAAAACAAATAAAGTGAGAGGGGTACACTGCCACTTGGCTGGCAAAAAGATCTCTATCTATGTCCTAATGTACCTTCTACAGTTGTTTAGATCGTGTTGGCAAAAGAGGCATGAGATTCAGAGTAGTATGGTAGGTTAAAAACACAAATCGAGATTTGATTTTCTAATGAGCTGCTGATTTTCACAATAATACAAACTCCATAGTATTGATCTGTTTACCCTTTATAAAAAGCATGATTTTTTGTATTGCTTGTAGTAAATGTGCTAACAGTGGACTTTTCCATCTGCAGATTATACTGAATGACCAGCAGTGGCAGTGTTTCGCAACAAATTGTCTCTGCATTGCCGATACTGAAGAAAAAAAAAAGACAGTCTTCCGGCATAGGGCATCATTTGACCAATATGTATGGTAAGTAAAGCTCACAATCATTCCTTTAGGCATTAAAAAGGCGTTTTCAGCACCTGAATGTCATCACTACCTTCTAGTGGGGGCATGTGCTTGAATGTAATTTCTGCCAAAATGGAAGTATTATGGATCACATTGTGTCGGTCATGATAGTTAATAAAGGACTGACTGCATCCAAGGCTTCTTAAGCCTGCTTTAGATCCTGGTGCCACCAATGTTCCGTTTGAGGACATTGCTTCCGTTGAGGCTGAAATGCACTATCTCACTGTAGAACTATAGAGTTGCATTCTCACAGAATGAAGCACATTTAACGTCTTCCGCTGCACTCTGTATGTTGGACTCTGATACTCAAGAAGGATTGTTGGTAAGGATAATCTCTGTTTTTGTATCTGCATCCCACTTTCAAAAAGGCCACAGTGCTTTGAGGGGTTCAGAGTATTTGCCATTCCGCCTCCGACTTGCCTTGCAGTCATGAATAGAGATAGCAACCTACTGCATAACTTCTGATATCTCATCCTCCTGTGTGGTCCGCTTCCACAAGGACAATTGGACCAGTGATGATCTGACATCATAAAGCAAAAGCAAGATGTTGTCTGACATGAGGGCCAATCTGTTGCCTAGCAAGCTGACATCATAAAGCTAAATGCAAGATGTTGTCTGACGTGAGGGCCACTCTGTTGTTGCCTAGCAAGCAGTAAGATACATTTATCTTGCTAATGAAATGAGTAGCAGGTTAGACCGGACGCCCAAGTGACAGCTATGATGGTAAAATGTACAAAATTAGGGCACTTTATACGACCTCTAAATTTGAACGAGCGTGAGTTTGAGCATTAGAGTCAACTTCACTATTGCTGAACTGCTAGGAATTGGCTCAAATGATGATTATGAACATGCTATTCATAGCTTTTATTATTCCCATTAACTGTAGCATAACCCTACCTCTCAACTTATCAGCTGGCTTAATTGCTACTGGTGTACCATATCCTAAAACAAATAAAGTGAGAGAGGGGTACACTGCCACTTGGCTGGCAAAAAGATCTCTATCTATGTCCTAATGTACCTTCTACAGTTGTTTAGATCGTGTTGGCAAAAGAGGCATGAGATTCAGAGTAGTATGGTAGGTTAAAAACACAAATCGAGATTTGATTTTCTAATGAGCTGCTGATTTTCACAATAATACAAACTCCATAGTATTGATCTGTTTACCCTTTATAAAAAGCATGATTTTTTGTATTGCTTGTAGTAAATGTGCTAACAGTGGACTTTTCCATCTGCAGATTATACTGAATGACCAGCAGTGGCAGTGTTTCGCAACAAATTGTCTCTGCATTGCCGATACTGAAGAAAAAAAAAAAGACAGTCTTCCGGCATAGGGCATCATTTGACCAATATGTATGGTAAGTAAAGCTCACAATCATTCCTTTAGGCATTAAAAAGGCGTTTTCAGCACCTGAATGTCATCACTACCTTCTAGTGGGGGCCTGTGCTTGAATGTAATTTCTACCAAAATGGAAGTATTATGGATCACATTGTGTCGGTCATGATAGTTAATAAAAGACTGACTGCATCCAAGGCTTCTTAAACCTGCTTTAGATCCTGGTGCCAACAATGTTCCGTTTGAGGACATTGCTTCCTTTGAGGCTGAAATGCGCTATCTCACTGTAGAACTATAGAGTTGCGTTCTCACGGAATGAAGCACATTTAACGTCTTCCGCTGCACTCTGTATGTTGGACTCTGATACTCAAGAAGGATTGTTGGTAAGGATAATCTCTGTTTTTGTATCTGCATCCCACTTTCAAAAAGGCCACAGTGCTTTGAGTGGTTCAGAGTATTTGCCATTCCGCCTCCGACTTGCCTTGCAGTCATGAATAGAGATAGCAACCTACTGCATAACTTCTGATATCTCATCCTCCTGTGTGGTCCGCTTCCACAAGGACAATTGGACCAGTGATGATCTGACATCATAAAGCTAAATGCAAGATGTTGTCTGACGTGAGGGCCACTCTGTTGTTGCCTAGCAAGCAGTAAGATACATTTATCTTGCTAATGAAATGAGTAGCAGGGTAGACCGGACGCCCAAGTGACAGCTATGATGGTAAAATGCACAAAATTAGGGCACTTTATAAGACCTCTAAATTTGAACGAGCGTGAGTTTGAGCACTAGAGTCAACTTCACTATTGCTGAACTGCTAGGAATTGGCTCAAATGATGATTATGAACATGCTATTCATAGCTTTTATTATTCCCATTAACTGTAGCATAACCCTACCTCTCAACTTATCAGCTGGCTTAATTGCTACTGGTGTACCATATCCTAAAACAAATAAAGTGAGAGGGGTACACTGCCACTTGGCTGGCAAAAAGATCTCTATCTATGTCCTAATGTACCTTCTACAGTTGTTTAGATCGTGTTGGCAAAAGAGGCATGAGATTCAGAGTAGTATGGTAGGTTAAAAACACAAATCGAGATTTGATTTTCTAATGAGCTGCTGATTTTCACAATAATACAAACTCCATAGTATTGATCTGTTTACCCTTTATAAAAAGCATGATTTTTTGTATTGCTTGTAGTAAATGTGCTAACAGTGGACTTTTCCATCTGCAGATTATACTGAATGACCAGCAGTGGCAGTGTTTCGCAACAAATTGTCTCTGCATTGCCGATACTGAAGAAAAAAAAAAGACAGTCTTCCGGCATAGGGCATCATTTGACCAATATGTATGGTAAGTAAAGCTCACAATCATTCCTTTAGGCATTAAAAAGGCGTTTTCAGCACCTGAATGTCATCACTACCTTCTAGTGGGGGCCTGTGCTTGAATGTAATTTCTGCCAAAATGGAAGTATTATGGATCACATTGTGTCGGTCATGATAGTTAATAAAAGACTGACTGCATCCAAGGCTTCTTAAACCTGCTTTAGATCCTGGTGCCAACAATGTTCCGTTTGAGGACATTGCTTCCTTTGAGGCTGAAATGCGCTATCTCACTGTAGAACTATAGAGTTGCGTTCTCACGGAATGAAGCACATTTAACGTCTTCCGCTGCACTCTGTATGTTGGACTCTGATACTCAAGAAGGATTGTTGGTAAGGATAATCTCTGTTTTTGTATCTGCATCCCACTTTCAAAAAGGCCACAGTGCTTTGAGTGGTTCAGAGTATTTGCCATTCCGCCTCCGACTTGCCTTGCAGTCATGAATAGAGATAGCAACCTACTGCATAACTTCTGATATCTCATCCTCCTGTGTGGTCCGCTTCCACAAGGACAATTGGACCAGTGATGATCTGACATCATAAAGCAAAAGCAAGATGTTGTCTGACATGAGGGCCAATCTGTTGCATAGCAAGCTGACATCATAAAGCTAAATGCAAGATGTTGTCTGACGTGAGGGCCACTCTGTTGTTGCCTAGCAAGCAGTAAGATACATTTATCTTGCTAATGAAATGAGTAGCAGGTTAGACCGGATGCCCAAGTGACAGCTATGATGGTAAAATGTACAAAATTAGGGCACTTTATACGACCTCTAAATTTGAACGAGCGTGAGTTTGAGCATTAGAGTCAACTTCACTATTGCTGAACTGCTAGGAATTGGCTCAAATGATGATTATGAACATGCTATTCATAGCTTTTATTATTCCCATTAACTGTAGCATAACCCTACCTCTCAACTTATCAGCTGGCTTAATTGCTACTGGTGTACCATATCCTAAAACAAATAAAGTGAGAGGGGTACACTGCCACTTGGCTGGCAAAAAGATCTCTATCTATGTCCTAATGTACCTTCTACAGTTGTTTAGATCGTGTTGGCAAAAGAGGCATGAGATTCAGAGTAGTATGGTAGGTTAAAAACACAAATCGAGATTTGATTTTCTAATGAGCTGCTGATTTTCACAATAATACAAACTCCATAGTATTGATCTGTTTACCCTTTATAAAAAGCATGATTTTTTGTATTGCTTGTAGTAAATGTGCTAACAGTGGACTTTTCCATCTGCAGATTATACTGAATGACCAGCAGTGGCAGTGTTTCGCAACAAATTGTCTCCGCATTGCCGATACTGAAGAAAAAAAAAAGACAGTCTTCCGGCATAGGGCATCATTTGACCAATATGTATGGTAAGTAAAGCTCACAATCATTCCTTTAGGCATTAAAAAGGCGTTTTCAGCACCTGAATGTCATCACTACCTTCTAGTGGGGGCATGTGCTTGAATGTAATTTCTGCCAAAATGGAAGTATTATGGATCACATTGTGTCGGTCATGATAGTTAATAAAGGACTGACTGCATCCAAGGCTTCTTAAGCCTGCTTTAGATCCTGGTGCCACCAATGTTCCGTTTGAGGACATTGCTTCCGTTGAGGCTGAAATGCACTATCTCACTGTAGAACTATAGAGTTGCATTCTCACAGAATGAAGCACATTTAACGTCTTCCGCTGCACTCTGTATGTTGGACTCTGATACTCAAGAAGGATTGTTGGTAAGGATAATCTCTGTTTTTGTATCTGCATCCCACTTTCAAAAAGGCCACAGTGCTTTGAGGGGTTCAGAGTATTTGCCATTCCGCCTCCGACTTGCCTTGCAGTCATGAATAGAGATAGCAACCTACTGCATAACTTCTGATATCTCATCCTCCTGTGTGGTCCGCTTCCACAAGGACAATTGGACCAGTGATGATCTGACATCATAAAGCAAAAGCAAGATGTTGTCTGACATGAGGGCCAATCTGTTGCCTAGCAAGCTGACATCATAAAGCTAAATGCAAGATGTTGTCTGACGTGAGGGCCACTCTGTTGTTGCCTAGCAAGCAGTAAGATACATTTATCTTGCTAATGAAATGAGTAGCAGGTTAGACCGGACGCCCAAGTGACAGCTATGATGGTAAAATGTACAAAATTAGGGCACTTTATACGACCTCTAAATTTGAACGAGCGTGAGTTTGAGCATTAGAGTCAACTTCACTATTGCTGAACTGCTAGGAATTGGCTCAAATGATGATTATGAACATGCTATTCATAGCTTTTATTATTCCCATTAACTGTAGCATAACCCTACCTCTCAACTTATCAGCTGGCTTAATTGCTACTGGTGTACCATATCCTAAAACAAATAAAGTGAGAGGGGTACACTGCCACTTGGCTGGCAAAAAGATCTCTATCTATGTCCTAATGTACCTTCTACAGTTGTTTAGATCGTGTTGGCAAAAGAGGCATGAGATTCAGAGTAGTATGGTAGGTTAAAAACACAAATCGAGATTTGATTTTCTAATGAGCTGCTGATTTTCACAATAATACAAACTCCATAGTATTGATCTGTTTACCCTTTATAAAAAGCATGATTTTTTGTATTGCTTGTAGTAAATGTGCTAACAGTGGACTTTTCCATCTGCAGATTATACTGAATGACCAGCAGTGGCAGTGTTTCGCAACAAATTGTCTCTGCATTGCCGATACTGAAGAAAAAAAAAAGACAGTCTTCCGGCATAGGGCATCATTTGACCAATATGTATGGTAAGTAAAGCTCACAATCATTCCTTTAGGCATTAAAAAGGCGTTTTCAGCACCTGAATGTCATCACTACCTTCTAGTGGGGGCATGTGCTTGAATGTAATTTCTGCCAAAATGGAAGTATTATGGATCACATTGTGTCGGTCATGATAGTTAATAAAGGACTGACTGCATCCAAGGCTTCTTAAGCCTGCTTTAGATCCTGGTGCCACCAATGTTCCGTTTGAGGACATTGCTTCCGTTGAGGCTGAAATGCACTATCTCACTGTAGAACTATAGAGTTGCATTCTCACAGAATGAAGCACATTTAACGTCTTCCGCTGCACTCTGTATGTTGGACTCTGATACTCAAGAAGGATTGTTGGTAAGGATAATCTCTGTTTTTGTATCTGCATCCCACTTTCAAAAAGGCCACAGTGCTTTGAGGGGTTCAGAGTATTTGCCATTCCGCCTCCGACTTGCCTTGCAGTCATGAATAGAGATAGCAACCTACTGCATAACTTCTGATATCTCATCCTCCTGTGTGGTCCGCTTCCACAAGGACAATTGGACCAGTGATGATCTGACATCATAAAGCAAAAGCAAGATGTTGTCTGACATGAGGGCCAATCTGTTGCCTAGCAAGCTGACATCATAAAGCTAAATGCAAGATGTTGTCTGACGTGAGGGCCACTCTGTTGTTGCCTAGCAAGCAGTAAGATACATTTATCTTGCTAATGAAATGAGTAGCAGGTTAGACCGGACGCCCAAGTGACAGCTATGATGGTAAAATGTACAAAATTAGGGCACTTTATACGACCTCTAAATTTGAACGAGCGTGAGTTTGAGCATTAGAGTCAACTTCACTATTGCTGAACTGCTAGGAATTGGCTCAAATGATGATTATGAACATGCTATTCATAGCTTTTATTATTCCCATTAACTGTAGCATAACCCTACCTCTCAACTTATCAGCTGGCTTAATTGCTACTGGTGTACCATATCCTAAAACAAATAAAGTGAGAGAGGGGTACACTGCCACTTGGCTGGCAAAAAGATCTCTATCTATGTCCTAATGTACCTTCTACAGTTGTTTAGATCGTGTTGGCAAAAGAGGCATGAGATTCAGAGTAGTATGGTAGGTTAAAAACACAAATCGAGATTTGATTTTCTAATGAGCTGCTGATTTTCACAATAATACAAACTCCATAGTATTGATCTGTTTACCCTTTATAAAAAGCATGATTTTTTGTATTGCTTGTAGTAAATGTGCTAACAGTGGACTTTTCCATCTGCAGATTATACTGAATGACCAGCAGTGGCAGTGTTTCGCAACAAATTGTCTCTGCATTGCCGATACTGAAGAAAAAAAAAAAGACAGTCTTCCGGCATAGGGCATCATTTGACCAATATGTATGGTAAGTAAAGCTCACAATCATTCCTTTAGGCATTAAAAAGGCGTTTTCAGCACCTGAATGTCATCACTACCTTCTAGTGGGGGCCTGTGCTTGAATGTAATTTCTGCCAAAATGGAAGTATTATGGATCACATTGTGTCGGTCATGATAGTTAATAAAAGACTGACTGCATCCAAGGCTTCTTAAACCTGCTTTAGATCCTGGTGCCAACAATGTTCCGTTTGAGGACATTGCTTCCTTTGAGGCTGAAATGCGCTATCTCACTGTAGAACTATAGAGTTGCGTTCTCACGGAATGAAGCACATTTAACGTCTTCCGCTGCACTCTGTATGTTGGACTCTGATACTCAAGAAGGATTGTTGGTAAGGATAATCTCTGTTTTTGTATCTGCATCCCACTTTCAAAAAGGCCACAGTGCTTTGAGTGGTTCAGAGTATTTGCCATTCCGCCTCCGACTTGCCTTGCAGTCATGAATAGAGATAGCAACCTACTGCATAACTTCTGATATCTCATCCTCCTGTGTGGTCCGCTTCCACAAGGACAATTGGACCAGTGATGATCTGACATCATAAAGCAAAAGCAAGATGTTGTCTGACATGAGGGCCAATCTGTTGCCTAGCAAGCTGACATCATAAAGCTAAATGCAAGATGTTGTCTGACGTGAGGGCCACTCTGTTGTTGCCTAGCAAGCAGTAAGATACATTTATCTTGCTAATGAAATGAGTAGCAGGTTAGACCGGACGCCCAAGTGACAGCTATGATGGTAAAATGTACAAAATTAGGGCACTTTATACGACCTCTAAATTTGAACGAGCGTGAGTTTGAGCATTAGAGTCAACTTCACTATTGCTGAACTGCTAGGAATTGGCTCAAATGATGATTATGAACATGCTATTCATAGCTTTTATTATTCCCATTAACTGTAGCATAACCCTACCTCTCAACTTACCAGCTGGCTTAATTGCTACTGGTGTACCATATCCTAAAACAAATAAAGTGAGAGGGGTACACTGCCACTTGGCTGGCAAAAAGATCTCTATCTATGTCCTAATGTACCTTCTACAGTTGTTTAGATCGTGTTGGCAAAAGAGGCATGAGATTCAGAGTAGTATGGTAGGTTAAAAACACAAATCGAGATTTGATTTTCTAATGAGCTGCTGATTTTCACAATAATACAAACTCCATAGTATTGATCTGTTTACCCTTTATAAAAAGCATGATTTTTTGTATTTCTTGTAGTAAATGTGCTAACAGTGGACTTTTCCATCTGCAGATTATACTGAATGACCAGCAGTGGCAGTGTTTCGCAACAAATTGTCTCTGCATTGCCGATACTGAAGAAAAAAAAAAAGACAGTCTTCCGGCATAGGGCATCATTTGACCAATATGTATGGTAAGTAAAGCTCACAATCATTCCTTTAGGCATTAAAAAGGCGTTTTCAGCACCTGAATGTCATCACTACCTTCTAGTGGGGGCCTGTGCTTGAATGTAATTTCTGCCAAAATGGAAGTATTATGGATCACATTGTGTCGGTCATGATAGTTAATAAAAGACTGACTGCATCCAAGGCTTCTTAAACCTGCTTTAGATCCTGGTGCCAACAATGTTCCGTTTGAGGACATTGCTTCCTTTGAGGCTGAAATGCGCTATCTCACTGTAGAACTATAGAGTTGCGTTCTCACGCAATGAAGCACATTTAACGTCTTCCGCTGCACTCTGTATGTTGGACTCTGATACTCAAGAAGGATTGTTGGTAAGGATAATCTCTGTTTTTGTATCTGCATCCCACTTTCAAAAAGGCCACAGTGCTTTGAGTGGTTCAGAGTATTTGCCATTCCGCCTCCGACTTGCCTTGCAGTCATGAATAGAGATAGCAACCTACTGCATAACTTCTGATATCTCATCCTCCTGTGTGGTCCGCTTCCACAAGGACAATTGGACCAGTGATGATCTGACATCATAAAGCTAAATGCAAGATGTTGTCTGACGTGAGGGCCACTCTGTTGTTGCCTAGCAAGCAGTAAGATACATTTATCTTGCTAATGAAATGAGTAGCAGGGTAGACCGGACGCCCAAGTGACAGCTATGATGGTAAAATGCACAAAATTAGGGCACTTTATAAGACCTCTAAATTTGAACGAGCGTGAGTTTGAGCACTAGAGTCAACTTCACTATTGCTGAACTGCTAGGAATTGGCTCAAATGATGATTATGAACATGCTATTCATAGCTTTTATTATTCCCATTAACTGTAGCATAACCCTACCTCTCAACTTATCAGCTGGCTTAATTGCTACTGGTGTACCATATCCTAAAACAAATAAAGTGAGAGGGGTACACTGCCACTTGGCTGGCAAAAAGATCTCTATCTATGTCCTAATGTACCTTCTACAGTTGTTTAGATCGTGTTGGCAAAAGAGGCATGAGATTCAGAGTAGTATGGTAGGTTAAAAACACAAATCGAGATTTGATTTTCTAATGAGCTGCTGATTTTCACAATAATACAAACTCCATAGTATTGATCTGTTTACCCTTTATAAAAAGCATGATTTTTTGTATTGCTTGTAGTAAATGTGCTAACAGTGGACTTTTCCATCTGCAGATTATACTGAATGACCAGCAGTGGCAGTGTTTCGCAACAAATTGTCTCTGCATTGCCGATACTGAAGAAAAAAAAAAGACAGTCTTCCGGCATAGGGCATCATTTGACCAATATGTATGGTAAGTAAAGCTCACAATCATTCCTTTAGGCATTAAAAAGGCGTTTTCAGCACCTGAATGTCATCACTACCTTCTAGTGGGGACCTGTGCTTGAATGTAATTTCTGCCAAAATGGAAGTATTATGGATCACATTGTGTCGGTCATGATAGTTAATAAAAGACTGACTGCATCCAAGGCTTCTTAAACCTGCTTAAGATCCTGGTGCCAACAATGTTCCGTTTGAGGACATTGCTTCCTTTGAGGCTGAAATGCGCTATCTCACTGTAGAACTATAGAGTTGCGTTCTCACGGAATGAAGCACATTTAACGTCTTCCGCTGCACTCTGTATGTTGGACTCTGATACTCAAGAAGGATTGTTGGTAAGGATAATCTCTGTTTTTGTATCTGCATCCCACTTTCAAAAAGGCCACAGTGCTTTGAGTGGTTCAGAGTATTTGCCATTCCGCCTCCGACTTGCCTTGCAGTCATGAATAGAGATAGCAACCTACTGCATAACTTCTGATATCTCATCCTCCTGTGTGGTCCGCTTCCACAAGGACAATTGGACCAGTGATGATCTGACATCATAAAGCAAAAGCAAGATGTTGTCTGACATGAGGGCCAATCTGTTGCCTAGCAAGCTGACATCATAAAGCTAAATGCAAGATGTTGTCTGACGTGAGGGCCACTCTGTTGTTGCCTAGCAAGCAGTAAGATACATTTATCTTGCTAATGAAATGAGTAGCAGGTTAGACCGGACGCCCAAGTGACAGCTATGATGGTAAAATGTACAAAATTAGGGCACTTTATACGACCTCTAAATTTGAACGAGCGTGAGTTTGAGCATTAGAGTCAACTTCACTATTGCTGAACTGCTAGGAATTGGCTCAAATGATGATTATGAACATGCTATTCATAGCTTTTATTATTCCCATTAACTGTAGCATAACCCTACCTCTCAACTTATCAGCTGGCTTAATTGCTACTGGTGTACCATATCCTAAAACAAATAAAGTGAGAGGGGTACACTGCCACTTGGCTGGCAAAAAGATCTCTATCTATGTCCTAATGTACCTTCTACAGTTGTTTAGATCGTGTTGGCAAAAGAGGCATGAGATTCAGAGTAGTATGGTAGGTTAAAAACACAAATCGAGATTTGATTTTCTAATGAGCTGCTGATTTTCACAATAATACAAACTCCATAGTATTGATCTGTTTACCCTTTATAAAAAGCATGATTTTTTGTATTGCTTGTAGTAAATGTGCTAACAGTGGACTTTTCCATCTGCAGATTATACTGAATGACCAGCAGTGGCAGTGTTTCGCAACAAATTGTCTCTGCATTGCCGATACTGAAGAAAAAAAAAAAAGACAGTCTTCCGGCATAGGGCATCATTTGACCAATATGTATGGTAAGTAAAGCTCACAATCATTCCTTTAGGCATTAAAAAGGCGTTTTCAGCACCTGAATGTCATCACTACCTTCTAGTGGGGGCCTGTGCTTGAATGTAATTTCTGCCAAAATGGAAGTATTATGGATCACATTGTGTCGGTCATGATAGTTAATAAAAGACTGACTGCATCCAAGGCTTCTTAAACCTGCTTTAGATCCTGGTGCCAACAATGTTCCGTTTGAGGACATTGCTTCCTTTGAGGCTGAAATGCGCTATCTCACTGTAGAACTATAGAGTTGCGTTCTCACGGAATGAAGCACATTTAACGTCTTCCGCTGCACTCTGTATGTTGGACTCTGATACTCAAGAAGGATTGTTGGTAAGGATAATCTCTGTTTTTGTATCTGCATCCCACTTTCAAAAAGGCCACAGTGCTTTGAGTGGTTCAGAGTATTTGCCATTCCGCCTCCGACTTGCCTTGCAGTCATGAATAGAGATAGCAACCTACTGCATAACTTCTGATATCTCATCCTCCTGTGTGGTCCGCTTCCACAAGGACAATTGGACCAGTGATGATCTGACATCATAAAGCAAAAGCAAGATGTTGTCTGACATGAAGGCCAATCTGTTGCCTAGCAAGCTGACATCATAAAGCTAAATGCAAGATGTTGTCTGACGTGAGGGCCACTCTGTTGTTGCCTAGCAAGCAGTAAGATACATTTATCTTGCTAATGAAATGAGTAGCAGGTTAGACCGGACGCCCAAGTGACAGCTATGATGGTAAAATGTACAAAATTAGGGCACTTTATACGACCTCTAAATTTGAACGAGCGTGAGTTTGAGCATTAGAGTCAACTTCACTATTGCTGAACTGCTAGGAATTGGCTCAAATGATGATTATGAACATGCTATTCATAGCTTTTATTATTCCCATTAACTGTACCATAACCCTACCTCTCAACTTATCAGCTGACTTAATTGCTACTGGTGTACCATATCCTAAAACAAATAAAGTGAGAGGGGTACACTGCCACTTGGCTGGCAAAAAGATCTCTATCTATGTCCTAATGTACCTTCTACAGTTGTTTAGAGCGTGTTGGCAAAAGAGGCATGAGATTCAGAGTAGTATGGTAGGTTAAAAACACAAATCGAGATTTGATTTTCTAATGAGCTGCTGATTTTCACAATAATACAAACTCCATAGTATTGATCTGTTTACCCTTTATAAAAAGCATGATTTTTTGTATTGCTTGTAGTAAATGTGCTAACAGTGGACTTTTCCATCTGCAGATTATACTGAATGACCAGCAGTGGCAGTGTTTCGCAACAAATTGTCTCTGCATTGCCGATACTGAAGAAAAAAAAAAGACAGTCTTCCGGCAAAGGGCATCATTTGACCAATATGTATGGTAAGTAAAGCTCACAATCATTCCTTTAGGCATTAAAAAGGCGTTTTCAGCACCTGAATGTCATCACTACCTTCTAGTGGGGGCCTGTGCTTGAATGTAATTTCTGCCAAAATGGAAGTATTATGGATCACATTGTGTCGGTCATGATAGTTAATAAAAGACTGACTGCATCCAAGGCTTCTTAAGCCTGCTTTAGATCCTGGTGCCAACAATGTTCCGTTTGAGGACATTGCTTCCTTTGAGGCTGAAATGCGCTATCTCACTGTAGAACTATAGAGTTGCGTTCTCACGCAATGAAGCACATTTAACGTCTTCCGCTGCACTCTGTATGTTGGACTCTGATACTCAAGAAGGATTGTTGGTAAGGATAATCTCTGTTTTTGTATCTGCATCCCACTTTCAAAAAGGCCACAGTGCTTTGAGTGGTTCAGAGTATTTGCCATTCCGCCTCCGACTTGCCTTGCAGTCATGAATAGAGATAGCAACCTACTGCATAACTTCTGATATCTCATCCTCCTGTGTGGTCCGCTTCCACAAGGACAATTGGACCAGTGATGATCTGACATCATAAAGCTAAATGCAAGATGTTGTCTGACGTGAGGGCCACTCTGTTGTTGCCTAGCAAGCAGTAAGATACATTTATCTTGCTAATGAAATGAGTAGCAGGGTAGACCGGACGCCCAAGTGACAGCTATGATGGTAAAATGCACAAAATTAGGGCACTTTATAAGACCTCTAAATTTGAACGAGCGTGAGTTTGAGCACTAGAGTCAACTTCACTATTGCTGAACTGCTAGGAATTGGCTCAAATGATGATTATGAACATGCTATTCATAGCTTTTATTATTCCCATTAACTGTAGCATAACCCTACCTCTCAACTTATCAGCTGGCTTAATTGCTACTGGTGTACCATATCCTAAAACAAATAAAGTGAGAGGGGTACACTGCCACTTGGCTGGCAAAAAGATCTCTATCTATGTCCTAATGTACCTTCTACAGTTGTTTAGATCGTGTTGGCAAAAGAGGCATGAGATTCAGAGTAGTATGGTAGGTTAAAAACACAAATCGAGATTTGATTTTCTAATGAGCTGCTGATTTTCACAATAATACAAACTCCATAGTATTGATCTGTTTACCCTTTATAAAAAGCATGATTTTTTGTATTGCTTGTAGTAAATGTGCTAACAGTGGACTTTTCCATCTGCAGATTATACTGAATGACCAGCAGTGGCAGTGTTTCGCAACAAATTGTCTCTGCATTGCCGATACTGAAGAAAAAAAAAAGACAGTCTTCCGGCATAGGGCATCATTTGACCAATATGTATGGTAAGTAAAGCTCACAATCATTCCTTTAGGCATTAAAAAGGCGTTTTCAGCACCTGAATGTCATCACTACCTTCTAGTGGGGACCTGTGCTTGAATGTAATTTCTGCCAAAATGGAAGTATTATGGATCACATTGTGTCGGTCATGATAGTTAATAAAAGACTGACTGCATCCAAGGCTTCTTAAACCTGCTTAAGATCCTGGTGCCAACAATGTTCCGTTTGAGGACATTGCTTCCTTTGAGGCTGAAATGCGCTATCTCACTGTAGAACTATAGAGTTGCGTTCTCACGGAATGAAGCACATTTAACGTCTTCCGCTGCACTCTGTATGTTGGACTCTGATACTCAAGAAGGATTGTTGGTAAGGATAATCTCTGTTTTTGTATCTGCATCCCACTTTCAAAAAGGCCACAGTGCTTTGAGTGGTTCAGAGTATTTGCCATTCCGCCTCCGACTTGCCTTGCAGTCATGAATAGAGATAGCAACCTACTGCATAACTTCTGATATCTCATCCTCCTGTGTGGTCCGCTTCCACAAGGACAATTGGACCAGTGATGATCTGACATCATAAAGCAAAAGCAAGATGTTGTCTGACATGAGGGCCAATCTGTTGCCTAGCAAGCTGACATCATAAAGCTAAATGCAAGATGTTGTCTGACGTGAGGGCCACTCTGTTGTTGCCTAGCAAGCAGTAAGATACATTTATCTTGCTAATGAAATGAGTAGCAGGTTAGACCGGACGCCCAAGTGACAGCTATGATGGTAAAATGTACAAAATTAGGGCACTTTATACGACCTCTAAATTTGAACGAGCGTGAGTTTGAGCATTAGAGTCAACTTCACTATTGCTGAACTGCTAGGAATTGGCTCAAATGATGATTATGAACATGCTATTCATAGCTTTTATTATTCCCATTAACTGTAGCATAACCCTACCTCTCAACTTATCAGCTGGCTTAATTGCTACTGGTGTACCATATCCTAAAACAAATAAAGTGAGAGGGGTACACTGCCACTTGGCTGGCAAAAAGATCTCTATCTATGTCCTAATGTACCTTCTACAGTTGTTTAGATCGTGTTGGCAAAAGAGGCATGAGATTCAGAGTAGTATGGTAGGTTAAAAACACAAATCGAGATTTGATTTTCTAATGAGCTGCTGATTTTCACAATAATACAAACTCCATAGTATTGATCTGTTTACCCTTTATAAAAAGCATGATTTTTTGTATTGCTTGTAGTAAATGTGCTAACAGTGGACTTTTCCATCTGCAGATTATACTGAATGACCAGCAGTGGCAGTGTTTCGCAACAAATTGTCTCTGCATTGCCGATACTGAAGAAAAAAAAAAAAGACAGTCTTCCGGCATAGGGCATCATTTGACCAATATGTATGGTAAGTAAAGCTCACAATCATTCCTTTAGGCATTAAAAAGGCGTTTTCAGCACCTGAATGTCATCACTACCTTCTAGTGGGGGCCTGTGCTTGAATGTAATTTCTGCCAAAATGGAAGTATTATGGATCACATTGTGTCGGTCATGATAGTTAATAAAAGACTGACTGCATCCAAGGCTTCTTAAACCTGCTTTAGATCCTGGTGCCAACAATGTTCCGTTTGAGGACATTGCTTCCTTTGAGGCTGAAATGCGCTATCTCACTGTAGAACTATAGAGTTGCGTTCTCACGGAATGAAGCACATTTAACGTCTTCCGCTGCACTCTGTATGTTGGACTCTGATACTCAAGAAGGATTGTTGGTAAGGATAATCTCTGTTTTTGTATCTGCATCCCACTTTCAAAAAGGCCACAGTGCTTTGAGTGGTTCAGAGTATTTGCCATTCCGCCTCCGACTTGCCTTGCAGTCATGAATAGAGATAGCAACCTACTGCATAACTTCTGATATCTCATCCTCCTGTGTGGTCCGCTTCCACAAGGACAATTGGACCAGTGATGATCTGACATCATAAAGCAAAAGCAAGATGTTGTCTGACATGAAGGCCAATCTGTTGCCTAGCAAGCTGACATCATAAAGCTAAATGCAAGATGTTGTCTGACGTGAGGGCCACTCTGTTGTTGCCTAGCAAGCAGTAAGATACATTTATCTTGCTAATGAAATGAGTAGCAGGTTAGACCGGACGCCCAAGTGACAGCTATGATGGTAAAATGTACAAAATTAGGGCACTTTATACGACCTCTAAATTTGAACGAGCGTGAGTTTGAGCATTAGAGTCAACTTCACTATTGCTGAACTGCTAGGAATTGGCTCAAATGATGATTATGAACATGCTATTCATAGCTTTTATTATTCCCATTAACTGTAGCATAACCCTACCTCTCAACTTATCAGCTGGCTTAATTGCTACTGGTGTATCATATCCTAAAACAAATAAAGTGAGAGGGGTACACTGCCACTTGGCTGGCAAAAAGATCTCTATCTATGTCCTAATGTACCTTCTACAGTTGTTTAGATCGTGTTGGCAAAAGAGGCATGAGATTCAGAGTAGTATGGTAGGTTAAAAACACAAATCGAGATTTGATTTTCTAATGAGCTGCTGATTTTCACAATAATACAAACTCCATAGTATTGATCTGTTTACCCTTTATAAAAAGCATGATTTTTTGTATTGCTTGTAGTAAATGTGCTAACAGTGGACTTTTCCATCTGCAGATTATACTGAATGACCAGCAGTGGCAGTGTTTCGCAACAAATTGTCTCTGCATTGCCGATACTGAAGAAAAAAAAAAAGACAGTCTTCCGGCATAGGGCATCATTTGACCAATATGTATGGTAAGTAAAGCTCACAATCATTCCTTTAGGCATTAAAAAGGCGTTTTCAGCACCTGAATGTCATCACTACCTTCTAGTGGGGGCCTGTGCTTGAATGTAATTTCTGCCAAAATGGAAGTATTATGGATCACATTGTGTCGGTCATGATAGTTAATAAAAGACTGACTGCATCCAAGGCTTCTTAAACCTGCTTTAGATCCTGGTGCCAACAATGTTCCGTTTGAGGACATTGCTTCCTTTGAGGCTGAAATGCGCTATCTCACTGTAGAACTATAGAGTTGCGTTCTCACGGAATGAAGCACATTTAACGTCTTCCGCTGCACTCTGTATGTTGGACTCTGATACTCAAGAAGGATTGTTGGTAAGGATAATCTCTGTTTTTGTATCTGCATCCCACTTTCAAAAAGGCCACAGTGCTTTGAGTGGTTCAGAGTATTTGCCATTCCGCCTCCGACTTGCCTTGCAGTCATGAATAGAGATTGCAACCTACTGCATAACTTCTGATATCTCATCCTCCTGTGTGGTCCGCTTCCACAAGGACAATTGGACCAGTGATGATCTGACATCATAAAGCAAAAGCAAGATGTTGTCTGACATGAAGGCCAATCTGTTGCCTAGCAAGCTGACATCATAAAGCTAAATGCAAGATGTTGTCTGACGTGAGGGCCACTCTGTTGTTGCCTAGCAAGCAGTAAGATACATTTATCTTGCTAATGAAATGAGTAGCAGGTTAGACCGGACGCCCAAGTGACAGCTATGATGGTAAAATGTACAAAATTAGGGCACTTTATACGACCTCTAAATTTGAACGAGCGTGAGTTTGAGCATTAGAGTCAACTTCACTATTGCTGAACTGCTAGGAATTGGCTCAAATGATGATTATGAACATGCTATTCATAGCTTTTATTATTCCCATTAACTGTACCATAACCCTACCTCTCAACTTATCAGCTGACTTAATTGCTACTGGTGTACCATATCCTAAAACAAATAAAGTGAGAGGGGTACACTGCCACTTGGCTGGCAAAAAGATCTCTATCTATGTCCTAATGTACCTTCTACAGTTGTTTAGAGCGTGTTGGCAAAAGAGGCATGAGATTCAGAGTAGTATGGTAGGTTAAAAACACAAATCGAGATTTGATTTTCTAATGAGCTGCTGATTTTCACAATAATACAAACTCCATAGTATTGATCTGTTTACCCTTTATAAAAAGCATGATTTTTTGTATTGCTTGTAGTAAATGTGCTAACAGTGGACTTTTCCATCTGCAGATTATACTGAATGACCAGCAGTGGCAGTGTTTCGCAACAAATTGTCTCTGCATTGCCGATACTGAAGAAAAAAAAAAGACAGTCTTCCGGCAAAGGGCATCATTTGACCAATATGTATGGTAAGTAAAGCTCACAATCATTCCTTTAGGCATTAAAAAGGCGTTTTCAGCACCTGAATGTCATCACTACCTTCTAGTGGGGGCCTGTGCTTGAATGTAATTTCTGCCAAAATGGAAGTATTATGGATCACATTGTGTCGGTCATGATAGTTAATAAAAGACTGACTGCATCCAAGGCTTCTTAAGCCTGCTTTAGATCCTGGTGCCAACAATGTTCCGTTTGAGGACATTGCTTCCTTTGAGGCTGAAATGCGCTATCTCACTGTAGAACTATAGAGTTGCGTTCTCACGGAATGAAGCACATTTAACGTCTTCCGCTGCACTCTGTATGTTGGACTCTGATACTCAAGAAGGATTGTTGGTAAGGATAATCTCTGTTTTTGTATCTGCATCCCACTTTCAAAAAGGCCACAGTGCTTTGAGTGGTTCAGAGTATTTGCCATTCCGCCTCCGACTTGCCTTGCAGTCATGAATAGAGATAGCAACCTACTGCATAACTTCTGATATCTCATCCTCCTGTGTGGTCCGCTTCCACAAGGACAATTGGACCAGTGATGATCTGACATCATAAAGCAAAAGCAAGATGTTGTCTGACATGAAGGCCAATCTGTTGCCTAGCAAGCTGACATCATAAAGCTAAATGCAAGATGTTGTCTGACGTGAGGGCCACTCTGTTGTTGCCTAGCAAGCAGTAAGATACATTTATCTTGCTAATGAAATGAGTAGCAGGTTAGACCGGACGCCCAAGTGACAGCTATGATGGTAAAATGTACAAAATTAGGGCACTTTATACGACCTCTAAATTTGAACGAGCGTGAGTTTGAGCATTAGAGTCAACTTCACTATTGCTGAACTGCTAGGAATTGGCTCAAATGATGATTATGAACATGCTATTCATAGCTTTTATTATTCCCATTAACTGTAGCATAACCCTACCTCTCAACTTATCAGCTGGCTTAATTGCTACTGGTGTACCATATCCTAAAACAAATAAAGTGAGAGGGGTACACTGCCACTTGGCTGGCAAAAGGATCTCTATCTATGTCCTAATGTACCTTCTACAGTTGTTTAGATCGTGTTGGCAAAAGAGGCATGAGATTCAGAGTAGTATGGTAGGTTAAAAACACAAATCGAGATTTGATTTTCTAATGAGCTGCTGATTTTCACAATAATACAAACTCCATAGTATTGATCTGTTTACCCTTTATAAAAAGCATGATTTTTGTATTGCTTGTAGTAAATGTGCTAACAGTGGACTTTTCCATCTGCAGATTATACTGAATGACCAGCAGTGGCAGTGTTTCGCAACAAATTGTCTCTGCATTGCCGATACTGAAGAAAAAAAAAAGACAGTCTTCCGGCATAGGGCATCATTTGACCAATATGTATGGTAAGTAAAGCTCACAATCATTCCTTTAGGCATTAAAAAGGCGTTTTCAGCACCTGAATGTCATCACTACCTTCTAGTGGGGGCCTGTGCTTGAATGTAATTTCTGCCAAAATGGAAGTATTATGGATCACATTGTGTCGGTCATGATAGTTAATAAAAGACTGACTGCATCCAAGGCTTCTTAAGCCTGCTTTAGATCCTGGTGCCACCAATGTTCCGTTTGAGGACATTGCTTCCTTTGAGGCTGAAATGCGCTATCTCACTGTAGAACTATAGAGTTGCGTTCTCACGGAATGAAGCACATTTAACGTCTTCCGCTGCACTCTGTATGTTGGACTCTGATACTCAAGAAGGATTGTTGGTAAGGATAATCTCTGTTTTTGTATCTGCATCCCACTTTCAAAAAGGCCACAGTGCTTTGAGTGGTTCAGAGTATTTGCCATTCCGCCTCCGACTTGCCTTGCAGTCATGAATAGAGATAGCAACCTACTGCATAACTTCTGATATCTCATCCTCCTGTGTGGTCAGCTTCCACAAGGACAATTGGACCAGTGATGATCTGACATCATAAAGCAAAAGCAAGATGTTGTCTGACATGAGGGCCAATCTGTTGCCTAGCAAGCTGACATCATAAAGCTAAATGCAAGATGTTGTCTAACGTGAGGGCCACTCTGTTGTTGCCTAGCAAGCAGTAAGATACATTTATCTGGCTAATGAAATGAGTAGCAGGGTAGACCGGACGCCCAAGTGACAGCTATGATGGTAAAATGTACAAAATTAGGGCACTTTATAAGACCTCTAAATTTGAACGAGCGTGAGTTTGAGCATTAGAGTCAACTTCACTATTGCTGAACTGCTAGGAATTGGCTCAAATGATGATTATGAACATGCTATTCATAGCTTTTATTATTCCCATTAACTGTACCATAACCCTACCTCTCAACTTATCAGCTGACTTAATTGCTACTGGTGTACCATATCCTAAAACAAATAAAGTGAGAGGGGTACACTGCCACTTGGCTGGCAAAAAGATCTCTATCTATGTCCTAATGTACCTTCTACAGTTGTTTAGAGCGTGTTGGCAAAAGAGGCATGAGATTCAGAGTAGTATGGTAGGTTAAAAACACAAATCGAGATTTGATTTTCTAATGAGCTGCTGATTTTCACAATAATACAAACTCCATAGTATTGATCTGTTTACCCTTTATAAAAAGCATGATTTTTTTGTATTGCTTGTAGTAAATGTGCTAACAGTGGACTTTTCCATCTGCAGATTATACTGAATGACCAGCAGTGGCAGTGTTTCGCAACAAATTGTCTCTGCATTGCCGATACTGAAGAAAAAAAAAAGACAGTCTTCCGGCAAAGGGCATCATTTGACCAATATGTATGTTAAGTAAAGCTCACAATCATTCCTTTAGGCATTAAAAAGGCGTTTTCAGCACCTGAATGTCATCACTACCTTCTAGTGGGGGCATGTGCTTGAATGTAATTTCTGCCAAAATGGAAGTATTATGGATAACATTGTGTCGGTCATGATAGTTAATAAAGGACTGACTGCATCCAAGGCTTCTTAAGCCTGCTTTAGATCCTGGTGCCACCAATGTTCCGTTTGAGGACATTGCTTCCGTTGAGGCTGAAATGCACTATCTCACTGTAGAACTATAGAGTTGCATTCTCACAGAATGAAGCACATTTAACGTCTTCCGCTGCACTCTGTATGTTGGACTCTGATACTCAAGAAGGATTGTTGGTAAGGATAATCTCTGTTTTTGTATCTGCATCCCACTTTCAAAAAGGCCACAGTGCTTTGAGGGGTTCAGAGTATTTGCCATTCCGCCTCCGACTTGCCTTGCAGTCATGAATAGAGATAGCAACCTACTGCATAACTTTTGATATCTCATCCTCCTGTGTGGTCCGCTTCCACAAGGACAATTGGACCAGTGATGATCTGACATCATAAAGCTAAATGCAAGATGTTGTCTGACGTGAGGGCCACTCTGTTGTTGCCTAGCAAGCAGTAAGATACATTTATCTTGCTAATGAAATGAGTAGCAGGGTAGACCGGACGCCCAAGTGACAGCTATGATGGTAAAATGCACAAAATTAGGGCACTTTATAAGACCTCTAAATTTGAACGAGCGTGAGTTTGAGCACTAGAGTCAACTTCACTATTGCTGAACTGCTAGGAATTGGCTCAAATGATGATTATGAACATGCTATTCATAGCTTTTATTATTCCCATTAACTGTAGCATAACCCTACCTCTCAACTTATCAGCTGGCTTAATTGCTACTGGTGTACCATATCCTAAAACAAATAAAGTGAGAGGGGTACACTGCCACTTGGCTGGCAAAAAGATCTCTATCTATGTCCTAATGTACCTTCTACAGTTGTTTAGATCGTGTTGGCAAAAGAGGCATGAGATTCAGAGTAGTATGGTAGGTTAAAAACACAAATCGAGATTTGATTTTCTAATGAGCTGCTGATTTTCACAATAATACAAACTCCATAGTATTGATCTGTTTACCCTTTATAAAAAGCATGATTTTTTGTATTGCTTGTAGTAAATGTGCTAACAGTGGACTTTTCCATCTGCAGATTATACTGAATGACCAGCAGTGGCAGTGTTTCGCAACAAATTATCTCTGCATTGCCGATACTGAAGAAAAAAAAAAGACAGTCTTCCGGCATAGGGCATCATTTGACCAATATGTATGGTAAGTAAAGCTCACAATCATTCCTTTAGGCATTAAAAAGGAGTTTTCAGCACCTGAATGTCATCACTACCTTCTAGTGGGGGCCTGTGCTTGAATGTAATTTCTGCCAAAATGGAAGTATTATGGATCACATTGTGTCGGTCATGATAGTTAATAAAAGACTGACTGCATCCAAGGCTTCTTAAGCCTGCTTTAGATCCTGGTGCCAACAATGTTCCGTTTGAGGACATTGCTTCCTTTGAGGCTGAAATGCGCTATCTCACTGTAGAACTATAGAGTTGCGTTCTCACGGAATGAAGCACATTTAACGTCTTCCGCTGCACTCTGTATGTTGGACTCTGATACTCAAGAAGGATTGTTGGTAAGGATAATCTCTGTTTTTGTATCTGCATCCCACTTTCAAAAAGGCCACAGTGCTTTGAGGGGTTCAGAGTATTTGCCATTCCGCCTCCGACTTGCCTTGCAGTCATGAATAGAGATAGCAACCTACTGCATAACTTCTGATATCTCATCCTCCTGTGTGGTCCGCTTCCACAAGGACAATTGGACCAGTGATGATCTGACATCATAAAGCAAAAGCAAGATGTTGTCTGACATGAGGGCCAATCTGTTGCCTAGCAAGCTGACATCATAAAGCTAAATGCAAGATGTTGTCTGACGTGAGGGCCACTCTGTTGTTGCCTAGCAAGCAGTAAGATACATTTATCTTGCTAATGAAATGAGTAGCAGGTTAGACCGGACGCCCAAGTGACAGCTATGATGGTAAAATGTACAAAATTAGGGCACTTTATAAGACCTCTAAATTTGAACGAGCGTGAGTTTGAGCATTAGAGTCAACTTCACTATTGCTGAACTGCTAGGAATTGGCTCAAATGATGATTATGAACATGCTATTCATAGCTTTTATTATTCCCATTAACTGTACCATAACCCTACCTCTCAACTTATCAGCTGACTTAATTGCTACTGGTGTACCATATCCTAAAACAAATAAAGTGAGAGGGGTACACTGCCACTTGGCTGGCAAAAAGATCTCTATCTATGTCCTAATGTACCTTCTACAGTTGTTTAGAGCGTGTTGGCAAAAGAGGCATGAGATTCAGAGTAGTATGGTAGGTTAAAAACACAAATCGAGATTTGATTTTCTAATGAGCTGCTGATTTTCACAATAATACAAACTCCATAGTATTGATCTGTTTACCCTTTATAAAAAGCATGATTTTTTTGTATTGCTTGTAGTAAATGTGCTAACAGTGGACTTTTCCATCTGCAGATTATACTGAATGACCAGCAGTGGCAGTGTTTCGCAACAAATTGTCTCTGCATTGCCGATACTGAAGAAAAAAAAAAGACAGTCTTCCGGCAAAGGGCATCATTTGACCAATATGTATGTTAAGTAAAGCTCACAATCATTCCTTTAGGCATTAAAAAGGCGTTTTCAGCACCTGAATGTCATCACTACCTTCTAGTGGGGGCATGTGCTTGAATGTAATTTCTGCCAAAATGGAAGTATTATGGATAACATTGTGTCGGTCATGATAGTTAATAAAGGACTGACTGCATCCAAGGCTTCTTAAGCCTGCTTTAGATCCTGGTGCCACCAATGTTCCGTTTGAGGACATTGCTTCCGTTGAGGCTGAAATGCACTATCTCACTGTAGAACTATAGAGTTGCATTCTCACAGAATGAAGCACATTTAACGTCTTCCGCTGCACTCTGTATGTTGGACTCTGATACTCAAGAAGGATTGTTGGTAAGGATAATCTCTGTTTTTGTATCTGCATCCCACTTTCAAAAAGGCCACAGTGCTTTGAGGGGTTCAGAGTATTTGCCATTCCGCCTCCGACTTGCCTTGCAGTCATGAATAGAGATAGCAACCTACTGCATAACTTTTGATATCTCATCCTCCTGTGTGGTCCGCTTCCACAAGGACAATTGGACCAGTGATGATCTGACATCATAAAGCTAAATGCAAGATGTTGTCTGACGTGAGGGCCACTCTGTTGTTGCCAGCAAGCAGTAAGATACATTTATCTTGCTAATGAAATGAGTAGCAGGGTAGACCGGACGCCCAAGTGACAGCTATGATGGTAAAATGCACAAAATTAGGGCACTTTATAAGACCTCTAAATTTGAACGAGCGTGAGTTTGAGCACTAGAGTCAACTTCACTATTGCTGAACTGCTAGGAATTGGCTCAAATGATGATTATGAACATGCTATTCATAGCTTTTATTATTCCCATTAACTGTAGCATAACCCTACCTCTCAACTTATCAGCTGGCTTAATTGCTACTGGTGTACCATATCCTAAAACAAATAAAGTGAGAGGGGTACACTGCCACTTGGCTGGCAAAAAGATCTCTATCTATGTCCTAATGTACCTTCTACAGTTGTTTAGATCGTGTTGGCAAAAGAGGCATGAGATTCAGAGTAGTATGGTAGGTTAAAAACACAAATCGAGATTTGATTTTCTAATGAGCTGCTGATTTTCACAATAATACAAACTCCATAGTATTGATCTGTTTACCCTTTATAAAAAGCATGATTTTTTGTATTGCTTGTAGTAAATGTGCTAACAGTGGACTTTTCCATCTGCAGATTATACTGAATGACCAGCAGTGGCAGTGTTTCGCAACAAATTATCTCTGCATTGCCGATACTGAAGAAAAAAAAAAGACAGTCTTCCGGCATAGGGCATCATTTGACCAATATGTATGGTAAGTAAAGCTCACAATCATTCCTTTAGGCATTAAAAAGGAGTTTTCAGCACCTGAATGTCATCACTACCTTCTAGTGGGGGCCTGTGCTTGAATGTAATTTCTGCCAAAATGGAAGTATTATGGATCACATTGTGTCGGTCATGATAGTTAATAAAAGACTGACTGCATCCAAGGCTTCTTAAGCCTGCTTTAGATCCTGGTGCCAACAATGTTCCGTTTGAGGACATTGCTTCCTTTGAGGCTGAAATGCGCTATCTCACTGTAGAACTATAGAGTTGCGTTCTCACGGAATGAAGCACATTTAACGTCTTCCGCTGCACTCTGTATGTTGGACTCTGATACTCAAGAAGGATTGTTGGTAAGGATAATCTCTGTTTTTGTATCTGCATCCCACTTTCAAAAAGGCCACAGTGCTTTGAGTGGTTCAGAGTATTTGCCATTCCGCCTCCGACTTGCCTTGCAGTCATGAATAGAGATAGCAACCTACTGCATAACTTCTGATATCTCATCCTCCTGTGTGGTCAGCTTCCACAAGGACAATTGGACCAGTGATGATCTGACATCATAAAGCAAAAGCAAGATGTTGTCTGACATGAGGGCCAATCTGTTGCCTAGCAAGCTGACATCATAAAGCTAAATGCAAGATGTTGTCTGACGTGAGGGCCACTCTGTTGTTGCCAGCAAGCAGTAAGATACATTTATCTTGCTAATGAAATGAGTAGCAGGGTAGACCGGACGCCCAAGTGACAGCTATGATGGTAAAATGTACAAAATTAGGGCACTTTATAAGACCTCTAAATTTGAACGAGCGTGAGTTTGAGCATTAGAGTCAACTTCACTATTGCTGAACTGCTAGGAATTGGCTCAAATGATGATTATGAACATGCTATTCATAGCTTTTATTATTCCCATTAACTGTACCATAACCCTACCTCTCAACTTATCAGCTGACTTAATTGCTACTGGTGTACCATATCCTAAAACAAATAAAGTGAGAGGGGTACACTGCCACTTGGCTGGCAAAAAGATCTCTATCTATGTCCTAATGTACCTTCTACAGTTGTTTAGAGCGTGTTGGCAAAAGAGGCATGAGATTCAGAGTAGTATGGTAGGTTAAAAACACAAATCGAGATTTGATTTTCTAATGAGCTGCTGATTTTCACAATAATACAAACTCCATAGTATTGATCTGTTTACCCTTTATAAAAAGCATGATTTTTTTGTATTGCTTGTAGTAAATGTGCTAACAGTGGACTTTTCCATCTGCAGATTATACTGAATGACCAGCAGTGGCAGTGTTTCGCAACAAATTGTCTCTGCATTGCCGATACTGAAGAAAAAAAAAAGACAGTCTTCCGGCAAAGGGCATCATTTGACCAATATGTATGTTAAGTAAAGCTCACAATCATTCCTTTAGGCATTAAAAAGGCGTTTTCAGCACCTGAATGTCATCACTACCTTCTAGTGGGGGCATGTGCTTGAATGTAATTTCTGCCAAAATGGAAGTATTATGGATAACATTGTGTCGGTCATGATAGTTAATAAAGGACTGACTGCATCCAAGGCTTCTTAAGCCTGCTTTAGATCCTGGTGCCACCAATGTTCCGTTTGAGGACATTGCTTCCGTTGAGGCTGAAATGCACTATCTCACTGTAGAACTATAGAGTTGCATTCTCACAGAATGAAGCACATTTAACGTCTTCCGCTGCACTCTGTATGTTGGACTCTGATACTCAAGAAGGATTGTTGGTAAGGATAATCTCTGTTTTTGTATCTGCATCCCACTTTCAAAAAGGCCACAGTGCTTTGAGGGGTTCAGAGTATTTGCCATTCCGCCTCCGACTTGCCTTGCAGTCATGAATAGAGATAGCAACCTACTGCATAACTTCTGATATCTCATCCTCCTGTGTGGTCCGCTTCCACAAGGACAATTGGACCAGTGATGATCTGACATCATAAAGCAAAAGCAAGATGTTGTCTGACATGAGGGCCAATCTGTTGCCTAGCAAGCTGACATCATAAAGCTAAATGCAAGATGTTGTCTGACGTGAGGGCCACTCTGTTGTTGCCTAGCAAGCAGTAAGATACATTTATCTTGCTAATGAAATGAGTAGCAGGTTAGACCGGACGCCCAAGTGACAGCTATGATGGTAAAATGTACAAAATTAGGGCACTTTATAAGACCTCTAAATTTGAACGAGCGTGAGTTTGAGCATTAGAGTCAACTTCACTATTGCTGAACTGCTAGGAATTGGCTCAAATGATGATTATGAACATGCTATTCATAGCTTTTATTATTCCCATTAACTGTACCATAACCCTACCTCTCAACTTATCAGCTGACTTAATTGCTACTGGTGTACCATATCCTAAAACAAATAAAGTGAGAGGGGTACACTGCCACTTGGCTGGCAAAAAGATCTCTATCTATGTCCTAATGTACCTTCTACAGTTGTTTAGAGCGTGTTGGCAAAAGAGGCATGAGATTCAGAGTAGTATGGTAGGTTAAAAACACAAATCGAGATTTGATTTTCTAATGAGCTGCTGATTTTCACAATAATACAAACTCCATAGTATTGATCTGTTTACCCTTTATAAAAAGCATGATTTTTTTGTATTGCTTGTAGTAAATGTGCTAACAGTGGACTTTTCCATCTGCAGATTATACTGAATGACCAGCAGTGGCAGTGTTTCGCAACAAATTGTCTCTGCATTGCCGATACTGAAGAAAAAAAAAAGACAGTCTTCCGGCAAAGGGCATCATTTGACCAATATGTATGTTAAGTAAAGCTCACAATCATTCCTTTAGGCATTAAAAAGGCGTTTTCAGCACCTGAATGTCATCACTACCTTCTAGTGGGGGCATGTGCTTGAATGTAATTTCTGCCAAAATGGAAGTATTATGGATAACATTGTGTCGGTCATGATAGTTAATAAAGGACTGACTGCATCCAAGGCTTCTTAAGCCTGCTTTAGATCCTGGTGCCACCAATGTTCCGTTTGAGGACATTGCTTCCGTTGAGGCTGAAATGCACTATCTCACTGTAGAACTATAGAGTTGCATTCTCACAGAATGAAGCACATTTAACGTCTTCCGCTGCACTCTGTATGTTGGACTCTGATACTCAAGAAGGATTGTTGGTAAGGATAATCTCTGTTTTTGTATCTGCATCCCACTTTCAAAAAGGCCACAGTGCTTTGAGGGGTTCAGAGTATTTGCCATTCCGCCTCCGACTTGCCTTGCAGTCATGAATAGAGATAGCAACCTACTGCATAACTTCTGATATCTCATCCTCCTGTGTGGTCCGCTTCCACAAGGACAATTGGACCAGTGATGATCTGACATCATAAAGCAAAAGCAAGATGTTGTCTGACATGAGGGCCAATCTGTTGCCTAGCAAGCTGACATCATAAAGCTAAATGCAAGATGTTGTCTGACGTGAGGGCCACTCTGTTGTTGCCTAGCAAGCAGTAAGATACATTTATCTTGCTAATGAAATGAGTAGCAGGTTAGACCGGACGCCCAAGTGACAGCTATGATGGTAAAATGTACAAAATTAGGGCACTTTATACGACCTCTAAATTTGAACGAGCGTGAGTTTGAGCATTAGAGTCAACTTCACTATTGCTGAACTGCTAGGAATTGGCTCAAATGATGATTATGAACATGCTATTCATAGCTTTTATTATTCCCATTAACTGTAGCATAACCCTACCTCTCAACTTATCAGCTGGCTTAATTGCTACTGGTGTACCATATCCTAAAACAAATAAAGTGAGAGGGGTACACTGCCACTTGGCTGGCAAAAGGATCTCTATCTATGTCCTAATGTACCTTCTACAGTTGTTTAGAGCGTGTTGGCAAAAGAGGCATGAGACTCAGAGTAGTATGGTAGGTTAAAAACACAAATCGAGATTTGATTTTCTAATGAGCTGCTGATTTTCACAATAATACAAACTCCATAGTATTGATCTGTTTACCCTTTATAAAAAGCATGATTTTTTGTATTGCTTGTAGTAAATGTGCTAACAGTGGACTTTTCCATCTGCAGATTATACTGAATGACCAGCAGTGGCAGTGTTTCGCAACAAATTGTCTCTGCATTGCCGATACTGAAGAAAAAAAAAAGACAGTCTTCCGGCATAGGGCATCATTTGACCAATATGTATGGTAAGTAAAGCTCACAATCATTCCTTTAGGCATTAAAAAGGCGTTTTCAGCACCTGAATGTCATCACTACCTTCTAGTGGGGGCATGTGCTTGAATGTAATTTCTGCCAAAATGGAAGTATTATGGATCACATTGTGTCGGTCATGATAGTTAATAAAAGACTGACTGCATCCAAGGCTTCTTAAGCCTGCTTTAGATCCTGGTGCCAACAATGTTCCGTTTGAGGACATTGCTTCCTTTGAGGCTGAAATGCGCTATCTCACTGTAGAACTATAGAGTTGCGTTCTCACGGAATGAAGCACATTTAACGTCTTCCGCTGCACTCTGTATGTTGGACTCTGATACTCAAGAAGGATTGTTGGTAAGGATAATCTCTGTTTTTGTATCTGCATCCCACTTTCAAAAAGGCCACAGTGCTTTGAGTGGTTCAGAGTATTTGCCATTCCGCCTCCGACTTGCCTTGCAGTCATGAATAGAGATAGCAACCTACTGCATAACTTCTGATATCTCATCCTCCTGTGTGGTCAGCTTCCACAAGGACAATTGGACCAGTGATGATCTGACATCATAAAGCAAAAGCAAGATGTTGTCTGACATGAGGGCCAATCTGTTGCCTAGCAAGCTGACATCATAAAGCTAAATGCAAGATGTTGTCTAACGTGAGGGCCACTCTGTTGTTGCCTAGCAAGCAGTAAGATACATTTATCTGGCTAATGAAATGAGTAGCAGGGTAGACCGGACGCCCAAGTGACAGCTATGATGGTAAAATGTACAAAATTAGGGCACTTTATAAGACCTCTAAATTTGAACGAGCGTGAGTTTGAGCATTAGAGTCAACTTCACTATTGCTGAACTGCTAGGAATTGGCTCAAATGATGATTATGAACATGCTATTCATAGCTTTTATTATTCCCATTAACTGTACCATAACCCTACCTCTCAACTTATCAGCTGACTTAATTGCTACTGGTGTACCATATCCTAAAACAAATAAAGTGAGAGGGGTACACTGCCACTTGGCTGGCAAAAAGATCTCTATCTATGTCCTAATGTACCTTCTACAGTTGTTTAGAGTGTGTTGGCAAAAGAGGCATGAGATTCAGAGTAGTATGGTAGGTTAAAAACACAAATCGAGATTTGATTTTCTAATGAGCTGCTGATTTTCACAATAATACAAACTCCATAGTATTGATCTGTTTACCCTTTATAAAAAGCATGATTTTTTTGTATTGCTTTTAGTAAATGTGCTAACAGTGGACTTTTCCATCTGCAGATTATACTGAATGACCAGCAGTGGCAGTGTTTCGCAACAAATTGTCTCTGCATTGCCGATACTGAAGAAAAAAAAAAGACAGTCTTCCGGCAAAGGGCATCATTTGACCAATATGTATGGTAAGTAAAGCTCACAATCATTCCTTTAGGCATTAAAAAGGCGTTTTCAGCACCTGAATGTCATCACTACCTTCTAGTGGGGGCATGTGCTTGAATGTAATTTCTGCCAAAATGGAAGTATTATGGATCACATTGTGTCGGTCATGATAGTTAATAAAGGACTGACTGCATCCAAGGCTTCTTAAGCCTGCTTTAGATCCTGGTGCCACCAATGTTCCGTTTGAGGACATTGCTCCGTTGAGGCTGAAATGCACTATCTCACTGTAGAACTATAGAGTTGCATTCTCACAGAATGAAGCACATTTAACGTCTTCCGCTGCACTCTGTATGTTGGACTCTGATACTCAAGAAGGATTGTTGGTAAGGATAATCTCTGTTTTTGTATCTGCATCCCACTTTCAAAAAGGCCACAGTGCTTTGAGGGGTTCAGAGTATTTGCCATTCCGCCTCCGACTTGCCTTGCAGTCATGAATAGAGATAGCAACCTACTGCATAACTTTTGATATCTCATCCTCCTGTGTGGTCCGCTTCCACAAGGACAATTGGACCAGTGATGATCTGACATCATAAAGCTAAATGCAAGATGTTGTCTGACGTGAGGGCCACTCTGTTGTTGCCTAGCAAGCAGTAAGATACATTTATCTTGCTAATGAAATGAGTAGCAGGGTAAACCGGACGCCCAAGTGACAGCTATGATGGTAAAATGCACAAAATTAGGGCACTTTATAAGACCTCTAAATTTGAACGAGCGTGAGTTTGAGCATTAGAGTCAACTTCACTATTGCTGAACTGCTAGGAATTGGCTCAAATGATGATTATGAACATGCTATTCATAGCTTTTATTATTCCCATTAACTGTACCATAACCCTACCTCTCAACTTATCAGCTGACTTAATTGCTACTGGTGTACCATATCCTAAAACAAATAAAGTGAGAGGGGTACACTGCCACTTGGCTGGCAAAAAGATCTCTATCTATGTCCTAATGTACCTTCTACAGTTGTTTAGAGCGTGTTGGCAAAAGAGGCATGAGATTCAGAGTAGTATGGTAGGTTAAAAACACAAATCGAGATTTGATTTTCTAATGAGCTGCTGATTTTCACAATAATACAAACTCCATAGTATTGATCTGTTTACCCTTTATAAAAAGCATGATTTTTTGTATTGCTTGTAGTAAATGTGCTAACAGTGGACTTTTCCATCTGCAGATTATACTGAATGACCAGCAGTGGCAGTGTTTCGCAACAAATTGTCTCTGCATTGCCGATACTGAAGAAAAAAAAAAGACAGTCTTCCGGCAAAGGGCATCATTTGACCAATATGTATGTTAAGTAAAGCTCACAATCATTCCTTTAGGCATTAAAAAGGCGTTTTCAGCACCTGAATGTCATCACTACCTTCTAGTGGGGGCATGTGCTTGAATGTAATTTCTGCCAAAATGGAAGTATTATGGATAACATTGTGTCGGTCATGATAGTTAATAAAGGACTGACTGCATCCAAGGCTTCTTAAGCCTGCTTTAGATCCTGGTGCCACCAATGTTCCGTTTGAGGACATTGCTTCCGTTGAGGCTGAAATGCACTATCTCACTGTAGAACTATAGAGTTGCATTCTCACAGAATGAAGCACATTTAACGTCTTCCGCTGCACTCTGTATGTTGGACTCTGATACTCAAGAAGGATTGTTGGTAAGGATAATCTCTGTTTTTGTATCTGCATCCCACTTTCAAAAAGGCCACAGTGCTTTGAGGGGTTCAGAGTATTTGCCATTCCGCCTCCGACTTGCCTTGCAGTCATGAATAGAGATAGCAACCTACTGCATAACTTCTGATATCTCATCCTCCTGTGTGGTCCGCTTCCACAAGGACAATTGGACCAGTGATGATCTGACATCATAAAGCAAAAGCAAGATGTTGTCTGACATGAGGGCCAATCTGTTGCCTAGCAAGCTGACATCATAAAGCTAAATGCAAGATGTTGTCTGACGTGAGGGCCACTCTGTTGTTGCCTAGCAAGCAGTAAGATACATTTATCTTGCTAATGAAATGAGTAGCAGGTTAGACCGGACGCCCAAGTGACAGCTATGATGGTAAAATGTACAAAATTAGGGCACTTTATAAGACCTCTAAATTTGAACGAGCGTGAGTTTGAGCATTAGAGTCAACTTCACTATTGCTGAACTGCTAGGAATTGGCTCAAATGATGATTATGAACATGCTATTCATAGCTTTTATTATTCCCATTAACTGTACCATAACCCTACCTCTCAACTTATCAGCTGACTTAATTGCTACTGGTGTACCATATCCTAAAACAAATAAAGTGAGAGGGGTACACTGCCACTTGGCTGGCAAAAAGATCTCTATCTATGTCCTAATGTACCTTCTACAGTTGTTTAGAGCGTGTTGGCAAAAGAGGCATGAGATTCAGAGTAGTATGGTAGGTTAAAAACACAAATCGAGATTTGATTTTCTAATGAGCTGCTGATTTTCACAATAATACAAACTCCATAGTATTGATCTGTTTACCCTTTATAAAAAGCATGATTTTTTTGTATTGCTTGTAGTAAATGTGCTAACAGTGGACTTTTCCATCTGCAGATTATACTGAATGACCAGCAGTGGCAGTGTTTCGCAACAAATTGTCTCTGCATTGCCGATACTGAAGAAAAAAAAAAGACAGTCTTCCGGCAAAGGGCATCATTTGACCAATATGTATGTTAAGTAAAGCTCACAATCATTCCTTTAGGCATTAAAAAGGCGTTTTCAGCACCTGAATGTCATCACTACCTTCTAGTGGGGGCATGTGCTTGAATGTAATTTCTGCCAAAATGGAAGTATTATGGATAACATTGTGTCGGTCATGATAGTTAATAAAGGACTGACTGCATCCAAGGCTTCTTAAGCCTGCTTTAGATCCTGGTGCCACCAATGTTCCGTTTGAGGACATTGCTTCCTTTGAGGCTGAAATGCGCTATCTCACTGTAGAACTATAGAGTTGCGTTCTCACGGAATGAAGCACATTTAACGTCTTCCGCTGCACTCTGTATGTTGGACTCTGATACTCAAGAAGGATTGTTGGTAAGGATAATCTCTGTTTTTGTATCTGCATCCCACTTTCAAAAAGGCCACAGTGCTTTGAGTGGTTCAGAGTATTTGCCATTCCGCCTCCGACTTGCCTTGCAGTCATGAATAGAGATAGCAACCTACTGCATAACTTCTGATATCTCATCCTCCTGTGTGGTCAGCTTCCACAAGGACAATTGGACCAGTGATGATCTGACATCATAAAGCAAAAGCAAGATGTTGTCTGACATGAGGGCCAATCTGTTGCCTAGCAAGCTGACATCATAAAGCTAAATGCAAGATGTTGTCTAACGTGAGGGCCACTCTGTTGTTGCCTAGCAAGCAGTAAGATACATTTATCTGGCTAATGAAATGAGTAGCAGGGTAGACCGGACGCCCAAGTGACAGCTATGATGGTAAAATGTACAAAATTAGGGCACTTTATAAGACCTCTAAATTTGAACGAGCGTGAGTTTGAGCATTAGAGTCAACTTCACTATTGCTGAACTGCTAGGAATTGGCTCAAATGATGATTATGAACATGCTATTCATAGCTTTTATTATTCCCATTAACTGTACCATAACCCTACCTCTCAACTTATCAGCTGACTTAATTGCTACTGGTGTACCATATCCTAAAACAAATAAAGTGAGAGGGGTACACTGCCACTTGGCTGGCAAAAAGATCTCTATCTATGTCCTAATGTACCTTCTACAGTTGTTTAGAGTGTGTTGGCAAAAGAGGCATGAGATTCAGAGTAGTATGGTAGGTTAAAAACACAAATCGAGATTTGATTTTCTAATGAGCTGCTGATTTTCACAATAATACAAACTCCATAGTATTGATCTGTTTACCCTTTATAAAAAGCATGATTTTTTTGTATTGCTTTTAGTAAATGTGCTAACAGTGGACTTTTCCATCTGCAGATTATACTGAATGACCAGCAGTGGCAGTGTTTCGCAACAAATTATCTCTGCATTGCCGATACTGAAGAAAAAAAAAAGACAGTCTTCCGGCATAGGGCATCATTTGACCAATATGTATGGTAAGTAAAGCTCACAATCATTCCTTTAGGCATTAAAAAGGAGTTTTCAGCACCTGAATGTCATCACTACCTTCTAGTGGGGGCCTGTGCTTGAATGTAATTTCTGCCAAAATGGAAGTATTATGGATCACATTGTGTCGGTCATGATAGTTAATAAAAGACTGACTGCATCCAAGGCTTCTTAAGCCTGCTTTAGATCCTGGTGCCAACAATGTTCCGTTTGAGGACATTGCTTCCTTTGAGGCTGAAATGCGCTATCTCACTGTAGAACTATAGAGTTGCGTTCTCACGGAATGAAGCACATTTAACGTCTTCCGCTGCACTCTGTATGTTGGACTCTGATACTCAAGAAGGATTGTTGGTAAGGATAATCTCTGTTTTTGTATCTGCATCCCACTTTCAAAAAGGCCACAGTGCTTTGAGTGGTTCAGAGTATTTGCCATTCCGCCTCCGACTTGCCTTGCAGTCATGAATAGAGATAGCAACCTACTGCATAACTTCTGATATCTCATCCTCCTGTGTGGTCAGCTTCCACAAGGACAATTGGACCAGTGATGATCTGACATCATAAAGCAAAAGCAAGATGTTGTCTGACATGAGGGCCAATCTGTTGCCTAGCAAGCTGACATCATAAAGCTAAATGCAAGATGTTGTCTAACGTGAGGGCCACTCTGTTGTTGCCTAGCAAGCAGTAAGATACATTTATCTTGCTAATGAAATGAGTAGCAGGGTAGACCGGACGCCCAAGTGACAGCTATGATGGTAAAATGTACAAAATTAGGGCACTTTATAAGACCTCTAAATTTGAACGAGCGTGAGTTTGAGCATTAGAGTCAACTTCACTATTGCTGAACTGCTAGGAATTGGCTCAAATGATGATTATGAACATGCTATTCATAGCTTTTATTATTCCCATTAACTGTACCATAACCCTACCTCTCAACTTATCAGCTGACTTAATTGCTACTGGTGTACCATATCCTAAAACAAATAAAGTGAGAGGGGTACACTGCCACTTGGCTGGCAAAAAGATCTCTATCTATGTCCTAATGTACCTTCTACAGTTGTTTAGAGCGTGTTGGCAAAAGAGGCATGAGATTCAGAGTAGTATGGTAGGTTAAAAACACAAATCGAGATTTGATTTTCTAATGAGCTGCTGATTTTCACAATAATACAAACTCCATAGTATTGATCTGTTTACCCTTTATAAAAAGCATGATTTTTTTGTATTGCTTGTAGTAAATGTGCTAACAGTGGACTTTTCCATCTGCAGATTATACTGAATGACCAGCAGTGGCAGTGTTTCGCAACAAATTGTCTCTGCATTGCCGATACTGAAGAAAAAAAAAAGACAGTCTTCCGGCAAAGGGCATCATTTGACCAATATGTATGTTAAGTAAAGCTCACAATCATTCCTTTAGGCATTAAAAAGGCGTTTTCAGCACCTGAATGTCATCACTACCTTCTAGTGGGGGCATGTGCTTGAATGTAATTTCTGCCAAAATGGAAGTATTATGGATAACATTGTGTCGGTCATGATAGTTAATAAAGGACTGACTGCATCCAAGGCTTCTTAAGCCTGCTTTAGATCCTGGTGCCACCAATGTTCCGTTTGAGGACATTGCTTCCGTTGAGGCTGAAATGCACTATCTCACTGTAGAACTATAGAGTTGCATTCTCACAGAATGAAGCACATTTAACGTCTTCCGCTGCACTCTGTATGTTGGACTCTGATACTCAAGAAGGATTGTTGGTAAGGATAATCTCTGTTTTTGTATCTGCATCCCACTTTCAAAAAGGCCACAGTGCTTTGAGGGGTTCAGAGTATTTGCCATTCCGCCTCCGACTTGCCTTGCAGTCATGAATAGAGATAGCAACCTACTGCATAACTTCTGATATCTCATCCTCCTGTGTGGTCCGCTTCCACAAGGACAATTGGACCAGTGATGATCTGACATCATAAAGCAAAAGCAAGATGTTGTCTGACATGAGGGCCAATCTGTTGCCTAGCAAGCTGACATCATAAAGCTAAATGCAAGATGTTGTCTGACGTGAGGGCCACTCTGTTGTTGCCTAGCAAGCAGTAAGATACATTTATCTTGCTAATGAAATGAGTAGCAGGTTAGACCGGACGCCCAAGTGACAGCTATGATGGTAAAATGTACAAAATTAGGGCACTTTATAAGACCTCTAAATTTGAACGAGCGTGAGTTTGAGCATTAGAGTCAACTTCACTATTGCTGAACTGCTAGGAATTGGCTCAAATGATGATTATGAACATGCTATTCATAGCTTTTATTATTCCCATTAACTGTACCATAACCCTACCTCTCAACTTATCAGCTGACTTAATTGCTACTGGTGTACCATATCCTAAAACAAATAAAGTGAGAGGGGTACACTGCCACTTGGCTGGCAAAAAGATCTCTATCTATGTCCTAATGTACCTTCTACAGTTGTTTAGAGCGTGTTGGCAAAAGAGGCATGAGATTCAGAGTAGTATGGTAGGTTAAAAACACAAATCGAGATTTGATTTTCTAATGAGCTGCTGATTTTCACAATAATACAAACTCCATAGTATTGATCTGTTTACCCTTTATAAAAAGCATGATTTTTTTGTATTGCTTGTAGTAAATGTGCTAACAGTGGACTTTTCCATCTGCAGATTATACTGAATGACCAGCAGTGGCAGTGTTTCGCAACAAATTGTCTCTGCATTGCCGATACTGAAGAAAAAAAAAAGACAGTCTTCCGGCAAAGGGCATCATTTGACCAATATGTATGTTAAGTAAAGCTCACAATCATTCCTTTAGGCATTAAAAAGGCGTTTTCAGCACCTGAATGTCATCACTACCTTCTAGTGGGGGCATGTGCTTGAATGTAATTTCTGCCAAAATGGAAGTATTATGGATAACATTGTGTCGGTCATGATAGTTAATAAAGGACTGACTGCATCCAAGGCTTCTTAAGCCTGCTTTAGATCCTGGTGCCACCAATGTTCCGTTTGAGGACATTGCTTCCGTTGAGGCTGAAATGCACTATCTCACTGTAGAACTATAGAGTTGCATTCTCACAGAATGAAGCACATTTAACGTCTTCCGCTGCACTCTGTATGTTGGACTCTGATACTCAAGAAGGATTGTTGGTAAGGATAATCTCTGTTTTTGTATCTGCATCCCACTTTCAAAAAGGCCACAGTGCTTTGAGGGGTTCAGAGTATTTGCCATTCCGCCTCCGACTTGCCTTGCAGTCATGAATAGAGATAGCAACCTACTGCATAACTTCTGATATCTCATCCTCCTGTGTGGTCCGCTTCCACAAGGACAATTGGACCAGTGATGATCTGACATCATAAAGCAAAAGCAAGATGTTGTCTGACATGAGGGCCAATCTGTTGCCTAGCAAGCTGACATCATAAAGCTAAATGCAAGATGTTGTCTGACGTGAGGGCCACTCTGTTGTTGCCTAGCAAGCAGTAAGATACATTTATCTTGCTAATGAAATGAGTAGCAGGTTAGACCGGACGCCCAAGTGACAGCTATGATGGTAAAATGTACAAAATTAGGGCACTTTATACGACCTCTAAATTTGAACGAGCGTGAGTTTGAGCATTAGAGTCAACTTCACTATTGCTGAACTGCTAGGAATTGGCTCAAATGATGATTATGAACATGCTATTCATAGCTTTTATTATTCCCATTAACTGTAGCATAACCCTACCTCTCAACTTATCAGCTGGCTTAATTGCTACTGGTGTACCATATCCTAAAACAAATAAAGTGAGAGGGGTACACTGCCACTTGGCTGGCAAAAGGATCTCTATCTATGTCCTAATGTACCTTCTACAGTTGTTTAGAGCGTGTTGGCAAAAGAGGCATGAGACTCAGAGTAGTATGGTAGGTTAAAAACACAAATCGAGATTTGATTTTCTAATGAGCTGCTGATTTTCACAATAATACAAACTCCATAGTATTGATCTGTTTACCCTTTATAAAAAGCATGATTTTTTGTATTGCTTGTAGTAAATGTGCTAACAGTGGACTTTTCCATCTGCAGATTATACTGAATGACCAGCAGTGGCAGTGTTTCGCAACAAATTGTCTCTGCATTGCCGATACTGAAGAAAAAAAAAAGACAGTCTTCCGGCATAGGGCATCATTTGACCAATATGTATGGTAAGTAAAGCTCACAATCATTCCTTTAGGCATTAAAAAGGCGTTTTCAGCACCTGAATGTCATCACTACCTTCTAGTGGGGGCATGTGCTTGAATGTAATTTCTGCCAAAATGGAAGTATTATGGATCACATTGTGTCGGTCATGATAGTTAATAAAAGACTGACTGCATCCAAGGCTTCTTAAGCCTGCTTTAGATCCTGGTGCCAACAATGTTCCGTTTGAGGACATTGCTTCCTTTGAGGCTGAAATGCGCTATCTCACTGTAGAACTATAGAGTTGCGTTCTCACGGAATGAAGCACATTTAACGTCTTCCGCTGCACTCTGTATGTTGGACTCTGATACTCAAGAAGGATTGTTGGTAAGGATAATCTCTGTTTTTGTATCTGCATCCCACTTTCAAAAAGGCCACAGTGCTTTGAGTGGTTCAGAGTATTTGCCATTCCGCCTCCGACTTGCCTTGCAGTCATGAATAGAGATAGCAACCTACTGCATAACTTCTGATATCTCATCCTCCTGTGTGGTCAGCTTCCACAAGGACAATTGGACCAGTGATGATCTGACATCATAAAGCAAAAGCAAGATGTTGTCTGACATGAGGGCCAATCTGTTGCCTAGCAAGCTGACATCATAAAGCTAAATGCAAGATGTTGTCTAACGTGAGGGCCACTCTGTTGTTGCCTAGCAAGCAGTAAGATACATTTATCTGGCTAATGAAATGAGTAGCAGGGTAGACCGGACGCCCAAGTGACAGCTATGATGGTAAAATGTACAAAATTAGGGCACTTTATAAGACCTCTAAATTTGAACGAGCGTGAGTTTGAGCATTAGAGTCAACTTCACTATTGCTGAACTGCTAGGAATTGGCTCAAATGATGATTATGAACATGCTATTCATAGCTTTTATTATTCCCATTAACTGTACCATAACCCTACCTCTCAACTTATCAGCTGACTTAATTGCTACTGGTGTACCATATCCTAAAACAAATAAAGTGAGAGGGGTACACTGCCACTTGGCTGGCAAAAAGATCTCTATCTATGTCCTAATGTACCTTCTACAGTTGTTTAGAGTGTGTTGGCAAAAGAGGCATGAGATTCAGAGTAGTATGGTAGGTTAAAAACACAAATCGAGATTTGATTTTCTAATGAGCTGCTGATTTTCACAATAATACAAACTCCATAGTATTGATCTGTTTACCCTTTATAAAAAGCATGATTTTTTGTATTGCTTGTAGTAAATGTGCTAACAGTGGACTTTTCCATCTGCAGATTATACTGAATGACCAGCAGTGGCAGTGTTTCGCAACAAATTGTCTCTGCATTGCCGATACTGAAGAAAAAAAAAAGACAGTCTTCCGGCATAGGGCATCATTTGACCAATATGTATGGTAAGTAAAGCTCACAATCATTCCTTTAGGCATTAAAAAGGCGTTTTCAGCACCTGAATGTCATCACTACCTTCTAGTGGGGGCATGTGCTTGAATGTAATTTCTGCCAAAATGGAAGTATTATGGATCACATTGTGTCGGTCATGATAGTTAATAAAAGACTGACTGCATCCAAGGCTTCTTAAGCCTGCTTTAGATCCTGGTGCCAACAATGTTCCGTTTGAGGACATTGCTTCCTTTGAGGCTGAAATGCGCTATCTCACTGTAGAACTATAGAGTTGCGTTCTCACGGAATGAAGCACATTTAACGTCTTCCGCTGCACTCTGTATGTTGGACTCTGATACTCAAGAAGGATTGTTGGTAAGGATAATCTCTGTTTTTGTATCTGCATCCCACTTTCAAAAAGGCCACAGTGCTTTGAGTGGTTCAGAGTATTTGCCATTCCGCCTCCGACTTGCCTTGCAGTCATGAATAGAGATAGCAACCTACTGCATAACTTCTGATATCTCATCCTCCTGTGTGGTCAGCTTCCACAAGGACAATTGGACCAGTGATGATCTGACATCATAAAGCAAAAGCAAGATGTTGTCTGACATGAGGGCCAATCTGTTGCCTAGCAAGCTGACATCATAAAGCTAAATGCAAGATGTTGTCTAACGTGAGGGCCACTCTGTTGTTGCCTAGCAAGCAGTAAGATACATTTATCTGGCTAATGAAATGAGTAGCAGGGTAGACCGGACGCCCAAGTGACAGCTATGATGGTAAAATGTACAAAATTAGGGCACTTTATAAGACCTCTAAATTTGAACGAGCGTGAGTTTGAGCATTAGAGTCAACTTCACTATTGCTGAACTGCTAGGAATTGGCTCAAATGATGATTATGAACATGCTATTCATAGCTTTTATTATTCCCATTAACTGTACCATAACCCTACCTCTCAACTTATCAGCTGACTTAATTGCTACTGGTGTACCATATCCTAAAACAAATAAAGTGAGAGGGGTACACTGCCACTTGGCTGGCAAAAGGATCTCTATCTATGTCCTAATGTACCTTCTACAGTTGTTTAGAGTGTGTTGGCAAAAGAGGCATGAGATTCAGAGTAGTATGGTAGGTTAAAAACACAAATCGAGATTTGATTTTCTAATGAGCTGCTGATTTTCACAATAATACAAACTCCATAGTATTGATCTGTTTACCCTTTATAAAAAGCATGATTTTTTTGTATTGCTTTTAGTAAATGTGCTAACAGTGGACTTTTCCATCTGCAGATTATACTGAATGACCAGCAGTGGCAGTGTTTCGCAACAAATTGTCTCTGCATTGCCGATACTGAAGAAAAAAAAAAGACAGTCTTCCGGCAAAGGGCATCATTTGACCAATATGTATGGTAAGTAAAGCTCACAATCATTCCTTTAGGCATTAAAAAGGCGTTTTCAGCACCTGAATGTCATCACTACCTTCTAGTGGGGGCATGTGCTTGAATGTAATTTCTGCCAAAATGGAAGTATTATGGATCACATTGTGTCGGTCATGATAGTTAATAAAGGACTGACTGCATCCAAGGCTTCTTAAGCCTGCTTTAGATCCTGGTGCCACCAATGTTCCGTTTGAGGACATTGCTCCGTTGAGGCTGAAATGCACTATCTCACTGTAGAACTATAGAGTTGCATTCTCACAGAATGAAGCACATTTAACGTCTTCCGCTGCACTCTGTATGTTGGACTCTGATACTCAAGAAGGATTGTTGGTAAGGATAATCTCTGTTTTTGTATCTGCATCCCACTTTCAAAAAGGCCACAGTGCTTTGAGGGGTTCAGAGTATTTGCCATTCCGCCTCCGACTTGCCTTGCAGTCATGAATAGAGATAGCAACCTACTGCATAACTTTTGATATCTCATCCTCCTGTGTGGTCCGCTTCCACAAGGACAATTGGACCAGTGATGATCTGACATCATAAAGCTAAATGCAAGATGTTGTCTGACGTGAGGGCCACTCTGTTGTTGCCTAGCAAGCAGTAAGATACATTTATCTTGCTAATGAAATGAGTAGCAGGGTAAACCGGACGCCCAAGTGACAGCTATGATGGTAAAATGCACAAAATTAGGGCACTTTATAAGACCTCTAAATTTGAACGAGCGTGAGTTTGAGCATTAGAGTCAACTTCACTATTGCTGAACTGCTAGGAATTGGCTCAAATGATGATTATGAACATGCTATTCATAGCTTTTATTATTCCCATTAACTGTACCATAACCCTACCTCTCAACTTATCAGCTGACTTAATTGCTACTGGTGTACCATATCCTAAAACAAATAAAGTGAGAGGGGTACACTGCCACTTGGCTGGCAAAAAGATCTCTATCTATGTCCTAATGTACCTTCTACAGTTGTTTAGAGCGTGTTGGCAAAAGAGGCATGAGATTCAGAGTAGTATGGTAGGTTAAAAACACAAATCGAGATTTGATTTTCTAATGAGCTGCTGATTTTCACAATAATACAAACTCCATAGTATTGATCTGTTTACCCTTTATAAAAAGCATGATTTTTTTGTATTGCTTGTAGTAAATGTGCTAACAGTGGACTTTTCCATCTGCAGATTATACTGAATGACCAGCAGTGGCAGTGTTTCGCAACAAATTGTCTCTGCATTGCCGATACTGAAGAAAAAAAAAAGACAGTCTTCCGGCAAAGGGCATCATTTGACCAATATGTATGTTAAGTAAAGCTCACAATCATTCCTTTAGGCATTAAAAAGGCGTTTTCAGCACCTGAATGTCATCACTACCTTCTAGTGGGGGCATGTGCTTGAATGTAATTTCTGCCAAAATGGAAGTATTATGGATAACATTGTGTCGGTCATGATAGTTAATAAAGGACTGACTGCATCCAAGGCTTTAGATGCTTTAGATCCTGGTGCCAACAATGTTCCGTTTGAGGACATTGCTTCCTTTGAGGCTGAAATGCGCTATCTCACTGTAGAACTATAGAGTTGCGTTCTCACGGAATGAAGCACATTTAACGTCTTCCGCTGCACTCTGTATGTTGGACTCTGATACTCAAGAAGGATTGTTGGTAAGGATAATCTCTGTTTTTGTATCTGCATCCCACTTTCAAAAAGGCCACAGTGCTTTGAGTGGTTCAGAGTATTTGCCATTCCGCCTCCGACTTGCCTTGCAGTCATGAATAGAGATAGCAACCTACTGCATAACTTCTGATATCTCATCCTCCTGTGTGGTCAGCTTCCACAAGGACAATTGGACCAGTGATGATCTGACATCATAAAGCAAAAGCAAGATGTTGTCTGACATGAGGGCCAATCTGTTGCCTAGCAAGCTGACATCATAAAGCTAAATGCAAGATGTTGTCTAACGTGAGGGCCACTCTGTTGTTGCCTAGCAAGCAGTAAGATACATTTATCTGGCTAATGAAATGAGTAGCAGGGTAGACCGGACGCCCAAGTGACAGCTATGATGGTAAAATGTACAAAATTAGGGCACTTTATAAGACCTCTAAATTTGAACGAGCGTGAGTTTGAGCATTAGAGTCAACTTCACTATTGCTGAACTGCTAGGAATTGGCTCAAATGATGATTATGAACATGCTATTCATAGCTTTTATTATTCCCATTAACTGTACCATAACCCTACCTCTCAACTTATCAGCTGACTTAATTGCTACTGGTGTACCATATCCTAAAACAAATAAAGTGAGAGGGGTACACTGCCACTTGGCTGGCAAAAAGATCTCTATCTATGTCCTAATGTACCTTCTACAGTTGTTTAGAGTGTGTTGGCAAAAGAGGCATGAGATTCAGAGTAGTATGGTAGGTTAAAAACACAAATCGAGATTTGATTTTCTAATGAGCTGCTGATTTTCACAATAATACAAACTCCATAGTATTGATCTGTTTACCCTTTATAAAAAGCATGATTTTTTTGTATTGCTTGTAGTAAATGTGCTAACAGTGGACTTTTCCATCTGCAGATTATACTGAATGACCAGCAGTGGCAGTGTTTCGCAACAAATTGTCTCTGCATTGCCGATACTGAAGAAAAAAAAAAGACAGTCTTCCGGCAAAGGGCATCATTTGACCAATATGTATGTTAAGTAAAGCTCACAATCATTCCTTTAGGCATTAAAAAGGCGTTTTCAGCACCTGAATGTCATCACTACCTTCTAGTGGGGGCATGTGCTTGAATGTAATTTCTGCCAAAATGGAAGTATTATGGATAACATTGTGTCGGTCATGATAGTTAATAAAGGACTGACTGCATCCAAGGCTTCTTAAGCCTGCTTTAGATCCTGGTGCCACCAATGTTCCGTTTGAGGACATTGCTTCCGTTGAGGCTGAAATGCACTATCTCACTGTAGAACTATAGAGTTGCATTCTCACAGAATGAAGCACATTTAACGTCTTCCGCTGCACTCTGTATGTTGGACTCTGATACTCAAGAAGGATTGTTGGTAAGGATAATCTCTGTTTTTGTATCTGCATCCCACTTTCAAAAAGGCCACAGTGCTTTGAGGGGTTCAGAGTATTTGCCATTCCGCCTCCGACTTGCCTTGCAGTCATGAATAGAGATAGCAACCTACTGCATAACTTCTGATATCTCATCCTCCTGTGTGGTCCGCTTCCACAAGGACAATTGGACCAGTGATGATCTGACATCATAAAGCAAAAGCAAGATGTTGTCTGACATGAGGGCCAATCTGTTGCCTAGCAAGCTGACATCATAAAGCTAAATGCAAGATGTTGTCTGACGTGAGGGCCACTCTGTTGTTGCCTAGCAAGCAGTAAGATACATTTATCTTGCTAATGAAATGAGTAGCAGGTTAGACCGGACGCCCAAGTGACAGCTATGATGGTAAAATGTACAAAATTAGGGCACTTTATAAGACCTCTAAATTTGAACGAGCGTGAGTTTGAGCATTAGAGTCAACTTCACTATTGCTGAACTGCTAGGAATTGGCTCAAATGATGATTATGAACATGCTATTCATAGCTTTTATTATTCCCATTAACTGTACCATAACCCTACCTCTCAACTTATCAGCTGACTTAATTGCTACTGGTGTACCATATCCTAAAACAAATAAAGTGAGAGGGGTACACTGCCACTTGGCTGGCAAAAAGATCTCTATCTATGTCCTAATGTACCTTCTACAGTTGTTTAGAGCGTGTTGGCAAAAGAGGCATGAGATTCAGAGTAGTATGGTAGGTTAAAAACACAAATCGAGATTTGATTTTCTAATGAGCTGCTGATTTTCACAATAATACAAACTCCATAGTATTGATCTGTTTACCCTTTATAAAAAGCATGATTTTTTTGTATTGCTTGTAGTAAATGTGCTAACAGTGGACTTTTCCATCTGCAGATTATACTGAATGACCAGCAGTGGCAGTGTTTCGCAACAAATTGTCTCTGCATTGCCGATACTGAAGAAAAAAAAAAGACAGTCTTCCGGCAAAGGGCATCATTTGACCAATATGTATGTTAAGTAAAGCTCACAATCATTCCTTTAGGCATTAAAAAGGCGTTTTCAGCACCTGAATGTCATCACTACCTTCTAGTGGGGGCATGTGCTTGAATGTAATTTCTGCCAAAATGGAAGTATTATGGATAACATTGTGTCGGTCATGATAGTTAATAAAGGACTGACTGCATCCAAGGCTTCTTAAGCCTGCTTTAGATCCTGGTGCCACCAATGTTCCGTTTGAGGACATTGCTTCCGTTGAGGCTGAAATGCACTATCTCACTGTAGAACTATAGAGTTGCATTCTCACAGAATGAAGCACATTTAACGTCTTCCGCTGCACTCTGTATGTTGGACTCTGATACTCAAGAAGGATTGTTGGTAAGGATAATCTCTGTTTTTGTATCTGCATCCCACTTTCAAAAAGGCCACAGTGCTTTGAGGGGTTCAGAGTATTTGCCATTCCGCCTCCGACTTGCCTTGCAGTCATGAATAGAGATAGCAACCTACTGCATAACTTCTGATATCTCATCCTCCTGTGTGGTCCGCTTCCACAAGGACAATTGGACCAGTGATGATCTGACATCATAAAGCAAAAGCAAGATGTTGTCTGACATGAGGGCCAATCTGTTGCCTAGCAAGCTGACATCATAAAGCTAAATGCAAGATGTTGTCTGACGTGAGGGCCACTCTGTTGTTGCCTAGCAAGCAGTAAGATACATTTATCTTGCTAATGAAATGAGTAGCAGGTTAGACCGGACGCCCAAGTGACAGCTATGATGGTAAAATGTACAAAATTAGGGCACTTTATACGACCTCTAAATTTGAACGAGCGTGAGTTTGAGCATTAGAGTCAACTTCACTATTGCTGAACTGCTAGGAATTGGCTCAAATGATGATTATGAACATGCTATTCATAGCTTTTATTATTCCCATTAACTGTAGCATAACCCTACCTCTCAACTTATCAGCTGGCTTAATTGCTACTGGTGTACCATATCCTAAAACAAATAAAGTGAGAGGGGTACACTGCCACTTGGCTGGCAAAAGGATCTCTATCTATGTCCTAATGTACCTTCTACAGTTGTTTAGAGCGTGTTGGCAAAAGAGGCATGAGACTCAGAGTAGTATGGTAGGTTAAAAACACAAATCGAGATTTGATTTTCTAATGAGCTGCTGATTTTCACAATAATACAAACTCCATAGTATTGATCTGTTTACCCTTTATAAAAAGCATGATTTTTTGTATTGCTTGTAGTAAATGTGCTAACAGTGGACTTTTCCATCTGCAGATTATACTGAATGACCAGCAGTGGCAGTGTTTCGCAACAAATTGTCTCTGCATTGCCGATACTGAAGAAAAAAAAAAGACAGTCTTCCGGCATAGGGCATCATTTGACCAATATGTATGGTAAGTAAAGCTCACAATCATTCCTTTAGGCATTAAAAAGGCGTTTTCAGCACCTGAATGTCATCACTACCTTCTAGTGGGGGCATGTGCTTGAATGTAATTTCTGCCAAAATGGAAGTATTATGGATCACATTGTGTCGGTCATGATAGTTAATAAAAGACTGACTGCATCCAAGGCTTCTTAAGCCTGCTTTAGATCCTGGTGCCAACAATGTTCCGTTTGAGGACATTGCTTCCTTTGAGGCTGAAATGCGCTATCTCACTGTAGAACTATAGAGTTGCGTTCTCACGGAATGAAGCACATTTAACGTCTTCCGCTGCACTCTGTATGTTGGACTCTGATACTCAAGAAGGATTGTTGGTAAGGATAATCTCTGTTTTTGTATCTGCATCCCACTTTCAAAAAGGCCACAGTGCTTTGAGTGGTTCAGAGTATTTGCCATTCCGCCTCCGACTTGCCTTGCAGTCATGAATAGAGATAGCAACCTACTGCATAACTTCTGATATCTCATCCTCCTGTGTGGTCAGCTTCCACAAGGACAATTGGACCAGTGATGATCTGACATCATAAAGCAAAAGCAAGATGTTGTCTGACATGAGGGCCAATCTGTTGCCTAGCAAGCTGACATCATAAAGCTAAATGCAAGATGTTGTCTAACGTGAGGGCCACTCTGTTGTTGCCTAGCAAGCAGTAAGATACATTTATCTGGCTAATGAAATGAGTAGCAGGGTAGACCGGACGCCCAAGTGACAGCTATGATGGTAAAATGTACAAAATTAGGGCACTTTATAAGACCTCTAAATTTGAACGAGCGTGAGTTTGAGCATTAGAGTCAACTTCACTATTGCTGAACTGCTAGGAATTGGCTCAAATGATGATTATGAACATGCTATTCATAGCTTTTATTATTCCCATTAACTGTACCATAACCCTACCTCTCAACTTATCAGCTGACTTAATTGCTACTGGTGTACCATATCCTAAAACAAATAAAGTGAGAGGGGTACACTGCCACTTGGCTGGCAAAAAGATCTCTATCTATGTCCTAATGTACCTTCTACAGTTGTTTAGAGTGTGTTGGCAAAAGAGGCATGAGATTCAGAGTAGTATGGTAGGTTAAAAACACAAATCGAGATTTGATTTTCTAATGAGCTGCTGATTTTCACAATAATACAAACTCCATAGTATTGATCTGTTTACCCTTTATAAAAAGCATGATTTTTTGTATTGCTTGTAGTAAATGTGCTAACAGTGGACTTTTCCATCTGCAGATTATACTGAATGACCAGCAGTGGCAGTGTTTCGCAACAAATTGTCTCTGCATTGCCGATACTGAAGAAAAAAAAAAGACAGTCTTCCGGCATAGGGCATCATTTGACCAATATGTATGGTAAGTAAAGCTCACAATCATTCCTTTAGGCATTAAAAAGGCGTTTTCAGCACCTGAATGTCATCACTACCTTCTAGTGGGGGCATGTGCTTGAATGTAATTTCTGCCAAAATGGAAGTATTATGGATCACATTGTGTCGGTCATGATAGTTAATAAAAGACTGACTGCATCCAAGGCTTCTTAAGCCTGCTTTAGATCCTGGTGCCAACAATGTTCCGTTTGAGGACATTGCTTCCTTTGAGGCTGAAATGCGCTATCTCACTGTAGAACTATAGAGTTGCGTTCTCACGGAATGAAGCACATTTAACGTCTTCCGCTGCACTCTGTATGTTGGACTCTGATACTCAAGAAGGATTGTTGGTAAGGATAATCTCTGTTTTTGTATCTGCATCCCACTTTCAAAAAGGCCACAGTGCTTTGAGTGGTTCAGAGTATTTGCCATTCCGCCTCCGACTTGCCTTGCAGTCATGAATAGAGATAGCAACCTACTGCATAACTTCTGATATCTCATCCTCCTGTGTGGTCAGCTTCCACAAGGACAATTGGACCAGTGATGATCTGACATCATAAAGCAAAAGCAAGATGTTGTCTGACATGAGGGCCAATCTGTTGCCTAGCAAGCTGACATCATAAAGCTAAATGCAAGATGTTGTCTAACGTGAGGGCCACTCTGTTGTTGCCTAGCAAGCAGTAAGATACATTTATCTGGCTAATGAAATGAGTAGCAGGGTAGACCGGACGCCCAAGTGACAGCTATGATGGTAAAATGTACAAAATTAGGGCACTTTATAAGACCTCTAAATTTGAACGAGCGTGAGTTTGAGCATTAGAGTCAACTTCACTATTGCTGAACTGCTAGGAATTGGCTCAAATGATGATTATGAACATGCTATTCATAGCTTTTATTATTCCCATTAACTGTACCATAACCCTACCTCTCAACTTATCAGCTGACTTAATTGCTACTGGTGTACCATATCCTAAAACAAATAAAGTGAGAGGGGTACACTGCCACTTGGCTGGCAAAAGGATCTCTATCTATGTCCTAATGTACCTTCTACAGTTGTTTAGAGTGTGTTGGCAAAAGAGGCATGAGATTCAGAGTAGTATGGTAGGTTAAAAACACAAATCGAGATTTGATTTTCTAATGAGCTGCTGATTTTCACAATAATACAAACTCCATAGTATTGATCTGTTTACCCTTTATAAAAAGCATGATTTTTTTGTATTGCTTTTAGTAAATGTGCTAACAGTGGACTTTTCCATCTGCAGATTATACTGAATGACCAGCAGTGGCAGTGTTTCGCAACAAATTGTCTCTGCATTGCCGATACTGAAGAAAAAAAAAAGACAGTCTTCCGGCAAAGGGCATCATTTGACCAATATGTATGGTAAGTAAAGCTCACAATCATTCCTTTAGGCATTAAAAAGGCGTTTTCAGCACCTGAATGTCATCACTACCTTCTAGTGGGGGCATGTGCTTGAATGTAATTTCTGCCAAAATGGAAGTATTATGGATCACATTGTGTCGGTCATGATAGTTAATAAAGGACTGACTGCATCCAAGGCTTCTTAAGCCTGCTTTAGATCCTGGTGCCACCAATGTTCCGTTTGAGGACATTGCTCCGTTGAGGCTGAAATGCACTATCTCACTGTAGAACTATAGAGTTGCATTCTCACAGAATGAAGCACATTTAACGTCTTCCGCTGCACTCTGTATGTTGGACTCTGATACTCAAGAAGGATTGTTGGTAAGGATAATCTCTGTTTTTGTATCTGCATCCCACTTTCAAAAAGGCCACAGTGCTTTGAGGGGTTCAGAGTATTTGCCATTCCGCCTCCGACTTGCCTTGCAGTCATGAATAGAGATAGCAACCTACTGCATAACTTTTGATATCTCATCCTCCTGTGTGGTCCGCTTCCACAAGGACAATTGGACCAGTGATGATCTGACATCATAAAGCTAAATGCAAGATGTTGTCTGACGTGAGGGCCACTCTGTTGTTGCCTAGCAAGCAGTAAGATACATTTATCTTGCTAATGAAATGAGTAGCAGGGTAAACCGGACGCCCAAGTGACAGCTATGATGGTAAAATGCACAAAATTAGGGCACTTTATAAGACCTCTAAATTTGAACGAGCGTGAGTTTGAGCATTAGAGTCAACTTCACTATTGCTGAACTGCTAGGAATTGGCTCAAATGATGATTATGAACATGCTATTCATAGCTTTTATTATTCCCATTAACTGTACCATAACCCTACCTCTCAACTTATCAGCTGACTTAATTGCTACTGGTGTACCATATCCTAAAACAAATAAAGTGAGAGGGGTACACTGCCACTTGGCTGGCAAAAAGATCTCTATCTATGTCCTAATGTACCTTCTACAGTTGTTTAGAGCGTGTTGGCAAAAGAGGCATGAGATTCAGAGTAGTATGGTAGGTTAAAAACACAAATCGAGATTTGATTTTCTAATGAGCTGCTGATTTTCACAATAATATAAACTCCATAGTATTGATCTGTTTACCCTTTATAAAAAGCATGATTTTTTTGTATTGCTTGTAGTAAATGTGCTAACAGTGGACTTTTCCATCTGCAGATTATACTGAATGACCAGCAGTGGCAGTGTTTCGCAACAAATTGTCTCTGCATTGCCGATACTGAAGAAAAAAAAAAGACAGTCTTCCGGCAAAGGGCATCATTTGACCAATATGTATGTTAAGTAAAGCTCACAATCATTCCTTTAGGCATTAAAAAGGCGTTTTCAGCACCTGAATGTCATCACTACCTTCTAGTGGGGGCATGTGCTTGAATGTAATTTCTGCCAAAATGGAAGTATTATGGATAACATTGTGTCGGTCATGATAGTTAATAAAGGACTGACTGCATCCAAGGCTTTAGATGCTTTAGATCCTGGTGCCAACAATGTTCCGTTTGAGGACATTGCTTCCTTTGAGGCTGAAATGCGCTATCTCACTGTAGAACTATAGAGTTGCGTTCTCACGGAATGAAGCACATTTAACGTCTTCCGCTGCACTCTGTATGTTGGACTCTGATACTCAAGAAGGATTGTTGGTAAGGATAATCTCTGTTTTTGTATCTGCATCCCACTTTCAAAAAGGCCACAGTGCTTTGAGTGGTTCAGAGTATTTGCCATTCCGCCTCCGACTTGCCTTGCAGTCATGAATAGAGATAGCAACCTACTGCATAACTTCTGATATCTCATCCTCCTGTGTGGTCAGCTTCCACAAGGACAATTGGACCAGTGATGATCTGACATCATAAAGCAAAAGCAAGATGTTGTCTGACATGAGGGCCAATCTGTTGCCTAGCAAGCTGACATCATAAAGCTAAATGCAAGATGTTGTCTAACGTGAGGGCCACTCTGTTGTTGCCTAGCAAGCAGTAAGATACATTTATCTGGCTAATGAAATGAGTAGCAGGGTAGACCGGACGCCCAAGTGACAGCTATGATGGTAAAATGTACAAAATTAGGGCACTTTATAAGACCTCTAAATTTGAACGAGCGTGAGTTTGAGCATTAGAGTCAACTTCACTATTGCTGAACTGCTAGGAATTGGCTCAAATGATGATTATGAACATGCTATTCATAGCTTTTATTATTCCCATTAACTGTACCATAACCCTACCTCTCAACTTATCAGCTGACTTAATTGCTACTGGTGTACCATATCCTAAAACAAATAAAGTGAGAGGGGTACACTGCCACTTGGCTGGCAAAAAGATCTCTATCTATGTCCTAATGTACCTTCTACAGTTGTTTAGAGTGTGTTGGCAAAAGAGGCATGAGATTCAGAGTAGTATGGTAGGTTAAAAACACAAATCGAGATTTGATTTTCTAATGAGCTGCTGATTTTCACAATAATACAAACTCCATAGTATTGATCTGTTTACCCTTTATAAAAAGCATGATTTTTTTGTATTGCTTTTAGTAAATGTGCTAACAGTGGACTTTTCCATCTGCAGATTATACTGAATGACCAGCAGTGGCAGTGTTTCGCAACAAATTGTCTCTGCATTGCCGATACTGAAGAAAAAAAAAAGACAGTCTTCCGGCAAAGGGCATCATTTGACCAATATGTATGGTAAGTAAAGCTCACAATCATTCCTTTAGGCATTAAAAAGGCGTTTTCAGCACCTGAATGTCATCACTACCTTCTAGTGGGGGCATGTGCTTGAATGTAATTTCTGCCAAAATGGAAGTATTATGGATCACATTGTGTCGGTCATGATAGTTAATAAAGGACTGACTGCATCCAAGGCTTCTTAAGCCTGCTTTAGATCCTGGTGCCACCAATGTTCCGTTTGAGGACATTGCTCCGTTGAGGCTGAAATGCACTATCTCACTGTAGAACTATAGAGTTGCATTCTCACAGAATGAAGCACATTTAACGTCTTCCGCTGCACTCTGTATGTTGGACTCTGATACTCAAGAAGGATTGTTGGTAAGGATAATCTCTGTTTTTGTATCTGCATCCCACTTTCAAAAAGGCCACAGTGCTTTGAGGGGTTCAGAGTATTTGCCATTCCGCCTCCGACTTGCCTTGCAGTCATGAATAGAGATAGCAACCTACTGCATAACTTTTGATATCTCATCCTCCTGTGTGGTCCGCTTCCACAAGGACAATTGGACCAGTGATGATCTGACATCATAAAGCTAAATGCAAGATGTTGTCTGACGTGAGGGCCACTCTGTTGTTGCCTAGCAAGCAGTAAGATACATTTATCTTGCTAATGAAATGAGTAGCAGGGTAAACCGGACGCCCAAGTGACAGCTATGATGGTAAAATGCACAAAATTAGGGCACTTTATAAGACCTCTAAATTTGAACGAGCGTGAGTTTGAGCATTAGAGTCAACTTCACTATTGCTGAACTGCTAGGAATTGGCTCAAATGATGATTATGAACATGCTATTCATAGCTTTTATTATTCCCATTAACTGTACCATAACCCTACCTCTCAACTTATCAGCTGACTTAATTGCTACTGGTGTACCATATCCTAAAACAAATAAAGTGAGAGGGGTACACTGCCACTTGGCTGGCAAAAAGATCTCTATCTATGTCCTAATGTACCTTCTACAGTTGTTTAGAGCGTGTTGGCAAAAGAGGCATGAGATTCAGAGTAGTATGGTAGGTTAAAAACACAAATCGAGATTTGATTTTCTAATGAGCTGCTGATTTTCACAATAATACAAACTCCATAGTATTGATCTGTTTACCCTTTATAAAAAGCATGATTTTTTTGTATTGCTTGTAGTAAATGTGCTAACAGTGGACTTTTCCATCTGCAGATTATACTGAATGACCAGCAGTGGCAGTGTTTCGCAACAAATTGTCTCTGCATTGCCGATACTGAAGAAAAAAAAAAGACAGTCTTCCGGCAAAGGGCATCATTTGACCAATATGTATGTTAAGTAAAGCTCACAATCATTCCTTTAGGCATTAAAAAGGCGTTTTCAGCACCTGAATGTCATCACTACCTTCTAGTGGGGGCATGTGCTTGAATGTAATTTCTGCCAAAATGGAAGTATTATGGATAACATTGTGTCGGTCATGATAGTTAATAAAGGACTGACTGCATCCAAGGCTTCTTAAGCCTGCTTTAGATCCTGGTGCGACCAATGTTCCGTTTGAGGACATTGCTTCCGTTGAGGCTGAAATGCACTATCTCACTGTAGAACTATAGAGTTGCATTCTCACAGAATGAAGCACATTTAACGTCTTCCGCTGCACTCTGTATGTTGGACTCTGATACTCAAGAAGGATTGTTGGTAAGGATAATCTCTGTTTTTGTATCTGCATCCCACTTTCAAAAAGGCCACAGTGCTTTGAGGGGTTCAGAGTATTTGCCATTCCGCCTCCGACTTGCCTTGCAGTCATGAATAGAGATAGCAACCTACTGCATAACTTCTGATATCTCATCCTCCTGTGTGGTCCGCTTCCACAAGGACAATTGGACCAGTGATGATCTGACATCATAAAGCAAAAGCAAGATGTTGTCTGACATGAGGGCCAATCTGTTGCCTAGCAAGCTGACATCATAAAGCTAAATGCAAGATGTTGTCTGACGTGAGGGCCACTCTGTTGTTGCCTAGCAAGCAGTAAGATACATTTATCTTGCTAATGAAATGAGTAGCAGGTTAGACCGGACGCCCAAGTGACAGCTATGATGGTAAAATGTACAAAATTAGGGCACTTTATAAGACCTCTAAATTTGAACGAGCGTGAGTTTGAGCATTAGAGTCAACTTCACTATTGCTGAACTGCTAGGAATTGGCTCAAATGATGATTATGAACATGCTATTCATAGCTTTTATTATTCCCATTAACTGTACCATAACCCTACCTCTCAACTTATCAGCTGACTTAATTGCTACTGGTGTACCATATCCTAAAACAAATAAAGTGAGAGGGGTACACTGCCACTTGGCTGGCAAAAAGATCTCTATCTATGTCCTAATGTACCTTCTACAGTTGTTTAGAGCGTGTTGGCAAAAGAGGCATGAGATTCAGAGTAGTATGGTAGGTTAAAAACACAAATCGAGATTTGATTTTCTAATGAGCTGCTGATTTTCACAATAATACAAACTCCATAGTATTGATCTGTTTACCCTTTATAAAAAGCATGATTTTTTTGTATTGCTTGTAGTAAATGTGCTAACAGTGGACTTTTCCATCTGCAGATTATACTGAATGACCAGCAGTGGCAGTGTTTCGCAACAAATTGTCTCTGCATTGCCGATACTGAAGAAAAAAAAAAGACAGTCTTCCGGCAAAGGGCATCATTTGACCAATATGTATGTTAAGTAAAGCTCACAATCATTCCTTTAGGCATTAAAAAGGCGTTTTCAGCACCTGAATGTCATCACTACCTTCTAGTGGGGGCATGTGCTTGAATGTAATTTCTGCCAAAATGGAAGTATTATGGATAACATTGTGTCGGTCATGATAGTTAATAAAGGACTGACTGCATCCAAGGCTTCTTAAGCCTGCTTTAGATCCTGGTGCCACCAATGTTCCGTTTGAGGACATTGCTTCCGTTGAGGCTGAAATGCACTATCTCACTGTAGAACTATAGAGTTGCATTCTCACAGAATGAAGCACATTTAACGTCTTCCGCTGCACTCTGTATGTTGGACTCTGATACTCAAGAAGGATTGTTGGTAAGGATAATCTCTGTTTTTGTATCTGCATCCCACTTTCAAAAAGGCCACAGTGCTTTGAGGGGTTCAGAGTATTTGCCATTCCGCCTCCGACTTGCCTTGCAGTCATGAATAGAGATAGCAACCTACTGCATAACTTCTGATATCTCATCCTCCTGTGTGGTCCGCTTCCACAAGGACAATTGGACCAGTGATGATCTGACATCCTAAAGCAAAAGCAAGATGTTGTCTGACATGAGGGCCAATCTGTTGCCTAGCAAGCTGACATCATAAAGCTAAATGCAAGATGTTGTCTGACGTGAGGGCCACTCTGTTGTTGCCTAGCAAGCAGTAAGATACATTTATCTTGCTAATGAAATGAGTAGCAGGTTAGACCGGACGCCCAAGTGACAGCTATGATGGTAAAATGTACAAAATTAGGGCACTTTATACGACCTCTAAATTTGAACGAGCGTGAGTTTGAGCATTAGAGTCAACTTCACTATTGCTGAACTGCTAGGAATTGGCTCAAATGATGATTATGAACATGCTATTCATAGCTTTTATTATTCCCATTAACTGTAGCATAACCCTACCTCTCAACTTATCAGCTGGCTTAATTGCTACTGGTGTACCATATCCTAAAACAAATAAAGTGAGAGGGGTACACTGCCACTTGGCTGGCAAAAGGATCTCTATCTATGTCCTAATGTACCTTCTACAGTTGTTTAGAGCGTGTTGGCAAAAGAGGCATGAGACTCAGAGTAGTATGGTAGGTTAAAAACACAAATCGAGATTTGATTTTCTAATGAGCTGCTGATTTTCACAATAATACAAACTCCATAGTATTGATCTGTTTACCCTTTATAAAAAGCATGATTTTTTGTATTGCTTGTAGTAAATGTGCTAACAGTGGACTTTTCCATCTGCAGATTATACTGAATGACCAGCAGTGGCAGTGTTTCGCAACAAATTGTCTCTGCATTGCCGATACTGAAGAAAAAAAAAGACAGTCTTCCGGCATAGGGCATCATTTGACCAATATGTATGGTAAGTAAAGCTCACAATCATTCCTTTAGGCATTAAAAAGGCGTTTTCAGCACCTGAATGTCATCACTACCTTCTAGTGGGGGCATGTGCTTGAATGTAATTTCTGCCAAAATGGAAGTATTATGGATCACATTGTGTCGGTCATGATAGTTAATAAAAGACTGACTGCATCCAAGGCTTCTTAAGCCTGCTTTAGATCCTGGTGCCAACAATGTTCCGTTTGAGGACATTGCTTCCTTTGAGGCTGAAATGCGCTATCTCACTGTAGAACTATAGAGTTGCGTTCTCACGGAATGAAGCACATTTAACGTCTTCCGCTGCACTCTGTATGTTGGACTCTGATACTCAAGAAGGATTGTTGGTAAGGATAATCTCTGTTTTTGTATCTGCATCCCACTTTCAAAAAGGCCACAGTGCTTTGAGTGGTTCAGACTATTTGCCATTCCGCCTCCGACTTGCCTTGCAGTCATGAATAGAGATAGCAACCTACTGCATAACTTCTGATATCTCATCCTCCTGTGTGGTCAGCTTCCACAAGGACAATTGGACCAGTGATGATCTGACATCATAAAGCAAAAGCAAGATGTTGTCTGACATGAGGGCCAATCTGTTGCCTAGCAAGCTGACATCATAAAGCTAAATGCAAGATGTTGTCTAACGTGAGGGCCACTCTGTTGTTGCCTAGCAAGCAGTAAGATACATTTATCTGGCTAATGAAATGAGTAGCAGGGTAGACCGGACGCCCAAGTGACAGCTATGATGGTAAAATGTACAAAATTAGGGCACTTTATAAGACCTCTAAATTTGAACGAGCGTGAGTTTGAGCATTAGAGTCAACTTCACTATTGCTGAACTGCTAGGAATTGGCTCAAATGATGATTATGAACATGCTATTCATAGCTTTTATTATTCCCATTAACTGTACCATAACCCTACCTCTCAACTTATCAGCTGACTTAATTGCTACTGGTGTACCATATCCTAAAACAAATAAAGTGAGAGGGGTACACTGCCACTTGGCTGGCAAAAAGATCTCTATCTATGTCCTAATGTACCTTCTACAGTTGTTTAGAGTGTGTTGGCAAAAGAGGCATGAGATTCAGAGTAGTATGGTAGGTTAAAAACACAAATCGAGATTTGATTTTCTAATGAGCTGCTGATTTTCACAATAATACAAACTCCATAGTATTGATCTGTTTACCCTTTATAAAAAGCATGATTTTTTTGTATTGCTTTTAGTAAATGTGCTAACAGTGGACTTTTCCATCTGCAGATTATACTGAATGACCAGCAGTGGCAGTGTTTCGCAACAAATTGTCTCTGCATTGCCGATACTGAAGAAAAAAAAAAGACAGTCTTCCGGCAAAGGGCATCATTTGACCAATATGTATGGTAAGTAAAGCTCACAATCATTCCTTTAGGCATTAAAAAGGCGTTTTCAGCACCTGAATGTCATCACTACATTCTAGTGGGGGCATGTGCTTGAATGTAATTTCTGCCAAAATGGAAGTATTATGGATCACATTGTGTCGGTCATGATAGTTAATAAAGGACTGACTGCATCCAAGGCTTCTTAAGCCTGCTTTAGATCCTGGTGCCACCAATGTTCCGTTTGAGGACATTGCTCCGTTGAGGCTGAAATGCACTATCTCACTGTAGAACTATAGAGTTGCATTCTCACAGAATGAAGCACATTTAACGTCTTCCGCTGCACTCTGTATGTTGGACTCTGATACTCAAGAAGGATTGTTGGTAAGGATAATCTCTGTTTTTGTATCTGCATCCCACTTTCAAAAAGGCCACAGTGCTTTGAGGGGTTCAGAGTATTTGCCATTCCGCCTCCGACTTGCCTTGCAGTCATGAATAGAGATAGCAACCTACTGCATAACTTTTGATATCTCATCCTCCTGTGTGGTCCGCTTCCACAAGGACAATTGGACCAGTGATGATCTGACATCATAAAGCTAAATGCAAGATGTTGTCTGACGTGAGGGCCACTCTGTTGTTGCCTAGCAAGCAGTAAGATACATTTATCTTGCTAATGAAATGAGTAGCAGGGTAAACCGGACGCCCAAGTGACAGCTATGATGGTAAAATGCACAAAATTAGGGCACTTTATAAGACCTCTAAATTTGAACGAGCGTGAGTTTGAGCATTAGAGTCAACTTCACTATTGCTGAACTGCTAGGAATTGGCTCAAATGATGATTATGAACATGCTATTCATAGCTTTTATTATTCCCATTAACTGTACCATAACCCTACCTCTCAACTTATCAGCTGACTTAATTGCTACTGGTGTACCATATCCTAAAACAAATAAAGTGAGAGGGGTACACTGCCACTTGGCTGGCAAAAAGATCTCTATCTATGTCCTAATGTACCTTCTACAGTTGTTTAGAGCGTGTTGGCAAAAGAGGCATGAGATTCAGAGTAGTATGGTAGGTTAAAAACACAAATCGAGATTTGATTTTCTAATGAGCTGCTGATTTTCACAATAATACAAACTCCATAGTATTGATCTGTTTACCCTTTATAAAAAGCATGATTTTTTGTATTGCTTGTAGTAAATGTGCTAACAGTGGACTTTTCCATCTGCAGATTATACTGAATGACCAGCAGTGGCAGTGTTTCGCAACAAATTGTCTCTGCATTGCCGATACTGAAGAAAAAAAAAAGACAGTCTTCCGGCAAAGGGCATCATTTGACCAATATGTATGTTAAGTAAAGCTCACAATCATTCCTTTAGGCATTAAAAAGGCGTTTTCAGCACCTGAATGTCATCACTACCTTCTAGTGGGGGCATGTGCTTGAATGTAATTTCTGCCAAAATGGAAGTATTATGGATAACATTGTGTCGGTCATGATAGTTAATAAAGGACTGACTGCATCCAAGGCTTCTTAAGCCTGCTTTAGATCCTGGTGCCACCAATGTTCCGTTTGAGGACATTGCTTCCGTTGAGGCTGAAATGCACTATCTCACTGTAGAACTATAGAGTTGCATTCTCACAGAATGAAGCACATTTAACGTCTTCCGCTGCACTCTGTATGTTGGACTCTGATACTCAAGAAGGATTGTTGGTAAGGATAATCTCTGTTTTTGTATCTGCATCCCACTTTCAAAAAGGCCACAGTGCTTTGAGGGGTTCAGAGTATTTGCCATTCCGCCTCCGACTTGCCTTGCAGTCATGAATAGAGATAGCAACCTACTGCATAACTTTTGATATCTCATCCTCCTGTGTGGTCCGCTTCCACAAGGACAATTGGACCAGTGATGATCTGACATCATAAAGCTAAATGCAAGATGTTGTCTGACGTGAGGGCCACTCTGTTGTTGCCTAGCAAGCAGTAAGATACATTTATCTTGCTAATGAAATGAGTAGCAGGGTAAACCGGACGCCCAAGTGACAGCTATGATGGTAAAATGCACAAAATTAGGGCACTTTATAAGACCTCTAAATTTGAACGAGCGTGAGTTTGAGCATTAGAGTCAACTTCACTATTGCTGAACTGCTAGGAATTGGCTCAAATGATGATTATGAACATGCTATTCATAGCTTTTATTATTCCCATTAACTGTACCATAACCCTACCTCTCAACTTATCAGCTGACTTAATTGCTACTGGTGTACCATATCCTAAAACAAATAAAGTGAGAGGGGTACACTGCCACTTGGCTGGCAAAAAGATCTCTATCTATGTCCTAATGTACCTTCTACAGTTGTTTAGAGCGTGTTGGCAAAAGAGGCATGAGATTCAGAGTAGTATGGTAGGTTAAAAACACAAATCGAGATTTGATTTTCTAATGAGCTGCTGATTTTCACAATAATACAAACTCCATAGTATTGATCTGTTTACCCTTTATAAAAAGCATGATTTTTTGTATTGCTTGTAGTAAATGTGCTAACAGTGGACTTTTCCATCTGCAGATTATACTGAATGACCAGCAGTGGCAGTGTTTCGCAACAAATTGTCTCTGCATTGCCGATACTGAAGAAAAAAAAAAGACAGTCTTCCGGCAAAGGGCATCATTTGACCAATATGTATGTTAAGTAAAGCTCACAATCATTCCTTTAGGCATTAAAAAGGCGTTTTCAGCACCTGAATGTCATCACTACCTTCTAGTGGGGGCATGTGCTTGAATGTAATTTCTGCCAAAATGGAAGTATTATGGATAACATTGTGTCGGTCATGATAGTTAATAAAGGACTGACTGCATCCAAGGCTTCTTAAGCCTGCTTTAGATCCTGGTGCCACCAATGTTCCGTTTGAGGACATTGCTTCCGTTGAGGCTGAAATGCACTATCTCACTGTAGAACTATAGAGTTGCATTCTCACAGAATGAAGCACATTTAACGTCTTCCGCTGCACTCTGTATGTTGGACTCTGATACTCAAGAAGGATTGTTGGTAAGGATAATCTCTGTTTTTGTATCTGCATCCCACTTTCAAAAAGGCCACAGTGCTTTGAGGGGTTCAGAGTATTTGCCATTCCGCCTCCGACTTGCCTTGCAGTCATGAATAGAGATAGCAACCTACTGCATAACTTCTGATATCTCATCCTCCTGTGTGGTCCGCTTCCACAAGGACAATTGGACCAGTGATGATCTGACATCATAAAGCAAAAGCAAGATGTTGTCTGACATGAGGGCCAATCTGTTGCCTAGCAAGCTGACATCATAAAGCTAAATGCAAGATGTTGTCTGACGTGAGGGCCACTCTGTTGTTGCCTAGCAAGCAGTAAGATACATTTATCTTGCTAATGAAATGAGTAGCAGGTTAGACCGGACGCCCAAGTGACAGCTATGATGGTAAAATGTACAAAATTAGGGCACTTTATAAGACCTCTAAATTTGAACGAGCGTGAGTTTGAGCATTAGAGTCAACTTCACTATTGCTGAACTGCTAGGAATTGGCTCAAATGATGATTATGAACATGCTATTCATAGCTTTTATTATTCCCATTAACTGTACCATAACCCTACCTCTCAACTTATCAGCTGACTTAATTGCTACTGGTGTACCATATCCTAAAACAAATAAAGTGAGAGGGGTACACTGCCACTTGGCTGGCAAAAAGATCTCTATCTATGTCCTAATGTACCTTCTACAGTTGTTTAGAGCGTGTTGGCAAAAGAGGCATGAGATTCAGAGTAGTATGGTAGGTTAAAAACACAAATCGAGATTTGATTTTCTAATGAGCTGCTGATTTTCACAATAATACAAACTCCATAGTATTGATCTGTTTACCCTTTATAAAAAGCATGATTTTTTTGTATTGCTTGTAGTAAATGTGCTAACAGTGGACTTTTCCATCTGCAGATTATACTGAATGACCAGCAGTGGCAGTGTTTCGCAACAAATTGTCTCTGCATTGCCGATACTGAAGAAAAAAAAAAGACAGTCTTCCGGCAAAGGGCATCATTTGACCAATATGTATGTTAAGTAAAGCTCACAATCATTCCTTTAGGCATTAAAAAGGCGTTTTCAGCACCTGAATGTCATCACTACCTTCTAGTGGGGGCATGTGCTTGAATGTAATTTCTGCCAAAATGGAAGTATTATGGATAACATTGTGTCGGTCATGATAGTTAATAAAGGACTGACTGCATCCAAGGCTTCTTAAGCCTGCTTTAGATCCTGGTGCCACCAATGTTCCGTTTGAGGACATTGCTTCCTTTGAGGCTGAAATGCGCTATCTCACTGTAGAACTATAGAGTTGCGTTCTCACGGAATGAAGCACATTTAACGTCTTCCGCTGCACTCTGTATGTTGGACTCTGATACTCAAGAAGGATTGTTGGTAAGGATAATCTCTGTTTTTGTATCTGCATCCCACTTTCAAAAAGGCCACAGTGCTTTGAGTGGTTCAGAGTATTTGCCATTCCGCCTCCGACTTGCCTTGCAGTCATGAATAGAGATAGCAACCTACTGCATAACTTCTGATATCTCATCCTCCTGTGTGGTCAGCTTCCACAAGGACAATTGGACCAGTGATGATCTGACATCATAAAGCAAAAGCAAGATGTTGTCTGACATGAGGGCCAATCTGTTGCCTAGCAAGCTGACATCATAAAGCTAAATGCAAGATGTTGTCTAACGTGAGGGCCACTCTGTTGTTGCCTAGCAAGCAGTAAGATACATTTATCTGGCTAATGAAATGAGTAGCAGGGTAGACCGGACGCCCAAGTGACAGCTATGATGGTAAAATGTACAAAATTAGGGCACTTTATAAGACCTCTAAATTTGAACGAGCGTGAGTTTGAGCATTAGAGTCAACTTCACTATTGCTGAACTGCTAGGAATTGGCTCAAATGATGATTATGAACATGCTATTCATAGCTTTTATTATTCCCATTAACTGTACCATAACCCTACCTCTCAACTTATCAGCTGACTTAATTGCTACTGGTGTACCATATCCTAAAACAAATAAAGTGAGAGGGGTACACTGCCACTTGGCTGGCAAAAAGATCTCTATCTATGTCCTAATGTACCTTCTACAGTTGTTTAGAGTGTGTTGGCAAAAGAGGCATGAGATTCAGAGTAGTATGGTAGGTTAAAAACACAAATCGAGATTTGATTTTCTAATGAGCTGCTGATTTTCACAATAATACAAACTCCATAGTATTGATCTGTTTACCCTTTATAAAAAGCATGATTTTTTTGTATTGCTTTTAGTAAATGTGCTAACAGTGGACTTTTCCATCTGCAGATTATACTGAATGACCAGCAGTGGCAGTGTTTCGCAACAAATTGTCTCTGCATTGCCGATACTGAAGAAAAAAAAAAGACAGTCTTCCGGCAAAGGGCATCATTTGACCAATATGTATGGTAAGTAAAGCTCACAATCATTCCTTTAGGCATTAAAAAGGCGTTTTCAGCACCTGAATGTCATCACTACCTTCTAGTGGGGGCATGTGCTTGAATGTAATTTCTGCCAAAATGGAAGTATTATGGATCACATTGTGTCGGTCATGATAGTTAATAAAGGACTGACTGCATCCAAGGCTTCTTAAGCCTGCTTTAGATCCTGGTGCCACCAATGTTCCGTTTGAGGACATTGCTCCGTTGAGGCTGAAATGCACTATCTCACTGTAGAACTATAGAGTTGCATTCTCACAGAATGAAGCACATTTAACGTCTTCCGCTGCACTCTGTATGTTGGACTCTGATACTCAAGAAGGATTGTTGGTAAGGATAATCTCTGTTTTTGTATCTGCATCCCACTTTCAAAAAGGCCACAGTGCTTTGAGGGGTTCAGAGTATTTGCCATTCCGCCTCCGACTTGCCTTGCAGTCATGAATAGAGATAGCAACCTACTGCATAACTTTTGATATCTCATCCTCCTGTGTGGTCCGCTTCCACAAGGACAATTGGACCAGTGATGATCTGACATCATAAAGCTAAATGCAAGATGTTGTCTGACGTGAGGGCCACTCTGTTGTTGCCTAGCAAGCAGTAAGATACATTTATCTTGCTAATGAAATGAGTAGCAGGGTAAACCGGACGCCCAAGTGACAGCTATGATGGTAAAATGCACAAAATTAGGGCACTTTATAAGACCTCTAAATTTGAACGAGCGTGAGTTTGAGCATTAGAGTCAACTTCACTATTGCTGAACTGCTAGGAATTGGCTCAAATGATGATTATGAACATGCTATTCATAGCTTTTATTATTCCCATTAACTGTACCATAACCCTACCTCTCAACTTATCAGCTGACTTAATTGCTACTGGTGTACCATATCCTAAAACAAATAAAGTGAGAGGGGTACACTGCCACTTGGCTGGCAAAAAGATCTCTATCTATGTCCTAATGTACCTTCTACAGTTGTTTAGAGCGTGTTGGCAAAAGAGGCATGAGATTCAGAGTAGTATGGTAGGTTAAAAACACAAATCGAGATTTGATTTTCTAATGAGCTGCTGATTTTCACAATAATACAAACTCCATAGTATTGATCTGTTTACCCTTTATAAAAAGCATGATTTTTTGTATTGCTTGTAGTAAATGTGCTAACAGTGGACTTTTCCATCTGCAGATTATACTGAATGACCAGCAGTGGCAGTGTTTCGCAACAAATTATCTCTGCATTGCCGATACTGAAGAAAAAAAAAAGACAGTCTTCCGGCATAGGGCATCATTTGACCAATATGTATGGTAAGTAAAGCTCACAATCATTCCTTTAGGCATTAAAAAGGCGTTTTCAGCACCTGAATGTCATCACTACCTTCTAGTGGGGGCCTGTGCTTGAATGTAATTTCTGCCAAAATGGAAGTATTATGGATCACATTGTGTCGGTCATGATAGTTAATAAAAGACTGACTGCATCCAAGGCTTCTTAAACCTGCTTTAGATCCTGGTGCCAACAATGTTCCGTTTGAGGACATTGCTTCCTTTGAGGCTGAAATGCGCTATCTCACTGTAGAACTATAGAGTTGCGTTCTCACGGAATGAAGCACATTTAACGTCTTCCGCTGCACTCTGTATGTTGGACTCTGATACTCAAGAAGGATTGTTGGTAAGGATAATCTCTGTTTTTGTATCTGCATCCCACTTTCAAAAAGGCCACAGTGCTTTGAGTGGTTCACAGTATTTGCCATTCCGCCTCCGACTTGCCTTGCAGTCATGAATAGAGATAGCAACCTACTGCATAACTTCTGATATCTCATCCTCCTGTGTGGTCCGCTTCCACAAGGACAATTGGACCAGTGATGATCTGACATCATAAAGCAAAAGCAAGATGTTGTCTGACATGAGGGCCAATCTGTTGCCTAGCAAGCTGACATCATAAAGCTAAATGCAAGATGTTGTCTGACGTGAGGGCCACTCTGTTGTTGCCTAGCAAGCAGTAAGATACATTTATCTTGCTAATGAAATGAGTAGCAGGTTAGACCGGACGCCCAAGTGACAGCTATGATGGTAAAATGTACAAAATTAGGGCACTTTATACGACCTCTAAATTTGAACGAGCGTGAGTTTGAGCATTAGAGTCAACTTCACTATTGCTGAACTGCTAGGAATTGGCTCAAATGATGATTATGAACATGCTATTCATAGCTTTTATTATTCCCATTAACTGTAGCATAACCCTACCTCTCAACTTATCAGCTGGCTTAATTGCTACTGGTGTACCATATCCTAAAACAAATAAAGTGAGAGGGGTACACTGCCACTTGGCTGGCAAAAGGATCTCTATCTATGTCCTAATGTACCTTCTACAGTTGTTTAGAGCGTGTTGGCAAAAGAGGCATGAGACTCAGAGTAGTATGGTAGGTTAAAAACACAAATCGAGATTTGATTTTCTAATGAGCTGCTGATTTTCACAATAATACAAACTCCATAGTATTGATCTGTTTACCCTTTATAAAATGCATGATTTTTTGTATTGCTTGTAGTAAATGTGCTAACAGTGGACTTTTCCATCTGCAGATTATACTGAATGACCAGCAGTGGCAGTGTTTCGCAACACATTGTCTCTGCATTGCCGATACTGAAGAAAAAAAAAAAGACAGTCTTCCGGCATAGGGCATCATTTGACCAATATGTATGGTAAGTAAAGCTCACAATCATTCCTTTAGGCATTAAAAAGGAGTTTTCAGCACCTGAATGTCATCACTACCTTCTAGTGGGGGCCTGTGCTTGAATGTAATTTCTGCCAAAATGGAAGTATTATGGATCACATTGTGTCGGTCATGATAGTTAATAAAAGACTGACTGCATCCAAGGCTTCTTAAGCCTGCTTTAGATCCTGGTGCCAACAATGTTCCGTTTGAGGACATTGCTTCCTTTGAGGCTGAAATGCGCTATCTCACTGTAGAACTATAGAGTTGCGTTCTCACGGAATGAAGCACATTTAACGTCTTCCGCTGCACTCTGTATGTTGGACTCTGATACTCAAGAAGGATTGTTGGTAAGGATAATCTCTGTTTTTGTATCTGCATCCCACTTTCAAAAAGGCCACAGTGCTTTGAGTGGTTCAGAGTATTTGCCATTCCGCCTCCGACTTGCCTTGCAGTCATGAATAGAGATAGCAACCTACTGCATAACTTCTGATATCTCATCCTCCTGTGTGGTCAGCTTCCACAAGGACAATTGGACCAGTGATGATCTGACATCATAAAGCAAAAGCAAGATGTTGTCTGACATGAGGGCCAATCTGTTGCCTAGCAAGCTGACATCATAAAGCTAAATGCAAGATGTTGTCTAACGTGAGGGCCACTCTGTTGTTGCCTAGCAAGCAGTAAGATACATTTATCTTGCTAATGAAATGAGTAGCAGGGTAGACCGGACGCCCAAGTGACAGCTATGATGGTAAAATGTACAAAATTAGGGCACTTTATAAGACCTCTAAATTTGAACGAGCGTGAGTTTGAGCATTAGAGTCAACTTCACTATTGCTGAACTGCTAGGAATTGGCTCAAATGATGATTATGAACATGCTATTCATAGCTTTTATTATTCCCATTAACTGTACCATAACCCTACCTCTCAACTTATCAGCTGACTTAATTGCTACTGGTGTACCATATCCTAAAACAAATAAAGTGAGAGGGGTACACTGCCACTTGGCTGGCAAAAAGATCTCTATCTATGTCCTAATGTACCTTCTACAGTTGTTTAGAGCGTGTTGGCAAAAGAGGCATGAGATTCAGAGTAGTATGGTAGGTTAAAAACACAAATCGAGATTTGATTTTCTAATGAGCTGCTGATTTTCACAATAATACAAACTCCATAGTATTGATCTGTTTACCCTTTATAAAAAGCATGATTTTTTTGTATTGCTTGTAGTAAATGTGCTAACAGTGGACTTTTCCATCTGCAGATTATACTGAATGACCAGCAGTGGCAGTGTTTCGCAACAAATTGTCTCTGCATTGCCGATACTGAAGAAAAAAAAAAGACAGTCTTCCGGCAAAGGGCATCATTTGACCAATATGTATGTTAAGTAAAGCTCACAATCATTCCTTTAGGCATTAAAAAGGCGTTTTCAGCACCTGAATGTCATCACTACCTTCTAGTGGGGGCATGTGCTTGAATGTAATTTCTGCCAAAATGGAAGTATTATGGATCACATTGTGTCGGTCATGATAGTTAATAAAGGACTGACTGCATCCAAGGCTTCTTAAGCCTGCTTTAGATCCTGGTGCCACCAATGTTCCGTTTGAGGACATTGCTTCCGTTGAGGCTGAAATGCACTATCTCACTGTAGAACTATAGAGTTGCGTTCACACGGAATGAAGCACATTTAACGTCTTCCGCTGCACTCTGTATGTTGGACTCTGATACTCAAGAAGGATTGTTGGTAAGGATAATCTCTGTTTTTGTATCTGCATCCCACTTTCAAAAAGGCCACAGTGCTTTGAGGGGTTCAGAGTATTTGCCATTCCGCCTCCGACTTGCCTTGCAGTCATGAATAGAGATAGCAACCTACTGCATAACTTCTGATATCTCATCCTCCTGTGTGGTCCGCTTCCACAAGGACAATTGGACCAGTGATGATCTGACATCATAAAGCAAAAGCAAGATGTTGTCTGACATGAGGGCCAATCTGTTGCCTAGCAAGCTGACATCATAAAGCTAAATGCAAGATGTTGTCTGACGTGAGGGCCACTCTGTTGTTGCCTAGCAAGCAGTAAGATACATTTATCTTGCTAATGAAATGAGTAGCAGGTTAGACCGGACGCCCAAGTGACAGCTATGATGGTAAAATGTACAAAATTAGGGCACTTTATAAGACCTCTAAATTTGAACGAGCGTGAGTTTGAGCATTAGAGTCAACTTCACTATTGCTGAACTGCTAGGAATTGGCTCAAATGATGATTATGAACATGCTATTCATAGCTTTTATTATTCCCATTAACTGTACCATAACCCTACCTCTCAACTTATCAGCTGACTTAATTGCTACTGGTGTACCATATCCTAAAACAAATAAAGTGAGAGGGGTACACTGCCACTTGGCTGGCAAAAAGATCTCTATCTATGTCCTAATGTACCTTCTACAGTTGTTTAGAGCGTGTTGGCAAAAGAGGCATGAGATTCAGAGTAGTATGGTAGGTTAAAAACACAAATCGAGATTTGATTTTCTAATGAGCTGCTGATTTTCACAATAATACAAACTCCATAGTATTGATCTGTTTACCCTTTATAAAAAGCATGATTTTTTGTATTGCTTGTAGTAAATGTGCTAACAGTGGACTTTTCCATCTGCAGATTATACTGAATGACCAGCAGTGGCAGTGTTTCGCAACAAATTGTCTCTGCATTGCCGATACTGAAGAAAAAAAAAAGACAGTCTTCCGGCATAGGGCATCATTTGACCAATATGTATGGTAAGTAAAGCTCACAATCATTCCTTTAGGCATTAAAAAGGCGTTTTCAGCACCTGAATGTCATCACTACCTTCTAGTGGGGGCATGTGCTTGAATGTAATTTCTGCCAAAATGGAAGTATTATGGATCACATTGTGTCGGTCATGATAGTTAATAAAAGACTGACTGCATCCAAGGCTTCTTAAGCCTGCTTTAGATCCTGGTGCCAACAATGTTCCGTTTGAGGACATTGCTTCCTTTGAGGCTGAAATGCGCTATCTCACTGTAGAACTATAGAGTTGCGTTCTCACGGAATGAAGCACATTTAACGTCTTCCGCTGCACTCTGTATGTTGGACTCTGATACTCAAGAAGGATTGTTGGTAAGGATAATCTCTGTTTTTGTATCTGCATCCCACTTTCAAAAAGGCCACAGTGCTTTGAGTGGTTCAGAGTATTTGCCATTCCGCCTCCGACTTGCCTTGCAGTCATGAATAGAGATAGCAACCTACTGCATAACTTCTGATATCTCATCCTCCTGTGTGGTCAGCTTCCACAAGGACAATTGGACCAGTGATGATCTGACATCATAAAGCAAAAGCAAGATGTTGTCTGACATGAGGGCCAATCTGTTGCCTAGCAAGCTGACATCATAAAGCTAAATGCAAGATGTTGTCTAACGTGAGGGCCACTCTGTTGTTGCCTAGCAAGCAGTAAGATACATTTATCTGGCTAATGAAATGAGTAGCAGGGTAGACCGGACGCCCAAGTGACAGCTATGATGGTAAAATGTACAAAATTAGGGCACTTTATAAGACCTCTAAATTTGAACGAGCGTGAGTTTGAGCATTAGAGTCAACTTCACTATTGCTGAACTGCTAGGAATTGGCTCAAATGATGATTATGAACATGCTATTCATAGCTTTTATTATTCCCATTAACTGTACCATAACCCTACCTCTCAACTTATCAGCTGACTTAATTGCTACTGGTGTACCATATCCTAAAACAAATAAAGTGAGAGGGGTACACTGCCACTTGGCTGGCAAAAAGATCTCTATCTATGTCCTAATGTACCTTCTACAGTTGTTTAGAGTGTGTTGGCAAAAGAGGCATGAGATTCAGAGTAGTATGGTAGGTTAAAAACACAAATCGAGATTTGATTTTCTAATGAGCTGCTGATTTTCACAATAATACAAACTCCATAGTATTGATCTGTTTACCCTTTATAAAAAGCATGATTTTTTTGTATTGCTTTTAGTAAATGTGCTAACAGTGGACTTTTCCATCTGCAGATTATACTGAATGACCAGCAGTGGCAGTGTTTCGCAACAAATTGTCTCTGCATTGCCGATACTGAAGAAAAAAAAAAGACAGTCTTCCGGCAAAGGGCATCATTTGACCAATATGTATGGTAAGTAAAGCTCACAATCATTCCTTTAGGCATTAAAAAGGCGTTTTCAGCACCTGAATGTCATCACTACCTTCTAGTGGGGGCATGTGCTTGAATGTAATTTCTGCCAAAATGGAAGTATTATGGATCACATTGTGTCGGTCATGATAGTTAATAAAGGACTGACTGCATCCAAGGCTTCTTAAGCCTGCTTTAGATCCTGGTGCCACCAATGTTCCGTTTGAGGACATTGCTCCGTTGAGGCTGAAATGCACTATCTCACTGTAGAACTATAGAGTTGCATTCTCACAGAATGAAGCACATTTAACGTCTTCCGCTGCACTCTGTATGTTGGACTCTGATACTCAAGAAGGATTGTTGGTAAGGATAATCTCTGTTTTTGTATCTGCATCCCACTTTCAAAAAGGCCACAGTGCTTTGAGGGGTTCAGAGTATTTGCCATTCCGCCTCCGACTTGCCTTGCAGTCATGAATAGAGATAGCAACCTACTGCATAACTTTTGATATCTCATCCTCCTGTGTGGTCCGCTTCCACAAGGACAATTGGACCAGTGATGATCTGACATCATAAAGCTAAATGCAAGATGTTGTCTGACGTGAGGGCCACTCTGTTGTTGCCTAGCAAGCAGTAAGATACATTTATCTTGCTAATGAAATGAGTAGCAGGGTAAACCGGACGCCCAAGTGACAGCTATGATGGTAAAATGCACAAAATTAGGGCACTTTATAAGACCTCTAAATTTGAACGAGCGTGAGTTTGAGCATTAGAGTCAACTTCACTATTGCTGAACTGCTAGGAATTGGCTCAAATGATGATTATGAACATGCTATTCATAGCTTTTATTATTCCCATTAACTGTACCATAACCCTACCTCTCAACTTATCAGCTGACTTAATTGCTACTGGTGTACCATATCCTAAAACAAATAAAGTGAGAGGGGTACACTGCCACTTGGCTGGCAAAAAGATCTCTATCTATGTCCTAATGTACCTTCTACAGTTGTTTAGAGCGTGTTGGCAAAAGAGGCATGAGATTCAGAGTAGTATGGTAGGTTAAAAACACAAATCGAGATTTGATTTTCTAATGAGCTGCTGATTTTCACAATAATACAAACTCCATAGTATTGATCTGTTTACCCTTTATAAAAAGCATGATTTTTTGTATTGCTTGTAGTAAATGTGCTAACAGTGGACTTTTCCATCTGCAGATTATACTGAATGACCAGCAGTGGCAGTGTTTCGCAACAAATTGTCTCTGCATTGCCGATACTGAAGAAAAAAAAAAGACAGTCTTCCGGCAAAGGGCATCATTTGACCAATATGTATGTTAAGTAAAGCTCACAATCATTCCTTTAGGCATTAAAAAGGCGTTTTCAGCACCTGAATGTCATCACTACCTTCTAGTGGGGGCATGTGCTTGAATGTAATTTCTGCCAAAATGGAAGTATTATGGATAACATTGTGTCGGTCATGATAGTTAATAAAGGACTGACTGCATCCAAGGCTTCTTAAGCCTGCTTTAGATCCTGGTGCCACCAATGTTCCGTTTGAGGACATTGCTTCCGTTGAGGCTGAAATGCACTATCTCACTGTAGAACTATAGAGTTGCATTCTCACAGAATGAAGCACATTTAACGTCTTCCGCTGCACTCTGTATGTTGGACTCTGATACTCAAGAAGGATTGTTGGTAAGGATAATCTCTGTTTTTGTATCTGCATCCCACTTTCAAAAAGGCCACAGTGCTTTGAGGGGTTCAGAGTATTTGCCATTCCGCCTCCGACTTGCCTTGCAGTCATGAATAGAGATAGCAACCTACTGCATAACTTCTGATATCTCATCCTCCTGTGTGGTCCGCTTCCACAAGGACAATTGGACCAGTGATGATCTGACATCATAAAGCAAAAGCAAGATGTTGTCTGACATGAGGGCCAATCTGTTGCCTAGCAAGCTGACATCATAAAGCTAAATGCAAGATGTTGTCTGACGTGAGGGCCACTCTGTTGTTGCCTAGCAAGCAGTAAGATACATTTATCTTGCTAATGAAATGAGTAGCAGGTTAGACCGGACGCCCAAGTGACAGCTATGATGGTAAAATGTACAAAATTAGGGCACTTTATAAGACCTCTAAATTTGAACGAGCGTGAGTTTGAGCATTAGAGTCAACTTCACTATTGCTGAACTGCTAGGAATTGGCTCAAATGATGATTATGAACATGCTATTCATAGCTTTTATTATTCCCATTAACTGTACCATAACCCTACCTCTCAACTTATCAGCTGACTTAATTGCTACTGGTGTACCATATCCTAAAACAAATAAAGTGAGAGGGGTACACTGCCACTTGGCTGGCAAAAAGATCTCTATCTATGTCCTAATGTACCTTCTACAGTTGTTTAGAGCGTGTTGGCAAAAGAGGCATGAGATTCAGAGTAGTATGGTAGGTTAAAAACACAAATCGAGATTTGATTTTCTAATGAGCTGCTGATTTTCACAATAATACAAACTCCATAGTATTGATCTGTTTACCCTTTATAAAAAGCATGATTTTTTTGTATTGCTTGTAGTAAATGTGCTAACAGTGGACTTTTCCATCTGCAGATTATACTGAATGACCAGCAGTGGCAGTGTTTCGCAACAAATTGTCTCTGCATTGCCGATACTGAAGAAAAAAAAAAGACAGTCTTCCGGCAAAGGGCATCATTTGACCAATATGTATGTTAAGTAAAGCTCACAATCATTCCTTTAGGCATTAAAAAGGCGTTTTCAGCACCTGAATGTCATCACTACCTTCTAGTGGGGGCATGTGCTTGAATGTAATTTCTGCCAAAATGGAAGTATTATGGATAACATTGTGTCGGTCATGATAGTTAATAAAGGACTGACTGCATCCAAGGCTTCTTAAGCCTGCTTTAGATCCTGGTGCCACCAATGTTCCGTTTGAGGACATTGCTTCCTTTGAGGCTGAAATGCGCTATCTCACTGTAGAACTATAGAGTTGCGTTCTCACGGAATGAAGCACATTTAACGTCTTCCGCTGCACTCTGTATGTTGGACTCTGATACTCAAGAAGGATTGTTGGTAAGGATAATCTCTGTTTTTGTATCTGCATCCCACTTTCAAAAAGGCCACAGTGCTTTGAGTGGTTCAGAGTATTTGCCATTCCGCCTCCGACTTGCCTTGCAGTCATGAATAGAGATAGCAACCTACTGCATAACTTCTGATATCTCATCCTCCTGTGTGGTCAGCTTCCACAAGGACAATTGGACCAGTGATGATCTGACATCATAAAGCAAAAGCAAGATGTTGTCTGACATGAGGGCCAATCTGTTGCCTAGCAAGCTGACATCATAAAGCTAAATGCAAGATGTTGTCTAACGTGAGGGCCACTCTGTTGTTGCCTAGCAAGCAGTAAGATACATTTATCTGGCTAATGAAATGAGTAGCAGGGTAGACCGGACGCCCAAGTGACAGCTATGATGGTAAAATGTACAAAATTAGGGCACTTTATAAGACCTCTAAATTTGAACGAGCGTGAGTTTGAGCATTAGAGTCAACTTCACTATTGCTGAACTGCTAGGAATTGGCTCAAATGATGATTATGAACATGCTATTCATAGCTTTTATTATTCCCATTAACTGTACCATAACCCTACCTCTCAACTTATCAGCTGACTTAATTGCTACTGGTGTACCATATCCTAAAACAAATAAAGTGAGAGGGGTACACTGCCACTTGGCTGGCAAAAAGATCTCTATCTATGTCCTAATGTACCTTCTACAGTTGTTTAGAGTGTGTTGGCAAAAGAGGCATGAGATTCAGAGTAGTATGGTAGGTTAAAAACACAAATCGAGATTTGATTTTCTAATGAGCTGCTGATTTTCACAATAATACAAACTCCATAGTATTGATCTGTTTACCCTTTATAAAAAGCATGATTTTTTTGTATTGCTTTTAGTAAATGTGCTAACAGTGGACTTTTCCATCTGCAGATTATACTGAATGACCAGCAGTGGCAGTGTTTCGCAACAAATTGTCTCTGCATTGCCGATACTGAAGAAAAAAAAAAGACAGTCTTCCGGCAAAGGGCATCATTTGACCAATATGTATGGTAAGTAAAGCTCACAATCATTCCTTTAGGCATTAAAAAGGCGTTTTCAGCACCTGAATGTCATCACTACCTTCTAGTGGGGGCATGTGCTTGAATGTAATTTCTGCCAAAATGGAAGTATTATGGATCACATTGTGTCGGTCATGATAGTTAATAAAGGACTGACTGCATCCAAGGCTTCTTAAGCCTGCTTTAGATCCTGGTGCCACCAATGTTCCGTTTGAGGACATTGCTCCGTTGAGGCTGAAATGCACTATCTCACTGTAGAACTATAGAGTTGCATTCTCACAGAATGAAGCACATTTAACGTCTTCCGCTGCACTCTGTATGTTGGACTCTGATACTCAAGAAGGATTGTTGGTAAGGATAATCTCTGTTTTTGTATCTGCATCCCACTTTCAAAAAGGCCACAGTGCTTTGAGGGGTTCAGAGTATTTGCCATTCCGCCTCCGACTTGCCTTGCAGTCATGAATAGAGATAGCAACCTACTGCATAACTTTTGATATCTCATCCTCCTGTGTGGTCCGCTTCCACAAGGACAATTGGACCAGTGATGATCTGACATCATAAAGCTAAATGCAAGATGTTGTCTGACGTGAGGGCCACTCTGTTGTTGCCTAGCAAGCAGTAAGATACATTTATCTTGCTAATGAAATGAGTAGCAGGGTAAACCGGACGCCCAAGTGACAGCTATGATGGTAAAATGCACAAAATTAGGGCACTTTATAAGACCTCTAAATTTGAACGAGCGTGAGTTTGAGCATTAGAGTCAACTTCACTATTGCTGAACTGCTAGGAATTGGCTCAAATGATGATTATGAACATGCTATTCATAGCTTTTATTATTCCCATTAACTGTACCATAACCCTACCTCTCAACTTATCAGCTGACTTAATTGCTACTGGTGTACCATATCCTAAAACAAATAAAGTGAGAGGGGTACACTGCCACTTGGCTGGCAAAAAGATCTCTATCTATGTCCTAATGTACCTTCTACAGTTGTTTAGAGCGTGTTGGCAAAAGAGGCATGAGATTCAGAGTAGTATGGTAGGTTAAAAACACAAATCGAGATTTGATTTTCTAATGAGCTGCTGATTTTCACAATAATACAAACTCCATAGTATTGATCTGTTTACCCTTTATAAAAAGCATGATTTTTTGTATTGCTTGTAGTAAATGTGCTAACAGTGGACTTTTCCATCTGCAGATTATACTGAATGACCAGCAGTGGCAGTGTTTCGCAACAAATTATCTCTGCATTGCCGATACTGAAGAAAAAAAAAAGACAGTCTTCCGGCATAGGGCATCATTTGACCAATATGTATGGTAAGTAAAGCTCACAATCATTCCTTTAGGCATTAAAAAGGCGTTTTCAGCACCTGAATGTCATCACTACCTTCTAGTGGGGGCCTGTGCTTGAATGTAATTTCTGCCAAAATGGAAGTATTATGGATCACATTGTGTCGGTCATGATAGTTAATAAAAGACTGACTGCATCCAAGGCTTCTTAAACCTGCTTTAGATCCTGGTGCCAACAATGTTCCGTTTGAGGACATTGCTTCCTTTGAGGCTGAAATGCGCTATCTCACTGTAGAACTATAGAGTTGCGTTCTCACGGAATGAAGCACATTTAACGTCTTCCGCTGCACTCTGTATGTTGGACTCTGATACTCAAGAAGGATTGTTGGTAAGGATAATCTCTGTTTTTGTATCTGCATCCCACTTTCAAAAAGGCCACAGTGCTTTGAGTGGTTCACAGTATTTGCCATTCCGCCTCCGACTTGCCTTGCAGTCATGAATAGAGATAGCAACCTACTGCATAACTTCTGATATCTCATCCTCCTGTGTGGTCCGCTTCCACAAGGACAATTGGACCAGTGATGATCTGACATCATAAAGCAAAAGCAAGATGTTGTCTGACATGAGGGCCAATCTGTTGCCTAGCAAGCTGACATCATAAAGCTAAATGCAAGATGTTGTCTGACGTGAGGGCCACTCTGTTGTTGCCTAGCAAGCAGTAAGATACATTTATCTTGCTAATGAAATGAGTAGCAGGTTAGACCGGACGCCCAAGTGACAGCTATGATGGTAAAATGTACAAAATTAGGGCACTTTATACGACCTCTAAATTTGAACGAGCGTGAGTTTGAGCATTAGAGTCAACTTCACTATTGCTGAACTGCTAGGAATTGGCTCAAATGATGATTATGAACATGCTATTCATAGCTTTTATTATTCCCATTAACTGTAGCATAACCCTACCTCTCAACTTATCAGCTGGCTTAATTGCTACTGGTGTACCATATCCTAAAACAAATAAAGTGAGAGGGGTACACTGCCACTTGGCTGGCAAAAAGATCTCTATCTATGTCCTAATGTACCTTCTACAGTTGTTTAGAGCGTGTTGGCAAAAGAGGCATGAGATTCAGAGTAGTATGGTAGGTTAAAAACACAAATCGAGATTTGATTTTCTAATGAGCTGCTGATTTTCACAATAATACAAACTCCATAGTATTGATCTGTTTACCCTTTATAAAAAGCATGATTTTTTGTATTGCTTGTAGTAAATGTGCTAACAGTGGACTTTTCCATCTGCAGATTATACTGAATGACCAGCAGTGGCAGTGTTTCGCAACAAATTATCTCTGCATTGCCGATACTGAAGAAAAAAAAAAGACAGTCTTCCGGCATAGGGCATCATTTGACCAATATGTATGGTAAGTAAAGCTCACAATCATTCCTTTAGGCATTAAAAAGGCGTTTTCAGCACCTGAATGTCATCACTACCTTCTAGTGGGGGCCTGTGCTTGAATGTAATTTCTGCCAAAATGGAAGTATTATGGATCACATTGTGTCGGTCATGATAGTTAATAAAAGACTGACTGCATCCAAGGCTTCTTAAACCTGCTTTAGATCCTGGTGCCAACAATGTTCCGTTTGAGGACATTGCTTCCTTTGAGGCTGAAATGCGCTATCTCACTGTAGAACTATAGAGTTGCGTTCTCACGGAATGAAGCACATTTAACGTCTTCCGCTGCACTCTGTATGTTGGACTCTGATACTCAAGAAGGATTGTTGGTAAGGATAATCTCTGTTTTTGTATCTGCATCCCACTTTCAAAAAGGCCACAGTGCTTTGAGTGGTTCACAGTATTTGCCATTCCGCCTCCGACTTGCCTTGCAGTCATGAATAGAGATAGCAACCTACTGCATAACTTCTGATATCTCATCCTCCTGTGTGGTCCGCTTCCACAAGGACAATTGGACCAGTGATGATCTGACATCATAAAGCAAAAGCAAGATGTTGTCTGACATGAGGGCCAATCTGTTGCCTAGCAAGCTGACATCATAAAGCTAAATGCAAGATGTTGTCTGACGTGAGGGCCACTCTGTTGTTGCCTAGCAAGCAGTAAGATACATTTATCTTGCTAATGAAATGAGTAGCAGGTTAGACCGGACGCCCAAGTGACAGCTATGATGGTAAAATGTACAAAATTAGGGCACTTTATACGACCTCTAAATTTGAACGAGCGTGAGTTTGAGCATTAGAGTCAACTTCACTATTGCTGAACTGCTAGGAATTGGCTCAAATGATGATTATGAACATGCTATTCATAGCTTTTATTATTCCCATTAACTGTAGCATAACCCTACCTCTCAACTTATCAGCTGGCTTAATTGCTACTGGTGTACCATATCCTAAAACAAATAAAGTGAGAGGGGTACACTGCCACTTGGCTGGCAAAAGGATCTCTATCTATGTCCTAATGTACCTTCTACAGTTGTTTAGAGCGTGTTGGCAAAAGAGGCATGAGACTCAGAGTAGTATGGTAGGTTAAAAACACAAATCGAGATTTGATTTTCTAATGAGCTGCTGATTTTCACAATAATACAAACTCCATAGTATTGATCTGTTTACCCTTTATAAAATGCATGATTTTTTGTATTGCTTGTAGTAAATGTGCTAACAGTGGACTTTTCCATCTGCAGATTATACTGAATGACCAGCAGTGGCAGTGTTTCGCAACACATTGTCTCTGCATTGCCGATACTGAAGAAAAAAAAAAAGACAGTCTTCCGGCATAGGGCATCATTTGACCAATATGTATGGTAAGTAAAGCTCACAATCATTCCTTTAGGCATTAAAAAGGAGTTTTCAGCACCTGAATGTCATCACTACCTTCTAGTGGGGGCCTGTGCTTGAATGTAATTTCTGCCAAAATGGAAGTATTATGGATCACATTGTGTCGGTCATGATAGTTAATAAAAGACTGACTGCATCCAAGGCTTCTTAAGCCTGCTTTAGATCCTGGTGCCAACAATGTTCCGTTTGAGGACATTGCTTCCTTTGAGGCTGAAATGCGCTATCTCACTGTAGAACTATAGAGTTGCGTTCTCACGGAATGAAGCACATTTAACGTCTTCCGCTGCACTCTGTATGTTGGACTCTGATACTCAAGAAGGATTGTTGGTAAGGATAATCTCTGTTTTTGTATCTGCATCCCACTTTCAAAAAGGCCACAGTGCTTTGAGTGGTTCAGAGTATTTGCCATTCCGCCTCCGACTTGCCTTGCAGTCATGAATAGAGATAGCAACCTACTGCATAACTTCTGATATCTCATCCTCCTGTGTGGTCAGCTTCCACAAGGACAATTGGACCAGTGATGATCTGACATCATAAAGCAAAAGCAAGATGTTGTCTGACATGAGGGCCAATCTGTTGCCTAGCAAGCTGACATCATAAAGCTAAATGCAAGATGTTGTCTAACGTGAGGGCCACTCTGTTGTTGCCTAGCAAGCAGTAAGATACATTTATCTTGCTAATGAAATGAGTAGCAGGGTAGACCGGACGCCCAAGTGACAGCTATGATGGTAAAATGTACAAAATTAGGGCACTTTATAAGACCTCTAAATTTGAACGAGCGTGAGTTTGAGCATTAGAGTCAACTTCACTATTGCTGAACTGCTAGGAATTGGCTCAAATGATGATTATGAACATGCTATTCATAGCTTTTATTATTCCCATTAACTGTACCATAACCCTACCTCTCAACTTATCAGCTGACTTAATTGCTACTGGTGTACCATATCCTAAAACAAATAAAGTGAGAGGGGTACACTGCCACTTGGCTGGCAAAAAGATCTCTATCTATGTCCTAATGTACCTTCTACAGTTGTTTAGAGCGTGTTGGCAAAAGAGGCATGAGATTCAGAGTAGTATGGTAGGTTAAAAACACAAATCGAGATTTGATTTTCTAATGAGCTGCTGATTTTCACAATAATACAAACTCCATAGTATTGATCTGTTTACCCTTTATAAAAAGCATGATTTTTTTGTATTGCTTGTAGTAAATGTGCTAACAGTGGACTTTTCCATCTGCAGATTATACTGAATGACCAGCAGTGGCAGTGTTTCGCAACAAATTGTCTCTGCATTGCCGATACTGAAGAAAAAAAAAAGACAGTCTTCCGGCAAAGGGCATCATTTGACCAATATGTATGTTAAGTAAAGCTCACAATCATTCCTTTAGGCATTAAAAAGGCGTTTTCAGCACCTGAATGTCATCACTACCTTCTAGTGGGGGCATGTGCTTGAATGTAATTTCTGCCAAAATGGAAGTATTATGGATCACATTGTGTCGGTCATGATAGTTAATAAAGGACTGACTGCATCCAAGGCTTCTTAAGCCTGCTTTAGATCCTGGTGCCACCAATGTTCCGTTTGAGGACATTGCTTCCGTTGAGGCTGAAATGCACTATCTCACTGTAGAACTATAGAGTTGCGTTCACACGGAATGAAGCACATTTAACGTCTTCCGCTGCACTCTGTATGTTGGACTCTGATACTCAAGAAGGATTGTTGGTAAGGATAATCTCTGTTTTTGTATCTGCATCCCACTTTCAAAAAGGCCACAGTGCTTTGAGGGGTTCAGAGTATTTGCCATTCCGCCTCCGACTTGCCTTGCAGTCATGAATAGAGATAGCAACCTACTGCATAACTTCTGATATCTCATCCTCCTGTGTGGTCCGCTTCCACAAGGACAATTGGACCAGTGATGATCTGACATCATAAAGCAAAAGCAAGATGTTGTCTGACATGAGGGCCAATCTGTTGCCTAGCAAGCTGACATCATAAAGCTAAATGCAAGATGTTGTCTGACGTGAGGGCCACTCTGTTGTTGCCTAGCAAGCAGTAAGATACATTTATCTTGCTAATGAAATGAGTAGCAGGTTAGACCGGACGCCCAAGTGACAGCTATGATGGTAAAATGTACAAAATTAGGGCACTTTATAAGACCTCTAAATTTGAACGAGCGTGAGTTTGAGCATTAGAGTCAACTTCACTATTGCTGAACTGCTAGGAATTGGCTCAAATGATGATTATGAACATGCTATTCATAGCTTTTATTATTCCCATTAACTGTACCATAACCCTACCTCTCAACTTATCAGCTGACTTAATTGCTACTGGTGTACCATATCCTAAAACAAATAAAGTGAGAGGGGTACACTGCCACTTGGCTGGCAAAAAGATCTCTATCTATGTCCTAATGTACCTTCTACAGTTGTTTAGAGCGTGTTGGCAAAAGAGGCATGAGATTCAGAGTAGTATGGTAGGTTAAAAACACAAATCGAGATTTGATTTTCTAATGAGCTGCTGATTTTCACAATAATACAAACTCCATAGTATTGATCTGTTTACCCTTTATAAAAAGCATGATTTTTTGTATTGCTTGTAGTAAATGTGCTAACAGTGGACTTTTCCATCTGCAGATTATACTGAATGACCAGCAGTGGCAGTGTTTCGCAACAAATTGTCTCTGCATTGCCGATACTGAAGAAAAAAAAAAGACAGTCTTCCGGCATAGGGCATCATTTGACCAATATGTATGGTAAGTAAAGCTCACAATCATTCCTTTAGGCATTAAAAAGGCGTTTTCAGCACCTGAATGTCATCACTACCTTCTAGTGGGGGCATGTGCTTGAATGTAATTTCTGCCAAAATGGAAGTATTATGGATCACATTGTGTCGGTCATGATAGTTAATAAAAGACTGACTGCATCCAAGGCTTCTTAAGCCTGCTTTAGATCCTGGTGCCAACAATGTTCCGTTTGAGGACATTGCTTCCTTTGAGGCTGAAATGCGCTATCTCACTGTAGAACTATAGAGTTGCGTTCTCACGGAATGAAGCACATTTAACGTCTTCCGCTGCACTCTGTATGTTGGACTCTGATACTCAAGAAGGATTGTTGGTAAGGATAATCTCTGTTTTTGTATCTGCATCCCACTTTCAAAAAGGCCACAGTGCTTTGAGTGGTTCAGAGTATTTGCCATTCCGCCTCCGACTTGCCTTGCAGTCATGAATAGAGATAGCAACCTACTGCATAACTTCTGATATCTCATCCTCCTGTGTGGTCAGCTTCCACAAGGACAATTGGACCAGTGATGATCTGACATCATAAAGCAAAAGCAAGATGTTGTCTGACATGAGGGCCAATCTGTTGCCTAGCAAGCTGACATCATAAAGCTAAATGCAAGATGTTGTCTAACGTGAGGGCCACTCTGTTGTTGCCTAGCAAGCAGTAAGATACATTTATCTGGCTAATGAAATGAGTAGCAGGGTAGACCGGACGCCCAAGTGACAGCTATGATGGTAAAATGTACAAAATTAGGGCACTTTATAAGACCTCTAAATTTGAACGAGCGTGAGTTTGAGCATTAGAGTCAACTTCACTATTGCTGAACTGCTAGGAATTGGCTCAAATGATGATTATGAACATGCTATTCATAGCTTTTATTATTCCCATTAACTGTACCATAACCCTACCTCTCAACTTATCAGCTGACTTAATTGCTACTGGTGTACCATATCCTAAAACAAATAAAGTGAGAGGGGTACACTGCCACTTGGCTGGCAAAAAGATCTCTATCTATGTCCTAATGTACCTTCTACAGTTGTTTAGAGTGTGTTGGCAAAAGAGGCATGAGATTCAGAGTAGTATGGTAGGTTAAAAACACAAATCGAGATTTGATTTTCTAATGAGCTGCTGATTTTCACAATAATACAAACTCCATAGTATTGATCTGTTTACCCTTTATAAAAAGCATGATTTTTTTGTATTGCTTTTAGTAAATGTGCTAACAGTGGACTTTTCCATCTGCAGATTATACTGAATGACCAGCAGTGGCAGTGTTTCGCAACAAATTGTCTCTGCATTGCCGATACTGAAGAAAAAAAAAAGACAGTCTTCCGGCAAAGGGCATCATTTGACCAATATGTATGGTAAGTAAAGCTCACAATCATTCCTTTAGGCATTAAAAAGGCGTTTTCAGCACCTGAATGTCATCACTACCTTCTAGTGGGGGCATGTGCTTGAATGTAATTTCTGCCAAAATGGAAGTATTATGGATCACATTGTGTCGGTCATGATAGTTAATAAAGGACTGACTGCATCCAAGGCTTCTTAAGCCTGCTTTAGATCCTGGTGCCACCAATGTTCCGTTTGAGGACATTGCTCCGTTGAGGCTGAAATGCACTATCTCACTGTAGAACTATAGAGTTGCATTCTCACAGAATGAAGCACATTTAACGTCTTCCGCTGCACTCTGTATGTTGGACTCTGATACTCAAGAAGGATTGTTGGTAAGGATAATCTCTGTTTTTGTATCTGCATCCCACTTTCAAAAAGGCCACAGTGCTTTGAGGGGTTCAGAGTATTTGCCATTCCGCCTCCGACTTGCCTTGCAGTCATGAATAGAGATAGCAACCTACTGCATAACTTTTGATATCTCATCCTCCTGTGTGGTCCGCTTCCACAAGGACAATTGGACCAGTGATGATCTGACATCATAAAGCTAAATGCAAGATGTTGTCTGACGTGAGGGCCACTCTGTTGTTGCCTAGCAAGCAGTAAGATACATTTATCTTGCTAATGAAATGAGTAGCAGGGTAAACCGGACGCCCAAGTGACAGCTATGATGGTAAAATGCACAAAATTAGGGCACTTTATAAGACCTCTAAATTTGAACGAGCGTGAGTTTGAGCATTAGAGTCAACTTCACTATTGCTGAACTGCTAGGAATTGGCTCAAATGATGATTATGAACATGCTATTCATAGCTTTTATTATTCCCATTAACTGTACCATAACCCTACCTCTCAACTTATCAGCTGACTTAATTGCTACTGGTGTACCATATCCTAAAACAAATAAAGTGAGAGGGGTACACTGCCACTTGGCTGGCAAAAAGATCTCTATCTATGTCCTAATGTACCTTCTACAGTTGTTTAGAGCGTGTTGGCAAAAGAGGCATGAGATTCAGAGTAGTATGGTAGGTTAAAAACACAAATCGAGATTTGATTTTCTAATGAGCTGCTGATTTTCACAATAATACAAACTCCATAGTATTGATCTGTTTACCCTTTATAAAAAGCATGATTTTTTGTATTGCTTGTAGTAAATGTGCTAACAGTGGACTTTTCCATCTGCAGATTATACTGAATGACCAGCAGTGGCAGTGTTTCGCAACAAATTGTCTCTGCATTGCCGATACTGAAGAAAAAAAAAAGACAGTCTTCCGGCAAAGGGCATCATTTGACCAATATGTATGTTAAGTAAAGCTCACAATCATTCCTTTAGGCATTAAAAAGGCGTTTTCAGCACCTGAATGTCATCACTACCTTCTAGTGGGGGCATGTGCTTGAATGTAATTTCTGCCAAAATGGAAGTATTATGGATAACATTGTGTCGGTCATGATAGTTAATAAAGGACTGACTGCATCCAAGGCTTCTTAAGCCTGCTTTAGATCCTGGTGCCACCAATGTTCCGTTTGAGGACATTGCTTCCGTTGAGGCTGAAATGCACTATCTCACTGTAGAACTATAGAGTTGCATTCTCACAGAATGAAGCACATTTAACGTCTTCCGCTGCACTCTGTATGTTGGACTCTGATACTCAAGAAGGATTGTTGGTAAGGATAATCTCTGTTTTTGTATCTGCATCCCACTTTCAAAAAGGCCACAGTGCTTTGAGGGGTTCAGAGTATTTGCCATTCCGCCTCCGACTTGCCTTGCAGTCATGAATAGAGATAGCAACCTACTGCATAACTTCTGATATCTCATCCTCCTGTGTGGTCAGCTTCCACAAGGACAATTGGACCAGTGATGATCTGACATCATAAAGCAAAAGCAAGATGTTGTCTGACATGAGGGCCAATCTGTTGCCTAGCAAGCTGACATCATAAAGCTAAATGCAAGATGTTGTCTAACGTGAGGGCCACTCTGTTGTTGCCTAGCAAGCAGTAAGATACATTTATCTGGCTAATGAAATGAGTAGCAGGGTAGACCGGACGCCCAAGTGACAGCTATGATGGTAAAATGTACAAAATTAGGGCACTTTATAAGACCTCTAAATTTGAACGAGCGTGAGTTTGAGCATTAGAGTCAACTTCACTATTGCTGAACTGCTAGGAATTGGCTCAAATGATGATTATGAACATGCTATTCATAGCTTTTATTATTCCCATTAACTGTACCATAACCCTACCTCTCAACTTATCAGCTGACTTAATTGCTACTGGTGTACCATATCCTAAAACAAATAAAGTGAGAGGGGTACACTGCCACTTGGCTGGCAAAAAGATCTCTATCTATGTCCTAATGTACCTTCTACAGTTGTTTAGAGTGTGTTGGCAAAAGAGGCATGAGATTCAGAGTAGTATGGTAGGTTAAAAACACAAATCGAGATTTGATTTTCTAATGAGCTGCTGATTTTCACAATAATACAAACTCCATAGTATTGATCTGTTTACCCTTTATAAAAAGCATGATTTTTTTGTATTGCTTTTAGTAAATGTGCTAACAGTGGACTTTTCCATCTGCAGATTATACTGAATGACCAGCAGTGGCAGTGTTTCGCAACAAATTGTCTCTGCATTGCCGATACTGAAGAAAAAAAAAAGACAGTCTTCCGGCAAAGGGCATCATTTGACCAATATGTATGGTAAGTAAAGCTCACAATCATTCCTTTAGGCATTAAAAAGGCGTTTTCAGCACCTGAATGTCATCACTACCTTCTAGTGGGGGCATGTGCTTGAATGTAATTTCTGCCAAAATGGAAGTATTATGGATCACATTGTGTCGGTCATGATAGTTAATAAAGGACTGACTGCATCCAAGGCTTCTTAAGCCTGCTTTAGATCCTGGTGCCACCAATGTTCCGTTTGAGGACATTGCTCCGTTGAGGCTGAAATGCACTATCTCACTGTAGAACTATAGAGTTGCATTCTCACAGAATGAAGCACATTTAACGTCTTCCGCTGCACTCTGTATGTTGGACTCTGATACTCAAGAAGGATTGTTGGTAAGGATAATCTCTGTTTTTGTATCTGCATCCCACTTTCAAAAAGGCCACAGTGCTTTGAGGGGTTCAGAGTATTTGCCATTCCGCCTCCGACTTGCCTTGCAGTCATGAATAGAGATAGCAACCTACTGCATAACTTTTGATATCTCATCCTCCTGTGTGGTCCGCTTCCACAAGGACAATTGGACCAGTGATGATCTGACATCATAAAGCTAAATGCAAGATGTTGTCTGACGTGAGGGCCACTCTGTTGTTGCCTAGCAAGCAGTAAGATACATTTATCTTGCTAATGAAATGAGTAGCAGGGTAAACCGGACGCCCAAGTGACAGCTATGATGGTAAAATGCACAAAATTAGGGCACTTTATAAGACCTCTAAATTTGAACGAGCGTGAGTTTGAGCATTAGAGTCAACTTCACTATTGCTGAACTGCTAGGAATTGGCTCAAATGATGATTATGAACATGCTATTCATAGCTTTTATTATTCCCATTAACTGTACCATAACCCTACCTCTCAACTTATCAGCTGACTTAATTGCTACTGGTGTACCATATCCTAAAACAAATAAAGTGAGAGGGGTACACTGCCACTTGGCTGGCAAAAAGATCTCTATCTATGTCCTAATGTACCTTCTACAGTTGTTTAGAGCGTGTTGGCAAAAGAGGCATGAGATTCAGAGTAGTATGGTAGGTTAAAAACACAAATCGAGATTTGATTTTCTAATGAGCTGCTGATTTTCACAATAATACAAACTCCATAGTATTGATCTGTTTACCCTTTATAAAAAGCATGATTTTTTGTATTGCTTGTAGTAAATGTGCTAACAGTGGACTTTTCCATCTGCAGATTATACTGAATGACCAGCAGTGGCAGTGTTTCGCAACAAATTATCTCTGCATTGCCGATACTGAAGAAAAAAAAAAGACAGTCTTCCGGCATAGGGCATCATTTGACCAATATGTATGGTAAGTAAAGCTCACAATCATTCCTTTAGGCATTAAAAAGGCGTTTTCAGCACCTGAATGTCATCACTACCTTCTAGTGGGGGCCTGTGCTTGAATGTAATTTCTGCCAAAATGGAAGTATTATGGATCACATTGTGTCGGTCATGATAGTTAATAAAAGACTGACTGCATCCAAGGCTTCTTAAACCTGCTTTAGATCCTGGTGCCAACAATGTTCCGTTTGAGGACATTGCTTCCTTTGAGGCTGAAATGCGCTATCTCACTGTAGAACTATAGAGTTGCGTTCTCACGGAATGAAGCACATTTAACGTCTTCCGCTGCACTCTGTATGTTGGACTCTGATACTCAAGAAGGATTGTTGGTAAGGATAATCTCTGTTTTTGTATCTGCATCCCACTTTCAAAAAGGCCACAGTGCTTTGAGTGGTTCACAGTATTTGCCATTCCGCCTCCGACTTGCCTTGCAGTCATGAATAGAGATAGCAACCTACTGCATAACTTCTGATATCTCATCCTCCTGTGTGGTCCGCTTCCACAAGGACAATTGGACCAGTGATGATCTGACATCATAAAGCAAAAGCAAGATGTTGTCTGACATGAGGGCCAATCTGTTGCCTAGCAAGCTGACATCATAAAGCTAAATGCAAGATGTTGTCTGACGTGAGGGCCACTCTGTTGTTGCCTAGCAAGCAGTAAGATACATTTATCTTGCTAATGAAATGAGTAGCAGGTTAGACCGGACGCCCAAGTGACAGCTATGATGGTAAAATGTACAAAATTAGGGCACTTTATACGACCTCTAAATTTGAACGAGCGTGAGTTTGAGCATTAGAGTCAACTTCACTATTGCTGAACTGCTAGGAATTGGCTCAAATGATGATTATGAACATGCTATTCATAGCTTTTATTATTCCCATTAACTGTAGCATAACCCTACCTCTCAACTTATCAGCTGGCTTAATTGCTACTGGTGTACCATATCCTAAAACAAATAAAGTGAGAGGGGTACACTGCCACTTGGCTGGCAAAAGGATCTCTATCTATGTCCTAATGTACCTTCTACAGTTGTTTAGAGCGTGTTGGCAAAAGAGGCATGAGACTCAGAGTAGTATGGTAGGTTAAAAACACAAATCGAGATTTGATTTTCTAATGAGCTGCTGATTTTCACAATAATACAAACTCCATAGTATTGATCTGTTTACCCTTTATAAAATGCATGATTTTTTGTATTGCTTGTAGTAAATGTGCTAACAGTGGACTTTTCCATCTGCAGATTATACTGAATGACCAGCAGTGGCAGTGTTTCGCAACACATTGTCTCTGCATTGCCGATACTGAAGAAAAAAAAAAAGACAGTCTTCCGGCATAGGGCATCATTTGACCAATATGTATGGTAAGTAAAGCTCACAATCATTCCTTTAGGCATTAAAAAGGAGTTTTCAGCACCTGAATGTCATCACTACCTTCTAGTGGGGGCCTGTGCTTGAATGTAATTTCTGCCAAAATGGAAGTATTATGGATCACATTGTGTCGGTCATGATAGTTAATAAAAGACTGACTGCATCCAAGGCTTCTTAAGCCTGCTTTAGATCCTGGTGCCAACAATGTTCCGTTTGAGGACATTGCTTCCTTTGAGGCTGAAATGCGCTATCTCACTGTAGAACTATAGAGTTGCGTTCTCACGGAATGAAGCACATTTAACGTCTTCCGCTGCACTCTGTATGTTGGACTCTGATACTCAAGAAGGATTGTTGGTAAGGATAATCTCTGTTTTTGTATCTGCATCCCACTTTCAAAAAGGCCACAGTGCTTTGAGTGGTTCAGAGTATTTGCCATTCCGCCTCCGACTTGCCTTGCAGTCATGAATAGAGATAGCAACCTACTGCATAACTTCTGATATCTCATCCTCCTGTGTGGTCAGCTTCCACAAGGACAATTGGACCAGTGATGATCTGACATCATAAAGCAAAAGCAAGATGTTGTCTGACATGAGGGCCAATCTGTTGCCTAGCAAGCTGACATCATAAAGCTAAATGCAAGATGTTGTCTAACGTGAGGGCCACTCTGTTGTTGCCTAGCAAGCAGTAAGATACATTTATCTTGCTAATGAAATGAGTAGCAGGGTAGACCGGACGCCCAAGTGACAGCTATGATGGTAAAATGTACAAAATTAGGGCACTTTATAAGACCTCTAAATTTGAACGAGCGTGAGTTTGAGCATTAGAGTCAACTTCACTATTGCTGAACTGCTAGGAATTGGCTCAAATGATGATTATGAACATGCTATTCATAGCTTTTATTATTCCCATTAACTGTACCATAACCCTACCTCTCAACTTATCAGCTGACTTAATTGCTACTGGTGTACCATATCCTAAAACAAATAAAGTGAGAGGGGTACACTGCCACTTGGCTGGCAAAAAGATCTCTATCTATGTCCTAATGTACCTTCTACAGTTGTTTAGAGCGTGTTGGCAAAAGAGGCATGAGATTCAGAGTAGTATGGTAGGTTAAAAACACAAATCGAGATTTGATTTTCTAATGAGCTGCTGATTTTCACAATAATACAAACTCCATAGTATTGATCTGTTTACCCTTTATAAAAAGCATGATTTTTTTGTATTGCTTGTAGTAAATGTGCTAACAGTGGACTTTTCCATCTGCAGATTATACTGAATGACCAGCAGTGGCAGTGTTTCGCAACAAATTGTCTCTGCATTGCCGATACTGAAGAAAAAAAAAAGACAGTCTTCCGGCAAAGGGCATCATTTGACCAATATGTATGTTAAGTAAAGCTCACAATCATTCCTTTAGGCATTAAAAAGGCGTTTTCAGCACCTGAATGTCATCACTACCTTCTAGTGGGGGCATGTGCTTGAATGTAATTTCTGCCAAAATGGAAGTATTATGGATAACATTGTGTCGGTCATGATAGTTAATAAAGGACTGACTGCATCCAAGGCTTCTTAAGCCTGCTTTAGATCCTGGTGCCACCAATGTTCCGTTTGAGGACATTGCTTCCGTTGAGGCTGAAATGCACTATCTCACTGTAGAACTATAGAGTTGCATTCTCACAGAATGAAGCACATTTAACGTCTTCCGCTGCACTCTGTATGTTGGACTCTGATACTCAAGAAGGATTGTTGGTAAGGATAATCTCTGTTTTTGTATCTGCATCCCACTTTCAAAAAGGCCACAGTGCTTTGAGGGGTTCAGAGTATTTGCCATTCCGCCTCCGACTTGCCTTGCAGTCATGAATAGAGATAGCAACCTACTGCATAACTTCTGATATCTCATCCTCCTGTGTGGTCCGCTTCCACAAGGACAATTGGACCAGTGATGATCTGACATCATAAAGCAAAAGCAAGATGTTGTCTGACATGAGGGCCAATCTGTTGCCTAGCAAGCTGACATCATAAAGCTAAATGCAAGATGTTGTCTGACGTGAGGGCCACTCTGTTGTTGCCTAGCAAGCAGTAAGATACATTTATCTTGCTAATGAAATGAGTAGCAGGTTAGACCGGACGCCCAAGTGACAGCTATGATGGTAAAATGTACAAAATTAGGGCACTTTATAAGACCTCTAAATTTGAACGAGCGTGAGTTTGAGCATTAGAGTCAACTTCACTATTGCTGAACTGCTAGGAATTGGCTCAAATGATGATTATGAACATGCTATTCATAGCTTTTATTATTCCCATTAACTGTACCATAACCCTACCTCTCAACTTATCAGCTGACTTAATTGCTACTGGTGTACCATATCCTAAAACAAATAAAGTGAGAGGGGTACACTGCCACTTGGCTGGCAAAAAGATCTCTATCTATGTCCTAATGTACCTTCTACAGTTGTTTAGAGCGTGTTGGCAAAAGAGGCATGAGATTCAGAGTAGTATGGTAGGTTAAAAACACAAATCGAGATTTGATTTTCTAATGAGCTGCTGATTTTCACAATAATACAAACTCCATAGTATTGATCTGTTTACCCTTTATAAAATGCATGATTTTTTGTATTGCTTGTAGTAAATGTGCTAACAGTGGACTTTTCCATCTGCAGATTATACTGAATGACCAGCAGTGGCAGTGTTTCGCAACACATTGTCTCTGCATTGCCGATACTGAAGAAAAAAAAAAAGACAGTCTTCCGGCATAGGGCATCATTTGACCAATATGTATGGTAAGTAAAGCTCACAATCATTCCTTTAGGCATTAAAAAGGAGTTTTCAGCACCTGAATGTCATCACTACCTTCTAGTGGGGGCCTGTGCTTGAATGTAATTTCTGCCAAAATGGAAGTATTATGGATCACATTGTGTCGGTCATGATAGTTAATAAAAGACTGACTGCATCCAAGGCTTCTTAAGCCTGCTTTAGATCCTGGTGCCAACAATGTTCCGTTTGAGGACATTGCTTCCTTTGAGGCTGAAATGCGCTATCTCACTGTAGAACTATAGAGTTGCGTTCTCACGGAATGAAGCACATTTAACGTCTTCCGCTGCACTCTGTATGTTGGACTCTGATACTCAAGAAGGATTGTTGGTAAGGATAATCTCTGTTTTTGTATCTGCATCCCACTTTCAAAAAGGCCACAGTGCTTTGAGTGGTTCAGAGTATTTGCCATTCCGCCTCCGACTTGCCTTGCAGTCATGAATAGAGATAGCAACCTACTGCATAACTTCTGATATCTCATCCTCCTGTGTGGTCAGCTTCCACAAGGACAATTGGACCAGTGATGATCTGACATCATAAAGCAAAAGCAAGATGTTGTCTGACATGAGGGCCAATCTGTTGCCTAGCAAGCTGACATCATAAAGCTAAATGCAAGATGTTGTCTAACGTGAGGGCCACTCTGTTGTTGCCTAGCAAGCAGTAAGATACATTTATCTTGCTAATGAAATGAGTAGCAGGGTAGACCGGACGCCCAAGTGACAGCTATGATGGTAAAATGTACAAAATTAGGGCACTTTATAAGACCTCTAAATTTGAACGAGCGTGAGTTTGAGCATTAGAGTCAACTTCACTATTGCTGAACTGCTAGGAATTGGCTCAAATGATGATTATGAACATGCTATTCATAGCTTTTATTATTCCCATTAACTGTACCATAACCCTACCTCTCAACTTATCAGCTGACTTAATTGCTACTGGTGTACCATATCCTAAAACAAATAAAGTGAGAGGGGTACGCTGCCACTTGGCTGGCAAAAAGATCTCTATCTATGTCCTAATGTACCTTCTACAGTTGTTTAGATCGTGTTGGCAAAAGAGGCATGAGATTCAGAGTAGTATAGTAGGTTAAAAACACAAATCGAGATTTGATTTTCTAATGAGCTGCTGATTTTCACAATAATACAAACTCCATAGTATTGATCTGTTTACCCTTTATAAAAAGCATGATTTTTTGTATTGCTTGTAGTAAATGTGCTAACAGTGGACTTTTCCATCTGCAGATTATACTGAATGACCAGCAGTGGCAGTGTTTCGCAACAAATTGTCTCTGCATTGCCGATACTGAAGAAAAAAAAAGACAGTCTTCCGGCATAGGGCATCATTTGACCAATATGTATGGTAAGTAAAGCTCACAATCATTCCTTTAGGCATTAAAAAGGCGTTTTCAGCACCTGAATGTCATCACTACCTTCTAGTGGGGGCCTGTGCTTGAATGTAATTTCTGCCAAAATGGAAGTATTATGGATCACATTGTGTCGGTCATGATAGTTAATAAAAGACTGACTGCATCCAAGGCTTCTTAAGCCTGCTTTAGATCCTGGTGCCAACAATGTTCCGTTTGAGGACATTGCTTCCTTTGAGGCTGAAATGCGCTATCTCACTGTAGAACTATAGAGTTGCGTTCTCACGGAATGAAGCACATTTAACGTCTTCCGCTGCACTCTGTATGTTGGACTCTGATACTCAAGAAGGATTGTTGGTAAGGATAATCTCTGTTTTTGTATCTGCATCCCACTTTCAAAAAGGCCACAGTGCTTTGAGTGGTTCAGAGTATTTGCCATTCCGCCTCCGACTTGCCTTGCAGTCATGAATAGAGATAGCAACCTACTGCATAACTTCTGATATCTCATCCTCCTGTGTGGTCTGCTTCCACAAGGACAATTGGACCAGTGATGATCTGACATCATAAAGCAAAAGCAAGATGTTGTCTGACATGAGGGCCAATCTGTTGCCTAGCAAGCTGACATCATAAAGCTAAATGCAAGATGTTGTCTGACGTGAGGGCCACTCTGTTGTTGCCTAGCAAGCAGTAAGATACATTTATCTTGCTAATGAAATGAGTAGCAGGTTAGACCGGACGCCCAAGTGACAGCTATGATGGTAAAATGTACAAAATTAGGGCACTTTATACGACCTCTAAATTTGAACGAGCGTGAGTTTGAGCATTAGAGTCAACTTCACTATTGCTGAACTGCTAGGAATTGGCTCAAATGATGATTATGAACATGCTATTCATAGCTTTTATTATTCCCATTAACTGTAGCATAACCCTACCTCTCAACTTATCAGCTGGCTTAATTGCTACTGGTGTACCATATCCTAAAACAAATAAAGTGAGAGGGGTACACTGCCACTTGGCTGGCAAAAAGATCTCTATCTATGTCCTAATGTACCTTCTACAGTTGTTTAGAGCGTGTTGGCAAAAGAGGCATGAGATTCAGAGTAGTATGGTAGGTTAAAAACACAAATCGAGATTTGATTTTCTAATGAGCTGCTGATTTTCACAATAATACAAACTCCATAGTATTGATCTGTTTACCCTTTATAAAAAGCATGATTTTTTTGTATTGCTTGTAGTAAATGTGCTAACAGTGGACTTTTCCATCTGCAGATTATACTGAATGACCAGCAGTGGCAGTGTTTCGCAACACATTGTCTCTGCATTGCCGATACTGAAGAAAAAAAAAAAGACAGTCTTCCGGCATAGGGCATCATTTGACCAATATGTATGGTAAGTAAAGCTCACAATCATTCCTTTAGGCATTAAAAAGGAGTTTTCAGCACCTGAATGTCATCACTACCTTCTAGTGGGGGCCTGTGCTTGAATGTAATTTCTGCCAAAATGGAAGTATTATGGATCACATTGTGTCGGTCATGATAGTTAATAAAAGACTGACTGCATCCAAGGCTTCTTAAGCCTGCTTTAGATCCTGGTGCCAACAATGTTCCGTTTGAGGACATTGCTTCCTTTGAGGCTGAAATGCGCTATCTCACTGTAGAACTATAGAGTTGCGTTCTCACGGAATGAAGCACATTTAACGTCTTCCGCTGCACTCTGTATGTTGGACTCTGATACTCAAGAAGGATTGTTGGTAAGGATAATCTCTGTTTTTGTATCTGCATCCCACTTTCAAAAAGGCCACAGTGCTTTGAGTGGTTCAGAGTATTTGCCATTCCGCCTCCGACTTGCCTTGCAGTCATGAATAGAGATAGCAACCTACTGCATAACTTCTGATATCTCATCCTCCTGTGTGGTCAGCTTCCACAAGGACAATTGGACCAGTGATGATCTGACATCATAAAGCAAAAGCAAGATGTTGTCTGACATGAGGGCCAATCTGTTGCCTAGCAAGCTGACATCATAAAGCTAAATGCAAGATGTTGTCTAACGTGAGGGCCACTCTGTTGTTGCCTAGCAAGCAGTAAGATACATTTATCTTGCTAATGAAATGAGTAGCAGGGTAGACCGGACGCCCAAGTGACAGCTATGATGGTAAAATGTACAAAATTAGGGCACTTTATAAGACCTCTAAATTTGAACGAGCGTGAGTTTGAGCATTAGAGTCAACTTCACTATTGCTGAACTGCTAGGAATTGGCTCAAATGATGATTATGAACATGCTATTCATAGCTTTTATTATTCCCATTAACTGTACCATAACCCTACCTCTCAACTTATCAGCTGACTTAATTGCTACTGGTGTACCATATCCTAAAACAAATAAAGTGAGAGGGGTACACTGCCACTTGGCTGGCAAAAAGATCTCTATCTAAGTCCTAATGTACCTTCTACAGTTGTTTAGAGCGTGTTGGCAAAAGAGGCATGAGATTCAGAGTAGTATGGTAGGTTAAAAACACAAATCGAGATTTGATTTTCTAATGAGCTGCTGATTTTCACAATAATACAAACTCCATAGTATTGATCTGTTTACCCTTTATAAAAAGCATGATTTTTTTGTATTGCTTGTAGTAAATGTGCTAACAGTGGACTTTTCCATCTGCAGATTATACTGAATGACCAGCAGTGGCAGTGTTTCGCAACAAATTGTCTCTGCATTGCCGATACTGAAGAAAAAAAAAAGACAGTCTTCCGGCAAAGGGCATCATTTGACCAATATGTATGTTAAGTAAAGCTCACAATCATTCCTTTAGGCATTAAAAAGGCGTTTTCAGCACCTGAATGTCATCACTACCTTCTAGTGGGGGCATGTGCTTGAATGTAATTTCTGCCAAAATGGAAGTATTATGGATAACATTGTGTCGGTCATGATAGTTAATAAAGGACTGACTGCATCCAAGGCTTCTTAAGCCTGCTTTAGATCCTGGTGCCACCAATGTTCCGTTTGAGGACATTGCTTCCGTTGAGGCTGAAATGCACTATCTCACTGTAGAACTATAGAGTTGCATTCTCACAGAATGAAGCACATTTAACGTCTTCCGCTGCACTCTGTATGTTGGACTCTGATACTCAAGAAGGATTGTTGGTAAGGATAATCTCTGTTTTTGTATCTGCATCCCACTTTCAAAAAGGCCACAGTGCTTTGAGGGGTTCAGAGTATTTGCCATTCCGCCTCCGACTTGCCTTGCAGTCATGAATAGAGATAGCAACCTACTGCATAACTTCTGATATCTCATCCTCCTGTGTGGTCCGCTTCCACAAGGACAATTGGACCAGTGATGATCTGACATCATAAAGCAAAAGCAAGATGTTGTCTGACATGAGGGCCAATCTGTTGCCTAGCAAGCTGACATCATAAAGCTAAATGCAAGGTGTTGTCTGACGTGAGGGCCACTCTGTTGTTGCCTAGCAAGCAGTAAGATACATTTATCTTGCTAATGAAATGAGTAGCAGGTTAGACCGGACGCCCAAGTGACAGCTATGATGGTAAAATGTACAAAATTAGGGCACTTTATACGACCTCTAAATTTGAACGAGCGTGAGTTTGAGCATTAGAGTCAACTTCACTATTGCTGAACTGCTAGGAATTGGCTCAAATGATGATTATGAACATGCTATTCATAGCTTTTATTATTCCCATTAACTGTAGCATAACCCTACCTCTCAACTTATCAGCTGGCTTAATTGCTACTGGTGTACCATATCCTAAAACAAATAAAGTGAGAGGGGTACACTGCCACTTGGCTGGCAAAAGGATCTCTATCTATGTCCTAATGTACCTTCTACAGTTGTTTAGAGCGTGTTGGCAAAAGAGGCATGAGACTCAGAGTAGTATGGTAGGTTAAAAACACAAATCGAGATTTGATTTTCTAATGAGCTGCTGATTTTCACAATAATACAAACTCCATAGTATTGATCTGTTTACCCTTTATAAAAAAGCATGATTTTTTGTATTGCTTGTAGTAAATGTGCTAACAGTGGACTTTTCCATCTGCAGATTATACTGAATGACCAGCAGTGGCAGTGTTTCGCAACAAATTGTCTCTGCATTGCCGATACTGAAGAAAAAAAAAGACAGTCTTCCGGCATAGGGCATCATTTGACCAATATGTATGGTAAGTAAAGCTCACAATCATTCCTTTAGGCATTAAAAAGGCGTTTTCAGCACCTGAATGTCATCACTACCTTCTAGTGGGGGCCTGTGCTTGAATGTAATTTCTGCCAAAATGGAAGTATTATGGATCACATTGTGTCGGTCATGATAGTTAATAAAAGACTGACTGCATCCAAGGCTTCTTAAGCCTGCTTTAGATCCTGGTGCCAACAATGTTCCGTTTGAGGACATTGCTTCCTTTGAGGCTGAAATGCGCTATCTCACTGTAGAACTATAGAGTTGCGTTCTCACGGAATGAAGCACATTTAACGTCTTCCGCTGCACTCTGTATGTTGGACTCTGATACTCAAGAAGGATTGTTGGTAAGGATAATCTCTGTTTTTGTATCTGCATCCCACTTTCAAAAAGGCCACAGTGCTTTGAGTGGTTCAGAGTATTTGCCATTCCGCCTCCGACTTGCCTTGCAGTCATGAATAGAGATAGCAACCTACTGCATAACTTCTGATATCTCATCCTCCTGTGTGGTCAGCTTCCACAAGGACAATTGGACCAGTGATGATCTGACATCATAAAGCAAAAGCAAGATGTTGTCTGACATGAGGGCCAATCTGTTGCCTAGCAAGCTGACATCATAAAGCTAAATGCAAGATGTTGTCTAACGTGAGGGCCACTCTGTTGTTGCCTAGCAAGCAGTAAGATACATTTATCTTGCTAATGAAATGAGTAGCAGGGTAGACCGGACGCCCAAGTGACAGCTATGATGGTAAAATGTACAAAATTAGGGCACTTTATAAGACCTCTAAATTTGAACGAGCGTGAGTTTGAGCATTAGAGTCAACTTCACTATTGCTGAACTGCTAGGAATTGGCTCAAATGATGATTATGAACATGCTATTCATAGCTTTTATTATTCCCATTAACTGTACCATAACCCTACCTCTCAACTTATCAGCTGACTTAATTGCTACTGGTGTACCATATCCTAAAACAAATAAAGTGAGAGGGGTACACTGCCACTTGGCTGGCAAAAAGATCTCTATCTATGTCCTAATGTACCTTCTACAGTTGTTTAGAGCGTGTTGGCAAAAGAGGCATGAGATTCAGAGTAGTATGGTAGGTTAAAAACACAAATCGAGATTTGATTTTCTAATGAGCTGCTGATTTTCACAATAATACAAACTCCATAGTATTGATCTGTTTACCCTTTATAAAAAGCATGATTTTTTTGTATTGCTTTTAGTAAATGTGCTAACAGTGGACTTTTCCATCTGCAGATTATACTGAATGACCAGCAGTGGCAGTGTTTCGCAACAAATTGTCTCTGCATTGCCGATACTGAAGAAAAAAAAAAGACAGTCTTCCGGCAAAGGGCATCATTTGACCAATATGTATGGTAAGTAAAGCTCACAATCATTCCTTTAGGCATTAAAAAGGCGTTTTCAGCACCTGAATGTCATCACTACCTTCTAGTGGGGGCATGTGCTTGAATGTAATTTCTGCCAAAATGGAAGTATTATGGATCACATTGTGTCGGTCATGATAGTTAATAAAGGACTGACTGCATCCAAGGCTTCTTAAGCCTGCTTTAGATCCTGGTGCCACCAATGTTCCGTTTGAGGACATTGCTTCCGTTGAGGCTGAAATGCACTATCTCACTGTAGAACTATAGAGTTGCATTCTCACAGAATGAAGCACATTTAACGTCTTCCGCTGCACTCTGTATGTTGGACTCTGATACTCAAGAAGGATTGTTGGTAAGGATAATCTCTGTTTTTGTATCTGCATCCCACTTTCAAAAAGGCCACAGTGCTTTGAGGGGTTCAGAGTATTTGCCATTCCGCCTCCGACTTGCCTTGCAGTCATGAATAGAGATAGCAACCTACTGCATAACTTTTGATATCTCATCTTCCTGTGTGGTCCGCTTCCACAAGGACAATTGGACCAGTGATGATCTGACATCATAAAGCTAAATGCAAGATGTTGTCTGACGTGAGGGCCACTCTGTTGTTGCCTAGCAAGCAGTAAGATACATTTATCTTGCTAATGAAATGAGTAGCAGGGTAGACCGGACGCCCAAGTGACAGCTATGATGGTAAAATGTACAAAATTAGGGCACTTTATAAGACCTCTAAATTTGAACGAGCGTGAGTTTGAGCACTAGAGTCAACTTCACTATTGCTGAACTGCTAGGAATTGGCTCAAATGATGATTATGAACATGCTATTCATAGCTTTTATTATTCCCATTAACTGTACCATAACCCTACCTCTCAACTTATCAGCTGACTTAATTGCTACTGGTGTACCATATCCTAAAACAAATAAAGTGAGAGGGGTACACTGCCACTTGGCTGGCAAAAAGATCTCTATCTATGTCCTAATGTACCTTCTACAGTTGTTGAGAGCGTGTTGGCAAAAGAGGCATGAGATTCAGAGTAGTATGGTAGGTTAAAAACACAAATCGAGATTTGATTTTCTAATGAGCTGCTGATTTTCACAATAATACAAACTCCATAGTATTGATCTGTTTACCCTTTATAAAAAGCATGATTTTTTTGTATTGCTTTTAGTAAATGTGCTAACAGTGGACTTTTCCATCTGCAGATTATACTGAATGACCAGCAGTGGCAGTGTTTCGCAACAAATTGTCTCTGCATTGCCGATACTGAAGAAAAAAAAAAGACAGTCTTCCGGCAAAGGGCATCATTTGACCAATATGTATGGTAAGTAAAGCTCACAATCATTCCTTTAGGCATTAAAAAGGCGTTTTCAGCACCTGAATGTCATCACTACCTTCTAGTGGGGGCATGTGCTTGAATGTAATTTCTGCCAAAATGGAAGTATTATGGATCACATTGTGTCGGTCATGATAGTTAATAAAGGACTGACTGCATCCAAGGCTTCTTAAGCCTGCTTTAGATCCTGGTGCCACCAATGTTCCGTTTGAGGACATTGCTTCCGTTGAGGCTGAAATGCACTATCTCACTGTAGAACTATAGAGTTGCATTCTCACAGAATGAAGCACATTTAACGTCTTCCGCTGCACTCTGTATGTTGGACTCTGATACTCAAGAAGGATTGTTGGTAAGGATAATCTCTGTTTTTGTATCTGCATCCCACTTTCAAAAAGGCCACAGTGCTTTGAGGGGTTCAGAGTATTTGCCATTCCGCCTCCGACTTGCCTTGCAGTCATGAATAGAGATAGCAACCTACTGCATAACTTTTGATATCTCATCCTCCTGTGTGGTCCGCTTCCACAAGGACAATTGGACCAGTGATGATCTGACATCATAAAGCTAAATGCAAGATGTTGTCTGACGTGAGGGCCACTCTGTTGTTGCCTAGCAAGCAGTAAGATACATTTATCTTGCTAATGAAATGAGTAGCAGGTTAGACCGGACGCCCAAGTGACAGCTATGATGGTAAAATGTACAAAATTAGGGCACTTTATACGACCTCTAAATTTGAACGAGCGTGAGTTTGAGCATTAGAGTCAACTTCACTATTGCTGAACTGCTAGGAATTGGCTCAAATGATGATTATGAACATGCTATTCATAGCTTTTATTATTCCCATTAACTGTACCATAACCCTACCTCTCAACTTATCAGCTGACTTAATTGCTACTGGTGTACCATGTCCTAAAACAAATAAAGTGAGAGGGGTACACTGCCACTTGGCTGGCAAAAAGATCTCTATCTATGTCCTAATGTACCTTCTACAGTTGTTTAGAGCGTGTTGGCAAAAGAGGCATGAGATTCAGAGTAGTATGGTAGGTTAAAAACACAAATCGAGATTTGATTTTCTAATGAGCTGCTGATTTTCACAATAATACAAACTCCATAGTATTGATCTGTTTACCCTTTATAAAAAGCATGATTTTTTTGTATTGCTTGTAGTAAATGTGCTAACAGTGGACTTTTCCATCTGCAGATTATACTGAATGACCAGCAGTGGCAGTGTTTCGCAACAAATTGTCTCTGCATTGCCGATACTGAAGAAAAAAAAAAGACAGTCTTCCGGCATAGGGCATCATTTGACCAATATGTATGGTAAGTAAAGCTCACAATCATTCCTTTAGGCATTAAAAAGGCGTTTTCAGCACCTGAATGTCATCACTACCTTCTAGTGGGGGCCTGTGCTTGAATGTAATTTCTGCCAAAATGGAAGTATTATGGATCACATTGTGTCGGTCATGATAGTTAATAAAAGACTGACTGCATCCAAGGCTTCTTAAGCCTGCTTTAGATCCTGGTGCCAACAATGTTCCGTTTGAGGACATTGCTTCCTTTGAGGCTGAAATGCGCTATCTCACTGTAGAACTATAGAGTTGCGTTCTCACGGAATGAAGCACATTTAACGTCTTCCGCTGCACTCTGTATGTTGGACTCTGATACTCAAGAAGGATTGTTGGTAAGGATAATCTCTGTTTTTGTATCTGCATCCCACTTTCAAAAAGGCCACAGTGCTTTGAGTGGTTCAGAGTATTTGCCATTCCGCCTCCGACTTGCCTTGCAGTCATGAATAGAGATAGCAACCTACTGCATAACTTCTGATATCTCATCCTCCTGTGTGGTCAGCTTCCACAAGGACAATTGGACCAGTGATGATCTGACATCATAAAGCAAAAGCAAGATGTTGTCTGACATGAGGGCCAATCTGTTGCCTAGCAAGCTGACATCATAAAGCTAAATGCAAGATGTTGTCTAACGTGAGGGCCACTCTGTTGTTGCCTAGCAAGCAGTAAGATACATTTATCTTGCTAATGAAATGAGTAGCAGGGTAGACCGGACGCCCAAGTGACAGCTATGATGGTAAAATGTACAAAATTAGGGCACTTTATAAGACCTCTAAATTTGAACGAGCGTGAGTTTGAGCATTAGAGTCAACTTCACTATTGCTGAACTGCTAGGAATTGGCTCAAATGATGATTATGAACATGCTATTCATAGCTTTTATTATTCCCATTAACTGTACCATAACCCTACCTCTCAACTTATCAGCTGACTTAATTGCTACTGGTGTACCATATCCTAAAACAAATAAAGTGAGAGGGGTACACTGCCACTTGGCTGGCAAAAAGATCTCTATCTATGTCCTAATGTACCTTCTACAGTTGTTTAGAGCGTGTTGGCAAAAGAGGCATGAGATTCAGAGTAGTATGGTAGGTTAAAAACACAAATCGAGATTTGATTTTCTAATGAGCTGCTGATTTTCACAATAATACAAACTCCATAGTATTGATCTGTTTACCCTTTATAAAAAGCATGATTTTTTTGTATTGCTTTTAGTAAATGTGCTAACAGTGGACTTTTCCATCTGCAGATTATACTGAATGACCAGCAGTGGCAGTGTTTCGCAACAAATTGTCTCTGCATTGCCGATACTGAAGAAAAAAAAAAGACAGTCTTCCGGCAAAGGGCATCATTTGACCAATATGTATGGTAAGTAAAGCTCACAATCATTCCTTTAGGCATTAAAAAGGCGTTTTCAGCACCTGAATGTCATCACTACCTTCTAGTGGGGGCATGTGCTTGAATGTAATTTCTGCCAAAATGGAAGTATTATGGATCACATTGTGTCGGTCATGATAGGTAATAAAGGACTGACTGCATCCAAGGCTTCTTAAGCCTGCTTTAGATCCTGGTGCCACCAATGTTCCGTTTGAGGACATTGCTTCCGTTGAGGCTGAAATGCACTATCTCACTGTAGAACTATAGAGTTGCATTCTCACAGAATGAAGCACATTTAACGTCTTCCGCTGCACTCTGTATGTTGGACTCTGATACTCAAGAAGGATTGTTGGTAAGGATAATCTCTGTTTTTGTATCTGCATCCCACTTTCAAAAAGGCCACAGTGCTTTGAGGGGTTCAGAGTATTTGCCATTCCGCCTCCGACTTGCCTTGCAGTCATGAATAGAGATAGCAACCTACTGCATAACTTTTGATATCTCATCCTCCTGTGTGGTCCGCTTCCACAAGGACAATTGGACCAGTGATGATCTGACATCATAAAGCTAAATGCAAGATGTTGTCTGACGTGAGGGCCACTCTGTTGTTGCCTAGCAAGCAGTAAGATACATTTATCTTGCTAATGAAATGAGTAGCAGGGTAAACCGGACGCCCAAGTGACAGCTATGATGGTAAAATGCACAAAATTAGGGCACTTTATAAGACCTCTAAATTTGAACGAGCGTGAGTTTGAGCACTAGAGTCAACTTCACTATTGCTGAACTGCTAGGAATTGGCTCAAATGATGATTATGAACATGCTATTCATAGCTTTTATTATTCCCATTAACTGTAGCATAACCCTACCTCTCAACTTATCAGCTGGCTTAATTGCTACTGGTGTACCATATCCTAAAACAAATAAAGTGAGAGGGGTACACTGCCACTTGGCTGGCAAAAAGATCTCTATCTATGTCCTAATGTACCTTCTACAGTTGTTTAGATCGTGTTGGCAAAAGAGGCATGATTCAGAGTAGTATGGTAGGTTAAAAACACAAATCGAGATTTGATTTTCTAATGAGCTGCTGATTTTCACAATAATACAAACTCCATAGTATTGATCTGTTTACCCTTTATAAAAAGCATGATTTTTTGTATTGCTTGTAGTAAATGTGCTAACAGTGGACTTTTCCATCTGCAGATTATACTGAATGACCAGCAGTGGCAGTGTTTCGCAACAAATTGTCTCTGCATTGCCGATACTGAAGAAAAAAAAAAGACAGTCTTCCGGCATAGGGCATCATTTGACCAATATGTATGGTAAGTAAAGCTCACAATCATTCCTTTAGGCATTAAAAAGGCGTTTTCAGCACCTGAATGTCATCACTACCTTCTAGTGGGGGCCTGTGCTTGAATGTAATTTCTGCCAAAATGGAAGTATTATGGATCACATTGTGTCGGTCATGATAGTTAATAAAGGACTGACTGCATCCAAGGCTTCTTAAGCCTGCTTTAGATCCTGGTGCCACCAATGTTCCGTTTGAGGACATTGCTTCCGTTGAGGCTGAAATGCACTATCTCACTGTAGAACTATAGAGTTGCGTTCTCACGGAATGAAGCACATTTAACGTCTTCCGCTGCACTCTGTATGTTGGACTCTGATACTCAAGAAGGATTGTTGGTAAGGATAATCTCTGTTTTTGTATCTGCATCCCACTTTCAAAAAGGCCACAGTGCTTTGAGTGGTTCAGAGTATTTGCCATTCCGCCTCCGACTTGCCTTGCAGTCATGAATAGAGATAGCAACCTACTGCATAACTTCTGATATCTCATCCTCCTGTGTGGTCAGCTTCCACAAGGACAATTGGACCAGTGATGATCTGACATCATAAAGCAAAAGCAAGATGTTGTCTGACATGAGGGCCAATCTGTTGCCTAGCAAGCTGACATCATAAAGCTAAATGCAAGATGTTGTCTAACGTGAGGGCCACTCTGTTGTTGCCTAGCAAGCAGTAAGATACATTTATCTTGCTAATGAAATGAGTAGCAGGGTAGACCGGACGCCCAAGTGACAGCTATGATGGTAAAATGTACAAAATTAGGGCACTTTATAAGACCTCTAAATTTGAACGAGCGTGAGTTTGAGCATTAGAGTCAACTTCACAATTGCTGAACTGCTAGGAATTGGCTCAAATGATGATTATGAACATGCTATTCATAGCTTTTATTATTCCCATTAACTGTACCATAACCCTACCTCTCAACTTATCAGCTGACTTAATTGCTACTGGTGTACCATATCCTAAAACAAATAAAGTGAGAGGGGTACACTGCCACTTGGCTGGCAAAAAGATCTCTATCTATGTCCTAATGTACCTTCTACAGTTGTTTAGAGCGTGTTGGCAAAAGAGGCATGAGATTCAGAGTAGTATGGTAGGTTAAAAACACAAATCGAGATTTGATTTTCTAATGAGCTGCTGATTTTCACAATAATACAAACTCCATAGTATTGATCTGTTTACCCTTTATAAAAAGCATGATTTTTTTGTATTGCTTTTAGTAAATGTGCTAACAGTGGACTTTTCCATCTGCAGATTATACTGAATGACCAGCAGTGGCAGTGTTTCGCAACAAATTGTCTCTGCATTGCCGATACTGAAGAAAAAAAAAAGACAGTCTTCCGGCAAAGGGCATCATTTGACCAATATGTATGGTAAGTAAAGCTCACAATCATTCCTTTAGGCATTAAAAAGGCGTTTTCAGCACCTGAATGTCATCACTACCTTCTAGTGGGGGCATGTGCTTGAATGTAATTTCTGCCAAAATGGAAGTATTATGGATCACATTGTGTCGGTCATGATAGGTAATAAAGGACTGACTGCATCCAAGGCTTCTTAAGCCTGCTTTAGATCCTGGTGCCACCAATGTTCCGTTTGAGGACATTGCTTCCGTTGAGGCTGAAATGCACTATCTCACTGTAGAACTATAGAGTTGCATTCTCACAGAATGAAGCACATTTAACGTCTTCCGCTGCACTCTGTATGTTGGACTCTGATACTCAAGAAGGATTGTTGGTAAGGATAATCTCTGTTTTTGTATCTGCATCCCACTTTCAAAAAGGCCACAGTGCTTTGAGGGGTTCAGAGTATTTGCCATTCCGCCTCCGACTTGCCTTGCAGTCATGAATAGAGATAGCAACCTACTGCATAACTTTTGATATCTCATCCTCCTGTGTGGTCCGCTTCCACAAGGACAATTGGACCAGTGATGATCTGACATCATAAAGCTAAATGCAAGATGTTGTCTGACGTGAGGGCCACTCTGTTGTTGCCTAGCAAGCAGTAAGATACATTTATCTTGCTAATGAAATGAGTAGCAGGGTAAACCGGACGCCCAAGTGACAGCTATGATGGTAAAATGCACAAAATTAGGGCACTTTATAAGACCTCTAAATTTGAACGAGCGTGAGTTTGAGCACTAGAGTCAACTTCACTATTGCTGAACTGCTAGGAATTGGCTCAAATGATGATTATGAACATGCTATTCATAGCTTTTATTATTCCCATTAACTGTAGCATAACCCTACCTCTCAACTTATCAGCTGGCTTAATTGCTACTGGTGTACCATATCCTAAAACAAATAAAGTGAGAGGGGTACACTGCCACTTGGCTGGCAAAAAGATCTCTATCTATGTCCTAATGTACCTTCTACAGTTGTTTAGATCGTGTTGGCAAAAGAGGCATGATTCAGAGTAGTATGGTAGGTTAAAAACACAAATCGAGATTTGATTTTCTAATGAGCTGCTGATTTTCACAATAATACAAACTCCATAGTATTGATCTGTTTACCCTTTATAAAAAGCATGATTTTTTGTATTGCTTGTAGTAAATGTGCTAACAGTGGACTTTTCCATCTGCAGATTATACTGAATGACCAGCAGTGGCAGTGTTTCGCAACAAATTGTCTCTGCATTGCCGATACTGAAGAAAAAAAAAAGACAGTCTTCCGGCATAGGGCATCATTTGACCAATATGTATGGTAAGTAAAGCTCACAATCATTCCTTTAGGCATTAAAAAGGCGTTTTCAGCACCTGAATGTCATCACTACCTTCTAGTGGGGGCCTGTGCTTGAATGTAATTTCTGCCAAAATGGAAGTATTATGGATCACATTGTGTCGGTCATGATAGTTAATAAAGGACTGACTGCATCCAAGGCTTCTTAAGCCTGCTTTAGATCCTGGTGCCACCAATGTTCCGTTTGAGGACATTGCTTCCGTTGAGGCTGAAATGCACTATCTCACTGTAGAACTATAGAGTTGCGTTCTCACGGAATGAAGCACATTTAACGTCTTCCGCTGCACTCTGTATGTTGGACTCTGATACTCAAGAAGGATTGTTGGTAAGGATAATCTCTGTTTTTGTATCTGCATCCCACTTTCAAAAAGGCCACAGTGCTTTGAGTGGTTCAGAGTATTTGCCATTCCGCCTCCGACTTGCCTTGCAGTCATGAATAGAGATAGCAACCTACTGCATAACTTCTGATATCTCATCCTCCTGTGTGGTCTGCTTCCACAAGGACAATTGGACCAGTGATGATCTGACATCATAAAGCAAAAGCAAGATGTTGTCTGACATGAGGGCCAATCTGTTGCCTAGCAAGCTGACATCATAAAGCTAAATGCAAGATGTTGTCTGACGTGAGGGCCACTCTGTTGTTGCCTAGCAAGCAGTAAGATACATTTATCTTGCTAATGAAATGAGTAGCAGGTTAGACCGGACGCCCAAGTGACAGCTATGATGGTAAAATGTACAAAATTGGGGCACTTTATACGACCTCTAAATTTGAACGAGCGTGAGTTTGAGCATTAGAGTCAACTTCACTATTGCTGAACTGCTAGGAATTGGCTCAAATGATGATTATGAACATGCTATTCATAGCTTTTATTATTCCCATTAACTGTAGCATAACCCTACCTCTCAACTTATCAGCTGGCTTAATTGCTACTGGTGTACCATATCCTAAAACAAATAAAGTGAGAGGGGTACACTGCCACTTGGCTGGCAAAAGGATCTCTATCTATGTCCTAATGTACCTTCTACAGTTGTTTAGAGCGTGTTGGCAAAAGAGGCATGAGACTCAGAGTAGTATGGTAGGTTAAAAACACAAATCGAGATTTGATTTTCTAATGAGCTGCTGATTTTCACAATAATACAAACTCCATAGTATTGATCTGTTTACCCTTTATAAAATGCATGATTTTTTGTATTGCTTGTAGTAAATGTGCTAACAGTGGACTTTTCCATCTGCAGATTATACTGAATGACCAGCAGTGGCAGTGTTTCGCAACACATTGTCTCTGCATTGCCGATACTGAAGAAAAAAAAAAAGACAGTCTTCCGGCATAGGGCATCATTTGACCAATATGTATGGTAAGTAAAGCTCACAATCATTCCTTTAGGCATTAAAAAGGAGTTTTCAGCACCTGAATGTCATCACTACCTTCTAGTGGGGGCCTGTGCTTGAATGTAATTTCTGCCAAAATGGAAGTATTATGGATCACATTGTGTCGGTCATGATAGTTAATAAAAGACTGACTGCATCCAAGGCTTCTTAAGCCTGCTTTAGATCCTGGTGCCAACAATGTTCCGTTTGAGGACATTGCTTCCTTTGAGGCTGAAATGCGCTATCTCACTGTAGAACTATAGAGTTGCGTTCTCACGGAATGAAGCACATTTAACGTCTTCCGCTGCACTCTGTATGTTGGACTCTGATACTCAAGAAGGATTGTTGGTAAGGATAATCTCTGTTTTTGTATCTGCATCCCACTTTCAAAAAGGCAACAGTGCTTTGAGTGGTTCAGAGTATTTGCCATTCCGCCTCCGACTTGCCTTGCAGTCATGAATAGAGATAGCAACCTACTGCATAACTTCTGATATCTCATCCTCCTGTGTGGTCCGCTTCCACAAGGACAATTGTACCAGTGATGATCTGACATCATAAAGCAAAAGCAAGATGTTGTCTGACATGAGGGCCAATCTGTTGCCTAGCAAGCTGACATCATAAAGCTAAATGCAAGATGTTGTCTGACGTGAGGGCCACTCTGTTGTTGCCTAGCAAGCAGTAAGATACATTTATCTTGCTAATGAAATGAGTAGCAGGTTAGACCGGACGCCCAAGTGACAGCTATGATGGTAAAATGTACAAAATTAGGGCACTTTATACGACCTCTAAATTTGAACGAGCGTGAGTTTGAGCATTAGAGTCAACTTCACTATTGCTGAACTGCTAGGAATTGGCTCAAATGATGATTATGAACATGCTATTCATAGCTTTTATTATTCCCATTAACTGTAGCATAACCCTACCTCTCAACTTATCAGCTGGCTTAATTGCTACTGGTGTACCATATCCTAAAACAAATAAAGTGAGAGGGGTACACTGCCACTTGGCTGGCAAAAAGATCTCTATCTATGTCCTAATGTACCTTCTACAGTTGTTTAGAGCGTGTTGGCAAAAGAGGCATGAGATTCAGAGTAGTATGGTAGGTTAAAAACACAAATCGAGATTTGATTTTCTAATGAGCTGCTGATTTTCACAATAATACAAACTCCATAGTATTGATCTGTTTACCCTTTATAAAAAGCATGATTTTTTTGTATTGCTTGTAGTAAATGTGCTAACAGTGGACTTTTCCATCTGCAGATTATACTGAATGACCAGCAGTGGCAGTGTTTCGCAACAAATTGTCTCTGCATTGCCGATACTGAAGAAAAAAAAAAGACAGTCTTCCGGCAAAGGGCATCATTTGACCAATATGTATGTTAAGTAAAGCTCACAATCATTCCTTTAGGCATTAAAAAGGCGTTTTCAGCACCTGAATGTCATCACTACCTTCTAGTGGGGGCATGTGCTTGAATGTAATTTCTGCCAAAATGGAAGTATTATGGATCACATTGTGTCGGTCATGATAGTTAATAAAAGACTGACTGCATCCAAGGCTTCTTAAGCCTGCTTTAGATCCTGGTGCCACCAATGTTCCGTTTGAGGATATTGCTTCCGTTGAGGCTGAAATGCACTATCTCACTGTAGAACTATAGAGTTGCATTCTCACAGAATGAAGCACATTTAACGTCTTCCGCTGCACTCTGTATGTTGGACTCTGATACTCAAGAAGGATTGTTGGTAAGGATAATCTCTGTTTTTGTATCTGCATCCCACTTTCAAAAAGGCCACAGTGCTTTGAGGGGTTCAGAGTATTTGCCATTCCGCCTCTGACTTGCCTTGCAGTCATGAATAGAGATAGCAACCTACTGCATAACTTCTGATATCTTATCCTCCTGTGTGGTTTGCTTCCACAAGGACAATTGGACCAGTGATGATCTGACATCATAAAGCTAAATGCAAGATGTTGTCTGACGTGAGGGCCACTCTGTTGTTGCCTAGCAAGCAGTAAGATACATTTATCTTGCTAATGAAATGAGTAGCAGGGTAGACCGGACGCCCAAGTGACAGCTATGATGGTAAAATGTACAAAATTAGGGCACTTTATAAGACCTCTAAATTTGAACGAGCGTGAGTTTGAGCACTAGAGTCAACTTCACTATTGCTGAACTGCTAGGAATTGGCTCAAATGATGATTATGAACATGCTATTCATAGCTTTTATTATTCCCATTAACTGTACCATAACCCTACCTCTCAACTTATCAGCTGACTTAATTGCTACTGGTGTACCATGTCCTAAAACAAATAAAGTGAGAGGGGTACACTGCCACTTGGCTGGCAAAAAGATCTCTATCTATGTCCTAATGTACCTTCTACAGTTGTTTAGAGCGTGTTGGCAAAAGAGGCATGAGATTCAGAGTAGTATGGTAGGTTAAAAACACAAATCGAGATTTGATTTTCTAATGAGCTGCTGATTTTCACAATAATACAAACTCCATAGTATTGATCTGTTTACCCTTTATAAAAAGCATGATTTTTTTGTATTGCTTGTAGTAAATGTGCTAACAGTGGACTTTTCCATCTGCAGATTATACTGAATGACCAGCAGTGGCAGTGTTTCGCAACAAATTGTCTCTGCATTGCCGATACTGAAGAAAAAAAAAAGACAGTCTTCCGGCATAGGGCATCATTTGACCAATATGTATGGTAAGTAAAGCTCACAATCATTCCTTTAGGCATTAAAAAGGCGTTTTCAGCACCTGAATGTCATCACTACCTTCTAGTGGGGGCCTGTGCTTGAATGTAATTTCTGCCAAAATGGAAGTATTATGGATCACATTGTGTCGGTCATGATAGTTAATAAAAGACTGACTGCATCCAAGGCTTCTTAAGCCTGCTTTAGATCCTGGTGCCAACAATGTTCCGTTTGAGGACATTGCTTCCTTTGAGGCTGAAATGCGCTATCTCACTGTAGAACTATAGAGTTGCGTTCTCACGGAATGAAGCACATTTAACGTCTTCCGCTGCACTCTGTATGTTGGACTCTGATACTCAAGAAGGATTGTTGGTAAGGATAATCTCTGTTTTTGTATCTGCATCCCACTTTCAAAAAGGCCACAGTGCTTTGAGTGGTTCAGAGTATTTGCCATTCCGCCTCCGACTTGCCTTGCAGTCATGAATAGAGATAGCAACCTACTGCATAACTTCTGATATCTCATCCTCCTGTGTGGTCAGCTTCCACAAGGACAATTGGACCAGTGATGATCTGACATCATAAAGCAAAAGCAAGATGTTGTCTGACATGAGGGCCAATCTGTTGCCTAGCAAGCTGACATCATAAAGCTAAATGCAAGATGTTGTCTAACGTGAGGGCCACTCTGTTGTTGCCTAGCAAGCAGTAAGATACATTTATCTTGCTAATGAAATGAGTAGCAGGGTAGACCGGACGCCCAAGTGACAGCTATGATGGTAAAATGTACAAAATTGGGGCACTTTATACGACCTCTAAATTTGAACGAGCGTGAGTTTGAGCATTAGAGTCAACTTCACTATTGCTGAACTGCTAGGAATTGGCTCAAATGATGATTATGAACATGCTATTCATAGCTTTTATTATTCCCATTAACTGTAGCATAACCCTACCTCTCAACTTATCAGCTGGCTTAATTGCTACTGGTGTACCATATCCTAAAACAAATAAAGTGAGAGGGGTACACTGCCACTTGGCTGGCAAAAGGATCTCTATCTATGTCCTAATGTACCTTCTACAGTTGTTTAGAGCGTGTTGGCAAAAGAGGCATGAGACTCAGAGTAGTATGGTAGGTTAAAAACACAAATCGAGATTTGATTTTCTAATGAGCTGCTGATTTTCACAATAATACAAACTCCATAGTATTGATCTGTTTACCCTTTATAAAATGCATGAATTTTTGTATTGCTTGTAGTAAATGTGCTAACAGTGGACTTTTCCATCTGCAGATTATACTGAATGACCAGCAGTGGCAGTGTTTCGCAACACATTGTCTCTGCATTGCCGATACTGAAGAAAAAAAAAAAGACAGTCTTCCGGCATAGGGCATCATTTGACCAATATGTATGGTAAGTAAAGCTCACAATCATTCCTTTAGGCATTAAAAAGGAGTTTTCAGCACCTGAATGTCATCACTACCTTCTAGTGGGGGCCTGTGCTTGAATGTAATTTCTGCCAAAATGGAAGTATTATGGATCACATTGTGTCGGTCATGATAGTTAATAAAAGACTGACTGCATCCAAGGCTTCTTAAGCCTGCTTTAGATCCTGGTGCCAACAATGTTCCGTTTGAGGACATTGCTTCCTTTGAGGCTGAAATGCGCTATCTCACTGTAGAACTATAGAGTTGCGTTCTCACGGAATGAAGCACATTTAACGTCTTCCGCTGCACTCTGTATGTTGGACTCTGATACTCAAGAAGGATTGTTGGTAAGGATAATCTCTGTTTTTGTATCTGCATCCCACTTTCAAAAAGGCAACAGTGCTTTGAGTGGTTCAGAGTATTTGCCATTCCGCCTCCGACTTGCCTTGCAGTCATGAATAGAGATAGCAACCTACTGCATAACTTCTGATATCTCATCCTCCTGTGTGGTCTGCTTCCACAAGGACAATTGGACCAGTGATGATCTGACATCATAAAGCTAAATGCAAGATGTTGTCTGACGTGAGGGCCACTCTGTTGTTGCCTAGCAAGCAGTAAGATACATTTATCTTGCTAATGAAATGAGTAGCAGGGTAGACCGGACGCCCAAGTGACAGCTATGATGGTAAAATGTACAAAATTAGGGCACTTTATAAGACCTCTAAATTTGAACGAGCGTGAGTTTGAGCACTAGAGTCAACTTCACTATTGCTGAACTGCTAGGAATTGGCTCAAATGATGATTATGAACATGCTATTCATAGCTTTTATTATTCCCATTAACTGTAGCATAACCCTACCTCTCAACCTATCAGCTGCTTAATTGCTACTGGTGTACCATATCCTAAAACAAATAAAGTGAGAGGGGTACGCTGCCACTTGGCTGGCAAAAAGATCTCTATCTATGTCCTAATGTACCTTCTACAGTTGTTTAGATCGTGTTGGCAAAAGAGGCATGAGATTCAGAGTAGTATAGTAGGTTAAAAACACAAATCGAGATTTGATTTTCTAATGAGCTGCTGATTTTCACAATAATACAAACTCCATAGTATTGATCTGTTTACCCTTTATAAAAAGCATGATTTTTTGTATTGCTTGTAGTAAATGTGCTAACAGTGGACTTTTCCATCTGCAGATTATACTGAATGACCAGCAGTGGCAGTGTTTCGCAACAAATTGTCTCTGCATTGCCGATACTGAAGAAAAAAAAAAAGACAGTCTTCCGGCATAGGGCATCATTTGACCAATATGTATCGTAAGTAAAGCTCACAATCATTCCTTTAGGCATTAAAAAGGCGTTTTCAGCACCTGAATGTCATCACTACCTTCTAGTGGGGGCCTGTGCTTGAATGTAATTTCTGCCAAAATGGAAGTATTATGGATCACATTGTGTCGGTCATGATAGTTAATAAAAGACTGACTGCATCCAAGGCTTCTTAAACCTGCTTTAGATCCTGGTGCCAACAATGTTCCGTTTGAGGACATTGCTTCCTTTGAGACTGAAATGCGCTATCTCACTGTAGAACTATAGAGTTGCGTTCTCACGGAATGAAGCACATTTAACGTCTTCCGCTGCACTCTGTATGTTGGACTCTGATACTCAAGAAGGATTGTTGGTAAGGATAATCTCTGTTTTTGTATCTGCATCCCACTTTCAAAAAGGCCACAGTGCTTTGAGTGGTTCAGAGTATTTGCCATTCTGCCTCCGACTTGCCTTGCAGTCATGAATAGAGATAGCAACCTACTGCATAACTTCTGATATCTCATCCTCCTGTGTGGTCCGCTTCCACAAGGACAATTGGACCAGTGATGATCTGACATCATAAAGCAAAAGCAAGATGTTGTCTGACATGAGGGCCAATCTGTTGCCTAGCAAGCTGACATCATAAAGCTAAATGCAAGATGTTGTCTAACGTGAGGGCCACTCTGTTGTTGCCTAGCAAGCAGTAAGATACATTTATCTTGCTAATGAAATGAGTAGCAGGGTAGACCGGACGCCCAAGTGACAGCTATGATGGTAAAATGCACAAAATTAGGGCACTTTATAAGACCTCTAAATTTGAACGAGCGTGAGTTTGAGCACTAGAGTCAACTTCACTATTGCTGAACTGCTAGGAATTGGCTCAAATGATGATTATGAACATGCTATTCATAGCTTTTATTATTCTCATTAACTGTAGCATAACCCTACCTCTCAACTTATCAGCTGGCTTAATTGCTACTGGTGTACCATATCCTAAAACAAATAAAGTGAGAGGGGTACACTGCCACTTGGCTGGCAAAAAGATCTCTATCTATGTCCTAATGTACCTTCTACAGTTGTTTAGAGCGTGTTGGCAAAAGAGGCATGAGATTCAGAGTAGTATGGTAGGTTAAAAACACAAATCGAGATTTGATTTTCTAATGAGCTGCTGATTTTCACAATAATACAAACTCCATAGTATTGATCTGTTTACCCTTTATAAAAAGCATGATTTTTTTGTATTGCTTTTAGTAAATGTGCTAACAGTGGACTTTTCCATCTGCAGATTATACTGAATGACCAGCAGTGGCAGTGTTTCGCAACAAATTGTCTCTGCATTGCCGATACTGAAGAAAAAAAAAAGACAGTCTTCCGGCAAAGGGCATCATTTGACCAATATGTATGGTAAGTAAAGCTCACAATCATTCCTTTAGGCATTAAAAAGGCGTTTTCAGCACCTGAATGTCATCACTACCTTCTAGTGGGGGCATGTGCTTGAATGTAATTTCTGCCAAAATGGAAGTATTATGGATCACATTGTGTCGGTCATGATAGTTAATAAAGGACTGACTGCATCCAAGGCTTCTTAAGCCTGCTTTAGATCCTGGTGCCACCAATGTTCCGTTTGAGGACATTGCTTCCGTTGAGGCTGAAATGCACTATCTCACTGTAGAACTATAGAGTTGCATTCTCACAGAATGAAGCACATTTAACGTCTTCCGCTGCACTCTGTATGTTGGACTCTGATACTCAAGAAGGATTGTTGGTAAGGATAATCTCTGTTTTTGTATCTGCATCCCACTTTCAAAAAGGCCACAGTGCTTTGAGGGGTTCAGAGTATTTGCCATTCCGCCTCCGACTTGCCTTGCAGTCATGAATAGAGATAGCAACCTACTGCATAACTTTTGATATCTCATCCTCCTGTGTGGTCTGCTTCCACAAGGACAATTGGACCAGTGATGATCTGACATCATAAAGCTAAATGCAAGATGTTGTCTGACGTGAGGGCCACTCTGTTGTTGCCTAGCAAGCAGTAAGATACATTTATCTTGCTAATGAAATGAGTAGCAGGGTAGACCGGACGCCCAAGTGACAGCTATGATGGTAAAATGCACAAAATTAGGGCACTTTATAAGACCTCTAAATTTGAACGAGCGTGAGTTTGAGCACTAGAGTCAACTTCACTATTGCTGAACTGCTAGGAATTGGCTCAAATGATGATTATGAACATGCTATTCATAGCTTTTATTATTCCCATTAACTGTAGCATAACCCTACCTCTCAACTTATCAGCTGGCTTAATTGCTACTGGTGTACCATATCCTAAAACAAATAAAGTGAGAGGGGTACACTGCCACTTGGCTGGCAAAAAGATCTCTATCTATGTCCTAATGTACCTTCTACAGTTGTTTAGAGCGTGTTGGCAAAAGAGGCATGAGATTCAGAGTAGTATGGTAGGTTAAAAACACAAATCGAGATTTGATTTTCTAATGAGCTGCTGATTTTCACAATAATACAAACTCCATAGTATTGATCTGTTTACCCTTTATAAAAAGCATGATTTTTTTGTATTGCTTTTAGTAAATGTGCTAACAGTGGACTTTTCCATCTGCAGATTATACTGAATGACCAGCAGTGGCAGTGTTTCGCAACAAATTGTCTCTGCATTGCCGATACTGAAGAAAAAAAAAAGACAGTCTTCCGGCATAGGGCATCATTTGACCAATATGTATGGTAAGTAAAGCTCACAATCATTCCTTTAGGCATTAAAAAGGCGTTTTCAGCACCTGAATGTCATCACTACCTTCTAGTGGGGGCCTGTGCTTGAATGTAATTTCTGCCAAAATGGAAGTATTATGGATCACATTGTGTCGGTCATGATAGTTAATAAAAGACTGACTGCATCCAAGGCTTCTTAAACCTGCTTTAGATCCTGGTGCCAACAATGTTCCGTTTGAGGACATTGCTTCCTTTGAGGCTGAAATGCGCTATCTCACTGTAGAACTATAGAGTTGCGTTCTCACGGAATGAAGCACATTTAACGTCTTCCGCTGCACTCTGTATGTTGGACTCTGATACTCAAGAAGGATTGTTGGTAAGGATAATCTCTGTTTTTGTATCTGCATCCCACTTTCAAAAAGGCCACAGTGCTTTGAGTGGTTCAGAGTATTTGCCATTCCGCCTCCGACTTGCCTTGCAGTCATGAATAGAGATAGCAACCTACTGCATAACTTCTGATATCTCATCCTCCTGTGTGGTCCGCTTCCACAAGGACAATTGGACCAGTGATGATCTGACATCATGAAGCAAAAGCAAGATGTTGTCTGACATGAGGGCCAATCTGTTGCCTAGCAAGCTGACATCATAAAGCTAAATGCAAGATGTTGTCTGACGTGAGGGCCACTCTGTTGTTGCCTAGCAAGCAGTAAGATACATTTATCTTGCTAATGAAATGAGTAGCAGGTTAGACCGGACGCCCAAGTGACAGCTATGATGGTAAAATGTACAAAATTAGGGCACTTTATACGACCTCTAAATTTGAACGAGCGTGAGTTTGAGCATTAGAGTCAACTTCACTATTGCTGAACTGCTAGGAATTGGCTCAAATGATGATTATGAACATGCTATTCATAGCTTTTATTATTCCCATTAACTGTAGCATAACCCTACCTCTCAACTTATCAGCTGGCTTAATTGCTACTGGTGTACCATATCCTAAAACAAATAAAGTGAGAGGGGTACACTGCCACTTGGCTGGCAAAAGGATCTCTATCTATGTCCTAATGTACCTTCTACAGTTGTTTAGAGCGTGTTGGCAAAAGAGGCATGAGACTCAGAGTAGTATGGTAGGTTAAAAACACAAATCGAGATTTGATTTTCTAATGAGCTGCTGATTTTCACAATAATACTAACTCCATAGTATTGATCTGTTTACCCTTTATAAAAAGCATGATTTTTTGTATTGCTTGTAGTAAATGTGCTAACAGTGGACTTTTCCATCTGCAGATTATACTGAATGACCAGCAGTGGCAGTGTTTCGCAACAAATTGTCTCTGCATTGCCGATACTGAAGAAAAAAAAAAGACAGTCTTCCGGCATAGGGCATCATTTGACCAATATGTATGGTAAGTAAAGCTCACAATCATTCCTTTAGGCATTAAAAAGGCGTTTTCAGCACCTGAATGTCATCACTACCTTCTAGTGGGGGCCTGTGCTTGAATGTAATTTCTGCCAAAATGGAAGTATTATGGATCACATTGTGTCGGTCATGATAGTTAATAAAAGACTGACTGCATCCAAGGCTTCTTAAGCCTGCTTTAGATCCTGGTGCCAACAATGTTCCGTTTGAGGACATTGCTTCCTTTGAGGCTGAAATGCGCTATCTCACTGTAGAACTATAGAGTTGCGTTCTCACGGAATGAAGCACATTTAATGTCTTCCGCTGCACTCTGTATGTTGGACTCTGATACTCAAGAAGGATTGTTGGTAAGGATAATCTCTGTTTTTGTATCTGCATCCCACTTTCAAAAAGGCCACAGTGCTTTGAGTGGTTCAGAGTATTTGCCATTCCGCCTCCGACTTGCCTTGCAGTCATGAATAGAGATAGCAACCTACTGCATAACTTCTGATATCTCATCCTCCTGTGTGGTCAGCTTCCACAAGGACAATTGGACCAGTGATGATCTGACATCATAAAGCAAAAGCAAGATGTTGTCTGACATGAGGGCCAATCTGTTGCCTAGCAAGCTGACATCATAAAGCTAAATGCAAGATGTTGTCTAACGTGAGGGCCACTCTGTTGTTGCCTAGCAAGCAGTAAGATACATTTATCTTGCTAATGAAATGAGTAGCAGGGTAGACCGGACGCCCAAGTGACAGCTATGATGGTAAAATGTACAAAATTAGGGCACTTTATAAGACCTCTAAATTTGAACGAGCGTGAGTTTGAGCATTAGAGTCAACTTCACTATTGCTGAACTGCTAGGAATTGGCTCAAATGATGATTATGAACATGCTATTCATAGCTTTTATTATTCCCATTAACTGTAGCATAACCCTACCTCTCAACTTATCAGCTGACTTAATTGCTACTGGTGTACCATATCCTAAAACAAATAAAGTGAGAGGGGTACACTGCCACTTGGCTGGCAAAAAGATCTCTATCTATGTCCTAATGTACCTTCTACAGTTGTTTAGATCGTGTTGGCAAAAGAGGCATGATTCAGAGTAGTATGGTAGGTTAAAAACACAAATCGAGATTTGATTTTCTAATGAGCTGCTGATTTTCACAATAATACAAACTCCATAGTATTGATCTGTTTACCCTTTATAAAAAGCATGATTTTTTGTATTGCTTGTAGTAAATGTGCTAACAGTGGACTTTTCCATCTGCAGATTATACTGAATGACCAGCAGTGGCAGTGTTTCGCAACAAATTGTCTCTGCATTGCCGATACTGAAGAAAAAAAAAAGACAGTCTTCCGGCATAGGGCATCATTTGACCAATATGTATGGTAAGTAAAGCTCACAATCATTCCTTTAGGCATTAAAAAGGCGTTTTCAGCACCTGAATGTCATCACTACCTTCTAGTGGGGGCCTGTGCTTGAATGTAATTTCTGCCAAAATGGAAGTATTATGGATCACATTGTGTCGGTCATGATAGTTAATAAAGGACTGACTGCATCCAAGGCTTCTTAAGCCTGCTTTAGATCCTGGTGCCACCAATGTTCCGTTTGAGGATATTGCTTCCGTTGAGGCTGAAATGCACTATCTCACTGTAGAACTATAGAGTTGCATTCTCACAGAATGAAGCACATTTAACGTCTTCCGCTGCACTCTGTATGTTGGACTCTGATACTCAAGAAGGATTGTTGGTAAGGATAATCTCTGTTTTTGTATCTGCATCCCACTTTCAAAAAGGCCACAGTGCTTTGAGGGGTTCAGAGTATTTGCCATTCCGCCTCCGACTTGCCTTGCAGTCATGAATAGAGATAGCAACCTACTGCATAACTTTTGATATCTCATCCTCCTGTGTGGTCCGCTTCCACAAGGACAATTGGACCAGTGATGATCTGACATCATAAAGCTAAATGCAAGATGTTGTCTGACGTGAGGGCCACTCTGTTGTTGCCTAGCAAGCAGTAAGATACATTTATCTTGCTAATGAAATGAGTAGCAGGGTAGACCGGACGCCCAAGTGACAGCTATGATGGTAAAATGTACAAAATTAGGGCACTTTATAAGACCTCTAAATTTGAACGAGCGTGAGTTTGAGCACTAGAGTCAACTTCACTATTGCTGAACTGCTAGGAATTGGCTCAAATGATGATTATGAACATGCTATTCATAGCTTTTATTATTCCCATTAACTGTAGCATAACCCTACCTCTCAACTTATCAGCTGGCTTAATTGCTACTGGTGTACCATATCCTAAAACAAATAAAGTGAGAGGGGTACACTGCCACTTGGCTGGCAAAAAGATCTCTATCTATGTCCTAATGTACCTTCTACAGTTGTTTAGATCGTGTTGGCAAAAGAGGCATGAGATTCAGAGTAGTATGGTAGGTTAAAAACACAAATCGAGATTTGATTTTCTAATGAGCTGCTGATTTTCACAATAATACAAACTCCATAGTATTGATCTGTTTACCCTTTATAAAAAGCATGATTTTTTGTATTGCTTGTAGTAAATGTGCTAACAGTGGACTTTTCCATCTGCAGATTATACTGAATGACCAGCAGTGGCAGTGTTTCGCAACAAATTATCTCTGCATTGCCGATACTGAAGAAAAAAAAAAGACAGTCTTCCGGCATAGGGCATCATTTGACCAATATGTATGGTAAGTAAAGCTCACAATCATTCCTTTAGGCATTAAAAAGGCGTTTTCAGCACCTGAATGTCATCACTACCTTCTAGTGGGGGCCTGTGCTTGAATGTAATTTCTGCCAAAATGGAAGTATTATGGATCACATTGTGTCGGTCATGATAGTTAATAAAAGACTGACTGCATCCAAGGCTTCTTAAACCTGCTTTAGATCCTGGTGCCAACAATGTTCCGTTTGAGGACATTGCTTCCTTTGAGGCTGAAATGCGCTATCTCACTGTAGAACTATAGAGTTGCGTTCTCACGGAATGAAGCACATTTAACGTCTTCCGCTGCACTCTGTATGTTGGACTCTGATACTCAAGAAGGATTGTTGGTAAGGATAATCTCTGTTTTTGTATCTGCATCCCACTTTCAAAAAGGCCACAGTGCTTTGAGTGGTTCAGAGTATTTGCCATTCCGCCTCCGACTTGCCTTGCAGTCATGAATAGAGATAGCAACCTACTGCATAACTTCTGATATCTCATCCTCCTGTGTGGTCCGCTTCCACAAGGACAATTGGACCAGTGATGATCTGACATCATAAAGCAAAAGCAAGATGTTGTCTGACATGAGGGCCAATCTGTTGCCTAGCAAGCTGACATCATAAAGCTAAATGCAAGATGTTGTCTGACGTGAGGGCCACTCTGTTGTTGCCTAGCAAGCAGTAAGATACATTTATCTTGCTAATGAAATGAGTAGCAGGTTAGACCGGACGCCCAAGTGACAGCTATGATGGTAAAATGTACAAAATTAGGGCACTTTATACGACCTCTAAATTTGAACGAGCGTGAGTTTGAGCATTAGAGTCAACTTCACTATTGCTGAACTGCTAGGAATTGGCTCAAATGATGATTATGAACATGCTATTCATAGCTTTTATTATTCCCATTAACTGTAGCATAACCCTACCTCTCAACTTATCAGCTGGCTTAATTGCTACTGGTGTACCATATCCTAAAACAAATAAAGTGAGAGGGGTACACTGCCACTTGGCTGGCAAAAAGATCTCTATCTATGTCCTAATGTACCTTCTACAGTTGTTTAGAGCGTGTTGGCAAAAGAGGCATGAGATTCAGAGTAGTATGGTAGGTTAAAAACACAAATCGAGATTTGATTTTCTAATGAGCTGCTGATTTTCACAATAATACAAACTCCATAGTATTGATCTGTTTGCCCTTTATAAAATGCATGATTTTTTGTATTGCTTGTAGTAAATGTGCTAACAGTGGACTTTTCCATCTGCAGATTATACTGAATGACCAGCAGTGGCAGTGTTTCGCAACACATTGTCTCTGCATTGCCGATACTGAAGAAAAAAAAAAAGACAGTCTTCCGGCATAGGGCATCATTTGACCAATATGTATGGTAAGTAAAGCTCACAATCATTCCTTTAGGCATTAAAAAGGAGTTTTCAGCACCTGAATGTCATCACTACCTTCTAGTGGGGGCCTGTGCTTGAATGTAATTTCTGCCAAAATGGAAGTATTATGGATCACATTGTGTCGGTCATGATAGTTAATAAAAGACTGACTGCATCCAAGGCTTCTTAAGCCTGCTTTAGATCCTGGTGCCAACAATGTTCCGTTTGAGGACATTGCTTCCTTTGAGGCTGAAATGCGCTATCTCACTGTAGAACTATAGAGTTGCGTTCTCACGGAATGAAGCACATTTAACGTCTTCCGCTGCACTCTGTATGTTGGACTCTGATACTCAAGAAGGATTGTTGGTAAGGATAATCTCTGTTTTTGTATCTGCATCCCACTTTCAAAAAGGCCACAGTGCTTTGAGTGGTTCAGAGTATTTGCCATTCCGCCTCCGACTTGCCTTGCAGTCATGAATAGAGATAGCAACCTACTGCATAACTTCTGATATCTCATCCTCCTGTGTGGTCAGCTTCCACAAGGACAATTGGACCAGTGATGATCTGACATCATAAAGCAAAAGCAAGATGTTGTCTGACATGAGGGCCAATCTGTTGCCTAGCAAGCTGACATCATAAAGCTAAATGCAAGATGTTGTCTAACGTGAGGGCCACTCTGTTGTTGCCTAGCAAGCAGTAAGATACATTTATCTTGCTAATGAAATGAGTAGCAGGGTAGACCGGACGCCCAAGTGACAGCTATGATGGTAAAATGTACAAAATTAGGGCACTTTATAAGACCTCTAAATTTGAACGAGCGTGAGTTTGAGCATTAGAGTCAACTTCACTATTGCTGAACTGCTAGGAATTGGCTCAAATGATGATTATGAACATGCTATTCATAGCTTTTATTATTCCCATTAACTGTAGCATAACCCTACCTCTCAACTTATCAGCTGACTTAATTGCTACTGGTGTACCATATCCTAAAACAAATAAAGTGAGAGGGGTACACTGCCACTTGGCTGGCAAAAAGATCTCTATCTATGTCCTAATGTACCTTCTACAGTTGTTTAGATCGTGTTGGCAAAAGAGGCATGATTCAGAGTAGTATGGTAGGTTAAAAACACAAATCGAGATTTGATTTTCTAATGAGCTGCTGATTTTCACAATAATACAAACTCCATAGTATTGATCTGTTTACCCTTTATAAAAAGCATGATTTTTTGTATTGCTTGTAGTAAATGTGCTAACAGTGGACTTTTCCATCTGCAGATTATACTGAATGACCAGCAGTGGCAGTGTTTCGCAACAAATTGTCTCTGCATTGCCGATACTGAAGAAAAAAAAAAGACAGTCTTCCGGCATAGGGCATCATTTGACCAATATGTATGGTAAGTAAAGCTCACAATCATTCCTTTAGGCATTAAAAAGGCGTTTTCAGCACCTGAATGTCATCACTACCTTCTAGTGGGGGCCTGTGCTTGAATGTAATTTCTGCCAAAATGGAAGTATTATGGATCACATTGTGTCGGTCATGATAGTTAATAAAGGACTGACTGCATCCAAGGCTTCTTAAGCCTGCTTTAGATCCTGGTGCCACCAATGTTCCGTTTGAGGATATTGCTTCCGTTGAGGCTGAAATGCACTATCTCACTGTAGAACTATAGAGTTGCATTCTCACAGAATGAAGCACATTTAACGTCTTCCGCTGCACTCTGTATGTTGGACTCTGATACTCAAGAAGGATTGTTGGTAAGGATAATCTCTGTTTTTGTATCTGCATCCCACTTTCAAAAAGGCCACAGTGCTTTGAGGGGTTCAGAGTATTTGCCATTCCGCCTCCGACTTGCCTTGCAGTCATGAATAGAGATAGCAACCTACTGCATAACTTTTGATATCTCATCCTCCTGTGTGGTCCGCTTCCACAAGGACAATTGGACCAGTGATGATCTGACATCATAAAGCTAAATGCAAGATGTTGTCTGACGTGAGGGCCACTCTGTTGTTGCCTAGCAAGCAGTAAGATACATTTATCTTGCTAATGAAATGAGTAGCAGGGTAAACCGGACGCCCAAGTGACAGCTATGATGGTAAAATGCACAAAATTAGGGCACTTTATAAGACCTCTAAATTTGAACGAGCGTGAGTTTGAGCATTAGAGTCAACTTCACTATTGCTGAACTGCTAGGAATTGGCTCAAATGATGATTATGAACATGCTATTCATAGCTTTTATTATTCCCATTAACTGTACCATAACCCTACCTCTCAACTTATCAGCTGACTTAATTGCTACTGGTGTACCATATCCTAAAACAAATAAAGTGAGAGGGGTACACTGCCACTTGGCTGGCAAAAAGATCTCTATCTATGTCCTAATGTACCTTCTACAGTTGTTTAGAGCGTGTTGGCAAAAGAGGCATGAGATTCAGAGTAGTATGGTAGGTTAAAAACACAAATCGAGATTTGATTTTCTAATGAGCTGCTGATTTTCACAATAATACAAACTCCATAGTATTGATCTGTTTACCCTTTATAAAAAGCATGATTTTTTGTATTGCTTGTAGTAAATGTGCTAACAGTGGACTTTTCCATCTGCAGATTATACTGAATGACCAGCAGTGGCAGTGTTTCGCAACAAATTATCTCTGCATTGCCGATACTGAAGAAAAAAAAAAGACAGTCTTCCGGCATAGGGCATCATTTGACCAATATGTATGGTAAGTAAAGCTCACAATCATTCCTTTAGGCATTAAAAAGGCGTTTTCAGCACCTGAATGTCATCACTACCTTCTAGTGGGGGCCTGTGCTTGAATGTAATTTCTGCCAAAATGGAAGTATTATGGATCACATTGTGTCGGTCATGATAGTTAATAAAAGACTGACTGCATCCAAGGCTTCTTAAACCTGCTTTAGATCCTGGTGCCAACAATGTTCCGTTTGAGGACATTGCTTCCTTTGAGGCTGAAATGCGCTATCTCACTGTAGAACTATAGAGTTGCGTTCTCACGGAATGAAGCACATTTAACGTCTTCCGCTGCACTCTGTATGTTGGACTCTGATACTCAAGAAGGATTGTTGGTAAGGATAATCTCTGTTTTTGTATCTGCATCCCACTTTCAAAAAGGCCACAGTGCTTTGAGTGGTTCACAGTATTTGCCATTCCGCCTCCGACTTGCCTTGCAGTCATGAATAGAGATAGCAACCTACTGCATAACTTCTGATATCTCATCCTCCTGTGTGGTCCGCTTCCACAAGGACAATTGGACCAGTGATGATCTGACATCATAAAGCAAAAGCAAGATGTTGTCTGACATGAGGGCCAATCTGTTGCCTAGCAAGCTGACATCATAAAGCTAAATGCAAGATGTTGTCTGACGTGAGGGCCACTCTGTTGTTGCCTAGCAAGCAGTAAGATACATTTATCTTGCTAATGAAATGAGTAGCAGGTTAGACCGGACGCCCAAGTGACAGCTATGATGGTAAAATGTACAAAATTAGGGCACTTTATACGACCTCTAAATTTGAACGAGCGTGAGTTTGAGCATTAGAGTCAACTTCACTATTGCTGAACTGCTAGGAATTGGCTCAAATGATGATTATGAACATGCTATTCATAGCTTTTATTATTCCCATTAACTGTAGCATAACCCTACCTCTCAACTTATCAGCTGGCTTAATTGCTACTGGTGTACCATATCCTAAAACAAATAAAGTGAGAGGGGTACACTGCCACTTGGCTGGCAAAAGGATCTCTATCTATGTCCTAATGTACCTTCTACAGTTGTTTAGAGCGTGTTGGCAAAAGAGGCATGAGACTCAGAGTAGTATGGTAGGTTAAAAACACAAATCGAGATTTGATTTTCTAATGAGCTGCTGATTTTCACAATAATACAAACTCCATAGTATTGATCTGTTTACCCTTTATAAAATGCATGATTTTTTGTATTGCTTGTAGTAAATGTGCTAACAGTGGACTTTTCCATCTGCAGATTATACTGAATGACCAGCAGTGGCAGTGTTTCGCAACACATTGTCTCTGCATTGCCGATACTGAAGAAAAAAAAAAAGACAGTCTTCCGGCATAGGGCATCATTTGACCAATATGTATGGTAAGTAAAGCTCACAATCATTCCTTTAGGCATTAAAAAGGAGTTTTCAGCACCTGAATGTCATCACTACCTTCTAGTGGGGGCCTGTGCTTGAATGTAATTTCTGCCAAAATGGAAGTATTATGGATCACATTGTGTCGGTCATGATAGTTAATAAAAGACTGACTGCATCCAAGGCTTCTTAAGCCTGCTTTAGATCCTGGTGCCAACAATGTTCCGTTTGAGGACATTGCTTCCTTTGAGGCTGAAATGCGCTATCTCACTGTAGAACTATAGAGTTGCGTTCTCACGGAATGAAGCACATTTAACGTCTTCCGCTGCACTCTGTATGTTGGACTCTGATACTCAAGAAGGATTGTTGGTAAGGATAATCTCTGTTTTTGTATCTGCATCCCACTTTCAAAAAGGCCACAGTGCTTTGAGTGGTTCAGAGTATTTGCCATTCCGCCTCCGACTTGCCTTGCAGTCATGAATAGAGATAGCAACCTACTGCATAACTTCTGATATCTCATCCTCCTGTGTGGTCAGCTTCCACAAGGACAATTGGACCAGTGATGATCTGACATCATAAAGCAAAAGCAAGATGTTGTCTGACATGAGGGCCAATCTGTTGCCTAGCAAGCTGACATCATAAAGCTAAATGCAAGATGTTGTCTAACGTGAGGGCCACTCTGTTGTTGCCTAGCAAGCAGTAAGATACATTTATCTTGCTAATGAAATGAGTAGCAGGGTAGACCGGACGCCCAAGTGACAGCTATGATGGTAAAATGTACAAAATTAGGGCACTTTATAAGACCTCTAAATTTGAACGAGCGTGAGTTTGAGCATTAGAGTCAACTTCACTATTGCTGAACTGCTAGGAATTGGCTCAAATGATGATTATGAACATGCTATTCATAGCTTTTATTATTCCCATTAACTGTACCATAACCCTACCTCTCAACTTATCAGCTGACTTAATTGCTACTGGTGTACCATATCCTAAAACAAATAAAGTGAGAGGGGTACACTGCCACTTGGCTGGCAAAAAGATCTCTATCTATGTCCTAATGTACCTTCTACAGTTGTTTAGAGCGTGTTGGCAAAAGAGGCATGAGATTCAGAGTAGTATGGTAGGTTAAAAACACAAATCGAGATTTGATTTTCTAATGAGCTGCTGATTTTCACAATAATACAAACTCCATAGTATTGATCTGTTTACCCTTTATAAAAAGCATGATTTTTTTGTATTGCTTGTAGTAAATGTGCTAACAGTGGACTTTTCCATCTGCAGATTATACTGAATGACCAGCAGTGGCAGTGTTTCGCAACAAATTGTCTCTGCATTGCCGATACTGAAGAAAAAAAAAAGACAGTCTTCCGGCAAAGGGCATCATTTGACCAATATGTATGTTAAGTAAAGCTCACAATCATTCCTTTAGGCATTAAAAAGGCGTTTTCAGCACCTGAATGTCATCACTACCTTCTAGTGGGGGCATGTGCTTGAATGTAATTTCTGCCAAAATGGAAGTATTATGGATAACATTGTGTCGGTCATGATAGTTAATAAAGGACTGACTGCATCCAAGGCTTCTTAAGCCTGCTTTAGATCCTGGTGCCACCAATGTTCCGTTTGAGGACATTGCTTCCGTTGAGGCTGAAATGCACTATCTCACTGTAGAACTATAGAGTTGCATTCTCACAGAATGAAGCACATTTAACGTCTTCCGCTGCACTCTGTATGTTGGACTCTGATACTCAAGAAGGATTGTTGGTAAGGATAATCTCTGTTTTTGTATCTGCATCCCACTTTCAAAAAGGCCACAGTGCTTTGAGGGGTTCAGAGTATTTGCCATTCCGCCTCCGACTTGCCTTGCAGTCATGAATAGAGATAGCAACCTACTGCATAACTTCTGATATCTCATCCTCCTGTGTGGTCCGCTTCCACAAGGACAATTGGACCAGTGATGATCTGACATCATAAAGCAAAAGCAAGATGTTGTCTGACATGAGGGCCAATCTGTTGCCTAGCAAGCTGACATCATAAAGCTAAATGCAAGATGTTGTCTGACGTGAGGGCCACTCTGTTGTTGCCTAGCAAGCAGTAAGATACATTTATCTTGCTAATGAAATGAGTAGCAGGTTAGACCGGACGCCCAAGTGACAGCTATGATGGTAAAATGTACAAAATTAGGGCACTTTATAAGACCTCTAAATTTGAACGAGCGTGAGTTTGAGCATTAGAGTCAACTTCACTATTGCTGAACTGCTAGGAATTGGCTCAAATGATGATTATGAACATGCTATTCATAGCTTTTATTATTCCCATTAACTGTACCATAACCCTACCTCTCAACTTATCAGCTGACTTAATTGCTACTGGTGTACCATATCCTAAAACAAATAAAGTGAGAGGGGTACACTGCCACTTGGCTGGCAAAAAGATCTCTATCTATGTCCTAATGTACCTTCTACAGTTGTTTAGAGCGTGTTGGCAAAAGAGGCATGAGATTCAGAGTAGTATGGTAGGTTAAAAACACAAATCGAGATTTGATTTTCTAATGAGCTGCTGATTTTCACAATAATACAAACTCCATAGTATTGATCTGTTTACCCTTTATAAAATGCATGATTTTTTGTATTGCTTGTAGTAAATGTGCTAACAGTGGACTTTTCCATCTGCAGATTATACTGAATGACCAGCAGTGGCAGTGTTTCGCAACACATTGTCTCTGCATTGCCGATACTGAAGAAAAAAAAAAAGACAGTCTTCCGGCATAGGGCATCATTTGACCAATATGTATGGTAAGTAAAGCTCACAATCATTCCTTTAGGCATTAAAAAGGAGTTTTCAGCACCTGAATGTCATCACTACCTTCTAGTGGGGGCCTGTGCTTGAATGTAATTTCTGCCAAAATGGAAGTATTATGGATCACATTGTGTCGGTCATGATAGTTAATAAAAGACTGACTGCATCCAAGGCTTCTTAAGCCTGCTTTAGATCCTGGTGCCAACAATGTTCCGTTTGAGGACATTGCTTCCTTTGAGGCTGAAATGCGCTATCTCACTGTAGAACTATAGAGTTGCGTTCTCACGGAATGAAGCACATTTAACGTCTTCCGCTGCACTCTGTATGTTGGACTCTGATACTCAAGAAGGATTGTTGGTAAGGATAATCTCTGTTTTTGTATCTGCATCCCACTTTCAAAAAGGCCACAGTGCTTTGAGTGGTTCAGAGTATTTGCCATTCCGCCTCCGACTTGCCTTGCAGTCATGAATAGAGATAGCAACCTACTGCATAACTTCTGATATCTCATCCTCCTGTGTGGTCAGCTTCCACAAGGACAATTGGACCAGTGATGATCTGACATCATAAAGCAAAAGCAAGATGTTGTCTGACATGAGGGCCAATCTGTTGCCTAGCAAGCTGACATCATAAAGCTAAAGGCAAGATGTTGTCTAACGTGAGGGCCACTCTGTTGTTGCCTAGCAAGCAGTAAGATACATTTATCTTGCTAATGAAATGAGTAGCAGGGTAGACCGGACGCCCAAGTGACAGCTATGATGGTAAAATGTACAAAATTAGGGCACTTTATAAGACCTCTAAATTTGAACGAGCGTGAGTTTGAGCATTAGAGTCAACTTCACTATTGCTGAACTGCTAGGAATTGGCTCAAATGATGATTATGAACATGCTATTCATAGCTTTTATTATTCCCATTAACTGTACCATAACCCTACCTCTCAACTTATCAGCTGACTTAATTGCTACTGGTGTACCATATCCTAAAACAAATAAAGTGAGAGGGGTACGCTGCCACTTGGCTGGCAAAAAGATCTCTATCTATGTCCTAATGTACCTTCTACAGTTGTTTAGATCGTGTTGGCAAAAGAGGCATGAGATTCAGAGTAGTATAGTAGGTTAAAAACACAAATCGAGATTTGATTTTCTAATGAGCTGCTGATTTTCACAATAATACAAACTCCATAGTATTGATCTGTTTACCCTTTATAAAAAGCATGATTTTTTGTATTGCTTGTAGTAAATGTGCTAACAGTGGACTTTTCCATCTGCAGATTATACTGAATGACCAGCAGTGGCAGTGTTTCGCAACAAATTGTCTCTGCATTGCCGATACTGAAGAAAAAAAAAGACAGTCTTCCGGCATAGGGCATCATTTGACCAATATGTATGGTAAGTAAAGCTCACAATCATTCCTTTAGGCATTAAAAAGGCGTTTTCAGCACCTGAATGTCATCACTACCTTCTAGTGGGGGCCTGTGCTTGAATGTAATTTCTGCCAAAATGGAAGTATTATGGATCACATTGTGTCGGTCATGATAGTTAATAAAAGACTGACTGCATCCAAGGCTTCTTAAGCCTGCTTTAGATCCTGGTGCCAACAATGTTCCGTTTGAGGACATTGCTTCCTTTGAGGCTGAAATGCGCTATCTCACTGTAGAACTATAGAGTTGCGTTCTCACGGAATGAAGCACATTTAACGTCTTCCGCTGCACTCTGTATGTTGGACTCTGATACTCAAGAAGGATTGTTGGTAAGGATAATCTCTGTTTTTGTATCTGCATCCCACTTTCAAAAAGGCCACAGTGCTTTGAGTGGTTCAGAGTATTTGCCATTCCGCCTCCGACTTGCCTTGCAGTCATGAATAGAGATAGCAACCTACTGCATAACTTCTGATATCTCATCCTCCTGTGTGGTCTGCTTCCACAAGGACAATTGGACCAGTGATGATCTGACATCATAAAGCAAAAGCAAGATGTTGTCTGACATGAGGGCCAATCTGTTGCCTAGCAAGCTGACATCATAAAGCTAAATGCAAGATGTTGTCTGACGTGAGGGCCACTCTGTTGTTGCCTAGCAAGCAGTAAGATACATTTATCTTGCTAATGAAATGAGTAGCAGGTTAGACCGGACGCCCAAGTGACAGCTATGATGGTAAAATGTACAAAATTAGGGCACTTTATACGACCTCTAAATTTGAACGAGCGTGAGTTTGAGCATTAGAGTCAACTTCACTATTGCTGAACTGCTAGGAATTGGCTCAAATGATGATTATGAACATGCTATTCATAGCTTTTATTATTCCCATTAACTGTAGCATAACCCTACCTCTCAACTTATCAGCTGGCTTAATTGCTACTGGTGTACCATATCCTAAAACAAATAAAGTGAGAGGGGTACACTGCCACTTGGCTGGCAAAAAGATCTCTATCTATGTCCTAATGTACCTTCTACAGTTGTTTAGAGCGTGTTGGCAAAAGAGGCATGAGATTCAGAGTAGTATGGTAGGTTAAAAACACAAATCGAGATTTGATTTTCTAATGAGCTGCTGATTTTCACAATAATACAAACTCCATAGTATTGATCTGTTTACCCTTTATAAAAAGCATGATTTTTTTGTATTGCTTGTAGTAAATGTGCTAACAGTGGACTTTTCCATCTGCAGATTATACTGAATGACCAGCAGTGGCAGTGTTTCGCAACACATTGTCTCTGCATTGCCGATACTGAAGAAAAAAAAAAAGACAGTCTTCCGGCATAGGGCATCATTTGACCAATATGTATGGTAAGTAAAGCTCACAATCATTCCTTTAGGCATTAAAAAGGAGTTTTCAGCACCTGAATGTCATCACTACCTTCTAGTGGGGGCCTGTGCTTGAATGTAATTTCTGCCAAAATGGAAGTATTATGGATCACATTGTGTCGGTCATGATAGTTAATAAAAGACTGACTGCATCCAAGGCTTCTTAAGCCTGCTTTAGATCCTGGTGCCAACAATGTTCCGTTTGAGGACATTGCTTCCTTTGAGGCTGAAATGCGCTATCTCACTGTAGAACTATAGAGTTGCGTTCTCACGGAATGAAGCACATTTAACGTCTTCCGCTGCACTCTGTATGTTGGACTCTGATACTCAAGAAGGATTGTTGGTAAGGATAATCTCTGTTTTTGTATCTGCATCCCACTTTCAAAAAGGCCACAGTGCTTTGAGTGGTTCAGAGTATTTGCCATTCCGCCTCCGACTTGCCTTGCAGTCATGAATAGAGATAGCAACCTACTGCATAACTTCTGATATCTCATCCTCCTGTGTGGTCAGCTTCCACAAGGACAATTGGACCAGTGATGATCTGACATCATAAAGCAAAAGCAAGATGTTGTCTGACATGAGGGCCAATCTGTTGCCTAGCAAGCTGACATCATAAAGCTAAATGCAAGATGTTGTCTAACGTGAGGGCCACTCTGTTGTTGCCTAGCAAGCAGTAAGATACATTTATCTTGCTAATGAAATGAGTAGCAGGGTAGACCGGACGCCCAAGTGACAGCTATGATGGTAAAATGTACAAAATTAGGGCACTTTATAAGACCTCTAAATTTGAACGAGCGTGAGTTTGAGCATTAGAGTCAACTTCACTATTGCTGAACTGCTAGGAATTGGCTCAAATGATGATTATGAACATGCTATTCATAGCTTTTATTATTCCCATTAACTGTACCATAACCCTACCTCTCAACTTATCAGCTGACTTAATTGCTACTGGTGTACCATATCCTAAAACAAATAAAGTGAGAGGGGTACACTGCCACTTGGCTGGCAAAAAGATCTCTATCTAAGTCCTAATGTACCTTCTACAGTTGTTTAGAGCGTGTTGGCAAAAGAGGCATGAGATTCAGAGTAGTATGGTAGGTTAAAAACACAAATCGAGATTTGATTTTCTAATGAGCTGCTGATTTTCACAATAATACAAACTCCATAGTATTGATCTGTTTACCCTTTATAAAAAGCATGATTTTTTTGTATTGCTTGTAGTAAATGTGCTAACAGTGGACTTTTCCATCTGCAGATTATACTGAATGACCAGCAGTGGCAGTGTTTCGCAACAAATTGTCTCTGCATTGCCGATACTGAAGAAAAAAAAAAGACAGTCTTCCGGCAAAGGGCATCATTTGACCAATATGTATGTTAAGTAAAGCTCACAATCATTCCTTTAGGCATTAAAAAGGCGTTTTCAGCACCTGAATGTCATCACTACCTTCTAGTGGGGGCATGTGCTTGAATGTAATTTCTGCCAAAATGGAAGTATTATGGATAACATTGTGTCGGTCATGATAGTTAATAAAGGACTGACTGCATCCAAGGCTTCTTAAGCCTGCTTTAGATCCTGGTGCCACCAATGTTCCGTTTGAGGACATTGCTTCCGTTGAGGCTGAAATGCACTATCTCACTGTAGAACTATAGAGTTGCATTCTCACAGAATGAAGCACATTTAACGTCTTCCGCTGCACTCTGTATGTTGGACTCTGATACTCAAGAAGGATTGTTGGTAAGGATAATCTCTGTTTTTGTATCTGCATCCCACTTTCAAAAAGGCCACAGTGCTTTGAGGGGTTCAGAGTATTTGCCATTCCGCCTCCGACTTGCCTTGCAGTCATGAATAGAGATAGCAACCTACTGCATAACTTCTGATATCTCATCCTCCTGTGTGGTCCGCTTCCACAAGGACAATTGGACCAGTGATGATCTGACATCATAAAGCAAAAGCAAGATGTTGTCTGACATGAGGGCCAATCTGTTGCCTAGCAAGCTGACATCATAAAGCTAAATGCAAGGTGTTGTCTGACGTGAGGGCCACTCTGTTGTTGCCTAGCAAGCAGTAAGATACATTTATCTTGCTAATGAAATGAGTAGCAGGTTAGACCGGACGCCCAAGTGACAGCTATGATGGTAAAATGTACAAAATTAGGGCACTTTATACGACCTCTAAATTTGAACGAGCGTGAGTTTGAGCATTAGAGTCAACTTCACTATTGCTGAACTGCTAGGAATTGGCTCAAATGATGATTATGAACATGCTATTCATAGCTTTTATTATTCCCATTAACTGTAGCATAACCCTACCTCTCAACTTATCAGCTGGCTTAATTGCTACTGGTGTACCATATCCTAAAACAAATAAAGTGAGAGGGGTACACTGCCACTTGGCTGGCAAAAGGATCTCTATCTATGTCCTAATGTACCTTCTACAGTTGTTTAGAGCGTGTTGGCAAAAGAGGCATGAGACTCAGAGTAGTATGGTAGGTTAAAAACACAAATCGAGATTTGATTTTCTAATGAGCTGCTGATTTTCACAATAATACAAACTCCATAGTATTGATCTGTTTACCCTTTATAAAAAAGCATGATTTTTTGTATTGCTTGTAGTAAATGTGCTAACAGTGGACTTTTCCATCTGCAGATTATACTGAATGACCAGCAGTGGCAGTGTTTCGCAACAAATTGTCTCTGCATTGCCGATACTGAAGAAAAAAAAAGACAGTCTTCCGGCATAGGGCATCATTTGACCAATATGTATGGTAAGTAAAGCTCACAATCATTCCTTTAGGCATTAAAAAGGCGTTTTCAGCACCTGAATGTCATCACTACCTTCTAGTGGGGGCCTGTGCTTGAATGTAATTTCTGCCAAAATGGAAGTATTATGGATCACATTGTGTCGGTCATGATAGTTAATAAAAGACTGACTGCATCCAAGGCTTCTTAAGCCTGCTTTAGATCCTGGTGCCAACAATGTTCCGTTTGAGGACATTGCTTCCTTTGAGGCTGAAATGCGCTATCTCACTGTAGAACTATAGAGTTGCGTTCTCACGGAATGAAGCACATTTAACGTCTTCCGCTGCACTCTGTATGTTGGACTCTGATACTCAAGAAGGATTGTTGGTAAGGATAATCTCTGTTTTTGTATCTGCATCCCACTTTCAAAAAGGCCACAGTGCTTTGAGTGGTTCAGAGTATTTGCCATTCCGCCTCCGACTTGCCTTGCAGTCATGAATAGAGATAGCAACCTACTGCATAACTTCTGATATCTCATCCTCCTGTGTGGTCAGCTTCCACAAGGACAATTGGACCAGTGATGATCTGACATCATAAAGCAAAAGCAAGATGTTGTCTGACATGAGGGCCAATCTGTTGCCTAGCAAGCTGACATCATAAAGCTAAATGCAAGATGTTGTCTAACGTGAGGGCCACTCTGTTGTTGCCTAGCAAGCAGTAAGATACATTTATCTTGCTAATGAAATGAGTAGCAGGGTAGACCGGACGCCCAAGTGACAGCTATGATGGTAAAATGTACAAAATTAGGGCACTTTATAAGACCTCTAAATTTGAACGAGCGTGAGTTTGAGCATTAGAGTCAACTTCACTATTGCTGAACTGCTAGGAATTGGCTCAAATGATGATTATGAACATGCTATTCATAGCTTTTATTATTCCCATTAACTGTACCATAACCCTACCTCTCAACTTATCAGCTGACTTAATTGCTACTGGTGTACCATATCCTAAAACAAATAAAGTGAGAGGGGTACACTGCCACTTGGCTGGCAAAAAGATCTCTATCTATGTCCTAATGTACCTTCTACAGTTGTTTAGAGCGTGTTGGCAAAAGAGGCATGAGATTCAGAGTAGTATGGTAGGTTAAAAACACAAATCGAGATTTGATTTTCTAATGAGCTGCTGATTTTCACAATAATACAAACTCCATAGTATTGATCTGTTTACCCTTTATAAAAAGCATGATTTTTTTGTATTGCTTTTAGTAAATGTGCTAACAGTGGACTTTTCCATCTGCAGATTATACTGAATGACCAGCAGTGGCAGTGTTTCGCAACAAATTGTCTCTGCATTGCCGATACTGAAGAAAAAAAAAAGACAGTCTTCCGGCAAAGGGCATCATTTGACCAATATGTATGGTAAGTAAAGCTCACAATCATTCCTTTAGGCATTAAAAAGGCGTTTTCAGCACCTGAATGTCATCACTACCTTCTAGTGGGGGCATGTGCTTGAATGTAATTTCTGCCAAAATGGAAGTATTATGGATCACATTGTGTCGGTCATGATAGTTAATAAAGGACTGACTGCATCCAAGGCTTCTTAAGCCTGCTTTAGATCCTGGTGCCACCAATGTTCCGTTTGAGGACATTGCTTCCGTTGAGGCTGAAATGCACTATCTCACTGTAGAACTATAGAGTTGCATTCTCACAGAATGAAGCACATTTAACGTCTTCCGCTGCACTCTGTATGTTGGACTCTGATACTCAAGAAGGATTGTTGGTAAGGATAATCTCTGTTTTTGTATCTGCATCCCACTTTCAAAAAGGCCACAGTGCTTTGAGGGGTTCAGAGTATTTGCCATTCCGCCTCCGACTTGCCTTGCAGTCATGAATAGAGATAGCAACCTACTGCATAACTTTTGATATCTCATCTTCCTGTGTGGTCCGCTTCCACAAGGACAATTGGACCAGTGATGATCTGACATCATAAAGCTAAATGCAAGATGTTGTCTGACGTGAGGGCCACTCTGTTGTTGCCTAGCAAGCAGTAAGATACATTTATCTTGCTAATGAAATGAGTAGCAGGGTAGACCGGACGCCCAAGTGACAGCTATGATGGTAAAATGTACAAAATTAGGGCACTTTATAAGACCTCTAAATTTGAACGAGCGTGAGTTTGAGCACTAGAGTCAACTTCACTATTGCTGAACTGCTAGGAATTGGCTCAAATGATGATTATGAACATGCTATTCATAGCTTTTATTATTCCCATTAACTGTACCATAACCCTACCTCTCAACTTATCAGCTGACTTAATTGCTACTGGTGTACCATATCCTAAAACAAATAAAGTGAGAGGGGTACACTGCCACTTGGCTGGCAAAAAGATCTCTATCTATGTCCTAATGTACCTTCTACAGTTGTTGAGAGCGTGTTGGCAAAAGAGGCATGAGATTCAGAGTAGTATGGTAGGTTAAAAACACAAATCGAGATTTGATTTTCTAATGAGCTGCTGATTTTCACAATAATACAAACTCCATAGTATTGATCTGTTTACCCTTTATAAAAAGCATGATTTTTTTGTATTGCTTTTAGTAAATGTGCTAACAGTGGACTTTTCCATCTGCAGATTATACTGAATGACCAGCAGTGGCAGTGTTTCGCAACAAATTGTCTCTGCATTGCCGATACTGAAGAAAAAAAAAAGACAGTCTTCCGGCAAAGGGCATCATTTGACCAATATGTATGGTAAGTAAAGCTCACAATCATTCCTTTAGGCATTAAAAAGGCGTTTTCAGCACCTGAATGTCATCACTACCTTCTAGTGGGGGCATGTGCTTGAATGTAATTTCTGCCAAAATGGAAGTATTATGGATCACATTGTGTCGGTCATGATAGTTAATAAAGGACTGACTGCATCCAAGGCTTCTTAAGCCTGCTTTAGATCCTGGTGCCACCAATGTTCCGTTTGAGGACATTGCTTCCGTTGAGGCTGAAATGCACTATCTCACTGTAGAACTATAGAGTTGCATTCTCACAGAATGAAGCACATTTAACGTCTTCCGCTGCACTCTGTATGTTGGACTCTGATACTCAAGAAGGATTGTTGGTAAGGATAATCTCTGTTTTTGTATCTGCATCCCACTTTCAAAAAGGCCACAGTGCTTTGAGGGGTTCAGAGTATTTGCCATTCCGCCTCCGACTTGCCTTGCAGTCATGAATAGAGATAGCAACCTACTGCATAACTTTTGATATCTCATCCTCCTGTGTGGTCCGCTTCCACAAGGACAATTGGACCAGTGATGATCTGACATCATAAAGCTAAATGCAAGATGTTGTCTGACGTGAGGGCCACTCTGTTGTTGCCTAGCAAGCAGTAAGATACATTTATCTTGCTAATGAAATGAGTAGCAGGTTAGACCGGACGCCCAAGTGACAGCTATGATGGTAAAATGTACAAAATTAGGGCACTTTATACGACCTCTAAATTTGAACGAGCGTGAGTTTGAGCATTAGAGTCAACTTCACTATTGCTGAACTGCTAGGAATTGGCTCAAATGATGATTATGAACATGCTATTCATAGCTTTTATTATTCCCATTAACTGTACCATAACCCTACCTCTCAACTTATCAGCTGACTTAATTGCTACTGGTGTACCATGTCCTAAAACAAATAAAGTGAGAGGGGTACACTGCCACTTGGCTGGCAAAAAGATCTCTATCTATGTCCTAATGTACCTTCTACAGTTGTTTAGAGCGTGTTGGCAAAAGAGGCATGAGATTCAGAGTAGTATGGTAGGTTAAAAACACAAATCGAGATTTGATTTTCTAATGAGCTGCTGATTTTCACAATAATACAAACTCCATAGTATTGATCTGTTTACCCTTTATAAAAAGCATGATTTTTTTGTATTGCTTGTAGTAAATGTGCTAACAGTGGACTTTTCCATCTGCAGATTATACTGAATGACCAGCAGTGGCAGTGTTTCGCAACAAATTGTCTCTGCATTGCCGATACTGAAGAAAAAAAAAAGACAGTCTTCCGGCATAGGGCATCATTTGACCAATATGTATGGTAAGTAAAGCTCACAATCATTCCTTTAGGCATTAAAAAGGCGTTTTCAGCACCTGAATGTCATCACTACCTTCTAGTGGGGGCCTGTGCTTGAATGTAATTTCTGCCAAAATGGAAGTATTATGGATCACATTGTGTCGGTCATGATAGTTAATAAAAGACTGACTGCATCCAAGGCTTCTTAAGCCTGCTTTAGATCCTGGTGCCAACAATGTTCCGTTTGAGGACATTGCTTCCTTTGAGGCTGAAATGCGCTATCTCACTGTAGAACTATAGAGTTGCGTTCTCACGGAATGAAGCACATTTAACGTCTTCCGCTGCACTCTGTATGTTGGACTCTGATACTCAAGAAGGATTGTTGGTAAGGATAATCTCTGTTTTTGTATCTGCATCCCACTTTCAAAAAGGCCACAGTGCTTTGAGTGGTTCAGAGTATTTGCCATTCCGCCTCCGACTTGCCTTGCAGTCATGAATAGAGATAGCAACCTACTGCATAACTTCTGATATCTCATCCTCCTGTGTGGTCAGCTTCCACAAGGACAATTGGACCAGTGATGATCTGACATCATAAAGCAAAAGCAAGATGTTGTCTGACATGAGGGCCAATCTGTTGCCTAGCAAGCTGACATCATAAAGCTAAATGCAAGATGTTGTCTAACGTGAGGGCCACTCTGTTGTTGCCTAGCAAGCAGTAAGATACATTTATCTTGCTAATGAAATGAGTAGCAGGGTAGACCGGACGCCCAAGTGACAGCTATGATGGTAAAATGTACAAAATTAGGGCACTTTATAAGACCTCTAAATTTGAACGAGCGTGAGTTTGAGCATTAGAGTCAACTTCACTATTGCTGAACTGCTAGGAATTGGCTCAAATGATGATTATGAACATGCTATTCATAGCTTTTATTATTCCCATTAACTGTACCATAACCCTACCTCTCAACTTATCAGCTGACTTAATTGCTACTGGTGTACCATATCCTAAAACAAATAAAGTGAGAGGGGTACACTGCCACTTGGCTGGCAAAAAGATCTCTATCTATGTCCTAATGTACCTTCTACAGTTGTTTAGAGCGTGTTGGCAAAAGAGGCATGAGATTCAGAGTAGTATGGTAGGTTAAAAACACAAATCGAGATTTGATTTTCTAATGAGCTGCTGATTTTCACAATAATACAAACTCCATAGTATTGATCTGTTTACCCTTTATAAAAAGCATGATTTTTTTGTATTGCTTTTAGTAAATGTGCTAACAGTGGACTTTTCCATCTGCAGATTATACTGAATGACCAGCAGTGGCAGTGTTTCGCAACAAATTGTCTCTGCATTGCCGATACTGAAGAAAAAAAAAAGACAGTCTTCCGGCAAAGGGCATCATTTGACCAATATGTATGGTAAGTAAAGCTCACAATCATTCCTTTAGGCATTAAAAAGGCGTTTTCAGCACCTGAATGTCATCACTACCTTCTAGTGGGGGCATGTGCTTGAATGTAATTTCTGCCAAAATGGAAGTATTATGGATCACATTGTGTCGGTCATGATAGGTAATAAAGGACTGACTGCATCCAAGGCTTCTTAAGCCTGCTTTAGATCCTGGTGCCACCAATGTTCCGTTTGAGGACATTGCTTCCGTTGAGGCTGAAATGCACTATCTCACTGTAGAACTATAGAGTTGCATTCTCACAGAATGAAGCACATTTAACGTCTTCCGCTGCACTCTGTATGTTGGACTCTGATACTCAAGAAGGATTGTTGGTAAGGATAATCTCTGTTTTTGTATCTGCATCCCACTTTCAAAAAGGCCACAGTGCTTTGAGGGGTTCAGAGTATTTGCCATTCCGCCTCCGACTTGCCTTGCAGTCATGAATAGAGATAGCAACCTACTGCATAACTTTTGATATCTCATCCTCCTGTGTGGTCCGCTTCCACAAGGACAATTGGACCAGTGATGATCTGACATCATAAAGCTAAATGCAAGATGTTGTCTGACGTGAGGGCCACTCTGTTGTTGCCTAGCAAGCAGTAAGATACATTTATCTTGCTAATGAAATGAGTAGCAGGGTAAACCGGACGCCCAAGTGACAGCTATGATGGTAAAATGCACAAAATTAGGGCACTTTATAAGACCTCTAAATTTGAACGAGCGTGAGTTTGAGCACTAGAGTCAACTTCACTATTGCTGAACTGCTAGGAATTGGCTCAAATGATGATTATGAACATGCTATTCATAGCTTTTATTATTCCCATTAACTGTAGCATAACCCTACCTCTCAACTTATCAGCTGGCTTAATTGCTACTGGTGTACCATATCCTAAAACAAATAAAGTGAGAGGGGTACACTGCCACTTGGCTGGCAAAAAGATCTCTATCTATGTCCTAATGTACCTTCTACAGTTGTTTAGATCGTGTTGGCAAAAGAGGCATGATTCAGAGTAGTATGGTAGGTTAAAAACACAAATCGAGATTTGATTTTCTAATGAGCTGCTGATTTTCACAATAATACAAACTCCATAGTATTGATCTGTTTACTCTTTATAAAAAGCATGATTTTTTGTATTGCTTGTAGTAAATGTGCTAACAGTGGACTTTTCCATCTGCAGATTATACTGAATGACCAGCAGTGGCAGTGTTTCGCAACAAATTGTCTCTGCATTGCCGATACTGAAGAAAAAAAAAAGACAGTCTTCCGGCATAGGGCATCATTTGACCAATATGTATGGTAAGTAAAGCTCACAATCATTCCTTTAGGCATTAAAAAGGCGTTTTCAGCACCTGAATGTCATCACTACCTTCTAGTGGGGGCCTGTGCTTGAATGTAATTTCTGCCAAAATGGAAGTATTATGGATCACATTGTGTCGGTCATGATAGTTAATAAAGGACTGACTGCATCCAAGGCTTCTTAAGCCTGCTTTAGATCCTGGTGCCACCAATGTTCCGTTTGAGGACATTGCTTCCGTTGAGGCTGAAATGCACTATCTCACTGTAGAACTATAGAGTTGCGTTCTCACGGAATGAAGCACATTTAACGTCTTCCGCTGCACTCTGTATGTTGGACTCTGATACTCAAGAAGGATTGTTGGTAAGGATAATCTCTGTTTTTGTATCTGCATCCCACTTTCAAAAAGGCCACAGTGCTTTGAGTGGTTCAGAGTATTTGCCATTCCGCCTCCGACTTGCCTTGCAGTCATGAATAGAGATAGCAACCTACTGCATAACTTCTGATATCTCATCCTCCTGTGTGGTCAGCTTCCACAAGGACAATTGGACCAGTGATGATCTGACATCATAAAGCAAAAGCAAGATGTTGTCTGACATGAGGGCCAATCTGTTGCCTAGCAAGCTGACATCATAAAGCTAAATGCAAGATGTTGTCTAACGTGAGGGCCACTCTGTTGTTGCCTAGCAAGCAGTAAGATACATTTATCTTGCTAATGAAATGAGTAGCAGGGTAGACCGGACGCCCAAGTGACAGCTATGATGGTAAAATGTACAAAATTAGGGCACTTTATAAGACCTCTAAATTTGAACGAGCGTGAGTTTGAGCATTAGAGTCAACTTCACAATTGCTGAACTGCTAGGAATTGGCTCAAATGATGATTATGAACATGCTATTCATAGCTTTTATTATTCCCATTAACTGTACCATAACCCTACCTCTCAACTTATCAGCTGACTTAATTGCTACTGGTGTACCATATCCTAAAACAAATAAAGTGAGAGGGGTACACTGCCACTTGGCTGGCAAAAAGATCTCTATCTATGTCCTAATGTACCTTCTACAGTTGTTTAGAGCGTGTTGGCAAAAGAGGCATGAGATTCAGAGTAGTATGGTAGGTTAAAAACACAAATCGAGATTTGATTTTCTAATGAGCTGCTGATTTTCACAATAATACAAACTCCATAGTATTGATCTGTTTACCCTTTATAAAAAGCATGATTTTTTTGTATTGCTTTTAGTAAATGTGCTAACAGTGGACTTTTCCATCTGCAGATTATACTGAATGACCAGCAGTGGCAGTGTTTCGCAACAAATTGTCTCTGCATTGCCGATACTGAAGAAAAAAAAAAGACAGTCTTCCGGCAAAGGGCATCATTTGACCAATATGTATGGTAAGTAAAGCTCACAATCATTCCTTTAGGCATTAAAAAGGCGTTTTCAGCACCTGAATGTCATCACTACCTTCTAGTGGGGGCATGTGCTTGAATGTAATTTCTGCCAAAATGGAAGTATTATGGATCACATTGTGTCGGTCATGATAGGTAATAAAGGACTGACTGCATCCAAGGCTTCTTAAGCCTGCTTTAGATCCTGGTGCCACCAATGTTCCGTTTGAGGACATTGCTTCCGTTGAGGCTGAAATGCACTATCTCACTGTAGAACTATAGAGTTGCATTCTCACAGAATGAAGCACATTTAACGTCTTCCGCTGCACTCTGTATGTTGGACTCTGATACTCAAGAAGGATTGTTGGTAAGGATAATCTCTGTTTTTGTATCTGCATCCCACTTTCAAAAAGGCCACAGTGCTTTGAGGGGTTCAGAGTATTTGCCATTCCGCCTCCGACTTGCCTTGCAGTCATGAATAGAGATAGCAACCTACTGCATAACTTTTGATATCTCATCCTCCTGTGTGGTCCGCTTCCACAAGGACAATTGGACCAGTGATGATCTGACATCATAAAGCTAAATGCAAGATGTTGTCTGACGTGAGGGCCACTCTGTTGTTGCCTAGCAAGCAGTAAGATACATTTATCTTGCTAATGAAATGAGTAGCAGGGTAAACCGGACGCCCAAGTGACAGCTATGATGGTAAAATGCACAAAATTAGGGCACTTTATAAGACCTCTAAATTTGAACGAGCGTGAGTTTGAGCACTAGAGTCAACTTCACTATTGCTGAACTGCTAGGAATTGGCTCAAATGATGATTATGAACATGCTATTCATAGCTTTTATTATTCCCATTAACTGTAGCATAACCCTACCTCTCAACTTATCAGCTGGCTTAATTGCTACTGGTGTACCATATCCTAAAACAAATAAAGTGAGAGGGGTACACTGCCACTTGGCTGGCAAAAAGATCTCTATCTATGTCCTAATGTACCTTCTACAGTTGTTTAGATCGTGTTGGCAAAAGAGGCATGATTCAGAGTAGTATGGTAGGTTAAAAACACAAATCGAGATTTGATTTTCTAATGAGCTGCTGATTTTCACAATAATACAAACTCCATAGTATTGATCTGTTTACCCTTTATAAAAAGCATGATTTTTTGTATTGCTTGTAGTAAATGTGCTAACAGTGGACTTTTCCATCTGCAGATTATACTGAATGACCAGCAGTGGCAGTGTTTCGCAACAAATTGTCTCTGCATTGCCGATACTGAAGAAAAAAAAAAGACAGTCTTCCGGCATAGGGCATCATTTGACCAATATGTATGGTAAGTAAAGCTCACAATCATTCCTTTAGGCATTAAAAAGGCGTTTTCAGCACCTGAATGTCATCACTACCTTCTAGTGGGGGCCTGTGCTTGAATGTAATTTCTGCCAAAATGGAAGTATTATGGATCACATTGTGTCGGTCATGATAGTTAATAAAGGACTGACTGCATCCAAGGCTTCTTAAGCCTGCTTTAGATCCTGGTGCCACCAATGTTCCGTTTGAGGACATTGCTTCCGTTGAGGCTGAAATGCACTATCTCACTGTAGAACTATAGAGTTGCGTTCTCACGGAATGAAGCACATTTAACGTCTTCCGCTGCACTCTGTATGTTGGACTCTGATACTCAAGAAGGATTGTTGGTAAGGATAATCTCTGTTTTTGTATCTGCATCCCACTTTCAAAAAGGCCACAGTGCTTTGAGTGGTTCAGAGTATTTGCCATTCCGCCTCCGACTTGCCTTGCAGTCATGAATAGAGATAGCAACCTACTGCATAACTTCTGATATCTCATCCTCCTGTGTGGTCTGCTTCCACAAGGACAATTGGACCAGTGATGATCTGACATCATAAAGCAAAAGCAAGATGTTGTCTGACATGAGGGCCAATCTGTTGCCTAGCAAGCTGACATCATAAAGCTAAATGCAAGATGTTGTCTGACGTGAGGGCCACTCTGTTGTTGCCTAGCAAGCAGTAAGATACATTTATCTTGCTAATGAAATGAGTAGCAGGTTAGACCGGACGCCCAAGTGACAGCTATGATGGTAAAATGTACAAAATTGGGGCACTTTATACGACCTCTAAATTTGAACGAGCGTGAGTTTGAGCATTAGAGTCAACTTCACTATTGCTGAACTGCTAGGAATTGGCTCAAATGATGATTATGAACATGCTATTCATAGCTTTTATTATTCCCATTAACTGTAGCATAACCCTACCTCTCAACTTATCAGCTGGCTTAATTGCTACTGGTGTACCATATCCTAAAACAAATAAAGTGAGAGGGGTACACTGCCACTTGGCTGGCAAAAGGATCTCTATCTATGTCCTAATGTACCTTCTACAGTTGTTTAGAGCGTGTTGGCAAAAGAGGCATGAGACTCAGAGTAGTATGGTAGGTTAAAAACACAAATCGAGATTTGATTTTCTAATGAGCTGCTGATTTTCACAATAATACAAACTCCATAGTATTGATCTGTTTACCCTTTATAAAATGCATGATTTTTTGTATTGCTTGTAGTAAATGTGCTAACAGTGGACTTTTCCATCTGCAGATTATACTGAATGACCAGCAGTGGCAGTGTTTCGCAACACATTGTCTCTGCATTGCCGATACTGAAGAAAAAAAAAAAGACAGTCTTCCGGCATAGGGCATCATTTGACCAATATGTATGGTAAGTAAAGCTCACAATCATTCCTTTAGGCATTAAAAAGGAGTTTTCAGCACCTGAATGTCATCACTACCTTCTAGTGGGGGCCTGTGCTTGAATGTAATTTCTGCCAAAATGGAAGTATTATGGATCACATTGTGTCGGTCATGATAGTTAATAAAAGACTGACTGCATCCAAGGCTTCTTAAGCCTGCTTTAGATCCTGGTGCCAACAATGTTCCGTTTGAGGACATTGCTTCCTTTGAGGCTGAAATGCGCTATCTCACTGTAGAACTATAGAGTTGCGTTCTCACGGAATGAAGCACATTTAACGTCTTCCGCTGCACTCTGTATGTTGGACTCTGATACTCAAGAAGGATTGTTGGTAAGGATAATCTCTGTTTTTGTATCTGCATCCCACTTTCAAAAAGGCAACAGTGCTTTGAGTGGTTCAGAGTATTTGCCATTCCGCCTCCGACTTGCCTTGCAGTCATGAATAGAGATAGCAACCTACTGCATAACTTCTGATATCTCATCCTCCTGTGTGGTCCGCTTCCACAAGGACAATTGTACCAGTGATGATCTGACATCATAAAGCAAAAGCAAGATGTTGTCTGACATGAGGGCCAATCTGTTGCCTAGCAAGCTGACATCATAAAGCTAAATGCAAGATGTTGTCTGACGTGAGGGCCACTCTGTTGTTGCCTAGCAAGCAGTAAGATACATTTATCTTGCTAATGAAATGAGTAGCAGGTTAGACCGGACGCCCAAGTGACAGCTATGATGGTAAAATGTACAAAATTAGGGCACTTTATACGACCTCTAAATTTGAACGAGCGTGAGTTTGAGCATTAGAGTCAACTTCACTATTGCTGAACTGCTAGGAATTGGCTCAAATGATGATTATGAACATGCTATTCATAGCTTTTATTATTCCCATTAACTGTAGCATAACCCTACCTCTCAACTTATCAGCTGGCTTAATTGCTACTGGTGTACCATATCCTAAAACAAATAAAGTGAGAGGGGTACACTGCCACTTGGCTGGCAAAAAGATCTCTATCTATGTCCTAATGTACCTTCTACAGTTGTTTAGAGCGTGTTGGCAAAAGAGGCATGAGATTCAGAGTAGTATGGTAGGTTAAAAACACAAATCGAGATTTGATTTTCTAATGAGCTGCTGATTTTCACAATAATACAAACTCCATAGTATTGATCTGTTTACCCTTTATAAAAAGCATGATTTTTTTGTATTGCTTGTAGTAAATGTGCTAACAGTGGACTTTTCCATCTGCAGATTATACTGAATGACCAGCAGTGGCAGTGTTTCGCAACAAATTGTCTCTGCATTGCCGATACTGAAGAAAAAAAAAAGACAGTCTTCCGGCAAAGGGCATCATTTGACCAATATGTATGTTAAGTAAAGCTCACAATCATTCCTTTAGGCATTAAAAAGGCGTTTTCAGCACCTGAATGTCATCACTACCTTCTAGTGGGGGCATGTGCTTGAATGTAATTTCTGCCAAAATGGAAGTATTATGGATCACATTGTGTCGGTCATGATAGTTAATAAAAGACTGACTGCATCCAAGGCTTCTTAAGCCTGCTTTAGATCCTGGTGCCACCAATGTTCCGTTTGAGGATATTGCTTCCGTTGAGGCTGAAATGCACTATCTCACTGTAGAACTATAGAGTTGCATTCTCACAGAATGAAGCACATTTAACGTCTTCCGCTGCACTCTGTATGTTGGACTCTGATACTCAAGAAGGATTGTTGGTAAGGATAATCTCTGTTTTTGTATCTGCATCCCACTTTCAAAAAGGCCACAGTGCTTTGAGGGGTTCAGAGTATTTGCCATTCCGCCTCTGACTTGCCTTGCAGTCATGAATAGAGATAGCAACCTACTGCATAACTTCTGATATCTTATCCTCCTGTGTGGTTTGCTTCCACAAGGACAATTGGACCAGTGATGATCTGACATCATAAAGCTAAATGCAAGATGTTGTCTGACGTGAGGGCCACTCTGTTGTTGCCTAGCAAGCAGTAAGATACATTTATCTTGCTAATGAAATGAGTAGCAGGGTAGACCGGACGCCCAAGTGACAGCTATGATGGTAAAATGTACAAAATTAGGGCACTTTATAAGACCTCTAAATTTGAACGAGCGTGAGTTTGAGCACTAGAGTCAACTTCACTATTGCTGAACTGCTAGGAATTGGCTCAAATGATGATTATGAACATGCTATTCATAGCTTTTATTATTCCCATTAACTGTACCATAACCCTACCTCTCAACTTATCAGCTGACTTAATTGCTACTGGTGTACCATGTCCTAAAACAAATAAAGTGAGAGGGGTACACTGCCACTTGGCTGGCAAAAAGATCTCTATCTATGTCCTAATGTACCTTCTACAGTTGTTTAGAGCGTGTTGGCAAAAGAGGCATGAGATTCAGAGTAGTATGGTAGGTTAAAAACACAAATCGAGATTTGATTTTCTAATGAGCTGCTGATTTTCACAATAATACAAACTCCATAGTATTGATCTGTTTACCCTTTATAAAAAGCATGATTTTTTTGTATTGCTTGTAGTAAATGTGCTAACAGTGGACTTTTCCATCTGCAGATTATACTGAATGACCAGCAGTGGCAGTGTTTCGCAACAAATTGTCTCTGCATTGCCGATACTGAAGAAAAAAAAAAGACAGTCTTCCGGCATAGGGCATCATTTGACCAATATGTATGGTAAGTAAAGCTCACAATCATTCCTTTAGGCATTAAAAAGGCGTTTTCAGCACCTGAATGTCATCACTACCTTCTAGTGGGGGCCTGTGCTTGAATGTAATTTCTGCCAAAATGGAAGTATTATGGATCACATTGTGTCGGTCATGATAGTTAATAAAAGACTGACTGCATCCAAGGCTTCTTAAGCCTGCTTTAGATCCTGGTGCCAACAATGTTCCGTTTGAGGACATTGCTTCCTTTGAGGCTGAAATGCGCTATCTCACTGTAGAACTATAGAGTTGCGTTCTCACGGAATGAAGCACATTTAACGTCTTCCGCTGCACTCTGTATGTTGGACTCTGATACTCAAGAAGGATTGTTGGTAAGGATAATCTCTGTTTTTGTATCTGCATCCCACTTTCAAAAAGGCCACAGTGCTTTGAGTGGTTCAGAGTATTTGCCATTCCGCCTCCGACTTGCCTTGCAGTCATGAATAGAGATAGCAACCTACTGCATAACTTCTGATATCTCATCCTCCTGTGTGGTCAGCTTCCACAAGGACAATTGGACCAGTGATGATCTGACATCATAAAGCAAAAGCAAGATGTTGTCTGACATGAGGGCCAATCTGTTGCCTAGCAAGCTGACATCATAAAGCTAAATGCAAGATGTTGTCTAACGTGAGGGCCACTCTGTTGTTGCCTAGCAAGCAGTAAGATACATTTATCTTGCTAATGAAATGAGTAGCAGGGTAGACCGGACGCCCAAGTGACAGCTATGATGGTAAAATGTACAAAATTGGGGCACTTTATACGACCTCTAAATTTGAACGAGCGTGAGTTTGAGCATTAGAGTCAACTTCACTATTGCTGAACTGCTAGGAATTGGCTCAAATGATGATTATGAACATGCTATTCATAGCTTTTATTATTCCCATTAACTGTAGCATAACCCTACCTCTCAACTTATCAGCTGGCTTAATTGCTACTGGTGTACCATATCCTAAAACAAATAAAGTGAGAGGGGTACACTGCCACTTGGCTGGCAAAAGGATCTCTATCTATGTCCTAATGTACCTTCTACAGTTGTTTAGAGCGTGTTGGCAAAAGAGGCATGAGACTCAGAGTAGTATGGTAGGTTAAAAACACAAATCGAGATTTGATTTTCTAATGAGCTGCTGATTTTCACAATAATACAAACTCCATAGTATTGATCTGTTTACCCTTTATAAAATGCATGAATTTTTGTATTGCTTGTAGTAAATGTGCTAACAGTGGACTTTTCCATCTGCAGATTATACTGAATGACCAGCAGTGGCAGTGTTTCGCAACACATTGTCTCTGCATTGCCGATACTGAAGAAAAAAAAAAAGACAGTCTTCCGGCATAGGGCATCATTTGACCAATATGTATGGTAAGTAAAGCTCACAATCATTCCTTTAGGCATTAAAAAGGAGTTTTCAGCACCTGAATGTCATCACTACCTTCTAGTGGGGGCCTGTGCTTGAATGTAATTTCTGCCAAAATGGAAGTATTATGGATCACATTGTGTCGGTCATGATAGTTAATAAAAGACTGACTGCATCCAAGGCTTCTTAAGCCTGCTTTAGATCCTGGTGCCAACAATGTTCCGTTTGAGGACATTGCTTCCTTTGAGGCTGAAATGCGCTATCTCACTGTAGAACTATAGAGTTGCGTTCTCACGGAATGAAGCACATTTAACGTCTTCCGCTGCACTCTGTATGTTGGACTCTGATACTCAAGAAGGATTGTTGGTAAGGATAATCTCTGTTTTTGTATCTGCATCCCACTTTCAAAAAGGCAACAGTGCTTTGAGTGGTTCAGAGTATTTGCCATTCCGCCTCCGACTTGCCTTGCAGTCATGAATAGAGATAGCAACCTACTGCATAACTTCTGATATCTCATCCTCCTGTGTGGTCTGCTTCCACAAGGACAATTGGACCAGTGATGATCTGACATCATAAAGCTAAATGCAAGATGTTGTCTGACGTGAGGGCCACTCTGTTGTTGCCTAGCAAGCAGTAAGATACATTTATCTTGCTAATGAAATGAGTAGCAGGGTAGACCGGACGCCCAAGTGACAGCTATGATGGTAAAATGTACAAAATTAGGGCACTTTATAAGACCTCTAAATTTGAACGAGCGTGAGTTTGAGCACTAGAGTCAACTTCACTATTGCTGAACTGCTAGGAATTGGCTCAAATGATGATTATGAACATGCTATTCATAGCTTTTATTATTCCCATTAACTGTAGCATAACCCTACCTCTCAACCTATCAGCTGCTTAATTGCTACTGGTGTACCATATCCTAAAACAAATAAAGTGAGAGGGGTACGCTGCCACTTGGCTGGCAAAAAGATCTCTATCTATGTCCTAATGTACCTTCTACAGTTGTTTAGATCGTGTTGGCAAAAGAGGCATGAGATTCAGAGTAGTATAGTAGGTTAAAAACACAAATCGAGATTTGATTTTCTAATGAGCTGCTGATTTTCACAATAATACAAACTCCATAGTATTGATCTGTTTACCCTTTATAAAAAGCATGATTTTTTGTATTGCTTGTAGTAAATGTGCTAACAGTGGACTTTTCCATCTGCAGATTATACTGAATGACCAGCAGTGGCAGTGTTTCGCAACAAATTGTCTCTGCATTGCCGATACTGAAGAAAAAAAAAAAGACAGTCTTCCGGCATAGGGCATCATTTGACCAATATGTATCGTAAGTAAAGCTCACAATCATTCCTTTAGGCATTAAAAAGGCGTTTTCAGCACCTGAATGTCATCACTACCTTCTAGTGGGGGCCTGTGCTTGAATGTAATTTCTGCCAAAATGGAAGTATTATGGATCACATTGTGTCGGTCATGATAGTTAATAAAAGACTGACTGCATCCAAGGCTTCTTAAACCTGCTTTAGATCCTGGTGCCAACAATGTTCCGTTTGAGGACATTGCTTCCTTTGAGACTGAAATGCGCTATCTCACTGTAGAACTATAGAGTTGCGTTCTCACGGAATGAAGCACATTTAACGTCTTCCGCTGCACTCTGTATGTTGGACTCTGATACTCAAGAAGGATTGTTGGTAAGGATAATCTCTGTTTTTGTATCTGCATCCCACTTTCAAAAAGGCCACAGTGCTTTGAGTGGTTCAGAGTATTTGCCATTCTGCCTCCGACTTGCCTTGCAGTCATGAATAGAGATAGCAACCTACTGCATAACTTCTGATATCTCATCCTCCTGTGTGGTCCGCTTCCACAAGGACAATTGGACCAGTGATGATCTGACATCATAAAGCAAAAGCAAGATGTTGTCTGACATGAGGGCCAATCTGTTGCCTAGCAAGCTGACATCATAAAGCTAAATGCAAGATGTTGTCTAACGTGAGGGCCACTCTGTTGTTGCCTAGCAAGCAGTAAGATACATTTATCTTGCTAATGAAATGAGTAGCAGGGTAGACCGGACGCCCAAGTGACAGCTATGATGGTAAAATGCACAAAATTAGGGCACTTTATAAGACCTCTAAATTTGAACGAGCGTGAGTTTGAGCACTAGAGTCAACTTCACTATTGCTGAACTGCTAGGAATTGGCTCAAATGATGATTATGAACATGCTATTCATAGCTTTTATTATTCTCATTAACTGTAGCATAACCCTACCTCTCAACTTATCAGCTGGCTTAATTGCTACTGGTGTACCATATCCTAAAACAAATAAAGTGAGAGGGGTACACTGCCACTTGGCTGGCAAAAAGATCTCTATCTATGTCCTAATGTACCTTCTACAGTTGTTTAGAGCGTGTTGGCAAAAGAGGCATGAGATTCAGAGTAGTATGGTAGGTTAAAAACACAAATCGAGATTTGATTTTCTAATGAGCTGCTGATTTTCACAATAATACAAACTCCATAGTATTGATCTGTTTACCCTTTATAAAAAGCATGATTTTTTTGTATTGCTTTTAGTAAATGTGCTAACAGTGGACTTTTCCATCTGCAGATTATACTGAATGACCAGCAGTGGCAGTGTTTCGCAACAAATTGTCTCTGCATTGCCGATACTGAAGAAAAAAAAAAGACAGTCTTCCGGCAAAGGGCATCATTTGACCAATATGTATGGTAAGTAAAGCTCACAATCATTCCTTTAGGCATTAAAAAGGCGTTTTCAGCACCTGAATGTCATCACTACCTTCTAGTGGGGGCATGTGCTTGAATGTAATTTCTGCCAAAATGGAAGTATTATGGATCACATTGTGTCGGTCATGATAGTTAATAAAGGACTGACTGCATCCAAGGCTTCTTAAGCCTGCTTTAGATCCTGGTGCCACCAATGTTCCGTTTGAGGACATTGCTTCCGTTGAGGCTGAAATGCACTATCTCACTGTAGAACTATAGAGTTGCATTCTCACAGAATGAAGCACATTTAACGTCTTCCGCTGCACTCTGTATGTTGGACTCTGATACTCAAGAAGGATTGTTGGTAAGGATAATCTCTGTTTTTGTATCTGCATCCCACTTTCAAAAAGGCCACAGTGCTTTGAGGGGTTCAGAGTATTTGCCATTCCGCCTCCGACTTGCCTTGCAGTCATGAATAGAGATAGCAACCTACTGCATAACTTTTGATATCTCATCCTCCTGTGTGGTCTGCTTCCACAAGGACAATTGGACCAGTGATGATCTGACATCATAAAGCTAAATGCAAGATGTTGTCTGACGTGAGGGCCACTCTGTTGTTGCCTAGCAAGCAGTAAGATACATTTATCTTGCTAATGAAATGAGTAGCAGGGTAGACCGGACGCCCAAGTGACAGCTATGATGGTAAAATGCACAAAATTAGGGCACTTTATAAGACCTCTAAATTTGAACGAGCGTGAGTTTGAGCACTAGAGTCAACTTCACTATTGCTGAACTGCTAGGAATTGGCTCAAATGATGATTATGAACATGCTATTCATAGCTTTTATTATTCCCATTAACTGTAGCATAACCCTACCTCTCAACTTATCAGCTGGCTTAATTGCTACTGGTGTACCATATCCTAAAACAAATAAAGTGAGAGGGGTACACTGCCACTTGGCTGGCAAAAAGATCTCTATCTATGTCCTAATGTACCTTCTACAGTTGTTTAGAGCGTGTTGGCAAAAGAGGCATGAGATTCAGAGTAGTATGGTAGGTTAAAAACACAAATCGAGATTTGATTTTCTAATGAGCTGCTGATTTTCACAATAATACAAACTCCATAGTATTGATCTGTTTACCCTTTATAAAAAGCATGATTTTTTTGTATTGCTTTTAGTAAATGTGCTAACAGTGGACTTTTCCATCTGCAGATTATACTGAATGACCAGCAGTGGCAGTGTTTCGCAACAAATTGTCTCTGCATTGCCGATACTGAAGAAAAAAAAAAGACAGTCTTCCGGCATAGGGCATCATTTGACCAATATGTATGGTAAGTAAAGCTCACAATCATTCCTTTAGGCATTAAAAAGGCGTTTTCAGCACCTGAATGTCATCACTACCTTCTAGTGGGGGCCTGTGCTTGAATGTAATTTCTGCCAAAATGGAAGTATTATGGATCACATTGTGTCGGTCATGATAGTTAATAAAAGACTGACTGCATCCAAGGCTTCTTAAACCTGCTTTAGATCCTGGTGCCAACAATGTTCCGTTTGAGGACATTGCTTCCTTTGAGGCTGAAATGCGCTATCTCACTGTAGAACTATAGAGTTGCGTTCTCACGGAATGAAGCACATTTAACGTCTTCCGCTGCACTCTGTATGTTGGACTCTGATACTCAAGAAGGATTGTTGGTAAGGATAATCTCTGTTTTTGTATCTGCATCCCACTTTCAAAAAGGCCACAGTGCTTTGAGTGGTTCAGAGTATTTGCCATTCCGCCTCCGACTTGCCTTGCAGTCATGAATAGAGATAGCAACCTACTGCATAACTTCTGATATCTCATCCTCCTGTGTGGTCCGCTTCCACAAGGACAATTGGACCAGTGATGATCTGACATCATGAAGCAAAAGCAAGATGTTGTCTGACATGAGGGCCAATCTGTTGCCTAGCAAGCTGACATCATAAAGCTAAATGCAAGATGTTGTCTGACGTGAGGGCCACTCTGTTGTTGCCTAGCAAGCAGTAAGATACATTTATCTTGCTAATGAAATGAGTAGCAGGTTAGACCGGACGCCCAAGTGACAGCTATGATGGTAAAATGTACAAAATTAGGGCACTTTATACGACCTCTAAATTTGAACGAGCGTGAGTTTGAGCATTAGAGTCAACTTCACTATTGCTGAACTGCTAGGAATTGGCTCAAATGATGATTATGAACATGCTATTCATAGCTTTTATTATTCCCATTAACTGTAGCATAACCCTACCTCTCAACTTATCAGCTGGCTTAATTGCTACTGGTGTACCATATCCTAAAACAAATAAAGTGAGAGGGGTACACTGCCACTTGGCTGGCAAAAGGATCTCTATCTATGTCCTAATGTACCTTCTACAGTTGTTTAGAGCGTGTTGGCAAAAGAGGCATGAGACTCAGAGTAGTATGGTAGGTTAAAAACACAAATCGAGATTTGATTTTCTAATGAGCTGCTGATTTTCACAATAATACTAACTCCATAGTATTGATCTGTTTACCCTTTATAAAAAGCATGATTTTTTGTATTGCTTGTAGTAAATGTGCTAACAGTGGACTTTTCCATCTGCAGATTATACTGAATGACCAGCAGTGGCAGTGTTTCGCAACAAATTGTCTCTGCATTGCCGATACTGAAGAAAAAAAAAAGACAGTCTTCCGGCATAGGGCATCATTTGACCAATATGTATGGTAAGTAAAGCTCACAATCATTCCTTTAGGCATTAAAAAGGCGTTTTCAGCACCTGAATGTCATCACTACCTTCTAGTGGGGGCCTGTGCTTGAATGTAATTTCTGCCAAAATGGAAGTATTATGGATCACATTGTGTCGGTCATGATAGTTAATAAAAGACTGACTGCATCCAAGGCTTCTTAAGCCTGCTTTAGATCCTGGTGCCAACAATGTTCCGTTTGAGGACATTGCTTCCTTTGAGGCTGAAATGCGCTATCTCACTGTAGAACTATAGAGTTGCGTTCTCACGGAATGAAGCACATTTAACGTCTTCCGCTGCACTCTGTATGTTGGACTCTGATACTCAAGAAGGATTGTTGGTAAGGATAATCTCTGTTTTTGTATCTGCATCCCACTTTCAAAAAGGCCACAGTGCTTTGAGTGGTTCAGAGTATTTGCCATTCCGCCTCCGACTTGCCTTGCAGTCATGAATAGAGATAGCAACCTACTGCATAACTTCTGATATCTCATCCTCCTGTGTGGTCAGCTTCCACAAGGACAATTGGACCAGTGATGATCTGACATCATAAAGCAAAAGCAAGATGTTGTCTGACATGAGGGCCAATCTGTTGCCTAGCAAGCTGACATCATAAAGCTAAATGCAAGATGTTGTCTAACGTGAGGGCCACTCTGTTGTTGCCTAGCAAGCAGTAAGATACATTTATCTTGCTAATGAAATGAGTAGCAGGGTAGACCGGACGCCCAAGTGACAGCTATGATGGTAAAATGTACAAAATTAGGGCACTTTATAAGACCTCTAAATTTGAACGAGCGTGAGTTTGAGCATTAGAGTCAACTTCACTATTGCTGAACTGCTAGGAATTGGCTCAAATGATGATTATGAACATGCTATTCATAGCTTTTATTATTCCCATTAACTGTAGCATAACCCTACCTCTCAACTTATCAGCTGACTTAATTGCTACTGGTGTACCATATCCTAAAACAAATAAAGTGAGAGGGGTACACTGCCACTTGGCTGGCAAAAAGATCTCTATCTATGTCCTAATGTACCTTCTACAGTTGTTTAGATCGTGTTGGCAAAAGAGGCATGATTCAGAGTAGTATGGTAGGTTAAAAACACAAATCGAGATTTGATTTTCTAATGAGCTGCTGATTTTCACAATAATACAAACTCCATAGTATTGATCTGTTTACCCTTTATAAAAAGCATGATTTTTTGTATTGCTTGTAGTAAATGTGCTAACAGTGGACTTTTCCATCTGCAGATTATACTGAATGACCAGCAGTGGCAGTGTTTCGCAACAAATTGTCTCTGCATTGCCGATACTGAAGAAAAAAAAAAGACAGTCTTCCGGCATAGGGCATCATTTGACCAATATGTATGGTAAGTAAAGCTCACAATCATTCCTTTAGGCATTAAAAAGGCGTTTTCAGCACCTGAATGTCATCACTACCTTCTAGTGGGGGCCTGTGCTTGAATGTAATTTCTGCCAAAATGGAAGTATTATGGATCACATTGTGTCGGTCATGATAGTTAATAAAGGACTGACTGCATCCAAGGCTTCTTAAGCCTGCTTTAGATCCTGGTGCCACCAATGTTCCGTTTGAGGATATTGCTTCCGTTGAGGCTGAAATGCACTATCTCACTGTAGAACTATAGAGTTGCATTCTCACAGAATGAAGCACATTTAACGTCTTCCGCTGCACTCTGTATGTTGGACTCTGATACTCAAGAAGGATTGTTGGTAAGGATAATCTCTGTTTTTGTATCTGCATCCCACTTTCAAAAAGGCCACAGTGCTTTGAGGGGTTCAGAGTATTTGCCATTCCGCCTCCGACTTGCCTTGCAGTCATGAATAGAGATAGCAACCTACTGCATAACTTTTGATATCTCATCCTCCTGTGTGGTCCGCTTCCACAAGGACAATTGGACCAGTGATGATCTGACATCATAAAGCTAAATGCAAGATGTTGTCTGACGTGAGGGCCACTCTGTTGTTGCCTAGCAAGCAGTAAGATACATTTATCTTGCTAATGAAATGAGTAGCAGGGTAGACCGGACGCCCAAGTGACAGCTATGATGGTAAAATGTACAAAATTAGGGCACTTTATAAGACCTCTAAATTTGAACGAGCGTGAGTTTGAGCACTAGAGTCAACTTCACTATTGCTGAACTGCTAGGAATTGGCTCAAATGATGATTATGAACATGCTATTCATAGCTTTTATTATTCCCATTAACTGTAGCATAACCCTACCTCTCAACTTATCAGCTGGCTTAATTGCTACTGGTGTACCATATCCTAAAACAAATAAAGTGAGAGGGGTACACTGCCACTTGGCTGGCAAAAAGATCTCTATCTATGTCCTAATGTACCTTCTACAGTTGTTTAGATCGTGTTGGCAAAAGAGGCATGAGATTCAGAGTAGTATGGTAGGTTAAAAACACAAATCGAGATTTGATTTTCTAATGAGCTGCTGATTTTCACAATAATACAAACTCCATAGTATTGATCTGTTTACCCTTTATAAAAAGCATGATTTTTTGTATTGCTTGTAGTAAATGTGCTAACAGTGGACTTTTCCATCTGCAGATTATACTGAATGACCAGCAGTGGCAGTGTTTCGCAACAAATTATCTCTGCATTGCCGATACTGAAGAAAAAAAAAAGACAGTCTTCCGGCATAGGGCATCATTTGACCAATATGTATGGTAAGTAAAGCTCACAATCATTCCTTTAGGCATTAAAAAGGCGTTTTCAGCACCTGAATGTCATCACTACCTTCTAGTGGGGGCCTGTGCTTGAATGTAATTTCTGCCAAAATGGAAGTATTATGGATCACATTGTGTCGGTCATGATAGTTAATAAAAGACTGACTGCATCCAAGGCTTCTTAAACCTGCTTTAGATCCTGGTGCCAACAATGTTCCGTTTGAGGACATTGCTTCCTTTGAGGCTGAAATGCGCTATCTCACTGTAGAACTATAGAGTTGCGTTCTCACGGAATGAAGCACATTTAACGTCTTCCGCTGCACTCTGTATGTTGGACTCTGATACTCAAGAAGGATTGTTGGTAAGGATAATCTCTGTTTTTGTATCTGCATCCCACTTTCAAAAAGGCCACAGTGCTTTGAGTGGTTCAGAGTATTTGCCATTCCGCCTCCGACTTGCCTTGCAGTCATGAATAGAGATAGCAACCTACTGCATAACTTCTGATATCTCATCCTCCTGTGTGGTCCGCTTCCACAAGGACAATTGGACCAGTGATGATCTGACATCATAAAGCAAAAGCAAGATGTTGTCTGACATGAGGGCCAATCTGTTGCCTAGCAAGCTGACATCATAAAGCTAAATGCAAGATGTTGTCTGACGTGAGGGCCACTCTGTTGTTGCCTAGCAAGCAGTAAGATACATTTATCTTGCTAATGAAATGAGTAGCAGGTTAGACCGGACGCCCAAGTGACAGCTATGATGGTAAAATGTACAAAATTAGGGCACTTTATACGACCTCTAAATTTGAACGAGCGTGAGTTTGAGCATTAGAGTCAACTTCACTATTGCTGAACTGCTAGGAATTGGCTCAAATGATGATTATGAACATGCTATTCATAGCTTTTATTATTCCCATTAACTGTAGCATAACCCTACCTCTCAACTTATCAGCTGGCTTAATTGCTACTGGTGTACCATATCCTAAAACAAATAAAGTGAGAGGGGTACACTGCCACTTGGCTGGCAAAAAGATCTCTATCTATGTCCTAATGTACCTTCTACAGTTGTTTAGAGCGTGTTGGCAAAAGAGGCATGAGATTCAGAGTAGTATGGTAGGTTAAAAACACAAATCGAGATTTGATTTTCTAATGAGCTGCTGATTTTCACAATAATACAAACTCCATAGTATTGATCTGTTTGCCCTTTATAAAATGCATGATTTTTTGTATTGCTTGTAGTAAATGTGCTAACAGTGGACTTTTCCATCTGCAGATTATACTGAATGACCAGCAGTGGCAGTGTTTCGCAACACATTGTCTCTGCATTGCCGATACTGAAGAAAAAAAAAAAGACAGTCTTCCGGCATAGGGCATCATTTGACCAATATGTATGGTAAGTAAAGCTCACAATCATTCCTTTAGGCATTAAAAAGGAGTTTTCAGCACCTGAATGTCATCACTACCTTCTAGTGGGGGCCTGTGCTTGAATGTAATTTCTGCCAAAATGGAAGTATTATGGATCACATTGTGTCGGTCATGATAGTTAATAAAAGACTGACTGCATCCAAGGCTTCTTAAGCCTGCTTTAGATCCTGGTGCCAACAATGTTCCGTTTGAGGACATTGCTTCCTTTGAGGCTGAAATGCGCTATCTCACTGTAGAACTATAGAGTTGCGTTCTCACGGAATGAAGCACATTTAACGTCTTCCGCTGCACTCTGTATGTTGGACTCTGATACTCAAGAAGGATTGTTGGTAAGGATAATCTCTGTTTTTGTATCTGCATCCCACTTTCAAAAAGGCCACAGTGCTTTGAGTGGTTCAGAGTATTTGCCATTCCGCCTCCGACTTGCCTTGCAGTCATGAATAGAGATAGCAACCTACTGCATAACTTCTGATATCTCATCCTCCTGTGTGGTCAGCTTCCACAAGGACAATTGGACCAGTGATGATCTGACATCATAAAGCAAAAGCAAGATGTTGTCTGACATGAGGGCCAATCTGTTGCCTAGCAAGCTGACATCATAAAGCTAAATGCAAGATGTTGTCTAACGTGAGGGCCACTCTGTTGTTGCCTAGCAAGCAGTAAGATACATTTATCTTGCTAATGAAATGAGTAGCAGGGTAGACCGGACGCCCAAGTGACAGCTATGATGGTAAAATGTACAAAATTAGGGCACTTTATAAGACCTCTAAATTTGAACGAGCGTGAGTTTGAGCATTAGAGTCAACTTCACTATTGCTGAACTGCTAGGAATTGGCTCAAATGATGATTATGAACATGCTATTCATAGCTTTTATTATTCCCATTAACTGTAGCATAACCCTACCTCTCAACTTATCAGCTGACTTAATTGCTACTGGTGTACCATATCCTAAAACAAATAAAGTGAGAGGGGTACACTGCCACTTGGCTGGCAAAAAGATCTCTATCTATGTCCTAATGTACCTTCTACAGTTGTTTAGATCGTGTTGGCAAAAGAGGCATGATTCAGAGTAGTATGGTAGGTTAAAAACACAAATCGAGATTTGATTTTCTAATGAGCTGCTGATTTTCACAATAATACAAACTCCATAGTATTGATCTGTTTACCCTTTATAAAAAGCATGATTTTTTGTATTGCTTGTAGTAAATGTGCTAACAGTGGACTTTTCCATCTGCAGATTATACTGAATGACCAGCAGTGGCAGTGTTTCGCAACAAATTGTCTCTGCATTGCCGATACTGAAGAAAAAAAAAAGACAGTCTTCCGGCATAGGGCATCATTTGACCAATATGTATGGTAAGTAAAGCTCACAATCATTCCTTTAGGCATTAAAAAGGCGTTTTCAGCACCTGAATGTCATCACTACCTTCTAGTGGGGGCCTGTGCTTGAATGTAATTTCTGCCAAAATGGAAGTATTATGGATCACATTGTGTCGGTCATGATAGTTAATAAAGGACTGACTGCATCCAAGGCTTCTTAAGCCTGCTTTAGATCCTGGTGCCACCAATGTTCCGTTTGAGGATATTGCTTCCGTTGAGGCTGAAATGCACTATCTCACTGTAGAACTATAGAGTTGCATTCTCACAGAATGAAGCACATTTAACGTCTTCCGCTGCACTCTGTATGTTGGACTCTGATACTCAAGAAGGATTGTTGGTAAGGATAATCTCTGTTTTTGTATCTGCATCCCACTTTCAAAAAGGCCACAGTGCTTTGAGGGGTTCAGAGTATTTGCCATTCCGCCTCCGACTTGCCTTGCAGTCATGAATAGAGATAGCAACCTACTGCATAACTTTTGATATCTCATCCTCCTGTGTGGTCCGCTTCCACAAGGACAATTGGACCAGTGATGATCTGACATCATAAAGCTAAATGCAAGATGTTGTCTGACGTGAGGGCCACTCTGTTGTTGCCTAGCAAGCAGTAAGATACATTTATCTTGCTAATGAAATGAGTAGCAGGGTAGACCGGACGCCCAAGTGACAGCTATGATGGTAAAATGTACAAAATTAGGGCACTTTATAAGACCTCTAAATTTGAACGAGCGTGAGTTTGAGCACTAGAGTCAACTTCACTATTGCTGAACTGCTAGGAATTGGCTCAAATGATGATTATGAACATGCTATTCATAGCTTTTATTATTCCCATTAACTGTAGCATAACCCTACCTCTCAACTTATCAGCTGGCTTAATTGCTACTGGTGTACCATATCCTAAAACAAATAAAGTGAGAGGGGTACACTGCCACTTGGCTGGCAAAAAGATCTCTATCTATGTCCTAATGTACCTTCTACAGTTGTTTAGATCGTGTTGGCAAAAGAGGCATGAGATTCAGAGTAGTATGGTAGGTTAAAAACACAAATCGAGATTTGATTTTCTAATGAGCTGCTGATTTTCACAATAATACAAACTCCATAGTATTGATCTGTTTACCCTTTATAAAAAGCATGATTTTTTGTATTGCTTGTAGTAAATGTGCTAACAGTGGACTTTTCCATCTGCAGATTATACTGAATGACCAGCAGTGGCAGTGTTTCGCAACAAATTATCTCTGCATTGCCGATACTGAAGAAAAAAAAAAGACAGTCTTCCGGCATAGGGCATCATTTGACCAATATGTATGGTAAGTAAAGCTCACAATCATTCCTTTAGGCATTAAAAAGGCGTTTTCAGCACCTGAATGTCATCACTACCTTCTAGTGGGGGCCTGTGCTTGAATGTAATTTCTGCCAAAATGGAAGTATTATGGATCACATTGTGTCGGTCATGATAGTTAATAAAAGACTGACTGCATCCAAGGCTTCTTAAACCTGCTTTAGATCCTGGTGCCAACAATGTTCCGTTTGAGGACATTGCTTCCTTTGAGGCTGAAATGCGCTATCTCACTGTAGAACTATAGAGTTGCGTTCTCACGGAATGAAGCACATTTAACGTCTTCCGCTGCACTCTGTATGTTGGACTCTGATACTCAAGAAGGATTGTTGGTAAGGATAATCTCTGTTTTTGTATCTGCATCCCACTTTCAAAAAGGCCACAGTGCTTTGAGTGGTTCAGAGTATTTGCCATTCCGCCTCCGACTTGCCTTGCAGTCATGAATAGAGATAGCAACCTACTGCATAACTTCTGATATCTCATCCTCCTGTGTGGTCCGCTTCCACAAGGACAATTGGACCAGTGATGATCTGACATCATAAAGCAAAAGCAAGATGTTGTCTGACATGAGGGCCAATCTGTTGCCTAGCAAGCTGACATCATAAAGCTAAATGCAAGATGTTGTCTGACGTGAGGGCCACTCTGTTGTTGCCTAGCAAGCAGTAAGATACATTTATCTTGCTAATGAAATGAGTAGCAGGTTAGACCGGACGCCCAAGTGACAGCTATGATGGTAAAATGTACAAAATTAGGGCACTTTATACGACCTCTAAATTTGAACGAGCGTGAGTTTGAGCATTAGAGTCAACTTCACTATTGCTGAACTGCTAGGAATTGGCTCAAATGATGATTATGAACATGCTATTCATAGCTTTTATTATTCCCATTAACTGTAGCATAACCCTACCTCTCAACTTATCAGCTGGCTTAATTGCTACTGGTGTACCATATCCTAAAACAAATAAAGTGAGAGGGGTACACTGCCACTTGGCTGGCAAAAAGATCTCTATCTATGTCCTAATGTACCTTCTACAGTTGTTTAGAGCGTGTTGGCAAAAGAGGCATGAGATTCAGAGTAGTATGGTAGGTTAAAAACACAAATCGAGATTTGATTTTCTAATGAGCTGCTGATTTTCACAATAATACAAACTCCATAGTATTGATCTGTTTGCCCTTTATAAAATGCATGATTTTTTGTATTGCTTGTAGTAAATGTGCTAACAGTGGACTTTTCCATCTGCAGATTATACTGAATGACCAGCAGTGGCAGTGTTTCGCAACACATTGTCTCTGCATTGCCGATACTGAAGAAAAAAAAAAAGACAGTCTTCCGGCATAGGGCATCATTTGACCAATATGTATGGTAAGTAAAGCTCACAATCATTCCTTTAGGCATTAAAAAGGAGTTTTCAGCACCTGAATGTCATCACTACCTTCTAGTGGGGGCCTGTGCTTGAATGTAATTTCTGCCAAAATGGAAGTATTATGGATCACATTGTGTCGGTCATGATAGTTAATAAAAGACTGACTGCATCCAAGGCTTCTTAAGCCTGCTTTAGATCCTGGTGCCAACAATGTTCCGTTTGAGGACATTGCTTCCTTTGAGGCTGAAATGCGCTATCTCACTGTAGAACTATAGAGTTGCGTTCTCACGGAATGAAGCACATTTAACGTCTTCCGCTGCACTCTGTATGTTGGACTCTGATACTCAAGAAGGATTGTTGGTAAGGATAATCTCTGTTTTTGTATCTGCATCCCACTTTCAAAAAGGCCACAGTGCTTTGAGGGGTTCAGAGTATTTGCCATTCCGCCTCCGACTTGCCTTGCAGTCATGAATAGAGATAGCAACCTACTGCATAACTTCTGATATCTCATCCTCCTGTGTGGTCCGCTTCCACAAGGACAATTGGACCAGTGATGATCTGACATCATAAAGCAAAAGCAAGATGTTGTCTGACATGAGGGCCAATCTGTTGCCTAGCAAGCTGACATCATAAAGCTAAATGCAAGATGTTGTCTGACGTGAGGGCCACTCTGTTGTTGCCTAGCAAGCAGTAAGATACATTTATCTTGCTAATGAAATGAGTAGCAGGTTAGACCGGACGCCCAAGTGACAGCTATGATGGTAAAATGTACAAAATTAGGGCACTTTATAAGACCTCTAAATTTGAACGAGCGTGAGTTTGAGCATTAGAGTCAACTTCACTATTGCTGAACTGCTAGGAATTGGCTCAAATGATGATTATGAACATGCTATTCATAGCTTTTATTATTCCCATTAACTGTACCATAACCCTACCTCTCAACTTATCAGCTGACTTAATTGCTACTGGTGTACCATATCCTAAAACAAATAAAGTGAGAGGGGTACACTGCCACTTGGCTGGCAAAAAGATCTCTATCTATGTCCTAATGTACCTTCTACAGTTGTTTAGAGCGTGTTGGCAAAAGAGGCATGAGATTCAGAGTAGTATGGTAGGTTAAAAACACAAATCGAGATTTGATTTTCTAATGAGCTGCTGATTTTCACAATAATACAAACTCCATAGTATTGATCTGTTTACCCTTTATAAAAAGCATGATTTTTTGTATTGCTTGTAGTAAATGTGCTAACAGTGGACTTTTCCATCTGCAGATTATACTGAATGACCAGCAGTGGCAGTGTTTCGCAACAAATTGTCTCTGCATTGCCGATACTGAAGAAAAAAAAAAGACAGTCTTCCGGCAAAGGGCATCATTTGACCAATATGTATGTTAAGTAAAGCTCACAATCATTCCTTTAGGCATTAAAAAGGCGTTTTCAGCACCTGAATGTCATCACTACCTTCTAGTGGGGGCATGTGCTTGAATGTAATTTCTGCCAAAATGGAAGTATTATGGATAACATTGTGTCGGTCATGATAGTTAATAAAGGACTGACTGCATCCAAGGCTTCTTAAGCCTGCTTTAGATCCTGGTGCCACCAATGTTCCGTTTGAGGACATTGCTTCCGTTGAGGCTGAAATGCACTATCTCACTGTAGAACTATAGAGTTGCATTCTCACAGAATGAAGCACATTTAACGTCTTCCGCTGCACTCTGTATGTTGGACTCTGATACTCAAGAAGGATTGTTGGTAAGGATAATCTCTGTTTTTGTATCTGCATCCCACTTTCAAAAAGGCCACAGTGCTTTGAGTGGTTCAGAGTATTTGCCATTCCGCCTCCGACTTGCCTTGCAGTCATGAATAGAGATAGCAACCTACTGCATAACTTCTGATATCTCATCCTCCTGTGTGGTCAGCTTCCACAAGGACAATTGGACCAGTGATGATCTGACATCATAAAGCAAAAGCAAGATGTTGTCTGACATGAGGGCCAATCTGTTGCCTAGCAAGCTGACATCATAAAGCTAAATGCAAGATGTTGTCTAACGTGAGGGCCACTCTGTTGTTGCCTAGCAAGCAGTAAGATACATTTATCTTGCTAATGAAATGAGTAGCAGGGTAGACCGGACGCCCAAGTGACAGCTATGATGGTAAAATGTACAAAATTAGGGCACTTTATAAGACCTCTAAATTTGAACGAGCGTGAGTTTGAGCATTAGAGTCAACTTCACTATTGCTGAACTGCTAGGAATTGGCTCAAATGATGATTATGAACATGCTATTCATAGCTTTTATTATTCCCATTAACTGTAGCATAACCCTACCTCTCAACTTATCAGCTGACTTAATTGCTACTGGTGTACCATATCCTAAAACAAATAAAGTGAGAGGGGTACACTGCCACTTGGCTGGCAAAAAGATCTCTATCTATGTCCTAATGTACCTTCTACAGTTGTTTAGATCGTGTTGGCAAAAGAGGCATGATTCAGAGTAGTATGGTAGGTTAAAAACACAAATCGAGATTTGATTTTCTAATGAGCTGCTGATTTTCACAATAATACAAACTCCATAGTATTGATCTGTTTACCCTTTATAAAAAGCATGATTTTTTGTATTGCTTGTAGTAAATGTGCTAACAGTGGACTTTTCCATCTGCAGATTATACTGAATGACCAGCAGTGGCAGTGTTTCGCAACAAATTGTCTCTGCATTGCCGATACTGAAGAAAAAAAAAAGACAGTCTTCCGGCATAGGGCATCATTTGACCAATATGTATGGTAAGTAAAGCTCACAATCATTCCTTTAGGCATTAAAAAGGCGTTTTCAGCACCTGAATGTCATCACTACCTTCTAGTGGGGGCCTGTGCTTGAATGTAATTTCTGCCAAAATGGAAGTATTATGGATCACATTGTGTCGGTCATGATAGTTAATAAAGGACTGACTGCATCCAAGGCTTCTTAAGCCTGCTTTAGATCCTGGTGCCACCAATGTTCCGTTTGAGGATATTGCTTCCGTTGAGGCTGAAATGCACTATCTCACTGTAGAACTATAGAGTTGCATTCTCACAGAATGAAGCACATTTAACGTCTTCCGCTGCACTCTGTATGTTGGACTCTGATACTCAAGAAGGATTGTTGGTAAGGATAATCTCTGTTTTTGTATCTGCATCCCACTTTCAAAAAGGCCACAGTGCTTTGAGGGGTTCAGAGTATTTGCCATTCCGCCTCCGACTTGCCTTGCAGTCATGAATAGAGATAGCAACCTACTGCATAACTTTTGATATCTCATCCTCCTGTGTGGTCCGCTTCCACAAGGACAATTGGACCAGTGATGATCTGACATCATAAAGCTAAATGCAAGATGTTGTCTGACGTGAGGGCCACTCTGTTGTTGCCTAGCAAGCAGTAAGATACATTTATCTTGCTAATGAAATGAGTAGCAGGGTAGACCGGACGCCCAAGTGACAGCTATGATGGTAAAATGTACAAAATTAGGGCACTTTATAAGACCTCTAAATTTGAACGAGCGTGAGTTTGAGCACTAGAGTCAACTTCACTATTGCTGAACTGCTAGGAATTGGCTCAAATGATGATTATGAACATGCTATTCATAGCTTTTATTATTCCCATTAACTGTAGCATAACCCTACCTCTCAACTTATCAGCTGGCTTAATTGCTACTGGTGTACCATATCCTAAAACAAATAAAGTGAGAGGGGTACACTGCCACTTGGCTGGCAAAAAGATCTCTATCTATGTCCTAATGTACCTTCTACAGTTGTTTAGATCGTGTTGGCAAAAGAGGCATGAGATTCAGAGTAGTATGGTAGGTTAAAAACACAAATCGAGATTTGATTTTCTAATGAGCTGCTGATTTTCACAATAATACAAACTCCATAGTATTGATCTGTTTACCCTTTATAAAAAGCATGATTTTTTGTATTGCTTGTAGTAAATGTGCTAACAGTGGACTTTTCCATCTGCAGATTATACTGAATGACCAGCAGTGGCAGTGTTTCGCAACAAATTATCTCTGCATTGCCGATACTGAAGAAAAAAAAAAGACAGTCTTCCGGCATAGGGCATCATTTGACCAATATGTATGGTAAGTAAAGCTCACAATCATTCCTTTAGGCATTAAAAAGGCGTTTTCAGCACCTGAATGTCATCACTACCTTCTAGTGGGGGCCTGTGCTTGAATGTAATTTCTGCCAAAATGGAAGTATTATGGATCACATTGTGTCGGTCATGATAGTTAATAAAAGACTGACTGCATCCAAGGCTTCTTAAACCTGCTTTAGATCCTGGTGCCAACAATGTTCCGTTTGAGGACATTGCTTCCTTTGAGGCTGAAATGCGCTATCTCACTGTAGAACTATAGAGTTGCGTTCTCACGGAATGAAGCACATTTAACGTCTTCCGCTGCACTCTGTATGTTGGACTCTGATACTCAAGAAGGATTGTTGGTAAGGATAATCTCTGTTTTTGTATCTGCATCCCACTTTCAAAAAGGCCACAGTGCTTTGAGTGGTTCAGAGTATTTGCCATTCCGCCTCCGACTTGCCTTGCAGTCATGAATAGAGATAGCAACCTACTGCATAACTTCTGATATCTCATCCTCCTGTGTGGTCCGCTTCCACAAGGACAATTGGACCAGTGATGATCTGACATCATAAAGCAAAAGCAAGATGTTGTCTGACATGAGGGCCAATCTGTTGCCTAGCAAGCTGACATCATAAAGCTAAATGCAAGATGTTGTCTGACGTGAGGGCCACTCTGTTGTTGCCTAGCAAGCAGTAAGATACATTTATCTTGCTAATGAAATGAGTAGCAGGTTAGACCGGACGCCCAAGTGACAGCTATGATGGTAAAATGTACAAAATTAGGGCACTTTATACGACCTCTAAATTTGAACGAGCGTGAGTTTGAGCATTAGAGTCAACTTCACTATTGCTGAACTGCTAGGAATTGGCTCAAATGATGATTATGAACATGCTATTCATAGCTTTTATTATTCCCATTAACTGTAGCATAACCCTACCTCTCAACTTATCAGCTGGCTTAATTGCTACTGGTGTACCATATCCTAAAACAAATAAAGTGAGAGGGGTACACTGCCACTTGGCTGGCAAAAAGATCTCTATCTATGTCCTAATGTACCTTCTACAGTTGTTTAGAGCGTGTTGGCAAAAGAGGCATGAGATTCAGAGTAGTATGGTAGGTTAAAAACACAAATCGAGATTTGATTTTCTAATGAGCTGCTGATTTTCACAATAATACAAACTCCATAGTATTGATCTGTTTGCCCTTTATAAAATGCATGATTTTTTGTATTGCTTGTAGTAAATGTGCTAACAGTGGACTTTTCCATCTGCAGATTATACTGAATGACCAGCAGTGGCAGTGTTTCGCAACACATTGTCTCTGCATTGCCGATACTGAAGAAAAAAAAAAAGACAGTCTTCCGGCATAGGGCATCATTTGACCAATATGTATGGTAAGTAAAGCTCACAATCATTCCTTTAGGCATTAAAAAGGAGTTTTCAGCACCTGAATGTCATCACTACCTTCTAGTGGGGGCCTGTGCTTGAATGTAATTTCTGCCAAAATGGAAGTATTATGGATCACATTGTGTCGGTCATGATAGTTAATAAAAGACTGACTGCATCCAAGGCTTCTTAAGCCTGCTTTAGATCCTGGTGCCAACAATGTTCCGTTTGAGGACATTGCTTCCTTTGAGGCTGAAATGCGCTATCTCACTGTAGAACTATAGAGTTGCGTTCTCACGGAATGAAGCACATTTAACGTCTTCCGCTGCACTCTGTATGTTGGACTCTGATACTCAAGAAGGATTGTTGGTAAGGATAATCTCTGTTTTTGTATCTGCATCCCACTTTCAAAAAGGCCACAGTGCTTTGAGGGGTTCAGAGTATTTGCCATTCCGCCTCCGACTTGCCTTGCAGTCATGAATAGAGATAGCAACCTACTGCATAACTTCTGATATCTCATCCTCCTGTGTGGTCCGCTTCCACAAGGACAATTGGACCAGTGATGATCTGACATCATAAAGCAAAAGCAAGATGTTGTCTGACATGAGGGCCAATCTGTTGCCTAGCAAGCTGACATCATAAAGCTAAATGCAAGATGTTGTCTGACGTGAGGGCCACTCTGTTGTTGCCTAGCAAGCAGTAAGATACATTTATCTTGCTAATGAAATGAGTAGCAGGTTAGACCGGACGCCCAAGTGACAGCTATGATGGTAAAATGTACAAAATTAGGGCACTTTATAAGACCTCTAAATTTGAACGAGCGTGAGTTTGAGCATTAGAGTCAACTTCACTATTGCTGAACTGCTAGGAATTGGCTCAAATGATGATTATGAACATGCTATTCATAGCTTTTATTATTCCCATTAACTGTACCATAACCCTACCTCTCAACTTATCAGCTGACTTAATTGCTACTGGTGTACCATATCCTAAAACAAATAAAGTGAGAGGGGTACACTGCCACTTGGCTGGCAAAAAGATCTCTATCTATGTCCTAATGTACCTTCTACAGTTGTTTAGAGCGTGTTGGCAAAAGAGGCATGAGATTCAGAGTAGTATGGTAGGTTAAAAACACAAATCGAGATTTGATTTTCTAATGAGCTGCTGATTTTCACAATAATACAAACTCCATAGTATTGATCTGTTTACCCTTTATAAAAAGCATGATTTTTTGTATTGCTTGTAGTAAATGTGCTAACAGTGGACTTTTCCATCTGCAGATTATACTGAATGACCAGCAGTGGCAGTGTTTCGCAACAAATTGTCTCTGCATTGCCGATACTGAAGAAAAAAAAAAGACAGTCTTCCGGCAAAGGGCATCATTTGACCAATATGTATGTTAAGTAAAGCTCACAATCATTCCTTTAGGCATTAAAAAGGCGTTTTCAGCACCTGAATGTCATCACTACCTTCTAGTGGGGGCATGTGCTTGAATGTAATTTCTGCCAAAATGGAAGTATTATGGATAACATTGTGTCGGTCATGATAGTTAATAAAGGACTGACTGCATCCAAGGCTTCTTAAGCCTGCTTTAGATCCTGGTGCCACCAATGTTCCGTTTGAGGACATTGCTTCCGTTGAGGCTGAAATGCACTATCTCACTGTAGAACTATAGAGTTGCATTCTCACAGAATGAAGCACATTTAACGTCTTCCGCTGCACTCTGTATGTTGGACTCTGATACTCAAGAAGGATTGTTGGTAAGGATAATCTCTGTTTTTGTATCTGCATCCCACTTTCAAAAAGGCCACAGTGCTTTGAGGGGTTCAGAGTATTTGCCATTCCGCCTCCGACTTGCCTTGCAGTCATGAATAGAGATAGCAACCTACTGCATAACTTCTGATATCTCATCCTCCTGTGTGGTCCGCTTCCACAAGGACAATTGGACCAGTGATGATCTGACATCATAAAGCAAAAGCAAGATGTTGTCTGACATGAGGGCCAATCTGTTGCCTAGCAAGCTGACATCATAAAGCTAAATGCAAGATGTTGTCTGACGTGAGGGCCACTCTGTTGTTGCCTAGCAAGCAGTAAGATACATTTATCTTGCTAATGAAATGAGTAGCAGGTTAGACCGGACGCCCAAGTGACAGCTATGATGGTAAAATGTACAAAATTAGGGCACTTTATAAGACCTCTAAATTTGAACGAGCGTGAGTTTGAGCATTAGAGTCAACTTCACTATTGCTGAACTGCTAGGAATTGGCTCAAATGATGATTATGAACATGCTATTCATAGCTTTTATTATTCCCATTAACTGTACCATAACCCTACCTCTCAACTTATCAGCTGACTTAATTGCTACTGGTGTACCATATCCTAAAACAAATAAAGTGAGAGGGGTACACTGCCACTTGGCTGGCAAAAAGATCTCTATCTATGTCCTAATGTACCTTCTACAGTTGTTTAGAGCGTGTTGGCAAAAGAGGCATGAGATTCAGAGTAGTATGGTAGGTTAAAAACACAAATCGAGATTTGATTTTCTAATGAGCTGCTGATTTTCACAATAATACAAACTCCATAGTATTGATCTGTTTACCCTTTATAAAAAGCATGATTTTTTTGTATTGCTTGTAGTAAATGTGCTAACAGTGGACTTTTCCATCTGCAGATTATACTGAATGACCAGCAGTGGCAGTGTTTCGCAACAAATTGTCTCTGCATTGCCGATACTGAAGAAAAAAAAAAGACAGTCTTCCGGCAAAGGGCATCATTTGACCAATATGTATGTTAAGTAAAGCTCACAATCATTCCTTTAGGCATTAAAAAGGCGTTTTCAGCACCTGAATGTCATCACTACCTTCTAGTGGGGGCATGTGCTTGAATGTAATTTCTGCCAAAATGGAAGTATTATGGATAACATTGTGTCGGTCATGATAGTTAATAAAGGACTGACTGCATCCAAGGCTTCTTAAGCCTGCTTTAGATCCTGGTGCCACCAATGTTCCGTTTGAGGACATTGCTTCCTTTGAGGCTGAAATGCGCTATCTCACTGTAGAACTATAGAGTTGCGTTCTCACGGAATGAAGCACATTTAACGTCTTCCGCTGCACTCTGTATGTTGGACTCTGATACTCAAGAAGGATTGTTGGTAAGGATAATCTCTGTTTTTGTATCTGCATCCCACTTTCAAAAAGGCCACAGTGCTTTGAGTGGTTCAGAGTATTTGCCATTCCGCCTCCGACTTGCCTTGCAGTCATGAATAGAGATAGCAACCTACTGCATAACTTCTGATATCTCATCCTCCTGTGTGGTCAGCTTCCACAAGGACAATTGGACCAGTGATGATCTGACATCATAAAGCAAAAGCAAGATGTTGTCTGACATGAGGGCCAATCTGTTGCCTAGCAAGCTGACATCATAAAGCTAAATGCAAGATGTTGTCTAACGTGAGGGCCACTCTGTTGTTGCCTAGCAAGCAGTAAGATACATTTATCTGGCTAATGAAATGAGTAGCAGGGTAGACCGGACGCCCAAGTGACAGCTATGATGGTAAAATGTACAAAATTAGGGCACTTTATAAGACCTCTAAATTTGAACGAGCGTGAGTTTGAGCATTAGAGTCAACTTCACTATTGCTGAACTGCTAGGAATTGGCTCAAATGATGATTATGAACATGCTATTCATAGCTTTTATTATTCCCATTAACTGTACCATAACCCTACCTCTCAACTTATCAGCTGACTTAATTGCTACTGGTGTACCATATCCTAAAACAAATAAAGTGAGAGGGGTACACTGCCACTTGGCTGGCAAAAAGATCTCTATCTATGTCCTAATGTACCTTCTACAGTTGTTTAGAGTGTGTTGGCAAAAGAGGCATGAGATTCAGAGTAGTATGGTAGGTTAAAAACACAAATCGAGATTTGATTTTCTAATGAGCTGCTGATTTTCACAATAATACAAACTCCATAGTATTGATCTGTTTACCCTTTATAAAAAGCATGATTTTTTTGTATTGCTTTTAGTAAATGTGCTAACAGTGGACTTTTCCATCTGCAGATTATAATGAATGACCAGCAGTGGCAGTGTTTTGCAACAAATTGTCTCTGCATTGCCGATACTGAAGAAAAAAAAAAGACAGTCTTCCGGCAAAGGGCATCATTTGACCAATATGTATGGTAAGTAAAGCTCACAATCATTCCTTTAGGCATTAAAAAGGCGTTTTCAGCACCTGAATGTCATCACTACCTTCTAGTGGGGGCATGTGCTTGAATGTAATTTCTGCCAAAATGGAAGTATTATGGATCACATTGTGTCGGTCATGATAGTTAATAAAGGACTGACTGCATCCAAGGCTTCTTAAGCCTGCTTTAGATCCTGGTGCCACCAATGTTCCGTTTGAGGACATTGCTCCGTTGAGGCTGAAATGCACTATCTCACTGTAGAACTATAGAGTTGCATTCTCACAGAATGAAGCACATTTAACGTCTTCCGCTGCACTCTGTATGTTGGACTCTGATACTCAAGAAGGATTGTTGGTAAGGATAATCTCTGTTTTTGTATCTGCATCCCACTTTCAAAAAGGCCACAGTGCTTTGAGGGGTTCAGAGTATTTGCCATTCCGCCTCCGACTTGCCTTGCAGTCATGAATAGAGATAGCAACCTACTGCATAACTTTTGATATCTCATCCTCCTGTGTGGTCCGCTTCCACAAGGACAATTGGACCAGTGATGATCTGACATCATAAAGCTAAATGCAAGATGTTGTCTGACGTGAGGGCCACTCTGTTGTTGCCTAGCAAGCAGTAAGATACATTTATCTTGCTAATGAAATGAGTAGCAGGGTAAACCGGACGCCCAAGTGACAGCTATGATGGTAAAATGCACAAAATTAGGGCACTTTATAAGACCTCTAAATTTGAACGAGCGTGAGTTTGAGCATTAGAGTCAACTTCACTATTGCTGAACTGCTAGGAATTGGCTCAAATGATGATTATGAACATGCTATTCATAGCTTTTATTATTCCCATTAACTGTAGCATAACCCTACCTCTCAACTTATCAGCTGGCTTAATTGCTACTGGTGTACCATATCCTAAAACAAATAAAGTGAGAGGGGTACACTGCCACTTGGCTGGCAAAAGGATCTCTATCTATGTCCTAATGTACCTTCTACAGTTGTTTAGAGCGTGTTGGCAAAAGAGGCATGAGACTCAGAGTAGTATGGTAGGTTAAAAACACAAATCGAGATTTGATTTTCTAATGAGCTGCTGATTTTCACAATAATACAAACTCCATAGTATTGATCTGTTTACCCTTTATAAAATGCATGATTTTTTGTATTGCTTGTAGTAAATGTGCTAACAGTGGACTTTTCCATCTGCAGATTATACTGAATGACCAGCAGTGGCAGTGTTTCGCAACACATTGTCTCTGCATTGCCGATACTGAAGAAAAAAAAAAAGACAGTCTTCCGGCATAGGGCATCATTTGACCAATATGTATGGTAAGTAAAGCTCACAATCATTCCTTTAGGCATTAAAAAGGAGTTTTCAGCACCTGAATGTCATCACTACCTTCTAGTGGGGGCCTGTGCTTGAATGTAATTTCTGCCAAAATGGAAGTATTATGGATCACATTGTGTCGGTCATGATAGTTAATAAAAGACTGACTGCATCCAAGGCTTCTTAAGCCTGCTTTAGATCCTGGTGCCAACAATGTTCCGTTTGAGGACATTGCTTCCTTTGAGGCTGAAATGCGCTATCTCACTGTAGAACTATAGAGTTGCGTTCTCACGGAATGAAGCACATTTAACGTCTTCCGCTGCACTCTGTATGTTGGACTCTGATACTCAAGAAGGATTGTTGGTAAGGATAATCTCTGTTTTTGTATCTGCATCCCACTTTCAAAAAGGCCACAGTGCTTTGAGTGGTTCAGAGTATTTGCCATTCCGCCTCCGACTTGCCTTGCAGTCATGAATAGAGATAGCAACCTACTGCATAACTTCTGATATCTCATCCTCCTGTGTGGTCAGCTTCCACAAGGACAATTGGACCAGTGATGATCTGACATCATAAAGCAAAAGCAAGATGTTGTCTGACATGAGGGCCAATCTGTTGCCTAGCAAGCTGACATCATAAAGCTAAATGCAAGATGTTGTCTAACGTGAGGGCCACTCTGTTGTTGCCTAGCAAGCAGTAAGATACATTTATCTTGCTAATGAAATGAGTAGCAGGGTAGACCGGACGCCCAAGTGACAGCTATGATGGTAAAATGTACAAAATTAGGGCACTTTATAAGACCTCTAAATTTGAACGAGCGTGAGTTTGAGCATTAGAGTCAACTTCACTATTGCTGAACTGCTAGGAATTGGCTCAAATGATGATTATGAACATGCTATTCATAGCTTTTATTATTCCCATTAACTGTACCATAACCCTACCTCTCAACTTATCAGCTGACTTAATTGCTACTGGTGTACCATATCCTAAAACAAATAAAGTGAGAGGGGTACACTGCCACTTGGCTGGCAAAAAGATCTCTATCTATGTCCTAATGTACCTTCTACAGTTGTTTAGAGCGTGTTGGCAAAAGAGGCATGAGATTCAGAGTAGTATGGTAGGTTAAAAACACAAATCGAGATTTGATTTTCTAATGAGCTGCTGATTTTCACAATAATACAAACTCCATAGTATTGATCTGTTTACCCTTTATAAAAAGCATGATTTTTTGTATTGCTTGTAGTAAATGTGCTAACAGTGGACTTTTCCATCTGCAGATTATACTGAATGACCAGCAGTGGCAGTGTTTCGCAACAAATTGTCTCTGCATTGCCGATACTGAAGAAAAAAAAAGACAGTCTTCCGGCATAGGGCATCATTTGACCAATATGTATGGTAAGTAAAGCTCACAATCATTCCTTTAGGCATTAAAAAGGCGTTTTCAGCACCTGAATGTCATCACTACCTTCTAGTGGGGGCCTGTGCTTGAATGTAATTTCTGCCAAAATGGAAGTATTATGGATCACATTGTGTCGGTCATGATAGTTAATAAAAGACTGACTGCATCCAAGGCTTCTTAAGCCTGCTTTAGATCCTGGTGCCAACAATGTTCCGTTTGAGGACATTGCTTCCTTTGAGGCTGAAATGCGCTATCTCACTGTAGAACTATAGAGTTGCGTTCTCACGGAATGAAGCACATTTAACGTCTTCCGCTGCACTCTGTATGTTGGACTCTGATACTCAAGAAGGATTGTTGGTAAGGATAATCTCTGTTTTTGTATCTGCATCCCACTTTCAAAAAGGCCACAGTGCTTTGAGTGGTTCAGAGTATTTGCCATTCCGCCTCCGACTTGCCTTGCAGTCATGAATAGAGATAGCAACCTACTGCATAACTTCTGATATCTCATCCTCCTGTGTGGTCTGCTTCCACAAGGACAATTGGACCAGTGATGATCTGACATCATAAAGCAAAAGCAAGATGTTGTCTGACATGAGGGCCAATCTGTTGCCTAGCAAGCTGACATCATAAAGCTAAATGCAAGATGTTGTCTGACGTGAGGGCCACTCTGTTGTTGCCTAGCAAGCAGTAAGATACATTTATCTTGCTAATGAAATGAGTAGCAGGTTAGACCGGACGCCCAAGTGACAGCTATGATGGTAAAATGTACAAAATTAGGGCACTTTATACGACCTCTAAATTTGAACGAGCGTGAGTTTGAGCATTAGAGTCAACTTCACTATTGCTGAACTGCTAGGAATTGGCTCAAATGATGATTATGAACATGCTATTCATAGCTTTTATTATTCCCATTAACTGTAGCATAACCCTACCTCTCAACTTATCAGCTGGCTTAATTGCTACTGGTGTACCATATCCTAAAACAAATAAAGTGAGAGGGGTACACTGCCACTTGGCTGGCAAAAAGATCTCTATCTATGTCCTAATGTACCTTCTACAGTTGTTTAGAGCGTGTTGGCAAAAGAGGCATGAGATTCAGAGTAGTATGGTAGGTTAAAAACACAAATCGAGATTTGATTTTCTAATGAGCTGCTGATTTTCACAATAATACAAACTCCATAGTATTGATCTGTTTACCCTTTATAAAAAGCATGATTTTTTTGTATTGCTTGTAGTAAATGTGCTAACAGTGGACTTTTCCATCTGCAGATTATACTGAATGACCAGCAGTGGCAGTGTTTCGCAACACATTGTCTCTGCATTGCCGATACTGAAGAAAAAAAAAAAGACAGTCTTCCGGCATATGGCATCATTTGACCAATATGTATGGTAAGTAAAGCTCACAATCATTCCTTTAGGCATTAAAAAGGAGTTTTCAGCACCTGAATGTCATCACTACCTTCTAGTGGGGGCCTGTGCTTGAATGTAATTTCTGCCAAAATGGAAGTATTATGGATCACATTGTGTCGGTCATGATAGTTAATAAAAGACTGACTGCATCCAAGGCTTCTTAAGCCTGCTTTAGATCCTGGTGCCAACAATGTTCCGTTTGAGGACATTGCTTCCTTTGAGGCTGAAATGCGCTATCTCACTGTAGAACTATAGAGTTGCGTTCTCACGGAATGAAGCACATTTAACGTCTTCCGCTGCACTCTGTATGTTGGACTCTGATACTCAAGAAGGATTGTTGGTAAGGATAATCTCTGTTTTTGTATCTGCATCCCACTTTCAAAAAGGCCACAGTGCTTTGAGTGGTTCAGAGTATTTGCCATTCCGCCTCCGACTTGCCTTGCAGTCATGAATAGAGATAGCAACCTACTGCATAACTTCTGATATCTCATCCTCCTGTGTGGTCAGCTTCCACAAGGACAATTGGACCAGTGATGATCTGACATCATAAAGCAAAAGCAAGATGTTGTCTGACATGAGGGCCAATCTGTTGCCTAGCAAGCTGACATCATAAAGCTAAATGCAAGATGTTGTCTAACGTGAGGGCCACTCTGTTGTTGCCTAGCAAGCAGTAAGATACATTTATCTTGCTAATGAAATGAGTAGCAGGGTAGACCGGACGCCCAAGTGACAGCTATGATGGTAAAATGTACAAAATTAGGGCACTTTATAAGACCTCTAAATTTGAACGAGCGTGAGTTTGAGCATTAGAGTCAACTTCACTATTGCTGAACTGCTAGGAATTGGCTCAAATGATGATTATGAACATGCTATTCATAGCTTTTATTATTCCCATTAACTGTACCATAACCCTACCTCTCAACTTATCAGCTGACTTAATTGCTACTGGTGTACCATATCCTAAAACAAATAAAGTGAGAGGGGTACACTGCCACTTGGCTGGCAAAAAGATCTCTATCTATGTCCTAATGTACCTTCTACAGTTGTTTAGAGCGTGTTGGCAAAAGAGGCATGAGATTCAGAGTAGTATGGTAGGTTAAAAACACAAATCGAGATTTGATTTTCTAATGAGCTGCTGATTTTCACAATAATACAAACTCCATAGTATTGATCTGTTTACCCTTTATAAAAAGCATGATTTTTTTGTATTGCTTGTAGTAAATGTGCTAACAGTGGACTTTTCCATCTGCAGATTATACTGAATGACCAGCAGTGGCAGTGTTTCGCAACAAATTGTCTCTGCATTGCCGATACTGAAGAAAAAAAAAAGACAGTCTTCCGGCAAAGGGCATCATTTGACCAATATGTATGTTAAGTAAAGCTCACAATCATTCCTTTAGGCATTAAAAAGGCGTTTTCAGCACCTGAATGTCATCACTACCTTCTAGTGGGGGCATGTGCTTGAATGTAATTTCTGCCAAAATGGAAGTATTATGGATAACATTGTGTCGGTCATGATAGTTAATAAAGGACTGACTGCATCCAAGGCTTCTTAAGCCTGCTTTAGATCCTGGTGCCACCAATGTTCCGTTTGAGGACATTGCTTCCGTTGAGGCTGAAATGCACTATCTCACTGTAGAACTATAGAGTTGCATTCTCACAGAATGAAGCACATTTAACGTCTTCCGCTGCACTCTGTATGTTGGACTCTGATACTCAAGAAGGATTGTTGGTAAGGATAATCTCTGTTTTTGTATCTGCATCCCACTTTCAAAAAGGCCACAGTGCTTTGAGGGGTTCAGAGTATTTGCCATTCCGCCTCCGACTTGCCTTGCAGTCATGAATAGAGATAGCAACCTACTGCATAACTTCTGATATCTCATCCTCCTGTGTGGTCCGCTTCCACAAGGACAATTGGACCAGTGATGATCTGACATCATAAAGCAAAAGCAAGATGTTGTCTGACATGAGGGCCAATCTGTTGCCTAGCAAGCTGACATCATAAAGCTAAATGCAAGGTGTTGTCTGACGTGAGGGCCACTCTGTTGTTGCCTAGCAAGCAGTAAGATACATTTATCTTGCTAATGAAATGAGTAGCAGGTTAGACCGGACGCCCAAGTGACAGCTATGATGGTAAAATGTACAAAATTAGGGCACTTTATACGACCTCTAAATTTGAACGAGCGTGAGTTTGAGCATTAGAGTCAACTTCACTATTGCTGAACTGCTAGGAATTGGCTCAAATGATGATTATGAACATGCTATTCATAGCTTTTATTATTCCCATTAACTGTAGCATAACCCTACCTCTCAACTTATCAGCTGGCTTAATTGCTACTGGTGTACCATATCCTAAAACAAATAAAGTGAGAGGGGTACACTGCCACTTGGCTGGCAAAAGGATCTCTATCTATGTCCTAATGTACCTTCTACAGTTGTTTAGAGCGTGTTGGCAAAAGAGGCATGAGACTCAGAGTAGTATGGTAGGTTAAAAACACAAATCGAGATTTGATTTTCTAATGAGCTGCTGATTTTCACAATAATACAAACTCCATAGTATTGATCTGTTTACCCTTTATAAAAAGCATGATTTTTTGTATTGCTTGTAGTAAATGTGCTAACAGTGGACTTTTCCATCTGCAGATTATACTGAATGACCAGCAGTGGCAGTGTTTCGCAACAAATTGTCTCTGCATTGCCGATACTGAAGAAAAAAAAAGACAGTCTTCCGGCATAGGGCATCATTTGACCAATATGTATGGTAAGTAAAGCTCACAATCATTCCTTTAGGCATTAAAAAGGCGTTTTCAGCACCTGAATGTCATCACTACCTTCTAGTGGGGGCCTGTGCTTGAATGTAATTTCTGCCAAAATGGAAGTATTATGGATCACATTGTGTCGGTCATGATAGTTAATAAAAGACTGACTGCATCCAAGGCTTCTTAAGCCTGCTTTAGATCCTGGTGCCAACAATGTTCCGTTTGAGGACATTGCTTCCTTTGAGGCTGAAATGCGCTATCTCACTGTAGAACTATAGAGTTGCGTTCTCACGGAATGAAGCACATTTAACGTCTTCCGCTGCACTCTGTATGTTGGACTCTGATACTCAAGAAGGATTGTTGGTAAGGATAATCTCTGTTTTTGTATCTGCATCCCACTTTCAAAAAGGCCACAGTGCTTTGAGTGGTTCAGAGTATTTGCCATTCCGCCTCCGACTTGCCTTGCAGTCATGAATAGAGATAGCAACCTACTGCATAACTTCTGATATCTCATCCTCCTGTGTGGTCAGCTTCCACAAGGACAATTGGACCAGTGATGATCTGACATCATAAAGCAAAAGCAAGATGTTGTCTGACATGAGGGCCAATCTGTTGCCTAGCAAGCTGACATCATAAAGCTAAATGCAAGATGTTGTCTAACGTGAGGGCCACTCTGTTGTTGCCTAGCAAGCAGTAAGATACATTTATCTTGCTAATGAAATGAGTAGCAGGGTAGACCGGACGCCCAAGTGACAGCTATGATGGTAAAATGTACAAAATTAGGGCACTTTATAAGACCTCTAAATTTGAACGAGCGTGAGTTTGAGCATTAGAGTCAACTTCACTATTGCTGAACTGCTAGGAATTGGCTCAAATGATGATTATGAACATGCTATTCATAGCTTTTATTATTCCCATTAACTGTACCATAACCCTACCTCTCAACTTATCAGCTGACTTAATTGCTACTGGTGTACCATATCCTAAAACAAATAAAGTGAGAGGGGTACACTGCCACTTGGCTGGCAAAAAGATCTCTATCTATGTCCTAATGTACCTTCTACAGTTGTTTAGAGCGTGTTGGCAAAAGAGGCATGAGATTCAGAGTAGTATGGTAGGTTAAAAACACAAATCGAGATTTGATTTTCTAATGAGCTGCTGATTTTCACAATAATACAAACTCCATAGTATTGATCTGTTTACCCTTTATAAAAAGCATGATTTTTTGTATTGCTTGTAGTAAATGTGCTAACAGTGGACTTTTCCATCTGCAGATTATACTGAATGACCAGCAGTGGCAGTGTTTCGCAACAAATTGTCTCTGCATTGCCGATACTGAAGAAAAAAAAAAGACAGTCTTCCGGCAAAGGGCATCATTTGACCAATATGTATGGTAAGTAAAGCTCACAATCATTCCTTTAGGCATTAAAAAGGCGTTTTCAGCACCTGAATGTCATCACTACCTTCTAGTGGGGGCATGTGCTTGAATGTAATTTCTGCCAAAATGGAAGTATTATGGATCACATTGTGTCGGTCATGATAGTTAATAAAGGACTGACTGCATCCAAGGCTTCTTAAGCCTGCTTTAGATCCTGGTGCCACCAATGTTCCGTTTGAGGACATTGCTTCCGTTGAGGCTGAAATGCACTATCTCACTGTAGAACTATAGAGTTGCATTCTCACAGAATGAAGCACATTTAACGTCTTCCGCTGCACTCTGTATGTTGGACTCTGATACTCAAGAAGGATTGTTGGTAAGGATAATCTCTGTTTTTGTATCTGCATCCCACTTTCAAAAAGGCCACAGTGCTTTGAGGGGTTCAGAGTATTTGCCATTCCGCCTCCGACTTGCCTTGCAGTCATGAATAGAGATAGCAACCTACTGCATAACTTTTGATATCTCATCTTCCTGTGTGGTCCGCTTCCACAAGGACAATTGGACCAGTGATGATCTGACATCATAAAGCTAAATGCAAGATGTTGTCTGACGTGAGGGCCACTCTGTTGTTGCCTAGCAAGCAGTAAGATACATTTATCTTGCTAATGAAATGAGTAGCAGGGTAGACCGGACGCCCAAGTGACAGCTATGATGGTAAAATGTACAAAATTAGGGCACTTTATAAGACCTCTAAATTTGAACGAGCGTGAGTTTGAGCACTAGAGTCAACTTCACTATTGCTGAACTGCTAGGAATTGGCTCAAATGATGATTATGAACATGCTATTCATAGCTTTTATTATTCCCATTAACTGTACCATAACCCTACCTCTCAACTTATCAGCTGACTTAATTGCTACTGGTGTACCATATCCTAAAACAAATAAAGTGAGAGGGGTACACTGCCACTTGGCTGGCAAAAAGATCTCTATCTATGTCCTAATGTACCTTCTACAGTTGTTTAGAGCGTGTTGGCAAAAGAGGCATGAGATTCAGAGTAGTATGGTAGGTTAAAAACACAAATCGAGATTTGATTTTCTAATGAGCTGCTGATTTTCACAATAATACAAACTCCATAGTATTGATCTGTTTACCCTTTATAAAAAGCATGATTTTTTTGTATTGCTTTTAGTAAATGTGCTAACAGTGGACTTTTCCATCTGCAGATTATACTGAATGACCAGCAGTGGCAGTGTTTCGCAACAAATTGTCTCTGCATTGCCGATACTGAAGAAAAAAAAAAGACAGTCTTCCGGCAAAGGGCATCATTTGACCAATATGTATGGTAAGTAAAGCTCACAATCATTCCTTTAGGCATTAAAAAGGCGTTTTCAGCACCTGAATGTCATCACTACCTTCTAGTGGGGGCATGTGCTTGAATGTAATTTCTGCCAAAATGGAAGTATTATGGATCACATTGTGTCGGTCATGATAGTTAATAAAGGACTGACTGCATCCAAGGCTTCTTAAGCCTGCTTTAGATCCTGGTGCCACCAATGTTCCGTTTGAGGACATTGCTTCCGTTGAGGCTGAAATGCACTATCTCACTGTAGAACTATAGAGTTGCATTCTCACAGAATGAAGCACATTTAACGTCTTCCGCTGCACTCTGTATGTTGGACTCTGATACTCAAGAAGGATTGTTGGTAAGGATAATCTCTGTTTTTGTATCTGCATCCCACTTTCAAAAAGGCCACAGTGCTTTGAGGGGTTCAGAGTATTTGCCATTCCGCCTCCGACTTGCCTTGCAGTCATGAATAGAGATAGCAACCTACTGCATAACTTTTGATATCTCATCCTCCTGTGTGGTCCGCTTCCACAAGGACAATTGGACCAGTGATGATCTGACATCATAAAGCTAAATGCAAGATGTTGTCTGACGTGAGGGCCACTCTGTTGTTGCCTAGCAAGCAGTAAGATACATTTATCTTGCTAATGAAATGAGTAGCAGGTTAGACCGGACGCCCAAGTGACAGCTATGATGGTAAAATGTACAAAATTAGGGCACTTTATACGACCTCTAAATTTGAACGAGCGTGAGTTTGAGCATTAGAGTCAACTTCACTATTGCTGAACTGCTAGGAATTGGCTCAAATGATGATTATGAACATGCTATTCATAGCTTTTATTATTCCCATTAACTGTACCATAACCCTACCTCTCAACTTATCAGCTGACTTAATTGCTACTGGTGTACCATGTCCTAAAACAAATAAAGTGAGAGGGGTACACTGCCACTTGGCTGGCAAAAAGATCTCTATCTATGTCCTAATGTACCTTCTACAGTTGTTTAGAGCGTGTTGGCAAAAGAGGCATGAGATTCAGAGTAGTATGGTAGGTTAAAAACACAAATCGAGATTTGATTTTCTAATGAGCTGCTGATTTTCACAATAATACAAACTCCATAGTATTGATCTGTTTACCCTTTATAAAAAGCATGATTTTTTTGTATTGCTTGTAGTAAATGTGCTAACAGTGGACTTTTCCATCTGCAGATTATACTGAATGACCAGCAGTGGCAGTGTTTCGCAACAAATTGTCTCTGCATTGCCGATACTGAAGAAAAAAAAAAGACAGTCTTCCGGCATAGGGCATCATTTGACCAATATGTATGGTAAGTAAAGCTCACAATCATTCCTTTAGGCATTAAAAAGGCGTTTTCAGCACCTGAATGTCATCACTACCTTCTAGTGGGGGCCTGTGCTTGAATGTAATTTCTGCCAAAATGGAAGTATTATGGATCACATTGTGTCGGTCATGATAGTTAATAAAAGACTGACTGCATCCAAGGCTTCTTAAGCCTGCTTTAGATCCTGGTGCCAACAATGTTCCGTTTGAGGACATTGCTTCCTTTGAGGCTGAAATGCGCTATCTCACTGTAGAACTATAGAGTTGCGTTCTCACGGAATGAAGCACATTTAACGTCTTCCGCTGCACTCTGTATGTTGGACTCTGATACTCAAGAAGGATTGTTGGTAAGGATAATCTCTGTTTTTGTATCTGCATCCCACTTTCAAAAAGGCCACAGTGCTTTGAGTGGTTCAGAGTATTTGCCATTCCGCCTCCGACTTGCCTTGCAGTCATGAATAGAGATAGCAACCTACTGCATAACTTCTGATATCTCATCCTCCTGTGTGGTCAGCTTCCACAAGGACAATTGGACCAGTGATGATCTGACATCATAAAGCAAAAGCAAGATGTTGTCTGACATGAGGGCCAATCTGTTGCCTAGCAAGCTGACATCATAAAGCTAAATGCAAGATGTTGTCTAACGTGAGGGCCACTCTGTTGTTGCCTAGCAAGCAGTAAGATACATTTATCTTGCTAATGAAATGAGTAGCAGGGTAGACCGGACGCCCAAGTGACAGCTATGATGGTAAAATGTACAAAATTAGGGCACTTTATAAGACCTCTAAATTTGAACGAGCGTGAGTTTGAGCATTAGAGTCAACTTCACTATTGCTGAACTGCTAGGAATTGGCTCAAATGATGATTATGAACATGCTATTCATAGCTTTTATTATTCCCATTAACTGTACCATAACCCTACCTCTCAACTTATCAGCTGACTTAATTGCTACTGGTGTACCATATCCTAAAACAAATAAAGTGAGAGGGGTACACTGCCACTTGGCTGGCAAAAAGATCTCTATCTATGTCCTAATGTACCTTCTACAGTTGTTTAGAGCGTGTTGGCAAAAGAGGCATGAGATTCAGAGTAGTATGGTAGGTTAAAAACACAAATCGAGATTTGATTTTCTAATGAGCTGCTGATTTTCACAATAATACAAACTCCATAGTATTGATCTGTTTACCCTTTATAAAAAGCATGATTTTTTTGTATTGCTTTTAGTAAATGTGCTAACAGTGGACTTTTCCATCTGCAGATTATACTGAATGACCAGCAGTGGCAGTGTTTCGCAACAAATTGTCTCTGCATTGCCGATACTGAAGAAAAAAAAAAGACAGTCTTCCGGCAAAGGGCATCATTTGACCAATATGTATGGTAAGTAAAGCTCACAATCATTCCTTTAGGCATTAAAAAGGCGTTTTCAGCACCTGAATGTCATCACTACCTTCTAGTGGGGGCATGTGCTTGAATGTAATTTCTGCCAAAATGGAAGTATTATGGATCACATTGTGTCGGTCATGATAGGTAATAAAGGACTGACTGCATCCAAGGCTTCTTAAGCCTGCTTTAGATCCTGGTGCCACCAATGTTCCGTTTGAGGACATTGCTTCCGTTGAGGCTGAAATGCACTATCTCACTGTAGAACTATAGAGTTGCATTCTCACAGAATGAAGCACATTTAACGTCTTCCGCTGCACTCTGTATGTTGGACTCTGATACTCAAGAAGGATTGTTGGTAAGGATAATCTCTGTTTTTGTATCTGCATCCCACTTTCAAAAAGGCCACAGTGCTTTGAGGGGTTCAGAGTATTTGCCATTCCGCCTCCGACTTGCCTTGCAGTCATGAATAGAGATAGCAACCTACTGCATAACTTTTGATATCTCATCCTCCTGTGTGGTCCGCTTCCACAAGGACAATTGGACCAGTGATGATCTGACATCATAAAGCTAAATGCAAGATGTTGTCTGACGTGAGGGCCACTCTGTTGTTGCCTAGCAAGCAGTAAGATACATTTATCTTGCTAATGAAATGAGTAGCAGGGTAAACCGGACGCCCAAGTGACAGCTATGATGGTAAAATGCACAAAATTAGGGCACTTTATAAGACCTCTAAATTTGAACGAGCGTGAGTTTGAGCACTAGAGTCAACTTCACTATTGCTGAACTGCTAGGAATTGGCTCAAATGATGATTATGAACATGCTATTCATAGCTTTTATTATTCCCATTAACTGTAGCATAACCCTACCTCTCAACTTATCAGCTGGCTTAATTGCTACTGGTGTACCATATCCTAAAACAAATAAAGTGAGAGGGGTACACTGCCACTTGGCTGGCAAAAAGATCTCTATCTATGTCCTAATGTACCTTCTACAGTTGTTTAGATCGTGTTGGCAAAAGAGGCATGATTCAGAGTAGTATGGTAGGTTAAAAACACAAATCGAGATTTGATTTTCTAATGAGCTGCTGATTTTCACAATAATACAAACTCCATAGTATTGATCTGTTTACCCTTTATAAAAAGCATGATTTTTTGTATTGCTTGTAGTAAATGTGCTAACAGTGGACTTTTCCATCTGCAGATTATACTGAATGACCAGCAGTGGCAGTGTTTCGCAACAAATTGTCTCTGCATTGCCGATACTGAAGAAAAAAAAAAGACAGTCTTCCGGCATAGGGCATCATTTGACCAATATGTATGGTAAGTAAAGCTCACAATCATTCCTTTAGGCATTAAAAAGGCGTTTTCAGCACCTGAATGTCATCACTACCTTCTAGTGGGGGCCTGTGCTTGAATGTAATTTCTGCCAAAATGGAAGTATTATGGATCACATTGTGTCGGTCATGATAGTTAATAAAGGACTGACTGCATCCAAGGCTTCTTAAGCCTGCTTTAGATCCTGGTGCCACCAATGTTCCGTTTGAGGACATTGCTTCCGTTGAGGCTGAAATGCACTATCTCACTGTAGAACTATAGAGTTGCGTTCTCACGGAATGAAGCACATTTAACGTCTTCCGCTGCACTCTGTATGTTGGACTCTGATACTCAAGAAGGATTGTTGGTAAGGATAATCTCTGTTTTTGTATCTGCATCCCACTTTCAAAAAGGCCACAGTGCTTTGAGTGGTTCAGAGTATTTGCCATTCCGCCTCCGACTTGCCTTGCAGTCATGAATAGAGATAGCAACCTACTGCATAACTTCTGATATCTCATCCTCCTGTGTGGTCAGCTTCCACAAGGACAATTGGACCAGTGATGATCTGACATCATAAAGCAAAAGCAAGATGTTGTCTGACATGAGGGCCAATCTGTTGCCTAGCAAGCTGACATCATAAAGCTAAATGCAAGATGTTGTCTAACGTGAGGGCCACTCTGTTGTTGCCTAGCAAGCAGTAAGATACATTTATCTTGCTAATGAAATGAGTAGCAGGGTAGACCGGACGCCCAAGTGACAGCTATGATGGTAAAATGTACAAAATTAGGGCACTTTATAAGACCTCTAAATTTGAACGAGCGTGAGTTTGAGCATTAGAGTCAACTTCACAATTGCTGAACTGCTAGGAATTGGCTCAAATGATGATTATGAACATGCTATTCATAGCTTTTATTATTCCCATTAACTGTACCATAACCCTACCTCTCAACTTATCAGCTGACTTAATTGCTACTGGTGTACCATATCCTAAAACAAATAAAGTGAGAGGGGTACACTGCCACTTGGCTGGCAAAAAGATCTCTATCTATGTCCTAATGTACCTTCTACAGTTGTTTAGAGCGTGTTGGCAAAAGAGGCATGAGATTCAGAGTAGTATGGTAGGTTAAAAACACAAATCGAGATTTGATTTTCTAATGAGCTGCTGATTTTCACAATAATACAAACTCCATAGTATTGATCTGTTTACCCTTTATAAAAAGCATGATTTTTTTGTATTGCTTTTAGTAAATGTGCTAACAGTGGACTTTTCCATCTGCAGATTATACTGAATGACCAGCAGTGGCAGTGTTTCGCAACAAATTGTCTCTGCATTGCCGATACTGAAGAAAAAAAAAAGACAGTCTTCCGGCAAAGGGCATCATTTGACCAATATGTATGGTAAGTAAAGCTCACAATCATTCCTTTAGGCATTAAAAAGGCGTTTTCAGCACCTGAATGTCATCACTACCTTCTAGTGGGGGCATGTGCTTGAATGTAATTTCTGCCAAAATGGAAGTATTATGGATCACATTGTGTCGGTCATGATAGGTAATAAAGGACTGACTGCATCCAAGGCTTCTTAAGCCTGCTTTAGATCCTGGTGCCACCAATGTTCCGTTTGAGGACATTGCTTCCGTTGAGGCTGAAATGCACTATCTCACTGTAGAACTATAGAGTTGCATTCTCACAGAATGAAGCACATTTAACGTCTTCCGCTGCACTCTGTATGTTGGACTCTGATACTCAAGAAGGATTGTTGGTAAGGATAATCTCTGTTTTTGTATCTGCATCCCACTTTCAAAAAGGCCACAGTGCTTTGAGGGGTTCAGAGTATTTGCCATTCCGCCTCCGACTTGCCTTGCAGTCATGAATAGAGATAGCAACCTACTGCATAACTTTTGATATCTCATCCTCCTGTGTGGTCCGCTTCCACAAGGACAATTGGACCAGTGATGATCTGACATCATAAAGCTAAATGCAAGATGTTGTCTGACGTGAGGGCCACTCTGTTGTTGCCTAGCAAGCAGTAAGATACATTTATCTTGCTAATGAAATGAGTAGCAGGGTAAACCGGACGCCCAAGTGACAGCTATGATGGTAAAATGCACAAAATTAGGGCACTTTATAAGACCTCTAAATTTGAACGAGCGTGAGTTTGAGCACTAGAGTCAACTTCACTATTGCTGAACTGCTAGGAATTGGCTCAAATGATGATTATGAACATGCTATTCATAGCTTTTATTATTCCCATTAACTGTAGCATAACCCTACCTCTCAACTTATCAGCTGGCTTAATTGCTACTGGTGTACCATATCCTAAAACAAATAAAGTGAGAGGGGTACACTGCCACTTGGCTGGCAAAAAGATCTCTATCTATGTCCTAATGTACCTTCTACAGTTGTTTAGATCGTGTTGGCAAAAGAGGCATGATTCAGAGTAGTATGGTAGGTTAAAAACACAAATCGAGATTTGATTTTCTAATGAGCTGCTGATTTTCACAATAATACAAACTCCATAGTATTGATCTGTTTACCCTTTATAAAAAGCATGATTTTTTGTATTGCTTGTAGTAAATGTGCTAACAGTGGACTTTTCCATCTGCAGATTATACTGAATGACCAGCAGTGGCAGTGTTTCGCAACAAATTGTCTCTGCATTGCCGATACTGAAGAAAAAAAAAAGACAGTCTTCCGGCATAGGGCATCATTTGACCAATATGTATGGTAAGTAAAGCTCACAATCATTCCTTTAGGCATTAAAAAGGCGTTTTCAGCACCTGAATGTCATCACTACCTTCTAGTGGGGGCCTGTGCTTGAATGTAATTTCTGCCAAAATGGAAGTATTATGGATCACATTGTGTCGGTCATGATAGTTAATAAAGGACTGACTGCATCCAAGGCTTCTTAAGCCTGCTTTAGATCCTGGTGCCACCAATGTTCCGTTTGAGGACATTGCTTCCGTTGAGGCTGAAATGCACTATCTCACTGTAGAACTATAGAGTTGCGTTCTCACGGAATGAAGCACATTTAACGTCTTCCGCTGCACTCTGTATGTTGGACTCTGATACTCAAGAAGGATTGTTGGTAAGGATAATCTCTGTTTTTGTATCTGCATCCCACTTTCAAAAAGGCCACAGTGCTTTGAGTGGTTCAGAGTATTTGCCATTCCGCCTCCGACTTGCCTTGCAGTCATGAATAGAGATAGCAACCTACTGCATAACTTCTGATATCTCATCCTCCTGTGTGGTCTGCTTCCACAAGGACAATTGGACCAGTGATGATCTGACATCATAAAGCAAAAGCAAGATGTTGTCTGACATGAGGGCCAATCTGTTGCCTAGCAAGCTGACATCATAAAGCTAAATGCAAGATGTTGTCTGACGTGAGGGCCACTCTGTTGTTGCCTAGCAAGCAGTAAGATACATTTATCTTGCTAATGAAATGAGTAGCAGGTTAGACCGGACGCCCAAGTGACAGCTATGATGGTAAAATGTACAAAATTGGGGCACTTTATACGACCTCTAAATTTGAACGAGCGTGAGTTTGAGCATTAGAGTCAACTTCACTATTGCTGAACTGCTAGGAATTGGCTCAAATGATGATTATGAACATGCTATTCATAGCTTTTATTATTCCCATTAACTGTAGCATAACCCTACCTCTCAACTTATCAGCTGGCTTAATTGCTACTGGTGTACCATATCCTAAAACAAATAAAGTGAGAGGGGTACACTGCCACTTGGCTGGCAAAAGGATCTCTATCTATGTCCTAATGTACCTTCTACAGTTGTTTAGAGCGTGTTGGCAAAAGAGGCATGAGACTCAGAGTAGTATGGTAGGTTAAAAACACAAATCGAGATTTGATTTTCTAATGAGCTGCTGATTTTCACAATAATACAAACTCCATAGTATTGATCTGTTTACCCTTTATAAAATGCATGATTTTTTGTATTGCTTGTAGTAAATGTGCTAACAGTGGACTTTTCCATCTGCAGATTATACTGAATGACCAGCAGTGGCAGTGTTTCGCAACACATTGTCTCTGCATTGCCGATACTGAAGAAAAAAAAAAAGACAGTCTTCCGGCATAGGGCATCATTTGACCAATATGTATGGTAAGTAAAGCTCACAATCATTCCTTTAGGCATTAAAAAGGAGTTTTCAGCACCTGAATGTCATCACTACCTTCTAGTGGGGGCCTGTGCTTGAATGTAATTTCTGCCAAAATGGAAGTATTATGGATCACATTGTGTCGGTCATGATAGTTAATAAAAGACTGACTGCATCCAAGGCTTCTTAAGCCTGCTTTAGATCCTGGTGCCAACAATGTTCCGTTTGAGGACATTGCTTCCTTTGAGGCTGAAATGCGCTATCTCACTGTAGAACTATAGAGTTGCGTTCTCACGGAATGAAGCACATTTAACGTCTTCCGCTGCACTCTGTATGTTGGACTCTGATACTCAAGAAGGATTGTTGGTAAGGATAATCTCTGTTTTTGTATCTGCATCCCACTTTCAAAAAGGCAACAGTGCTTTGAGTGGTTCAGAGTATTTGCCATTCCGCCTCCGACTTGCCTTGCAGTCATGAATAGAGATAGCAACCTACTGCATAACTTCTGATATCTCATCCTCCTGTGTGGTCTGCTTCCACAAGGACAATTGGACCAGTGATGATCTGACATCATAAAGCAAAAGCAAGATGTTGTCTGACATGAGGGCCAATCTGTTGCCTAGCAAGCTGACATCATAAAGCTAAATGCAAGATGTTGTCTGACGTGAGGGCCACTCTGTTGTTGCCTAGCAAGCAGTAAGATACATTTATCTTGCTAATGAAATGAGTAGCAGGTTAGACCGGACGCCCAAGTGACAGCTATGATGGTAAAATGTACAAAATTAGGGCACTTTATACGACCTCTAAATTTGAACGAGCGTGAGTTTGAGCATTAGAGTCAACTTCACTATTGCTGAACTGCTAGGAATTGGCTCAAATGATGATTATGAACATGCTATTCATAGCTTTTATTATTCCCATTAACTGTAGCATAACCCTACCTCTCAACTTATCAGCTGGCTTAATTGCTACTGGTGTACCATATCCTAAAACAAATAAAGTGAGAGGGGTACACTGCCACTTGGCTGGCAAAAAGATCTCTATCTATGTCCTAATGTACCTTCTACAGTTGTTTAGAGCGTGTTGGCAAAAGAGGCATGAGATTCAGAGTAGTATGGTAGGTTAAAAACACAAATCGAGATTTGATTTTCTAATGAGCTGCTGATTTTCACAATAATACAAACTCCATAGTATTGATCTGTTTACCCTTTATAAAAAGCATGATTTTTTTGTATTGCTTGTAGTAAATGTGCTAACAGTGGACTTTTCCATCTGCAGATTATACTGAATGACCAGCAGTGGCAGTGTTTCGCAACAAATTGTCTCTGCATTGCCGATACTGAAGAAAAAAAAAAGACAGTCTTCCGGCAAAGGGCATCATTTGACCAATATGTATGTTAAGTAAAGCTCACAATCATTCCTTTAGGCATTAAAAAGGCGTTTTCAGCACCTGAATGTCATCACTACCTTCTAGTGGGGGCATGTGCTTGAATGTAATTTCTGCCAAAATGGAAGTATTATGGATCACATTGTGTCGGTCATGATAGTTAATAAAAGACTGACTGCATCCAAGGCTTCTTAAGCCTGCTTTAGATCCTGGTGCCACCAATGTTCCGTTTGAGGATATTGCTTCCGTTGAGGCTGAAATGCACTATCTCACTGTAGAACTATAGAGTTGCATTCTCACAGAATGAAGCACATTTAACGTCTTCCGCTGCACTCTGTATGTTGGACTCTGATACTCAAGAAGGATTGTTGGTAAGGATAATCTCTGTTTTTGTATCTGCATCCCACTTTCAAAAAGGCCACAGTGCTTTGAGGGGTTCAGAGTATTTGCCATTCCGCCTCTGACTTGCCTTGCAGTCATGAATAGAGATAGCAACCTACTGCATAACTTCTGATATCTTATCCTCCTGTGTGGTTTGCTTCCACAAGGACAATTGGACCAGTGATGATCTGACATCATAAAGCTAAATGCAAGATGTTGTCTGACGTGAGGGCCACTCTGTTGTTGCCTAGCAAGCAGTAAGATACATTTATCTTGCTAATGAAATGAGTAGCAGGGTAGACCGGACGCCCAAGTGACAGCTATGATGGTAAAATGTACAAAATTAGGGCACTTTATAAGACCTCTAAATTTGAACGAGCGTGAGTTTGAGCACTAGAGTCAACTTCACTATTGCTGAACTGCTAGGAATTGGCTCAAATGATGATTATGAACATGCTATTCATAGCTTTTATTATTCCCATTAACTGTACCATAACCCTACCTCTCAACTTATCAGCTGACTTAATTGCTACTGGTGTACCATGTCCTAAAACAAATAAAGTGAGAGGGGTACACTGCCACTTGGCTGGCAAAAAGATCTCTATCTATGTCCTAATGTACCTTCTACAGTTGTTTAGAGCGTGTTGGCAAAAGAGGCATGAGATTCAGAGTAGTATGGTAGGTTAAAAACACAAATCGAGATTTGATTTTCTAATGAGCTGCTGATTTTCACAATAATACAAACTCCATAGTATTGATCTGTTTACCCTTTATAAAAAGCATGATTTTTTTGTATTGCTTGTAGTAAATGTGCTAACAGTGGACTTTTCCATCTGCAGATTATACTGAATGACCAGCAGTGGCAGTGTTTCGCAACAAATTGTCTCTGCATTGCCGATACTGAAGAAAAAAAAAAGACAGTCTTCCGGCATAGGGCATCATTTGACCAATATGTATGGTAAGTAAAGCTCACAATCATTCCTTTAGGCATTAAAAAGGCGTTTTCAGCACCTGAATGTCATCACTACCTTCTAGTGGGGGCCTGTGCTTGAATGTAATTTCTGCCAAAATGGAAGTATTATGGATCACATTGTGTCGGTCATGATAGTTAATAAAAGACTGACTGCATCCAAGGCTTCTTAAGCCTGCTTTAGATCCTGGTGCCAACAATGTTCCGTTTGAGGACATTGCTTCCTTTGAGGCTGAAATGCGCTATCTCACTGTAGAACTATAGAGTTGCGTTCTCACGGAATGAAGCACATTTAACGTCTTCCGCTGCACTCTGTATGTTGGACTCTGATACTCAAGAAGGATTGTTGGTAAGGATAATCTCTGTTTTTGTATCTGCATCCCACTTTCAAAAAGGCCACAGTGCTTTGAGTGGTTCAGAGTATTTGCCATTCCGCCTCCGACTTGCCTTGCAGTCATGAATAGAGATAGCAACCTACTGCATAACTTCTGATATCTCATCCTCCTGTGTGGTCAGCTTCCACAAGGACAATTGGACCAGTGATGATCTGACATCATAAAGCAAAAGCAAGATGTTGTCTGACATGAGGGCCAATCTGTTGCCTAGCAAGCTGACATCATAAAGCTAAATGCAAGATGTTGTCTAACGTGAGGGCCACTCTGTTGTTGCCTAGCAAGCAGTAAGATACATTTATCTTGCTAATGAAATGAGTAGCAGGGTAGACCGGACGCCCAAGTGACAGCTATGATGGTAAAATGTACAAAATTGGGGCACTTTATACGACCTCTAAATTTGAACGAGCGTGAGTTTGAGCATTAGAGTCAACTTCACTATTGCTGAACTGCTAGGAATTGGCTCAAATGATGATTATGAACATGCTATTCATAGCTTTTATTATTCCCATTAACTGTAGCATAACCCTACCTCTCAACTTATCAGCTGGCTTAATTGCTACTGGTGTACCATATCCTAAAACAAATAAAGTGAGAGGGGTACACTGCCACTTGGCTGGCAAAAGGATCTCTATCTATGTCCTAATGTACCTTCTACAGTTGTTTAGAGCGTGTTGGCAAAAGAGGCATGAGACTCAGAGTAGTATGGTAGGTTAAAAACACAAATCGAGATTTGATTTTCTAATGAGCTGCTGATTTTCACAATAATACAAACTCCATAGTATTGATCTGTTTACCCTTTATAAAATGCATGATTTTTTGTATTGCTTGTAGTAAATGTGCTAACAGTGGACTTTTCCATCTGCAGATTATACTGAATGACCAGCAGTGGCAGTGTTTCGCAACACATTGTCTCTGCATTGCCGATACTGAAGAAAAAAAAAAAGACAGTCTTCCGGCATAGGGCATCATTTGACCAATATGTATGGTAAGTAAAGCTCACAATCATTCCTTTAGGCATTAAAAAGGAGTTTTCAGCACCTGAATGTCATCACTACCTTCTAGTGGGGGCCTGTGCTTGAATGTAATTTCTGCCAAAATGGAAGTATTATGGATCACATTGTGTCGGTCATGATAGTTAATAAAAGACTGACTGCATCCAAGGCTTCTTAAGCCTGCTTTAGATCCTGGTGCCAACAATGTTCCGTTTGAGGACATTGCTTCCTTTGAGGCTGAAATGCGCTATCTCACTGTAGAACTATAGAGTTGCGTTCTCACGGAATGAAGCACATTTAACGTCTTCCGCTGCACTCTGTATGTTGGACTCTGATACTCAAGAAGGATTGTTGGTAAGGATAATCTCTGTTTTTGTATCTGCATCCCACTTTCAAAAAGGCAACAGTGCTTTGAGTGGTTCAGAGTATTTGCCATTCCGCCTCCGACTTGCCTTGCAGTCATGAATAGAGATAGCAACCTACTGCATAACTTCTGATATCTCATCCTCCTGTGTGGTCTGCTTCCACAAGGACAATTGGACCAGTGATGATCTGACATCATAAAGCTAAATGCAAGATGTTGTCTGACGTGAGGGCCACTCTGTTGTTGCCTAGCAAGCAGTAAGATACATTTATCTTGCTAATGAAATGAGTAGCAGGGTAGACCGGACGCCCAAGTGACAGCTATGATGGTAAAATGTACAAAATTAGGGCACTTTATAAGACCTCTAAATTTGAACGAGCGTGAGTTTGAGCACTAGAGTCAACTTCACTATTGCTGAACTGCTAGGAATTGGCTCAAATGATGATTATGAACATGCTATTCATAGCTTTTATTATTCCCATTAACTGTAGCATAACCCTACCTCTCAACCTATCAGCTGCTTAATTGCTACTGGTGTACCATATCCTAAAACAAATAAAGTGAGAGGGGTACGCTGCCACTTGGCTGGCAAAAAGATCTCTATCTATGTCCTAATGTACCTTCTACAGTTGTTTAGATCGTGTTGGCAAAAGAGGCATGAGATTCAGAGTAGTATAGTAGGTTAAAAACACAAATCGAGATTTGATTTTCTAATGAGCTGCTGATTTTCACAATAATACAAACTCCATAGTATTGATCTGTTTACCCTTTATAAAAAGCATGATTTTTTGTATTGCTTGTAGTAAATGTGCTAACAGTGGACTTTTCCATCTGCAGATTATACTGAATGACCAGCAGTGGCAGTGTTTCGCAACAAATTGTCTCTGCATTGCCGATACTGAAGAAAAAAAAAAAGACAGTCTTCCGGCATAGGGCATCATTTGACCAATATGTATCGTAAGTAAAGCTCACAATCATTCCTTTAGGCATTAAAAAGGCGTTTTCAGCACCTGAATGTCATCACTACCTTCTAGTGGGGGCCTGTGCTTGAATGTAATTTCTGCCAAAATGGAAGTATTATGGATCACATTGTGTCGGTCATGATAGTTAATAAAAGACTGACTGCATCCAAGGCTTCTTAAACCTGCTTTAGATCCTGGTGCCAACAATGTTCCGTTTGAGGACATTGCTTCCTTTGAGACTGAAATGCGCTATCTCACTGTAGAACTATAGAGTTGCGTTCTCACGGAATGAAGCACATTTAACGTCTTCCGCTGCACTCTGTATGTTGGACTCTGATACTCAAGAAGGATTGTTGGTAAGGATAATCTCTGTTTTTGTATCTGCATCCCACTTTCAAAAAGGCCACAGTGCTTTGAGTGGTTCAGAGTATTTGCCATTCTGCCTCCGACTTGCCTTGCAGTCATGAATAGAGATAGCAACCTACTGCATAACTTCTGATATCTCATCCTCCTGTGTGGTCCGCTTCCACAAGGACAATTGGACCAGTGATGATCTGACATCATAAAGCAAAAGCAAGATGTTGTCTGACATGAGGGCCAATCTGTTGCCTAGCAAGCTGACATCATAAAGCTAAATGCAAGATGTTGTCTAACGTGAGGGCCACTCTGTTGTTGCCTAGCAAGCAGTAAGATACATTTATCTTGCTAATGAAATGAGTAGCAGGGTAGACCGGACGCCCAAGTGACAGCTATGATGGTAAAATGCACAAAATTAGGGCACTTTATAAGACCTCTAAATTTGAACGAGCGTGAGTTTGAGCACTAGAGTCAACTTCACTATTGCTGAACTGCTAGGAATTGGCTCAAATGATGATTATGAACATGCTATTCATAGCTTTTATTATTCTCATTAACTGTAGCATAACCCTACCTCTCAACTTATCAGCTGGCTTAATTGCTACTGGTGTACCATATCCTAAAACAAATAAAGTGAGAGGGGTACACTGCCACTTGGCTGGCAAAAAGATCTCTATCTATGTCCTAATGTACCTTCTACAGTTGTTTAGAGCGTGTTGGCAAAAGAGGCATGAGATTCAGAGTAGTATGGTAGGTTAAAAACACAAATCGAGATTTGATTTTCTAATGAGCTGCTGATTTTCACAATAATACAAACTCCATAGTATTGATCTGTTTACCCTTTATAAAAAGCATGATTTTTTTGTATTGCTTTTAGTAAATGTGCTAACAGTGGACTTTTCCATCTGCAGATTATACTGAATGACCAGCAGTGGCAGTGTTTCGCAACAAATTGTCTCTGCATTGCCGATACTGAAGAAAAAAAAAAGACAGTCTTCCGGCAAAGGGCATCATTTGACCAATATGTATGGTAAGTAAAGCTCACAATCATTCCTTTAGGCATTAAAAAGGCGTTTTCAGCACCTGAATGTCATCACTACCTTCTAGTGGGGGCATGTGCTTGAATGTAATTTCTGCCAAAATGGAAGTATTATGGATCACATTGTGTCGGTCATGATAGTTAATAAAGGACTGACTGCATCCAAGGCTTCTTAAGCCTGCTTTAGATCCTGGTGCCACCAATGTTCCGTTTGAGGACATTGCTTCCGTTGAGGCTGAAATGCACTATCTCACTGTAGAACTATAGAGTTGCATTCTCACAGAATGAAGCACATTTAACGTCTTCCGCTGCACTCTGTATGTTGGACTCTGATACTCAAGAAGGATTGTTGGTAAGGATAATCTCTGTTTTTGTATCTGCATCCCACTTTCAAAAAGGCCACAGTGCTTTGAGGGGTTCAGAGTATTTGCCATTCCGCCTCCGACTTGCCTTGCAGTCATGAATAGAGATAGCAACCTACTGCATAACTTTTGATATCTCATCCTCCTGTGTGGTCTGCTTCCACAAGGACAATTGGACCAGTGATGATCTGACATCATAAAGCTAAATGCAAGATGTTGTCTGACGTGAGGGCCACTCTGTTGTTGCCTAGCAAGCAGTAAGATACATTTATCTTGCTAATGAAATGAGTAGCAGGGTAGACCGGACGCCCAAGTGACAGCTATGATGGTAAAATGCACAAAATTAGGGCACTTTATAAGACCTCTAAATTTGAACGAGCGTGAGTTTGAGCACTAGAGTCAACTTCACTATTGCTGAACTGCTAGGAATTGGCTCAAATGATGATTATGAACATGCTATTCATAGCTTTTATTATTCCCATTAACTGTAGCATAACCCTACCTCTCAACTTATCAGCTGGCTTAATTGCTACTGGTGTACCATATCCTAAAACAAATAAAGTGAGAGGGGTACACTGCCACTTGGCTGGCAAAAAGATCTCTATCTATGTCCTAATGTACCTTCTACAGTTGTTTAGATCGTGTTGGCAAAAGAGGCATGAGATTCAGAGTAGTATGGTAGGTTAAAAACACAAATCGAGATTTGATTTTCTAATGAGCTGCTGATTTTCACAATAATACAAACTCCATAGTATTGATCTGTTTACCCTTTATAAAAAGCATGATTTTTTGTATTGCTTGTAGTAAATGTGCTAACAGTGGACTTTTCCATCTGCAGATTATACTGAATGACCAGCAGTGGCAGTGTTTCGCAACAAATTATCTCTGCATTGCCGATACTGAAGAAAAAAAAAAGACAGTCTTCCGGCATAGGGCATCATTTGACCAATATGTATGGTAAGTAAAGCTCACAATCATTCCTTTAGGCATTAAAAAGGCGTTTTCAGCACCTGAATGTCATCACTACCTTCTAGTGGGGGCCTGTGCTTGAATGTAATTTCTGCCAAAATGGAAGTATTATGGATCACATTGTGTCGGTCATGATAGTTAATAAAAGACTGACTGCATCCAAGGCTTCTTAAACCTGCTTTAGATCCTGGTGCCAACAATGTTCCGTTTGAGGACATTGCTTCCTTTGAGGCTGAAATGCGCTATCTCACTGTAGAACTATAGAGTTGCGTTCTCACGGAATGAAGCACATTTAAGGTCTTCCGCTGCACTCTGTATGTTGGACTCTGATACTCAAGAAGGATTGTTGGTAAGGATAATCTCTGTTTTTGTATCTGCATCCCACTTTCAAAAAGGCCACAGTGCTTTGAGTGGTTCAGAGTATTTGCCATTCCGCCTCCGACTTGCCTTGCAGTCATGAATAGAGATAGCAACCTACTGCATAACTTCTGATATCTCATCCTCCTGTGTGGTCCGCTTCCACAAGGACAATTGGACCAGTGATGATCTGACATCATAAAGCAAAAGCAAGATGTTGTCTGACATGAGGGCCAATCTGTTGCCTAGCAAGCTGACATCATAAAGCTAAATGCAAGATGTTGTCTAACGTGAGGGCCACTCTGTTGTTGCCTAGCAAGCAGTAAGATACATTTATCTTGCTAATGAAATGAGTAGCAGGGTAGACCGGACGCCCAAGTGACAGCTATGATGGTAAAATGCACAAAATTAGGGCACTTTATAAGACCTCTAAATTTGAACGAGCGTGAGTTTGAGCACTAGAGTCAACTTCACTATTGCTGAACTGCTAGGAATTGGCTCAAATGATGATTATGAACATGCTATTCATAGCTTTTATTATTCTCATTAACTGTAGCATAACCCTACCTCTCAACTTATCAGCTGGCTTAATTGCTACTGGTGTACCATATCCTAAAACAAATAAAGTGAGAGGGGTACACTGCCACTTGGCTGGCAAAAAGATCTCTATCTATGTCCTAATGTACCTTCTACAGTTGTTTAGAGCGTGTTGGCAAAAGAGGCATGAGATTCAGAGTAGTATGGTAGGTTAAAAACACAAATCGAGATTTGATTTTCTAATGAGCTGCTGATTTTCACAATAATACAAACTCCATAGTATTGATCTGTTTACCCTTTATAAAAAGCATGATTTTTTTGTATTGCTTTTAGTAAATGTGCTAACAGTGGACTTTTCCATCTGCAGATTATACTGAATGACCAGCAGTGGCAGTGTTTCGCAACAAATTGTCTCTGCATTGCCGATACTGAAGAAAAAAAAAAGACAGTCTTCCGGCAAAGGGCATCATTTGACCAATATGTATGGTAAGTAAAGCTCACAATCATTCCTTTAGGCATTAAAAAGGCGTTTTCAGCACCTGAATGTCATCACTACCTTCTAGTGGGGGCATGTGCTTGAATGTAATTTCTGCCAAAATGGAAGTATTATGGATCACATTGTGTCGGTCATGATAGTTAATAAAGGACTGACTGCATCCAAGGCTTCTTAAGCCTGCTTTAGATCCTGGTGCCACCAATGTTCCGTTTGAGGACATTGCTTCCGTTGAGGCTGAAATGCACTATCTCACTGTAGAACTATAGAGTTGCATTCTCACAGAATGAAGCACATTTAACGTCTTCCGCTGCACTCTGTATGTTGGACTCTGATACTCAAGAAGGATTGTTGGTAAGGATAATCTCTGTTTTTGTATCTGCATCCCACTTTCAAAAAGGCCACAGTGCTTTGAGGGGTTCAGAGTATTTGCCATTCCGCCTCCGACTTGCCTTGCAGTCATGAATAGAGATAGCAACCTACTGCATAACTTTTGATATCTCATCCTCCTGTGTGGTCTGCTTCCACAAGGACAATTGGACCAGTGATGATCTGACATCATAAAGCTAAATGCAAGATGTTGTCTGACGTGAGGGCCACTCTGTTGTTGCCTAGCAAGCAGTAAGATACATTTATCTTGCTAATGAAATGAGTAGCAGGGTAGACCGGACGCCCAAGTGACAGCTATGATGGTAAAATGCACAAAATTAGGGCACTTTATAAGACCTCTAAATTTGAACGAGCGTGAGTTTGAGCACTAGAGTCAACTTCACTATTGCTGAACTGCTAGGAATTGGCTCAAATGATGATTATGAACATGCTATTCATAGCTTTTATTATTCCCATTAACTGTAGCATAACCCTACCTCTCAACTTATCAGCTGGCTTAATTGCTACTGGTGTACCATATCCTAAAACAAATAAAGTGAGAGGGGTACACTGCCACTTGGCTGGCAAAAAGATCTCTATCTATGTCCTAATGTACCTTCTACAGTTGTTTAGATCGTGTTGGCAAAAGAGGCATGAGATTCAGAGTAGTATAGTAGGTTAAAAACACAAATCGAGATTTGATTTTCTAATGAGCTGCTGATTTTCACAATAATACAAACTCCATAGTATTGATCTGTTTACCCTTTATAAAAAGCATGATTTTTTGTATTGCTTGTAGTAAATGTGCTAACAGTGGACTTTTCCATCTGCAGATTATACTGAATGACCAGCAGTGGCAGTGTTTCGCAACAAATTGTCTCTGCATTGCCGATACTGAAGAAAAAAAAAAAGACAGTCTTCCGGCATAGGGCATCATTTGACCAATATGTATCGTAAGTAAAGCTCACAATCATTCCTTTAGGCATTAAAAAGGCGTTTTCAGCACCTGAATGTCATCACTACCTTCTAGTGGGGGCCTGTGCTTGAATGTAATTTCTGCCAAAATGGAAGTATTATGGATCACATTGTGTCGGTCATGATAGTTAATAAAAGACTGACTGCATCCAAGGCTTCTTAAACCTGCTTTAGATCCTGGTGCCAACAATGTTCCGTTTGAGGACATTGCTTCCTTTGAGACTGAAATGCGCTATCTCACTGTAGAACTATAGAGTTGCGTTCTCACGGAATGAAGCACATTTAACGTCTTCCGCTGCACTCTGTATGTTGGACTCTGATACTCAAGAAGGATTGTTGGTAAGGATAATCTCTGTTTTTGTATCTGCATCCCACTTTCAAAAAGGCCACAGTGCTTTGAGTGGTTCAGAGTATTTGCCATTCTGCCTCCGACTTGCCTTGCAGTCATGAATAGAGATAGCAACCTACTGCATAACTTCTGATATCTCATCCTCCTGTGTGGTCCGCTTCCACAAGGACAATTGGACCAGTGATGATCTGACATCATAAAGCAAAAGCAAGATGTTGTCTGACATGAGGGCCAATCTGTTGCCTAGCAAGCTGACATCATAAAGCTAAATGCAAGATGTTGTCTAACGTGAGGGCCACTCTGTTGTTGCCTAGCAAGCAGTAAGATACATTTATCTTGCTAATGAAATGAGTAGCAGGGTAGACCGGACGCCCAAGTGACAGCTATGATGGTAAAATGCACAAAATTAGGGCACTTTATAAGACCTCTAAATTTGAACGAGCGTGAGTTTGAGCACTAGAGTCAACTTCACTATTGCTGAACTGCTAGGAATTGGCTCAAATGATGATTATGAACATGCTATTCATAGCTTTTATTATTCTCATTAACTGTAGCATAACCCTACCTCTCAACTTATCAGCTGGCTTAATTGCTACTGGTGTACCATATCCTAAAACAAATAAAGTGAGAGGGGTACACTGCCACTTGGCTGGCAAAAAGATCTCTATCTATGTCCTAATGTACCTTCTACAGTTGTTTAGAGCGTGTTGGCAAAAGAGGCATGAGATTCAGAGTAGTATGGTAGGTTAAAAACACAAATCGAGATTTGATTTTCTAATGAGCTGCTGATTTTCACAATAATACAAACTCCATAGTATTGATCTGTTTACCCTTTATAAAAAGCATGATTTTTTTGTATTGCTTTTAGTAAATGTGCTAACAGTGGACTTTTCCATCTGCAGATTATACTGAATGACCAGCAGTGGCAGTGTTTCGCAACAAATTGTCTCTGCATTGCCGATACTGAAGAAAAAAAAAAGACAGTCTTCCGGCAAAGGGCATCATTTGACCAATATGTATGGTAAGTAAAGCTCACAATCATTCCTTTAGGCATTAAAAAGGCGTTTTCAGCACCTGAATGTCATCACTACCTTCTAGTGGGGGCATGTGCTTGAATGTAATTTCTGCCAAAATGGAAGTATTATGGATCACATTGTGTCGGTCATGATAGTTAATAAAGGACTGACTGCATCCAAGGCTTCTTAAGCCTGCTTTAGATCCTGGTGCCACCAATGTTCCGTTTGAGGACATTGCTTCCGTGGAGGCTGAAATGCACTATCTCACTGTAGAACTATAGAGTTGCATTCTCACAGAATGAAGCACATTTAACGTCTTCCGCTGCACTCTGTATGTTGGACTCTGATACTCAAGAAGGATTGTTGGTAAGGATAATCTCTGTTTTTGTATCTGCATCCCACTTTCAAAAAGGCCACAGTGCTTTGAGGGGTTCAGAGTATTTGCCATTCCGCCTCCGACTTGCCTTGCAGTCATGAATAGAGATAGCAACCTACTGCATAACTTTTGATATCTCATCCTCCTGTGTGGTCTGCTTCCACAAGGACAATTGGACCAGTGATGATCTGACATCATAAAGCTAAATGCAAGATGTTGTCTGACGTGAGGGCCACTCTGTTGTTGCCTAGCAAGCAGTAAGATACATTTATCTTGCTAATGAAATGAGTAGCAGGGTAGACCGGACGCCCAAGTGACAGCTATGATGGTAAAATGCACAAAATTAGGGCACTTTATAAGACCTCTAAATTTGAACGAGCGTGAGTTTGAGCACTAGAGTCAACTTCACTATTGCTGAACTGCTAGGAATTGGCTCAAATGATGATTATGAACATGCTATTCATAGCTTTTATTATTCCCATTAACTGTAGCATAACCCTACCTCTCAACTTATCAGCTGGCTTAATTGCTACTGGTGTACCATATCCTAAAACAAATAAAGTGAGAGGGGTACACTGCCACTTGGCTGGCAAAAAGATCTCTATCTATGTCCTAATGTACCTTCTACAGTTGTTTAGAGCGTGTTGGCAAAAGAGGCATGAGATTCAGAGTAGTATGGTAGGTTAAAAACACAAATCGAGATTTGATTTTCTAATGAGCTGCTGATTTTCACAATAATACAAACTCCATAGTATTGATCTGTTTACCCTTTATAAAAAGCATGATTTTTTTGTATTGCTTTTAGTAAATGTGCTAACAGTGGACTTTTCCATCTGCAGATTATACTGAATGACCAGCAGTGGCAGTGTTTCGCAACAAATTGTCTCTGCATTGCCGATACTGAAGAAAAAAAAAAGACAGTCTTCCGGCATAGGGCATCATTTGACCAATATGTATGGTAAGTAAAGCTCACAATCATTCCTTTAGGCATTAAAAAGGCGTTTTCAGCACCTGAATGTCATCACTACCTTCTAGTGGGGGCCTGTGCTTGAATGTAATTTCTGCCAAAATGGAAGTATTATGGATCACATTGTGTCGGTCATGATAGTTAATAAAAGACTGACTGCATCCAAGGCTTCTTAAACCTGCTTTAGATCCTGGTGCCAACAATGTTCCGTTTGAGGACATTGCTTCCTTTGAGGCTGAAATGCGCTATCTCACTGTAGAACTATAGAGTTGCGTTCTCACGGAATGAAGCACATTTAACGTCTTCCGCTGCACTCTGTATGTTGGACTCTGATACTCAAGAAGGATTGTTGGTAAGGATAATCTCTGTTTTTGTATCTGCATCCCACTTTCAAAAAGGCCACAGTGCTTTGAGTGGTTCAGAGTATTTGCCATTCCGCCTCCGACTTGCCTTGCAGTCATGAATAGAGATAGCAACCTACTGCATAACTTCTGATATCTCATCCTCCTGTGTGGTCCGCTTCCACAAGGACAATTGGACCAGTGATGATCTGACATCATGAAGCAAAAGCAAGATGTTGTCTGACATGAGGGCCAATCTGTTGCCTAGCAAGCTGACATCATAAAGCTAAATGCAAGATGTTGTCTGACGTGAGGGCCACTCTGTTGTTGCCTAGCAAGCAGTAAGATACATTTATCTTGCTAATGAAATGAGTAGCAGGTTAGACCGGACGCCCAAGTGACAGCTATGATGGTAAAATGTACAAAATTAGGGCACTTTATACGACCTCTAAATTTGAACGAGCGTGAGTTTGAGCATTAGAGTCAACTTCACTATTGCTGAACTGCTAGGAATTGGCTCAAATGATGATTATGAACATGCTATTCATAGCTTTTATTATTCCCATTAACTGTAGCATAACCCTACCTCTCAACTTATCAGCTGACTTAATTGCTACTGGTGTACCATATCCTAAAACAAATAAAGTGAGAGGGGTACACTGCCACTTGGCTGGCAAAAAGATCTCTATCTATGTCCTAATGTACCTTCTACAGTTGTTTAGATCGTGTTGGCAAAAGAGGCATGATTCAGAGTAGTATGGTAGGTTAAAAACACAAATCGAGATTTGATTTTCTAATGAGCTGCTGATTTTCACAATAATACAAACTCCATAGTATTGATCTGTTTACCCTTTATAAAAAGCATGATTTTTTGTATTGCTTGTAGTAAATGTGCTAACAGTGGACTTTTCCATCTGCAGATTATACTGAATGACCAGCAGTGGCAGTGTTTCGCAACAAATTGTCTCTGCATTGCCGATACTGAAGAAAAAAAAAAGACAGTCTTCCGGCATAGGGCATCATTTGACCAATATGTATGGTAAGTAAAGCTCACAATCATTCCTTTAGGCATTAAAAAGGCGTTTTCAGCACCTGAATGTCATCACTACCTTCTAGTGGGGGCCTGTGCTTGAATGTAATTTCTGCCAAAATGGAAGTATTATGGATCACATTGTGTCGGTCATGATAGTTAATAAAGGACTGACTGCATCCAAGGCTTCTTAAGCCTGCTTTAGATCCTGGTGCCACCAATGTTCCGTTTGAGGATATTGCTTCCGTTGAGGCTGAAATGCACTATCTCACTGTAGAACTATAGAGTTGCATTCTCACAGAATGAAGCACATTTAACGTCTTCCGCTGCACTCTGTATGTTGGACTCTGATACTCAAGAAGGATTGTTGGTAAGGATAATCTCTGTTTTTGTATCTGCATCCCACTTTCAAAAAGGCCACAGTGCTTTGAGGGGTTCAGAGTATTTGCCATTCCGCCTCCGACTTGCCTTGCAGTCATGAATAGAGATAGCAACCTACTGCATAACTTTTGATATCTCATCCTCCTGTGTGGTCCGCTTCCACAAGGACAATTGGACCAGTGATGATCTGACATCATAAAGCTAAATGCAAGATGTTGTCTGACGTGAGGGCCACTCTGTTGTTGCCTAGCAAGCAGTAAGATACATTTATCTTGCTAATGAAATGAGTAGCAGGGTAGACCGGACGCCCAAGTGACAGCTATGATGGTAAAATGTACAAAATTAGGGCACTTTATAAGACCTCTAAATTTGAACGAGCGTGAGTTTGAGCACTAGAGTCAACTTCACTATTGCTGAACTGCTAGGAATTGGCTCAAATGATGATTATGAACATGCTATTCATAGCTTTTATTATTCCCATTAACTGTAGCATAACCCTACCTCTCAACTTATCAGCTGGCTTAATTGCTACTGGTGTACCATATCCTAAAACAAATAAAGTGAGAGGGGTACACTGCCACTTGGCTGGCAAAAAGATCTCTATCTATGTCCTAATGTACCTTCTACAGTTGTTTAGATCGTGTTGGCAAAAGAGGCATGAGATTCAGAGTAGTATGGTAGGTTAAAAACACAAATCGAGATTTGATTTTCTAATGAGCTGCTGATTTTCACAATAATACAAACTCCATAGTATTGATCTGTTTACCCTTTATAAAAAGCATGATTTTTTGTATTGCTTGTAGTAAATGTGCTAACAGTGGACTTTTCCATCTGCAGATTATACTGAATGACCAGCAGTGGCAGTGTTTCGCAACAAATTATCTCTGCATTGCCGATACTGAAGAAAAAAAAAAGACAGTCTTCCGGCATAGGGCATCATTTGACCAATATGTATGGTAAGTAAAGCTCACAATCATTCCTTTAGGCATTAAAAAGGCGTTTTCAGCACCTGAATGTCATCACTACCTTCTAGTGGGGGCCTGTGCTTGAATGTAATTTCTGCCAAAATGGAAGTATTATGGATCACATTGTGTCGGTCATGATAGTTAATAAAAGACTGACTGCATCCAAGGCTTCTTAAACCTGCTTTAGATCCTGGTGCCAACAATGTTCCGTTTGAGGACATTGCTTCCTTTGAGGCTGAAATGCGCTATCTCACTGTAGAACTATAGAGTTGCGTTCTCACGGAATGAAGCACATTTAACGTCTTCCGCTGCACTCTGTATGTTGGACTCTGATACTCAAGAAGGATTGTTGGTAAGGATAATCTCTGTTTTTGTATCTGCATCCCACTTTCAAAAAGGCCACAGTGCTTTGAGTGGTTCAGAGTATTTGCCATTCCGCCTCCGACTTGCCTTGCAGTCATGAATAGAGATAGCAACCTACTGCATAACTTCTGATATCTCATCCTCCTGTGTGGTCCGCTTCCACAAGGACAATTGGACCAGTGATGATCTGACATCATAAAGCAAAAGCAAGATGTTGTCTGACATGAGGGCCAATCTGTTGCCTAGCAAGCTGACATCATAAAGCTAAATGCAAGATGTTGTCTGACGTGAGGGCCACTCTGTTGTTGCCTAGCAAGCAGTAAGATACATTTATCTTGCTAATGAAATGAGTAGCAGGTTAGACCGGACGCCCAAGTGACAGCTATGATGGTAAAATGTACAAAATTAGGGCACTTTATACGACCTCTAAATTTGAACGAGCGTGAGTTTGAGCATTAGAGTCAACTTCACTATTGCTGAACTGCTAGGAATTGGCTCAAATGATGATTATGAACATGCTATTCATAGCTTTTATTATTCCCATTAACTGTAGCATAACCCTACCTCTCAACTTATCAGCTGGCTTAATTGCTACTGGTGTACCATATCCTAAAACAAATAAAGTGAGAGGGGTACACTGCCACTTGGCTGGCAAAAAGATCTCTATCTATGTCCTAATGTACCTTCTACAGTTGTTTAGAGCGTGTTGGCAAAAGAGGCATGAGATTCAGAGTAGTATGGTAGGTTAAAAACACAAATCGAGATTTGATTTTCTAATGAGCTGCTGATTTTCACAATAATACAAACTCCATAGTATTGATCTGTTTACCCTTTATAAAAAGCATGATTTTTTGTATTGCTTGTAGTAAATGTGCTAACAGTGGACTTTTCCATCTGCAGATTATACTGAATGACCAGCAGTGGCAGTGTTTCGCAACAAATTATCTCTGCATTGCCGATACTGAAGAAAAAAAAAAGACAGTCTTCCGGCATAGGGCATCATTTGACCAATATGTATGGTAAGTAAAGCTCACAATCATTCCTTTAGGCATTAAAAAGGCGTTTTCAGCACCTGAATGTCATCACTACCTTCTAGTGGGGGCCTGTGCTTGAATGTAATTTCTGCCAAAATGGAAGTATTATGGATCACATTGTGTCGGTCATGATAGTTAATAAAAGACTGACTGCATCCAAGGCTTCTTAAACCTGCTTTAGATCCTGGTGCCAACAATGTTCCGTTTGAGGACATTGCTTCCTTTGAGGCTGAAATGCGCTATCTCACTGTAGAACTATAGAGTTGCGTTCTCACGGAATGAAGCACATTTAACGTCTTCCGCTGCACTCTGTATGTTGGACTCTGATACTCAAGAAGGATTGTTGGTAAGGATAATCTCTGTTTTTGTATCTGCATCCCACTTTCAAAAAGGCCACAGTGCTTTGAGTGGTTCAGAGTATTTGCCATTCCGCCTCCGACTTGCCTTGCAGTCATGAATAGAGATAGCAACCTACTGCATAACTTCTGATATCTCATCCTCCTGTGTGGTCCGCTTCCACAAGGACAATTGGACCAGTGATGATCTGACATCATAAAGCAAAAGCAAGATGTTGTCTGACATGAGGGCCAATCTGTTGCCTAGCAAGCTGACATCATAAAGCTAAATGCAAGATGTTGTCTGACGTGAGGGCCACTCTGTTGTTGCCTAGCAAGCAGTAAGATACATTTATCTTGCTAATGAAATGAGTAGCAGGTTAGACCGGACGCCCAAGTGACAGCTATGATGGTAAAATGTACAAAATTAGGGCACTTTATACGACCTCTAAATTTGAACGAGCGTGAGTTTGAGCATTAGAGTCAACTTCACTATTGCTGAACTGCTAGGAATTGGCTCAAATGATGATTATGAACATGCTATTCATAGCTTTTATTATTCCCATTAACTGTAGCATAACCCTACCTCTCAACTTATCAGCTGGCTTAATTGCTACTGGTGTACCATATCCTAAAACAAATAAAGTGAGAGGGGTACACTGCCACTTGGCTGGCAAAAGGATCTCTATCTATGTCCTAATGTACCTTCTACAGTTGTTTAGAGCGTGTTGGCAAAAGAGGCATGAGACTCAGAGTAGTATGGTAGGTTAAAAACACAAATCGAGATTTGATTTTCTAATGAGCTGCTGATTTTCACAATAATACAAACTCCATAGTATTGATCTGTTTACCCTTTATAAAAAGCATGATTTTTTGTATTGCTTGTAGTAAATGTGCTAACAGTGGACTTTTCCATCTGCAGATTATACTGAATGACCAGCAGTGGCAGTGTTTCGCAACAAATTGTCTCTGCATTGCCGATACTGAAGAAAAAAAAAAGACAGTCTTCCGGCATAGGGCATCATTTGACCAATATGTATGGTAAGTAAAGCTCACAATCATTCCTTTAGGCATTAAAAAGGCGTTTTCAGCACCTGAATGTCATCACTACCTTCTAGTGGGGGCCTGTGCTTGAATGTAATTTCTGCCAAAATGGAAGTATTATGGATCACATTGTGTCGGTCATGATAGTTAATAAAAGACTGACTGCATCCAAGGCTTCTTAAGCCTGCTTTAGATCCTGGTGCCAACAATGTTCCGTTTGAGGACATTGCTTCCTTTGAGGCTGAAATGCGCTATCTCACTGTAGAACTATAGAGTTGCGTTCTCACGGAATGAAGCACATTTAACGTCTTCCGCTGCACTCTGTATGTTGGACTCTGATACTCAAGAAGGATTGTTGGTAAGGATAATCTCTGTTTTTGTATCTGCATCCCACTTTCAAAAAGGCCACAGTGCTTTGAGTGGTTCAGAGTATTTGCCATTCCGCCTCCGACTTGCCTTGCAGTCATGAATAGAGATAGCAACCTACTGCATAACTTCTGATATCTCATCCTCCTGTGTGGTCAGCTTCCACAAGGACAATTGGACCAGTGATGATCTGACATCATAAAGCAAAAGCAAGATGTTGTCTGACATGAGGGCCAATCTGTTGCCTAGCAAGCTGACATCATAAAGCTAAATGCAAGATGTTGTCTAACGTGAGGGCCACTCTGTTGTTGCCTAGCAAGCAGTAAGATACATTTATCTTGCTAATGAAATGAGTAGCAGGGTAGACCGGACGCCCAAGTGACAGCTATGATGGTAAAATGTACAAAATTAGGGCACTTTATAAGACCTCTAAATTTGAACGAGCGTGAGTTTGAGCATTAGAGTCAACTTCACTATTGCTGAACTGCTAGGAATTGGCTCAAATGATGATTATGAACATGCTATTCATAGCTTTTATTATTCCCATTAACTGTAGCATAACCCTACCTCTCAACTTATCAGCTGACTTAATTGCTACTGGTGTACCATATCCTAAAACAAATAAAGTGAGAGGGGTACACTGCCACTTGGCTGGCAAAAAGATCTCTATCTATGTCCTAATGTACCTTCTACAGTTGTTTAGATCGTGTTGGCAAAAGAGGCATGATTCAGAGTAGTATGGTAGGTTAAAAACACAAATCGAGATTTGATTTTCTAATGAGCTGCTGATTTTCACAATAATACAAACTCCATAGTATTGATCTGTTTACCCTTTATAAAAAGCATGATTTTTTGTATTGCTTGTAGTAAATGTGCTAACAGTGGACTTTTCCATCTGCAGATTATACTGAATGACCAGCAGTGGCAGTGTTTCGCAACAAATTGTCTCTGCATTGCCGATACTGAAGAAAAAAAAAAGACAGTCTTCCGGCATAGGGCATCATTTGACCAATATGTATGGTAAGTAAAGCTCACAATCATTCCTTTAGGCATTAAAAAGGCGTTTTCAGCACCTGAATGTCATCACTACCTTCTAGTGGGGGCCTGTGCTTGAATGTAATTTCTGCCAAAATGGAAGTATTATGGATCACATTGTGTCGGTCATGATAGTTAATAAAGGACTGACTGCATCCAAGGCTTCTTAAGCCTGCTTTAGATCCTGGTGCCACCAATGTTCCGTTTGAGGATATTGCTTCCGTTGAGGCTGAAATGCACTATCTCACTGTAGAACTATAGAGTTGCATTCTCACAGAATGAAGCACATTTAACGTCTTCCGCTGCACTCTGTATGTTGGACTCTGATACTCAAGAAGGATTGTTGGTAAGGATAATCTCTGTTTTTGTATCTGCATCCCACTTTCAAAAAGGCCACAGTGCTTTGAGGGGTTCAGAGTATTTGCCATTCCGCCTCCGACTTGCCTTGCAGTCATGAATAGAGATAGCAACCTACTGCATAACTTTTGATATCTCATCCTCCTGTGTGGTCCGCTTCCACAAGGACAATTGGACCAGTGATGATCTGACATCATAAAGCTAAATGCAAGATGTTGTCTGACGTGAGGGCCACTCTGTTGTTGCCTAGCAAGCAGTAAGATACATTTATCTTGCTAATGAAATGAGTAGCAGGGTAGACCGGACGCCCAAGTGACAGCTATGATGGTAAAATGTACAAAATTAGGGCACTTTATAAGACCTCTAAATTTGAACGAGCGTGAGTTTGAGCACTAGAGTCAACTTCACTATTGCTGAACTGCTAGGAATTGGCTCAAATGATGATTATGAACATGCTATTCATAGCTTTTATTATTCCCATTAACTGTAGCATAACCCTACCTCTCAACTTATCAGCTGGCTTAATTGCTACTGGTGTACCATATCCTAAAACAAATAAAGTGAGAGGGGTACACTGCCACTTGGCTGGCAAAAAGATCTCTATCTATGTCCTAATGTACCTTCTACAGTTGTTTAGATCGTGTTGGCAAAAGAGGCATGAGATTCAGAGTAGTATGGTAGGTTAAAAACACAAATCGAGATTTGATTTTCTAATGAGCTGCTGATTTTCACAATAATACAAACTCCATAGTATTGATCTGTTTACCCTTTATAAAAAGCATGATTTTTTGTATTGCTTGTAGTAAATGTGCTAACAGTGGACTTTTCCATCTGCAGATTATACTGAATGACCAGCAGTGGCAGTGTTTCGCAACAAATTATCTCTGCATTGCCGATACTGAAGAAAAAAAAAAGACAGTCTTCCGGCATAGGGCATCATTTGACCAATATGTATGGTAAGTAAAGCTCACAATCATTCCTTTAGGCATTAAAAAGGCGTTTTCAGCACCTGAATGTCATCACTACCTTCTAGTGGGGGCCTGTGCTTGAATGTAATTTCTGCCAAAATGGAAGTATTATGGATCACATTGTGTCGGTCATGATAGTTAATAAAAGACTGACTGCATCCAAGGCTTCTTAAACCTGCTTTAGATCCTGGTGCCAACAATATTCCGTTTGAGGACATTGCTTCCTTTGAGGCTGAAATGCGCTATCTCACTGTAGAACTATAGAGTTGCGTTCTCACGGAATGAAGCACATTTAACGTCTTCCGCTGCACTCTGTATGTTGGACTCTGATACTCAAGAAGGATTGTTGGTAAGGATAATCTCTGTTTTTGTATCTGCATCCCACTTTCAAAAAGGCCACAGTGCTTTGAGTGGTTCAGAGTATTTGCCATTCCGCCTCCGACTTGCCTTGCAGTCATGAATAGAGATAGCAACCTACTGCATAACTTCTGATATCTCATCCTCCTGTGTGGTCAGCTTCCACAAGGACAATTGGACCAGTGATGATCTGACATCATAAAGCAAAAGCAAGATGTTGTCTGACATGAGGGCCAATCTGTTGCCTAGCAAGCTGACATCATAAAGCTAAATGCAAGATGTTGTCTAACGTGAGGGCCACTCTGTTGTTGCCTAGCAAGCAGTAAGATACATTTATCTTGCTAATGAAATGAGTAGCAGGGTAGACCGGACGCCCAAGTGACAGCTATGATGGTAAAATGTACAAAATTAGGGCACTTTATAAGACCTCTAAATTTGAACGAGCGTGAGTTTGAGCATTAGAGTCAACTTCACTATTGCTGAACTGCTAGGAATTGGCTCAAATGATGATTATGAACATGCTATTCATAGCTTTTATTATTCCCATTAACTGTACCATAACCCTACCTCTCAACTTATCAGCTGACTTAATTGCTACTGGTGTACCATATCCTAAAACAAATAAAGTGAGAGGGGTACACTGCCACTTGGCTGGCAAAAAGATCTCTATCTATGTCCTAATGTACCTTCTACAGTTGTTTAGAGCGTGTTGGCAAAAGAGGCATGAGATTCAGAGTAGTATGGTAGGTTAAAAACACAAATCGAGATTTGATTTTCTAATGAGCTGCTGATTTTCACAATAATACAAACTCCATAGTATTGATCTGTTTACCCTTTATAAAAAGCATGATTTTTTGTATTGCTTGTAGTAAATGTGCTAACAGTGGACTTTTCCATCTGCAGATTATACTGAATGACCAGCAGTGGCAGTGTTTCGCAACAAATTGTCTCTGCATTGCCGATACTGAAGAAAAAAAAAGACAGTCTTCCGGCATAGGGCATCATTTGACCAATATGTATGGTAAGTAAAGCTCACAATCATTCCTTTAGGCATTAAAAAGGCGTTTTCAGCACCTGAATGTCATCACTACCTTCTAGTGGGGGCCTGTGCTTGAATGTAATTTCTGCCAAAATGGAAGTATTATGGATCACATTGTGTCGGTCATGATAGTTAATAAAAGACTGACTGCATCCAAGGCTTCTTAAGCCTGCTTTAGATCCTGGTGCCAACAATGTTCCGTTTGAGGACATTGCTTCCTTTGAGGCTGAAATGCGCTATCTCACTGTAGAACTATAGAGTTGCGTTCTCACGGAATGAAGCACATTTAACGTCTTCCGCTGCACTCTGTATGTTGGACTCTGATACTCAAGAAGGATTGTTGGTAAGGATAATCTCTGTTTTTGTATCTGCATCCCACTTTCAAAAAGGCCACAGTGCTTTGAGTGGTTCAGAGTATTTGCCATTCCGCCTCCGACTTGCCTTGCAGTCATGAATAGAGATAGCAACCTACTGCATAACTTCTGATATCTCATCCTCCTGTGTGGTCTGCTTCCACAAGGACAATTGGACCAGTGATGATCTGACATCATAAAGCAAAAGCAAGATGTTGTCTGACATGAGGGCCAATCTGTTGCCTAGCAAGCTGACATCATAAAGCTAAATGCAAGATGTTGTCTGACGTGAGGGCCACTCTGTTGTTGCCTAGCAAGCAGTAAGATACATTTATCTTGCTAATGAAATGAGTAGCAGGTTAGACCGGACGCCCAAGTGACAGCTATGATGGTAAAATGTACAAAATTAGGGCACTTTATACGACCTCTAAATTTGAACGAGCGTGAGTTTGAGCATTAGAGTCAACTTCACTATTGCTGAACTGCTAGGAATTGGCTCAAATGATGATTATGAACATGCTATTCATAGCTTTTATTATTCCCATTAACTGTAGCATAACCCTACCTCTCAACTTATCAGCTGGCTTAATTGCTACTGGTGTACCATATCCTAAAACAAATAAAGTGAGAGGGGTACACTGCCACTTGGCTGGCAAAAAGATCTCTATCTATGTCCTAATGTACCTTCTACAGTTGTTTAGAGCGTGTTGGCAAAAGAGGCATGAGATTCAGAGTAGTATGGTAGGTTAAAAACACAAATCGAGATTTGATTTTCTAATGAGCTGCTGATTTTCACAATAATACAAACTCCATAGTATTGATCTGTTTACCCTTTATAAAAAGCATGATTTTTTTGTATTGCTTGTAGTAAATGTGCTAACAGTGGACTTTTCCATCTGCAGATTATACTGAATGACCAGCAGTGGCAGTGTTTCGCAACACATTGTCTCTGCATTGCCGATACTGAAGAAAAAAAAAAAGACAGTCTTCCGGCATATGGCATCATTTGACCAATATGTATGGTAAGTAAAGCTCACAATCATTCCTTTAGGCATTAAAAAGGAGTTTTCAGCACCTGAATGTCATCACTACCTTCTAGTGGGGGCCTGTGCTTGAATGTAATTTCTGCCAAAATGGAAGTATTATGGATCACATTGTGTCGGTCATGATAGTTAATAAAAGACTGACTGCATCCAAGGCTTCTTAAGCCTGCTTTAGATCCTGGTGCCAACAATGTTCCGTTTGAGGACATTGCTTCCTTTGAGGCTGAAATGCGCTATCTCACTGTAGAACTATAGAGTTGCGTTCTCACGGAATGAAGCACATTTAACGTCTTCCGCTGCACTCTGTATGTTGGACTCTGATACTCAAGAAGGATTGTTGGTAAGGATAATCTCTGTTTTTGTATCTGCATCCCACTTTCAAAAAGGCCACAGTGCTTTGAGTGGTTCAGAGTATTTGCCATTCCGCCTCCGACTTGCCTTGCAGTCATGAATAGAGATAGCAACCTACTGCATAACTTCTGATATCTCATCCTCCTGTGTGGTCAGCTTCCACAAGGACAATTGGACCAGTGATGATCTGACATCATAAAGCAAAAGCAAGATGTTGTCTGACATGAGGGCCAATCTGTTGCCTAGCAAGCTGACATCATAAAGCTAAATGCAAGATGTTGTCTAACGTGAGGGCCACTCTGTTGTTGCCTAGCAAGCAGTAAGATACATTTATCTTGCTAATGAAATGAGTAGCAGGGTAGACCGGACGCCCAAGTGACAGCTATGATGGTAAAATGTACAAAATTAGGGCACTTTATAAGACCTCTAAATTTGAACGAGCGTGAGTTTGAGCATTAGAGTCAACTTCACTATTGCTGAACTGCTAGGAATTGGCTCAAATGATGATTATGAACATGCTATTCATAGCTTTTATTATTCCCATTAACTGTACCATAACCCTACCTCTCAACTTATCAGCTGACTTAATTGCTACTGGTGTACCATATCCTAAAACAAATAAAGTGAGAGGGGTACACTGCCACTTGGCTGGCAAAAAGATCTCTATCTATGTCCTAATGTACCTTCTACAGTTGTTTAGAGCGTGTTGGCAAAAGAGGCATGAGATTCAGAGTAGTATGGTAGGTTAAAAACACAAATCGAGATTTGATTTTCTAATGAGCTGCTGATTTTCACAATAATACAAACTCCATAGTATTGATCTGTTTACCCTTTATAAAAAGCATGATTTTTTTGTATTGCTTGTAGTAAATGTGCTAACAGTGGACTTTTCCATCTGCAGATTATACTGAATGACCAGCAGTGGCAGTGTTTCGCAACAAATTGTCTCTGCATTGCCGATACTGAAGAAAAAAAAAAGACAGTCTTCCGGCAAAGGGCATCATTTGACCAATATGTATGTTAAGTAAAGCTCACAATCATTCCTTTAGGCATTAAAAAGGCGTTTTCAGCACCTGAATGTCATCACTACCTTCTAGTGGGGGCATGTGCTTGAATGTAATTTCTGCCAAAATGGAAGTATTATGGATAACATTGTGTCGGTCATGATAGTTAATAAAGGACTGACTGCATCCAAGGCTTCTTAAGCCTGCTTTAGATCCTGGTGCCACCAATGTTCCGTTTGAGGACATTGCTTCCGTTGAGGCTGAAATGCACTATCTCACTGTAGAACTATAGAGTTGCATTCTCACAGAATGAAGCACATTTAACGTCTTCCGCTGCACTCTGTATGTTGGACTCTGATACTCAAGAAGGATTGTTGGTAAGGATAATCTCTGTTTTTGTATCTGCATCCCACTTTCAAAAAGGCCACAGTGCTTTGAGGGGTTCAGAGTATTTGCCATTCCGCCTCCGACTTGCCTTGCAGTCATGAATAGAGATAGCAACCTACTGCATAACTTCTGATATCTCATCCTCCTGTGTGGTCCGCTTCCACAAGGACAATTGGACCAGTGATGATCTGACATCATAAAGCAAAAGCAAGATGTTGTCTGACATGAGGGCCAATCTGTTGCCTAGCAAGCTGACATCATAAAGCTAAATGCAAGGTGTTGTCTGACGTGAGGGCCACTCTGTTGTTGCCTAGCAAGCAGTAAGATACATTTATCTTGCTAATGAAATGAGTAGCAGGTTAGACCGGACGCCCAAGTGACAGCTATGATGGTAAAATGTACAAAATTAGGGCACTTTATACGACCTCTAAATTTGAACGAGCGTGAGTTTGAGCATTAGAGTCAACTTCACTATTGCTGAACTGCTAGGAATTGGCTCAAATGATGATTATGAACATGCTATTCATAGCTTTTATTATTCCCATTAACTGTAGCATAACCCTACCTCTCAACTTATCAGCTGGCTTAATTGCTACTGGTGTACCATATCCTAAAACAAATAAAGTGAGAGGGGTACACTGCCACTTGGCTGGCAAAAGGATCTCTATCTATGTCCTAATGTACCTTCTACAGTTGTTTAGAGCGTGTTGGCAAAAGAGGCATGAGACTCAGAGTAGTATGGTAGGTTAAAAACACAAATCGAGATTTGATTTTCTAATGAGCTGCTGATTTTCACAATAATACAAACTCCATAGTATTGATCTGTTTACCCTTTATAAAAAGCATGATTTTTTGTATTGCTTGTAGTAAATGTGCTAACAGTGGACTTTTCCATCTGCAGATTATACTGAATGACCAGCAGTGGCAGTGTTTCGCAACAAATTGTCTCTGCATTGCCGATACTGAAGAAAAAAAAAGACAGTCTTCCGGCATAGGGCATCATTTGACCAATATGTATGGTAAGTAAAGCTCACAATCATTCCTTTAGGCATTAAAAAGGCGTTTTCAGCACCTGAATGTCATCACTACCTTCTAGTGGGGGCCTGTGCTTGAATGTAATTTCTGCCAAAATGGAAGTATTATGGATCACATTGTGTCGGTCATGATAGTTAATAAAAGACTGACTGCATCCAAGGCTTCTTAAGCCTGCTTTAGATCCTGGTGCCAACAATGTTCCGTTTGAGGACATTGCTTCCTTTGAGGCTGAAATGCGCTATCTCACTGTAGAACTATAGAGTTGCGTTCTCACGGAATGAAGCACATTTAACGTCTTCCGCTGCACTCTGTATGTTGGACTCTGATACTCAAGAAGGATTGTTGGTAAGGATAATCTCTGTTTTTGTATCTGCATCCCACTTTCAAAAAGGCCACAGTGCTTTGAGTGGTTCAGAGTATTTGCCATTCCGCCTCCGACTTGCCTTGCAGTCATGAATAGAGATAGCAACCTACTGCATAACTTCTGATATCTCATCCTCCTGTGTGGTCAGCTTCCACAAGGACAATTGGACCAGTGATGATCTGACATCATAAAGCAAAAGCAAGATGTTGTCTGACATGAGGGCCAATCTGTTGCCTAGCAAGCTGACATCATAAAGCTAAATGCAAGATGTTGTCTAACGTGAGGGCCACTCTGTTGTTGCCTAGCAAGCAGTAAGATACATTTATCTTGCTAATGAAATGAGTAGCAGGGTAGACCGGACGCCCAAGTGACAGCTATGATGGTAAAATGTACAAAATTAGGGCACTTTATAAGACCTCTAAATTTGAACGAGCGTGAGTTTGAGCATTAGAGTCAACTTCACTATTGCTGAACTGCTAGGAATTGGCTCAAATGATGATTATGAACATGCTATTCATAGCTTTTATTATTCCCATTAACTGTACCATAACCCTACCTCTCAACTTATCAGCTGACTTAATTGCTACTGGTGTACCATATCCTAAAACAAATAAAGTGAGAGGGGTACACTGCCACTTGGCTGGCAAAAAGATCTCTATCTATGTCCTAATGTACCTTCTACAGTTGTTTAGAGCGTGTTGGCAAAAGAGGCATGAGATTCAGAGTAGTATGGTAGGTTAAAAACACAAATCGAGATTTGATTTTCTAATGAGCTGCTGATTTTCACAATAATACAAACTCCATAGTATTGATCTGTTTACCCTTTATAAAAAGCATGATTTTTTGTATTGCTTGTAGTAAATGTGCTAACAGTGGACTTTTCCATCTGCAGATTATACTGAATGACCAGCAGTGGCAGTGTTTCGCAACAAATTGTCTCTGCATTGCCGATACTGAAGAAAAAAAAAAGACAGTCTTCCGGCAAAGGGCATCATTTGACCAATATGTATGGTAAGTAAAGCTCACAATCATTCCTTTAGGCATTAAAAAGGCGTTTTCAGCACCTGAATGTCATCACTACCTTCTAGTGGGGGCATGTGCTTGAATGTAATTTCTGCCAAAATGGAAGTATTATGGATCACATTGTGTCGGTCATGATAGTTAATAAAGGACTGACTGCATCCAAGGCTTCTTAAGCCTGCTTTAGATCCTGGTGCCACCAATGTTCCGTTTGAGGACATTGCTTCCGTTGAGGCTGAAATGCACTATCTCACTGTAGAACTATAGAGTTGCATTCTCACAGAATGAAGCACATTTAACGTCTTCCGCTGCACTCTGTATGTTGGACTCTGATACTCAAGAAGGATTGTTGGTAAGGATAATCTCTGTTTTTGTATCTGCATCCCACTTTCAAAAAGGCCACAGTGCTTTGAGGGGTTCAGAGTATTTGCCATTCCGCCTCCGACTTGCCTTGCAGTCATGAATAGAGATAGCAACCTACTGCATAACTTTTGATATCTCATCTTCCTGTGTGGTCCGCTTCCACAAGGACAATTGGACCAGTGATGATCTGACATCATAAAGCTAAATGCAAGATGTTGTCTGACGTGAGGGCCACTCTGTTGTTGCCTAGCAAGCAGTAAGATACATTTATCTTGCTAATGAAATGAGTAGCAGGGTAGACCGGACGCCCAAGTGACAGCTATGATGGTAAAATGTACAAAATTAGGGCACTTTATAAGACCTCTAAATTTGAACGAGCGTGAGTTTGAGCACTAGAGTCAACTTCACTATTGCTGAACTGCTAGGAATTGGCTCAAATGATGATTATGAACATGCTATTCATAGCTTTTATTATTCCCATTAACTGTACCATAACCCTACCTCTCAACTTATCAGCTGACTTAATTGCTACTGGTGTACCATATCCTAAAACAAATAAAGTGAGAGGGGTACACTGCCACTTGGCTGGCAAAAAGATCTCTATCTATGTCCTAATGTACCTTCTACAGTTGTTTAGAGCGTGTTGGCAAAAGAGGCATGAGATTCAGAGTAGTATGGTAGGTTAAAAACACAAATCGAGATTTGATTTTCTAATGAGCTGCTGATTTTCACAATAATACAAACTCCATAGTATTGATCTGTTTACCCTTTATAAAAAGCATGATTTTTTTGTATTGCTTTTAGTAAATGTGCTAACAGTGGACTTTTCCATCTGCAGATTATACTGAATGACCAGCAGTGGCAGTGTTTCGCAACAAATTGTCTCTGCATTGCCGATACTGAAGAAAAAAAAAAGACAGTCTTCCGGCAAAGGGCATCATTTGACCAATATGTATGGTAAGTAAAGCTCACAATCATTCCTTTAGGCATTAAAAAGGCGTTTTCAGCACCTGAATGTCATCACTACCTTCTAGTGGGGGCATGTGCTTGAATGTAATTTCTGCCAAAATGGAAGTATTATGGATCACATTGTGTCGGTCATGATAGTTAATAAAGGACTGACTGCATCCAAGGCTTCTTAAGCCTGCTTTAGATCCTGGTGCCACCAATGTTCCGTTTGAGGACATTGCTTCCGTTGAGGCTGAAATGCACTATCTCACTGTAGAACTATAGAGTTGCATTCTCACAGAATGAAGCACATTTAACGTCTTCCGCTGCACTCTGTATGTTGGACTCTGATACTCAAGAAGGATTGTTGGTAAGGATAATCTCTGTTTTTGTATCTGCATCCCACTTTCAAAAAGGCCACAGTGCTTTGAGGGGTTCAGAGTATTTGCCATTCCGCCTCCGACTTGCCTTGCAGTCATGAATAGAGATAGCAACCTACTGCATAACTTTTGATATCTCATCCTCCTGTGTGGTCCGCTTCCACAAGGACAATTGGACCAGTGATGATCTGACATCATAAAGCTAAATGCAAGATGTTGTCTGACGTGAGGGCCACTCTGTTGTTGCCTAGCAAGCAGTAAGATACATTTATCTTGCTAATGAAATGAGTAGCAGGTTAGACCGGACGCCCAAGTGACAGCTATGATGGTAAAATGTACAAAATTAGGGCACTTTATACGACCTCTAAATTTGAACGAGCGTGAGTTTGAGCATTAGAGTCAACTTCACTATTGCTGAACTGCTAGGAATTGGCTCAAATGATGATTATGAACATGCTATTCATAGCTTTTATTATTCCCATTAACTGTACCATAACCCTACCTCTCAACTTATCAGCTGACTTAATTGCTACTGGTGTACCATGTCCTAAAACAAATAAAGTGAGAGGGGTACACTGCCACTTGGCTGGCAAAAAGATCTCTATCTATGTCCTAATGTACCTTCTACAGTTGTTTAGAGCGTGTTGGCAAAAGAGGCATGAGATTCAGAGTAGTATGGTAGGTTAAAAACACAAATCGAGATTTGATTTTCTAATGAGCTGCTGATTTTCACAATAATACAAACTCCATAGTATTGATCTGTTTACCCTTTATAAAAAGCATGATTTTTTTGTATTGCTTGTAGTAAATGTGCTAACAGTGGACTTTTCCATCTGCAGATTATACTGAATGACCAGCAGTGGCAGTGTTTCGCAACAAATTGTCTCTGCATTGCCGATACTGAAGAAAAAAAAAAGACAGTCTTCCGGCATAGGGCATCATTTGACCAATATGTATGGTAAGTAAAGCTCACAATCATTCCTTTAGGCATTAAAAAGGCGTTTTCAGCACCTGAATGTCATCACTACCTTCTAGTGGGGGCCTGTGCTTGAATGTAATTTCTGCCAAAATGGAAGTATTATGGATCACATTGTGTCGGTCATGATAGTTAATAAAAGACTGACTGCATCCAAGGCTTCTTAAGCCTGCTTTAGATCCTGGTGCCAACAATGTTCCGTTTGAGGACATTGCTTCCTTTGAGGCTGAAATGCGCTATCTCACTGTAGAACTATAGAGTTGCGTTCTCACGGAATGAAGCACATTTAACGTCTTCCGCTGCACTCTGTATGTTGGACTCTGATACTCAAGAAGGATTGTTGGTAAGGATAATCTCTGTTTTTGTATCTGCATCCCACTTTCAAAAAGGCCACAGTGCTTTGAGTGGTTCAGAGTATTTGCCATTCCGCCTCCGACTTGCCTTGCAGTCATGAATAGAGATAGCAACCTACTGCATAACTTCTGATATCTCATCCTCCTGTGTGGTCAGCTTCCACAAGGACAATTGGACCAGTGATGATCTGACATCATAAAGCAAAAGCAAGATGTTGTCTGACATGAGGGCCAATCTGTTGCCTAGCAAGCTGACATCATAAAGCTAAATGCAAGATGTTGTCTAACGTGAGGGCCACTCTGTTGTTGCCTAGCAAGCAGTAAGATACATTTATCTTGCTAATGAAATGAGTAGCAGGGTAGACCGGACGCCCAAGTGACAGCTATGATGGTAAAATGTACAAAATTAGGGCACTTTATAAGACCTCTAAATTTGAACGAGCGTGAGTTTGAGCATTAGAGTCAACTTCACTATTGCTGAACTGCTAGGAATTGGCTCAAATGATGATTATGAACATGCTATTCATAGCTTTTATTATTCCCATTAACTGTACCATAACCCTACCTCTCAACTTATCAGCTGACTTAATTGCTACTGGTGTACCATATCCTAAAACAAATAAAGTGAGAGGGGTACACTGCCACTTGGCTGGCAAAAAGATCTCTATCTATGTCCTAATGTACCTTCTACAGTTGTTTAGAGCGTGTTGGCAAAAGAGGCATGAGATTCAGAGTAGTATGGTAGGTTAAAAACACAAATCGAGATTTGATTTTCTAATGAGCTGCTGATTTTCACAATAATACAAACTCCATAGTATTGATCTGTTTACCCTTTATAAAAAGCATGATTTTTTTGTATTGCTTTTAGTAAATGTGCTAACAGTGGACTTTTCCATCTGCAGATTATACTGAATGACCAGCAGTGGCAGTGTTTCGCAACAAATTGTCTCTGCATTGCCGATACTGAAGAAAAAAAAAAGACAGTCTTCCGGCAAAGGGCATCATTTGACCAATATGTATGGTAAGTAAAGCTCACAATCATTCCTTTAGGCATTAAAAAGGCGTTTTCAGCACCTGAATGTCATCACTACCTTCTAGTGGGGGCATGTGCTTGAATGTAATTTCTGCCAAAATGGAAGTATTATGGATCACATTGTGTCGGTCATGATAGGTAATAAAGGACTGACTGCATCCAAGGCTTCTTAAGCCTGCTTTAGATCCTGGTGCCACCAATGTTCCGTTTGAGGACATTGCTTCCGTTGAGGCTGAAATGCACTATCTCACTGTAGAACTATAGAGTTGCATTCTCACAGAATGAAGCACATTTAACGTCTTCCGCTGCACTCTGTATGTTGGACTCTGATACTCAAGAAGGATTGTTGGTAAGGATAATCTCTGTTTTTGTATCTGCATCCCACTTTCAAAAAGGCCACAGTGCTTTGAGGGGTTCAGAGTATTTGCCATTCCGCCTCCGACTTGCCTTGCAGTCATGAATAGAGATAGCAACCTACTGCATAACTTTTGATATCTCATCCTCCTGTGTGGTCCGCTTCCACAAGGACAATTGGACCAGTGATGATCTGACATCATAAAGCTAAATGCAAGATGTTGTCTGACGTGAGGGCCACTCTGTTGTTGCCTAGCAAGCAGTAAGATACATTTATCTTGCTAATGAAATGAGTAGCAGGGTAAACCGGACGCCCAAGTGACAGCTATGATGGTAAAATGCACAAAATTAGGGCACTTTATAAGACCTCTAAATTTGAACGAGCGTGAGTTTGAGCACTAGAGTCAACTTCACTATTGCTGAACTGCTAGGAATTGGCTCAAATGATGATTATGAACATGCTATTCATAGCTTTTATTATTCCCATTAACTGTAGCATAACCCTACCTCTCAACTTATCAGCTGGCTTAATTGCTACTGGTGTACCATATCCTAAAACAAATAAAGTGAGAGGGGTACACTGCCACTTGGCTGGCAAAAAGATCTCTATCTATGTCCTAATGTACCTTCTACAGTTGTTTAGATCGTGTTGGCAAAAGAGGCATGATTCAGAGTAGTATGGTAGGTTAAAAACACAAATCGAGATTTGATTTTCTAATGAGCTGCTGATTTTCACAATAATACAAACTCCATAGTATTGATCTGTTTACCCTTTATAAAAAGCATGATTTTTTGTATTGCTTGTAGTAAATGTGCTAACAGTGGACTTTTCCATCTGCAGATTATACTGAATGACCAGCAGTGGCAGTGTTTCGCAACAAATTGTCTCTGCATTGCCGATACTGAAGAAAAAAAAAAGACAGTCTTCCGGCATAGGGCATCATTTGACCAATATGTATGGTAAGTAAAGCTCACAATCATTCCTTTAGGCATTAAAAAGGCGTTTTCAGCACCTGAATGTCATCACTACCTTCTAGTGGGGGCCTGTGCTTGAATGTAATTTCTGCCAAAATGGAAGTATTATGGATCACATTGTGTCGGTCATGATAGTTAATAAAGGACTGACTGCATCCAAGGCTTCTTAAGCCTGCTTTAGATCCTGGTGCCACCAATGTTCCGTTTGAGGACATTGCTTCCGTTGAGGCTGAAATGCACTATCTCACTGTAGAACTATAGAGTTGCGTTCTCACGGAATGAAGCACATTTAACGTCTTCCGCTGCACTCTGTATGTTGGACTCTGATACTCAAGAAGGATTGTTGGTAAGGATAATCTCTGTTTTTGTATCTGCATCCCACTTTCAAAAAGGCCACAGTGCTTTGAGTGGTTCAGAGTATTTGCCATTCCGCCTCCGACTTGCCTTGCAGTCATGAATAGAGATAGCAACCTACTGCATAACTTCTGATATCTCATCCTCCTGTGTGGTCAGCTTCCACAAGGACAATTGGACCAGTGATGATCTGACATCATAAAGCAAAAGCAAGATGTTGTCTGACATGAGGGCCAATCTGTTGCCTAGCAAGCTGACATCATAAAGCTAAATGCAAGATGTTGTCTAACGTGAGGGCCACTCTGTTGTTGCCTAGCAAGCAGTAAGATACATTTATCTTGCTAATGAAATGAGTAGCAGGGTAGACCGGACGCCCAAGTGACAGCTATGATGGTAAAATGTACAAAATTAGGGCACTTTATAAGACCTCTAAATTTGAACGAGCGTGAGTTTGAGCATTAGAGTCAACTTCACAATTGCTGAACTGCTAGGAATTGGCTCAAATGATGATTATGAACATGCTATTCATAGCTTTTATTATTCCCATTAACTGTACCATAACCCTACCTCTCAACTTATCAGCTGACTTAATTGCTACTGGTGTACCATATCCTAAAACAAATAAAGTGAGAGGGGTACACTGCCACTTGGCTGGCAAAAAGATCTCTATCTATGTCCTAATGTACCTTCTACAGTTGTTTAGAGCGTGTTGGCAAAAGAGGCATGAGATTCAGAGTAGTATGGTAGGTTAAAAACACAAATCGAGATTTGATTTTCTAATGAGCTGCTGATTTTCACAATAATACAAACTCCATAGTATTGATCTGTTTACCCTTTATAAAAAGCATGATTTTTTTGTATTGCTTTTAGTAAATGTGCTAACAGTGGACTTTTCCATCTGCAGATTATACTGAATGACCAGCAGTGGCAGTGTTTCGCAACAAATTGTCTCTGCATTGCCGATACTGAAGAAAAAAAAAAGACAGTCTTCCGGCAAAGGGCATCATTTGACCAATATGTATGGTAAGTAAAGCTCACAATCATTCCTTTAGGCATTAAAAAGGCGTTTTCAGCACCTGAATGTCATCACTACCTTCTAGTGGGGGCATGTGCTTGAATGTAATTTCTGCCAAAATGGAAGTATTATGGATCACATTGTGTCGGTCATGATAGGTAATAAAGGACTGACTGCATCCAAGGCTTCTTAAGCCTGCTTTAGATCCTGGTGCCACCAATGTTCCGTTTGAGGACATTGCTTCCGTTGAGGCTGAAATGCACTATCTCACTGTAGAACTATAGAGTTGCATTCTCACAGAATGAAGCACATTTAACGTCTTCCGCTGCACTCTGTATGTTGGACTCTGATACTCAAGAAGGATTGTTGGTAAGGATAATCTCTGTTTTTGTATCTGCATCCCACTTTCAAAAAGGCCACAGTGCTTTGAGGGGTTCAGAGTATTTGCCATTCCGCCTCCGACTTGCCTTGCAGTCATGAATAGAGATAGCAACCTACTGCATAACTTTTGATATCTCATCCTCCTGTGTGGTCCGCTTCCACAAGGACAATTGGACCAGTGATGATCTGACATCATAAAGCTAAATGCAAGATGTTGTCTGACGTGAGGGCCACTCTGTTGTTGCCTAGCAAGCAGTAAGATACATTTATCTTGCTAATGAAATGAGTAGCAGGGTAAACCGGACGCCCAAGTGACAGCTATGATGGTAAAATGCACAAAATTAGGGCACTTTATAAGACCTCTAAATTTGAACGAGCGTGAGTTTGAGCACTAGAGTCAACTTCACTATTGCTGAACTGCTAGGAATTGGCTCAAATGATGATTATGAACATGCTATTCATAGCTTTTATTATTCCCATTAACTGTAGCATAACCCTACCTCTCAACTTATCAGCTGGCTTAATTGCTACTGGTGTACCATATCCTAAAACAAATAAAGTGAGAGGGGTACACTGCCACTTGGCTGGCAAAAAGATCTCTATCTATGTCCTAATGTACCTTCTACAGTTGTTTAGATCGTGTTGGCAAAAGAGGCATGATTCAGAGTAGTATGGTAGGTTAAAAACACAAATCGAGATTTGATTTTCTAATGAGCTGCTGATTTTCACAATAATACAAACTCCATAGTATTGATCTGTTTACCCTTTATAAAAAGCATGATTTTTTGTATTGCTTGTAGTAAATGTGCTAACAGTGGACTTTTCCATCTGCAGATTATACTGAATGACCAGCAGTGGCAGTGTTTCGCAACAAATTGTCTCTGCATTGCCGATACTGAAGAAAAAAAAAAGACAGTCTTCCGGCATAGGGCATCATTTGACCAATATGTATGGTAAGTAAAGCTCACAATCATTCCTTTAGGCATTAAAAAGGCGTTTTCAGCACCTGAATGTCATCACTACCTTCTAGTGGGGGCCTGTGCTTGAATGTAATTTCTGCCAAAATGGAAGTATTATGGATCACATTGTGTCGGTCATGATAGTTAATAAAGGACTGACTGCATCCAAGGCTTCTTAAGCCTGCTTTAGATCCTGGTGCCACCAATGTTCCGTTTGAGGACATTGCTTCCGTTGAGGCTGAAATGCACTATCTCACTGTAGAACTATAGAGTTGCGTTCTCACGGAATGAAGCACATTTAACGTCTTCCGCTGCACTCTGTATGTTGGACTCTGATACTCAAGAAGGATTGTTGGTAAGGATAATCTCTGTTTTTGTATCTGCATCCCACTTTCAAAAAGGCCACAGTGCTTTGAGTGGTTCAGAGTATTTGCCATTCCGCCTCCGACTTGCCTTGCAGTCATGAATAGAGATAGCAACCTACTGCATAACTTCTGATATCTCATCCTCCTGTGTGGTCTGCTTCCACAAGGACAATTGGACCAGTGATGATCTGACATCATAAAGCAAAAGCAAGATGTTGTCTGACATGAGGGCCAATCTGTTGCCTAGCAAGCTGACATCATAAAGCTAAATGCAAGATGTTGTCTGACGTGAGGGCCACTCTGTTGTTGCCTAGCAAGCAGTAAGATACATTTATCTTGCTAATGAAATGAGTAGCAGGTTAGACCGGACGCCCAAGTGACAGCTATGATGGTAAAATGTACAAAATTGGGGCACTTTATACGACCTCTAAATTTGAACGAGCGTGAGTTTGAGCATTAGAGTCAACTTCACTATTGCTGAACTGCTAGGAATTGGCTCAAATGATGATTATGAACATGCTATTCATAGCTTTTATTATTCCCATTAACTGTAGCATAACCCTACCTCTCAACTTATCAGCTGGCTTAATTGCTACTGGTGTACCATATCCTAAAACAAATAAAGTGAGAGGGGTACACTGCCACTTGGCTGGCAAAAGGATCTCTATCTATGTCCTAATGTACCTTCTACAGTTGTTTAGAGCGTGTTGGCAAAAGAGGCATGAGACTCAGAGTAGTATGGTAGGTTAAAAACACAAATCGAGATTTGATTTTCTAATGAGCTGCTGATTTTCACAATAATACAAACTCCATAGTATTGATCTGTTTACCCTTTATAAAATGCATGATTTTTTGTATTGCTTGTAGTAAATGTGCTAACAGTGGACTTTTCCATCTGCAGATTATACTGAATGACCAGCAGTGGCAGTGTTTCGCAACACATTGTCTCTGCATTGCCGATACTGAAGAAAAAAAAAAAGACAGTCTTCCGGCATAGGGCATCATTTGACCAATATGTATGGTAAGTAAAGCTCACAATCATTCCTTTAGGCATTAAAAAGGAGTTTTCAGCACCTGAATGTCATCACTACCTTCTAGTGGGGGCCTGTGCTTGAATGTAATTTCTGCCAAAATGGAAGTATTATGGATCACATTGTGTCGGTCATGATAGTTAATAAAAGACTGACTGCATCCAAGGCTTCTTAAGCCTGCTTTAGATCCTGGTGCCAACAATGTTCCGTTTGAGGACATTGCTTCCTTTGAGGCTGAAATGCGCTATCTCACTGTAGAACTATAGAGTTGCGTTCTCACGGAATGAAGCACATTTAACGTCTTCCGCTGCACTCTGTATGTTGGACTCTGATACTCAAGAAGGATTGTTGGTAAGGATAATCTCTGTTTTTGTATCTGCATCCCACTTTCAAAAAGGCAACAGTGCTTTGAGTGGTTCAGAGTATTTGCCATTCCGCCTCCGACTTGCCTTGCAGTCATGAATAGAGATAGCAACCTACTGCATAACTTCTGATATCTCATCCTCCTGTGTGGTCTGCTTCCACAAGGACAATTGGACCAGTGATGATCTGACATCATAAAGCAAAAGCAAGATGTTGTCTGACATGAGGGCCAATCTGTTGCCTAGCAAGCTGACATCATAAAGCTAAATGCAAGATGTTGTCTGACGTGAGGGCCACTCTGTTGTTGCCTAGCAAGCAGTAAGATACATTTATCTTGCTAATGAAATGAGTAGCAGGTTAGACCGGACGCCCAAGTGACAGCTATGATGGTAAAATGTACAAAATTAGGGCACTTTATACGACCTCTAAATTTGAACGAGCGTGAGTTTGAGCATTAGAGTCAACTTCACTATTGCTGAACTGCTAGGAATTGGCTCAAATGATGATTATGAACATGCTATTCATAGCTTTTATTATTCCCATTAACTGTAGCATAACCCTACCTCTCAACTTATCAGCTGGCTTAATTGCTACTGGTGTACCATATCCTAAAACAAATAAAGTGAGAGGGGTACACTGCCACTTGGCTGGCAAAAAGATCTCTATCTATGTCCTAATGTACCTTCTACAGTTGTTTAGAGCGTGTTGGCAAAAGAGGCATGAGATTCAGAGTAGTATGGTAGGTTAAAAACACAAATCGAGATTTGATTTTCTAATGAGCTGCTGATTTTCACAATAATACAAACTCCATAGTATTGATCTGTTTACCCTTTATAAAAAGCATGATTTTTTTGTATTGCTTGTAGTAAATGTGCTAACAGTGGACTTTTCCATCTGCAGATTATACTGAATGACCAGCAGTGGCAGTGTTTCGCAACAAATTGTCTCTGCATTGCCGATACTGAAGAAAAAAAAAAGACAGTCTTCCGGCAAAGGGCATCATTTGACCAATATGTATGTTAAGTAAAGCTCACAATCATTCCTTTAGGCATTAAAAAGGCGTTTTCAGCACCTGAATGTCATCACTACCTTCTAGTGGGGGCATGTGCTTGAATGTAATTTCTGCCAAAATGGAAGTATTATGGATCACATTGTGTCGGTCATGATAGTTAATAAAAGACTGACTGCATCCAAGGCTTCTTAAGCCTGCTTTAGATCCTGGTGCCACCAATGTTCCGTTTGAGGATATTGCTTCCGTTGAGGCTGAAATGCACTATCTCACTGTAGAACTATAGAGTTGCATTCTCACAGAATGAAGCACATTTAACGTCTTCCGCTGCACTCTGTATGTTGGACTCTGATACTCAAGAAGGATTGTTGGTAAGGATAATCTCTGTTTTTGTATCTGCATCCCACTTTCAAAAAGGCCACAGTGCTTTGAGGGGTTCAGAGTATTTGCCATTCCGCCTCTGACTTGCCTTGCAGTCATGAATAGAGATAGCAACCTACTGCATAACTTCTGATATCTTATCCTCCTGTGTGGTTTGCTTCCACAAGGACAATTGGACCAGTGATGATCTGACATCATAAAGCTAAATGCAAGATGTTGTCTGACGTGAGGGCCACTCTGTTGTTGCCTAGCAAGCAGTAAGATACATTTATCTTGCTAATGAAATGAGTAGCAGGGTAGACCGGACGCCCAAGTGACAGCTATGATGGTAAAATGTACAAAATTAGGGCACTTTATAAGACCTCTAAATTTGAACGAGCGTGAGTTTGAGCACTAGAGTCAACTTCACTATTGCTGAACTGCTAGGAATTGGCTCAAATGATGATTATGAACATGCTATTCATAGCTTTTATTATTCCCATTAACTGTACCATAACCCTACCTCTCAACTTATCAGCTGACTTAATTGCTACTGGTGTACCATGTCCTAAAACAAATAAAGTGAGAGGGGTACACTGCCACTTGGCTGGCAAAAAGATCTCTATCTATGTCCTAATGTACCTTCTACAGTTGTTTAGAGCGTGTTGGCAAAAGAGGCATGAGATTCAGAGTAGTATGGTAGGTTAAAAACACAAATCGAGATTTGATTTTCTAATGAGCTGCTGATTTTCACAATAATACAAACTCCATAGTATTGATCTGTTTACCCTTTATAAAAAGCATGATTTTTTTGTATTGCTTGTAGTAAATGTGCTAACAGTGGACTTTTCCATCTGCAGATTATACTGAATGACCAGCAGTGGCAGTGTTTCGCAACAAATTGTCTCTGCATTGCCGATACTGAAGAAAAAAAAAAGACAGTCTTCCGGCATAGGGCATCATTTGACCAATATGTATGGTAAGTAAAGCTCACAATCATTCCTTTAGGCATTAAAAAGGCGTTTTCAGCACCTGAATGTCATCACTACCTTCTAGTGGGGGCCTGTGCTTGAATGTAATTTCTGCCAAAATGGAAGTATTATGGATCACATTGTGTCGGTCATGATAGTTAATAAAAGACTGACTGCATCCAAGGCTTCTTAAGCCTGCTTTAGATCCTGGTGCCAACAATGTTCCGTTTGAGGACATTGCTTCCTTTGAGGCTGAAATGCGCTATCTCACTGTAGAACTATAGAGTTGCGTTCTCACGGAATGAAGCACATTTAACGTCTTCCGCTGCACTCTGTATGTTGGACTCTGATACTCAAGAAGGATTGTTGGTAAGGATAATCTCTGTTTTTGTATCTGCATCCCACTTTCAAAAAGGCCACAGTGCTTTGAGTGGTTCAGAGTATTTGCCATTCCGCCTCCGACTTGCCTTGCAGTCATGAATAGAGATAGCAACCTACTGCATAACTTCTGATATCTCATCCTCCTGTGTGGTCAGCTTCCACAAGGACAATTGGACCAGTGATGATCTGACATCATAAAGCAAAAGCAAGATGTTGTCTGACATGAGGGCCAATCTGTTGCCTAGCAAGCTGACATCATAAAGCTAAATGCAAGATGTTGTCTAACGTGAGGGCCACTCTGTTGTTGCCTAGCAAGCAGTAAGATACATTTATCTTGCTAATGAAATGAGTAGCAGGGTAGACCGGACGCCCAAGTGACAGCTATGATGGTAAAATGTACAAAATTGGGGCACTTTATACGACCTCTAAATTTGAACGAGCGTGAGTTTGAGCATTAGAGTCAACTTCACTATTGCTGAACTGCTAGGAATTGGCTCAAATGATGATTATGAACATGCTATTCATAGCTTTTATTATTCCCATTAACTGTAGCATAACCCTACCTCTCAACTTATCAGCTGGCTTAATTGCTACTGGTGTACCATATCCTAAAACAAATAAAGTGAGAGGGGTACACTGCCACTTGGCTGGCAAAAGGATCTCTATCTATGTCCTAATGTACCTTCTACAGTTGTTTAGAGCGTGTTGGCAAAAGAGGCATGAGACTCAGAGTAGTATGGTAGGTTAAAAACACAAATCGAGATTTGATTTTCTAATGAGCTGCTGATTTTCACAATAATACAAACTCCATAGTATTGATCTGTTTACCCTTTATAAAATGCATGATTTTTTGTATTGCTTGTAGTAAATGTGCTAACAGTGGACTTTTCCATCTGCAGATTATACTGAATGACCAGCAGTGGCAGTGTTTCGCAACACATTGTCTCTGCATTGCCGATACTGAAGAAAAAAAAAAAGACAGTCTTCCGGCATAGGGCATCATTTGACCAATATGTATGGTAAGTAAAGCTCACAATCATTCCTTTAGGCATTAAAAAGGAGTTTTCAGCACCTGAATGTCATCACTACCTTCTAGTGGGGGCCTGTGCTTGAATGTAATTTCTGCCAAAATGGAAGTATTATGGATCACATTGTGTCGGTCATGATAGTTAATAAAAGACTGACTGCATCCAAGGCTTCTTAAGCCTGCTTTAGATCCTGGTGCCAACAATGTTCCGTTTGAGGACATTGCTTCCTTTGAGGCTGAAATGCGCTATCTCACTGTAGAACTATAGAGTTGCGTTCTCACGGAATGAAGCACATTTAACGTCTTCCGCTGCACTCTGTATGTTGGACTCTGATACTCAAGAAGGATTGTTGGTAAGGATAATCTCTGTTTTTGTATCTGCATCCCACTTTCAAAAAGGCAACAGTGCTTTGAGTGGTTCAGAGTATTTGCCATTCCGCCTCCGACTTGCCTTGCAGTCATGAATAGAGATAGCAACCTACTGCATAACTTCTGATATCTCATCCTCCTGTGTGGTCTGCTTCCACAAGGACAATTGGACCAGTGATGATCTGACATCATAAAGCTAAATGCAAGATGTTGTCTGACGTGAGGGCCACTCTGTTGTTGCCTAGCAAGCAGTAAGATACATTTATCTTGCTAATGAAATGAGTAGCAGGGTAGACCGGACGCCCAAGTGACAGCTATGATGGTAAAATGTACAAAATTAGGGCACTTTATAAGACCTCTAAATTTGAACGAGCGTGAGTTTGAGCACTAGAGTCAACTTCACTATTGCTGAACTGCTAGGAATTGGCTCAAATGATGATTATGAACATGCTATTCATAGCTTTTATTATTCCCATTAACTGTAGCATAACCCTACCTCTCAACCTATCAGCTGCTTAATTGCTACTGGTGTACCATATCCTAAAACAAATAAAGTGAGAGGGGTACGCTGCCACTTGGCTGGCAAAAAGATCTCTATCTATGTCCTAATGTACCTTCTACAGTTGTTTAGATCGTGTTGGCAAAAGAGGCATGAGATTCAGAGTAGTATAGTAGGTTAAAAACACAAATCGAGATTTGATTTTCTAATGAGCTGCTGATTTTCACAATAATACAAACTCCATAGTATTGATCTGTTTACCCTTTATAAAAAGCATGATTTTTTGTATTGCTTGTAGTAAATGTGCTAACAGTGGACTTTTCCATCTGCAGATTATACTGAATGACCAGCAGTGGCAGTGTTTCGCAACAAATTGTCTCTGCATTGCCGATACTGAAGAAAAAAAAAAAGACAGTCTTCCGGCATAGGGCATCATTTGACCAATATGTATCGTAAGTAAAGCTCACAATCATTCCTTTAGGCATTAAAAAGGCGTTTTCAGCACCTGAATGTCATCACTACCTTCTAGTGGGGGCCTGTGCTTGAATGTAATTTCTGCCAAAATGGAAGTATTATGGATCACATTGTGTCGGTCATGATAGTTAATAAAAGACTGACTGCATCCAAGGCTTCTTAAACCTGCTTTAGATCCTGGTGCCAACAATGTTCCGTTTGAGGACATTGCTTCCTTTGAGACTGAAATGCGCTATCTCACTGTAGAACTATAGAGTTGCGTTCTCACGGAATGAAGCACATTTAACGTCTTCCGCTGCACTCTGTATGTTGGACTCTGATACTCAAGAAGGATTGTTGGTAAGGATAATCTCTGTTTTTGTATCTGCATCCCACTTTCAAAAAGGCCACAGTGCTTTGAGTGGTTCAGAGTATTTGCCATTCTGCCTCCGACTTGCCTTGCAGTCATGAATAGAGATAGCAACCTACTGCATAACTTCTGATATCTCATCCTCCTGTGTGGTCCGCTTCCACAAGGACAATTGGACCAGTGATGATCTGACATCATAAAGCAAAAGCAAGATGTTGTCTGACATGAGGGCCAATCTGTTGCCTAGCAAGCTGACATCATAAAGCTAAATGCAAGATGTTGTCTAACGTGAGGGCCACTCTGTTGTTGCCTAGCAAGCAGTAAGATACATTTATCTTGCTAATGAAATGAGTAGCAGGGTAGACCGGACGCCCAAGTGACAGCTATGATGGTAAAATGCACAAAATTAGGGCACTTTATAAGACCTCTAAATTTGAACGAGCGTGAGTTTGAGCACTAGAGTCAACTTCACTATTGCTGAACTGCTAGGAATTGGCTCAAATGATGATTATGAACATGCTATTCATAGCTTTTATTATTCTCATTAACTGTAGCATAACCCTACCTCTCAACTTATCAGCTGGCTTAATTGCTACTGGTGTACCATATCCTAAAACAAATAAAGTGAGAGGGGTACACTGCCACTTGGCTGGCAAAAAGATCTCTATCTATGTCCTAATGTACCTTCTACAGTTGTTTAGAGCGTGTTGGCAAAAGAGGCATGAGATTCAGAGTAGTATGGTAGGTTAAAAACACAAATCGAGATTTGATTTTCTAATGAGCTGCTGATTTTCACAATAATACAAACTCCATAGTATTGATCTGTTTACCCTTTATAAAAAGCATGATTTTTTTGTATTGCTTTTAGTAAATGTGCTAACAGTGGACTTTTCCATCTGCAGATTATACTGAATGACCAGCAGTGGCAGTGTTTCGCAACAAATTGTCTCTGCATTGCCGATACTGAAGAAAAAAAAAAGACAGTCTTCCGGCAAAGGGCATCATTTGACCAATATGTATGGTAAGTAAAGCTCACAATCATTCCTTTAGGCATTAAAAAGGCGTTTTCAGCACCTGAATGTCATCACTACCTTCTAGTGGGGGCATGTGCTTGAATGTAATTTCTGCCAAAATGGAAGTATTATGGATCACATTGTGTCGGTCATGATAGTTAATAAAGGACTGACTGCATCCAAGGCTTCTTAAGCCTGCTTTAGATCCTGGTGCCACCAATGTTCCGTTTGAGGACATTGCTTCCGTTGAGGCTGAAATGCACTATCTCACTGTAGAACTATAGAGTTGCATTCTCACAGAATGAAGCACATTTAACGTCTTCCGCTGCACTCTGTATGTTGGACTCTGATACTCAAGAAGGATTGTTGGTAAGGATAATCTCTGTTTTTGTATCTGCATCCCACTTTCAAAAAGGCCACAGTGCTTTGAGGGGTTCAGAGTATTTGCCATTCCGCCTCCGACTTGCCTTGCAGTCATGAATAGAGATAGCAACCTACTGCATAACTTTTGATATCTCATCCTCCTGTGTGGTCTGCTTCCACAAGGACAATTGGACCAGTGATGATCTGACATCATAAAGCTAAATGCAAGATGTTGTCTGACGTGAGGGCCACTCTGTTGTTGCCTAGCAAGCAGTAAGATACATTTATCTTGCTAATGAAATGAGTAGCAGGGTAGACCGGACGCCCAAGTGACAGCTATGATGGTAAAATGCACAAAATTAGGGCACTTTATAAGACCTCTAAATTTGAACGAGCGTGAGTTTGAGCACTAGAGTCAACTTCACTATTGCTGAACTGCTAGGAATTGGCTCAAATGATGATTATGAACATGCTATTCATAGCTTTTATTATTCCCATTAACTGTAGCATAACCCTACCTCTCAACTTATCAGCTGGCTTAATTGCTACTGGTGTACCATATCCTAAAACAAATAAAGTGAGAGGGGTACACTGCCACTTGGCTGGCAAAAAGATCTCTATCTATGTCCTAATGTACCTTCTACAGTTGTTTAGATCGTGTTGGCAAAAGAGGCATGAGATTCAGAGTAGTATGGTAGGTTAAAAACACAAATCGAGATTTGATTTTCTAATGAGCTGCTGATTTTCACAATAATACAAACTCCATAGTATTGATCTGTTTACCCTTTATAAAAAGCATGATTTTTTGTATTGCTTGTAGTAAATGTGCTAACAGTGGACTTTTCCATCTGCAGATTATACTGAATGACCAGCAGTGGCAGTGTTTCGCAACAAATTATCTCTGCATTGCCGATACTGAAGAAAAAAAAAAGACAGTCTTCCGGCATAGGGCATCATTTGACCAATATGTATGGTAAGTAAAGCTCACAATCATTCCTTTAGGCATTAAAAAGGCGTTTTCAGCACCTGAATGTCATCACTACCTTCTAGTGGGGGCCTGTGCTTGAATGTAATTTCTGCCAAAATGGAAGTATTATGGATCACATTGTGTCGGTCATGATAGTTAATAAAAGACTGACTGCATCCAAGGCTTCTTAAACCTGCTTTAGATCCTGGTGCCAACAATGTTCCGTTTGAGGACATTGCTTCCTTTGAGGCTGAAATGCGCTATCTCACTGTAGAACTATAGAGTTGCGTTCTCACGGAATGAAGCACATTTAAGGTCTTCCGCTGCACTCTGTATGTTGGACTCTGATACTCAAGAAGGATTGTTGGTAAGGATAATCTCTGTTTTTGTATCTGCATCCCACTTTCAAAAAGGCCACAGTGCTTTGAGTGGTTCAGAGTATTTGCCATTCCGCCTCCGACTTGCCTTGCAGTCATGAATAGAGATAGCAACCTACTGCATAACTTCTGATATCTCATCCTCCTGTGTGGTCCGCTTCCACAAGGACAATTGGACCAGTGATGATCTGACATCATAAAGCAAAAGCAAGATGTTGTCTGACATGAGGGCCAATCTGTTGCCTAGCAAGCTGACATCATAAAGCTAAATGCAAGATGTTGTCTAACGTGAGGGCCACTCTGTTGTTGCCTAGCAAGCAGTAAGATACATTTATCTTGCTAATGAAATGAGTAGCAGGGTAGACCGGACGCCCAAGTGACAGCTATGATGGTAAAATGCACAAAATTAGGGCACTTTATAAGACCTCTAAATTTGAACGAGCGTGAGTTTGAGCACTAGAGTCAACTTCACTATTGCTGAACTGCTAGGAATTGGCTCAAATGATGATTATGAACATGCTATTCATAGCTTTTATTATTCTCATTAACTGTAGCATAACCCTACCTCTCAACTTATCAGCTGGCTTAATTGCTACTGGTGTACCATATCCTAAAACAAATAAAGTGAGAGGGGTACACTGCCACTTGGCTGGCAAAAAGATCTCTATCTATGTCCTAATGTACCTTCTACAGTTGTTTAGAGCGTGTTGGCAAAAGAGGCATGAGATTCAGAGTAGTATGGTAGGTTAAAAACACAAATCGAGATTTGATTTTCTAATGAGCTGCTGATTTTCACAATAATACAAACTCCATAGTATTGATCTGTTTACCCTTTATAAAAAGCATGATTTTTTTGTATTGCTTTTAGTAAATGTGCTAACAGTGGACTTTTCCATCTGCAGATTATACTGAATGACCAGCAGTGGCAGTGTTTCGCAACAAATTGTCTCTGCATTGCCGATACTGAAGAAAAAAAAAAGACAGTCTTCCGGCAAAGGGCATCATTTGACCAATATGTATGGTAAGTAAAGCTCACAATCATTCCTTTAGGCATTAAAAAGGCGTTTTCAGCACCTGAATGTCATCACTACCTTCTAGTGGGGGCATGTGCTTGAATGTAATTTCTGCCAAAATGGAAGTATTATGGATCACATTGTGTCGGTCATGATAGTTAATAAAGGACTGACTGCATCCAAGGCTTCTTAAGCCTGCTTTAGATCCTGGTGCCACCAATGTTCCGTTTGAGGACATTGCTTCCGTTGAGGCTGAAATGCACTATCTCACTGTAGAACTATAGAGTTGCATTCTCACAGAATGAAGCACATTTAACGTCTTCCGCTGCACTCTGTATGTTGGACTCTGATACTCAAGAAGGATTGTTGGTAAGGATAATCTCTGTTTTTGTATCTGCATCCCACTTTCAAAAAGGCCACAGTGCTTTGAGGGGTTCAGAGTATTTGCCATTCCGCCTCCGACTTGCCTTGCAGTCATGAATAGAGATAGCAACCTACTGCATAACTTTTGATATCTCATCCTCCTGTGTGGTCTGCTTCCACAAGGACAATTGGACCAGTGATGATCTGACATCATAAAGCTAAATGCAAGATGTTGTCTGACGTGAGGGCCACTCTGTTGTTGCCTAGCAAGCAGTAAGATACATTTATCTTGCTAATGAAATGAGTAGCAGGGTAGACCGGACGCCCAAGTGACAGCTATGATGGTAAAATGTACAAAATTAGGGCACTTTATAAGACCTCTAAATTTGAACGAGCGTGAGTTTGAGCACTAGAGTCAACTTCACTATTGCTGAACTGCTAGGAATTGGCTCAAATGATGATTATGAACATGCTATTCATAGCTTTTATTATTCCCATTAACTGTAGCATAACCCTACCTCTCAACCTATCAGCTGCTTAATTGCTACTGGTGTACCATATCCTAAAACAAATAAAGTGAGAGGGGTACGCTGCCACTTGGCTGGCAAAAAGATCTCTATCTATGTCCTAATGTACCTTCTACAGTTGTTTAGATCGTGTTGGCAAAAGAGGCATGAGATTCAGAGTAGTATAGTAGGTTAAAAACACAAATCGAGATTTGATTTTCTAATGAGCTGCTGATTTTCACAATAATACAAACTCCATAGTATTGATCTGTTTACCCTTTATAAAAAGCATGATTTTTTGTATTGCTTGTAGTAAATGTGCTAACAGTGGACTTTTCCATCTGCAGATTATACTGAATGACCAGCAGTGGCAGTGTTTCGCAACAAATTGTCTCTGCATTGCCGATACTGAAGAAAAAAAAAAAGACAGTCTTCCGGCATAGGGCATCATTTGACCAATATGTATCGTAAGTAAAGCTCACAATCATTCCTTTAGGCATTAAAAAGGCGTTTTCAGCACCTGAATGTCATCACTACCTTCTAGTGGGGGCCTGTGCTTGAATGTAATTTCTGCCAAAATGGAAGTATTATGGATCACATTGTGTCGGTCATGATAGTTAATAAAAGACTGACTGCATCCAAGGCTTCTTAAACCTGCTTTAGATCCTGGTGCCAACAATGTTCCGTTTGAGGACATTGCTTCCTTTGAGACTGAAATGCGCTATCTCACTGTAGAACTATAGAGTTGCGTTCTCACGGAATGAAGCACATTTAACGTCTTCCGCTGCACTCTGTATGTTGGACTCTGATACTCAAGAAGGATTGTTGGTAAGGATAATCTCTGTTTTTGTATCTGCATCCCACTTTCAAAAAGGCCACAGTGCTTTGAGTGGTTCAGAGTATTTGCCATTCTGCCTCCGACTTGCCTTGCAGTCATGAATAGAGATAGCAACCTACTGCATAACTTCTGATATCTCATCCTCCTGTGTGGTCCGCTTCCACAAGGACAATTGGACCAGTGATGATCTGACATCATAAAGCAAAAGCAAGATGTTGTCTGACATGAGGGCCAATCTGTTGCCTAGCAAGCTGACATCATAAAGCTAAATGCAAGATGTTGTCTAACGTGAGGGCCACTCTGTTGTTGCCTAGCAAGCAGTAAGATACATTTATCTTGCTAATGAAATGAGTAGCAGGGTAGACCGGACGCCCAAGTGACAGCTATGATGGTAAAATGCACAAAATTAGGGCACTTTATAAGACCTCTAAATTTGAACGAGCGTGAGTTTGAGCACTAGAGTCAACTTCACTATTGCTGAACTGCTAGGAATTGGCTCAAATGATGATTATGAACATGCTATTCATAGCTTTTATTATTCTCATTAACTGTAGCATAACCCTACCTCTCAACTTATCAGCTGGCTTAATTGCTACTGGTGTACCATATCCTAAAACAAATAAAGTGAGAGGGGTACACTGCCACTTGGCTGGCAAAAAGATCTCTATCTATGTCCTAATGTACCTTCTACAGTTGTTTAGAGCGTGTTGGCAAAAGAGGCATGAGATTCAGAGTAGTATGGTAGGTTAAAAACACAAATCGAGATTTGATTTTCTAATGAGCTGCTGATTTTCACAATAATACAAACTCCATAGTATTGATCTGTTTACCCTTTATAAAAAGCATGATTTTTTTGTATTGCTTTTAGTAAATGTGCTAACAGTGGACTTTTCCATCTGCAGATTATACTGAATGACCAGCAGTGGCAGTGTTTCGCAACAAATTGTCTCTGCATTGCCGATACTGAAGAAAAAAAAAAGACAGTCTTCCGGCAAAGGGCATCATTTGACCAATATGTATGGTAAGTAAAGCTCACAATCATTCCTTTAGGCATTAAAAAGGCGTTTTCAGCACCTGAATGTCATCACTACCTTCTAGTGGGGGCATGTGCTTGAATGTAATTTCTGCCAAAATGGAAGTATTATGGATCACATTGTGTCGGTCATGATAGTTAATAAAGGACTGACTGCATCCAAGGCTTCTTAAGCCTGCTTTAGATCCTGGTGCCACCAATGTTCCGTTTGAGGACATTGCTTCCGTGGAGGCTGAAATGCACTATCTCACTGTAGAACTATAGAGTTGCATTCTCACAGAATGAAGCACATTTAACGTCTTCCGCTGCACTCTGTATGTTGGACTCTGATACTCAAGAAGGATTGTTGGTAAGGATAATCTCTGTTTTTGTATCTGCATCCCACTTTCAAAAAGGCCACAGTGCTTTGAGGGGTTCAGAGTATTTGCCATTCCGCCTCCGACTTGCCTTGCAGTCATGAATAGAGATAGCAACCTACTGCATAACTTTTGATATCTCATCCTCCTGTGTGGTCTGCTTCCACAAGGACAATTGGACCAGTGATGATCTGACATCATAAAGCTAAATGCAAGATGTTGTCTGACGTGAGGGCCACTCTGTTGTTGCCTAGCAAGCAGTAAGATACATTTATCTTGCTAATGAAATGAGTAGCAGGGTAGACCGGACGCCCAAGTGACAGCTATGATGGTAAAATGCACAAAATTAGGGCACTTTATAAGACCTCTAAATTTGAACGAGCGTGAGTTTGAGCACTAGAGTCAACTTCACTATTGCTGAACTGCTAGGAATTGGCTCAAATGATGATTATGAACATGCTATTCATAGCTTTTATTATTCCCATTAACTGTAGCATAACCCTACCTCTCAACTTATCAGCTGGCTTAATTGCTACTGGTGTACCATATCCTAAAACAAATAAAGTGAGAGGGGTACACTGCCACTTGGCTGGCAAAAAGATCTCTATCTATGTCCTAATGTACCTTCTACAGTTGTTTAGAGCGTGTTGGCAAAAGAGGCATGAGATTCAGAGTAGTATGGTAGGTTAAAAACACAAATCGAGATTTGATTTTCTAATGAGCTGCTGATTTTCACAATAATACAAACTCCATAGTATTGATCTGTTTACCCTTTATAAAAAGCATGATTTTTTTGTATTGCTTTTAGTAAATGTGCTAACAGTGGACTTTTCCATCTGCAGATTATACTGAATGACCAGCAGTGGCAGTGTTTCGCAACAAATTGTCTCTGCATTGCCGATACTGAAGAAAAAAAAAAGACAGTCTTCCGGCATAGGGCATCATTTGACCAATATGTATGGTAAGTAAAGCTCACAATCATTCCTTTAGGCATTAAAAAGGCGTTTTCAGCACCTGAATGTCATCACTACCTTCTAGTGGGGGCCTGTGCTTGAATGTAATTTCTGCCAAAATGGAAGTATTATGGATCACATTGTGTCGGTCATGATAGTTAATAAAAGACTGACTGCATCCAAGGCTTCTTAAACCTGCTTTAGATCCTGGTGCCAACAATGTTCCGTTTGAGGACATTGCTTCCTTTGAGGCTGAAATGCGCTATCTCACTGTAGAACTATAGAGTTGCGTTCTCACGGAATGAAGCACATTTAACGTCTTCCGCTGCACTCTGTATGTTGGACTCTGATACTCAAGAAGGATTGTTGGTAAGGATAATCTCTGTTTTTGTATCTGCATCCCACTTTCAAAAAGGCCACAGTGCTTTGAGTGGTTCAGAGTATTTGCCATTCCGCCTCCGACTTGCCTTGCAGTCATGAATAGAGATAGCAACCTACTGCATAACTTCTGATATCTCATCCTCCTGTGTGGTCCGCTTCCACAAGGACAATTGGACCAGTGATGATCTGACATCATGAAGCAAAAGCAAGATGTTGTCTGACATGAGGGCCAATCTGTTGCCTAGCAAGCTGACATCATAAAGCTAAATGCAAGATGTTGTCTGACGTGAGGGCCACTCTGTTGTTGCCTAGCAAGCAGTAAGATACATTTATCTTGCTAATGAAATGAGTAGCAGGTTAGACCGGACGCCCAAGTGACAGCTATGATGGTAAAATGTACAAAATTAGGGCACTTTATACGACCTCTAAATTTGAACGAGCGTGAGTTTGAGCATTAGAGTCAACTTCACTATTGCTGAACTGCTAGGAATTGGCTCAAATGATGATTATGAACATGCTATTCATAGCTTTTATTATTCCCATTAACTGTAGCATAACCCTACCTCTCAACTTATCAGCTGACTTAATTGCTACTGGTGTACCATATCCTAAAACAAATAAAGTGAGAGGGGTACACTGCCACTTGGCTGGCAAAAAGATCTCTATCTATGTCCTAATGTACCTTCTACAGTTGTTTAGATCGTGTTGGCAAAAGAGGCATGATTCAGAGTAGTATGGTAGGTTAAAAACACAAATCGAGATTTGATTTTCTAATGAGCTGCTGATTTTCACAATAATACAAACTCCATAGTATTGATCTGTTTACCCTTTATAAAAAGCATGATTTTTTGTATTGCTTGTAGTAAATGTGCTAACAGTGGACTTTTCCATCTGCAGATTATACTGAATGACCAGCAGTGGCAGTGTTTCGCAACAAATTGTCTCTGCATTGCCGATACTGAAGAAAAAAAAAAGACAGTCTTCCGGCATAGGGCATCATTTGACCAATATGTATGGTAAGTAAAGCTCACAATCATTCCTTTAGGCATTAAAAAGGCGTTTTCAGCACCTGAATGTCATCACTACCTTCTAGTGGGGGCCTGTGCTTGAATGTAATTTCTGCCAAAATGGAAGTATTATGGATCACATTGTGTCGGTCATGATAGTTAATAAAGGACTGACTGCATCCAAGGCTTCTTAAGCCTGCTTTAGATCCTGGTGCCACCAATGTTCCGTTTGAGGATATTGCTTCCGTTGAGGCTGAAATGCACTATCTCACTGTAGAACTATAGAGTTGCATTCTCACAGAATGAAGCACATTTAACGTCTTCCGCTGCACTCTGTATGTTGGACTCTGATACTCAAGAAGGATTGTTGGTAAGGATAATCTCTGTTTTTGTATCTGCATCCCACTTTCAAAAAGGCCACAGTGCTTTGAGGGGTTCAGAGTATTTGCCATTCCGCCTCCGACTTGCCTTGCAGTCATGAATAGAGATAGCAACCTACTGCATAACTTTTGATATCTCATCCTCCTGTGTGGTCCGCTTCCACAAGGACAATTGGACCAGTGATGATCTGACATCATAAAGCTAAATGCAAGATGTTGTCTGACGTGAGGGCCACTCTGTTGTTGCCTAGCAAGCAGTAAGATACATTTATCTTGCTAATGAAATGAGTAGCAGGGTAGACCGGACGCCCAAGTGACAGCTATGATGGTAAAATGTACAAAATTAGGGCACTTTATAAGACCTCTAAATTTGAACGAGCGTGAGTTTGAGCACTAGAGTCAACTTCACTATTGCTGAACTGCTAGGAATTGGCTCAAATGATGATTATGAACATGCTATTCATAGCTTTTATTATTCCCATTAACTGTAGCATAACCCTACCTCTCAACTTATCAGCTGGCTTAATTGCTACTGGTGTACCATATCCTAAAACAAATAAAGTGAGAGGGGTACACTGCCACTTGGCTGGCAAAAAGATCTCTATCTATGTCCTAATGTACCTTCTACAGTTGTTTAGATCGTGTTGGCAAAAGAGGCATGAGATTCAGAGTAGTATGGTAGGTTAAAAACACAAATCGAGATTTGATTTTCTAATGAGCTGCTGATTTTCACAATAATACAAACTCCATAGTATTGATCTGTTTACCCTTTATAAAAAGCATGATTTTTTGTATTGCTTGTAGTAAATGTGCTAACAGTGGACTTTTCCATCTGCAGATTATACTGAATGACCAGCAGTGGCAGTGTTTCGCAACAAATTATCTCTGCATTGCCGATACTGAAGAAAAAAAAAAGACAGTCTTCCGGCATAGGGCATCATTTGACCAATATGTATGGTAAGTAAAGCTCACAATCATTCCTTTAGGCATTAAAAAGGCGTTTTCAGCACCTGAATGTCATCACTACCTTCTAGTGGGGGCCTGTGCTTGAATGTAATTTCTGCCAAAATGGAAGTATTATGGATCACATTGTGTCGGTCATGATAGTTAATAAAAGACTGACTGCATCCAAGGCTTCTTAAACCTGCTTTAGATCCTGGTGCCAACAATGTTCCGTTTGAGGACATTGCTTCCTTTGAGGCTGAAATGCGCTATCTCACTGTAGAACTATAGAGTTGCGTTCTCACGGAATGAAGCACATTTAACGTCTTCCGCTGCACTCTGTATGTTGGACTCTGATACTCAAGAAGGATTGTTGGTAAGGATAATCTCTGTTTTTGTATCTGCATCCCACTTTCAAAAAGGCCACAGTGCTTTGAGTGGTTCAGAGTATTTGCCATTCCGCCTCCGACTTGCCTTGCAGTCATGAATAGAGATAGCAACCTACTGCATAACTTCTGATATCTCATCCTCCTGTGTGGTCCGCTTCCACAAGGACAATTGGACCAGTGATGATCTGACATCATAAAGCAAAAGCAAGATGTTGTCTGACATGAGGGCCAATCTGTTGCCTAGCAAGCTGACATCATAAAGCTAAATGCAAGATGTTGTCTGACGTGAGGGCCACTCTGTTGTTGCCTAGCAAGCAGTAAGATACATTTATCTTGCTAATGAAATGAGTAGCAGGTTAGACCGGACGCCCAAGTGACAGCTATGATGGTAAAATGTACAAAATTAGGGCACTTTATACGACCTCTAAATTTGAACGAGCGTGAGTTTGAGCATTAGAGTCAACTTCACTATTGCTGAACTGCTAGGAATTGGCTCAAATGATGATTATGAACATGCTATTCATAGCTTTTATTATTCCCATTAACTGTAGCATAACCCTACCTCTCAACTTATCAGCTGGCTTAATTGCTACTGGTGTACCATATCCTAAAACAAATAAAGTGAGAGGGGTACACTGCCACTTGGCTGGCAAAAAGATCTCTATCTATGTCCTAATGTACCTTCTACAGTTGTTTAGAGCGTGTTGGCAAAAGAGGCATGAGATTCAGAGTAGTATGGTAGGTTAAAAACACAAATCGAGATTTGATTTTCTAATGAGCTGCTGATTTTCACAATAATACAAACTCCATAGTATTGATCTGTTTACCCTTTATAAAAAGCATGATTTTTTGTATTGCTTGTAGTAAATGTGCTAACAGTGGACTTTTCCATCTGCAGATTATACTGAATGACCAGCAGTGGCAGTGTTTCGCAACAAATTATCTCTGCATTGCCGATACTGAAGAAAAAAAAAAGACAGTCTTCCGGCATAGGGCATCATTTGACCAATATGTATGGTAAGTAAAGCTCACAATCATTCCTTTAGGCATTAAAAAGGCGTTTTCAGCACCTGAATGTCATCACTACCTTCTAGTGGGGGCCTGTGCTTGAATGTAATTTCTGCCAAAATGGAAGTATTATGGATCACATTGTGTCGGTCATGATAGTTAATAAAAGACTGACTGCATCCAAGGCTTCTTAAACCTGCTTTAGATCCTGGTGCCAACAATGTTCCGTTTGAGGACATTGCTTCCTTTGAGGCTGAAATGCGCTATCTCACTGTAGAACTATAGAGTTGCGTTCTCACGGAATGAAGCACATTTAACGTCTTCCGCTGCACTCTGTATGTTGGACTCTGATACTCAAGAAGGATTGTTGGTAAGGATAATCTCTGTTTTTGTATCTGCATCCCACTTTCAAAAAGGCCACAGTGCTTTGAGTGGTTCAGAGTATTTGCCATTCCGCCTCCGACTTGCCTTGCAGTCATGAATAGAGATAGCAACCTACTGCATAACTTCTGATATCTCATCCTCCTGTGTGGTCCGCTTCCACAAGGACAATTGGACCAGTGATGATCTGACATCATAAAGCAAAAGCAAGATGTTGTCTGACATGAGGGCCAATCTGTTGCCTAGCAAGCTGACATCATAAAGCTAAATGCAAGATGTTGTCTGACGTGAGGGCCACTCTGTTGTTGCCTAGCAAGCAGTAAGATACATTTATCTTGCTAATGAAATGAGTAGCAGGTTAGACCGGACGCCCAAGTGACAGCTATGATGGTAAAATGTACAAAATTAGGGCACTTTATACGACCTCTAAATTTGAACGAGCGTGAGTTTGAGCATTAGAGTCAACTTCACTATTGCTGAACTGCTAGGAATTGGCTCAAATGATGATTATGAACATGCTATTCATAGCTTTTATTATTCCCATTAACTGTAGCATAACCCTACCTCTCAACTTATCAGCTGGCTTAATTGCTACTGGTGTACCATATCCTAAAACAAATAAAGTGAGAGGGGTACACTGCCACTTGGCTGGCAAAAGGATCTCTATCTATGTCCTAATGTACCTTCTACAGTTGTTTAGAGCGTGTTGGCAAAAGAGGCATGAGACTCAGAGTAGTATGGTAGGTTAAAAACACAAATCGAGATTTGATTTTCTAATGAGCTGCTGATTTTCACAATAATACAAACTCCATAGTATTGATCTGTTTACCCTTTATAAAAAGCATGATTTTTTGTATTGCTTGTAGTAAATGTGCTAACAGTGGACTTTTCCATCTGCAGATTATACTGAATGACCAGCAGTGGCAGTGTTTCGCAACAAATTGTCTCTGCATTGCCGATACTGAAGAAAAAAAAAAGACAGTCTTCCGGCATAGGGCATCATTTGACCAATATGTATGGTAAGTAAAGCTCACAATCATTCCTTTAGGCATTAAAAAGGCGTTTTCAGCACCTGAATGTCATCACTACCTTCTAGTGGGGGCCTGTGCTTGAATGTAATTTCTGCCAAAATGGAAGTATTATGGATCACATTGTGTCGGTCATGATAGTTAATAAAAGACTGACTGCATCCAAGGCTTCTTAAGCCTGCTTTAGATCCTGGTGCCAACAATGTTCCGTTTGAGGACATTGCTTCCTTTGAGGCTGAAATGCGCTATCTCACTGTAGAACTATAGAGTTGCGTTCTCACGGAATGAAGCACATTTAACGTCTTCCGCTGCACTCTGTATGTTGGACTCTGATACTCAAGAAGGATTGTTGGTAAGGATAATCTCTGTTTTTGTATCTGCATCCCACTTTCAAAAAGGCCACAGTGCTTTGAGTGGTTCAGAGTATTTGCCATTCCGCCTCCGACTTGCCTTGCAGTCATGAATAGAGATAGCAACCTACTGCATAACTTCTGATATCTCATCCTCCTGTGTGGTCAGCTTCCACAAGGACAATTGGACCAGTGATGATCTGACATCATAAAGCAAAAGCAAGATGTTGTCTGACATGAGGGCCAATCTGTTGCCTAGCAAGCTGACATCATAAAGCTAAATGCAAGATGTTGTCTAACGTGAGGGCCACTCTGTTGTTGCCTAGCAAGCAGTAAGATACATTTATCTTGCTAATGAAATGAGTAGCAGGGTAGACCGGACGCCCAAGTGACAGCTATGATGGTAAAATGTACAAAATTAGGGCACTTTATAAGACCTCTAAATTTGAACGAGCGTGAGTTTGAGCATTAGAGTCAACTTCACTATTGCTGAACTGCTAGGAATTGGCTCAAATGATGATTATGAACATGCTATTCATAGCTTTTATTATTCCCATTAACTGTAGCATAACCCTACCTCTCAACTTATCAGCTGACTTAATTGCTACTGGTGTACCATATCCTAAAACAAATAAAGTGAGAGGGGTACACTGCCACTTGGCTGGCAAAAAGATCTCTATCTATGTCCTAATGTACCTTCTACAGTTGTTTAGATCGTGTTGGCAAAAGAGGCATGATTCAGAGTAGTATGGTAGGTTAAAAACACAAATCGAGATTTGATTTTCTAATGAGCTGCTGATTTTCACAATAATACAAACTCCATAGTATTGATCTGTTTACCCTTTATAAAAAGCATGATTTTTTGTATTGCTTGTAGTAAATGTGCTAACAGTGGACTTTTCCATCTGCAGATTATACTGAATGACCAGCAGTGGCAGTGTTTCGCAACAAATTGTCTCTGCATTGCCGATACTGAAGAAAAAAAAAAGACAGTCTTCCGGCATAGGGCATCATTTGACCAATATGTATGGTAAGTAAAGCTCACAATCATTCCTTTAGGCATTAAAAAGGCGTTTTCAGCACCTGAATGTCATCACTACCTTCTAGTGGGGGCCTGTGCTTGAATGTAATTTCTGCCAAAATGGAAGTATTATGGATCACATTGTGTCGGTCATGATAGTTAATAAAGGACTGACTGCATCCAAGGCTTCTTAAGCCTGCTTTAGATCCTGGTGCCACCAATGTTCCGTTTGAGGATATTGCTTCCGTTGAGGCTGAAATGCACTATCTCACTGTAGAACTATAGAGTTGCATTCTCACAGAATGAAGCACATTTAACGTCTTCCGCTGCACTCTGTATGTTGGACTCTGATACTCAAGAAGGATTGTTGGTAAGGATAATCTCTGTTTTTGTATCTGCATCCCACTTTCAAAAAGGCCACAGTGCTTTGAGGGGTTCAGAGTATTTGCCATTCCGCCTCCGACTTGCCTTGCAGTCATGAATAGAGATAGCAACCTACTGCATAACTTTTGATATCTCATCCTCCTGTGTGGTCCGCTTCCACAAGGACAATTGGACCAGTGATGATCTGACATCATAAAGCTAAATGCAAGATGTTGTCTGACGTGAGGGCCACTCTGTTGTTGCCTAGCAAGCAGTAAGATACATTTATCTTGCTAATGAAATGAGTAGCAGGGTAGACCGGACGCCCAAGTGACAGCTATGATGGTAAAATGTACAAAATTAGGGCACTTTATAAGACCTCTAAATTTGAACGAGCGTGAGTTTGAGCACTAGAGTCAACTTCACTATTGCTGAACTGCTAGGAATTGGCTCAAATGATGATTATGAACATGCTATTCATAGCTTTTATTATTCCCATTAACTGTAGCATAACCCTACCTCTCAACTTATCAGCTGGCTTAATTGCTACTGGTGTACCATATCCTAAAACAAATAAAGTGAGAGGGGTACACTGCCACTTGGCTGGCAAAAAGATCTCTATCTATGTCCTAATGTACCTTCTACAGTTGTTTAGATCGTGTTGGCAAAAGAGGCATGAGATTCAGAGTAGTATGGTAGGTTAAAAACACAAATCGAGATTTGATTTTCTAATGAGCTGCTGATTTTCACAATAATACAAACTCCATAGTATTGATCTGTTTACCCTTTATAAAAAGCATGATTTTTTGTATTGCTTGTAGTAAATGTGCTAACAGTGGACTTTTCCATCTGCAGATTATACTGAATGACCAGCAGTGGCAGTGTTTCGCAACAAATTATCTCTGCATTGCCGATACTGAAGAAAAAAAAAAGACAGTCTTCCGGCATAGGGCATCATTTGACCAATATGTATGGTAAGTAAAGCTCACAATCATTCCTTTAGGCATTAAAAAGGCGTTTTCAGCACCTGAATGTCATCACTACCTTCTAGTGGGGGCCTGTGCTTGAATGTAATTTCTGCCAAAATGGAAGTATTATGGATCACATTGTGTCGGTCATGATAGTTAATAAAAGACTGACTGCATCCAAGGCTTCTTAAACCTGCTTTAGATCCTGGTGCCAACAATATTCCGTTTGAGGACATTGCTTCCTTTGAGGCTGAAATGCGCTATCTCACTGTAGAACTATAGAGTTGCGTTCTCACGGAATGAAGCACATTTAACGTCTTCCGCTGCACTCTGTATGTTGGACTCTGATACTCAAGAAGGATTGTTGGTAAGGATAATCTCTGTTTTTGTATCTGCATCCCACTTTCAAAAAGGCCACAGTGCTTTGAGTGGTTCAGAGTATTTGCCATTCCGCCTCCGACTTGCCTTGCAGTCATGAATAGAGATAGCAACCTACTGCATAACTTCTGATATCTCATCCTCCTGTGTGGTCCGCTTCCACAAGGACAATTGGACCAGTGATGATCTGACATCATAAAGCAAAAGCAAGATGTTGTCTGACATGAGGGCCAATCTGTTGCCTAGCAAGCTGACATCATAAAGCTAAATGCAAGATGTTGTCTGACGTGAGGGCCACTCTGTTGTTGCCTAGCAAGCAGTAAGATACATTTATCTTGCTAATGAAATGAGTAGCAGGTTAGACCGGACGCCCAAGTGACAGCTATGATGGTAAAATGTACAAAATTAGGGCACTTTATACGACCTCTAAATTTGAACGAGCGTGAGTTTGAGCATTAGAGTCAACTTCACTATTGCTGAACTGCTAGGAATTGGCTCAAATGATGATTATGAACATGCTATTCATAGCTTTTATTATTCCCATTAACTGTAGCATAACCCTACCTCTCAACTTATCAGCTGGCTTAATTGCTACTGGTGTACCATATCCTAAAACAAATAAAGTGAGAGGGGTACACTGCCACTTGGCTGGCAAAAAGATCTCTATCTATGTCCTAATGTACCTTCTACAGTTGTTTAGAGCGTGTTGGCAAAAGAGGCATGAGATTCAGAGTAGTATGGTAGGTTAAAAACACAAATCGAGATTTGATTTTCTAATGAGCTGCTGATTTTCACAATAATACAAACTCCATAGTATTGATCTGTTTACCCTTTATAAAAAGCATGATTTTTTTGTATTGCTTGTAGTAAATGTGCTAACAGTGGACTTTTCCATCTGCAGATTATACTGAATGACCAGCAGTGGCAGTGTTTCGCAACAAATTGTCTCTGCATTGCCGATACTGAAGAAAAAAAAAAGACAGTCTTCCGGCAAAGGGCATCATTTGACCAATATGTATGTTAAGTAAAGCTCACAATCATTCCTTTAGGCATTAAAAAGGCGTTTTCAGCACCTGAATGTCATCACTACCTTCTAGTGGGGGCATGTGCTTGAATGTAATTTCTGCCAAAATGGAAGTATTATGGATCACATTGTGTCGGTCATGATAGTTAATAAAAGACTGACTGCATCCAAGGCTTCTTAAGCCTGCTTTAGATCCTGGTGCCACCAATGTTCCGTTTGAGGATATTGCTTCCGTTGAGGCTGAAATGCACTATCTCACTGTAGAACTATAGAGTTGCATTCTCACAGAATGAAGCACATTTAACGTCTTCCGCTGCACTCTGTATGTTGGACTCTGATACTCAAGAAGGATTGTTGGTAAGGATAATCTCTGTTTTTGTATCTGCATCCCACTTTCAAAAAGGCCACAGTGCTTTGAGGGGTTCAGAGTATTTGCCATTCCGCCTCCGACTTGCCTTGCAGTCATGAATAGAGATAGCAACCTACTGCATAACTTTTGATATCTCATCCTCCTGTGTGGTCCGCTTCCACAAGGACAATTGGACCAGTGATGATCTGACATCATAAAGCTAAATGCAAGATGTTGTCTGACGTGAGGGCCACTCTGTTGTTGCCTAGCAAGCAGTAAGATACATTTATCTTGCTAATGAAATGAGTAGCAGGGTAGACCGGACGCCCAAGTGACAGCTATGATGGTAAAATGCACAAAATTAGGGCACTTTATAAGACCTCTAAATTTGAACGAGCGTGAGTTTGAGCACTAGAGTCAACTTCACTATTGCTGAACTGCTAGGAATTGGCTCAAATGATGATTATGAACATGCTATTCATAGCTTTTATTATTCCCATTAACTGTAGCATAACCCTACCTCTCAACTTATCAGCTGGCTTAATTGCTACTGGTGTACCATATCCTAAAACAAATAAAGTGAGAGGGGTACACTGCCACTTGGCTGGCAAAAAGATCTCTATCTATGTCCTAATGTACCTTCTACAGTTGTTTAGAGCGTGTTGGCAAAAGAGGCATGAGATTCAGAGTAGTATGGTAGGTTAAAAACACAAATCGAGATTTGATTTTCTAATGAGCTGCTGATTTTCACAATAATACAAACTCCATAGTATTGATCTGTTTACCCTTTATAAAAAGCATGATTTTTTTGTATTGCTTTTAGTAAATGTGCTAACAGTGGACTTTTCCATCTGCAGATTATACTGAATGACCAGCAGTGGCAGTGTTTCGCAACAAATTGTCTCTGCATTGCCGATACTGAAGAAAAAAAAAAGACAGTCTTCCGGCATAGGGCATCATTTGACCAATATGTATGGTAAGTAAAGCTCACAATCATTCCTTTAGGCATTAAAAAGGCGTTTTCAGCACCTGAATGTCATCACTACCTTCTAGTGGGGGCCTGTGCTTGAATGTAATTTCTGCCAAAATGGAAGTATTATGGATCACATTGTGTCGGTCATGATAGTTAATAAAAGACTGACTGCATCCAAGGCTTCTTAAACCTGCTTTAGATCCTGGTGCCAACAATGTTCCGTTTGAGGACATTGCTTCCTTTGAGGCTGAAATGCGCTATCTCACTGTAGAACTATAGAGTTGCGTTCTCACGGAATGAAGCACATTTAACGTCTTCCGCTGCACTCTGTATGTTGGACTCTGATACTCAAGAAGGATTGTTGGTAAGGATAATCTCTGTTTTTGTATCTGCATCCCACTTTCAAAAAGGCCACAGTGCTTTGAGTGGTTCAGAGTATTTGCCATTCCGCCTCCGACTTGCCTTGCAGTCATGAATAGAGATAGCAACCTACTGCATAACTTCTGATATCTCATCCTCCTGTGTGGTCCGCTTCCACAAGGACAATTGGACCAGTGATGATCTGACATCATAAAGCAAAAGCAAGATGTTGTCTGACATGAGGGCCAATCTGTTGCCTAGCAAGCTGACATCATAAAGCTAAATGCAAGATGTTGTCTGACGTGAGGGCCACTCTGTTGTTGCCTAGCAAGCAGTAAGATACATTTATCTTGCTAATGAAATGAGTAGCAGGTTAGACCGGACGCCCAAGTGACAGCTATGATGGTAAAATGTACAAAATTAGGGCACTTTATACGACCTCTAAATTTGAACGAGCGTGAGTTTGAGCATTAGAGTCAACTTCACTATTGCTGAACTGCTAGGAATTGGCTCAAATGATGATTATGAACATGCTATTCATAGCTTTTATTATTCCCATTAACTGTAGCATAACCCTACCTCTCAACTTATCAGCTGGCTTAATTGCTACTGGTGTACCATATCCTAAAACAAATAAAGTGAGAGGGGTACACTGCCACTTGGCTGGCAAAAGGATCTCTATCTATGTCCTAATGTACCTTCTACAGTTGTTTAGAGCGTGTTGGCAAAAGAGGCATGAGACTCAGAGTAGTATGGTAGGTTAAAAACACAAATCGAGATTTGATTTTCTAATGAGCTGCTGATTTTCACAATAATACAAACTCCATAGTATTGATCTGTTTACCCTTTATAAAATGCATGATTTTTTGTATTGCTTGTAGTAAATGTGCTAACAGTGGACTTTTCCATCTGCAGATTATACTGAATGACCAGCAGTGGCAGTGTTTCGCAACAAATTGTCTCTGCATTGCCGATACTGAAGAAAAAAAAAAGACAGTCTTCCGGCATAGGGCATCATTTGACCAATATGTATGGTAAGTAAAGCTCACAATCATTCCTTTAGGCATTAAAAAGGCGTTTTCAGCACCTGAATGTCATCACTACCTTCTAGTGGGGGCCTGTGCTTGAATGTAATTTCTGCCAAAATGGAAGTATTATGGATCACATTGTGTCGGTCATGATAGTTAATAAAAGACTGACTGCATCCAAGGCTTCTTAAACCTGCTTTAGATCCTGGTGCCAACAATGTTCCGTTTGAGGACATTGCTTCCTTTGAGGCTGAAATGCGCTATCTCACTGTAGAACTATAGAGTTGCGTTCTCACGGAATGAAGCACATTTAACGTCTTCCGCTGCACTCTGTATGTTGGACTCTGATACTCAAGAAGGATTGTTGGTAAGGATAATCTCTGTTTTTGTATCTGCATCCCACTTTCAAAAAGGCCACAGTGCTTTGAGTGGTTCAGAGTATTTGCCATTCCGCCTCCGACTTGCCTTGCAGTCATGAATAGAGATAGCAACCTACTGCATAACTTCTGATATCTCATCCTCCTGTGTGGTCCGCTTCCACAAGGACAATTGGACCAGTGATGATCTGACATCATAAAGCAAAAGCAAGATGTTGTCTGACATGAGGGCCAATCTGTTGCCTAGCAAGCTGACATCATAAAGCTAAATGCAAGATGTTGTCTGACGTGAGGGCCACTCTGTTGTTGCCTAGCAAGCAGTAAGATACATTTATCTTGCTAATGAAATGAGTAGCAGGTTAGACCGGACGCCCAAGTGACAGCTATGATGGTAAAATGTACAAAATTAGGGCACTTTATACGACCTCTAAATTTGAACGAGCGTGAGTTTGAGCATTAGAGTCAACTTCACTATTGCTGAACTGCTAGGAATTGGCTCAAATGATGATTATGAACATGCTATTCATAGCTTTTATTATTCCCATTAACTGTAGCATAACCCTACCTCTCAACTTATCAGCTGGCTTAATTGCTACTGGTGTACCATATCCTAAAACAAATAAAGTGAGAGGGGTACACTGCCACTTGGCTGGCAAAAAGATCTCTATCTATGTCCTAATGTACCTTCTACAGTTGTTTAGAGCGTGTTGGCAAAAGAGGCATGAGATTCAGAGTAGTATGGTAGGTTAAAAACACAAATCGAGATTTGATTTTCTAATGAGCTGCTGATTTTCACAATAATACAAACTCCATAGTATTGATCTGTTTACCCTTTATAAAAAGCATGATTTTTTTGTATTGCTTGTAGTAAATGTGCTAACAGTGGACTTTTCCATCTGCAGATTATACTGAATGACCAGCAGTGGCAGTGTTTCGCAACAAATTGTCTCTGCATTGCCGATACTGAAGAAAAAAAAAAGACAGTCTTCCGGCAAAGGGCATCATTTGACCAATATGTATGTTAAGTAAAGCTCACAATCATTCCTTTAGGCATTAAAAAGGCGTTTTCAGCACCTGAATGTCATCACTACCTTCTAGTGGGGGCATGTGCTTGAATGTAATTTCTGCCAAAATGGAAGTATTATGGATCACATTGTGTCGGTCATGATAGTTAATAAAAGACTGACTGCATCCAAGGCTTCTTAAGCCTGCTTTAGATCCTGGTGCCACCAATGTTCCGTTTGAGGATATTGCTTCCGTTGAGGCTGAAATGCACTATCTCACTGTAGAACTATAGAGTTGCATTCTCACAGAATGAAGCACATTTAACGTCTTCCGCTGCACTCTGTATGTTGGACTCTGATACTCAAGAAGGATTGTTGGTAAGGATAATCTCTGTTTTTGTATCTGCATCCCACTTTCAAAAAGGCCACAGTGCTTTGAGGGGTTCAGAGTATTTGCCATTCCGCCTCCGACTTGCCTTGCAGTCATGAATAGAGATAGCAACCTACTGCATAACTTTTGATATCTCATCCTCCTGTGTGGTCCGCTTCCACAAGGACAATTGGACCAGTGATGATCTGACATCATAAAGCAAAAGCAAGATGTTGTCTGACATGAGGGCCAATCTGTTGCCTAGCAAGCTGACATCATAAAGCTAAATGCAAGATGTTGTCTGACGTGAGGGCCACTCTGTTGTTGCCTAGCAAGCAGTAAGATACATTTATCTTGCTAATGAAATGAGTAGCAGGTTAGACCGGACGCCCAAGTGACAGCTATGATGGTAAAATGTACAAAATTAGGGCACTTTATACGACCTCTAAATTTGAACGAGCGTGAGTTTGAGCATTAGAGTCAACTTCACTATTGCTGAACTGCTAGGAATTGGCTCAAATGATGATTATGAACATGCTATTCATAGCTTTTATTATTCCCATTAACTGTAGCATAACCCTACCTCTCAACTTATCAGCTGGCTTAATTGCTACTGGTGTACCATATCCTAAAACAAATAAAGTGAGAGGGGTACACTGCCACTTGGCTGGCAAAAGGATCTCTATCTATGTCCTAATGTACCTTCTACAGTTGTTTAGAGCGTGTTGGCAAAAGAGGCATGAGACTCAGAGTAGTATGGTAGGTTAAAAACACAAATCGAGATTTGATTTTCTAATGAGCTGCTGATTTTCACAATAATACAAACTCCATAGTATTGATCTGTTTACCCTTTATAAAATGCATGATTTTTTGTATTGCTTGTAGTAAATGTGCTAACAGTGGACTTTTCCATCTGCAGATTATACTGAATGACCAGCAGTGGCAGTGTTTCGCAACACATTGTCTCTGCATTGCCGATACTGAAGAAAAAAAAAAAGACAGTCTTCCGGCATAGGGCATCATTTGACCAATATGTATGGTAAGTAAAGCTCACAATCATTCCTTTAGGCATTAAAAAGGAGTTTTCAGCACCTGAATGTCATCACTACCTTCTAGTGGGGGCCTGTGCTTGAATGTAATTTCTGCCAAAATGGAAGTATTATGGATCACATTGTGTCGGTCATGATAGTTAATAAAAGACTGACTGCATCCAAGGCTTCTTAAGCCTGCTTTAGATCCTGGTGCCAACAATGTTCCGTTTGAGGACATTGCTTCCTTTGAGGCTGAAATGCGCTATCTCACTGTAGAACTATAGAGTTGCGTTCTCACGGAATGAAGCACATTTAACGTCTTCCGCTGCACTCTGTATGTTGGACTCTGATACTCAAGAAGGATTGTTGGTAAGGATAATCTCTGTTTTTGTATCTGCATCCCACTTTCAAAAAGGCCACAGTGCTTTGAGTGGTTCAGAGTATTTGCCATTCCGCCTCCGACTTGCCTTGCAGTCATGAATAGAGATAGCAACCTACTGCATAACTTCTGATATCTCATCCTCCTGTGTGGTCAGCTTCCACAAGGACAATTGGACCAGTGATGATCTGACATCATAAAGCAAAAGCAAGATGTTGTCTGACATGAGGGCCAATCTGTTGCCTAGCAAGCTGACATCATAAAGCTAAATGCAAGATGTTGTCTAACGTGAGGGCCACTCTGTTGTTGCCTAGCAAGCAGTAAGATACATTTATCTTGCTAATGAAATGAGTAGCAGGGTAGACCGGACGCCCAAGTGACAGCTATGATGGTAAAATGTACAAAATTAGGGCACTTTATAAGACCTCTAAATTTGAACGAGCGTGAGTTTGAGCATTAGAGTCAACTTCACTATTGCTGAACTGCTAGGAATTGGCTCAAATGATGATTATGAACATGCTATTCATAGCTTTTATTATTCCCATTAACTGTACCATAACCCTACCTCTCAACTTATCAGCTGACTTAATTGCTACTGGTGTACCATATCCTAAAACAAATAAAGTGAGAGGGGTACACTGCCACTTGGCTGGCAAAAAGATCTCTATCTATGTCCTAATGTACCTTCTACAGTTGTTTAGAGCGTGTTGGCAAAAGAGGCATGAGATTCAGAGTAGTATGGTAGGTTAAAAACACAAATCGAGATTTGATTTTCTAATGAGCTGCTGATTTTCACAATAATACAAACTCCATAGTATTGATCTGTTTACCCTTTATAAAAAGCATGATTTTTTTGTATTGCTTGTAGTAAATGTGCTAACAGTGGACTTTTCCATCTGCAGATTATACTGAATGACCAGCAGTGGCAGTGTTTCGCAACAAATTGTCTCTGCATTGCCGATACTGAAGAAAAAAAAAAGACAGTCTTCCGGCAAAGGGCATCATTTGACCAATATGTATGTTAAGTAAAGCTCACAATCATTCCTTTAGGCATTAAAAAGGCGTTTTCAGCACCTGAATGTCATCACTACCTTCTAGTGGGGGCATGTGCTTGAATGTAATTTCTGCCAAAATGGAAGTATTATGGATAACATTGTGTCGGTCATGATAGTTAATAAAGGACTGACTGCATCCAAGGCTTCTTAAGCCTGCTTTAGATCCTGGTGCCACCAATGTTCCGTTTGAGGACATTGCTTCCGTTGAGGCTGAAATGCACTATCTCACTGTAGAACTATAGAGTTGCATTCTCACAGAATGAAGCACATTTAACGTCTTCCGCTGCACTCTGTATGTTGGACTCTGATACTCAAGAAGGATTGTTGGTAAGGATAATCTCTGTTTTTGTATCTGCATCCCACTTTCAAAAAGGCCACAGTGCTTTGAGGGGTTCAGAGTATTTGCCATTCCGCCTCCGACTTGCCTTGCAGTCATGAATAGAGATAGCAACCTACTGCATAACTTCTGATATCTCATCCTCCTGTGTGGTCCGCTTCCACAAGGACAATTGGACCAGTGATGATCTGACATCATAAAGCAAAAGCAAGATGTTGTCTGACATGAGGGCCAATCTGTTGCCTAGCAAGCTGACATCATAAAGCTAAATGCAAGATGTTGTCTGACGTGAGGGCCACTCTGTTGTTGCCTAGCAAGCAGTAAGATACATTTATCTTGCTAATGAAATGAGTAGCAGGGTAGACCGGACGCCCAAGTGACAGCTATGATGGTAAAATGTACAAAATTAGGGCACTTTATAAGACCTCTAAATTTGAACGAGCGTGAGTTTGAGCACTAGAGTCAACTTCACTATTGCTGAACTGCTAGGAATTGGCTCAAATGATGATTATGAACATGCTATTCATAGCTTTTATTATTCCCATTAACTGTACCATAACCCTACCTCTCAACCTATCAGCTGCTTAATTGCTACTGGTGTACCATATCCTAAAACAAATAAAGTGAGAGGGGTACGCTGCCACTTGGCTGGCAAAAAGATCTCTATCTATGTCCTAATGTACCTTTTACAGTTGTTTAGATCGTGTTGGCAAAAGAGGCATGAGATTCAGAGTAGTATAGTAGGTTAAAAACACAAATCGAGATTTGATTTTCTAATGAGCTGCTGATTTTCACAATAATACAAACTCCATAGTATTGATCTGTTTACCCTTTATAAAAAGCATGATTTTTTGTATTGCTTGTAGTAAATGTGCTAACAGTGGACTTTTCCATCTGCAGATTATACTGAATGACCAGCAGTGGCAGTGTTTCGCAACAAATTGTCTCTGCATTGCCGATACTGAAGAAAAAAAAAAAGACAGTCTTCCGGCATAGGGCATCATTTGACCAATATGTATCGTAAGTAAAGCTCACAATCATTCCTTTAGGCATTAAAAAGGCGTTTTCAGCACCTGAATGTCATCACTACCTTCTAGTGGGGGCCTGTGCTTGAATGTAATTTCTGCCAAAATGGAAGTATTATGGATCACATTGTGTCGGTCATGATAGTTAATAAAAGACTGACTGCATCCAAGGCTTCTTAAACCTGCTTTAGATCCTGGTGCCAACAATGTTCCGTTTGAGGACATTGCTTCCTTTGAGACTGAAATGCGCTATCTCACTGTAGAACTATAGAGTTGCGTTCTCACGGAATGAAGCACATTTAACGTCTTCCGCTGCACTCTGTATGTTGGACTCTGATACTCAAGAAGGATTGTTGGTAAGGATAATCTCTGTTTTTGTATCTGCATCCCACTTTCAAAAAGGCCACAGTGCTTTGAGTGGTTCAGAGTATTTGCCATTCTGCCTCCGACTTGCCTTGCAGTCATGAATAGAGATAGCAACCTACTGCATAACTTCTGATATCTCATCCTCCTGTGTGGTCCGCTTCCACAAGGACAATTGGACCAGTGATGATCTGACATCATAAAGCAAAAGCAAGATGTTGTCTGACATGAGGGCCAATCTGTTGCCTAGCAAGCTGACATCATAAAGCTAAATGCAAGATGTTGTCTGACGTGAGGGCCACTCTGTTGTTGCCTAGCAAGCAGTAAGATACATTTATCTTGCTAATAAAATGAGTAGCAGGTTAGACCGGACGCCCAAGTGACAGCTATGATGGTAAAATGTACAAAATTAGGGCACTTTATACGACCTCTAAATTTGAACGAGCGTGAGTTTGAGCATTAGAGTCAACTTCACTATTGCTGAACTGCTAGGAATTGGCTCAAATGATGATTATGAACATGCTATTCATAGCTTTTATTATTCCCATTAACTGTAGCATAACCCTACCTCTCAATTTATCAGCTGGCTTAATTGCTACTGGTGTACCATATCCTAAAACAAATAAAGTGAGAGGGGTACACTGCCACTTGGCTGGCAAAAAGATCTCTATCTATGTCCTAATGTACCTTCTACAGTTGTTTAGATCGTGTTGGCAAAAGAGGCATGAGATTCAGAGTAGTATGGTAGGTTAAAAACACAAATCGAGATTTGATTTTCTAATGAGCTGCTGATTTTCACAATAATACAAACTCCATAGTATTGATCTGTTTACCCTTTATAAAAAGCATGATTTTTTGTATTGCTTGTAGTAAATGTGCTAACAGTGGACTTTTCCATCTGCAGATTATACTGAATGACCAGCAGTGGCAGTGTTTCGCAACAAATTGTCTCTGCATTGCCGATACTGAAGAAAAAAAAAAAGACAGTCTTCCGGCATAGGGCATCATTTGACCAATATGTATGGTAAGTAAAGCTCACAATCATTCCTTTAGGCATTAAAAAGGCGTTTTCAGCACCTGAATGTCATCACTACCTTCTAGTGGGGGCCTGTGCTTGAATGTAATTTCTGCCAAAATGGAAGTATTATGGATCACATTGTGTCGGTCATGATAGTTAATAAAAGACTGACTGCATCCAAGGCTTCTTAAACCTGCTTTAGATCCTGGTGCCAACAATGTTCCGTTTGAGGACATTGCTTCCTTTGAGGCTGAAATGCGCTATCTCACTGTAGAACTATAGAATTGCGTTCTCACGGAATGAAGCACATTTAACGTCTTCCGCTGCACTCTGTATGTTGGACTCTGATACTCAAGAAGGATTGTTGGTAAGGATAATCTCTGTTTTTGTATCTGCATCCCACTTTCAAAAAGGCCACAGTGCTTTGAGGGGTTCAGAGTATTTGCCATTCCGCCTCTGACTTGCCTTGCAGTCATGAATAGAGATAGCAACCTACTGCATAACTTCTGATATCTTATCCTCCTGTGTGGTTTGCTTCCACAAGGACAATTGGACCAGTGATGATCTGACATCATAAAGCTAAATGCAAGATGTTGTCTGACGTGAGGGCCACTCTGTTGTTGCCTAGCAAGCAGTAAGATACATTTATCTTGCTAATGAAATGAGTAGCAGGGTAGACCGGACGCCCAAGTGACAGCTATGATGGTAAAATGTACAAAATTAGGGCACTTTATAAGACCTCTAAATTTGAACGAGCGTGAGTTTGAGCACTAGAGTCAACTTCACTATTGCTGAACTGCTAGGAATTGGCTCAAATGATGATTATGAACATGCTATTCATAGCTTTTATTATTCCCATTAACTGTACCATAACCCTACCTCTCAACCTATCAGCTGCTTAATTGCTACTGGTGTACCATATCCTAAAACAAATAAAGTGAGAGGGGTACGCTGCCACTTGGCTGGCAAAAAGATCTCTATCTATGTCCTAATGTACCTTCTACAGTTGTTTAGATCGTGTTGGCAAAAGAGGCATGAGATTCAGAGTAGTATAGTAGGTTAAAAACACAAATCGAGATTTGATTTTCTAATGAGCTGCTGATTTTCACAATAATACAAACTCCATAGTATTGATCTGTTTACCCTTTATAAAAAGCATGATTTTTTGTATTGCTTGTAGTAAATGTGCTAACAGTGGACTTTTCCATCTGCAGATTATACTGAATGACCAGCAGTGGCAGTGTTTCGCAACAAATTGTCTCTGCATTGCCGATACTGAAGAAAAAAAAAAAGACAGTCTTCCGGCATAGGGCATCATTTGACCAATATGTATGGTAAGTAAAGCTCACAATCATTCCTTTAGGCATTAAAAAGGAGTTTTCAGCACCTGAATGTCATCACTACCTTCTAGTGGGGGCCTGTGCTTGAATGTAATTTCTGCCAAAATGGAAGTATTATGGATCACATTGTGTCGGTCATGATAGTTAATAAAAGACTGACTGCATCCAAGGCTTCTTAAGCCTGCTTTAGATCCTGGTGCCAACAATGTTCCGTTTGAGGACATTGCTTCCTTTGAGGCTGAAATGCGCTATCTCACTGTAGATCTATAGAGTTGCGTTCTCACGGAATGAAGCACATTTAACGTCTTCCGCTGCACTCTGTATGTTGGACTCTGATACTCAAGAAGGATTGTTGGTAAGGATAATCTCTGTTTTTGTATCTGCATCCCACTTTCAAAAAGGCAACAGTGCTTTGAGTGGTTCAGAGTATTTGCCATTCCGCCTCCGACTTGCCTTGCAGTCATGAATAGAGATAGCAACCTACTGCATAACTTCTGATATCTCATCCTCCTGTGTGGTCAGCTTCCACAAGGACAATTGGACCAGTGATGATCTGACATCATAAAGCAAAAGCAAGATGTTGTCTGACATGAGGGCCAATCTGTTGCCTAGCAAGCTGACATCATAAAGCTAAATGCAAGATGTTGTCTAACGTGAGGGCCACTCTGTTGTTGCCTAGCAAGCAGTAAGATACATTTATCTTGCTAATGAAATGAGTAGCAGGGTAGACCGGACGCCCAAGTGACAGCTATGATGGTAAAATGTACAAAATTAGGGCACTTTATAAGACCTCTAAATTTGAACGAGCGTGAGTTTGAGCATTAGAGTCAACTTCACTATTGCTGAACTGCTAGGAATTGGCTCAAATGATGATTATGAACATGCTATTCATAGCTTTTATTATTCCCATTAACTGTACCATAACCCTACCTCTCAACTTATCAGCTGACTTAATTGCTACTGGTGTACCATATCCTAAAACAAATAAAGTGAGAGGGGTACACTGCCACTTGGCTGGCAAAAAGATCTCTATCTATGTCCTAATGTACCTTCTACAGTTGTTTAGAGCGTGTTGGCAAAAGAGGCATGAGATTCAGAGTAGTATGGTAGGTTAAAAACACAAATCGAGATTTGATTTTCTAATGAGCTGCTGATTTTCACAATAATACAAACTCCATAGTATTGATCTGTTTACCCTTTATAAAAAGCATGATTTTTTTGTATTGCTTGTAGTAAATGTGCTAACAGTGGACTTTTCCATCTGCAGATTATACTGAATGACCAGCAGTGGCAGTGTTTCGCAACAAATTGTCTCTGCATTGCCGATACTGAAGAAAAAAAAAAGACAGTCTTCCGGCAAAGGGCATCATTTGACCAATATGTATGTTAAGTAAAGCTCACAATCATTCCTTTAGGCATTAAAAAGGCGTTTTCAGCACCTGAATGTCATCACTACCTTCTAGTGGGGGCATGTGCTTGAATGTAATTTCTGCCAAAATGGAAGTATTATGGATAACATTGTGTCGGTCATGATAGTTAATAAAGGACTGACTGCATCCAAGGCTTCTTAAGCCTGCTTTAGATCCTGGTGCCACCAATGTTCCGTTTGAGGACATTGCTTCCGTTGAGGCTGAAATGCACTATCTCACTGTAGAACTATAGAGTTGCATTCTCACAGAATGAAGCACATTTAACGTCTTCCGCTGCACTCTGTATGTTGGACTCTGATACTCAAGAAGGATTGTTGGTAAGGATAATCTCTGTTTTTGTATCTGCATCCCACTTTCAAAAAGGCCACAGTGCTTTGAGGGGTTCAGAGTATTTGCCATTCCGCCTCCGACTTGCCTTGCAGTCATGAATAGAGATAGCAACTGTGAGAAGTTGGCCTGGTATATAATGCTCACTAGTTCTAGTGATCACTTTGTACCATGCCAAGCAACCCTTATGATGATGGTTGTAATTCAACCTTGTAGACCAGTTATCCTAGTGGTAACGTGGACAAAGCAGTCTTAGGCTAAACTCTGAAAGGCATGTGAAGCCAGCTGTTATACCATACACAACCCCCTTGAATACCAAATGAAAGGGACACCACACAGATATATATTGAAAATATATATTGATTTATTAACTATAAAATCCCCTGGACTCTTTATGAGCACAGAAGCACAAGCGTAAAATCACAAGACAGTTCAAAATACACAAAAGTTGCACAATATGGATGAGCCCTAGGGGCCACCTAAACCATATACTAAATAAGTGGTATAAGAGATACCAGGAGGAAAGTGAAGAGGCCTAGGGCCTTGGGAATCGCTGGAGCTATTCGAGACTGGAGTTAACTAAGTCGGGAAAGGCCCACGGGACTCGGGTGCAGTGTTCAAAGTGCACGCACTTCTCAATACAAAGTCTATGGTGCGTAAAAAGCACAAAGTTAGAAAGTTAGGAACCTTCCGAGTGACCTACGGAGCTGAAACTTAAAACACAGGCCCTTGGGATGTGTACCAGTGCAGGAGCACCGGCGGAGCTGAGTTACCTCACCCACAGGAAGCGGGTGCACAGGGTCGAAGATGTGTCGGGTTTCGTCACGCTGGTCGATGGTGCTTGGAGCTGGAGATGCTGCAGGCGGCTCGATGAGAAGAGTTCCGGTGGATCCAAGGGTGGATCTGAAGATGTGAAGACCTGAAAGCAGAGGGGACAGTGTTCAAAGTCACTAGCCAGTGACTGCCGTGGAACCAGAGTGGAACCAGGTGATGTCGGGTGCAAACAGGCGTTGTCGGGTAGCTTCTTTCTGCAGCCACGTGGATACCCGGGGTCGAGGACGTCCAGGAGTCGGTCACGAGCTGTCCCACGTAGGCCTCTCGCTGTTGGCGGTGTCGGCGACCTGATCGGAGCAAACAGGCCTTGGCAAATGCAAGCCACGCAGGAGTTGAAAGATGCTGTTCACTCGGACCAGCAAGGTCAGAGCGGGTGCTCCTTTTCACAGGAGCTTGGGTAGGTCTGGAGCAACCAGACCTGCTGTTTAAATCTTCGGGTTCGTCGCCAAGATGGCCGCTGGCCGCGTGGCTAGTGGCCGGGATGGCGCGTCGAGTGGCACAGTGCAAAAGGGCCCCACGCAGATCGTGGAGATGCTGGGGGGCTGATCTTCGGTGCAAGGGCTGCTCGGTGGTGGGGGTTCTCAATCCCCAAAGCACAACGTCGAGGATGCCTCAGAAGCTGCGCAGTCAGCTTTTCGGGTGTCTTTCAAGAGGTCCGGTCCCACGTCACTCGGTGCCTCCACGGGTCCCTTCTTTGCAGGGACTGTGGATCGGGCTCTGAGAGGTCTGGGAATCTGGTTCTTGTCGGGCTCTGGGCTCGGGCTCCGGCGGGAGGCGGCGGCAAAGCAGACGTCGAGTTGCTGGTTGGTACCTGTGTTCACAGGGTGGTCACTCCTTGGCCACAAGGGAGATTCTTCTTCAGTCTTCTGTGCAGCAGAATGTCGAAGTCCAGTCTTCTTCTTAGTTTAAGTTGATTTCGGGATGATCTGCTGTGCAATGGCACTGCTCCCCCTCTTATTCCAATCTAGGGGGTGGATCACCTACTAGGTCCCTCCTCTGGGAGGAACCAGGAAGGGGGGCGGTTACACCCCCTTTCCTTTGTCCAGCTCCGCGCCAGGACTGGGGCTGGAAGGCCCCAGAACCGGTTTGGGCTGGCCTATGCACGGGGACACCTTGTGTGCCCCGGGCATGTCTGATTCTTTTCAGCCCTGTCCTACCTAATACACAAAATCCTGTCTGGGGTGGTGCTCGCACCTCCCAAGGCAGGAAACCCTTTGTCCAGGCCACCATCTGCCGAGTTTCGGTCAGCAGCAGGAGGCCAGACTTGTGTCTGTGGTGGCAGCGTCCATTTTGTGGAGCTGAGGCTCTGTTTAACTTTAACCGGGGTTAAGGCTACACACATGTCGTGTCCCTCTAGAAGGGTGGAATGCTATCCCCGTCGCCAGAACTGGCGAGGGGATAGTATTCCAATTCGTATGACACCTTACTCGACATGTTTTGATAAAGCCAAACCAAAGATAGCATTTAACCGCGAGGATTATAATGCACTTAAGAGTATATGGTATGGCAATATCCCGGAACAGCTTAGGGAGTGGTTCCCGACAGCTGCAGACAGGCTCAGCTCATGCTAGAGCACTATCTCACATATTTCCAAGCACTCTGCCTCCAGGATTGATGAGGCCTTCCATAGGAGTGGCTGATAGGAACATATGTGTCCAGTTTAGGGTTAGGCACAGGCATACTGTACCTAAGTAAGAGGTGGTTACACCGACTTACCCCAGCTGAGTGTTCAGCCAGTTGTGTCAAAGATGGAGGCCAGGCCAGGGGTGGCACAATACGTGCTGCAGCCCCTGGTAGGCCTTGGATACACCTATGCCCTGGGCACCTAGGGTGCACTATTACAGGGGCTCATAAGGTGAACCAGTTCCAATTCGTAATGCACCTAGAGTGCATTGGCATCAATTTAGAGAGAGAACAGCAGGCTGTGGGTCTGATTAGCAGGCCCACAGCCACATTAAGTCAGAAACCAGTGAAGCAAAAAGCAAAAATTTGGGGTGACCATAGGATAGCAGACCCTACTCTCCTACATAACCCCCCCCCAAACGCAGGGACATTAGACTAACCTTGACCAGTTGTGTCTTCATGTTCTAAGTGGAAGTACCTGGAGAGACCATCTGCGTTGCCATGGTCAGTCCCTGGGCGGTGCTCCACTGTAAAGTCCATCCCCTGTAGGGAAATGGACCACCTGAGTAGTTTGGGGTTTTCACCCTTCATCTGATTAAGCCATAGGAGGGGCTTATGGTCGGTCTGAATCTTGAAGTGAGTGCCAAATAAGTATGGTCTCAACTTCTTCAGGGCCCACACCACAGCGAAGGCCTCCCTCTCTATAGCTGACCAACGTTTCTCTCTGGGGGTCAGCCTTCTGCTAATGAAAGCAATGGGCTGGTCCTGGCCATCTACATTAAGCTGTGAAAGCACTGCTCCCACTCCCAACTCAGAAGCATCTGTTTGGACAATGAACTCTCTTGAGTAGTCAGGACTCTTCAGGATAGGTGCAGAGCACATGGCCTTCTTCAGGTCATCAAATGCCTTTTGACAGATTTCTGTCCACTGAACCTTTTTGGGCATCTTCTTGGATGTCAGATCATTAAGAGGAGTCACAATGGACCCATAGTTCTTAACAAACTTCCTGTAGTACCCAGTCAGGCCCAAGAAAGCTCTGACCTGAGTCTGGGTAGTTGGAGGGGACCAGTCCTTGATGGTCTGGATCTTACTCTCCAGTGGTTGAACTTGGCCTCCACCTACAAGGTGGCCCAGGTATACAACCTTGCTCTGCCCTATCTGGCACTTTGTTGCCTTGATAGTGAGGCCTGCCTTCTGCAGAGCCTCAAGCACTTCCTTCAGGTGGATCAGGTGATCCTCCCAGGTGGAGCTAAAGACAGCAATATCGTCCAGATAAGCTGCACAAAAGTCATCCAACCCAGTGAGGACTTGGTTCACCAACCTTTGGAAGGTGGCAGGTGCATTTTTCAAACCAAAGGGCATCACCACAAACTGATAATGCCCACTAGGGGTAGAAAATGCTGTCTTGGCTTTAGACTCCTCAGCTAACCTGATTTGCCAGTAGCCAGCTGTCAAGTCAAATGTGCTCAAATATTTGGCAGAAGCCAACTTGTCAATGAGCTCATCTGCCCTTGGAATAGGGTGTGCATCTGTCCTGGTGACAGCATTGAGTCCTCTGTAATCCACACAGAACCTCATCTCTCTCTTGCCATCTTTGGTGTGAGGTTTGGGGACCAGAACCACTGGGCTAGCCCAGGGGCTCTCTGAAGGCTCAATGACACCTAATTCCAGCATCTTTTGCACCTCAGTCTTTATACAGTCCCTGACGTGGTCAGGTTGCCTGTAAATTTTGCTCTTTACAGGAAGACTGTCACCAGTGTCCACCACATGTGTACACCAGTTAGTCTGACTGGGTGTCAATGAGAACATATGCCTGTATGCCTGTAGAACTTGTCTGCAGTCATGTTGCTGATGTTCAGTGAGGCTGCCACCTAAGGCCACACCATCAACTGAGCCATCCTCAGGGTTCTGAGTGAGCAGGTCTGGGAGAGGGTCACTCTCTTCCTCCTGTCCCTCATCTGTAGCCATGAGCAAGCCCATGTCTGCCCTGCTGACATACGCCTTCAATCTGTTCACATGGAGCACCCTGTGGGGGCTCCTGGGAGTTCCTAGGTCCACCAAGTAGGTAACCTCTCCCTTCTTTTCCAGAATTGTATGGGGTCCAGACCATTTGTCTTGGAGTGCTGCTGGGGCCACTGGCTCCAACACCCATACCTTCTGTCCAGGCTGAAATTCAACAAGGACAGCCTTTTGGTCATGCCAAGCTTTTTGTAATTCTTGGCTAGCCTCCAGGTTTTTGGATGCCTTTTCCATGTACTCTGCCATCCTGGAGCGGAGACCAAGTACATAGTCCACTATGTCCTGTTTAGGCTTTTTGAGAGGTAACTCCCATCCTTCCTTCACAAGACACAGGGGTCCTCTTACAGGGTGCCCAAACAACAATTCAAAGGGGCTGAAGCCAACCCCCTTTTGAGGGACCTCTCTGTAAGCGAACAAAAGGCAGGGCAGAAGGATGTCCCATCTTCGCCTGAGCTTTTCAGGTAATCCTTTAATCATGCCCTTTAGGGTCTTGTTAAATCTCTCAACAAGCCCATTGCATTGTGGGTGATAAGGAGTGGTGAACTTGTAGTTTACACCACATTCCTTCCACATAGCTGTCAAATATCCAGACATGAAGTTGGTACCTCTATCTGATATTACCTCCTTAGGAAACCCCACTCTGGAGAAAACTCCAAGTAAGGCCCTGGCCACAACAGGAGCTGTTGTGGTCCTAAGGGGAATTGCCTCTGGGTACCTGGTGGCATGATCCACTACCACCAGTATGAATCTGTGCCCAGATGCTGTAGGGGGATCCATTGGACCAACAATATCAATCCCCACTCTCTCAAAGGGAACCCCCACCACAGGTAGTGGTATCAGGGGGGCCTTTGTTGTTCCACCTGCTTTACCACTGGCTTGGCAGGTTTCACAGGAGCGACAAAACTCCTTGGTGTCTTCAGACATGTGAGGCCAGTGAAAGTGAGGGACAAGCCTGTCCCAAGTCTTGTTCTGGCCTAGGTGTCCTGCTAAAGGAATATCATGGGCCAAGGTGAGTAGGAAGCCCCTAAATTGCAGAGGTATAACCAACCTCCTGGTAGCACCAGGCTTGGGGTCTCTAGCCTCTGAATAAAGGAGTCCATCGTCCCAATATACTTTATGGGCACCTTGAGCATTCCCAGCAGCCTCAGCAGCAGCCTGCTGTCTGAGGGGTTCAAGAGAAGGACAGGTTAACTGAGCCTGCCCCAAGTCTGCCCTAGAAGGTCCCCCTGTCCCCAGAAACTCAACCTGATCAGGTTCAAGTTCTTCAGGGACAGTTCCTTCAGGGGTCTCTAGATCAGTTTCCTGTGAAGCCTGATCCTCACTTGTAGGCAGTTGGGAAGGCACAGCCTTAACCCTCCTGTTCTTCTTCTTGGGAGGTACTTGGTCCATTGTTCCAGGATCCAAGACCTGAGGTTCAGAGAGGCACTTTTTGGCCTGTGACCTGGTCACAGCAAGGACATGTGATGATATCCCTAACATCTCTGCATGAGTCCTGTACTCAACTTCTGACCATAGAGAGTTCTCCAGGTCATTGCCCAACAAACATTCTACTGGGAGATCAGCACTAACCACAACTTTCTTTAGGCCAGTTACCCCTCCCCAGGAAAAGTTAACAAGTGCCACACTATGTGTAGTAGTGACATTGCTGGCATTGGTCACCAGGTAATCATCGCCTGGCATGTATTGTCCAGGGTCCACAAAGTTAGGTGTCACCATAGTGACACTGGCACATGTGTCCCTGTAAGCTTGAGCCACTTTGTTGTTAATCAAAGGTGTCTGTCTGTATTTGCCCAGGTTACTGGGACTTATGTCAGGGGTCAAATCTATGTCCCCTTCACAAACCAGAACAGCCTGTGTAAGGGTTCTGACTAGGTCAGAATCTCCTTCAGTTCCCAAAGTGATTCCCACTAAACCCTTGGCTTGAGGACCAACACTGCTAACTGTACTAGTGGGTGCAGGTGCCTTAGGGGCTGCAGTGTTGGGGGCTCCACCCTTTTTACACTCACTTGTCCAGTGAGAGGTGTTCTTACAAGTTTTACACCAGGGTTTCTTCTGACCTTCTTTCTTCTTCTTCTTGGAAGTTTGGGACCCACCCTCTGTCTCAGTTTGGGGCCCTGTTGAAGACTTCTGGTCTTTAGCTTTCTGCTCCCCACCCTTCTGGTCTGTTTTCTTCTGGTCACCACCCTGGTTCTGGTTCTGGTTCTTTTGCTTAACTCTGGTTCTTACCCATTTATCTGCCCTCTTTCCCAATTCTTGGGGAGAGGTCAAATCTGAGTCAACCAAATGTTGATGCAACTGCTGGTTCTGACAATTATTTAAAATTTGTTCTCTCATCAGCAAATTGTACAATCCTTCATAGTCTGTAACCTTGCTTCCCAGCAACCATCCCTCCAGAGCCTTAGTGGCACACTCAACAAATTCAGACCAGTCCTGAGTCTGTGTCTTCTGGGTATCTCTGAACATTAACCTGTACTGTTCAGTGGTTAAGCCTAACCCATCAATCAGAGCACTCTTCAGGACCAGGTAGTTTCTAGAATCCCCATCACTAACTGTGAGGAGTCTGTCTCGGCCTCTACCTTCAAAGGAGAGCCACAAGATTGCTGCCCACTGCTCCTGAGGGATCTGCTGTACTCTGCAGGCTCTCTCCATTGCAGTGATCCATTTATGGATGTCATCCCCAGCTTTGTAGGGGGGCACAATCTTACTCAGGTTTCTATTATCAAAAGACCTGTCTTTATCCTTGTGGATATTGCTGCCACCAGTGGGTTCTATTACCCCACTCTCTCTAGGCTGTCTTGCTCTAGCAAGTTTCTCCTTAGCCAGGGCAACCTCTAACTCTTGCCTCTGGATCCTAAGCTCAGCCTCTCTCATCTTGGCCTCATGTTCCCTTCTCTGAGGGCTAGTCATCTCCTTTCTGGAGTGACCATGAGAGCCTCTAGAGACATGGGAGGTGTTGGATTCACCTGAGTGATGCCTTCTCCTCCTATGGCCCTGGTTAAGTCCACCTGGGGGTCTGAATGGGTTGTTACCTGATTCATTCCCAAGTTGACTTAAGTTAGCCTGGTTCAGTCTACTGACCAGCACCTGACTATCTCTGTCATCATCTGACTCACTGCTTTCCACCTCCTCCTCCTCTTCTTCTTCTTCCTCTTCATCTACCTGAGGAGCTCCAGTGGTGGAGGCTTCCTCATCTACTAGGATGATAGGGGTAGGGGTGTCTACAGTGTCATCCTCTGAAGGATGGCCTCCTTCAGCATTCCCTGTGGGGTTTGCTTTAGAGGTCTTTAGAGCCTCAGACTGATCCAAGAGCTCTCTTAGGTGGTCTGTAGTAGGGGTAGGCCCTGTCTTCAGACCCCTTAAGACACAAAGCTGTCTTAATTCCTTAAAAGGAAAAATAGCAAACTGGGATGGTGCCCTTGGAGGGTCACTCTCAACAGGAGTAAGTCCACAGGACCCCTCTGTTCCAGACATTGCTCTAGTGTGGGTGGATGTGTTGCAATCTACCTACACTGGTGTTTACCTACTAAACCTATCTAGTAGTTGTAGCTAGGGTGTGCTACTCCCTTTGCTCTACAACAACTAAGTTCAGTAGAACTTAAGTATACTAGTCTTGTTTTATATGTACCTAGCAGGTACCTGTATGATCTTTCAAATGATAATCTCAAAGATTGTAATGGTAAAACAACAGCAAGCTCAGATCCCAATCCGCTGCTCACCAATGTGAGAAGTTGGCCTGGTATATAATGCTCACTAGTTCTAGTGATCACTTTGTACCATGCCAAGCAACCCTTATGATGATGGTTGTAATTCAACCTTGTAGACCAGTTATCCTAGTGGTAACGTGGACAAAGCAGTCTTAGGCTAAACTCTGAAAGGCATGTGAAGCCAGCTGTTATACCATACACAACCCCCTTGAATACCAAATGAAAGGGACACCACACAGATATATATTGAAAATATATATTGATTTATTAACTATAAAATCCCCTGGACTCTTTATGAGCACAGAAGCACAAGCGTAAAATCACAAGACAGTTCAAAATACACAAAAGTTGCACAATATGGATGAGCCCTAGGGGCCACCTAAACCATATACTAAATAAGTGGTATAAGAGATACCAGGAGGAAAGTGAAGAGGCCTAGGGCCTTGGGAATCGCTGGAGCTATTCGAGACTGGAGTTAACTAAGTCGGGAAAGGCCCACGGGACTCGGGTGCAGTGTTCAAAGTGCACGCACTTCTCAATACAAAGTCTATGGTGCGTAAAAAGCACAAAGTTAGAAAGTTAGGAACCTTCCGAGTGACCTACGGAGCTGAAACTTAAAACACAGGCCCTTGGGATGTGTACCAGTGCAGGAGCACCGGCGGAGCTGAGTTACCTCACCCACAGGAAGCGGGTGCACAGGGTCGAAGATGTGTCGGGTTTCGTCACGCTGGTCGATGGTGCTTGGAGCTGGAGATGCTGCAGGCGGCTCGATGAGAAGAGTTCCGGTGGATCCAAGGGTGGATCTGAAGATGTGAAGACCTGAAAGCAGAGGGGACAGTGTTCAAAGTCACTAGCCAGTGACTGCCGTGGAACCAGAGTGGAACCAGGTGATGTCGGGTGCAAACAGGCGTTGTCGGGTAGCTTCTTTCTGCAGCCACGTGGATACCCGGGGTCGAGGACGTCCAGGAGTCGGTCACGAGCTGTCCCACGTAGGCCTCTCGCTGTTGGCGGTGTCGGCGACCTGATCGGAGCAAACAGGCCTTGGCAAATGCAAGCCACGCAGGAGTTGAAAGATGCTGTTCACTCGGACCAGCAAGGTCAGAGCGGGTGCTCCTTTTCACAGGAGCTTGGGTAGGTCTGGAGCAACCAGACCTGCTGTTTAAATCTTCGGGTTCGTCGCCAAGATGGCCGCTGGCCGCGTGGCTAGTGGCCGGGATGGCGCGTCGAGTGGCACAGTGCAAAAGGGCCCCACGCAGATCGTGGAGATGCTGGGGGGCTGATCTTCGGTGCAAGGGCTGCTCGGTGGTGGGGGTTCTCAATCCCCAAAGCACAACGTCGAGGATGCCTCAGAAGCTGCGCAGTCAGCTTTTCGGGTGTCTTTCAAGAGGTCCGGTCCCACGTCACTCGGTGCCTCCACGGGTCCCTTCTTTGCAGGGACTGTGGATCGGGCTCTGAGAGGTCTGGGAATCTGGTTCTTGTCGGGCTCTGGGCTCGGGCTCCGGCGGGAGGCGGCGGCAAAGCAGACGTCGAGTTGCTGGTTGGTACCTGTGTTCACAGGGTGGTCACTCCTTGGCCACAAGGGAGATTCTTCTTCAGTCTTCTGTGCAGCAGAATGTCGAAGTCCAGTCTTCTTCTTAGTTTAAGTTGATTTCGGGATGATCTGCTGTGCAATGGCACTGCTCCCCCTCTTATTCCAATCTAGGGGGTGGATCACCTACTAGGTCCCTCCTCTGGGAGGAACCAGGAAGGGGGGCGGTTACACCCCCTTTCCTTTGTCCAGCTCCGCGCCAGGACTGGGGCTGGAAGGCCCCAGAACCGGTTTGGGCTGGCCTATGCACGGGGACACCTTGTGTGCCCCGGGCATGTCTGATTCTTTTCAGCCCTGTCCTACCTAATCCACAAAATCCTGTCTGGGGTGGTGCTCGCACCTCCCAAGGCAGGAAACCCTTTGTCCAGGCCACCATCTGCCGAGTTTCGGTCAGCAGCAGGAGGCCAGACTTGTGTCTGTGGTGGCAGCGTCCATTTTGTGGAGCTGAGGCTCTGTTTAACTTTAACCGGGGTTAAGGCTACACACATGTCGTGTCCCTCTAGAAGGGTGGAATGCTATCCCCGTCGCCAGAACTGGCGAGGGGATAGTATTCCAATTCGTATGACACCTTACTCGACATGTTTTGATAAAGCCAAACCAAAGATAGCATTTAACCGCGAGGATTATAATGCACTTAAGAGTATATGGTATGGCAATATCCCGGAACAGCTTAGGGAGTGGTTCCCGACAGCTGCAGACAGGCTCAGCTCATGCTAGAGCACTATCTCACATATTTCCAAGCACTCTGCCTCCAGGATTGATGAGGCCTTCCATAGGAGTGGCTGATAGGAACATATGTGTCCAGTTTAGGGTTAGGCACAGGCATACTGTACCTAAGTAAGAGGTGGTTACACCGACTTACCCCAGCTGAGTGTTCAGCCAGTTGTGTCAAAGATGGAGGCCAGGCCAGGGGTGGCACAATACGTGCTGCAGCCCCTGGTAGGCCTTGGATACACCTATGCCCTGGGCACCTAGGGTGCACTATTACAGGGGCTCATAAGGTGAACCAGTTCCAATTCGTAATGCACCTAGAGTGCATTGGCATCAATTTAGAGAGAGAACAGCAGGCTGTGGGTCTGATTAGCAGGCCCACAGCCACATTAAGTCAGAAACCAGTGAAGCAAAAAGCAAAAATTTGGGGTGACCATAGGATAGCAGACCCTACTCTCCTACAGCAACCTACTGCATAACTTCTGATATCTCATCCTCCTGTGTGGTCCGCTTCCACAAGGACAATTGGACCAGTGATGATCTGACATCATAAAGCAAAAGCAAGATGTTGTCTGACATGAGGGCCAATCTGTTGCCTAGCAAGCTGACATCATAAAGCTAAATGCAAGATGTTGTCTGACGTGAGGGCCACTCTGTTGTTGCCTAGCAAGCAGTAAGATACATTTATCTTGCTAATGAAATGAGTAGCAGGGTAGACCGGACGCCCAAGTGACAGCTATGATGGTAAAATGTACAAAATTAGGGCACTTTATAAGACCTCTAAATTTGAACGAGCGTGAGTTTGAGCACTAGAGTCAACTTCACTATTGCTGAACTGCTAGGAATTGGCTCAAATGATGATTATGAACATGCTATTCATAGCTTTTATTATTCCCATTAACTGTAGCATAACCCTACCTCTCAACCTATCAGCTGCTTAATTGCTACTGGTGTACCATATCCTAAAACAAATAAAGTGAGAGGGGTACGCTGCCACTTGGCTGGCAAAAAGATCTCTATCTATGTCCTAATGTACCTTCTACAGTTGTTTAGATCGTGTTGGCAAAAGAGGCATGAGATTCAGAGTAGTATAGTAGGTTAAAAACACAAATCGAGATTTGATTTTCTAATGAGCTGCTGATTTTCACAATAATACAAACTCCATAGTATTGATCTGTTTACCCTTTATAAAAAGCATGATTTTTTGTATTGCTTGTAGTAAATGTGCTAACAGTGGACTTTTCCATCTGCAGATTATACTGAATGACCAGCAGTGGCAGTGTTTCGCAACAAATTGTCTCTGCATTGCCGATACTGAAGAAAAAAAAAAAGACAGTCTTCCGGCATAGGGCATCATTTGACCAATATGTATCGTAAGTAAAGCTCACAATCATTCCTTTAGGCATTAAAAAGGCGTTTTCTGCACCTGAATGTCATCACTACCTTCTAGTGGGGGCCTGTGCTTGAATGTAATTTCTGCCAAAATGGAAGTATTATGGATCACATTGTGTCGGTCATGATAGTTAATAAAAGACTGACTGCATCCAAGGCTTCTTAAACCTGCTTTAGATCCTGGTGCCAACAATGTTCCGTTTGAGGACATTGCTTCCTTTGAGACTGAAATGCGCTATCTCACTGTAGAACTATAGAGTTGCGTTCTCACGGAATGAAGCACATTTAACGTCTTCCGCTGCACTCTGTATGTTGGACTCTGATACTCAAGAAGGATTGTTGGTAAGGATAATCTCTGTTTTTGTATCTGCATCCCACTTTCAAAAAGGCCACAGTGCTTTGAGTGGTTCAGAGTATTTGCCATTCTGCCTCCGACTTGCCTTGCAGTCATGAATAGAGATAGCAACCTACTGCATAACTTCTGATATCTCATCCTCCTGTGTGGTCCGCTTCCACAAGGACAATTGGACCAGTGATGATCTGACATCATAAAGCAAAAGCAAGATGTTGTCTGACATGAGGGCCAATCTGTTGCCTAGCAAGCTGACATCATAAAGCTAAATGCAAGATGTTGTCTAACGTGAGGGCCACTCTGTTGTTGCCTAGCAAGCAGTAAGATACATTTATCTTGCTAATGAAATGAGTAGCAGGGTAGACCGGACGCCCAAGTGACAGCTATGATGGTAAAATGCACAAAATTAGGGCACTTTATAAGACCTCTAAATTTGAACGAGCGTGAGTTTGAGCACTAGAGTCAACTTCACTATTGCTGAACTGCTAGGAATTGGCTCAAATGATGATTATGAACATGCTATTCATAGCTTTTATTATTCCCATTAACTGTAGCATAACCCTACCTCTCAACCTATCAGCTGCTTAATTGCTACTGGTGTACCATATCCTAAAACAAATAAAGTGAGAGGGGTACGCTGCCACTTGGCTGGCAAAAAGATCTCTATCTATGTCCTAATGTACCTTCTACAGTTGTTTAGATCGTGTTGGCAAAAGAGGCATGAGATTCAGAGTAGTATAGTAGGTTAAAAACACAAATCGAGATTTGATTTTCTAATGAGCTGCTGATTTTCACAATAATACAAACTCCATAGTATTGATCTGTTTACCCTTTATAAAAAGCATGATTTTTTGTATTGCTTGTAGTAAATGTGCTAACAGTGGACTTTTCCATCTGCAGATTATACTGAATGACCAGCAGTGGCAGTGTTTCGCAACACATTGTCTCTGCATTGCCGATACTGAAGAAAAAAAAAAAGACAGTCTTCCGGCATAGGGCATCATTTGACCAATATGTATGGTAAGTAAAGCTCACAATCATTCCTTTAGGCATTAAAAAGGCGTTTTCAGCACCTGAATGTCATCACTACCTTCTAGTGGGGGCATGTGCTTGAATGTAATTTCTGCCAAAATGGAAGTATTATGGATCACATTGTGTCGGTCATGATAGTTAATAAAAGACTGACTGCATCCAAGGCTTCTTAAGCCTGCTTTAGATCCTGGTGCCACCAATGTTCCGTTTGAGGATATTGCTTCCGTTGAGGCTGAAATGCACTATCTCACTGTAGAACTATAGAGTTGCATTCTCACAGAATGAAGCACATTTAACGTCTTCCGCTGCACTCTGTATGTTGGACTCTGATACTCAAGAAGGATTGTTGGTAAGGATAATCTCTGTTTTTGTATCTGCATCCCACTTTCAAAAAGGCCACAGTGCTTTGAGGGGTTCAGAGTATTTGCCATTCCGCCTCTGACTTGCCTTGCAGTCATGAATAGAGATAGCAACCTACTGCATAACTTCTGATATCTTATCCTCCTGTGTGGTTTGCTTCCACAAGGACAATTGGACCAGTGATGATCTGACATCATAAAGCTAAATGCAAGATGTTGTCTGACGTGAGGGCCACTCTGTTGTTGCCTAGCAAGCAGTAAGATACATTTATCTTGCTAATGAAATGAGTAGCAGGGTAGACCGGACGCCCAAGTGACAGCTATGATGGTAAAATGTACAAAATTAGGGCACTTTATAAGACCTCTAAATTTGAACGAGCGTGAGTTTGAGCACTAGAGTCAACTTCACTATTGCTGAACTGCTAGGAATTGGCTCAAATGATGATTATGAACATGCTATTCATAGCTTTTATTATTCCCATTAACTGTACCATAACCCTACCTCTCAACCTATCAGCTGCTTAATTGCTACTGGTGTACCATATCCTAAAACAAATAAAGTGAGAGGGGTACGCTGCCACTTGGCTGGCAAAAAGATCTCTATCTATGTCCTAATGTACCTTCTACAGTTGTTTAGATCGTGTTGGCAAAAGAGGCATGAGATTCAGAGTAGTATAGTAGGTTAAAAACACAAATCGAGATTTGATTTTCTAATGAGCTGCTGATTTTCACAATAATACAAACTCCATAGTATTGATCTGTTTACCCTTTATAAAAAGCATGATTTTTTGTATTGCTTGTAGTAAATGTGCTAACAGTGGACTTTTCCATCTGCAGATTATACTGAATGACCAGCAGTGGCAGTGTTTCGCAACAAATTGTCTCTGCATTGCCGATACTGAAGAAAAAAAAAAAGACAGTCTTCCGGCATAGGGCATCATTTGACCAATATGTATCGTAAGTAAAGCTCACAATCATTCCTTTAGGCATTAAAAAGGCGTTTTCAGCACCTGAATGTCATCACTACCTTCTAGTGGGGGCCTGTGCTTGAATGTAATTTCTGCCAAAATGGAAGTATTATGGATCACATTGTGTCGGTCATGATAGTTAATAAAAGACTGACTGCATCCAAGGCTTCTTAAACCTGCTTTAGATCCTGGTGCCAACAATGTTCCGTTTGAGGACATTGCTTCCTTTGAGACTGAAATGCGCTATCTCACTGTAGAACTATAGAGTTGCGTTCTCACGGAATGAAGCACATTTAACGTCTTCCGCTGCACTCTGTATGTTGGACTCTGATACTCAAGAAGGATTGTTGGTAAGGATAATCTCTGTTTTTGTATCTGCATCCCACTTTCAAAAAGGCCACAGTGCTTTGAGTGGTTCAGAGTATTTGCCATTCTGCCTCCGACTTGCCTTGCAGTCATGAATAGAGATAGCAACCTACTGCATAACTTCTGATATCTCATCCTCCTGTGTGGTCCGCTTCCACAAGGACAATTGGACCAGTGATGATCTGACATCATAAAGCAAAAGCAAGATGTTGTCTGACATGAGGGCCAATCTGTTGCCTAGCAAGCTGACATCATAAAGCTAAATGCAAGATGTTGTCTGACGTGAGGGCCACTCTGTTGTTGCCTAGCAAGCAGTAAGATACATTTATCTTGCTAATGAAATGAGTAGCAGGTTAGACCGGACGCCCAAGTGACAGCTATGATGGTAAAATGTACAAAATTAGGGCACTTTATACGACCTCTAAATTTGAACGAGCGTGAGTTTGAGCATTAGAGTCAACTTCACTATTGCTGAACTGCTAGGAATTGGCTCAAATGATGATTATGAACATGCTATTCATAGCTTTTATTATTCCCATTAACTGTAGCATAACCCTACCTCTCAATTTATCAGCTGGCTTAATTGCTACTGGTGTACCATATCCTAAAACAAATAAAGTGAGAGGGGTACACTGCCACTTGGCTGGCAAAAAGATCTCTATCTATGTCCTAATGTACCTTCTACAGTTGTTTAGATCGTGTTGGCAAAAGAGGCATGAGATTCAGAGTAGTATGGTAGGTTAAAAACACAAATCGAGATTTGATTTTCTAATGAGCTGCTGATTTTCACAATAATACAAACTCCATAGTATTGATCTGTTTACCCTTTATAAAAAGCATGATTTTTTGTATTGCTTGTAGTAAATGTGCTAACAGTGGACTTTTCCATCTGCAGATTATACTGAATGACCAGCAGTGGCAGTGTTTCGCAACAAATTGTCTCTGCATTGCCGATACTGAAGAAAAAAAAAAAGACAGTCTTCCGGCATAGGGCATCATTTGACCAATATGTATGGTAAGTAAAGCTCACAATCATTCCTTTAGGCATTAAAAAGGCGTTTTCAGCACCTGAATGTCATCACTACCTTCTAGTGGGGGCCTGTGCTTGAATGTAATTTCTGCCAAAATGGAAGTATTATGGATCACATTGTGTCGGTCATGATAGTTAATAAAAGACTGACTGCATCCAAGGCTTCTTAAACCTGCTTTAGATCCTGGTGCCAACAATGTTCCGTTTGAGGACATTGCTTCCTTTGAGGCTGAAATGCGCTATCTCACTGTAGAACTATAGAATTGCGTTCTCACGGAATGAAGCACATTTAACGTCTTCCGCTGCACTCTGTATGTTGGACTCTGATACTCAAGAAGGATTGTTGGTAAGGATAATCTCTGTTTTTGTATCTGCATCCCACTTTCAAAAAGGCCACAGTGCTTTGAGGGGTTCAGAGTATTTGCCATTCCGCCTCTGACTTGCCTTGCAGTCATGAATAGAGATAGCAACCTACTGCATAACTTCTGATATCTTATCCTCCTGTGTGGTTTGCTTCCACAAGGACAATTGGACCAGTGATGATCTGACATCATAAAGCTAAATGCAAGATGTTGTCTGACGTGAGGGCCACTCTGTTGTTGCCTAGCAAGCAGTAAGATACATTTATCTTGCTAATGAAATGAGTAGCAGGGTAGACCGGACGCCCAAGTGACAGCTATGATGGTAAAATGTACAAAATTAGGGCACTTTATAAGACCTCTAAATTTGAACGAGCGTGAGTTTGAGCACTAGAGTCAACTTCACTATTGCTGAACTGCTAGGAATTGGCTCAAATGATGATTATGAACATGCTATTCATAGCTTTTATTATTCCCATTAACTGTACCATAACCCTACCTCTCAACCTATCAGCTGCTTAATTGCTACTGGTGTACCATATCCTAAAACAAATAAAGTGAGAGGGGTACGCTGCCACTTGGCTGGCAAAAAGATCTCTATCTATGTCCTAATGTACCTTCTACAGTTGTTTAGATCGTGTTGGCAAAAGAGGCATGAGATTCAGAGTAGTATAGTAGGTTAAAAACACAAATCGAGATTTGATTTTCTAATGAGCTGCTGATTTTCACAATAATACAAACTCCATAGTATTGATCTGTTTACCCTTTATAAAAAGCATGATTTTTTGTATTGCTTGTAGTAAATGTGCTAACAGTGGACTTTTCCATCTGCAGATTATACTGAATGACCAGCAGTGGCAGTGTTTCGCAACAAATTGTCTCTGCATTGCCGATACTGAAGAAAAAAAAAAAGACAGTCTTCCGGCATAGGGCATCATTTGACCAATATGTATGGTAAGTAAAGCTCACAATCATTCCTTTAGGCATTAAAAAGGAGTTTTCAGCACCTGAATGTCATCACTACCTTCTAGTGGGGGCCTGTGCTTGAATGTAATTTCTGCCAAAATGGAAGTATTATGGATCACATTGTGTCGGTCATGATAGTTAATAAAAGACTGACTGCATCCAAGGCTTCTTAAGCCTGCTTTAGATCCTGGTGCCAACAATGTTCCGTTTGAGGACATTGCTTCCTTTGAGGCTGAAATGCGCTATCTCACTGTAGAACTATAGAGTTGCGTTCTCACGGAATGAAGCACATTTAACGTCTTCCGCTGCACTCTGTATGTTGGACTCTGATACTCAAGAAGGATTGTTGGTAAGGATAATCTCTGTTTTTGTATCTGCATCCCACTTTCAAAAAGGCAACAGTGCTTTGAGTGGTTCAGAGTATTTGCCATTCCGCCTCCGACTTGCCTTGCAGTCATGAATAGAGATAGCAACCTACTGCATAACTTCTGATATCTCATCCTCCTGTGTGGTCAGCTTCCACAAGGACAATTGGACCAGTGATGATCTGACATCATAAAGCAAAAGCAAGATGTTGTCTGACATGAGGGCCAATCTGTTGCCTAGCAAGCTGACATCATAAAGCTAAATGCAAGATGTTGTCTAACGTGAGGGCCACTCTGTTGTTGCCTAGCAAGCAGTAAGATACATTTATCTTGCTAATGAAATGAGTAGCAGGGTAGACCGGACGCCCAAGTGACAGCTATGATGGTAAAATGTACAAAATTAGGGCACTTTATAAGACCTCTAAATTTGAACGAGCGTGAGTTTGAGCATTAGAGTCAACTTCACTATTGCTGAACTGCTAGGAATTGGCTCAAATGATGATTATGAACATGCTATTCATAGCTTTTATTATTCCCATTAACTGTACCATAACCCTACCTCTCAACTTATCAGCTGACTTAATTGCTACTGGTGTACCATATCCTAAAACAAATAAAGTGAGAGGGGTACACTGCCACTTGGCTGGCAAAAAGATCTCTATCTATGTCCTAATGTACCTTCTACAGTTGTTTAGAGCGTGTTGGCAAAAGAGGCATGAGATTCAGAGTAGTATGGTAGGTTAAAAACACAAATCGAGATTTGATTTTCTAATGAGCTGCTGATTTTCACAATAATACAAACTCCATAGTATTGATCTGTTTACCCTTTATAAAAAGCATGATTTTTTTGTATTGCTTGTAGTAAATGTGCTAACAGTGGACTTTTCCATCTGCAGATTATACTGAATGACCAGCAGTGGCAGTGTTTCGCAACAAATTGTCTCTGCATTGCCGATACTGAAGAAAAAAAAAAGACAGTCTTCCGGCAAAGGGCATCATTTGACCAATATGTATGTTAAGTAAAGCTCACAATCATTCCTTTAGGCATTAAAAAGGCGTTTTCAGCACCTGAATGTCATCACTACCTTCTAGTGGGGGCATGTGCTTGAATGTAATTTCTGCCAAAATGGAAGTATTATGGATAACATTGTGTCGGTCATGATAGTTAATAAAGGACTGACTGCATCCAAGGCTTCTTAAGCCTGCTTTAGATCCTGGTGCCACCAATGTTCCGTTTGAGGACATTGCTTCCGTTGAGGCTGAAATGCACTATCTCACTGTAGAACTATAGAGTTGCATTCTCACAGAATGAAGCACATTTAACGTCTTCCGCTGCACTCTGTATGTTGGACTCTGATACTCAAGAAGGATTGTTGGTAAGGATAATCTCTGTTTTTGTATCTGCATCCCACTTTCAAAAAGGCCACAGTGCTTTGAGGGGTTCAGAGTATTTGCCATTCCGCCTCCGACTTGCCTTGCAGTCATGAATAGAGATAGCAACCTACTGCATAACTTCTGATATCTCATCCTCCTGTGTGGTCCGCTTCCACAAGGACAATTGGACCAGTGATGATCTGACATCATAAAGCAAAAGCAAGATGTTGTCTGACATGAGGGCCAATCTGTTGCCTAGCAAGCTGACATTATAAAGCTAAATGCAAGATGTTGTCTGACGTGAGGGCCACTCTGTTGTTGCCTAGCAAGCAGTAAGATACATTTATCTTGCTAATGAAATGAGTAGCAGGGTAGACCGGACGCCCAAGTGACAGCTATGATGGTAAAATGTACAAAATTAGGGCACTTTATAAGACCTCTAAATTTGAACGAGCGTGAGTTTGAGCACTAGAGTCAACTTCACTATTGCTGAACTGCTAGGAATTGGCTCAAATGATGATTATGAACATGCTATTCATAGCTTTTATTATTCCCATTAACTGTAGCATAACCCTACCTCTCAACCTATCAGCTGCTTAATTGCTACTGGTGTACCATATCCTAAAACAAATAAAGTGAGAGGGGTACGCTGCCACTTGGCTGGCAAAAAGATCTCTATCTATGTCCTAATGTACCTTCTACAGTTGTTTAGATCGTGTTGGCAAAAGAGGCATGAGATTCAGAGTAGTATAGTAGGTTAAAAACACAAATCGAGATTTGATTTTCTAATGAGCTGCTGATTTTCACAATAATACAAACTCCATAGTATTGATCTGTTTACCCTTTATAAAAAGCATGATTTTTTGTATTGCTTGTAGTAAATGTGCTAACAGTGGACTTTTCCATCTGCAGATTATACTGAATGACCAGCAGTGGCAGTGTTTCGCAACAAATTGTCTCTGCATTGCCGATACTGAAGAAAAAAAAAAAGACAGTCTTCCGGCATAGGGCATCATTTGACCAATATGTATCGTAAGTAAAGCTCACAATCATTCCTTTAGGCATTAAAAAGGCGTTTTCTGCACCTGAATGTCATCACTACCTTCTAGTGGGGGCCTGTGCTTGAATGTAATTTCTGCCAAAATGGAAGTATTATGGATCACATTGTGTCGGTCATGATAGTTAATAAAAGACTGACTGCATCCAAGGCTTCTTAAACCTGCTTTAGATCCTGGTGCCAACAATGTTCCGTTTGAGGACATTGCTTCCTTTGAGACTGAAATGCGCTATCTCACTGTAGAACTATAGAGTTGCGTTCTCACGGAATGAAGCACATTTAACGTCTTCCGCTGCACTCTGTATGTTGGACTCTGATACTCAAGAAGGATTGTTGGTAAGGATAATCTCTGTTTTTGTATCTGCATCCCACTTTCAAAAAGGCCACAGTGCTTTGAGTGGTTCAGAGTATTTGCCATTCTGCCTCCGACTTGCCTTGCAGTCATGAATAGAGATAGCAACCTACTGCATAACTTCTGATATCTCATCCTCCTGTGTGGTCCGCTTCCACAAGGACAATTGGACCAGTGATGATCTGACATCATAAAGCAAAAGCAAGATGTTGTCTGACATGAGGGCCAATCTGTTGCCTAGCAAGCTGACATCATAAAGCTAAATGCAAGATGTTGTCTAACGTGAGGGCCACTCTGTTGTTGCCTAGCAAGCAGTAAGATACATTTATCTTGCTAATGAAATGAGTAGCAGGGTAGACCGGACGCCCAAGTGACAGCTATGATGGTAAAATGCACAAAATTAGGGCACTTTATAAGACCTCTAAATTTGAACGAGCGTGAGTTTGAGCACTAGAGTCAACTTCACTATTGCTGAACTGCTAGGAATTGGCTCAAATGATGATTATGAACATGCTATTCATAGCTTTTATTATTCCCATTAACTGTAGCATAACCCTACCTCTCAACCTATCAGCTGCTTAATTGCTACTGGTGTACCATATCCTAAAACAAATAAAGTGAGAGGGGTACGCTGCCACTTGGCTGGCAAAAAGATCTCTATCTATGTCCTAATGTACCTTCTACAGTTGTTTAGATCGTGTTGGCAAAAGAGGCATGAGATTCAGAGTAGTATAGTAGGTTAAAAACACAAATCGAGATTTGATTTTCTAATGAGCTGCTGATTTTCACAATAATACAAACTCCATAGTATTGATCTGTTTACCCTTTATAAAAAGCATGATTTTTTGTATTGCTTGTAGTAAATGTGCTAACAGTGGACTTTTCCATCTGCAGATTATACTGAATGACCAGCAGTGGCAGTGTTTCGCAACACATTGTCTCTGCATTGCCGATACTGAAGAAAAAAAAAAAGACAGTCTTCCGGCATAGGGCATCATTTGACCAATATGTATGGTAAGTAAAGCTCACAATCATTCCTTTAGGCATTAAAAAGGAGTTTTCAGCACCTGAATGTCATCACTACCTTCTAGTGGGGGCCTGTGCTTGAATGTAATTTCTGCCAAAATGGAAGTATTATGGATCACATTGTGTCGGTCATGATAGTTAATAAAAGACTGACTGCATCCAAGGCTTCTTAAGCCTGCTTTAGATCCTGGTGCCAACAATGTTCCGTTTGAGGACATTGCTTCCTTTGAGGCTGAAATGCGCTATCTCACTGTAGAACTATAGAGTTGCGTTCTCACGGAATGAAGCACATTTAACGTCTTCCGCTGCACTCTGTATGTTGGACTCTGATACTCAAGAAGGATTGTTGGTAAGGATAATCTCTGTTTTTGTATCTGCATCCCACTTTCAAAAAGGCAACAGTGCTTTGAGTGGTTCAGAGTATTTGCCATTCCGCCTCCGACTTGCCTTGCAGTCATGAATAGAGATAGCAACCTACTGCATAACTTCTGATATCTCATCCTCCTGTGTGGTCTGCTTCCACAAGGACAATTGGACCAGTGATGATCTGACATCATAAAGCAAAAGCAAGATGTTGTCTGACATGAGGGCCAATCTGTTGCCTAGCAAGCTGACATCATAAAGCTAAATGCAAGATGTTGTCTGACGTGAGGGCCACTCTGTTGTTGCCTAGCAAGCAGTAAGATACATTTATCTTGCTAATGAAATGAGTAGCAGGTTAGACCGGACGCCCAAGTGACAGCTATGATGGTAAAATGTACAAAATTAGGGCACTTTATACGACCTCTAAATTTGAACGAGCGTGAGTTTGAGCATTAGAGTCAACTTCACTATTGCTGAACTGCTAGGAATTGGCTCAAATGATGATTATGAACATGCTATTCATAGCTTTTATTATTCCCATTAACTGTAGCATAACCCTACCTCTCAACTTATCAGCTGGCTTAATTGCTACTGGTGTACCATATCCTAAAACAAATAAAGTGAGAGGGGTACACTGCCACTTGGCTGGCAAAAAGATCTCTATCTATGTCCTAATGTACCTTCTACAGTTGTTTAGAGCGTGTTGGCAAAAGAGGCATGAGATTCAGAGTAGTATGGTAGGTTAAAAACACAAATCGAGATTTGATTTTCTAATGAGCTGCTGATTTTCACAATAATACAAACTCCATAGTATTGATCTGTTTACCCTTTATAAAAAGCATGATTTTTTTGTATTGCTTGTAGTAAATGTGCTAACAGTGGACTTTTCCATCTGCAGATTATACTGAATGACCAGCAGTGGCAGTGTTTCGCAACAAATTGTCTCTGCATTGCCGATACTGAAGAAAAAAAAAAGACAGTCTTCCGGCAAAGGGCATCATTTGACCAATATGTATGTTAAGTAAAGCTCACAATCATTCCTTTAGGCATTAAAAAGGCGTTTTCAGCACCTGAATGTCATCACTACCTTCTAGTGGGGGCATGTGCTTGAATGTAATTTCTGCCAAAATGGAAGTATTATGGATCACATTGTGTCGGTCATGATAGTTAATAAAAGACTGACTGCATCCAAGGCTTCTTAAGCCTGCTTTAGATCCTGGTGCCACCAATGTTCCGTTTGAGGATATTGCTTCCGTTGAGGCTGAAATGCACTATCTCACTGTAGAACTATAGAGTTGCATTCTCACAGAATGAAGCACATTTAACGTCTTCCGCTGCACTCTGTATGTTGGACTCTGATACTCAAGAAGGATTGTTGGTAAGGATAATCTCTGTTTTTGTATCTGCATCCCACTTTCAAAAAGGCCACAGTGCTTTGAGGGGTTCAGAGTATTTGCCATTCCGCCTCTGACTTGCCTTGCAGTCATGAATAGAGATAGCAACCTACTGCATAACTTCTGATATCTTATCCTCCTGTGTGGTTTGCTTCCACAAGGACAATTGGACCAGTGATGATCTGACATCATAAAGCTAAATGCAAGATGTTGTCTGACGTGAGGGCCACTCTGTTGTTGCCTAGCAAGCAGTAAGATACATTTATCTTGCTAATGAAATGAGTAGCAGGGTAGACCGGACGCCCAAGTGACAGCTATGATGGTAAAATGTACAAAATTAGGGCACTTTATAAGACCTCTAAATTTGAACGAGCGTGAGTTTGAGCACTAGAGTCAACTTCACTATTGCTGAACTGCTAGGAATTGGCTCAAATGATGATTATGAACATGCTATTCATAGCTTTTATTATTCCCATTAACTGTACCATAACCCTACCTCTCAACCTATCAGCTGCTTAATTGCTACTGGTGTACCATATCCTAAAACAAATAAAGTGAGAGGGGTACGCTGCCACTTGGCTGGCAAAAAGATCTCTATCTATGTCCTAATGTACCTTCTACAGTTGTTTAGATCGTGTTGGCAAAAGAGGCATGAGATTCAGAGTAGTATAGTAGGTTAAAAACACAAATCGAGATTTGATTTTCTAATGAGCTGCTGATTTTCACAATAATACAAACTCCATAGTATTGATCTGTTTACCCTTTATAAAAAGCATGATTTTTTGTATTGCTTGTAGTAAATGTGCTAACAGTGGACTTTTCCATCTGCAGATTATACTGAATGACCAGCAGTGGCAGTGTTTCGCAACAAATTGTCTCTGCATTGCCGATACTGAAGAAAAAAAAAAAGACAGTCTTCCGGCATAGGGCATCATTTGACCAATATGTATCGTAAGTAAAGCTCACAATCATTCCTTTAGGCATTAAAAAGGCGTTTTCAGCACCTGAATGTCATCACTACCTTCTAGTGGGGGCCTGTGCTTGAATGTAATTTCTGCCAAAATGGAAGTATTATGGATCACATTGTGTCGGTCATGATAGTTAATAAAAGACTGACTGCATCCAAGGCTTCTTAAACCTGCTTTAGATCCTGGTGCCAACAATGTTCCGTTTGAGGACATTGCTTCCTTTGAGACTGAAATGCGCTATCTCACTGTAGAACTATAGAGTTGCGTTCTCACGGAATGAAGCACATTTAACGTCTTCCGCTGCACTCTGTATGTTGGACTCTGATACTCAAGAAGGATTGTTGGTAAGGATAATCTCTGTTTTTGTATCTGCATCCCACTTTCAAAAAGGCCACAGTGCTTTGAGTGGTTCAGAGTATTTGCCATTCTGCCTCCGACTTGCCTTGCAGTCATGAATAGAGATAGCAACCTACTGCATAACTTCTGATATCTCATCCTCCTGTGTGGTCCGCTTCCACAAGGACAATTGGACCAGTGATGATCTGACATCATAAAGCAAAAGCAAGATGTTGTCTGACATGAGGGCCAATCTGTTGCCTAGCAAGCTGACATCATAAAGCTAAATGCAAGATGTTGTCTGACGTGAGGGCCACTCTGTTGTTGCCTAGCAAGCAGTAAGATACATTTATCTTGCTAATGAAATGAGTAGCAGGTTAGACCGGACGCCCAAGTGACAGCTATGATGGTAAAATGTACAAAATTAGGGCACTTTATACGACCTCTAAATTTGAACGAGCGTGAGTTTGAGCATTAGAGTCAACTTCACTATTGCTGAACTGCTAGGAATTGGCTCAAATGATGATTATGAACATGCTATTCATAGCTTTTATTATTCCCATTAACTGTAGCATAACCCTACCTCTCAATTTATCAGCTGGCTTAATTGCTACTGGTGTACCATATCCTAAAACAAATAAAGTGAGAGGGGTACACTGCCACTTGGCTGGCAAAAAGATCTCTATCTATGTCCTAATGTACCTTCTACAGTTGTTTAGATCGTGTTGGCAAAAGAGGCATGAGATTCAGAGTAGTATGGTAGGTTAAAAACACAAATCGAGATTTGATTTTCTAATGAGCTGCTGATTTTCACAATAATACAAACTCCATAGTATTGATCTGTTTACCCTTTATAAAAAGCATGATTTTTTGTATTGCTTGTAGTAAATGTGCTAACAGTGGACTTTTCCATCTGCAGATTATACTGAATGACCAGCAGTGGCAGTGTTTCGTAACAAATTGTCTCTGCATTGCCGATACTGAAGAAAAAAAAAAGACAGTCTTCCGGCAAAGGGCATCATTTGACCAATATGTATGTTAAGTAAAGCTCACAATCATTCCTTTAGGCATTAAAAAGGCGTTTTCAGCACCTGAATGTCATCACTACCTTCTAGTGGGGGCATGTGCTTGAATGTAATTTCTGCCAAAATGGAAGTATTATGGATCACATTGTGTCGGTCATGATAGTTAATAAAAGACTGACTGCATCCAAGGCTTCTTAAGCCTGCTTTAGATCCTGGTGCCACCAATGTTCCGTTTGAGGATATTGCTTCCGTTGAGGCTGAAATGCACTATCTCACTGTAGAACTATAGAGTTGCATTCTCACAGAATGAAGCACATTTAACGTCTTCCGCTGCACTCTGTATGTTGGACTCTGATACTCAAGAAGGATTGTTGGTAAGGATAATCTCTGTTTTTGTATCTGCATCCCACTTTCAAAAAGGCCACAGTGCTTTGAGGGGTTCAGAGTATTTGCCATTCCGCCTCTGACTTGCCTTGCAGTCATGAATAGAGATAGCAACCTACTGCATAACTTCTGATATCTTATCCTCCTGTGTGGTTTGCTTCCACAAGGACAATTGGACCAGTGATGATCTGACATCATAAAGCTAAATGCAAGATGTTGTCTGACGTGAGGGCCACTCTGTTGTTGCCTAGCAAGCAGTAAGATACATTTATCTTGCTAATGAAATGAGTAGCAGGGTAGACCGGACGCCCAAGTGACAGCTATGATGGTAAAATGTACAAAATTAGGGCACTTTATAAGACCTCTAAATTTGAACGAGCGTGAGTTTGAGCACTAGAGTCAACTTCACTATTGCTGAACTGCTAGGAATTGGCTCAAATGATGATTATGAACATGCTATTCATAGCTTTTATTATTCCCATTAACTGTACCATAACCCTACCTCTCAACCTATCAGCTGCTTAATTGCTACTGGTGTACCATATCCTAAAACAAATAAAGTGAGAGGGGTACGCTGCCACTTGGCTGGCAAAAAGATCTCTATCTATGTCCTAATGTACCTTCTACAGTTGTTTAGATCGTGTTGGCAAAAGAGGCATGAGATTCAGAGTAGTATAGTAGGTTAAAAACACAAATCGAGATTTGATTTTCTAATGAGCTGCTGATTTTCACAATAATACAAACTCCATAGTATTGATCTGTTTACCCTTTATAAAAAGCATGATTTTTTGTATTGCTTGTAGTAAATGTGCTAACAGTGGACTTTTCCATCTGCAGATTATACTGAATGACCAGCAGTGGCAGTGTTTCGCAACAAATTGTCTCTGCATTGCCGATACTGAAGAAAAAAAAAAAGACAGTCTTCCGGCATAGGGCATCATTTGACCAATATGTATCGTAAGTAAAGCTCACAATCATTCCTTTAGGCATTAAAAAGGCGTTTTCAGCACCTGAATGTCATCACTACCTTCTAGTGGGGGCCTGTGCTTGAATGTAATTTCTGCCAAAATGGAAGTATTATGGATCACATTGTGTCGGTCATGATAGTTAATAAAAGACTGACTGCATCCAAGGCTTCTTAAACCTGCTTTAGATCCTGGTGCCAACAATGTTCCGTTTGAGGACATTGCTTCCTTTGAGACTGAAATGCGCTATCTCACTGTAGAACTATAGAGTTGCGTTCTCACGGAATGAAGCACATTTAACGTCTTCCGCTGCACTCTGTATGTTGGACTCTGATACTCAAGAAGGATTGTTGGTAAGGATAATCTCTGTTTTTGTATCTGCATCCCACTTTCAAAAAGGCCACAGTGCTTTGAGTGGTTCAGAGTATTTGCCATTCTGCCTCCGACTTGCCTTGCAGTCATGAATAGAGATAGCAACCTACTGCATAACTTCTGATATCTCATCCTCCTGTGTGGTCCGCTTCCACAAGGACAATTGGACCAGTGATGATCTGACATCATAAAGCAAAAGCAAGATGTTGTCTGACATGAGGGCCAATCTGTTGCCTAGCAAGCTGACATCATAAAGCTAAATGCAAGATGTTGTCTGACGTGAGGGCCACTCTGTTGTTGCCTAGCAAGCAGTAAGATACATTTATCTTGCTAATGAAATGAGTAGCAGGTTAGACCGGACGCCCAAGTGACAGCTATGATGGTAAAATGTACAAAATTAGGGCACTTTATACGACCTCTAAATTTGAACGAGCGTGAGTTTGAGCATTAGAGTCAACTTCACTATTGCTGAACTGCTAGGAATTGGCTCAAATGATGATTATGAACATGCTATTCATAGCTTTTATTATTCCCATTAACTGTAGCATAACCCTACCTCTCAATTTATCAGCTGGCTTAATTGCTACTGGTGTACCATATCCTAAAACAAATAAAGTGAGAGGGGTACACTGCCACTTGGCTGGCAAAAAGATCTCTATCTATGTCCTAATGTACCTTCTACAGTTGTTTAGATCGTGTTGGCAAAAGAGGCATGAGATTCAGAGTAGTATGGTAGGTTAAAAACACAAATCGAGATTTGATTTTCTAATGAGCTGCTGATTTTCACAATAATACAAACTCCATAGTATTGATCTGTTTACCCTTTATAAAAAGCATGATTTTTTGTATTGCTTGTAGTAAATGTGCTAACAGTGGACTTTTCCATCTGCAGATTATACTGAATGACCAGCAGTGGCAGTGTTTCGCAACAAATTGTCTCTGCATTGCCGATACTGAAGAAAAAAAAAAAAGACAGTCTTCCGGCATAGGGCATCATTTGACCAATATGTATGGTAAGTAAAGCTCACAATCATTCCTTTAGGCATTAAAAAGGCGTTTTCAGCACCTGAATGTCATCACTACCTTCTAGTGGGGGCCTGTGCTTGAATGTAATTTCTGCCAAAATGGAAGTATTATGGATCACATTGTGTCGGTCATGATAGTTAATAAAAGACTGACTGCATCCAAGGCTTCTTAAACCTGCTTTAGATCCTGGTGCCAACAATGTTCCGTTTGAGGACATTGCTTCCTTTGAGGCTGAAATGCGCTATCTCACTGTAGAACTATAGAATTGCGTTCTTACGGAATGAAGCACATTTAACGTCTTCCGCTGCACTCTGTATGTTGGACTCTGATACTCAAGAAGGATTGTTGGTAAGGATAATCTCTGTTTTTGTATCTGCATCCCACTTTCAAAAAGGCCACAGTGCTTTGAGGGGTTCAGAGTATTTGCCATTCCGCCTCTGACTTGCCTTGCAGTCATGAATAGAGATAGCAACCTACTGCATAACTTCTGATATCTTATCCTCCTGTGTGGTTTGCTTCCACAAGGACAATTGGACCAGTGATGATCTGACATCATAAAGCTAAATGCAAGATGTTGTCTGACGTGAGGGCCACTCTGTTGTTGCCTAGCAAGCAGTAAGATACATTTATCTTGCTAATGAAATGAGTAGCAGGGTAGACCGGACGCCCAAGTGACAGCTATGATGGTAAAATGTACAAAATTAGGGCACTTTATAAGACCTCTAAATTTGAACGAGCGTGAGTTTGAGCACTAGAGTCAACTTCACTATTGCTGAACTGCTAGGAATTGGCTCAAATGATGATTATGAACATGCTATTCATAGCTTTTATTATTCCCATTAACTGTACCATAACCCTACCTCTCAACCTATCAGCTGCTTAATTGCTACTGGTGTACCATATCCTAAAACAAATAAAGTGAGAGGGGTACGCTGCCACTTGGCTGGCAAAAAGATCTCTATCTATGTCCTAATGTACCTTCTACAGTTGTTTAGATCGTGTTGGCAAAAGAGGCATGAGATTCAGAGTAGTATAGTAGGTTAAAAACACAAATCGAGATTTGATTTTCTAATGAGCTGCTGATTTTCACAATAATACAAACTCCATAGTATTGATCTGTTTACCCTTTATAAAAAGCATGATTTTTTGTATTGCTTGTAGTAAATGTGCTAACAGTGGACTTTTCCATCTGCAGATTATACTGAATGACCAGCAGTGGCAGTGTTTCGCAACAAATTGTCTCTGCATTGCCGATACTGAAGAAAAAAAAAAAGACAGTCTTCCGGCATAGGGCATCATTTGACCAATATGTATCGTAAGTAAAGCTCACAATCATTCCTTTAGGCATTAAAAAGGCGTTTTCAGCACCTGAATGTCATCACTACCTTCTAGTGGGGGCCTGTGCTTGAATGTAATTTCTGCCAAAATGGAAGTATTATGGATCACATTGTGTCGGTCATGATAGTTAATAAAAGACTGACTGCATCCAAGGCTTCTTAAACCTGCTTTAGATCCTGGTGCCAACAATGTTCCGTTTGAGGACATTGCTTCCTTTGAGACTGAAATGCGCTATCTCACTGTAGAACTATAGAGTTGCGTTCTCACGGAATGAAGCACATTTAACGTCTTCCGCTGCACTCTGTATGTTGGACTCTGATACTCAAGAAGGATTGTTGGTAAGGATAATCTCTGTTTTTGTATCTGCATCCCACTTTCAAAAAGGCCACAGTGCTTTGAGTGGTTCAGAGTATTTGCCATTCTGCCTCCGACTTGCCTTGCAGTCATGAATAGAGATAGCAACCTACTGCATAACTTCTGATATCTCATCCTCCTGTGTGGTCCGCTTCCACAAGGACAATTGGACCAGTGATGATCTGACATCATAAAGCAAAAGCAAGATGTTGTCTGACATGAGGGCCAATCTGTTGCCTAGCAAGCTGACATCATAAAGCTAAATGCAAGATGTTGTCTGACGTGAGGGCCACTCTGTTGTTGCCTAGCAAGCAGTAAGATACATTTATCTTGCTAATGAAATGAGTAGCAGGTTAGACCGGACGCCCAAGTGACAGCTATGATGGTAAAATGTACAAAATTAGGGCACTTTATACGACCTCTAAATTTGAACGAGCGTGAGTTTGAGCATTAGAGTCAACTTCACTATTGCTGAACTGCTAGGAATTGGCTCAAATGATGATTATGAACATGCTATTCATAGCTTTTATTATTCCCATTAACTGTAGCATAACCCTACCTCTCAATTTATCAGCTGGCTTAATTGCTACTGGTGTACCATATCCTAAAACAAATAAAGTGAGAGGGGTACACTGCCACTTGGCTGGCAAAAAGATCTCTATCTATGTCCTAATGTACCTTCTACAGTTGTTTAGATCGTGTTGGCAAAAGAGGCATGAGATTCAGAGTAGTATGGTAGGTTAAAAACACAAATCGAGATTTGATTTTCTAATGAGCTGCTGATTTTCACAATAATACAAACTCCATAGTATTGATCTGTTTACCCTTTATAAAAAGCATGATTTTTTATATTGCTTGTAGTAAATGTGCTAACAGTGGACTTTTCCATCTGCAGATTATACTGAATGACCAGCAGTGGCAGTGTTTCGCAACAAATTGTCTCTGCATTGCCGATACTGAAGAAAAAAAAAAAAGACAGTCTTCCGGCATAGGGCATCATTTGACCAATATGTATGGTAAGTAAAGCTCACAATCATTCCTTTAGGCATTAAAAAGGCGTTTTCAGCACCTGAATGTCATCACTACCTTCTAGTGGGGGCCTGTGCTTGAATGTAATTTCTGCCAAAATGGAAGTATTATGGATCACATTGTGTCGGTCATGATAGTTAATAAAAGACTGACTGCATCCAAGGCTTCTTAAACCTGCTTTAGATCCTGGTGCCAACAATGTTCCGTTTGAGGACATTGCTTCCTTTGAGGCTGAAATGCGCTATCTCACTGTAGAACTATAGAATTGCGTTCTCACGGAATGAAGCACATTTAACGTCTTCCGCTGCACTCTGTATGTTGGACTCTGATACTCAAGAAGGATTGTTGGTAAGGATAATCTCTGTTTTTGTATCTGCATCCCACTTTCAAAAAGGCCACAGTGCTTTGAGGGGTTCAGAGTATTTGCCATTCCGCCTCTGACTTGCCTTGCAGTCATGAATAGAGATAGCAACCTACTGCATAACTTCTGATATCTTATCCTCCTGTGTGGTTTGCTTCCACAAGGACAATTGGACCAGTGATGATCTGACATCATAAAGCTAAATGCAAGATGTTGTCTGACGTGAGGGCCACTCTGTTGTTGCCTAGCAAGCAGTAAGATACATTTATCTTGCTAATGAAATGAGTAGCAGGGTAGACCGGACGCCCAAGTGACAGCTATGATGGTAAAATGTACAAAATTAGGGCACTTTATAAGACCTCTAAATTTGAACGAGCGTGAGTTTGAGTACTAGAGTCAACTTCACTATTGCTGAACTGCTAGGAATTGGCTCAAATGATGATTATGAACATGCTATTCATAGCTTTTATTATTCCCATTAACTGTACCATAACCCTACCTCTCAACCTATCAGCTGCTTAATTGCTACTGGTGTACCATATCCTAAAACAAATAAAGTGAGAGGGGTACGCTGCCACTTGGCTGGCAAAAAGATCTCTATCTATGTCCTAATGTACCTTCTACAGTTGTTTAGATCGTGTTGGCAAAAGAGGCATGAGATTCAGAGTAGTATAGTAGGTTAAAAACACAAATCGAGATTTGATTTTCTAATGAGCTGCTGATTTTCACAATAATACAAACTCCATAGTATTGATCTGTTTACCCTTTATAAAAAGCATGATTTTTTGTATTGCTTGTAGTAAATGTGCTAACAGTGGACTTTTCCATCTGCAGATTATACTGAATGACCAGCAGTGGCAGTGTTTCGCAACAAATTGTCTCTGCATTGCCGATACTGAAGAAAAAAAAAAAGACAGTCTTCCGGCATAGGGCATCATTTGACCAATATGTATCGTAAGTAAAGCTCACAATCATTCCTTTAGGCATTAAAAAGGCGTTTTCAGCACCTGAATGTCATCACTACCTTCTAGTGGGGGCCTGTGCTTGAATGTAATTTCTGCCAAAATGGAAGTATTATGGATCACATTGTGTCGGTCATGATAGTTAATAAAAGACTGACTGCATCCAAGGCTTCTTAAACCTGCTTTAGATCCTGGTGCCAACAATGTTCCGTTTGAGGACATTGCTTCCTTTGAGACTGAAATGCGCTATCTCACTGTAGAACTATAGAGTTGCGTTCTCACGGAATGAAGCACATTTAACGTCTTCCGCTGCACTCTGTATGTTGGACTCTGATACTCAAGAAGGATTGTTGGTAAGGATAATCTCTGTTTTTGTATCTGCATCCCACTTTCAAAAAGGCCACAGTGCTTTGAGTGGTTCAGAGTATTTGCCATTCTGCCTCCGACTTGCCTTGCAGTCATGAATAGAGATAGCAACCTACTGCATAACTTCTGATATCTCATCCTCCTGTGTGGTCCGCTTCCACAAGGACAATTGGACCAGTGATGATCTGACATCATAAAGCAAAAGCAAGATGTTGTCTGACATGAGGGCCAATCTGTTGCCTAGCAAGCTGACATCATAAAGCTAAATGCAAGATGTTGTCTAACGTGAGGGCCACTCTGTTGTTGCCTAGCAAGCAGTAAGATACATTTATCTTGCTAATGAAATGAGTAGCAGGGTAGACCGGACGCCCAAGTGACAGCTATGATGGTAAAATGCACAAAATTAGGGCACTTTATAAGACCTCTAAATTTGAACGAGCGTGAGTTTGAGCACTAGAGTCAACTTCACTATTGCTGAACTGCTAGGAATTGGCTCAAATGATGATTATGAACATGCTATTCATAGCTTTTATTATTCCCATTAACTGTAGCATAACCCTACCTCTCAACCTATCAGCTGCTTAATTGCTACTGGTGTACCATATCCTAAAACAAATAAAGTGAGAGGGGTACGCTGCCACTTGGCTGGCAAAAAGATCTCTATCTATGTCCTAATGTACCTTCTACAGTTGTTTAGATCGTGTTGGCAAAAGAGGCATGAGATTCAGAGTAGTATAGTAGGTTAAAAACACAAATCGAGATTTGATTTTCTAATGAGCTGCTGATTTTCACAATAATACAAACTCCATAGTATTGATCTGTTTACCCTTTATAAAAAGCATGATTTTTTGTATTGCTTGTAGTAAATGTGCTAACAGTGGACTTTTCCATCTGCAGATTATACTGAATGACCAGCAGTGGCAGTGTTTCGCAACACATTGTCTCTGCATTGCCGATACTGAAGAAAAAAAAAAAGACAGTCTTCCGGCATAGGGCATCATTTGACCAATATGTATGGTAAGTAAAGCTCACAATCATTCCTTTAGGCATTAAAAAGGAGTTTTCAGCACCTGAATGTCATCACTACCTTCTAGTGGGGGCCTGTGCTTGAATGTAATTTCTGCCAAAATGGAAGTATTATGGATCACATTGTGTCGGTCATGATAGTTAATAAAAGACTGACTGCATCCAAGGCTTCTTAAGCCTGCTTTAGATCCTGGTGCCAACAATGTTCCGTTTGAGGACATTGCTTCCTTTGAGGCTGAAATGCGCTATCTCACTGTAGAACTATAGAGTTGCGTTCTCACGGAATGAAGCACATTTAACGTCTTCCGCTGCACTCTGTATGTTGGACTCTGATACTCAAGAAGGATTGTTGGTAAGGATAATCTCTGTTTTTGTATCTGCATCCCACTTTCAAAAAGGCAACAGTGCTTTGAGTGGTTCAGAGTATTTGCCATTCCGCCTCCGACTTGCCTTGCAGTCATGAATAGAGATAACAACCTACTGCATAACTTCTGATATCTCATCCTCCTGTGTGGTCTGCTTCCACAAGGACAATTGGACCAGTGATGATCTGGCATCATAAAGCAAAAGCAAGATGTTGTCTGACATGAGGGCCAATCTGTTGCCTAGCAAGCTGACATCATAAAGCTAAATGCAAGATGTTGTCTGACGTGAGGGCCACTCTGTTGTTGCCTAGCAAGCAGTAAGATACATTTATCTTGCTAATGAAATGAGTAGCAGGTTAGACCGGACGCCCAAGTGACAGCTATGATGGTAAAATGTACAAAATTAGGGCACTTTATACGACCTCTAAATTTGAACGAGCGTGAGTTTGAGCATTAGAGTCAACTTCACTATTGCTGAACTGCTAGGAATTGGCTCAAATGATGATTATGAACATGCTATTCATAGCTTTTATTATTCCCATTAACTGTAGCATAACCCTACCTCTCAACTTATCAGCTGGCTTAATTGCTACTGGTGTACCATATCCTAAAACAAATAAAGTGAGAGGGGTACACTGCCACTTGGCTGGCAAAAAGATCTCTATCTATGTCCTAATGTACCTTCTACAGTTGTTTAGAGCGTGTTGGCAAAAGAGGCATGAGATTCAGAGTAGTATGGTAGGTTAAAAACACAAATCGAGATTTGATTTTCTAATGAGCTGCTGATTTTCACAATAATACAAACTCCATAGTATTGATCTGTTTACCCTTTATAAAAAGCATGATTTTTTTGTATTGCTTGTAGTAAATGTGCTAACAGTGGACTTTTCCATCTGCAGATTATACTGAATGACCAGCAGTGGCAGTGTTTCGCAACAAATTGTCTCTGCATTGCCGATACTGAAGAAAAAAAAAAGACAGTCTTCCGGCAAAGGGCATCATTTGACCAATATGTATGTTAAGTAAAGCTCACAATCATTCCTTTAGGCATTAAAAAGGCGTTTTCAGCACCTGAATGTCATCACTACCTTCTAGTGGGGGCATGTGCTTGAATGTAATTTCTGCCAAAATGGAAGTATTATGGATCACATTGTGTCGGTCATGATAGTTAATAAAAGACTGACTGCATCCAAGGCTTCTTAAGCCTGCTTTAGATCCTGGTGCCACCAATGTTCCGTTTGAGGATATTGCTTCCGTTGAGGCTGAAATGCACTATCTCACTGTAGAACTATAGAGTTGCATTCTCACAGAATGAAGCACATTTAACGTCTTCCGCTGCACTCTGTATGTTGGACTCTGATACTCAAGAAGGATTGTTGGTAAGGATAATCTCTGTTTTTGTATCTGCATCCCACTTTCAAAAAGGCCACAGTGCTTTGAGGGGTTCAGAGTATTTGCCATTCCGCCTCTGACTTGCCTTGCAGTCATGAATAGAGATAGCAACCTACTGCATAACTTCTGATATCTTATCCTCCTGTGTGGTTTGCTTCCACAAGGACAATTGGACCAGTGATGATCTGACATCATAAAGCTAAATGCAAGATGTTGTCTGACGTGAGGGCCACTCTGTTGTTGCCTAGCAAGCAGTAAGATACATTTATCTTGCTAATGAAATGAGTAGCAGGGTAGACCGGACGCCCAAGTGACAGCTATGATGGTAAAATGTACAAAATTAGGGCACTTTATAAGACCTCTAAATTTGAACGAGCGTGAGTTTGAGCACTAGAGTCAACTTCACTATTGCTGAACTGCTAGGAATTGGCTCAAATGATGATTATGAACATGCTATTCATAGCTTTTATTATTCCCATTAACTGTACCATAACCCTACCTCTCAACCTATCAGCTGCTTAATTGCTACTGGTGTACCATATCCTAAAACAAATAAAGTGAGAGGGGTACACTGCCACTTGGCTGGCAAAAAGATCTCTATCTATGTCCTAATGTACCTTCTACAGTTGTTTAGATCGTGTTGGCAAAAGAGGCATGAGATTCAGAGTAGTATGGTAGGTTAAAAACACAAATCGAGATTTGATTTTCTAATGAGCTGCTGATTTTCACAATAATACAAACTCCATAGTATTGATCTGTTTACCCTTTATAAAAAGCATGATTTTTTGTATTGCTTGTAGTAAATGTGCTAACAGTGGACTTTTCCATCTGCAGATTATACTGAATGACCAGCAGTGGCAGTGTTTCGCAACAAATTGTCTCTGCATTGCCGATACTGAAGAAAAAAAAAAAAGACAGTCTTCCGGCATAGGGCATCATTTGACCAATATGTATGGTAAGTAAAGCTCACAATCATTCCTTTAGGCATTAAAAAGGCGTTTTCAGCACCTGAATGTCATCACTACCTTCTAGTGGGGGCCTGTGCTTGAATGTAATTTCTGCCAAAATGGAAGTATTATGGATCACATTGTGTCGGTCATGATAGTTAATAAAAGACTGACTGCATCCAAGGCTTCTTAAACCTGCTTTAGATCCTGGTGCCAACAATGTTCCGTTTGAGGACATTGCTTCCTTTGAGGCTGAAATGCGCTATCTCACTGTAGAACTATAGAATTGCGTTCTCACGGAATGAAGCACATTTAACGTCTTCCGCTGCACTCTGTATGTTGGACTCTGATACTCAAGAAGGATTGTTGGTAAGGATAATCTCTGTTTTTGTATCTGCATCCCACTTTCAAAAAGGCCACAGTGCTTTGAGGGGTTCAGAGTATTTGCCATTCCGCCTCTGACTTGCCTTGCAGTCATGAATAGAGATAGCAACCTACTGCATAACTTCTGATATCTTATCCTCCTGTGTGGTTTGCTTCCACAAGGACAATTGGACCAGTGATGATCTGACATCATAAAGCTAAATGCAAGATGTTGTCTGACGTGAGGGCCACTCTGTTGTTGCCTAGCAAGCAGTAAGATACATTTATCTTGCTAATGAAATGAGTAGCAGGGTAGACCGGACGCCCAAGTGACAGCTATGATGGTAAAATGTACAAAATTAGGGCACTTTATAAGACCTCTAAATTTGAACGAGCGTGAGTTTGAGCACTAGAGTCAACTTCACTATTGCTGAACTGCTAGGAATTGGCTCAAATGATGATTATGAACATGCTATTCATAGCTTTTATTATTCCCATTAACTGTACCATAACCCTACCTCTCAACCTATCAGCTGCTTAATTGCTACTGGTGTACCATATCCTAAAACAAATAAAGTGAGAGGGGTACGCTGCCACTTGGCTGGCAAAAAGATCTCTATCTATGTCCTAATGTACCTTCTACAGTTGTTTAGATCGTGTTGGCAAAAGAGGCATGAGATTCAGAGTAGTATAGTAGGTTAAAAACACAAATCGAGATTTGATTTTCTAATGAGCTGCTGATTTTCACAATAATACAAACTCCATAGTATTGATCTGTTTACCCTTTATAAAAAGCATGATTTTTTGTATTGCTTGTAGTAAATGTGCTAACAGTGGACTTTTCCATCTGCAGATTATACTGAATGACCAGCAGTGGCAGTGTTTCGCAACAAATTGTCTCTGCATTGCCGATACTGAAGAAAAAAAAAAAGACAGTCTTCCGGCATAGGGCATCATTTGACCAATATGTATCGTAAGTAAAGCTCACAATCATTCCTTTAGGCATTAAAAAGGCGTTTTCAGCACCTGAATGTCATCACTACCTTCTAGTGGGGGCCTGTGCTTGAATGTAATTTCTGCCAAAATGGAAGTATTATGGATCACATTGTGTCGGTCATGATAGTTAATAAAAGACTGACTGCATCCAAGGCTTCTTAAACCTGCTTTAGATCCTGGTGCCAACAATGTTCCGTTTGAGGACATTGCTTCCTTTGAGACTGAAATGCGCTATCTCACTGTAGAACTATAGAGTTGCGTTCTCACGGAATGAAGCACATTTAACGTCTTCCGCTGCACTCTGTATGTTGGACTCTGATACTCAAGAAGGATTGTTGGTAAGGATAATCTCTGTTTTTGTATCTGCATCCCACTTTCAAAAAGGCCACAGTGCTTTGAGTGGTTCAGAGTATTTGCCATTCTGCCTCCGACTTGCCTTGCAGTCATGAATAGAGATAGCAACCTACTGCATAACTTCTGATATCTCATCCTCCTGTGTGGTCCGCTTCCACAAGGACAATTGGACCAGTGATGATCTGACATCATAAAGCAAAAGCAAGATGTTGTCTGACATGAGGGCCAATCTGTTGCCTAGCAAGCTGACATCATAAAGCTAAATGCAAGATGTTGTCTGACGTGAGGGCCACTCTGTTGTTGCCTAGCAAGCAGTAAGATACATTTATCTTGCTAATGAAATGAGTAGCAGGTTAGACCGGACGCCCAAGTGACAGCTATGATGGTAAAATGTACAAAATTAGGGCACTTTATACGACCTCTAAATTTGAACGAGCGTGAGTTTGAGCATTAGAGTCAACTTCACTATTGCTGAACTGCTAGGAATTGGCTCAAATGATGATTATGAACATGCTATTCATAGCTTTTATTATTCCCATTAACTGTAGCATAACCCTACCTCTCAATTTATCAGCTGGCTTAATTGCTACTGGTGTACCATATCCTAAAACAAATAAAGTGAGAGGGGTACACTGCCACTTGGCTGGCAAAAAGATCTCTATCTATGTCCTAATGTACCTTCTACAGTTGTTTAGATCGTGTTGGCAAAAGAGGCATGAGATTCAGAGTAGTATGGTAGGTTAAAAACACAAATCGAGATTTGATTTTCTAATGAGCTGCTGATTTTCACAATAATACAAACTCCATAGTATTGATCTGTTTACCCTTTATAAAAAGCATGATTTTTTGTATTGCTTGTAGTAAATGTGCTAACAGTGGACTTTTCCATCTGCAGATTATACTGAATGACCAGCAGTGGCAGTGTTTCGCAACAAATTGTCTCTGCATTGCCGATACTGAAGAAAAAAAAAAAAGACAGTCTTCCGGCATAGGGCATCATTTGACCAATATGTATGGTAAGTAAAGCTCACAATCATTCCTTTAGGCATTAAAAAGGCGTTTTCAGCACCTGAATGTCATCACTACCTTCTAGTGGGGGCCTGTGCTTGAATGTAATTTCTGCCAAAATGGAAGTATTATGGATCACATTGTGTCGGTCATGATAGTTAATAAAAGACTGACTGCATCCAAGGCTTCTTAAACCTGCTTTAGATCCTGGTGCCAACAATGTTCCGTTTGAGGACATTGCTTCCTTTGAGGCTGAAATGCGCTATCTCACTGTAGAACTATAGAATTGCGTTCTCACGGAATGAAGCACATTTAACGTCTTCCGCTGCACTCTGTATGTTGGACTCTGATACTCAAGAAGGATTGTTGGTAAGGATAATCTCTGTTTTTGTATCTGCATCCCACTTTCAAAAAGGCCACAGTGCTTTGAGGGGTTCAGAGTATTTGCCATTCCGCCTCTGACTTGCCTTGCAGTCATGAATAGAGATAGCAACCTACTGCATAACTTCTGATATCTTATCCTCCTGTGTGGTTTGCTTCCACAAGGACAATTGGACCAGTGATGATCTGACATCATAAAGCTAAATGCAAGATGTTGTCTGACGTGAGGGCCACTCTGTTGTTGCCTAGCAAGCAGTAAGATACATTTATCTTGCTAATGAAATGAGTAGCAGGGTAGACCGGACGCCCAAGTGACAGCTATGATGGTAAAATGTACAAAATTAGGGCACTTTATAAGACCTCTAAATTTGAACGAGCGTGAGTTTGAGTACTAGAGTCAACTTCACTATTGCTGAACTGCTAGGAATTGGCTCAAATGATGATTATGAACATGCTATTCATAGCTTTTATTATTCCCATTAACTGTACCATAACCCTACCTCTCAACCTATCAGCTGCTTAATTGCTACTGGTGTACCATATCCTAAAACAAATAAAGTGAGAGGGGTACGCTGCCACTTGGCTGGCAAAAAGATCTCTATCTATGTCCTAATGTACCTTCTACAGTTGTTTAGATCGTGTTGGCAAAAGAGGCATGAGATTCAGAGTAGTATAGTAGGTTAAAAACACAAATCGAGATTTGATTTTCTAATGAGCTGCTGATTTTCACAATAATACAAACTCCATAGTATTGATCTGTTTACCCTTTATAAAAAGCATGATTTTTTGTATTGCTTGTAGTAAATGTGCTAACAGTGGACTTTTCCATCTGCAGATTATACTGAATGACCAGCAGTGGCAGTGTTTCGCAACAAATTGTCTCTGCATTGCCGATACTGAAGAAAAAAAAAAAGACAGTCTTCCGGCATAGGGCATCATTTGACCAATATGTATCGTAAGTAAAGCTCACAATCATTCCTTTAGGCATTAAAAAGGCGTTTTCAGCACCTGAATGTCATCACTACCTTCTAGTGGGGGCCTGTGCTTGAATGTAATTTCTGCCAAAATGGAAGTATTATGGATCACATTGTGTCGGTCATGATAGTTAATAAAAGACTGACTGCATCCAAGGCTTCTTAAACCTGCTTTAGATCCTGGTGCCAACAATGTTCCGTTTGAGGACATTGCTTCCTTTGAGACTGAAATGCGCTATCTCACTGTAGAACTATAGAGTTGCGTTCTCACGGAATGAAGCACATTTAACGTCTTCCGCTGCACTCTGTATGTTGGACTCTGATACTCAAGAAGGATTGTTGGTAAGGATAATCTCTGTTTTTGTATCTGCATCCCACTTTCAAAAAGGCCACAGTGCTTTGAGTGGTTCAGAGTATTTGCCATTCTGCCTCCGACTTGCCTTGCAGTCATGAATAGAGATAGCAACCTACTGCATAACTTCTGATATCTCATCCTCCTGTGTGGTCCGCTTCCACAAGGACAATTGGACCAGTGATGATCTGACATCATAAAGCAAAAGCAAGATGTTGTCTGACATGAGGGCCAATCTGTTGCCTAGCAAGCTGACATCATAAAGCTAAATGCAAGATGTTGTCTAACGTGAGGGCCACTCTGTTGTTGCCTAGCAAGCAGTAAGATACATTTATCTTGCTAATGAAATGAGTAGCAGGGTAGACCGGACGCCCAAGTGACAGCTATGATGGTAAAATGCACAAAATTAGGGCACTTTATAAGACCTCTAAATTTGAACGAGCGTGAGTTTGAGCACTAGAGTCAACTTCACTATTGCTGAACTGCTAGGAATTGGCTCAAATGATGATTATGAACATGCTATTCATAGCTTTTATTATTCCCATTAACTGTAGCATAACCCTACCTCTCAACCTATCAGCTGCTTAATTGCTACTGGTGTACCATATCCTAAAACAAATAAAGTGAGAGGGGTACGCTGCCACTTGGCTGGCAAAAAGATCTCTATCTATGTCCTAATGTACCTTCTACAGTTGTTTAGATCGTGTTGGCAAAAGAGGCATGAGATTCAGAGTAGTATAGTAGGTTAAAAACACAAATCGAGATTTGATTTTCTAATGAGCTGCTGATTTTCACAATAATACAAACTCCATAGTATTGATCTGTTTACCCTTTATAAAAAGCATGATTTTTTGTATTGCTTGTAGTAAATGTGCTAACAGTGGACTTTTCCATCTGCAGATTATACTGAATGACCAGCAGTGGCAGTGTTTCGCAACACATTGTCTCTGCATTGCCGATACTGAAGAAAAAAAAAAAGACAGTCTTCCGGCATAGGGCATCATTTGACCAATATGTATGGTAAGTAAAGCTCACAATCATTCCTTTAGGCATTAAAAAGGAGTTTTCAGCACCTGAATGTCATCACTACCTTCTAGTGGGGGCCTGTGCTTGAATGTAATTTCTGCCAAAATGGAAGTATTATGGATCACATTGTGTCGGTCATGATAGTTAATAAAAGACTGACTGCATCCAAGGCTTCTTAAGCCTGCTTTAGATCCTGGTGCCAACAATGTTCCGTTTGAGGACATTGCTTCCTTTGAGGCTGAAATGCGCTATCTCACTGTAGAACTATAGAGTTGCGTTCTCACGGAATGAAGCACATTTAACGTCTTCCGCTGCACTCTGTATGTTGGACTCTGATACTCAAGAAGGATTGTTGGTAAGGATAATCTCTGTTTTTGTATCTGCATCCCACTTTCAAAAAGGCAACAGTGCTTTGAGTGGTTCAGAGTATTTGCCATTCCGCCTCCGACTTGCCTTGCAGTCATGAATAGAGATAGCAACCTACTGCATAACTTCTGATATCTCATCCTCCTGTGTGGTCTGCTTCCACAAGGACAATTGGACCAGTGATGATCTGGCATCATAAAGCAAAAGCAAGATGTTGTCTGACATGAGGGCCAATCTGTTGCCTAGCAAGCTGACATCATAAAGCTAAATGCAAGATGTTGTCTGACGTGAGGGCCACTCTGTTGTTGCCTAGCAAGCAGTAAGATACATTTATCTTGCTAATGAAATGAGTAGCAGGTTAGACCGGACGCCCAAGTGACAGCTATGATGGTAAAATGTACAAAATTAGGGCACTTTATACGACCTCTAAATTTGAACGAGCGTGAGTTTGAGCATTAGAGTCAACTTCACTATTGCTGAACTGCTAGGAATTGGCTCAAATGATGATTATGAACATGCTATTCATAGCTTTTATTATTCCCATTAACTGTAGCATAACCCTACCTCTCAACTTATCAGCTGGCTTAATTGCTACTGGTGTACCATATCCTAAAACAAATAAAGTGAGAGGGGTACACTGCCACTTGGCTGGCAAAAAGATCTCTATCTATGTCCTAATGTACCTTCTACAGTTGTTTAGAGCGTGTTGGCAAAAGAGGCATGAGATTCAGAGTAGTATGGTAGGTTAAAAACACAAATCGAGATTTGATTTTCTAATGAGCTGCTGATTTTCACAATAATACAAACTCCATAGTATTGATCTGTTTACCCTTTATAAAAAGCATGATTTTTTTGTATTGCTTGTAGTAAATGTGCTAACAGTGGACTTTTCCATCTGCAGATTATACTGAATGACCAGCAGTGGCAGTGTTTCGCAACAAATTGTCTCTGCATTGCCGATACTGAAGAAAAAAAAAAGACAGTCTTCCGGCAAAGGGCATCATTTGACCAATATGTATGTTAAGTAAAGCTCACAATCATTCCTTTAGGCATTAAAAAGGCGTTTTCAGCACCTGAATGTCATCACTACCTTCTAGTGGGGGCATGTGCTTGAATGTAATTTCTGCCAAAATGGAAGTATTATGGATCACATTGTGTCGGTCATGATAGTTAATAAAAGACTGACTGCATCCAAGGCTTCTTAAGCCTGCTTTAGATCCTGGTGCCACCAATGTTCCGTTTGAGGATATTGCTTCCGTTGAGGCTGAAATGCACTATCTCACTGTAGAACTATAGAGTTGCATTCTCACAGAATGAAGCACATTTAACGTCTTCCGCTGCACTCTGTATGTTGGACTCTGATACTCAAGAAGGATTGTTGGTAAGGATAATCTCTGTTTTTGTATCTGCATCCCACTTTCAAAAAGGCCACAGTGCTTTGAGGGGTTCAGAGTATTTGCCATTCCGCCTCTGACTTGCCTTGCAGTCATGAATAGAGATAGCAACCTACTGCATAACTTCTGATATCTTATCCTCCTGTGTGGTTTGCTTCCACAAGGACAATTGGACCAGTGATGATCTGACATCATAAAGCAAAAGCAAGATGTTGTCTGACATGAGGGCCAATCTGTTGCCTAGCAAGCTGACATCATAAAGCTAAATGCAAGATGTTGTCTGACGTGAGGGCCACTCTGTTGTTGCCTAGCAAGCAGTAAGATACATTTATCTTGCTAATGAAATGAGTAGCAGGTTAGACCGGACGCCCAAGTGACAGCTATGATGGTAAAATGTACAAAATTAGGGCACTTTATACGACCTCTAAATTTGAACGAGCGTGAGTTTGAGCATTAGAGTCAACTTCACTATTGCTGAACTGCTAGGAATTGGCTCAAATGATGATTATGAACATGCTATTCATAGCTTTTATTATTCCCATTAACTGTAGCATAACCCTACCTCTCAATTTATCAGCTGGCTTAATTGCTACTGGTGTACCATATCCTAAAACAAATAAAGTGAGAGGGGTACACTGCCACTTGGCTGGCAAAAAGATCTCTATCTATGTCCTAATGTACCTTCTACAGTTGTTTAGATCGTGTTGGCAAAAGAGGCATGAGATTCAGAGTAGTATGGTAGGTTAAAAACACAAATCGAGATTTGATTTTCTAATGAGCTGCTGATTTTCACAATAATACAAACTCCATAGTATTGATCTGTTTACCCTTTATAAAAAGCATGATTTTTTGTATTGCTTGTAGTAAATGTGCTAACAGTGGACTTTTCCATCTGCAGATTATACTGAATGACCAGCAGTGGCAGTGTTTCGCAACAAATTGTCTCTGCATTGCCGATACTGAAGAAAAAAAAAAAGACAGTCTTCCGGCATAGGGCATCATTTGACCAATATGTATCGTAAGTAAAGCTCACAATCATTCCTTTAGGCATTAAAAAGGCGTTTTCAGCACCTGAATGTCATCACTACCTTCTAGTGGGGGCCTGTGCTTGAATGTAATTTCTGCCAAAATGGAAGTATTATGGATCACATTGTGTCGGTCATGATAGTTAATAAAAGACTGACTGCATCCAAGGCTTCTTAAACCTGCTTTAGATCCTGGTGCCAACAATGTTCCGTTTGAGGACATTGCTTCCTTTGAGACTGAAATGCGCTATCTCACTGTAGAACTATAGAGTTGCGTTCTCACGGAATGAAGCACATTTAACGTCTTCCGCTGCACTCTGTATGTTGGACTCTGATACTCAAGAAGGATTGTTGGTAAGGATAATCTCTGTTTTTGTATCTGCATCCCACTTTCAAAAAGGCCACAGTGCTTTGAGTGGTTCAGAGTATTTGCCATTCTGCCTCCGACTTGCCTTGCAGTCATGAATAGAGATAGCAACCTACTGCATAACTTCTGATATCTCATCCTCCTGTGTGGTCCGCTTCCACAAGGACAATTGGACCAGTGATGATCTGACATCATAAAGCAAAAGCAAGATGTTGTCTGACATGAGGGCCAATCTGTTGCCTAGCAAGCTGACATCATAAAGCTAAATGCAAGATGTTGTCTGACGTGAGGGCCACTCTGTTGTTGCCTAGCAAGCAGTAAGATACATTTATCTTGCTAATGAAATGAGTAGCAGGTTAGACCGGACGCCCAAGTGACAGCTATGATGGTAAAATGTACAAAATTAGGGCACTTTATACGACCTCTAAATTTGAACGAGCGTGAGTTTGAGCATTAGAGTCAACTTCACTATTGCTGAACTGCTAGGAATTGGCTCAAATGATGATTATGAACATGCTATTCATAGCTTTTATTATTCCCATTAACTGTAGCATAACCCTACCTCTCAATTTATCAGCTGGCTTAATTGCTACTGGTGTACCATATCCTAAAACAAATAAAGTGAGAGGGGTACACTGCCACTTGGCTGGCAAAAAGATCTCTATCTATGTCCTAATGTACCTTCTACAGTTGTTTAGATCGTGTTGGCAAAAGAGGCATGAGATTCAGAGTAGTATGGTAGGTTAAAAACACAAATCGAGATTTGATTTTCTAATGAGCTGCTGATTTTCACAATAATACAAACTCCATAGTATTGATCTGTTTACCCTTTATAAAAAGCATGATTTTTTGTATTGCTTGTAGTAAATGTGCTAACAGTGGACTTTTCCATCTGCAGATTATACTGAATGACCAGCAGTGGCAGTGTTTCGCAACAAATTGTCTCTGCATTGCCGATACTGAAGAAAAAAAAAAAAGACAGTCTTCCGGCATAGGGCATCATTTGACCAATATGTATGGTAAGTAAAGCTCACAATCATTCCTTTAGGCATTAAAAAGGCGTTTTCAGCACCTGAATGTCATCACTACCTTCTAGTGGGGGCCTGTGCTTGAATGTAATTTCTGCCAAAATGGAAGTATTATGGATCACATTGTGTCGGTCATGATAGTTAATAAAAGACTGACTGCATCCAAGGCTTCTTAAACCTGCTTTAGATCCTGGTGCCAACAATGTTCCGTTTGAGGACATTGCTTCCTTTGAGGCTGAAATGCGCTATCTCACTGTAGAACTATAGAATTGCGTTCTCACGGAATGAAGCACATTTAACGTCTTCCGCTGCACTCTGTATGTTGGACTCTGATACTCAAGAAGGATTGTTGGTAAGGATAATCTCTGTTTTTGTATCTGCATCCCACTTTCAAAAAGGCCACAGTGCTTTGAGGGGTTCAGAGTATTTGCCATTCCGCCTCTGACTTGCCTTGCAGTCATGAATAGAGATAGCAACCTACTGCATAACTTCTGATATCTTATCCTCCTGTGTGGTTTGCTTCCACAAGGACAATTGGACCAGTGATGATCTGACATCATAAAGCTAAATGCAAGATGTTGTCTGACGTGAGGGCCACTCTGTTGTTGCCTAGCAAGCAGTAAGATACATTTATCTTGCTAATGAAATGAGTAGCAGGGTAGACCGGACGCCCAAGTGACAGCTATGATGGTAAAATGTACAAAATTAGGGCACTTTATAAGACCTCTAAATTTGAACGAGCGTGAGTTTGAGCACTAGAGTCAACTTCACTATTGCTGAACTGCTAGGAATTGGCTCAAATGATGATTATGAACATGCTATTCATAGCTTTTATTATTCCCATTAACTGTACCATAACCCTACCTCTCAACCTATCAGCTGCTTAATTGCTACTGGTGTACCATATCCTAAAACAAATAAAGTGAGAGGGGTACGCTGCCACTTGGCTGGCAAAAAGATCTCTATCTATGTCCTAATGTACCTTCTACAGTTGTTTAGATCGTGTTGGCAAAAGAGGCATGAGATTCAGAGTAGTATAGTAGGTTAAAAACACAAATCGAGATTTGATTTTCTAATGAGCTGCTGATTTTCACAATAATACAAACTCCATAGTATTGATCTGTTTACCCTTTATAAAAAGCATGATTTTTTGTATTGCTTGTAGTAAATGTGCTAACAGTGGACTTTTCCATCTGCAGATTATACTGAATGACCAGCAGTGGCAGTGTTTCGCAACAAATTGTCTCTGCATTGCCGATACTGAAGAAAAAAAAAAAGACAGTCTTCCGGCATAGGGCATCATTTGACCAATATGTATCGTAAGTAAAGCTCACAATCATTCCTTTAGGCATTAAAAAGGCGTTTTCAGCACCTGAATGTCATCACTACCTTCTAGTGGGGGCCTGTGCTTGAATGTAATTTCTGCCAAAATGGAAGTATTATGGATCACATTGTGTCGGTCATGATAGTTAATAAAAGACTGACTGCATCCAAGGCTTCTTAAACCTGCTTTAGATCCTGGTGCCAACAATGTTCCGTTTGAGGACATTGCTTCCTTTGAGACTGAAATGCGCTATCTCACTGTAGAACTATAGAGTTGCGTTCTCACGGAATGAAGCACATTTAACGTCTTCCGCTGCACTCTGTATGTTGGACTCTGATACTCAAGAAGGATTGTTGGTAAGGATAATCTCTGTTTTTGTATCTGCATCCCACTTTCAAAAAGGCCACAGTGCTTTGAGTGGTTCAGAGTATTTGCCATTCTGCCTCCGACTTGCCTTGCAGTCATGAATAGAGATAGCAACCTACTGCATAACTTCTGATATCTCATCCTCCTGTGTGGTCCGCTTCCACAAGGACAATTGGACCAGTGATGATCTGACATCATAAAGCAAAAGCAAGATGTTGTCTGACATGAGGGCCAATCTGTTGCCTAGCAAGCTGACATCATAAAGCTAAATGCAAGATGTTGTCTGACGTGAGGGCCACTCTGTTGTTGCCTAGCAAGCAGTAAGATACATTTATCTTGCTAATGAAATGAGTAGCAGGTTAGACCGGACGCCCAAGTGACAGCTATGATGGTAAAATGTACAAAATTAGGGCACTTTATACGACCTCTAAATTTGAACGAGCGTGAGTTTGAGCATTAGAGTCAACTTCACTATTGCTGAACTGCTAGGAATTGGCTCAAATGATGATTATGAACATGCTATTCATAGCTTTTATTATTCCCATTAACTGTAGCATAACCCTACCTCTCAATTTATCAGCTGGCTTAATTGCTACTGGTGTACCATATCCTAAAACAAATAAAGTGAGAGGGGTACACTGCCACTTGGCTGGCAAAAAGATCTCTATCTATGTCCTAATGTACCTTCTACAGTTGTTTAGATCGTGTTGGCAAAAGAGGCATGAGATTCAGAGTAGTATGGTAGGTTAAAAACACAAATCGAGATTTGATTTTCTAATGAGCTGCTGATTTTCACAATAATACAAACTCCATAGTATTGATCTGTTTACCCTTTATAAAAAGCATGATTTTTTGTATTGCTTGTAGTAAATGTGCTAACAGTGGACTTTTCCATCTGCAGATTATACTGAATGACCAGCAGTGGCAGTGTTTCGCAACAAATTGTCTCTGCATTGCCGATACTGAAGAAAAAAAAAAAAGACAGTCTTCCGGCATAGGGCATCATTTGACCAATATGTATGGTAAGTAAAGCTCACAATCATTCCTTTAGGCATTAAAAAGGCGTTTTCAGCACCTGAATGTCATCACTACCTTCTAGTGGGGGCCTGTGCTTGAATGTAATTTCTGCCAAAATGGAAGTATTATGGATCACATTGTGTCGGTCATGATAGTTAATAAAAGACTGACTGCATCCAAGGCTTCTTAAACCTGCTTTAGATCCTGGTGCCAACAATGTTCCGTTTGAGGACATTGCTTCCTTTGAGGCTGAAATGCGCTATCTCACTGTAGAACTATAGAATTGCGTTCTCACGGAATGAAGCACATTTAACGTCTTCCGCTGCACTCTGTATGTTGGACTCTGATACTCAAGAAGGATTGTTGGTAAGGATAATCTCTGTTTTTGTATCTGCATCCCACTTTCAAAAAGGCCACAGTGCTTTGAGGGGTTCAGAGTATTTGCCATTCCGCCTCTGACTTGCCTTGCAGTCATGAATAGAGATAGCAACCTACTGCATAACTTCTGATATCTTATCCTCCTGTGTGGTTTGCTTCCACAAGGACAATTGGACCAGTGATGATCTGACATCATAAAGCTAAATGCAAGATGTTGTCTGACGTGAGGGCCACTCTGTTGTTGCCTAGCAAGCAGTAAGATACATTTATCTTGCTAATGAAATGAGTAGCAGGGTAGACCGGACGCCCAAGTGACAGCTATGATGGTAAAATGCACAAAATTAGGGCACTTTATAAGACCTCTAAATTTGAACGAGCGTGAGTTTGAGCACTAGAGTCAACTTCACTATTGCTGAACTGCTAGGAATTGGCTCAAATGATGATTATGAACATGCTATTCATAGCTTTTATTATTCCCATTAACTGTAGCATAACCCTACCTCTCAACCTATCAGCTGCTTAATTGCTACTGGTGTACCATATCCTAAAACAAATAAAGTGAGAGGGGTACGCTGCCACTTGGCTGGCAAAAAGATCTCTATCTATGTCCTAATGTACCTTCTACAGTTGTTTAGATCGTGTTGGCAAAAGAGGCATGAGATTCAGAGTAGTATAGTAGGTTAAAAACACAAATCGAGATTTGATTTTCTAATGAGCTGCTGATTTTCACAATAATACAAACTCCATAGTATTGATCTGTTTACCCTTTATAAAAAGCATGATTTTTTGTATTGCTTGTAGTAAATGTGCTAACAGTGGACTTTTCCATCTGCAGATTATACTGAATGACCAGCAGTGGCAGTGTTTCGCAACACATTGTCTCTGCATTGCCGATACTGAAGAAAAAAAAAAAGACAGTCTTCCGGCATAGGGCATCATTTGACCAATATGTATGGTAAGTAAAGCTCACAATCATTCCTTTAGGCATTAAAAAGGAGTTTTCAGCACCTGAATGTCATCACTACCTTCTAGTGGGGGCCTGTGCTTGAATGTAATTTCTGCCAAAATGGAAGTATTATGGATCACATTGTGTCGGTCATGATAGTTAATAAAAGACTGACTGCATCCAAGGCTTCTTAAGCCTGCTTTAGATCCTGGTGCCAACAATGTTCCGTTTGAGGACATTGCTTCCTTTGAGGCTGAAATGCGCTATCTCACTGTAGAACTATAGAGTTGCGTTCTCACGGAATGAAGCACATTTAACGTCTTCCGCTGCACTCTGTATGTTGGACTCTGATACTCAAGAAGGATTGTTGGTAAGGATAATCTCTGTTTTTGTATCTGCATCCCACTTTCAAAAAGGCAACAGTGCTTTGAGTGGTTCAGAGTATTTGCCATTCCGCCTCCGACTTGCCTTGCAGTCATGAATAGAGATAGCAACCTACTGCATAACTTCTGATATCTCATCCTCCTGTGTGGTCTGCTTCCACAAGGACAATTGGACCAGTGATGATCTGGCATCATAAAGCAAAAGCAAGATGTTGTCTGACATGAGGGCCAATCTGTTGCCTAGCAAGCTGACATCATAAAGCTAAATGCAAGATGTTGTCTGACGTGAGGGCCACTCTGTTGTTGCCTAGCAAGCAGTAAGATACATTTATCTTGCTAATGAAATGAGTAGCAGGTTAGACCGGACGCCCAAGTGACAGCTATGATGGTAAAATGTACAAAATTAGGGCACTTTATACGACCTCTAAATTTGAACGAGCGTGAGTTTGAGCATTAGAGTCAACTTCACTATTGCTGAACTGCTAGGAATTGGCTCAAATGATGATTATGAACATGCTATTCATAGCTTTTATTATTCCCATTAACTGTAGCATAACCCTACCTCTCAACTTATCAGCTGGCTTAATTGCTACTGGTGTACCATATCCTAAAACAAATAAAGTGAGAGGGGTACACTGCCACTTGGCTGGCAAAAAGATCTCTATCTATGTCCTAATGTACCTTCTACAGTTGTTTAGAGCGTGTTGGCAAAAGAGGCATGAGATTCAGAGTAGTATGGTAGGTTAAAAACACAAATCGAGATTTGATTTTCTAATGAGCTGCTGATTTTCACAATAATACAAACTCCATAGTATTGATCTGTTTACCCTTTATAAAAAGCATGATTTTTTTGTATTGCTTGTAGTAAATGTGCTAACAGTGGACTTTTCCATCTGCAGATTATACTGAATGACCAGCAGTGGCAGTGTTTCGCAACAAATTGTCTCTGCATTGCCGATACTGAAGAAAAAAAAAAGACAGTCTTCCGGCAAAGGGCATCATTTGACCAATATGTATGTTAAGTAAAGCTCACAATCATTCCTTTAGGCATTAAAAAGGCGTTTTCAGCACCTGAATGTCATCACTACCTTCTAGTGGGGGCATGTGCTTGAATGTAATTTCTGCCAAAATGGAAGTATTATGGATCACATTGTGTCGGTCATGATAGTTAATAAAAGACTGACTGCATCCAAGGCTTCTTAAGCCTGCTTTAGATCCTGGTGCCACCAATGTTCCGTTTGAGGATATTGCTTCCGTTGAGGCTGAAATGCACTATCTCACTGTAGAACTATAGAGTTGCATTCTCACAGAATGAAGCACATTTAACGTCTTCCGCTGCACTCTGTATGTTGGACTCTGATACTCAAGAAGGATTGTTGGTAAGGATAATCTCTGTTTTTGTATCTGCATCCCACTTTCAAAAAGGCCACAGTGCTTTGAGGGGTTCAGAGTATTTGCCATTCCGCCTCTGACTTGCCTTGCAGTCATGAATAGAGATAGCAACCTACTGCATAACTTCTGATATCTTATCCTCCTGTGTGGTTTGCTTCCACAAGGACAATTGGACCAGTGATGATCTGACATCATAAAGCTAAATGCAAGATGTTGTCTGACGTGAGGGCCACTCTGTTGTTGCCTAGCAAGCAGTAAGATACATTTATCTTGCTAATGAAATGAGTAGCAGGGTAGACCGGACGCCCAAGTGACAGCTATGATGGTAAAATGTACAAAATTAGGGCACTTTATAAGACCTCTAAATTTGAACGAGCGTGAGTTTGAGCACTAGAGTCAACTTCACTATTGCTGAACTGCTAGGAATTGGCTCAAATGATGATTATGAACATGCTATTCATAGCTTTTATTATTCCCATTAACTGTACCATAACCCTACCTCTCAACCTATCAGCTGCTTAATTGCTACTGGTGTACCATATCCTAAAACAAATAAAGTGAGAGGGGTACGCTGCTACTTGGCTGGCAAAAAGATCTCTATCTATGTCCTAATGTACCTTCTACAGTTGTTTAGATCGTGTTGGCAAAAGAGGCATGAGATTCAGAGTAGTATAGTAGGTTAAAAACACAAATCGAGATTTGATTTTCTAATGAGCTGCTGATTTTCACAATAATACAAACTCCATAGTATTGATCTGTTTACCCTTTATAAAAAGCATGATTTTTTGTATTGCTTGTAGTAAATGTGCTAACAGTGGACTTTTCCATCTGCAGATTATACTGAATGACCAGCAGTGGCAGTGTTTCGCAACAAATTGTCTCTGCATTGCCGATACTGAAGAAAAAAAAAAAGACAGTCTTCCGGCATAGGGCATCATTTGACCAATATGTATCGTAAGTAAAGCTCACAATCATTCCTTTAGGCATTAAAAAGGCGTTTTCAGCACCTGAATGTCATCACTACCTTCTAGTGGGGGCCTGTGCTTGAATGTAATTTCTGCCAAAATGGAAGTATTATGGATCACATTGTGTCGGTCATGATAGTTAATAAAAGACTGACTGCATCCAAGGCTTCTTAAACCTGCTTTAGATCCTGGTGCCAACAATGTTCCGTTTGAGGACATTGCTTCCTTTGAGACTGAAATGCGCTATCTCACTGTAGAACTATAGAGTTGCGTTCTCACGGAATGAAGCACATTTAACGTCTTCCGCTGCACTCTGTATGTTGGACTCTGATACTCAAGAAGGATTGTTGGTAAGGATAATCTCTGTTTTTGTATCTGCATCCCACTTTCAAAAAGGCCACAGTGCTTTGAGTGGTTCAGAGTATTTGCCATTCTGCCTCCGACTTGCCTTGCAGTCATGAATAGAGATAGCAACCTACTGCATAACTTCTGATATCTCATCCTCCTGTGTGGTCCGCTTCCACAAGGACAATTGGACCAGTGATGATCTGACATCATAAAGCAAAAGCAAGATGTTGTCTGACATGAGGGCCAATCTGTTGCCTAGCAAGCTGACATCATAAAGCTAAATGCAAGATGTTGTCTGACGTGAGGGCCACTCTGTTGTTGCCTAGCAAGCAGTAAGATACATTTATCTTGCTAATGAAATGAGTAGCAGGTTAGACCGGACGCCCAAGTGACAGCTATGATGGTAAAATGTACAAAATTAGGGCACTTTATACGACCTCTAAATTTGAACGAGCGTGAGTTTGAGCATTAGAGTCAACTTCACTATTGCTGAACTGCTAGGAATTGGCTCAAATGATGATTATGAACATGCTATTCATAGCTTTTATTATTCCCATTAACTGTAGCATAACCCTACCTCTCAATTTATCAGCTGGCTTAATTGCTACTGGTGTACCATATCCTAAAACAAATAAAGTGAGAGGGGTACACTGCCACTTGGCTGGCAAAAAGATCTCTATCTATGTCCTAATGTACCTTCTACAGTTGTTTAGATCGTGTTGGCAAAAGAGGCATGAGATTCAGAGTAGTATGGTAGGTTAAAAACACAAATCGAGATTTGATTTTCTAATGAGCTGCTGATTTTCACAATAATACAAACTCCATAGTATTGATCTGTTTACCCTTTATAAAAAGCATGATTTTTTGTATTGCTTGTAGTAAATGTGCTAACAGTGGACTTTTCCATCTGCAGATTATACTGAATGACCAGCAGTGGCAGTGTTTCGCAACAAATTGTCTCTGCATTGCCGATACTGAAGAAAAAAAAAAAGACAGTCTTCCGGCATAGGGCATCATTTGACCAATATGTATGGTAAGTAAAGCTCACAATCATTCCTTTAGGCATTAAAAAGGCGTTTTCAGCACCTGAATGTCATCACTACCTTCTAGTGGGGGCCTGTGCTTGAATGTAATTTCTGCCAAAATGGAAGTATTATGGATCACATTGTGTCGGTCATGATAGTTAATAAAAGACTGACTGCATCCAAGGCTTCTTAAACCTGCTTTAGATCCTGGTGCCAACAATGTTCCGTTTGAGGACATTGCTTCCTTTGAGGCTGAAATGCGCTATCTCACTGTAGAACTATAGAATTGCGTTCTCACGGAATGAAGCACATTTAACGTCTTCCGCTGCACTCTGTATGTTGGACTCTGATACTCAAGAAGGATTGTTGGTAAGGATAATCTCTGTTTTTGTATCTGCATCCCACTTTCAAAAAGGCCACAGTGCTTTGAGTGGTTCAGAGTATTTGCCATTCCGCCTCCGACTTGCCTTGCAGTCATGAATAGAGATAGCAACCTACTGCATAACTTCTGATATCTCATCCTCCTGTGTGGTCCGCTTCCACAAGGACAATTGGACCAGTGATGATCTGACATCATAAAGCAAAAGCAAGATGTTGTCTGACATGAGGGCCAATCTGTTGCCTAGCAAGCTGACATCATAAAGCTAAATGCAAGATGTTGTCTGACGTGAGGGCCACTCTGTTGTTGCCTAGCAAGCAGTAAGATACATTTATCTTGCTAATGAAATGAGTAGCAGGTTAGACCGGACGCCCAAGTGACAGCTATGATGGTAAAATGTACAAAATTAGGGCACTTTATACGACCTCTAAATTTGAACGAGCGTGAGTTTGAGCATTAGAGTCAACTTCACTATTGCTGAACTGCTAGGAATTGGCTCAAATGATGATTATGAACATGCTATTCATAGCTTTTATTATTCCCATTAACTGTAGCATAACCCTACCTCTCAACTTATCAGCTGGCTTAATTGCTACTGGTGTACCATATCCTAAAACAAATAAAGTGAGAGGGGTACACTGCCACTTGGCTGGCAAAAAGATCTCTATCTATGTCCTAATGTACCTTCTACAGTTGTTTAGATCGTGTTGGCAAAAGAGGCATGAGATTCAGAGTAGTATGGTAGGTTAAAAACACAAATCGAGATTTGATTTTCTAATGAGCTGCTGATTTTCACAATAATACAAACTCCATAGTATTGATCTGTTTACCCTTTATAAAAAGCATGATTTTTTGTATTGCTTGTAGTAAATGTGCTAACAGTGGACTTTTCCATCTGCAGATTATACTGAATGACCAGCAGTGGCAGTGTTTCGCAACAAATTGTCTCTGCATTGCCGATACTGAAGAAAAAAAAAAAGACAGTCTTCCGGCATAGGGCATCATTTGACCAATATGTATGGTAAGTAAAGCTCACAATCATTCCTTTAGGCATTAAAAAGGCGTTTTCAGCACCTGAATGTCATCACTACCTTCTAGTGGGGGCCTGTGCTTGAATGTAATTTCTGCCAAAATGGAAGTATTATGGATCACATTGTGTCGGTCATGATAGTTAATAAAAGACTGACTGCATCCAAGGCTTCTTAAACCTGCTTTAGATCCTGGTGCCAACAATGTTCCGTTTGAGGACATTGCTTCCTTTGAGGCTGAAATGCGCTATCTCACTGTAGAACTATAGAATTGCGTTCTCACGGAATGAAGCACATTTAACGTCTTCCGCTGCACTCTGTATGTTGGACTCTGATACTCAAGAAGGATTGTTGGTAAGGATAATCTCTGTTTTTGTATCTGCATCCCACTTTCAAAAAGGCCACAGTGCTTTGAGTGGTTCAGAGTATTTGCCATTCCGCCTCCGACTTGCCTTGCAGTCATGAATAGAGATAGCAACCTACTGCATAACTTCTGATATCTCATCCTCCTGTGTGGTCCGCTTCCACAAGGACAATTGGACCAGTGATGATCTGACATCATAAAGCAAAAGCAAGATGTTGTCTGACATGAGGGCCAATCTGTTGCCTAGCAAGCTGACATCATAAAGCTAAATGCAAGATGTTGTCTGACGTGAGGGCCACTCTGTTGTTGCCTAGCAAGCAGTAAGATACATTTATCTTGCTAATGAAATGAGTAGCAGGTTAGACCGGACGCCCAAGTGACAGCTATGATGGTAAAATGTACAAAATTAGGGCACTTTATACGACCTCTAAATTTGAACGAGCGTGAGTTTGAGCATTAGAGTCAACTTCACTATTGCTGAACTGCTAGGAATTGGCTCAAATGATGATTATGAACATGCTATTCATAGCTTTTATTATTCCCATTAACTGTAGCATAACCCTACCTCTCAACTTATCAGCTGGCTTAATTGCTACTGGTGTACCATATCCTAAAACAAATAAAGTGAGAGGGGTACACTGCCACTTGGCTGGCAAAAAGATCTCTATCTATGTCCTAATGTACCTTCTACAGTTGTTTAGAGCGTGTTGGCAAAAGAGGCATGAGATTCAGAGTAGTATGGTAGGTTAAAAACACAAATCGAGATTTGATTTTCTAATGAGCTGCTGATTTTCACAATAATACAAACTCCATAGTATTGATCTGTTTACCCTTTATAAAAAGCATGATTTTTTTGTATTGCTTGTAGTAAATGTGCTAACGGTGGACTTTTCCATCTGCAGATTATACTGAATGACCAGCAGTGGCAGTGTTTCGCAACAAATTGTCTCTGCATTGCCGATACTGAAGAAAAAAAAAAGACAGTCTTCCGGCAAAGGGCATCATTTGACCAATATGTATGTTAAGTAAAGCTCACAATCATTCCTTTAGGCATTAAAAAGGCGTTTTCAGCACCTGAATGTCATCACTACCTTCTAGTGGGGGCATGTGCTTGAATGTAATTTCTGCCAAAATGGAAGTATTATGGATCACATTGTGTCGGTCATGATAGTTAATAAAAGACTGACTGCATCCAAGGCTTCTTAAGCCTGCTTTAGATCCTGGTGCCACCAATGTTCCGTTTGAGGATATTGCTTCCGTTGAGGCTGAAATGCACTATCTCACTGTAGAACTATAGAGTTGCATTCTCACAGAATGAAGCACATTTAACGTCTTCCGCTGCACTCTGTATGTTGGACTCTGATACTCAAGAAGGATTGTTGGTAAGGATAATCTCTGTTTTTGTATCTGCATCCCACTTTCAAAAAGGCCACAGTGCTTTGAGGGGTTCAGAGTATTTGCCATTCCGCCTCTGACTTGCCTTGCAGTCATGAATAGAGATAGCAACCTACTGCATAACTTCTGATATCTTATCCTCCTGTGTGGTTTGCTTCCACAAGGACAATTGGACCAGTGATGATCTGACATCATAAAGCTAAATGCAAGATGTTGTCTGACGTGAGGGCCACTCTGTTGTTGCCTAGCAAGCAGTAAGATACATTTATCTTGCTAATGAAATGAGTAGCAGGGTAGACCGGACGCCCAAGTGACAGCTATGATGGTAAAATGTACAAAATTAGGGCACTTTATAAGACCTCTAAATTTGAACGAGCGTGAGTTTGAGCACTAGAGTCAACTTCACTATTGCTGAACTGCTAGGAATTGGCTCAAATGATGATTATGAACATGCTATTCATAGCTTTTATTATTCCCATTAACTGTAGCATAACCCTACCTCTCAACCTATCAGCTGCTTAATTGCTACTGGTGTACCATATCCTAAAACAAATAAAGTGAGAGGGGTACGCTGCCACTTGGCTGGCAAAAGATCTCTATCTATGTCCTAATGTACCTTCTACAGTTGTTTAGATCGTGTTGGCAAAAGAGGCATGAGATTCAGAGTAGTATAGTAGGTTAAAAACACAAATCGAGATTTGATTTTCTAATGAGCTGCTGATTTTCACAATAATACAAACTCCATAGTATTGATCTGTTTACCCTTTATAAAAAGCATGATTTTTTGTATTGCTTGTAGTAAATGTGCTAACAGTGGACTTTTCCATCTGCAGATTATACTGAATGACCAGCAGTGGCAGTGTTTCGCAACAAATCGTCTCTGCATTGCCGATACTGAAGAAAAAAAAAAAGACAGTCTTCTGGCATAGGGCATCATTTGACCAATATGTATCGTAAGTAAAGCTCACAATCATTCCTTTAGGCATTAAAAAGGCGTTTTCAGCACCTGAATGTCATCACTACCTTCTAGTGGGGGCCTGTGCTTGAATGTAATTTCTGCCAAAATGGAAGTATTATGGATCACATTGTGTCGGTCATGATAGTTAATAAAAGACTGACTGCATCCAAGGCTTCTTAAACCTGCTTTAGATCCTGGTGCCAACAATGTTCCGTTTGAGGACATTGCTTCCTTTGAGACTGAAATGCGCTATCTCACTGTAGAACTATAGAGTTGCGTTCTCACGGAATGAAGCACATTTAACGTCTTCCGCTGCACTCTGTATGTTGGACTCTGATACTCAAGAAGGATTGTTGGTAAGGATAGTCTCTGTTTTTGTATCTGCATCCCACTTTCAAAAAGGCCACAGTGCTTTGAGTGGTTCAGAGTATTTGCCATTCTGCCTCCGACTTGCCTTGCAGTCATGAATAGAGATAGCAACCTACTGCATAACTTCTGATATCTCATCCTCCTGTGTGGTCCGCTTCCACAAGGACAATTGGACCAGTGATGATCTGACATCATAAAGCAAAAGCAAGAAGTTGTCTGACATGAGGGCCAATCTGTTGCCTAGCAAGCTGACATCATAAAGCTAAATGCAAGATGTTGTCTAACGTGAGGGCCACTCTGTTGTTGCCTAGCAAGCAGTAAGATACATTTATCTTGCTAATGAAATGAGTAGCAGGGTAGACCGGACGCCCAAGTGACAGCTATGATGGTAAAATGTACAAAATTAGGGCACTTTATAAGACCTCTAAATTTGAACGAGCGTGAGTTTGAGCATTAGAGTCAACTTCACTATTGCTGAACTGCTAGGAATTGGCTCAAATGATGATTATGAACATGCTATTCATAGCTTTTATTATTCCCATTAACTGTACCATAACCCTACCTCTCAACTTATCAGCTGACTTAATTGCTACTGGTGTACCATATCCTAAAACAAATAAAGTGAGAGGGGTACACTGCCACTTGGCTGGCAAAAAGATCTCTATCTATGTCCTAATGTACCTTCTACAGTTGTTTAGAGCGTGTTGGCAAAAGAGGCATGAGATTCAGAGTAGTATGGTAGGTTAAAAACACAAATCGAGATTTGATTTTCTAATGAGCTGCTGATTTTCACAATAATACAAACTCCATAGTATTGATCTGTTTACCCTTTATAAAAAGCATGATTTTTTTGTATTGCTTTTAGTAAATGTGCTAACAGTGGACTTTTCCATCTGCAGATTATACTGAATGACCAGCAGTGGCAGTGTTTCGCAACAAATTGTCTCTGCATTGCCGATACTGAAGAAAAAAAAAAGACAGTCTTCCGGCAAAGGGCATCATTTGACCAATATGTATGGTAAGTAAAGCTCACAATCATTCCTTTAGGCATTAAAAAGGCGTTTTCAGCACCTGAATGTCATCACTACCTTCTAGTGGGGGCATGTGCTTGAATGTAATTTCTGCCAAAATGGAAGTATTATGGATCACATTGTGTCGGTCATGATAGTTAATAAAGGACTGACTGCATCCAAGGCTTCTTAAGCCTGCTTTAGATCCTGGTGCCACCAATGTTCCGTTTGAGGACATTGCTTCCGTTGAGGCTGAAATGCACTATCTCACTGTAGAACTATAGAGTTGCATTCTCACAGAATGAAGCACATTTAACGTCTTCCGCTGCACTCTGTATGTTGGACTCTGATACTCAAGAAGGATTGTTGGTAAGGATAATCTCTGTTTTTGTATCTGCATCCCACTTTCAAAAAGGCCACAGTGCTTTGAGGGGTTCAGAGTATTTGCCATTCCGCCTCCGACTTGCCTTGCAGTCATGAATAGAGATAGCAACCTACTGCATAACTTTTGATATCTCATACTCCTGTGTGGTCCGCTTCCACAAGGACAATTGGACCAGTGATGATCTGACATCATAAAGCTAAATGCAAGATGTTGTCTGACGTGAGGGCCACTCTGTTGTTGCCTAGCAAGCAGTAAGATACATTTATCTTGCTAATGAAATGAGTAGCAGGGTAGACCGGACGCCCAAGTGACAGCTATGATGGTAAAATGCACAAAATTAGGGCACTTTATAAGACCTCTAAATTTGAACGAGCGTGAGTTTGAGCACTAGAGTCAACTTCACTATTGCTGAACTGCTAGGAATTGGCTCAAATGATGATTATGAACATGCTATTCATAGCTTTTATTATTCCCATTAACTGTAGCATAACCCTACCTCTCAACTTATCAGCTGGCTTAATTGCTACTGGTGTACCATATCCTAAAACAAATAAAGTGAGAGGGGTACGCTGCCACTTGGCTGGCAAAAAGATCTCTATCTATGTCCTAATGTACCTTCTACAGTTGTTTAGAGCGTGTTGGCAAAAGAGGCATGAGATTCAGAGTAGTATGGTAGGTTAAAAACACAAATCGAGATTTGATTTTCTAATGAGCTGCTGATTTTCACAATAATACAAACTCCATAGTATTGATCTGTTTACCCTTTATAAAAAGCATGATTTTTTGTATTGCTTGTAGTAAATGTGCTAACAGTGGACTTTTCCATCTGCAGATTATACTGAATGACCAGCAGTGGCAGTGTTTCGCAACAAATTGTCTCTGCATTGCCGATACTGAAGAAAAAAAAAAAGACAGTCTTCCGGCATAGGGCATCATTTGACCAATATGTATTGTAAGTAAAGCTCACAATCATTCCTTTAGGCATTAAAAAGGCGTTTTCTGCACCTGAATGTCATCACTACCTTCTAGTGGGGGCCTGTGCTTGAATGTAATTTCTGCCAAAATGGAAGTATTATGGATCACATTGTGTCGGTCATGATAGTTAATAAAAGACTGACTGCATCCAAGGCTTCTTAAACCTGCTTTAGATCCTGGTGCCAACAATGTTCCGTTTGAGGACATTGCTTCCTTTGAGACTGAAATGCGCTATCTCACTGTAGAACTATAGAGTTGCGTTCTCACGGAATGAAGCACATTTAACGTCTTCCGCTGCACTCTGTATGTTGGACTCTGATACTCAAGAAGGATTGTTGGTAAGGATAATCTCTGTTTTTGTATCTGCATCCCACTTTCAAAAAGGCCACAGTGCTTTGAGTGGTTCAGAGTATTTGCCATTCTGCCTCCGACTTGCCTTGCAGTCATGAATAGAGATAGCAACCTACTGCATAACTTCTGATATCTCATCCTCCTGTGTGGTCCGCTTCCACAAGGACAATTGGACCAGTGATGATCTGACATCATAAAGCAAAAGCAAGATGTTGTCTGACATGAGGGCCAATCTGTTGCCTAGCAAGCTGACATCATAAAGCTAAATGCAAGATGTTGTCTAACGTGAGGGCCACTCTGTTGTTGCCTAGCAAGCAGTAAGATACATTTATCTTGCTAATGAAATGAGTAGCAGGGTAGACCGGACGCCCAAGTGACAGCTATGATGGTAAAATGCACAAAATTAGGGCACTTTATAAGACCTCTAAATTTGAACGAGCGTGAGTTTGAGCACTAGAGTCAACTTCACTATTGCTGAACTGCTAGGAATTGGCTCAAATGATGATTATGAACATGCTATTCATAGCTTTTATTATTCCCATTAACTGTAGCATAACCCTACCTCTCAACCTATCAGCTGCTTAATTGCTACTGGTGTACCATATCCTAAAACAAATAAAGTGAGAGGGGTACGCTGCCACTTGGCTGGCAAAAATATCTCTATCTATGTCCTAATGTACCTTCTACAGTTGTTTAGATCGTGTTGGCAAAAGAGGCATGAGATTCAGAGTAGTATAGTAGGTTAAAAACACAAATCGAGATTTGATTTTCTAATGAGCTGCTGATTTTCACAATAATACAAACTCCATAGTATTGATCTGTTTACCCTTTATAAAAAGCATGATTTTTTGTATTGCTTGTAGTAAATGTGCTAACAGTGGACTTTTCCATCTGCAGATTATACTGAATGACCAGCAGTGGCAGTGTTTCGCAACACATTGTCTCTGCATTGCCGATACTGAAGAAAAAAAAAAAGACAGTCTTCCGGCATAGGGCATCATTTGACCAATATGTATGGTAAGTAAAGCTCACAATCATTCCTTTAGGCATTAAAAAGGAGTTTTCAGCACCTGAATGTCATCACTACCTTCTAGTGGGGGCCTGTGCTTGAATGTAATTTCTGCCAAAATGGAAGTATTATGGATCACATTGTGTCGGTCATGATAGTTAATAAAAGACTGACTGCATCCAAGGCTTCTTAAGCCTGCTTTAGATCCTGGTGCCAACAATGTTCCGTTTGAGGACATTGCTTCCTTTGAGGCTGAAATGCGCTATCTCACTGTAGAACTATAGAGTTGCGTTCTCACGGAATGAAGCACATTTAACGTCTTCCGCTGCACTCTGTATGTTGGACTCTGATACTCAAGAAGGATTGTTGGTAAGGATAATCTCTGTTTTTGTATCTGCATCCCACTTTCAAAAAGGCAACAGTGCTTTGAGTGGTTCAGAGTATTTGCCATTCCGCCTCCGACTTGCCTTGCAGTCATGAATAGAGATAGCAACCTACTGCATAACTTCTGATATCTCATCCTCCTGTGTGGTCTGCTTCCACAAGGACAATTGGACCAGTGATGATCTGACATCATAAAGCAAAAGCAAGATGTTGTCTGACATGAGGGCCAATCTGTTGCCTAGCAAGCTGACATCATAAAGCTAAATGCAAGATGTTGTCTGACGTGAGGGCCACTCTGTTGTTGCCTAGCAAGCAGTAAGATACATTTATCTTGCTAATGAAATGAGTAGCAGGTTAGACCGGACGCCCAAGTGACAGCTATGATGGTAAAATGTACAAAATTAGGGCACTTTATACGACCTCTAAATTTGAACGAGCGTGAGTTTGAGCATTAGAGTCAACTTCACTATTGCTGAACTGCTAGGAATTGGCTCAAATGATGATTATGAACATGCTATTCATAGCTTTTATTATTCCCATTAACTGTAGCATAACCCTACCTCTCAACTTATCAGCTGGCTTAATTGCTACTGGTGTACCATATCCTAAAACAAATAAAGTGAGAGGGGTACACTGCCACTTGGCTGGCAAAAAGATCTCTATCTATGTCCTAATGTACCTTCTACAGTTGTTTAGAGCGTGTTGGCAAAAGAGGCATGAGATTCAGAGTAGTATGGTAGGTTAAAAACACAAATCGAGATTTGATTTTCTAATGAGCTGCTGATTTTCACAATAATACAAACTCCATAGTATTGATCTGTTTACCCTTTATAAAAAGCATGATTTTTTTGTATTGCTTGTAGTAAATGTGCTAACAGTGGACTTTTCCATCTGCAGATTATACTGAATGACCAGCAGTGGCAGTGTTTCGCAACAAATTGTCTCTGCATTGCCGATACTGAAGAAAAAAAAAAGACAGTCTTCCGGCAAAGGGCATCATTTGACCAATATGTATGTTAAGTAAAGCTCACAATCATTCCTTTAGGCATTAAAAAGGCGTTTTCAGCACCTGAATGTCATCACTACCTTCTAGTGGGGGCATGTGCTTGAATGTAATTTCTGCCAAAATGGAAGTATTATGGATCACATTGTGTCGGTCATGATAGTTAATAAAAGACTGACTGCATCCAAGGCTTCTTAAGCCTGCTTTAGATCCTGGTGCCACCAATGTTCCGTTTGAGGATATTGCTTCCGTTGAGGCTGAAATGCACTATCTCACTGTAGAACTATAGAGTTGCATTCTCACAGAATGAAGCACATTTAACGTCTTCCGCTGCACTCTGTATGTTGGACTCTGATACTCAAGAAGGATTGTTGGTAAGGATAATCTCTGTTTTTGTATCTGCATCCCACTTTCAAAAAGGCCACAGTGCTTTGAGGGGTTCAGAGTATTTGCCATTCCGCCTCTGACTTGCCTTGCAGTCATGAATAGAGATAGCAACCTACTGCATAACTTCTGATATCTTATCCTCCTGTGTGGTTTGCTTCCACAAGGACAATTGGACCAGTGATGATCTGACATCATAAAGCTAAATGCAAGATGTTGTCTGACGTGAGGGCCACTCTGTTGTTGCCTAGCAAGCAGTAAGATACATTTATCTTGCTAATGAAATGAGTAGCAGGGTAGACCGGACGCCCAAGTGACAGCTATGATGGTAAAATGTACAAAATTAGGGCACTTTATAAGACCTCTAAATTTGAACGAGCGTGAGTTTGAGCACTAGAGTCAACTTCACTATTGCTGAACTGCTAGGAATTGGCTCAAATGATGATTATGAACATGCTATTCATAGCTTTTATTATTCCCATTAACTGTACCATAACCCTACCTCTCAACCTATCAGCTGCTTAATTGCTACTGGTGTACCATATCCTAAAACAAATAAAGTGAGAGGGGTACGCTGCCACTTGGCTGGCAAAAAGATCTCTATCTATGTCCTAATGTACCTTCTACAGTTGTTTAGATCGTGTTGGCAAAAGAGGCATGAGATTCAGAGTAGTATAGTAGGTTAAAAACACAAATCGAGATTTGATTTTCTAATGAGCTGCTGATTTTCACAATAATACAAACTCCATAGTATTGATCTGTTTACCCTTTATAAAAAGCATGATTTTTTGTATTGCTTGTAGTAAATGTGCTAACAGTGGACTTTTCCATCTGCAGATTATACTGAATGACCAGCAGTGGCAGTGTTTCGCAACAAATTGTCTCTGCATTGCCGATACTGAAGAAAAAAAAAAAGACAGTCTTCCGGCATAGGGCATCATTTGACCAATATGTATCGTAAGTAAAGCTCACAATCATTCCTTTAGGCATTAAAAAGGCGTTTTCAGCACCTGAATGTCATCACTACCTTCTAGTGGGGGCCTGTGCTTGAATGTAATTTCTGCCAAAATGGAAGTATTATGGATCACATTGTGTCGGTCATGATAGTTAATAAAAGACTGACTGCATCCAAGGCTTCTTAAACCTGCTTTAGATCCTGGTGCCAACAATGTTCCGTTTGAGGACATTGCTTCCTTTGAGACTGAAATGCGCTATCTCACTGTAGAACTATAGAGTTGCGTTCTCACGGAATGAAGCACATTTAACGTCTTCCGCTGCACTCTGTATGTTGGACTCTGATACTCAAGAAGGATTGTTGGTAAGGATAATCTCTGTTTTTGTATCTGCATCCCACTTTCAAAAAGGCCACAGTGCTTTGAGTGGTTCAGAGTATTTGCCATTCTGCCTCCGACTTGCCTTGCAGTCATGAATAGAGATAGCAACCTACTGCATAACTTCTGATATCTCATCCTCCTGTGTGGTCCGCTTCCACAAGGACAATTGGACCAGTGATGATCTGACATCATAAAGCAAAAGCAAGATGTTGTCTGACATGAGGGCCAATCTGTTGCCTAGCAAGCTGACATCATAAAGCTAAATGCAAGATGTTGTCTGACGTGAGGGCCACTCTGTTGTTGCCTAGCAAGCAGTAAGATACATTTATCTTGCTAATGAAATGAGTAGCAGGTTAGACCGGACGCCCAAGTGACAGCTATGATGGTAAAATGTACAAAATTAGGGCACTTTATACGACCTCTAAATTTGAACGAGCGTGAGTTTGAGCATTAGAGTCAACTTCACTATTGCTGAACTGCTAGGAATTGGCTCAAATGATGATTATGAACATGCTATTCATAGCTTTTATTATTCCCATTAACTGTAGCATAACCCTACCTCTCAATTTATCAGCTGGCTTAATTGCTACTGGTGTACCATATCCTAAAACAAATAAAGTGAGAGGGGTACACTGCCACTTGGCTGGCAAAAAGATCTCTATCTATGTCCTAATGTACCTTCTACAGTTGTTTAGATCGTGTTGGCAAAAGAGGCATGAGATTCAGAGTAGTATGGTAGGTTAAAAACACAAATCGAGATTTGATTTTCTAATGAGCTGCTGATTTTCACAATAATACAAACTCCATAGTATTGATCTGTTTACCCTTTATAAAAAGCATGATTTTTTGTATTGCTTGTAGTAAATGTGCTAACAGTGGACTTTTCCATCTGCAGATTATACTGAATGACCAGCAGTGGCAGTGTTTCGCAACAAATTGTCTCTGCATTGCCGATACTGAAGAAAAAAAAAAAGACAGTCTTCCGGCATAGGGCATCATTTGACCAATATGTATGGTAAGTAAAGCTCACAATCATTCCTTTAGGCATTAAAAAGGCGTTTTCAGCACCTGAATGTCATCACTACCTTCTAGTGGGGGCCTGTGCTTGAATGTAATTTCTGCCAAAATGGAAGTATTATGGATCACATTGTGTCGGTCATGATAGTTAATAAAAGACTGACTGCATCCAAGGCTTCTTAAACCTGCTTTAGATCCTGGTGCCAACAATGTTCCGTTTGAGGACATTGCTTCCTTTGAGGCTGAAATGCGCTATCTCACTGTAGAACTATAGAATTGCGTTCTCACGGAATGAAGCACATTTAACGTCTTCCGCTGCACTCTGTATGTTGGACTCTGATACTCAAGAAGGATTGTTGGTAAGGATAATCTCTGTTTTTGTATCTGCATCCCACTTTCAAAAAGGCCACAGTGCTTTGAGGGGTTCAGAGTATTTGCCATTCCGCCTCTGACTTGCCTTGCAGTCATGAATAGAGATAGCAACCTACTGCATAACTTCTGATATCTTATCCTCCTGTGTGGTTTGCTTCCACAAGGACAATTGGACCAGTGATGATCTGACATCATAAAGCTAAATGCAAGATGTTGTCTGACGTGAGGGCCACTCTGTTGTTGCCTAGCAAGCAGTAAGATACATTTATCTTGCTAATGAAATGAGTAGCAGGGTAGACCGGACGCCCAAGTGACAGCTATGATGGTAAAATGTACAAAATTAGGGCACTTTATAAGACCTCTAAATTTGAACGAGCGTGAGTTTGAGCACTAGAGTCAACTTCACTATTGCTGAACTGCTAGGAATTGGCTCAAATGATGATTATGAACATGCTATTCATAGCTTTTATTATTCCCATTAACTGTAGCATAACCCTACCTCTCAACCTATCAGCTGCTTAATTGCTACTGGTGTACCATATCCTAAAACAAATAAAGTGAGAGGGGTACGCTGCCACTTGGCTGGCAAAAAGATCTCTATCTATGTCCTAATGTACCTTCTACAGTTGTTTAGATCGTGTTGGCAAAAGAGGCATGAGATTCAGAGTAGTATAGTAGGTTAAAAACACAAATCGAGATTTGATTTTCTAATGAGCTGCTGATTTTCACAATAATACAAACTCCATAGTATTGATCTGTTTACCCTTTATAAAAAGCATGATTTTTTGTATTGCTTGTAGTAAATGTGCTAACAGTGGACTTTTCCATCTGCAGATTATACTGAATGACCAGCAGTGGCAGTGTTTCGCAACAAATCGTCTCTGCATTGCCGATACTGAAGAAAAAAAAAAAGACAGTCTTCTGGCATAGGGCATCATTTGACCAATATGTATCGTAAGTAAAGCTCACAATCATTCCTTTAGGCATTAAAAAGGCGTTTTCAGCACCTGAATGTCATCACTACCTTCTAGTGGGGGCCTGTGCTTGAATGTAATTTCTGCCAAAATGGAAGTATTATGGATCACATTGTGTCGGTCATGATAGTTAATAAAAGACTGACTGCATCCAAGGCTTCTTAAACCTGCTTTAGATCCTGGTGCCAACAATGTTCCGTTTGAGGACATTGCTTCCTTTGAGACTGAAATGCGCTATCTCACTGTAGAACTATAGAGTTGCGTTCTCACGGAATGAAGCACATTTAACGTCTTCCGCTGCACTCTGTATGTTGGACTCTGATACTCAAGAAGGATTGTTGGTAAGGATAGTCTCTGTTTTTGTATCTGCATCCCACTTTCAAAAAGGCCACAGTGCTTTGAGTGGTTCAGAGTATTTGCCATTCTGCCTCCGACTTGCCTTGCAGTCATGAATAGAGATAGCAACCTACTGCATAACTTCTGATATCTCATCCTCCTGTGTGGTCCGCTTCCACAAGGACAATTGGACCAGTGATGATCTGACATCATAAAGCAAAAGCAAGAAGTTGTCTGACATGAGGGCCAATCTGTTGCCTAGCAAGCTGACATCATAAAGCTAAATGCAAGATGTTGTCTAACGTGAGGGCCACTCTGTTGTTGCCTAGCAAGCAGTAAGATACATTTATCTTGCTAATGAAATGAGTAGCAGGGTAGACCGGACGCCCAAGTGACAGCTATGATGGTAAAATGTACAAAATTAGGGCACTTTATAAGACCTCTAAATTTGAACGAGCGTGAGTTTGAGCATTAGAGTCAACTTCACTATTGCTGAACTGCTAGGAATTGGCTCAAATGATGATTATGAACATGCTATTCATAGCTTTTATTATTCCCATTAACTGTACCATAACCCTACCTCTCAACTTATCAGCTGACTTAATTGCTACTGGTGTACCATATCCTAAAACAAATAAAGTGAGAGGGGTACACTGCCACTTGGCTGGCAAAAAGATCTCTATCTATGTCCTAATGTACCTTCTACAGTTGTTTAGAGCGTGTTGGCAAAAGAGGCATGAGATTCAGAGTAGTATGGTAGGTTAAAAACACAAATCGAGATTTGATTTTCTAATGAGCTGCTGATTTTCACAATAATACAAACTCCATAGTATTGATCTGTTTACCCTTTATAAAAAGCATGATTTTTTTGTATTGCTTTTAGTAAATGTGCCAGCAGTGGACTTTTCCATCTGCAGATTATACTGAATGACCAGCAGTGGCAGTGTTTCGCAACAAATTGTCTCTGCATTGCCGATACTGAAGAAAAAAAAAAGACAGTCTTCTGGCAAAGGGCATCATTTGACCAATATGTATGGTAAGTAAAGCTCACAATCATTCCTTTAGGCATTAAAAAGGCGTTTTCAGCACCTGAATGTCATCACTACCTTCTAGTGGGGGCATGTGCTTGAATGTAATTTCTGCCAAAATGGAAGTATTATGGATCACATTGTGTCGGTCATGATAGTTAATAAAGGACTGACTGCATCCAAGGCTTCTTAAGCCTGCTTTAGATCCTGGTGCCACCAATGTTCCGTTTGAGGACATTGCTTCCGTTGAGGCTGAAATGCACTATCTCACTGTAGAACTATAGAGTTGCATTCTCACAGAATGAAGCACATTTAACGTCTTCCGCTGCACTCTGTATGTTGGACTCTGATACTCAAGAAGGATTGTTGGTAAGGATAATCTCTGTTTTTGTATCTGCATCCCACTTTCAAAAAGGCCACAGTGCTTTGAGGGGTTCAGAGTATTTGCCATTCCGCCTCCGACTTGCCTTGCAGTCATGAATAGAGATAGCAACCTACTGCATAACTTTTGATATCTCATACTCCTGTGTGGTCCGCTTCCACAAGGACAATTGGACCAGTGATGATCTGACATCATAAAGCTAAATGCAAGATGTTGTCTGACGTGAGGGCCACTCTGTTGTTGCCTAGCAAGCAGTAAGATACATTTATCTTGCTAATGAAATGAGTAGCAGGGTAGACCGGACGCCCAAGTGACAGCTATGATGGTAAAATGCACAAAATTAGGGCACTTTATAAGACCTCTAAATTTGAACGAGCGTGAGTTTGAGCACTAGAGTCAACTTCACTATTGCTGAACTGCTAGGAATTGGCTCAAATGATGATTATGAACATGCTATTCATAGCTTTTATTATTCCCATTAACTGTAGCATAACCCTACCTCTCAACTTATCAGCTGGCTTAATTGCTACTGGTGTACCATATCCTAAAACAAATAAAGTGAGAGGGGTACGCTGCCACTTGGCTGGCAAAAAGATCTCTATCTATGTCCTAATGTACCTTCTACAGTTGTTTAGAGCGTGTTGGCAAAAGAGGCATGAGATTCAGAGTAGTATGGTAGGTTAAAAACACAAATCGAGATTTGATTTTCTAATGAGCTGCTGATTTTCACAATAATACAAACTCCATAGTATTGATCTGTTTACCCTTTATAAAAAGCATGATTTTTTTGTATTGCTTTTAGTAAATGTGCTAACAGTGGACTTTTCCATCTGCAGATTATACTGAATGACCAGCAGTGGCAGTGTTTCGCAACAAATTGTCTCTGCATTGCCGATACTGAAGAAAAAAAAAAGACAGTCTTCCGGCATAGGGCTTCATTTGACCAATATGTATTGTAAGTAAAGCTCACAATCATTCCTTTAGGCATTAAAAAGGCGTTTTCAGCACCTGAATGTCATCACTACCTTCTAGTGGGGGCCTGTGCTTGAATGTAATTTCTGCCAAAATGGAAGTATTATGGATCACATTGTGTCGGTCATGATAGTTAATAAAAGACTGACTGCATCCAAGGCTTCTTAAACCTGCTTTAGATCCTGGTGCCAACAATGTTCCGTTTGAGGACATTGCTTCCTTTGAGGCTGAAATGCGCTATCTCACTGTAGAACTATAGAGTTGCGTTCTCACGGAATGAAGCACATTTAACGTCTTCCGCTGCACTCTGTATGTTGGACTCTGATACTCAAGAAGGATTGTTGGTAAGGATAATCTCTGTTTTTGTATCTGCATCCCACTTTCAAAAAGGCCACAGTGCTTTGAGTGGTTCAGAGTATTTGCCATTCCGCCTCCGACTTGCCTTGCAGTCATGAATAGAGATAGCAACCTACTGCATAACTTCTGATATCTCATCCTCCTGTGTGGTCCGCTTCCACAAGGACAATTGGACCAGTGATGATCTGACATCATAAAGCAAAAGCAAGATGTTGTCTGACATGAGGGCCAATCTGTTGCCTAGCAAGCTGACATCATAAAGCTAAATGCAAGATGTTGTCTGACGTGATGGCCACTCTGTTGTTTCCTAGCAAGCAGTAAGATACATTTATCTTGCTGCTTTTTATTGCTGCAACAAATTGTCTCTGCATTGCCGATACTGAAGAAAAAAAAAAGACAGTCTTCCGGCAAAGGGCATCATTTGACCAATATGTATGGTAAGTAAAGCTCACAATCATTCCTTTAGGCATTAAAAAGGCGTTTTCAGCACCTGAATGTCATCACTACCTTCTAGTGGGGGCATGTGCTTGAATGTAATTTCTGCCAAAATGGAAGTATTATGGATCACATTGTGTCGGTCATGATAGTTAATAAAGGACTGACTGCATCCAAGGCTTCTTAAGCCTGCTTTAGATCCTGGTGCCACCAATGTTCCGTTTGAGGACATTGCTTCCGTTGAGGCTGAAATGCACTATCTCACTGTAGAACTATAGAGTTGCATTCTCACAGAATGAAGCACATTTAACGTCTTCCGCTGCACTCTGTATGTTGGACTCTGATACTCAAGAAGGATTGTTGGTAAGGATAATCTCTGTTTTTGTATCTGCATCCCACTTTCAAAAAGGCCACAGTGCTTTGAGGGGTTCAGAGTATTTGCCATTCCGCCTCCGACTTGCCTTGCAGTCATGAATAGAGATAGCAACCTACTGCATAACTTCTGATATCTCATCCTCCTGTGTGGTCCGCTTCCACAAGGACAATTGGACCAGTGATGATCTGACATCATAAAGCAAAAGCAAGATGTTGTCTGACATGAGGGCCAATCTGTTGCCTAGCAAGCTGACATCATAAAGCTAAATGCAAGATGTTGTCTGACGTGAGGGCCACTCTGTTGTTGCCTAGCAAGCAGTAAGATACATTTATCTTGCTAATGAAATGAGTAGCAGGTTAGACCGGACGCCCAAGTGACAGCTATGATGGTAAAATGTACAAAATTAGGGCACTTTATACGACCTCTAAATTTGAACGAGCGTGAGTTTGAGCATTATAGTCAACTTCACTATTGCTGAACTGCTAGGAATTGGCTCAAATGATGATTATGAACATGCTATTCATAGCTTTTATTATTCCCATTAACTGTAGCATAACCCTACCTCTCAACTTATCAGCTGGCTTAATTGCTACTGGTGTACCATATCCTAAAACAAATAAAGTGAGAGGGGTACACTGCCACTTGGCTGGCAAAAAGATCTCTATCTATGTCCTAATGTACCTTCTACAGTTGTTTAGAGCGTGTTGGCAAAAGAGGCATGAGATTCAGAGTAGTATGGTAGGTTAAAAACACAAATCGAGATTTGATTTTCTAATGAGCTGCTGATTTTCACAATAATACAAACTCCATAGTATTGATCTGTTTACCCTTTATAAAAAGCATGATTTTTTTGTATTGCTTTTAGTAAATGTGCTAACAGTGGACTTTTCCATCTGCAGATTATACTGAATGACCAGCAGTGGCAGTGTTTCGCAACAAATTGTCTCTGCATTGCCGATACTGAAGAAAAAAAAAAGACAGTCTTCCGGCAAAGGGCGTCATTTGACCAATATGTATGGTAAGTAAAGCTCACAATCATTCCTTTAGGCATTAAAAAGGCGTTTTCAGCACCTGAATGTCATCACTACCTTCTAGTGGGGGCATGTGCTTGAATGTAATTTCTGCCAAAATGGAAGTATTATGGATCACATTGTGTCGGTCATGATAGTTAATAAAGGACTGACTGCATCCAAGGCTTCTTAAGCCTGCTTTAGATCCTGGTGCCACCAATGTTCCGTTTGAGGACATTGCTTCCGTTGAGGCTGAAATGCACTATCTCACTGTAGAACTATAGAGTTGCATTCTCACAGAATGAAGCACATTTAACGTCTTCCGCTGCACTCTGTATGTTGGACTCTGATACTCAAGAAGGATTGTTGGTAAGGATAATCTCTGTTTTTGTATCTGCATCCCACTTTCAAAAAGGCCACAGTGCTTTGAGGGGTTCAGAGTATTTGCCATTCCGCCTCCGACTTGCCTTGCAGTCATGAATAGAGATAGCAACCTACTGCATAACTTTTGATATCTCATACTCCTGTGTGGTCCGCTTCCACAAGGACAATTGGACCAGTGATGATCTGACATCATAAAGCTAAATGCAAGATGTTGTCTGACGTGAGGGCCACTCTGTTGTTGCCTAGCAAGCAGTAAGATACATTTATCTTGCTAATGAAATGAGTAGCAGGGTAGACCGGACGCCTAAGTGACAGCTATGATGGTAAAATGCACAAAATTAGGGCACTTTATAAGACCTCTAAATTTGAACGAGCGTGAGTTTGAGCACTAGAGTCAACTTCACTATTGCTGAACTGCTAGGAATTGGCTCAAATGATGATTATGAACATGCTATTCATAGCTTTTATTATTCCCATTAACTGTAGCATAACCCTACCTCTCAACTTATCAGCTGGCTTAATTGCTACTGGTGTACCATATCCTAAAACAAATAAAGTGAGAGGGGTACACTGCCACTTGGCTGGCAAAAAGATCTCTATCTATGTCCTAATGTACCTTCTACAGTTGTTTAGAGCGTGTTGGCAAAAGAGGCATGAGATTCAGAGTAGTATGGTAGGTTAAAAACACAAATCGAGATTTGATTTTCTAATGAGCTGCTGATTTTCACAATAATACAAACTCCATAGTATTGATCTGTTTACCCTTTATAAAAAGCATGATTTTTTTGTATTGCTTTTAGTAAATGTGCTAACAGTGGACTTTTCCATCTGCAGATTATACTGAATGACCAGCAGTGGCAGTGTTTCGCAACAAATTGTCTCTGCATTGCCGATACTGAAGAAAAAAAAAAGACAGTCTTCCGGCATAGGGCATCATTTGACCAATATGTATTGTAAGTAAAGCTCACAATCATTCCTTTAGGCATTAAAAAGGCGTTTTCAGCACCTGAATGTCATCACTACCTTCTAGTGGGGGCCTGTGCTTGAATGTAATTTCTGCCAAAATGGAAGTATTATGGATCACATTGTGTCGGTCATGATAGTTAATAAAAGACTGACTGCATCCAAGGCTTCTTAAACCTGCTTTAGATCCTGGTGCCAACAATGTTCCGTTTGAGGACATTGCTTCCTTTGAGGCTGAAATGCGCTATCTCACTGTAGAACTATAGAGTTGCGTTCTCACGGAATGAAGCACATTTAACGTCTTCCGCTGCACTCTGTATGTTGGACTCTGATACTCAAGAAGGATTGTTGGTAAGGATAATCTCTGTTTTTGTATCTGCATCCCACTTTCAAAATGGCCACAGTGCTTTGAGTGGTTCAGAGTATTTGCCATTCCGCCTCCGACTTGCCTTGCAGTCATGAATAGAGATAGCAACCTACTGCATAACTTCTGATATCTCATCCTCCTGTGTGGTCCGCTTCCACAAGGACAATTGGACCAGTGATGATCTGACATCATAAAGCAAAAGCAAGATGTTGTCTGACATGAGGGCCAATCTGTTGCCTAGCAAGCTGACATCATAAAGCTAAATGCAAGTTGTTGTCTGACGTGAGGGCCACTCTGTTGTTGCCTAGCAAGCAGTAAGATACATTTATCTTGCTAATGAAATGAGTAGCAGGGTAGACCGGACGCCCAAGTGACAGCTATGATGGTAAAATGCACAAAATTAGGGCACTTTATAAGACCTCTAAATTTGAACGAGCGTGAGTTTGAGCACTAGAGTCAACTTCACTATTGCTGAACTGCTAGGAATTGGCTCAAATGATGATTATGAACATGCTATTCATAGCTTTTATTATTCCCATTAACTGTAGCATAACCCTACCTCTCAACTTATCAGCTGGCTTAATTGCTACTGGTGTACCATATCCTAAAACAAATAAAGTGAGAGGGGTACACTGCCACTTGGCTGGCAAAAAGATCTCTATCTATGTCCTAATGTACCTTCTACAGTTGTTTAGATCGTGTTGGCAAAAGAGGCATGAGATTCAGAGTAGTATGGTAGGTTAAAAACACAAATCGAGATTTGATTTTCTAATGAGCTGCTGATTTTCACAATAATACAAACTCCATAGTATTGATCTGTTTACCCTTTATAAAAAGCATGATTTTTTGTATTGCTTGTAGTAAATGTGCTAACAGTGGACTTTTCCATCTGCAGATTATACTGAATGACCAGCAGTGGCAGTGTTTCGCAACAAATTGTCTCTGCATTGCCGATACTGAAGAAAAAAAAAAGACAGTCTTCCGGCATAGGGCATCATTTGACCAATATGTATGGTAAGTAAAGCTCACAATCATTCCTTTAGGCATTAAAAAGGCGTTTTCAGCACCTGAATGTCATCACTACCTTCTAGTGGGGGCCTGTGCTTGAATGTAATTTCTGCCAAAATGGAAGTATTATGGATCACATTGTGTCGGTCATGATAGTTAATAAAAGACTGACTGCATCCAAGGCTTCTTAAACCTGCTTTAGATCCTGGTGCCAACAATGTTCCGTTTGAGGACATTGCTTCCTTTGAGGCTGAAATGCGCTATCTCACTGTAGAACTATAGAGTTGCGTTCTCACGGAATGAAGCACATTTAACGTCTTCCGCTGCACTCTGTATGTTGGACTCTGATACTCAAGAAGGATTGTTGGTAAGGATAATCTCTGTTTTTGTATCTGCATCCCACTTTCAAAAAGGCCACAGTGCTTTGAGTGGTTCAGAGTATTTGCCATTCCGCCTCCGACTTGCCTTGCAGTCATGAATAGAGATAGCAACCTACTGCATAACTTCTGATATCTCATCCTCCTGTGTGGTCCGCTTCCACAAGGACAATTGGACCAGTGATGATCTGACATCATAAAGCAAAAGCAAGATGTTGTCTGACATGAGGGCCAATCTGTTGCCTAGCAAGCTGACATCATAAAGCTAAATGCAAGATGTTGTCTGACGTGAGGGCCACTCTGTTGTTGCCTAGCAAGCAGTAAGATACATTTATCTTGCTAATGAAATGAGTAGCAGGTTAGACCGGACGCCCAAGTGACAGCTATGATGGTAAAATGTACAAAATTAGGGCACTTTATACGACCTCTAAATTTGAACGAGCTTGAGTTTGAGCATTAGAGTCAACTTCACTATTGCTGAACTGCTAGGAATTGGCTCAAATGATGATTATGAACATGCTATTCATAGCTTTTATTATTCCCATTAACTGTAGCATAACCCTACCTCTCAACTTATCAGCTGGCTTAATTGCTACTGGTGTACCATATCCTAAAACAAATAAAGTGAGAGGGGTACGCTGCCACTTGGCTGGCAAAAACATCTCTATTTCCTAATGTACCTTCTACAGTTGTTTAGAGCGTGTTGGCAAAAGAGGCATGAGACTCAGAGTAGTATGGTAGGTTAAAAACACAAATCGAGATTTGATTTTCTAATGAGCTGCTGATTTTCACAATAATACAAACTCCATAGTATTGATCTGTTTACCCTTTATAAAAAGCATGATTTTTTGTATTGCTTGTAGTAAATGTGCTAACAGTGGACTTTTCCATCTGCAGATTATACTGAATGACCAGCAGTGGCAGTGTTTCGCAACAAATTGTCTCTGCATTGCCGATACTGAAGAAATAAAAAGACAGTCTTCCGGCATAGGGCATCATTTGACCAATATGTATGGTAAGTAAAGCTCACAATCATTCCTTTAGGCATTAAAAAGGTGTTTTCAGCACCTGAATGTCATAACTACCTTCTAGTGGGGGCCTGTGCTTGAATGTAATTTCTGCCAAGATGGAAGTATTATGGATAACATTGTGTCGGTCATGATAGTTAATAAAAGACTGACTGCATCCAAGGCTTCTTAAGCCTGCTTTAGATCCTGGTGCCACCAATGTTCCGTTTGAGGACATTGCTTACTTTGAGGCTGAAATGCACTATCTCACTGTAGAACTATAGAGTTGCGTTCTCACGGAATAAAGCACACTTAACGTCTTCCGCTGCACTCTGTATGTTGGACTCTGATACTCAAGAAGGATTGTTGGTAAGGATAATCTCTGTTTTTGTATCTGCATCCCACTTTCAAAAAGGCCACAGTGCTTTGAGTGGTTCAGAGTATTTGCCATTCCGCCTCCGACTTGCCTTGCAGTCATGAATAGAGATAGCAACCTACTGCATAACTTCTGATATCTCATCCTCCTGTGTGGTCCGCTTCCACAAGGACAATTGGACCAGTGATGATCTGACATCATAAAGCAAAAGCAAGATGTTGTCTGACATGAGGGCCAATCTGTTGCCTAGCAAGCTGACATCATAAAGCTAAATGCAAGATGTTGTCTGACGTGAGGGCCACTCTGTTGTTGCCTAGCAAGCAGTAAGATACATTTATCTTGCTAAGGAAATGAGTAGCATGGTAGACCGGACGCCCAAGTGACAGCTATGATGGTAAAATGTACAAAATGAGGGCACTTTATAAGACCTCTAAATTAGAACGAGCGTGAGTTTGAGCATTAGAGTCAACTTCACTATTGCTGAACTGCTAGGAATTGGCTCAAATGATGATTATGAACATGCTATTCATAGCTTTTATTATTCCCATTAACTGTAGCATAACCCTACCTCTCAACTTATCAGCTGGCTTAATTGCTACTGGTGTACCATATCCTAAAACAAATAAAGTGAGAGGGGTACGCTGCCACTTGGCTGGCAAAAACATCTCTATTTCCTAATGTACCTTCTACAGTTGTTTAGAGCGTGTTGGCAAAAGAGGCATGAGACTCAGAGTAGTATGGTAGGTTAAAAACACAAATCGAGATTTGATTTTCTAATGAGCTGCTGATTTTCACAATAATACAAACTCCATAGTATTGATCTGTTTACCCTTTATAAAAAGCATGATTTTTTGTATTGCTTGTAGTAAATGTGCTAACAGTGGACTTTTCCATCTGCAGATTATACTGAATGACCAGCAGTGGTAGTGTTTCGCAACAAATTGTCTCCGCATTGCCGATACTGAAGAAATAAAAAGACAGTCTTCCGGCATAGGGCATCATTTGACCAATATGTATGGTAAGTAAAGCTCACAATCATTCCTTTAGGCATTAAAAAGGTGTTTTCAGCACCTGAATGCCATAACTACCTTCTAGTGGGGGCCTGTGCTTGAATGTAATTTCTGCCAAGATGGAAGTATTATGGATAACATTGTGTCGGTCATGATAGTTAATAAAAGACTGACTGCATCCAAGGCTTCTTAAGCCTGCTTTAGATCCTGGTGCCACCAATGTTCCGTTTGAGGACATTGCTTCCTTTGAGGCTGAAATGCACTATCTCACTGTAGAACTATAGAGTTGCGTTCTCACGGAATAAAGCACATTTAACGTCTTCCGCTGCACTCTGTATGTTGGACTCTGATACTCAAGAAGGATTGTTGGTAAGGATAATCTCTGTTTTTGTATCTGCATCCCACTTTCAAAAAGGCCACAGTGCTTTGAGTGGTTCAGAGTATTTGCCATTCCGCCTCCGACTTGCCTTGCAGTCATGAATAGAGATAGCAACCTACTGCATAACTTCTGATATCTCATCCTCCTGTGTGGTCCGCTTCCACAAGGACAATTGGACCAGTGATGATCTGACATCATAAAGCAAAAGCAAGATGTTGTCTGACATGAGGGCCAATCTGTTGCCTAGCAAGCTGACATCATAAAGCTAAATGCAAGATGTTGTCTGACGTGAGGGCCACTCTGTTGTTGCCTAGCAAGCAGTAAGATACATTTATCTTGCTAATGAAATGAGTAGCATGGTAGACCGGACGCCCAAGTGACAGCTATGATGGTAAAATGTACAAAATGAGGGCACTTTATAAGACCTCTAAATTTGAACGAGCGTGAGTTTGAGCATTAGAGTCAACTTCACTATTGCTGAACTGCTAGGAATTGGCTCAAATGATGATTATGAACATGCTATTCATAGCTTTTATTATTCCCATTAACTGTAGCATAACCCTACCTCTCAACTTATCAGCTGGCTTAATTGCTACTGTTGTACCATATCCTAAAACAAATAAAGTGAGAGGGGTACGCTGCCACTTGGCTGGCAAAAAGATCTCTATCTATGTCCTAATGTACCTTCTACAGTTGTTTAGAGCGTGTTGGCAAAAGAGGCATGAGACTCAGAGTAGTATGGTAGGTTAAAAACACAAATCGAGATTTGATTTTCTAATGAGCTGCTGATTTTCACAATAATACAAACTCCATAGTATTGATCTGTTTACCCTTTATAAAAAGCATGATTTTTTGTATTGCTTGTAGTAAATGTGCTAACAGTGGACTTTTCCATCTGCAGATTATACTGAATGACCAGCAGTGGCAGTGTTTCGCAACAAATTGTCTCTGCATTGCCGATACTGAAGAAATAAAAAGACAGTCTTCCGGCATAGGGCATCATTTGACCAATATGTATGGTAAGTAAAGCTCACAATCATTCCTTCAGGCATTAAAAAGGTGTTTTCAGCACCTGAATGTCATAACTACCTTCTAGTGGGGGCCTGTGCTTGAATGTAATTTCTGCCAAGATGGAAGTATTATGGATAACATTGTGTCGGTCATGATAGTTAATAAAAGACTGACTGCATCCAAGGCTTCTTAAGCCTGCTTTAGATCCTGGTGCCACCAATGTTCCGTTTGAGGACATTGCTTCCTTTGAGGCTAAAATGCACTATCTCACTGTAGAACTATAGAGTTGCGTTCTCACGGAATAAAGCACACTTAACGTCTTCCGCTGCACTCTGTATGTTGGACTCTGATACTCAAGAAGGATTGTTGGTAAGGATAATCTCTGTTTTTGTATCTGCATCCCACTTTCAAAAAGGCCACAGTGCTTTGAGTGGTTCAGAGTATTTGCCATTCTGCCTCCGACTTGCCTTGCAGTCATGAATAGAGATAGCAACCTACTGCATAACTTCTGATATCTCATCCTCCTGTGTGGTCCGCTTCCACAAGGACAATTGGACCAGTGATGATCTGACATCATAAAGCAAAAGCAAGATGTTGTCTGACATGAGGGCCAATCTGTTGCCTAGCAAGCTGACATCATAAAGCTAAATGCAAGATGTTGTCTAACGTGAGGGCCACTCTGTTGTTGCCTAGCAAGCAGTAAGATACATTTATCTTGCTAATGAAATGAGTAGCAGGGTAGACCGGACGCCCAAGTGACAGCTATGATGGTAAAATGTACAAAATTAGGGCACTTTATAAGACCTCTAAATTTGAACGAGCGTGAGTTTGAGCATTAGAGTCAACTTCACTATTGCTGAACTGCTAGGAATTGGCTCAAATGATGATTATGAACATGCTATTCATAGCTTTTATTATTCCCATTAACTGTACCATAACCCTACCTCTCAACTTATCAGCTGACTTAATTGCTACTGGTGTACCATATCCTAAAACAAATAAAGTGAGAGGGGTACACTGCCACTTGGCTGGCAAAAAGATCTCTATCTATGTCCTAATGTACCTTCTACAGTTGTTTAGAGCGTGTTGGCAAAAGAGGCATGAGATTCAGAGTAGTATGGTAGGTTAAAAACACAAATCGAGATTTGATTTTCTAATGAGCTGCTGATTTTCACAATAATACAAACTCCATAGTATTGATCTGTTTACCCTTTATAAAAAGCATGATTTTTTTGTATTGCTTTTAGTAAATGTGCTAACAGTGGACTTTTCCATCTGCAGATTATACTGAATGACCAGCAGTGGCAGTGTTTCGCAACAAATTGTCTCTGCATTGCCGATACTGAAGAAATAAAAAGACAGTCTTCCGGCATAGGGCATCATTTGACCAATATGTATGGTAAGTAAAGCTCACAATCATTCCTTTAGGCATTAAAAAGGTGTTTTCAGCACCTGAATGTCATAACTACCTTCTAGTGGGGGCCTGTGCTTGAATGTAATTTCTGCCAAGATGGAAGTATTATGGATAACATTGTGTCGGTCATGATAGTTAATAAAAGACTGACTGCATCCAAGGCTTCTTAAGCCTGCTTTAGATCCTGGTGCCACCAATGTTCCGTTTGAGGACATTGCTTCCTTTGAGGCTAAAATGCACTATCTCACTGTAGAACTATAGAGTTGCGTTCTCACGGAATAAAGCACATTTAACGTCTTCCGCTGCACTCTGTATGTTGGACTCTGATACTCAAGAAGGATTGTTGGTAAGGATAATCTCTGTTTTTGTATCTGCATCCCACTTTCAAAAAGGCCACAGTGCTTTGAGTGGTTCAGAGTATTTGCCATTCTGCCTCCGACTTGCCTTGCAGTCATGAATAGAGATAGCAACCTACTGCATAACTTCTGATATCTCATCCTCCTGTGTGGTCCGCTTCCACAAGGACAATTGGACCAGTGATGATCTGACATCATAAAGCAAAAGCAAGATGTTGTCTGACATGAGGGCCAATCTGTTGCCTAGCAAGCTGACATCATAAAGCTAAATGCAAGATGTTGTCTAACGTGAGGGCCACTCTGTTGTTGCCTAGCAAGCAGTAAGATACATTTATCTTGCTAATGAAATGAGTAGCAGGGTAGACCGGACGCCCAAGTGACAGCTATGATGGTAAAATGTACAAAATTAGGGCACTTTATAAGACCTCTAAATTTGAACGAGCGTGAGTTTGAGCATTAGAGTCAACTTCACTATTGCTGAACTGCTAGGAATTGGCTCAAATGATGATTATGAACATGCTATTCATAGCTTTTATTATTCCCATTAACTGTACCATAACCCTACCTCTCAACTTATCAGCTGACTTAATTGCTACTGGTGTACCATATCCTAAAACAAATAAAGTGAGAGGGGTACACTGCCACTTGGCTGGCAAAAACATCTCTATTTCCTAATGTACCTTCTACAGTTGTTTAGAGCGTGTTGGCAAAAGAGGCATGAGACTCAGAGTAGTATGGTAGGTTAAAAACACAAATCGAGATTTGATTTTCTAATGAGCTGCTGATTTTCACAATAATACAAACTCCATAGTATTGATCTGTTTACCCTTTATAAAAAGCATGATTTTTTGTATTGCTTGTAGTAAATGTGCTAACAGTGGACTTTTCCATCTGCAGATTATACTGAATGACCAGCAGTGGCAGTGTTTCGCAACAAATTGTCTCCGCATTGCCGATACTGAAGAAATAAAAAGACAGTCTTCCGGCATAGGGCATCATTTGACCAATATGTATGGTAAGTAAAGCTCACAATCATTCCTTTAGGCATTAAAAAGGTGTTTTCAGCACCTGAATGCCATAACTACCTTCTAGTGGGGGCCTGTGCTTGAATGTAATTTCTGCCAAGATGGAAGTATTATGGATAACATTGTGTCGGTCATGATAGTTAATAAAAGACTGACTGCATCCAAGGCTTCTTAAGCCTGCTTTAGATCCTGGTGCCACCAATGTTCCGTTTGAGGACATTGCTTCCTTTGAGGCTGAAATGCACTATCTCACTGTAGAACTATAGAGTTGCGTTCTCACGGAATAAAGCACATTTAACGTCTTCCGCTGCACTCTGTATGTTGGACTCTGATACTCAAGAAGGATTGTTGGTAAGGATAATCTCTGTTTTTGTATCTGCATCCCACTTTCAAAAAGGCCACAGTGCTTTGAGTGGTTCAGAGTATTTGCCATTCCGCCTCCGACTTGCCTTGCAGTCATGAATAGAGATAGCAACCTACTGCATAACTTCTGATATCTCATCCTCCTGTGTGGTCCGCTTCCACAAGGACAATTGGACCAGTGATGATCTGACATCATAAAGCAAAAGCAAGATGTTGTCTGACATGAGGGCCAATCTGTTGCCTAGCAAGCTGACATCATAAAGCTAAATGCAAGATGTTGTCTGACGTGAGGGCCACTCTGTTGTTGCCTAGCAAGCAGTAAGATACATTTATCTTGCTAATGAAATGAGTAGCATGGTAGACCGGACGCCCAAGTGACAGCTATGATGGTAAAATGTACAAAATGAGGGCACTTTATAAGACCTCTAAATTTGAACGAGCGTGAGTTTGAGCATTAGAGTCAACTTCACTATTGCTGAACTGCTAGGAATTGGCTCAAATGATGATTATGAACATGCTATTCATAGCTTTTATTATTCCCATTAACTGTAGCATAACCCTACCTCTCAACTTATCAGCTGGCTTAATTGCTACTGTTGTACCATATCCTAAAACAAATAAAGTGAGAGGGGTACGCTGCCACTTGGCTGGCAAAAAGATCTCTATCTATGTCCTAATGTACCTTCTACAGTTGTTTAGAGCGTGTTGGCAAAAGAGGCATGAGACTCAGAGTAGTATGGTAGGTTAAAAACACAAATCGAGATTTGATTTTCTAATGAGCTGCTGATTTTCACAATAATACAAACTCCATAGTATTGATCTGTTTACCCTTTATAAAAAGCATGATTTTTTGTATTGCTTGTAGTAAATGTGCTAACAGTGGACTTTTCCATCTGCAGATTATACTGAATGACCAGCAGTGGCAGTGTTTCGCAACAAATTGTCTCTGCATTGCCGATACTGAAGAAATAAAAAGACAGTCTTCCGGCATAGGGCATCATTTGACCAATATGTATGGTAAGTAAAGCTCACAATCATTCCTTCAGGCATTAAAAAGGTGTTTTCAGCACCTGAATGTCATAACTACCTTCTAGTGGGGGCCTGTGCTTGAATGTAATTTCTGCCAAGATGGAAGTATTATGGATAACATTGTGTCGGTCATGATAGTTAATAAAAGACTGACTGCATCCAAGGCTTCTTAAGCCTGCTTTAGATCCTGGTGCCACCAATGTTCCGTTTGAGGACATTGCTTCCTTTGAGGCTAAAATGCACTATCTCACTGTAGAACTATAGAGTTGCGTTCTCACGGAATAAAGCACACTTAACGTCTTCCGCTGCACTCTGTATGTTGGACTCTGATACTCAAGAAGGATTGTTGGTAAGGATAATCTCTGTTTTTGTATCTGCATCCCACTTTCAAAAAGGCCACAGTGCTTTGAGTGGTTCAGAGTATTTGCCATTCTGCCTCCGACTTGCCTTGCAGTCATGAATAGAGATAGCAACCTACTGCATAACTTCTGATATCTCATCCTCCTGTGTGGTCCGCTTCCACAAGGACAATTGGACCAGTGATGATCTGACATCATAAAGCAAAAGCAAGATGTTGTCTGACATGAGGGCCAATCTGTTGCCTAGCAAGCTGACATCATAAAGCTAAATGCAAGATGTTGTCTAACGTGAGGGCCACTCTGTTGTTGCCTAGCAAGCAGTAAGATACATTTATCTTGCTAATGAAATGAGTAGCAGGGTAGACCGGACGCCCAAGTGACAGCTATGATGGTAAAATGTACAAAATTAGGGCACTTTATAAGACCTCTAAATTTGAACGAGCGTGAGTTTGAGCATTAGAGTCAACTTCACTATTGCTGAACTGCTAGGAATTGGCTCAAATGATGATTATGAACATGCTATTCATAGCTTTTATTATTCCCATTAACTGTACCATAACCCTACCTCTCAACTTATCAGCTGACTTAATTGCTACTGGTGTACCATATCCTAAAACAAATAAAGTGAGAGGGGTACACTGCCACTTGGCTGGCAAAAAGATCTCTATCTATGTCCTAATGTACCTTCTACAGTTGTTTAGAGCGTGTTGGCAAAAGAGGCATGAGATTCAGAGTAGTATGGTAGGTTAAAAACACAAATCGAGATTTGATTTTCTAATGAGCTGCTGATTTTCACAATAATACAAACTCCATAGTATTGATCTGTTTACCCTTTATAAAAAGCATGATTTTTTTGTATTGCTTTTAGTAAATGTGCTAACAGTGGACTTTTCCATCTGCAGATTATACTGAATGACCAGCAGTGGCAGTGTTTCGCAACAAATTGTCTCTGCATTGCCGATACTGAAGAAATAAAAAGACAGTCTTCCGGCATAGGGCATCATTTGACCAATATGTATGGTAAGTAAAGCTCACAATCATTCCTTTAGGCATTAAAAAGGTGTTTTCAGCACCTGAATGTCATAACTACCTTCTAGTGGGGGCCTGTGCTTGAATGTAATTTCTGCCAAGATGGAAGTATTATGGATAACATTGTGTCGGTCATGATAGTTAATAAAAGACTGACTGCATCCAAGGCTTCTTAAGCCTGCTTTAGATCCTGGTGCCACCAATGTTCCGTTTGAGGACATTGCTTCCTTTGAGGCTAAAATGCACTATCTCACTGTAGAACTATAGAGTTGCGTTCTCACGGAATAAAGCACATTTAACGTCTTCCGCTGCACTCTGTATGTTGGACTCTGATACTCAAGAAGGATTGTTGGTAAGGATAATCTCTGTTTTTGTATCTGCATCCCACTTTCAAAAAGGCCACAGTGCTTTGAGTGGTTCAGAGTATTTGCCATTCTGCCTCCGACTTGCCTTGCAGTCATGAATAGAGATAGCAACCTACTGCATAACTTCTGATATCTCATCCTCCTGTGTGGTCCGCTTCCACAAGGACAATTGGACCAGTGATGATCTGACATCATAAAGCAAAAGCAAGATGTTGTCTGACATGAGGGCCAATCTGTTGCCTAGCAAGCTGACATCATAAAGCTAAATGCAAGATGTTGTCTAACGTGAGGGCCACTCTGTTGTTGCCTAGCAAGCAGTAAGATACATTTATCTTGCTAATGAAATGAGTAGCAGGGTAGACCGGACGCCCAAGTGACAGCTATGATGGTAAAATGTACAAAATTAGGGCACTTTATAAGACCTCTAAATTTGAACGAGCGTGAGTTTGAGCATTAGAGTCAACTTCACTATTGCTGAACTGCTAGGAATTGGCTCAAATGATGATTATGAACATGCTATTCATAGCTTTTATTATTCCCATTAACTGTACCATAACCCTACCTCTCAACTTATCAGCTGACTTAATTGCTACTGGTGTACCATATCCTAAAACAAATAAAGTGAGAGGGGTACACTGCCACTTGGCTGGCAAAAAGATCTCTATCTATGTCCTAATGTACCTTCTACAGTTGTTTAGAGCGTGTTGGCAAAAGAGGCATGAGATTCAGAGTAGTATGGTAGGTTAAAAACACAAATCGAGATTTGATTTTCTAATGAGCTGCTGATTTTCACAATAATACAAACTCCATAGTATTGATCTGTTTACCCTTTATAAAAAGCATGATTTTTTTGTATTGCTTTTAGTAAATGTGCTAACAGTGGACTTTTCCATCTGCAGATTATACTGAATGACCAGCAGTGGCAGTGTTTCGCAACAAATTGTCTCTGCATTGCCGATACTGAAGAAAAAAAAAAGACAGTCTTCCGGCAAAGGGCGTCATTTGACCAATATGTATGGTAAGTAAAGCTCACAATCATTCCTTTAGGCATTAAAAAGGCGTTTTCAGCACCTGAATGTCATCACTACCTTCTAGTGGGGGCATGTGCTTGAATGTAATTTCTGCCAAAATGGAAGTATTATGGATCACATTGTGTCGGTCATGATAGTTAATAAAGGACTGACTGCATCCAAGGCTTCTTAAGCCTGCTTTAGATCCTGGTGCCACCAATGTTCCGTTTGAGGACATTGCTTCCGTTGAGGCTGAAATGCACTATCTCACTGTAGAACTATAGAGTTGCATTCTCACAGAATGAAGCACATTTAACGTCTTCCGCTGCACTCTGTATGTTGGACTCTGATACTCAAGAAGGATTGTTGGTAAGGATAATCTCTGTTTTTATATCTGCATCCCACTTTCAAAAAGGCCACAGTGCTTTGAGGGGTTCAGAGTATTTGCCATTCCGCCTCCGACTTGCCTTGCAGTCATGAATAGAGATAGCAACCTACTGCATAACTTTTGATATCTCATCCTCCTGTGTGGTCCGCTTCCACAAGGACAATTGGACCAGTGATGATCTGACATCATAAAGCTAAATGCAAGATGTTGTCTGACGTGAGGGCCACTCTGTTGTTGCCTAGCAAGCAGTAAGATACATTTATCTTGCTAATGAAATGAGTAGCAGGGTAGACCGGACGCCCAAGTGACAGCTATGATGGTAAAATGCACAAAATTAGGGCACTTTATAAGACCTCTAAATTTGAACGAGCGTGAGTTTGAGCACTAGAGTCAACTTCACTATTGCTGAACTGCTAGGAATTGGCTCAAATGATGATTATGAACATGCTATTCATAGCTTTTATTATTCCCATTAACTGTAGCATAACCCTACCTCTCAACTTATCAGCTGGCTTAATTGCTACTGGTGTACCATATCCTAAAACAAATAAAGTGAGAGGGGTACACTGCCACTTGGCTGGCAAAAAGATCTCTATCTATGTCCTAATGTACCTTCTACAGTTGTTTAGAGCGTGTTGGCAAAAGAGGCATGAGATTCAGAGTAGTATGGTAGGTTAAAAACACAAATCGAGATTTGATTTTCTAATGAGCTGCTGATTTTCACAATAATACAAACTCCATAGTATTGATCTGTTTACCCTTTATAAAAAGCATGATTTTTTTGTATTGCTTTTAGTAAATGTGCTAACAGTGGACTTTTCCATCTGCAGATTATACTGAATGACCAGCAGTGGCAGTGTTTCGCAACAAATTGTCTCTGCATTGCCGATACTGAAGAAAAAAAAAAGACAGTCTTCCGGCATAGGGCATCATTTGACCAATATGTATTGTAAGTAAAGCTCACAATCATTCCTTTAGGCATTAAAAAGGCGTTTTCAGCACCTGAATGTCATCACTACCTTCTAGTGGGGGCCTGTGCTTGAATGTAATTTCTGCCAAAATGGAAGTATTATGGATCACATTGTGTCGGTCATGATAGTTAATAAAAGACTGACTGCATCCAAGGCTTCTTAAACCTGCTTTAGATCCTGGTGCCAACAATGTTCCGTTTGAGGACATTGCTTCCTTTGAGGCTGAAATGCGCTATCTCACTGTAGAACTATAGAGTTGCGTTCTCACGGAATGAAGCACATTTAACGTCTTCCGCTGCACTCTGTATGTTGGACTCTGATACTCAAGAAGGATTGTTGGTAAGGATAATCTCTGTTTTTGTATCTGCATCCCACTTTCAAAAAGGCCACAGTGCTTTGAGTGGTTCAGAGTATTTGCCATTCCGCCTCCGACTTGCCTTGCAGTCATGAATAGAGATAGCAACCTACTGCATAACTTCTGATATCTCATCCTCCTGTGTGGTCCGCTTCCACAAGGACAATTGGACCAGTGATGATCTGACATCATAAAGCAAAAGCAAGATGTTGTCTGACATGAGGGCCAATCTGTTGCCTAGCAAGCTGACATCATAAAGCTAAATGCAAGATGTTGTCTGACGTGAGGGCCACTCTGTTGTTGCCTAGCAAGCAGTAAGATACATTTATCTTGCTAATGAAATGAGTAGCAGGTTAGACCGGACGCCCAAGTGACAGCTATGATGGTAAAATGTACAAAATTAGGGCACTTTATACGACCTCTAAATTTGAACGAGCGTGAGTTTGAGCATTATAGTCAACTTCACTATTGCTGAACTGCTAGGAATTGGCTCAAATGATGATTATGAACATGCTATTCATAGCTTTTATTATTCCCATTAACTGTAGCATAACCCTACCTCTCAACTTATCAGCTGGCTTAATTGCTACTGGTGTACCATATCCTAAAACAAATAAAGTGAGAGGGGTACACTGCCACTTGGCTGGCAAAAAGATCTCTATCTATGTCCTAATGTACCTTCTACAGTTGTTTAGAGCGTGTTGGCAAAAGAGGCATGAGATTCAGAGTAGTATGGTAGGTTAAAAACACAAATCGAGATTTGATTTTCTAATGAGCTGCTGATTTTCACAATAATACAAACTCCATAGTATTGATCTGTTTACCCTTTATAAAAATCATGATTTTTTTGTATTGCTTTTAGTAAATGTGCTAACAGTGGACTTTTCCATCTGCAGATTATACTGAATGACCAGCAGTGGCAGTGTTTCGCAACAAATTGTCTCTGCATTGCCGATACTGAAGAAAAAAAAAAGACAGTCTTCCGGCAAAGGGCGTCATTTGACCAATATGTATGGTAAGTAAAGCTCACAATCATTCCTTTAGGCATTAAAAAGGCGTTTTCAGCACCTGAATGTCATCACTACCTTCTAGTGGGGGCATGTGCTTGAATGTAATTTCTGCCAAAATGGAAGTATTATGGATCACATTGTGTCGGTCATGATAGTTAATAAAGGACTGACTGCATCCAAGGCTTCTTAAGCCTGCTTTAGATCCTGGTGCCACCAATGTTCCGTTTGAGGACATTGCTTCCGTTGAGGCTGAAATGCACTATCTCACTGTAGAACTATAGAGTTGCATTCTCACAGAATGAAGCACATTTAACGTCTTCCGCTGCACTCTGTATGTTGGACTCTGATACTCAAGAAGGATTGTTGGTAAGGATAATCTCTGTTTTTGTATCTGCATCCCACTTTCAAAAAGGCCACAGTGCTTTGAGGGGTTCAGAGTATTTGCCATTCCGCCTCCGACTTGCCTTGCAGTCATGAATAGAGATAGCAACCTACTGCATAACTTTTGATATCTCATCCTCCTGTGTGGTCCGCTTCCACAAGGACAATTGGACCAGTGATGATCTGACATCATAAAGCTAAATGCAAGATGTTGTCTGACGTGAGGGCCACTCTGTTGTTGCCTAGCAAGCAGTAAGATACATTTATCTTGCTAATGAAATGAGTAGCAGGGTAGACCGGACGCCCAAGTGACAGCTATGATGGTAAAATGCACAAAATTAGGGCACTTTATAAGACCTCTAAATTTGAACGAGCGTGAGTTTGAGCACTAGAGTCAACTTCACTATTGCTGAACTGCTAGGAATTGGCTCAAATGATGATTATGAACATGCTATTCATAGCTTTTATTATTCCCATTAACTGTAGCATAACCCTACCTCTCAACTTATCAGCTGGCTTAATTGCTACTGGTGTACCATATCCTAAAACAAATAAAGTGAGAGGAGTACACTGCCACTTGGCTGGCAAAAAGATCTCTATCTATGTCCTAATGTACCTTCTACAGTTGTTTAGATCGTGTTGGCAAAAGAGGCATGAGATTCAGAGTAGTATGGTAGGTTAAAAACACAAATCGAGATTTGATTTTCTAATGAGCTGCTGATTTTCACAATAATACAAACTCCATAGTATTGATCTGTTTACCCTTTATAAAAAGCATGATTTTTTTGTATTGCTTTTAGTAAATGTGCTAACAGTGGACTTTTCCATCTGCAGATTATACTGAATGACCAGCAGTGGCAGTGTTTCGCAACAAATTGTCTCTGCATTGCCGATACTGAAGAAATAAAAAGACAGTCTTCCGGCATAGGGCATCATTTGACCAATATGTATGGTAAGTAAAGCTCACAATCATTCCTTTAGGCATTAAAAAGGTGTTTTCAGCACCTGAATGTCATAACTACCTTCTAGTGGGGGCCTGTGCTTGAATGTAATTTCTGCCAAGATGGAAGTATTATGGATAACATTGTGTCGGTCATGATAGTTAATAAAAGACTGACTGCATCCAAGGCTTCTTAAGCCTGCTTTAGATCCTGGTGCCACCAATGTTCCGTTTGAGGACATTGCTTCCTTTGAGGCTAAAATGCACTATCTCACTGTAGAACTATAGAGTTGCGTTCTCACGGAATAAAGCACATTTAACGTCTTCCGCTGCACTCTGTATGTTGGACTCTGATACTCAAGAAGGATTGTTGGTAAGGATAATCTCTGTTTTTGTATCTGCATCCCACTTTCAAAAAGGCCACAGTGCTTTGAGTGGTTCAGAGTATTTGCCATTCTGCCTCCGACTTGCCTTGCAGTCATGAATAGAGATAGCAACCTACTGCATAACTTCTGATATCTCATCCTCCTGTGTGGTCCGCTTCCACAAGGACAATTGGACCAGTGATGATCTGACATCATAAAGCAAAAGCAAGATGTTGTCTGACATGAGGGCCAATCTGTTGCCTAGCAAGCTGACATCATAAAGCTAAATGCAAGATGTTGTCTAACGTGAGGGCCACTCTGTTGTTGCCTAGCAAGCAGTAAGATACATTTATCTTGCTAATGAAATGAGTAGCAGGGTAGACCGGACGCCCAAGTGACAGCTATGATGGTAAAATGTACAAAATTAGGGCACTTTATAAGACCTCTAAATTTGAACGAGCGTGAGTTTGAGCATTAGAGTCAACTTCACTATTGCTGAACTGCTAGGAATTGGCTCAAATGATGATTATGAACATGCTATTCATAGCTTTTATTATTCCCATTAACTGTACCATAACCCTACCTCTCAACTTATCAGCTGACTTAATTGCTACTGGTGTACCATATCCTAAAACAAATAAAGTGAGAGGGGTACACTGCCACTTGGCTGGCAAAAACATCTCTATTTCCTAATGTACCTTCTACAGTTGTTTAGAGCGTGTTGGCAAAAGAGGCATGAGACTCAGAGTAGTATGGTAGGTTAAAAACACAAATCGAGATTTGATTTTCTAATGAGCTGCTGATTTTCACAATAATACAAACTCCATAGTATTGATCTGTTTACCCTTTATAAAAAGCATGATTTTTTGTATTGCTTGTAGTAAATGTGCTAACAGTGGACTTTTCCATCTGCAGATTATACTGAATGACCAGCAGTGGCAGTGTTTCGCAACAAATTGTCTCCGCATTGCCGATACTGAAGAAATAAAAAGACAGTCTTCCGGCATAGGGCATCATTTGACCAATATGTATGGTAAGTAAAGCTCACAATCATTCCTTTAGGCATTAAAAAGGTGTTTTCAGCACCTGAATGCCATAACTACCTTCTAGTGGGGGCCTGTGCTTGAATGTAATTTCTGCCAAGATGGAAGTATTATGGATAACATTGTGTCGGTCATGATAGTTAATAAAAGACTGACTGCATCCAAGGCTTCTTAAGCCTGCTTTAGATCCTGGTGCCACCAATGTTCCGTTTGAGGACATTGCTTCCTTTGAGGCTGAAATGCACTATCTCACTGTAGAACTATAGAGTTGCGTTCTCACGGAATAAAGCACATTTAACGTCTTCCGCTGCACTCTGTATGTTGGACTCTGATACTCAAGAAGGATTGTTGGTAAGGATAATCTCTGTTTTTGTATCTGCATCCCACTTTCAAAAAGGCCACAGTGCTTTGAGTGGTTCAGAGTATTTGCCATTCCGCCTCCGACTTGCCTTGCAGTCATGAATAGAGATAGCAACCTACTGCATAACTTCTGATATCTCATCCTCCTGTGTGGTCCGCTTCCACAAGGACAATTGGACCAGTGATGATCTGACATCATAAAGCAAAAGCAAGATGTTGTCTGACATGAGGGCCAATCTGTTGCCTAGCAAGCTGACATCATAAAGCTAAATGCAAGATGTTGTCTGACGTGAGGGCCACTCTGTTGTTGCCTAGCAAGCAGTAAGATACATTTATCTTGCTAATGAAATGAGTAGCATGGTAGACCGGACGCCCAAGTGACAGCTATGATGGTAAAATGTACAAAATGAGGGCACTTTATAAGACCTCTAAATTTGAACGAGCGTGAGTTTGAGCATTAGAGTCAACTTCACTATTGCTGAACTGCTAGGAATTGGCTCAAATGATGATTATGAACATGCTATTCATAGCTTTTATTATTCCCATTAACTGTAGCATAACCCTACCTCTCAACTTATCAGCTGGCTTAATTGCTACTGTTGTACCATATCCTAAAACAAATAAAGTGAGAGGGGTACGCTGCCACTTGGCTGGCAAAAAGATCTCTATCTATGTCCTAATGTACCTTCTACAGTTGTTTAGAGCGTGTTGGCAAAAGAGGCATGAGACTCAGAGTAGTATGGTAGGTTAAAAACACAAATCGAGATTTGATTTTCTAATGAGCTGCTGATTTTCACAATAATACAAACTCCATAGTATTGATCTGTTTACCCTTTATAAAAAGCATGATTTTTTGTATTGCTTGTAGTAAATGTGCTAACAGTGGACTTTTCCATCTGCAGATTATACTGAATGACCAGCAGTGGCAGTGTTTCGCAACAAATTGTCTCTGCATTGCCGATACTGAAGAAATAAAAAGACAGTCTTCCGGCATAGGGCATCATTTGACCAATATGTATGGTAAGTAAAGCTCACAATCATTCCTTCAGGCATTAAAAAGGTGTTTTCAGCACCTGAATGTCATAACTACCTTCTAGTGGGGGCCTGTGCTTGAATGTAATTTCTGCCAAGATGGAAGTATTATGGATAACATTGTGTCGGTCATGATAGTTAATAAAAGACTGACTGCATCCAAGGCTTCTTAAGCCTGCTTTAGATCCTGGTGCCACCAATGTTCCGTTTGAGGACATTGCTTCCTTTGAGGCTAAAATGCACTATCTCACTGTAGAACTATAGAGTTGCGTTCTCACGGAATAAAGCACACTTAACGTCTTCCGCTGCACTCTGTATGTTGGACTCTGATACTCAAGAAGGATTGTTGGTAAGGATAATCTCTGTTTTTGTATCTGCATCCCACTTTCAAAAAGGCCACAGTGCTTTGAGTGGTTCAGAGTATTTGCCATTCTGCCTCCGACTTGCCTTGCAGTCATGAATAGAGATAGCAACCTACTGCATAACTTCTGATATCTCATCCTCCTGTGTGGTCCGCTTCCACAAGGACAATTGGACCAGTGATGATCTGACATCATAAAGCAAAAGCAAGATGTTGTCTGACATGAGGGCCAATCTGTTGCCTAGCAAGCTGACATCATAAAGCTAAATGCAAGATGTTGTCTAACGTGAGGGCCACTCTGTTGTTGCCTAGCAAGCAGTAAGATACATTTATCTTGCTAATGAAATGAGTAGCAGGGTAGACCGGACGCCCAAGTGACAGCTATGATGGTAAAATGTACAAAATTAGGGCACTTTATAAGACCTCTAAATTTGAACGAGCGTGAGTTTGAGCATTAGAGTCAACTTCACTATTGCTGAACTGCTAGGAATTGGCTCAAATGATGATTATGAACATGCTATTCATAGCTTTTATTATTCCCATTAACTGTACCATAACCCTACCTCTCAACTTATCAGCTGACTTAATTGCTACTGGTGTACCATATCCTAAAACAAATAAAGTGAGAGGGGTACACTGCCACTTGGCTGGCAAAAAGATCTCTATCTATGTCCTAATGTACCTTCTACAGTTGTTTAGAGCGTGTTGGCAAAAGAGGCATGAGATTCAGAGTAGTATGGTAGGTTAAAAACACAAATCGAGATTTGATTTTCTAATGAGCTGCTGATTTTCACAATAATACAAACTCCATAGTATTGATCTGTTTACCCTTTATAAAAAGCATGATTTTTTTGTATTGCTTTTAGTAAATGTGCTAACAGTGGACTTTTCCATCTGCAGATTATACTGAATGACCAGCAGTGGCAGTGTTTCGCAACAAATTGTCTCTGCATTGCCGATACTGAAGAAATAAAAAGACAGTCTTCCGGCATAGGGCATCATTTGACCAATATGTATGGTAAGTAAAGCTCACAATCATTCCTTTAGGCATTAAAAAGGTGTTTTCAGCACCTGAATGTCATAACTACCTTCTAGTGGGGGCCTGTGCTTGAATGTAATTTCTGCCAAGATGGAAGTATTATGGATAACATTGTGTCGGTCATGATAGTTAATAAAAGACTGACTGCATCCAAGGCTTCTTAAGCCTGCTTTAGATCCTGGTGCCACCAATGTTCCGTTTGAGGACATTGCTTCCTTTGAGGCTAAAATGCACTATCTCACTGTAGAACTATAGAGTTGCGTTCTCACGGAATAAAGCACATTTAACGTCTTCCGCTGCACTCTGTATGTTGGACTCTGATACTCAAGAAGGATTGTTGGTAAGGATAATCTCTGTTTTTGTATCTGCATCCCACTTTCAAAAAGGCCACAGTGCTTTGAGTGGTTCAGAGTATTTGCCATTCTGCCTCCGACTTGCCTTGCAGTCATGAATAGAGATAGCAACCTACTGCATAACTTCTGATATCTCATCCTCCTGTGTGGTCCGCTTCCACAAGGACAATTGGACCAGTGATGATCTGACATCATAAAGCAAAAGCAAGATGTTGTCTGACATGAGGGCCAATCTGTTGCCTAGCAAGCTGACATCATAAAGCTAAATGCAAGATGTTGTCTAACGTGAGGGCCACTCTGTTGTTGCCTAGCAAGCAGTAAGATACATTTATCTTGCTAATGAAATGAGTAGCAGGGTAGACCGGACGCCCAAGTGACAGCTATGATGGTAAAATGTACAAAATTAGGGCACTTTATAAGACCTCTAAATTTGAACGAGCGTGAGTTTGAGCATTAGAGTCAACTTCACTATTGCTGAACTGCTAGGAATTGGCTCAAATGATGATTATGAACATGCTATTCATAGCTTTTATTATTCCCATTAACTGTACCATAACCCTACCTCTCAACTTATCAGCTGACTTAATTGCTACTGGTGTACCATATCCTAAAACAAATAAAGTGAGAGGGGTACACTGCCACTTGGCTGGCAAAAAGATCTCTATCTATGTCCTAATGTACCTTCTACAGTTGTTTAGAGCGTGTTGGCAAAAGAGGCATGAGATTCAGAGTAGTATGGTAGGTTAAAAACACAAATCGAGATTTGATTTTCTAATGAGCTGCTGATTTTCACAATAATACAAACTCCATAGTATTGATCTGTTTACCCTTTATAAAAAGCATGATTTTTTTGTATTGCTTTTAGTAAATGTGCTAACAGTGGACTTTTCCATCTGCAGATTATACTGAATGACCAGCAGTGGCAGTGTTTCGCAACAAATTGTCTCTGCATTGCCGATACTGAAGAAAAAAAAAAGACAGTCTTCCGGCAAAGGGCGTCATTTGACCAATATGTATGGTAAGTAAAGCTCACAATCATTCCTTTAGGCATTAAAAAGGCGTTTTCAGCACCTGAATGTCATCACTACCTTCTAGTGGGGGCATGTGCTTGAATGTAATTTCTGCCAAAATGGAAGTATTATGGATCACATTGTGTCGGTCATGATAGTTAATAAAGGACTGACTGCATCCAAGGCTTCTTAAGCCTGCTTTAGATCCTGGTGCCACCAATGTTCCGTTTGAGGACATTGCTTCCGTTGAGGCTGAAATGCACTATCTCACTGTAGAACTATAGAGTTGCATTCTCACAGAATGAAGCACATTTAACGTCTTCCGCTGCACTCTGTATGTTGGACTCTGATACTCAAGAAGGATTGTTGGTAAGGATAATCTCTGTTTTTATATCTGCATCCCACTTTCAAAAAGGCCACAGTGCTTTGAGGGGTTCAGAGTATTTGCCATTCCGCCTCCGACTTGCCTTGCAGTCATGAATAGAGATAGCAACCTACTGCATAACTTTTGATATCTCATCCTCCTGTGTGGTCCGCTTCCACAAGGACAATTGGACCAGTGATGATCTGACATCATAAAGCTAAATGCAAGATGTTGTCTGACGTGAGGGCCACTCTGTTGTTGCCTAGCAAGCAGTAAGATACATTTATCTTGCTAATGAAATGAGTAGCAGGGTAGACCGGACGCCCAAGTGACAGCTATGATGGTAAAATGCACAAAATTAGGGCACTTTATAAGACCTCTAAATTTGAACGAGCGTGAGTTTGAGCACTAGAGTCAACTTCACTATTGCTGAACTGCTAGGAATTGGCTCAAATGATGATTATGAACATGCTATTCATAGCTTTTATTATTCCCATTAACTGTAGCATAACCCTACCTCTCAACTTATCAGCTGGCTTAATTGCTACTGGTGTACCATATCCTAAAACAAATAAAGTGAGAGGGGTACACTGCCACTTGGCTGGCAAAAAGATCTCTATCTATGTCCTAATGTACCTTCTACAGTTGTTTAGAGCGTGTTGGCAAAAGAGGCATGAGATTCAGAGTAGTATGGTAGGTTAAAAACACAAATCGAGATTTGATTTTCTAATGAGCTGCTGATTTTCACAATAATACAAACTCCATAGTATTGATCTGTTTACCCTTTATAAAAAGCATGATTTTTTTGTATTGCTTTTAGTAAATGTGCTAACAGTGGACTTTTCCATCTGCAGATTATACTGAATGACCAGCAGTGGCAGTGTTTCGCAACAAATTGTCTCTGCATTGCCGATACTGAAGAAAAAAAAAAGACAGTCTTCCGGCATAGGGCATCATTTGACCAATATGTATTGTAAGTAAAGCTCACAATCATTCCTTTAGGCATTAAAAAGGCGTTTTCAGCACCTGAATGTCATCACTACCTTCTAGTGGGGGCCTGTGCTTGAATGTAATTTCTGCCAAAATGGAAGTATTATGGATCACATTGTGTCGGTCATGATAGTTAATAAAAGACTGACTGCATCCAAGGCTTCTTAAACCTGCTTTAGATCCTGGTGCCAACAATGTTCCGTTTGAGGACATTGCTTCCTTTGAGGCTGAAATGCGCTATCTCACTGTAGAACTATAGAGTTGCGTTCTCACGGAATGAAGCACATTTAACGTCTTCCGCTGCACTCTGTATGTTGGACTCTGATACTCAAGAAGGATTGTTGGTAAGGATAATCTCTGTTTTTGTATCTGCATCCCACTTTCAAAAAGGCCACAGTGCTTTGAGTGGTTCAGAGTATTTGCCATTCCGCCTCCGACTTGCCTTGCAGTCATGAATAGAGATAGCAACCTACTGCATAACTTCTGATATCTCATCCTCCTGTGTGGTCCGCTTCCACAAGGACAATTGGACCAGTGATGATCTGACATCATAAAGCAAAAGCAAGATGTTGTCTGACATGAGGGCCAATCTGTTGCCTAGCAAGCTGACATCATAAAGCTAAATGCAAGATGTTGTCTGACGTGAGGGCCACTCTGTTGTTGCCTAGCAAGCAGTAAGATACATTTATCTTGCTAATGAAATGAGTAGCAGGTTAGACCGGACGCCCAAGTGACAGCTATGATGGTAAAATGTACAAAATTAGGGCACTTTATACGACCTCTAAATTTGAACGAGCGTGAGTTTGAGCATTATAGTCAACTTCACTATTGCTGAACTGCTAGGAATTGGCTCAAATGATGATTATGAACATGCTATTCATAGCTTTTATTATTCCCATTAACTGTAGCATAACCCTACCTCTCAACTTATCAGCTGGCTTAATTGCTACTGGTGTACCATATCCTAAAACAAATAAAGTGAGAGGGGTACACTGCCACTTGGCTGGCAAAAAGATCTCTATCTATGTCCTAATGTACCTTCTACAGTTGTTTAGAGCGTGTTGGCAAAAGAGGCATGAGATTCAGAGTAGTATGGTAGGTTAAAAACACAAATCGAGATTTGATTTTCTAATGAGCTGCTGATTTTCACAATAATACAAACTCCATAGTATTGATCTGTTTACCCTTTATAAAAATCATGATTTTTTTGTATTGCTTTTAGTAAATGTGCTAACAGTGGACTTTTCCATCTGCAGATTATACTGAATGACCAGCAGTGGCAGTGTTTCGCAACAAATTGTCTCTGCATTGCCGATACTGAAGAAAAAAAAAAGACAGTCTTCCGGCAAAGGGCGTCATTTGACCAATATGTATGGTAAGTAAAGCTCACAATCATTCCTTTAGGCATTAAAAAGGCGTTTTCAGCACCTGAATGTCATCACTACCTTCTAGTGGGGGCATGTGCTTGAATGTAATTTCTGCCAAAATGGAAGTATTATGGATCACATTGTGTCGGTCATGATAGTTAATAAAGGACTGACTGCATCCAAGGCTTCTTAAGCCTGCTTTAGATCCTGGTGCCACCAATGTTCCGTTTGAGGACATTGCTTCCGTTGAGGCTGAAATGCACTATCTCACTGTAGAACTATAGAGTTGCATTCTCACAGAATGAAGCACATTTAACGTCTTCCGCTGCACTCTGTATGTTGGACTCTGATACTCAAGAAGGATTGTTGGTAAGGATAATCTCTGTTTTTGTATCTGCATCCCACTTTCAAAAAGGCCACAGTGCTTTGAGGGGTTCAGAGTATTTGCCATTCCGCCTCCGACTTGCCTTGCAGTCATGAATAGAGATAGCAACCTACTGCATAACTTTTGATATCTCATCCTCCTGTGTGGTCCGCTTCCACAAGGACAATTGGACCAGTGATGATCTGACATCATAAAGCTAAATGCAAGATGTTGTCTGACGTGAGGGCCACTCTGTTGTTGCCTAGCAAGCAGTAAGATACATTTATCTTGCTAATGAAATGAGTAGCAGGGTAGACCGGACGCCCAAGTGACAGCTATGATGGTAAAATGCACAAAATTAGGGCACTTTATAAGACCTCTAAATTTGAACGAGCGTGAGTTTGAGCACTAGAGTCAACTTCACTATTGCTGAACTGCTAGGAATTGGCTCAAATGATGATTATGAACATGCTATTCATAGCTTTTATTATTCCCATTAACTGTAGCATAACCCTACCTCTCAACTTATCAGCTGGCTTAATTGCTACTGGTGTACCATATCCTAAAACAAATAAAGTGAGAGGGGTACACTGCCACTTGGCTGGCAAAAAGATCTCTATCTATGTCCTAATGTACCTTCTACAGTTGTTTAGATCGTGTTGGCAAAAGAGGCATGAGATTCAGAGTAGTATGGTAGGTTAAAAACACAAATCGAGATTTGATTTTCTAATGAGCTGCTGATTTTCACAATAATACAAACTCCATAGTATTGATCTGTTTACCCTTTATAAAAAGCATGATTTTTTGTATTGCTTGTAGTAAATGTGCTAACAGTGGACTTTTCCATCTGCAGATTATACTGAATGACCAGCAGTGGCAGTGTTTCGCAACAAATTGTCTCTGCATTGCCGATACTGAAGAAAAAAAAAAGACAGTCTTCCGGCATAGGGCATCATTTGACCAATATGTATGGTAAGTAAAGCTCACAATCATTCCTTTAGGCATTAAAAAGGCGTTTTCAGCACCTGAATGTCATCACTACCTTCTAGTGGGGGCCTGTGCTTGAATGTAATTTCTGCCAAAATGGAAGTATTATGGATCACATTGTGTCGGTCATGATAGTTAATAAAAGACTGACTGCATCCAAGGCTTCTTAAACCTGCTTTAGATCCTGGTGCCAACAATGTTCCGTTTGAGGACATTGCTTCCTTTGAGGCTGAAATGCGCTATCTCACTGTAGAACTATAGAGTTGCGTTCTCACGGAATGAAGCACATTTAACGTCTTCCCCTGCACTCTGTATGTTGGACTCTGATACTCAAGAAGGATTGTTGGTAAGGATAATCTCTGTTTTTGTATCTGCATCCCACTTTCAAAAAGGCCACAGTGCTTTGAGTGGTTCAGAGTATTTGCCATTCCGCCTCCGACTTGCCTTGCAGTCATGAATAGAGATAGCAACCTACTGCATAACTTCTGATATCTCATCCTCCTGTGTGGTCCGCTTCCACAAGGACAATTGGACCAGTGATGATCTGACATCATAAAGCAAAAGCAAGATGTTGTCTGACATGAGGGCCAATCTGTTGCCTAGCAAGCTGACATCATAAAGCTAAATGCAAGATGTTGTCTGACGTGAGGGCCACTCTGTTGTTGCCTAGCAAGCAGTAAGATACATTTATCTTGCTAATGAAATGAGTAGCAGGTTAGACCGGACGCCCAAGTGACAGCTATGATGGTAAAATGTACAAAATTAGGGCACTTTATACGACCTCTAAATTTCAACGAGCTTGAGTTTGAGCATTAGAGTCAACTTCACTATTGCTGAACTGCTAGGAATTGGCTCAAATGATGATTATGAACATGCTATTCATAGCTTTTATTATTCCCATTAACTGTAGCATAACCCTACCTCTCAACTTATCAGCTGGCTTAATTGCTACTGGTGTACCATATCCTAAAACAAATAAAGTGAGAGGGGTACGCTGCCACTTGGCTGGCAAAAACATCTCTATTTCCTAATGTACCTTCTACAGTTGTTTAGAGCGTGTTGGCAAAAGAGGCATGAGACTCAGAGTAGTATGGTAGGTTAAAAACACAAATCGAGATTTGATTTTCTAATGAGCTGCTGATTTTCACAATAATACAAACTCCATAGTATTGATCTGTTTACCCTTTATAAAAAGCATGATTTTTTGTATTGCTTGTAGTAAATGTGCTAACAGTGGACTTTTCCATCTGCAGATTATACTGAATGACCAGCAGTGGCAGTGTTTCGCAACAAATTGTCTCCGCATTGCCGATACTGAAGAAATAAAAAGACAGTCTTCCGGCATAGGGCATCATTTGACCAATATGTATGGTAAGTAAAGCTCACAATCATTCCTTTAGGCATTAAAAAGGTGTTTTCAGCACCTGAATGCCATAACTACCTTCTAGTGGGGGCCTGTGCTTGAATGTAATTTCTGCCAAGATGGAAGTATTATGGATAACATTGTGTCGGTCATGATAGTTAATAAAAGACTGACTGCATCCAAGGCTTCTTAAGCCTGCTTTAGATCCTGGTGCCACCAATGTTCCGTTTGAGGACATTGCTTCCTTTGAGGCTGAAATGCACTATCTCACTGTAGAACTATAGAGTTGCGTTCTCACGGAATAAAGCACATTTAACGTCTTCCGCTGCACTCTGTATGTTGGACTCTGATACTCAAGAAGGATTGTTGGTAAGGATAATCTCTGTTTTTGTATCTGCATCCCACTTTCAAAAAGGCCACAGTGCTTTGAGTGGTTCAGAGTATTTGCCATTCCGCCTCCGACTTGCCTTGCAGTCATGAATAGAGATAGCAACCTACTGCATAACTTCTGATATCTCATCCTCCTGTGTGGTCCGCTTCCACAAGGACAATTGGACCAGTGATGATCTGACATCATAAAGCAAAAGCAAGATGTTGTCTGACATGAGGGCCAATCTGTTGCCTAGCAAGCTGACATCATAAAGCTAAATGCAAGATGTTGTCTGACGTGAGGGCCACTCTGTTGTTGCCTAGCAAGCAGTAAGATACATTTATCTTGCTAATGAAATGAGTAGCATGGTAGACCGGACGCCCAAGTGACAGCTATGATGGTAAAATGTACAAAATGAGGGCACTTTATAAGACCTCTAAATTTGAACGAGCGTGAGTTTGAGCATTAGAGTCAACTTCACTATTGCTGAACTGCTAGGAATTGGCTCAAATGATGATTATGAACATGCTATTCATAGCTTTTATTATTCCCATTAACTGTAGCATAACCCTACCTCTCAACTTATCAGCTGGCTTAATTGCTACTGTTGTACCATATCCTAAAACAAATAAAGTGAGAGGGGTACGCTGCCACTTGGCTGGCAAAAAGATCTCTATCTATGTCCTAATGTACCTTCTACAGTTGTTTAGAGCGTGTTGGCAAAAGAGGCATGAGACTCAGAGTAGTATGGTAAGTTAAAAACACAAATCGAGATTTGATTTTCTAATGAGCTGCTGATTTTCACAATAATACAAACTCCATAGTATTGATCTGTTTACCCTTTATAAAAAGCATGATTTTTTGTATTGCTTGTAGTAAATGTGCTAACAGTGGACTTTTCCATCTGCAGATTATACTGAATGACCAGCAGTGGCAGTGTTTCGCAACAAATTGTCTCTGCATTGCCGATACTGAAGAAAAAAAAAAGACAGTCTTCCGGCATAGGGCATCATTTGACCAATATGTATGGTAAGTAAAGCTCACAATCATTCCTTTAGGCATTAAAAAGGCGTTTTCAGCACCTGAATGTCATCACTACCTTCTAGTGGGGGCCTGTGCTTGAATGTAATTTCTGCCAAAATGGAAGTATTATGGATCACATTGTGTCGGTCATGATAGTTAATAAAAGACTGACTGCATCCAAGGCTTCTTAAGCCTGCTTTAGATCCTGGTGCCAACAATGTTCCGTTTGAGGACATTGCTTCCTTTGAGGCTGAAATGCGCTATCTCACTGTAGAACTATAGAGTTGCGTTCTCACGGAATGAAGCACATTTAACGTCTTCCGCTGCACTCTGTATGTTGGACTCTGATACTCAAGAAGGATTGTTGGTAAGGATAATCTCTGTTTTTGTATCTGCATCCCACTTTCAAAAAGGCCACAGTGCTTTGAGTGGTTCAGAGTATTTGCCATTCCGCCTCCGACTTGCCTTGCAGTCATGAATAGAGATAGCAACCTACTGCATAACTTCTGATATCTCATCCTCCTGTGTGGTCCGCTTCCACAAGGACAATTGGACCAGTGATGATCTGACATCATAAAGCAAAAGCAAGATGTTGTCTGACATGAGGGCCAATCTGTTGCCTAGCAAGCTGACATCATAAAGCTAAATGCAAGATGTTGTCTGACGTGAGGGCCACTCTGTTGTTGCCTAGCAAGCAGTAAGATACATTTATCTTGCTAATGAAATGAGTAGCAGGTTAGACCGGACGCCCAAGTGACAGCTATGATGGTAAAATGTACAAAATTAGGGCACTTTATACGACCTCTAAATTTGAACGAGCGTGAGTTTGAGCATTATAGTCAACTTCACTATTGCTGAACTGCTAGGAATTGGCTCAAATGATGATTATGAACATGCTATTCATAGCTTTTATTATTCCCATTAACTGTAGCATAACCCTACCTCTCAACTTATCAGCTGGCTTAATTGCTACTGGTGTACCATATCCTAAAACAAATAAAGTGAGAGGGGTACACTGCCACTTGGCTGGCAAAAAGATCTCTATCTATGTCCTAATGTACCTTCTACAGTTGTTTAGAGCGTGTTGGCAAAAGAGGCATGAGATTCAGAGTAGTATGGTAGGTTAAAAACACAAATCGAGATTTGATTTTCTAATGAGCTGCTGATTTTCACAATAATACAAACTCCATAGTATTGATCTGTTTACCCTTTATAAAAATCATGATTTTTTTGTATTGCTTTTAGTAAATGTGCTAACAGTGGACTTTTCCATCTGCAGATTATACTGAATGACCAGCAGTGGCAGTGTTTCGCAACAAATTGTCTCTGCATTGCCGATACTGAAGAAAAAAAAAAGACAGTCTTCCGGCAAAGGGCGTCATTTGACCAATATGTATGGTAAGTAAAGCTCACAATCATTCCTTTAGGCATTAAAAAGGCGTTTTCAGCACCTGAATGTCATCACTACCTTCTAGTGGGGGCATGTGCTTGAATGTAATTTCTGCCAAAATGGAAGTATTATGGATCACATTGTGTCGGTCATGATAGTTAATAAAGGACTGACTGCATCCAAGGCTTCTTAAGCCTGCTTTAGATCCTGGTGCCACCAATGTTCCGTTTGAGGACATTGCTTCCGTTGAGGCTGAAATGCACTATCTCACTGTAGAACTATAGAGTTGCATTCTCACAGAATGAAGCACATTTAACGTCTTCCGCTGCACTCTGTATGTTGGACTCTGATACTCAAGAAGGATTGTTGGTAAGGATAATCTCTGTTTTTGTATCTGCATCCCACTTTCAAAAAGGCCACAGTGCTTTGAGGGGTTCAGAGTATTTGCCATTCCGCCTCCGACTTGCCTTGCAGTCATGAATAGAGATAGCAACCTACTGCATAACTTTTGATATCTCATCCTCCTGTGTGGTCCGCTTCCACAAGGACAATTGGACCAGTGATGATCTGACATCATAAAGCTAAATGCAAGATGTTGTCTGACGTGAGGGCCACTCTGTTGTTGCCTAGCAAGCAGTAAGATACATTTATCTTGCTAATGAAATGAGTAGCAGGGTAGACCGGACGCCCAAGTGACAGCTATGATGGTAAAATGCACAAAATTAGGGCACTTTATAAGACCTCTAAATTTGAACGAGCGTGAGTTTGAGCACTAGAGTCAACTTCACTATTGCTGAACTGCTAGGAATTGGCTCAAATGATGATTATGAACATGCTATTCATAGCTTTTATTATTCCCATTAACTGTAGCATAACCCTACCTCTCAACTTATCAGCTGGCTTAATTGCTACTGGTGTACCATATCCTAAAACAAATAAAGTGAGAGGGGTACACTGCCACTTGGCTGGCAAAAAGATCTCTATCTATGTCCTAATGTACCTTCTACAGTTGTTTAGATCGTGTTGGCAAAAGAGGCATGAGATTCAGAGTAGTATGGTAGGTTAAAAACACAAATCGAGATTTGATTTTCTAATGAGCTGCTGATTTTCACAATAATACAAACTCCATAGTATTGATCTGTTTACCCTTTATAAAAAGCATGATTTTTTGTATTGCTTGTAGTAAATGTGCTAACAGTGGACTTTTCCATCTGCAGATTATACTGAATGACCAGCAGTGGCAGTGTTTCGCAACAAATTGTCTCTGCATTGCCGATACTGAAGAAAAAAAAAAGACAGTCTTCCGGCATAGGGCATCATTTGACCAATATGTATGGTAAGTAAAGCTCACAATCATTCCTTTAGGCATTAAAAAGGCGTTTTCAGCACCTGAATGTCATCACTACCTTCTAGTGGGGGCCTGTGCTTGAATGTAATTTCTGCCAAAATGGAAGTATTATGGATCACATTGTGTCGGTCATGATAGTTAATAAAAGACTGACTGCATCCAAGGCTTCTTAAACCTGCTTTAGATCCTGGTGCCAACAATGTTCCGTTTGAGGACATTGCTTCCTTTGAGGCTGAAATGCGCTATCTCACTGTAGAACTATAGAGTTGCGTTCTCACGGAATGAAGCACATTTAACGTCTTCCCCTGCACTCTGTATGTTGGACTCTGATACTCAAGAAGGATTGTTGGTAAGGATAATCTCTGTTTTTGTATCTGCATCCCACTTTCAAAAAGGCCACAGTGCTTTGAGTGGTTCAGAGTATTTGCCATTCCGCCTCCGACTTGCCTTGCAGTCATGAATAGAGATAGCAACCTACTGCATAACTTCTGATATCTCATCCTCCTGTGTGGTCCGCTTCCACAAGGACAATTGGACCAGTGATGATCTGACATCATAAAGCAAAAGCAAGATGTTGTCTGACATGAGGGCCAATCTGTTGCCTAGCAAGCTGACATCATAAAGCTAAATGCAAGATGTTGTCTGACGTGAGGGCCACTCTGTTGTTGCCTAGCAAGCAGTAAGATACATTTATCTTGCTAATGAAATGAGTAGCAGGTTAGACCGGACGCCCAAGTGACAGCTATGATGGTAAAATGTACAAAATTAGGGCACTTTATACGACCTCTAAATTTCAACGAGCTTGAGTTTGAGCATTAGAGTCAACTTCACTATTGCTGAACTGCTAGGAATTGGCTCAAATGATGATTATGAACATGCTATTCATAGCTTTTATTATTCCCATTAACTGTAGCATAACCCTACCTCTCAACTTATCAGCTGGCTTAATTGCTACTGGTGTACCATATCCTAAAACAAATAAAGTGAGAGGGGTACGCTGCCACTTGGCTGGCAAAAACATCTCTATTTCCTAATGTACCTTCTACAGTTGTTTAGAGCGTGTTGGCAAAAGAGGCATGAGACTCAGAGTAGTATGGTAGGTTAAAAACACAAATCGAGATTTGATTTTCTAATGAGCTGCTGATTTTCACAATAATACAAACTCCATAGTATTGATCTGTTTACCCTTTATAAAAAGCATGATTTTTTGTATTGCTTGTAGTAAATGTGCTAACAGTGGACTTTTCCATCTGCAGATTATACTGAATGACCAGCAGTGGCAGTGTTTCGCAACAAATTGTCTCCGCATTGCCGATACTGAAGAAATAAAAAGACAGTCTTCCGGCATAGGGCATCATTTGACCAATATGTATGGTAAGTAAAGCTCACAATCATTCCTTTAGGCATTAAAAAGGTGTTTTCAGCACCTGAATGCCATAACTACCTTCTAGTGGGGGCCTGTGCTTGAATGTAATTTCTGCCAAGATGGAAGTATTATGGATAACATTGTGTCGGTCATGATAGTTAATAAAAGACTGACTGCATCCAAGGCTTCTTAAGCCTGCTTTAGATCCTGGTGCCACCAATGTTCCGTTTGAGGACATTGCTTCCTTTGAGGCTGAAATGCACTATCTCACTGTAGAACTATAGAGTTGCGTTCTCACGGAATAAAGCACATTTAACGTCTTCCGCTGCACTCTGTATGTTGGACTCTGATACTCAAGAAGGATTGTTGGTAAGGATAATCTCTGTTTTTGTATCTGCATCCCACTTTCAAAAAGGCCACAGTGCTTTGAGTGGTTCAGAGTATTTGCCATTCCGCCTCCGACTTGCCTTGCAGTCATGAATAGAGATAGCAACCTACTGCATAACTTCTGATATCTCATCCTCCTGTGTGGTCCGCTTCCACAAGGACAATTGGACCAGTGATGATCTGACATCATAAAGCAAAAGCAAGATGTTGTCTGACATGAGGGCCAATCTGTTGCCTAGCAAGCTGACATCATAAAGCTAAATGCAAGATGTTGTCTGACGTGAGGGCCACTCTGTTGTTGCCTAGCAAGCAGTAAGATACATTTATCTTGCTAATGAAATGAGTAGCATGGTAGACCGGACGCCCAAGTGACAGCTATGATGGTAAAATGTACAAAATGAGGGCACTTTATAAGACCTCTAAATTTGAACGAGCGTGAGTTTGAGCATTAGAGTCAACTTCACTATTGCTGAACTGCTAGGAATTGGCTCAAATGATGATTATGAACATGCTATTCATAGCTTTTATTATTCCCATTAACTGTAGCATAACCCTACCTCTCAACTTATCAGCTGGCTTAATTGCTACTGTTGTACCATATCCTAAAACAAATAAAGTGAGAGGGGTACGCTGCCACTTGGCTGGCAAAAAGATCTCTATCTATGTCCTAATGTACCTTCTACAGTTGTTTAGAGCGTGTTGGCAAAAGAGGCATGAGACTCAGAGTAGTATGGTAAGTTAAAAACACAAATCGAGATTTGATTTTCTAATGAGCTGCTGATTTTCACAATAATACAAACTCCATAGTATTGATCTGTTTACCCTTTATAAAAAGCATGATTTTTTGTATTGCTTGTAGTAAATGTGCTAACAGTGGACTTTTCCATCTGCAGATTATACTGAATGACCAGCAGTGGCAGTGTTTCGCAACAAATTGTCTCTGCATTGCCGATACTGAAGAAAAAAAAAAGACAGTCTTCCGGCATAGGGCATCATTTGACCAATATGTATGGTAAGTAAAGCTCACAATCATTCCTTTAGGCATTAAAAAGGCGTTTTCAGCACCTGAATGTCATCACTACCTTCTAGTGGGGGCCTGTGCTTGAATGTAATTTCTGCCAAAATGGAAGTATTATGGATCACATTGTGTCGGTCATGATAGTTAATAAAAGACTGACTGCATCCAAGGCTTCTTAAGCCTGCTTTAGATCCTGGTGCCAACAATGTTCCGTTTGAGGACATTGCTTCCTTTGAGGCTGAAATGCGCTATCTCACTGTAGAACTATAGAGTTGCGTTCTCACGGAATGAAGCACATTTAACGTCTTCCCCTGCACTCTGTATGTTGGACTCTGATACTCAAGAAGGATTGTTGGTAAGGATAATCTCTGTTTTTGTATCTGCATCCCACTTTCAAAAAGGCCACAGTGCTTTGAGTGGTTCAGAGTATTTGCCATTCCGCCTCCGACTTGCCTTGCAGTCATGAATAGAGATAGCAACCTACTGCATAACTTCTGATATCTCATCCTCCTGTGTGGTCCGCTTCCACAAGGACAATTGGACCAGTGATGATCTGACATCATAAAGCAAAAGCAAGATGTTGTCTGACATGAGGGCCAATCTGTTGCCTAGCAAGCTGACATCATAAAGCTAAATGCAAGATGTTGTCTGACGTGAGGGCCACTCTGTTGTTGCCTAGCAAGCAGTAAGATACATTTATCTTGCTAATGAAATGAGTAGCAGGTTAGACCGGACGCCCAAGTGACAGCTATGATGGTAAAATGTACAAAATTAGGGCACTTTATACGACCTCTAAATTTGAACGAGCGTGAGTTTGAGCATTATAGTCAACTTCACTATTGCTGAACTGCTAGGAATTGGCTCAAATGATGATTATGAACATGCTATTCATAGCTTTTATTATTCCCATTAACTGTAGCATAACCCTACCTCTCAACTTATCAGCTGGCTTAATTGCTACTGGTGTACCATATCCTAAAACAAATAAAGTGAGAGGGGTACACTGCCACTTGGCTGGCAAAAAGATCTCTATCTATGTCCTAATGTACCTTCTACAGTTGTTTAGAGCGTGTTGGCAAAAGAGGCATGAGATTCAGAGTAGTATGGTAGGTTAAAAACACAAATCGAGATTTGATTTTCTAATGAGCTGCTGATTTTCACAATAATACAAACTCCATAGTATTGATCTGTTTACCCTTTATAAAAAGCATGATTTTTTTGTATTGCTTTTAGTAAATGTGCTAACAGTGGACTTTTCCATCTGCAGATTATACTGAATGACCAGCAGTGGCAGTGTTTCGCAACAAATTGTCTCTGCATTGCCGATACTGAAGAAAAAAAAAAGACAGTCTTCCGGCAAAGGGCGTCATTTGACCAATATGTATGGTAAGTAAAGCTCACAATCATTCCTTTAGGCATTAAAAAGGCGTTTTCAGCACCTGAATGTCATCACTACCTTCTAGTGGGGGCATGTGCTTGAATGTAATTTCTGCCAAAATGGAAGTATTATGGATCACATTGTGTCGGTCATGATAGTTAATAAAGGACTGACTGCATCCAAGGCTTCTTAAGCCTGCTTTAGATCCTGGTGCCACCAATGTTCCGTTTGAGGACATTGCTTCCGTTGAGGCTGAAATGCACTATCTCACTGTAGAACTATAGAGTTGCATTCTCACAGAATGAAGCACATTTAACGTCTTCCGCTGCACTCTGTATGTTGGACTCTGATACTCAAGAAGGATTGTTGGTAAGGATAATCTCTGTTTTTGTATCTGCATCCCACTTTCAAAAAGGCCACAGTGCTTTGAGGGGTTCAGAGTATTTGCCATTCCGCCTCCGACTTGCCTTGCAGTCATGAATAGAGATAGCAACCTACTGCATAACTTTTGATATCTCATCCTCCTGTGTGGTCCGCTTCCACAAGGACAATTGGACCAGTGATGATCTGACATCATAAAGCTAAATGCAAGATGTTGTCTGACGTGAGGGCCACTCTGTTGTTGCCTAGCAAGCAGTAAGATACATTTATCTTGCTAATGAAATGAGTAGCAGGGTAGACCGGACGCCCAAGTGACAGCTATGATGGTAAAATGCACAAAATTAGGGCACTTTATAAGACCTCTAAATTTGAACGAGCGTGAGTTTGAGCACTAGAGTCAACTTCACTATTGCTGAACTGCTAGGAATTGGCTCAAATGATGATTATGAACATGCTATTCATAGCTTTTATTATTCCCATTAACTGTAGCATAACCCTACCTCTCAACTTATCAGCTGGCTTAATTGCTACTGGTGTACCATATCCTAAAACAAATAAAGTGAGAGGGGTACACTGCCACTTGGCTGGCAAAAAGATCTCTATCTATGTCCTAATGTACCTTCTACAGTTGTTTAGATCGTGTTGGCAAAAGAGGCATGAGATTCAGAGTAGTATGGTAGGTTAAAAACACAAATCGAGATTTGATTTTCTAATGAGCTGCTGATTTTCACAATAATACAAACTCCATAGTATTGATCTGTTTACCCTTTATAAAAAGCATGATTTTTTTGTATTGCTTTTAGTAAATGTGCTAACAGTGGACTTTTCCATCTGCAGATTATACTGAATGACCAGCAGTGGCAGTGTTTCGCAACAAATTGTCTCTGCATTGCCGATACTGAAGAAAAAAAAAAGACAGTCTTCCGGCAAAGGGCGTCATTTGACCAATATGTATGGTAAGTAAAGCTCACAATCATTCCTTTAGGCATTAAAAAGGCGTTTTCAGCACCTGAATGTCATCACTACCTTCTAGTGGGGGCCTGTGCTTGAATGTAATTTCTGCCAAAATGGAAGTATTATGGATCACATTGTGTCGGTCATGATAGTTAATAAAAGACTGACTGCATCCAAGGCTTCTTAAACCTGCTTTAGATCCTGGTGCCACCAATGTTCCGTTTGAGGACATTGCTTCCTTTGAGGCTAAAATGCACTATCTCACTGTAGAACTATAGAGTTGCGTTCTCACGGAATAAAGCACACTTAACGTCTTCCGCTGCACTCTGTATGTTGGACTCTGATACTCAAGAAGGATTGTTGGTAAGGATAATCTCTGTTTTTGTATCTGCATCCCACTTTCAAAAAGGCCACAGTGCTTTGAGTGGTTCAGAGTATTTGCCATTCCGCCTCCGACTTGCCTTGTAGTCATGAATAGAGATAGCAACCTACTGCATAACTTCTGATATCTCATCCTCCTGTGTGGTCCGCTTCCACAAGGACAATTGGACCAGTGATGATCTGACATCATAAAGCAAAAGCAAGATGTTGTCTGACATGAGGGCCAATCTGTTGCCTAGCAAGCTGACATCATAAAGCTAAATGCAAGATGTTGTCTGACGTGAGGGCCACTCTGTTGTTGCCTAGCAAGCAGTAAGATACATTTATCTTGCTAATGAAATGAGTAGCAGGGTAGACCGGACGCCCAAGTGACAGCTATGATGGTAAAATGTACAAAATGAGGGCACTTTATAAGACCTCTAAATTTGAACGAGCGTGAGTTTGAGCATTAGAGTCAACTTCACTATTGCTGAACTGCTAGGAATTGGCTCAAATGATGATTATGAACATGCTATTCATAGCTTTTATTATTCCCATTAACTGTAGCATAACCCTACCTCTCAACTTATCAGCTGGCTTAATTGCTACTGGTGTACCATATCCTAAAACAAATAAAGTGAGAGGGGTACGCTGCCACTTGGCTGGCAAAAACATCTCTATTTCCTAATGTACCTTCTACAGTTGTTTAGAGCGTGTTGGCAAAAGAGGCAAGAGACTCAGAGTAGTATGGTAGGTTAAAAACACAAATCGAGATTTGATTTTCTAATGAGCTGCTGATTTTCACAATAATACAAACTCCATAGTATTGATCTGTTTACCCTTTATAAAAAGCATGATTTTTTGTATTGCTTGTAGTAAATGTGCTAACAGTGGACTTTTCCATCTGCAGATTATACTGAATGACCAGCAGTGGCAGTGTTTCGCAACAAATTGTCTCTGCATTGCCGATACTGAAGAAATAAAAAGACAGTCTTCCGGCATAGGGCATCATTTGACCAATATGTATGGTAAGTAAAGCTCACAATCATTCCTTTAGGCATTAAAAAGGTGTTTTCAGCACCTGAATGTCATAACTACCTTCTAGTGGGGGCCTGTGCTTGAATGTAATTTCTGCCAAGATGGAAGTATTATGGATAACATTGTGTCGGTCATGATAGTTAATAAAAGACTGACTGCATCCAAGGCTTCTTAAGCCTGCTTTAGATCCTGGTGCCACAATGTTCCGTTTGAGGACATTGCTTACTTTGAGGCTGAAATGCACTATCTCACTGTAGAACTATAGAGTTGCGTTCTCACGGAATAAAGCACACTTAACGTCTTCCACTGCACTCTGTATGTTGGACTCTGATACTCAAGAAGGATTGTTGGTAAGGATAATCTCTGTTTTTGTATCTGCATCCCACTTTCAAAAAGGCCACAGTGCTTTGAGTGGTTCAGAGTATTTGCCATTCCGCCTCCGACTTGCCTTGCAGTCATGAATAGAGATAGCAACCTACTGCATAACTTCTGATATCTCATCCTCCTGTGTGGTCCGCTTCCACAAGGACAATTGGACCAGTGATGATCTGACATCATAAAGCAAAAGCAAGATGTTGTCTGACATGAGGGCCAATCTGTTGCCTAGCAAGCTGACATCATAAAGCTAAATGCAAGATGTTGTCTGACGTGAGGGCCACTCTGTTGTTGCCTAGCAAGCAGTAAGATACATTTATCTTGCTAATGAAATGAGTAGCATGGTAGACCGGACGCCCAAGTGACAGCTATGATGGTAAAATGTACAAAATGAGGGCACTTTATAAGACCTCTAAATTAGAACGAGCGTGAGTTTGAGCATTAGAGTCAACTTCACTATTGCTGAACTGCTAGGAATTGGCTCAAATGATGATTATGAACATGCTATTCATAGCTTTTATTATTCCCATTAACTGTAGCATAACCCTACCTCTCAACTTATCAGCTGGCTTAATTGCTACTGGTGTACCATATCCTAAAACAAATAAAGTGAGAGGGGTACGCTGCCACTTGGCTGGCAAAAACATCTCTATTTCCTAATGTACCTTCTACAGTTGTTTAGAGCGTGTTGGCAAAAGAGGCATGAGACTCAGAGTAGTATGGTAGGTTAAAAACACAAATCGAGATTTGATTTTCTAATGAGCTGCTGATTTTCACAATAATACAAACTCCATAGTATTGATCTGTTTACCCTTTATAAAAAGCATGATTTTTTGTATTGCTTGTAGTAAATGTGCTAACAGTGGACTTTTCTATCTGCAGATTATACTGAATGACCAGCAGTGGCAGTGTTTCGCAACAAATTGTCTCCGCATTGCCGATACTGAAGAAATAAAAAGACAGTCTTCCGGCATAGGGCATCATTTGACCAATATGTATGGTAAGTAAAGCTCACAATCATTCCTTTAGGCATTAAAAAGGTGTTTTCAGCACCTGAATGTCATAACTACCTTCTAGTGGGGGCCTGTGCTTGAATGTAATTTCTGCCAAGATGGAAGTATTATGGATAACATTGTGTCGGTCATGATAGTTAATAAAAGACTGACTGCATCCAAGGCTTCTTAAGCCTGCTTTAGATCCTGGTGCCACCAATGTTCCGTTTGAGGACATTGCTTCCTTTGAGGCTGAGATGCACTATCTCACTGTAGAACTATAGAGTTGCGTTCTCACAGAATGAAGCACATTTAACGTCTTCCGCTGCACTCTGTATGTTGGACTCTGATACTCAAGAAGGATTGTTGGTAAGGATAATCTCTGTTTTTGTATCTGCATCCCACTTTCAAAAAGGCCACAGTGCTTTGAGTGGTTCAGAGTATTTGCCATTCCGCCTCCGACTTGCCTTGCAGTCATGAATAGAGATAGCAACCTACTGCATAACTTCTGATATCTCATCCTCCTGTGTGGTCCGCTTCCACAAGGACAATTGGACCAGTGATGATCTGACATCATAAAGCAAAAGCAAGATGTTGTCTGACATGAGGGCCAATCTGTTGCCTAGCAAGCTGACATCATAAAGCTAAATGCAAGATGTTGTCTGACGTGAGGGCCACTCTGTTGTTGCCTAGCAAGCAGTAAGATACATTTATCTTGCTAATGAAATGAGTAGCATGGTAGACCGGACGCCCAAGTGACAGCTATGATGGTAAAATTTACAAAATGAGGGCACTTTATAAGACCTCTAAATTTGAACGAGCGTGAGTTTGAGCATTAGAGTCAACTTCACTATTGCTGAACTGCTAGGAATTGGCTCAAATGATGATTATGAACATGCTATTCATAGCTTTTATTATTCCCATTAACTGTAGCATAACCCTACCTCTCAACTTATCAGCTGGCTTAATTGCTACTGGTGTACCATATCCTAAAACAAATAAAGTGAGAGGGGTACGCTGCCACTTGGCTGGCAAAAACATCTCTATTTCCTAATGTACCTTCTACAGTTGTTTAGAGCGTGTTGGCAAAAGAGGCATGAGACTCAGAGTAGTATGGTAGGTTAAAAACACAAATCGAGATTTGATTTTCTAATGAGCTGCTGATTTTCACAATAATACAAACTCCATAGTATTGATCTGTTTACCCTTTATAAAAAGCATGATTTTTTGTATTGCTTGTAGTAAATGTGCTAACAGTGGACTTTTCCATCTGCAGATTATACTGAATGACCAGCAGTGGCAGTGTTTCGCAACAAATTGTCTCCGCATTGCCGATACTGAAGAAATAAAAAGACAGTCTTCCGGCATAGGGCATCATTTGACCAATATGTATGGTAAGTAAAGCTCACAATCATTCCTTTAGGCATTAAAAAGGTGTTTTCAGCACCTGAATGCCATAACTACCTTCTAGTGGGGGCCTGTGCTTGAATGTAATTTCTGCCAAGATGGAAGTATTATGGATAACATTGTGTCGGTCATGATAGTTAATAAAAGACTGACTGCATCCAAGGCTTCTTAAGCCTGCTTTAGATCCTGGTGCCACCAATGTTCCGTTTGAGGACATTGCTTCCTTTGAGGCTGAAATGCACTATCTCACTGTAGAACTATAGAGTTGCGTTCTCACGGAATAAAGCACATTTAACGTCTTCCGCTGCACTCTGTATGTTGGACTCTGATACTCAAGAAGGATTGTTGGTAAGGATAATCTCTGTTTTTGTATCTGCATCCCACTTTCAAAAAGGCCACAGTGCTTTGAGTGGTTCAGAGTATTTGCCATTCCGCCTCCGACTTGCCTTGCAGTCATGAATAGAGATAGCAACCTACTGCATAACTTCTGATATCTCATCCTCCTGTGTGGTCCGCTTCCACAAGGACAATTGGACCAGTGATGATCTGACATCATAAAGCAAAAGCAAGATGTTGTCTGACATGAGGGCCAATCTGTTGCCTAGCAAGCTGACATCATAAAGCTAAATGCAAGATGTTGTCTGACGTGAGGGCCACTCTGTTGTTGCCTAGCAAGCAGTAAGATACATTTATCTTGCTAATGAAATGAGTAGCATGGTAGACCGGACGCCCAAGTGACAGCTATGATGGTAAAATGTACAAAATGAGGGCACTTTATAAGACCTCTAAATTTGAACGAGCGTGAGTTTGAGCATTAGAGTCAACTTCACTATTGCTGAACTGCTAGGAATTGGCTCAAATGATGATTATGAACATGCTATTCATAGCTGTTATTATTCCCATTAACTGTAGCATAACCCTACCTCTCAACTTATCAGCTGGCTTAATTGCTACTGTTGTACCATATCCTAAAACAAATAAAGTGAGAGGGGTACGCTGCCACTTGGCTGGCAAAAAGATCTCTATCTATGTCCTAATGTACCTTCTACAGTTGTTTAGAGCGTGTTGGCAAAAGAGGCATGAGACTCAGAGTAGTATGGTAGGTTAAAAACACAAATCGAGATTTGATTTTCTAATGAGCTGCTGATTTTCACAATAATACAAACTCCATAGTATTGATCTGTTTACCCTTTATAAAATGCATGATTTTTTGTATTGCTTGTAGTAAATGTGCTAACAGTGGACTTTTCCATCTGCAGATTATACTGAATGACCAGCAGTGGCAGTGTTTCGCAACAAATTGTCTCTGCATTGCCGATACTGAAGAAATAAAAAGACAGTCTTCCGGCATAGGGCATCATTTGACCAATATGTATGGTAAGTAAAGCTCACAATCATTCCTTTAGGCATTAAAAAGGTGTTTTCAGCACCTGAATGTCATAACTACCTTCTAGTGGGGGCCTGTGCTTGAATGTAATTTCTGCCAAGATGGAAGTATTATGGATAACATTGTGTCGGTCATGATAGTTAATAAAAGACTGACTGCATCCAAGGCTTCTTAAGCCTGCTTTAGATCCTGGTGCCACCAATGTTCCGTTTGAGGACATTGCTTCCTTTGAGGCTAAAATGCACTATCTCACTGTAGAACTATAGAGTTGCGTTCTCACGGAATAAAGCACACTGAACGTCTTCCGCTGCACTCTGTATGTTGGACTCTGATACTCAAGAAGGATTGTTGGTAATGATAATCTCTGTTTTTGTATCTGCATCCCACTTTCAAAAAGGCCACAGTGCTTTGAGTGGTTCAGAGTATTTGCCATTCCGCCTCCGACTTGCCTTGCAGTCATGAATAGAAATAGCAACCTACTGCATAACTTCTGATATCTCATCCTCCTGTGTGGTCCGCTTCCACAAGGACAATTGGACCAGTGATGATCTGACATCATAAAGCAAAAGCAAGATGTTGTCTGACATGAGGGCCAATCTGTTGCCTAACAAGCTGACATCATAAAGCTAAATGCAAGATGTTGTCTGACGTGAGGGCCACTCTGTTGTTGCCTAGCAAGCAGTAAGATACATTTATCTTGCTAATGAAATGAGTAGCAGGGTAGACCGGACGCCCAAGTGACAGCTATGATGGTAAAATGTACAAAATGAGGGCACTTTATAAGACCTCTAAATTTGAACGAGCGTGAGTTTGAGCATTAGAGTCAACTTCACTATTGCTGAACTGCTAGGAATTGGCTCAAATGATGATTATGAACATGCTATTCATAGCTTTTATTATTCCCATTAACTGTAGCATAACCCTACCTCTCAACTTATCAGCTGGCTTAATTGCTACTGGTGTACCATATCCTAAAACAAATAAAGTGAGAGGGGTACGCTGCCACTTGGCTGGCAAAAACATCTCTATTTCCTAATGTACCTTCTACAGTTGTTTAGAGCGTGTTGGCAAAAGAGGCATGAGACTCAGAGTAGTATGGTAGGTTAAAAACACAAATCGAGATTTGATTTTCTAATGAGCTGCTGATTTTCACAATAATACAAACTCCATAGTATTGATCTGTTTACCCTTTATAAAAAGCATGATTTTTTGTATTGCTTGTAGTAAATGTGCTAACAGTGGACTTTTCCATCTGCAGATTATACTGAATGACCAGCAGTCGCAGTGTTTCGCAACAAATTGTCTCCGCATTGCCGATACTGAAGAAATAAAAAGACAGTCTTCCGGCATAGGGCATCATTTGACCAATATGTATGGTAAGTAAAGCTCACAATCATTCCTTTAGGCATTAAAAAGGTGTTTTCAGCACCTGAATGCCATAACTACCTTCTAGTGGGGGCCTGTGCTTGAATGTAATTTCTGCCAAGATGGAAGTATTATGGATAACATTGTGTCGGTCATGATAGTTAATAAAAGACTGACTGCATCCAAGGCTTCTTAAGCCTGCTTTAGATCCTGGTGCCACCAATGTTCCGTTTGAGGACATTGCTTCCTTTGAGGCTGAAATGCACTATCTCACTGTAGAACTATAGAGTTGCGTTCTCACGGAATAAAGCACATTTAACGTCTTCCGCTGCACTCTGTATGTTGGACTCTGATACTCAAGAAGGATTGTTGGTAAGGATAATCTCTGTTTTTGTATCTGCATCCCACTTTCAAAAAGGCCACAGTGCTTTGAGTGGTTCAGAGTATTTGCCATTCCGCCTCCGACTTGCCTTGCAGTCATGAATAGAGATAGCAACCTACTGCATAACTTCTGATATCTCATCCTCCTGTGTGGTCCGCTTCCACAAGGACAATTGGACCAGTGATGATCTGACATCATAAAGCAAAAGCAAGATGTTGTCTGACATGAGGGCCAATCTGTTGCCTAGCAAGCTGACATCATAAAGCTAAATGCAAGATGTTGTCTGACGTGAGGGCCACTCTGTTGTTGCCTAGCAAGCAGTAAGATACATTTATCTTGCTAATGAAATGAGTAGCATGGTAGACCGGACGCCCAAGTGACAGCTATGATGGTAAAATGTACAAAATGAGGGCACTTTATAAGACCTCTAAATTTGAACGAGCGTGAGTTTGAGCATTAGAGTCAACTTCACTATTGCTGAACTGCTAGGAATTGGCTCAAATGATGATTATGAACATGCTATTCATAGCTTTTATTATTCCCATTAACTGTAGCATAACCCTACCTCTCAACTTATCAGCTGGCTTAATTGCTACTGTTGTACCATATCCTAAAACAAATAAAGTGAGAGGGGTACGCTGCCACTTGGCTGGCAAAAAGATCTCTATCTATGTCCTAATGTACCTTCTACAGTTGTTTAGAGCGTGTTGGCAAAAGAGGCATGAGACTCAGAGTAGTATGGTAGGTTAAAAACACAAATCGAGATTTGATTTTCTAATGAGCTGCTGATTTTCACAATAATACAAACTCCATAGTATTGATCTGTTTACCCTTTATAAAAAGCATGATTTTTTGTATTGCTTGTAGTAAATGTGCTAACAGTGGACTTTTCCATCTGCAGATTATACTGAATGACCAGCAGTGGCAGTGTTTCGCAACAAATTGTCTCTGCATTGCCGATACTGAAGAAATAAAAAGACAGTCTTCCGGCATAGGGCATCATTTGACCAATATGTATGGTAAGTAAAGCTCACAATCATTCCTTTAGGCATTAAAAAGGTGTTTTCAGCACCTGAATGTCATAACTACCTTCTAGTGGGGGCCTGTGCTTGAATGTAATTTCTGCCAAGATGGAAGTATTATGGATAACATTGTGTCGGTCATGATAGTTAATAAAAGACTGACTGCATCCAAGGCTTCTTAAGCCTGCTTTAGATCCTGGTGCCACCAATGTTCCGTTTGAGGACATTGCTTCCTTTGAGGCTAAAATGCACTATCTCACTGTAGAACTATAGAGTTGCGTTCTCACGGAATAAAGCACACTGAACGTCTTCCGCTGCACTCTGTATGTTGGACTCTGATACTCAAGAAGGATTGTTGGTAATGATAATCTCTGTTTTTGTATCTGCATCCCACTTTCAAAAAGGCCACAGTGCTTTGAGTGGTTCAGAGTATTTGCCATTCCGCCTCCGACTTGCCTTGCAGTCATGAATAGAAATAGCAACCTACTGCATAACTTCTGATATCTCATCCTCCTGTGTGGTCCGCTTCCACAAGGACAATTGGACCAGTGATGATCTGACATCATAAAGCAAAAGCAAGATGTTGTCTGACATGAGGGCCAATCTGTTGCCTAACAAGCTGACATCATAAAGCTAAATGCAAGATGTTGTCTGACGTGAGGGCCACTCTGTTGTTGCCTAGCAAGCAGTAAGATACATTTATCTTGCTAATGAAATGAGTAGCAGGGTAGACCGGACGCCCAAGTGACAGCTATGATGGTAAAATGTACAAAATGAGGGCACTTTATAAGACCTCTAAATTTGAACGAGCGTGAGTTTGAGCATTAGAGTCAACTTCACTATTGCTGAACTGCTAGGAATTGGCTCAAATGATGATTATGAACATGCTATTCATAGCTTTTATTATTCCCATTAACTGTAGCATAACCCTACCTCTCAACTTATCAGCTGGCTTAATTGCTACTGGTGTACCATATCCTAAAACAAATAAAGTGAGAGGGGTACGCTGCCACTTGGCTGGCAAAAACATCTCTATTTCCTAATGTACCTTCTACAGTTGTTTAGAGCGTGTTGGCAAAAGAGGCATGAGACTCAGAGTAGTATGGTAGGTTAAAAACACAAATCGAGATTTGATTTTCTAATGAGCTGCTGATTTTCACAATAATACAAACTCCATAGTATTGATCTGTTTACCCTTTATAAAAAGCATGATTTTTTGTATTGCTTGTAGTAAATGTGCTAACAGTGGACTTTTCCATCTGCAGATTATACTGAATGACCAGCAGTCGCAGTGTTTCGCAACAAATTGTCTCCGCATTGCCGATACTGAAGAAATAAAAAGACAGTCTTCCGGCATAGGGCATCATTTGACCAATATGTATGGTAAGTAAAGCTCACAATCATTCCTTTAGGCATTAAAAAGGTGTTTTCAGCACCTGAATGCTATAACTACCTTCTAGTGGGGGCCTGTGCTTGAATGTAATTTCTGCCAAGATGGAAGTATTATGGATAACATTGTGTCGGTCATGATAGTTAATAAAAGACTGACTGCATCCAAGGCTTCTTAAGCCTGCTTTAGATCCTGGTGCCACCAATGTTCCGTTTGAGGACATTGCTTCCTTTGAGGCTGAAATGCACTATCTCACTGTAGAACTATAGAGTTGCGTTCTCACGGAATAAAGCACATTTAACGTCTTCCGCTGCACTCTGTATGTTGGACTCTGATACTCAAGAAGGATTGTTGGTAAGGATAATCTCTGTTTTTGTATCTGCATCCCACTTTCAAAAAGGCCACAGTGCTTTGAGTGGTTCAGAGTATTTGCCATTCCGCCTCCGACTTGCCTTGCAGTCATGAATAGAGATAGCAACCTACTGCATAACTTCTGATATCTCATCCTCCTGTGTGGTCCGCTTCCACAAGGACAATTGGACCAGTGATGATCTGACATCATAAAGCAAAAGCAAGATGTTGTCTGACATGAGGGCCAATCTGTTGCCTAGCAAGCTGACATCATAAAGCTAAATGCAAGATGTTGTCTGACGTGAGGGCCACTCTGTTGTTGCCTAGCAAGCAGTAAGATACATTTATCTTGCTAATGAAATGAGTAGCATGGTAGACCGGACGCCCAAGTGACAGCTATGATGGTAAAATGTACAAAATGAGGGCACTTTATAAGACCTCTAAATTTGAACGAGCGTGAGTTTGAGCATTAGAGTCAACTTCACTATTGCTGAACTGCTAGGAATTGGCTCAAATGATGATTATGAACATGCTATTCATAGCTTTTATTATTCCCATTAACTGTAGCATAACCCTACCTCTCAACTTATCAGCTGGCTTAATTGCTACTGTTGTACCATATCCTAAAACAAATAAAGTGAGAGGGGTACGCTGCCACTTGGCTGGCAAAAAGATCTCTATCTATGTCCTAATGTACCTTCTACAGTTGTTTAGAGCGTGTTGGCAAAAGAGGCATGAGACTCAGAGTAGTATGGTAGGTTAAAAACACAAATCGAGATTTGATTTTCTAATGAGCTGCTGATTTTCACAATAATACAAACTCCATAGTATTGATCTGTTTACCCTTTATAAAAAGCATGATTTTTTGTATTGCTTGTAGTAAATGTGCTAACAGTGGACTTTTCCATCTGCAGATTATACTGAATGACCAGCAGTGGCAGTGTTTCGCAACAAATTGTCTCTGCATTGCCGATACTGAAGAAATAAAAAGACAGTCTTCCGGCATAGGGCATCATTTGACCAATATGTATGGTAAGTAAAGCTCACAATCATTCCTTTAGGCATTAAAAAGGTGTTTTCAGCACCTGAATGTCATAACTACCTTCTAGTGGGGGCCTGTGCTTGAATGTAATTTCTGCCAAGATGGAAGTATTATGGATAACATTGTGTCGGTCATGATAGTTAATAAAAGACTGACTGCATCCAAGGCTTCTTAAGCCTGCTTTAGATCCTGGTGCCACCAATGTTCCGTTTGAGGACATTGCTTCCTTTGAGGCTAAAATGCACTATCTCACTGTAGAACTATAGAGTTGCGTTCTCACGGAATAAAGCACACTGAACGTCTTCCGCTGCACTCTGTATGTTGGACTCTGATACTCAAGAAGGATTGTTGGTAAGGATAATCTCTGTTTTTGTATCTGCATCCCACTTTAAAAAAGGCCACAGTGCTTTGAGTGGTTCAGAGTATTTGCCATTCCGCCTCCGACTTGCCTTGCAGTCATGAATAGAAATAGCAACCTACTGCATAACTTCTGATATCTCATCCTCCTGTGTGGTCCGCTTCCACAAGGACAATTGGACCAGTGATGATCTGACATCATAAAGCAAAAGCAAGATGTTGTCTGACATGAGGGCCAATCTGTTGCCTAGCAAGCTGACATCATAAAGCTAAATGCAAGATGTTGTCTGACGTGAGGGCCACTCTGTTGTTGCCTAGCAAGCAGTAAGATACATTTATCTTGCTAATGAAATGAGTAGCAGGGTAGACCGGACGCCCAAGTGACAGCTATGATGGTAAAATGTACAAAATGAGGGCACTTTATAAGACCTCTAAATTTGAACGAGCGTGAGTTTGAGCATTAGAGTCAACTTCACTATTGCTGAACTGCTAGGAATTGGCTCAAATGATGATTATGAACATGCTATTCATAGCTTTTATTATTCCCATTAACTGTAGCATAACCCTACCTCTCAACTTATCAGCTGGCTTAATTGCTACTGGTGTACCATATCCTAAAACAAATAAAGTGAGAGGGGTACGCTGCCACTTGGCTGGCAAAAACATCTCTATTTCCTAATGTACCTTCTACAGTTGTTTAGAGCGTGTTGGCAAAAGAGGCATGAGACTCAGAGTAGTATGGTAGGTTAAAAACACAAATCGAGATTTGATTTTCTAATGAGCTGCTGATTTTCACAATAATACAAACTCCATAGTATTGATCTGTTTACCCTTTATAAAAAGCATGATTTTTTGTATTGCTTGTAGTAAATGTGCTAACAGTGGACTTTTCCATCTGCAGATTATACTGAATGACCAGCAGTGGCAGTGTTTCGCAACAAATTGTCTCCGCATTGCCGATACTGAAGAAATAAAAAGACAGTCTTCCGGCATAGGGCATCATTTGACCAATATGTATGGTAACTAAAGCTCACAATCATTCCTTTAGGCATTAAAAAGGTGTTTTCAGCACCTGAATGCCATAACTACCTTCTAGTGGGGGCCTGTGCTTGAATGTAATTTCTGCCAAGATGGAAGTATTATGGATAACATTGTGTCGGTCATGATAGTTAATAAAAGACTGACTGCATCCAAGGCTTCTTAAGCCTGCTTTAGATCCTGGTGCCACCAATGTTCCGTTTGAGGACATTGCTTCCTTTGAGGCTGAAATGCACTATCTCACTGTAGAACTATAGAGTTGCGTTCTCACGGAATAAAGCACATTTAACGTCTTCCGCTGCACTCTGTATGTTGGACTCTGATACTCAAGAAGGATTGTTGGTAAGGATAATCTCTGTTTTTGTATCTGCATCCCACTTTCAAAAAGGCCACAGTGCTTTGAGTGGTTCAGAGTATTTGCCATTCCGCCTCCGACTTGCCTTGCAGTCATGAATAGAGATAGCAACTTACTGCATAACTTCTGATATCTCATCCTCCTGTGTGGTCCGCTTCCACAAGGACAATTGGACCAGTGATGATCTGACATCATAAAGCAAAAGCAAGATGTTGTCTGACATGAGGGCCAATCTGTTGCCTAGCAAGCTGACATCATAAAGCTAAATGCAAGATGTTGTCTGACGTGAGGGCCACTCTGTTGTTGCCTAGCAAGCAGTAAGATACATTTATCTTGCTAATGAAATGAGTAGCATGGTAGACCGGACGCCCAAGTGACAGCTATGATGGTAAAATGTACAAAATGAGGGCACTTTATAAGACCTCTAAATTAGAACGAGCGTGAGTTTGAGCATTAGAGTCAACTTCACTATTGCTGAACTGCTAGGAATTGGCTCAAATGATGATTATGAACATGCTATTCATAGCTTTTATTATTCCCATTAACTGTAGCATAACCCTACCTCTCAACTTATCAGCTGGCTTAATTGCTACTGGTGTACCATATCCTAAAACAAATAAAGTGAGAGGGGTACGCTGCCACTTGGCTGGCAAAAACATCTCTATTTCCTAATGTACCTTCTACAGTTGTTTAGAGCGTGTTGGCAAAAGAGGCATGAGACTCAGAGTAGTATGGTAGGTTAAAAACACAAATCGAGATTTGATTTTCTAATGAGCTGCTGATTTTCACAATAATACAAACTCCATAGTATTGATCTGTTTACCCTTTATAAAAAGCATGATTTTTTGTATTGCTTGTAGTAAATGTGCTAACAGTGGACTTTTCTATCTGCAGATTATACTGAATGACCAGCAGTGGCAGTGTTTCGCAACAAATTGTCTCTGCATTGCCGATACTGAAGAAATAAAAAGACAGTCTTCCGGCATAGGGCATCATTTGACCAAAATGTATGGTAAGTAAAGCTCACAATCATTCCTTTAGGCATTAAAAAGGTGTTTTAAGCACCTGAATGTCATAACTACCTTCTAGTGGGGGCCTGTGCTTGAATGTAATTTCTGCCAAGATGGAAGTATTATGGATAACATTGTGTCGGTCATGATAGTTAATAAAAGACTGACTGCATCCAAGGCTTCTTAAGCCTGCTTTAGATCCTGGTGCCACCAATGTTCCGTTTGAGGACATTGCTTCCTTTGAGGCTGAAATGCACTATCTCACTGTAGAACTATAGAGTTGCGTTCTCACGGAATAAAGCACATTTAACGTCTTCCGCTGCACTCTGTATGTTGGACTCTGATACTCAAGAAGGATTGTTGGTAAGGATAATCTCTGTTTTTGTATCTGCATCCCACTTTCAAAAAGGCCACAGTGCTTTGAGTTGTTCAGAGTATTTGCCATTCCGCCTCCGACTTGCCTTGCAGTCATGAATAGAGATAGCAACCTACTGCATAACTTCTGATATCTCATCCTCCTGTGTGGTCCGCTTCCACAAGGACAATTGGACCAGTGATGATCTGACATCATAAAGCAAAAGCAAGATGTTGTCTGACATGAGGGCCAATCTGTTGCCTAGCAAGCTGACATCATAAAGCTAAATGCAAGATGTTGTCTGACGTGAGGGCCACTCTGTTGTTGCCTAGCAAGCAGTAAGATACATTTATCTTGCTAATGAAATGAGTAGCATGGTAGACCGGACGCCCAAGTGACTGCTATGATGGTAAAATGTACAAAATGAGGGCACTTTATAAGACCTCTAAATTTGAACAAGCGTGAGTTTGAGCATTAGAGTCAACTTCACTATTGCTGAACTGCTAGGAATTGGCTCAAATGATGATTATGAACATGCTATTCATAGCTTTTATTATTCCCATTAACTGTAGCATAACCCTACCTCTCAACTTATCAGCTGGCTTAATTGCTACTGGTGTACCATATCCTAAAACAAATAAAGTGAGAGGGGTACGCTGCCACTTGGCTGGCAAAAAGATCTCTATTTCCTAATGTACCTTCTACAGTTGTTTAGAGCGTGTTGGCAAAAGAGGCATGAGACTCAGAGTAGTATGGTAGGTTAAAAACACAAATCGAGATTTGATTTTCTAATGAGCTGCTGATTTTCACAATAATACAAACTCCATAGTATTGATCTGTTTACCCTTCATAAAAAGCATGATTTTTTGTATTGCTTGTAGTAAATGTGCTAACAGTGGACTTTTCCATCTGCAGATTATACTGAATGACCAGCAGTGGCAGTGTTTCGCAACAAATTGTCTCTGCATTGCCGATACTGAAGAAATAAAAAGACAGTCTTCCGGCATAGGGCATCATTTGACCAATATGTATGGTAAGTAAAGCTCACAATCATTCCTTTAGGCATTAAAAAGGTGTTTTCAGCACCTGAATGTCATAACTACCTTCTAGTGGGGGCCTGTGCTTGAATGTAATTTCTGCCAAGATGGAAGTATTATGGATAACATTGTGTCGGTCATGATAGTTAATAAAAGACTGACTGCATCCAAGGCTTCTTAAGCCTGCTTTAGATCCTGGTGCCACCAATGTTCCGTTTGAGGACATTGCTTACTTTGAGGCTGAAATGCACTATCTCACTGTAGAACTATAGAGTTGCGTTCTCACGGAATAAAGCACACTTAACGTCTTCCGCTGCACTCTGTATGTTGGACTCTGATACTCAAGAAGGATTGTTGGTAAGGATAATCTCTGTTTTTGTATCTGCATCCCACTTTCAAAAAGGCCACAGTGCTTTGAGTGGTTCAGAGTATTTGCCATTCCGCCTCCGACTTGCCTTGCAGTCATGAATAGAGATAGCAACCTACTGCATAACTTCTGATATCTCATCCTCCTGTGTGGTCCGCTTCCACAAGGACAATTGGACCAGTGATGATCTGACATCATAAAGCAAAAGCAAGATGTTGTCTGACATGAGGGCCAATCTGTTGCCTAGCAAGCTGACATCATAAAGCTAAATGCAAGATGTTGTCTGACGTGAGGGCCACTCTGTTGTTGCCTAGCAAGCAGTAAGATACATTTATCTTGCTAATGAAATGAGTAGCATGGTAGACCGGACGCCCAAGTGACTGCTATGATGGTAAAATGTACAAAATGAGGGCACTTTATAAGACCTCTAAATTTGAACGAGCGTGAGTTTGAGCATTAGAGTCAACTTCACTATTGCTGAACTGCTAGGAATTGGCTCAAATGATGATTATGAACATGCTATTCATAGCTTTTATTATTCCCATTAACTGTAGCATAACCCTACCTCTCAACTTATCAGCTGGCTTAATTGCTACTGGTGTACCATATCCTAAAACAAATAAAGTGAGAGGGGTACGCTGCCACTTGGCTGGCAAAAACATCTCTATTTCCTAATGTACCTTCTACAGTTGTTTAGAGCGTGTTGGCAAAAGAGGCATGAGACTCAGAGTAGTATGGTAGGTTAAAAACACAAATCGAGATTTGATTTTCTAATGAGCTGCTGATTTTCACAATAATACAAACTCCATAGTATTGATCTGTTTACCCTTTATAAAAAGCATGATTTTTTGTATTGCTTGTAGTAAATGTGCTAACAGTGGACTTTTCTATCTGCAGATTATACTGAATGACCAGCAGTGGCAGTGTTTCGCAACAAATTGTCTCCGCATTGCCGATACTGAAGAAATAAAAAGACAGTCTTCCGGCATAGGGCATCATTTGACCAATATGTATGGTAAGTAAAGCTCACAATCATTCCTTTAGGCATTAAAAAGGTGTTTTCAGCACCTGAATGTCATAACTACCTTCTAGTGGGGGCCTGTGCTTGAATGTAATTTCTGCCAAGATGGAAGTATTATGGATAACATTGTGTCGGTCATGATAGTTAATAAAAGACTGACTGCATCCAAGGCTTCTTAAGCCTGCTTTAGATCCTGGTGCCACCAATGTTCCGTTTGAGGACATTGCTTCCTTTGAGGCTGAGATGCACTATCTCACTGTAGAACTATAGAGTTGCGTTCTCACAGAATGAAGCACATTTAACGTCTTCCGCTGCACTCTGTATGTTGGACTCTGATACTCAAGAAGGATTGTTGGTAAGGATAATCTCTGTTTTTGTATCTGCATCCCACTTTCAAAAAGGCCACAGTGCTTTGAGTGGTTCAGAGTATTTGCCATTCCGCCTCCGACTTGCCTTGCAGTCATGAATAGAGATAGCAACCTACTGCATAACTTCTGATATCTCATCCTCCTGTGTGGTCCGCTTCCACAAGGACAATTGGACCAGTGATGATCTGACATCATAAAGCAAAAGCAAGATGTTGTCTGACATGAGGGCCAATCTGTTGCCTAGCAAGCTGACATCATAAAGCTAAATGCAAGATGTTGTCTGACGTGAGGGCCACTCTGTTGTTGCCTAGCAAGCAGTAAGATACATTTATCTTGCTAATGAAATGAGTAGCATGGTAGACCGGACGCCCAAGTGACAGCTATGATGGTAAAATTTACAAAATGAGGGCACTTTATAAGACCTCTAAATTTGAACGAGCGTGAGTTTGAGCATTAGAGTCAACTTCACTATTGCTGAACTGCTAGGAATTGGCTCAAATGATGATTATGAACATGCTATTCATAGCTTTTATTATTCCCATTAACTGTAGCATAACCCTACCTCTCAACTTATCAGCTGGCTTAATTGCTACTGGTGTACCATATCCTAAAACAAATAAAGTGAGAGGGGTACGCTGCCACTTGGCTGGCAAAAACATCTCTATTTCCTAATGTACCTTCTACAGTTGTTTAGAGCGTGTTGGCAAAAGAGGCATGAGACTCAGAGTAGTATGGTAGGTTAAAAACACAAATCGAGATTTGATTTTCTAATGAGCTGCTGATTTTCACAATAATACAAACTCCATAGTATTGATCTGTTTACCCTTTATAAAAAGCATGATTTTTTGTATTGCTTGTAGTAAATGTGCTAACAGTGGACTTTTCCATCTGCAGATTATACTGAATGACCAGCAGTGGCAGTGTTTCGCAACAAATTGTCTCCGCATTGCCGATACTGAAGAAATAAAAAGACAGTCTTCCGGCATAGGGCATCATTTGACCAATATGTATGGTAAGTAAAGCTCACAATCATTCCTTTAGGCATTAAAAAGGTGTTTTCAGCACCTGAATGCCATAACTACCTTCTAGTGGGGGCCTGTGCTTGAATGTAATTTCTGCCAAGATGGAAGTATTATGGATAACATTGTGTCGGTCATGATAGTTAATAAAAGACTGACTGCATCCAAGGCTTCTTAAGCCTGCTTTAGATCCTGGTGCCACCAATGTTCCGTTTGAGGACATTGCTTCCTTTGAGGCTGAAATGCACTATCTCACTGTAGAACTATAGAGTTGCGTTCTCACGGAATAAAGCACATTTAACGTCTTCCGCTGCACTCTGTATGTTGGACTCTGATACTCAAGAAGGATTGTTGGTAAGGATAATCTCTGTTTTTGTATCTGCATCCCACTTTCAAAAAGGCCACAGTGCTTTGAGTGGTTCAGAGTATTTGCCATTCCGCCTCCGACTTGCCTTGCAGTCATGAATAGAGATAGCAACCTACTGCATAACTTCTGATATCTCATCCTCCTGTGTGGTCCGCTTCCACAAGGACAATTGGACCAGTGATGATCTGACATCATAAAGCAAAAGCAAGATGTTGTCTGACATGAGGGCCAATCTGTTGCCTAGCAAGCTGACATCATAAAGCTAAATGCAAGATGTTGTCTGACGTGAGGGCCACTCTGTTGTTGCCTAGCAAGCAGTAAGATACATTTATCTTGCTAATGAAATGAGTAGCATGGTAGACCGGACGCCCAAGTGACAGCTATGATGGTAAAATGTACAAAATGAGGGCACTTTATAAGACCTCTAAATTTGAACGAGCGTGAGTTTGAGCATTAGAGTCAACTTCACTATTGCTGAACTGCTAGGAATTGGCTCAAATGATGATTATGAACATGCTATTCATAGCTGTTATTATTCCCATTAACTGTAGCATAACCCTACCTCTCAACTTATCAGCTGGCTTAATTGCTACTGTTGTACCATATCCTAAAACAAATAAAGTGAGAGGGGTACGCTGCCACTTGGCTGGCAAAAAGATCTCTATCTATGTCCTAATGTACCTTCTACAGTTGTTTAGAGCGTGTTGGCAAAAGAGGCATGAGACTCAGAGTAGTATGGTAGGTTAAAAACACAAATCGAGATTTGATTTTCTAATGAGCTGCTGATTTTCACAATAATACAAACTCCATAGTATTGATCTGTTTACCCTTTATAAAAAGCATGATTTTTTGTATTGCTTGTAGTAAATGTGCTAACAGTGGACTTTTCCATCTGCAGATTATACTGAATGACCAGCAGTGGCAGTGTTTCGCAACAAATTGTCTCTGCATTGCCGATACTGAAGAAATAAAAAGACAGTCTTCCGGCATAGGGCATCATTTGACCAATATGTATGGTAAGTAAAGCTCACAATCATTCCTTTAGGCATTAAAAAGGTGTTTTCAGCACCTGAATGTCATAACTACCTTCTAGTGGGGGCCTGTGCTTGAATGTAATTTCTGCCAAGATGGAAGTATTATGGATAACATTGTGTCGGTCATGATAGTTAATAAAAGACTGACTGCATCCAAGGCTTCTTAAGCCTGCTTTAGATCCTGGTGCCACCAATGTTCCGTTTGAGGACATTGCTTCCTTTGAGGCTAAAATGCACTATCTCACTGTAGAACTATAGAGTTGCGTTCTCACGGAATAAAGCACACTGAACGTCTTCCGCTGCACTCTGTATGTTGGACTCTGATACTCAAGAAGGATTGTTGGTAATGATAATCTCTGTTTTTGTATCTGCATCCCACTTTCAAAAAGGCCACAGTGCTTTGAGTGGTTCAGAGTATTTGCCATTCCGCCTCCGACTTGCCTTGCAGTCATGAATAGAAATAGCAACCTACTGCATAACTTCTGATATCTCATCCTCCTGTGTGGTCCGCTTCCACAAGGACAATTGGACCAGTGATGATCTGACATCATAAAGCAAAAGCAAGATGTTGTCTGACATGAGGGCCAATCTGTTGCCTAACAAGCTGACATCATAAAGCTAAATGCAAGATGTTGTCTGACGTGAGGGCCACTCTGTTGTTGCCTAGCAAGCAGTAAGATACATTTATCTTGCTAATGAAATGAGTAGCAGGGTAGACCGGACGCCCAAGTGACAGCTATGATGGTAAAATGTACAAAATGAGGGCACTTTATAAGACCTCTAAATTTGAACGAGCGTGAGTTTGAGCATTAGAGTCAACTTCACTATTGCTGAACTGCTAGGAATTGGCTCAAATGATGATTATGAACATGCTATTCATAGCTTTTATTATTCCCATTAACTGTAGCATAACCCTACCTCTCAACTTATCAGCTGGCTTAATTGCTACTGGTGTACCATATCCTAAAACAAATAAAGTGAGAGGGGTACGCTGCCACTTGGCTGGCAAAAACATCTCTATTTCCTAATGTACCTTCTACAGTTGTTTAGAGCGTGTTGGCAAAAGAGGCATGAGACTCAGAGTAGTATGGTAGGTTAAAAACACAAATCGAGATTTGATTTTCTAATGAGCTGCTGATTTTCACAATAATACAAACTCCATAGTATTGATCTGTTTACCCTTTATAAAAAGCATGATTTTTTGTATTGCTTGTAGTAAATGTGCTAACAGTGGACTTTTCCATCTGCAGATTATACTGAATGACCAGCAGTCGCAGTGTTTCGCAACAAATTGTCTCCGCATTGCCGATACTGAAGAAATAAAAAGACAGTCTTCCGGCATAGGGCATCATTTGACCAATATGTATGGTAAGTAAAGCTCACAATCATTCCTTTAGGCATTAAAAAGGTGTTTTCAGCACCTGAATGCCATAACTACCTTCTAGTGGGGGCCTGTGCTTGAATGTAATTTCTGCCAAGATGGAAGTATTATGGATAACATTGTGTCGGTCATGATAGTTAATAAAAGACTGACTGCATCCAAGGCTTCTTAAGCCTGCTTTAGATCCTGGTGCCACCAATGTTCCGTTTGAGGACATTGCTTCCTTTGAGGCTGAAATGCACTATCTCACTGTAGAACTATAGAGTTGCGTTCTCACGGAATAAAGCACATTTAACGTCTTCCGCTGCACTCTGTATGTTGGACTCTGATACTCAAGAAGGATTGTTGGTAAGGATAATCTCTGTTTTTGTATCTGCATCCCACTTTCAAAAAGGCCACAGTGCTTTGAGTGGTTCAGAGTATTTGCCATTCCGCCTCCGACTTGCCTTGCAGTCATGAATAGAGATAGCAACCTACTGCATAACTTCTGATATCTCATCCTCCTGTGTGGTCCGCTTCCACAAGGACAATTGGACCAGTGATGATCTGACATCATAAAGCAAAAGCAAGATGTTGTCTGACATGAGGGCCAATCTGTTGCCTAGCAAGCTGACATCATAAAGCTAAATGCAAGATGTTGTCTGACGTGAGGGCCACTCTGTTGTTGCCTAGCAAGCAGTAAGATACATTTATCTTGCTAATGAAATGAGTAGCATGGTAGACCGGACGCCCAAGTGACTGCTATGATGGTAAAATGTACAAAATGAGGGCACTTTATAAGACCTCTAAATTTGAACAAGCGTGAGTTTGAGCATTAGAGTCAACTTCACTATTGCTGAACTGCTAGGAATTGGCTCAAATGATGATTATGAACATGCTATTCATAGCTTTTATTATTCCCATTAACTGTAGCATAACCCTACCTCTCAACTTATCAGCTGGCTTAATTGCTACTGGTGTACCATATCCTAAAACAAATAAAGTGAGAGGGGTACGCTGCCACTTGGCTGGCAAAAAGATCTCTATTTCCTAATGTACCTTCTACAGTTGTTTAGAGCGTGTTGGCAAAAGAGGCATGAGACTCAGAGTAGTATGGTAGGTTAAAAACACAAATCGAGATTTGATTTTCTAATGAGCTGCTGATTTTCACAATAATACAAACTCCATAGTATTGATCTGTTTACCCTTCATAAAAAGCATGATTTTTTGTATTGCTTGTAGTAAATGTGCTAACAGTGGACTTTTCCATCTGCAGATTATACTGAATGACCAGCAGTGGCAGTGTTTCGCAACAAATTGTCTCTGCATTGCCGATACTGAAGAAATAAAAAGACAGTCTTCCGGCATAGGGCATCATTTGACCAATATGTATGGTAAGTAAAGCTCACAATCATTCCTTTAGGCATTAAAAAGGTGTTTTCAGCACCTGAATGTCATAACTACCTTCTAGTGGGGGCCTGTGCTTGAATGTAATTTCTGCCAAGATGGAAGTATTATGGATAACATTGTGTCGGTCATGATAGTTAATAAAAGACTGACTGCATCCAAGGCTTCTTAAGCCTGCTTTAGATCCTGGTGCCACCAATGTTCCGTTTGAGGACATTGCTTACTTTGAGGCTGAAATGCACTATCTCACTGTAGAACTATAGAGTTGCGTTCTCACGGAATAAAGCACACTTAACGTCTTCCGCTGCACTCTGTATGTTGGACTCTGATACTCAAGAAGGATTGTTGGTAAGGATAATCTCTGTTTTTGTATCTGCATCCCACTTTCAAAAAGGCCACAGTGCTTTGAGTGGTTCAGAGTATTTGCCATTCCGCCTCCGACTTGCCTTGCAGTCATGAATAGAGATAGCAACCTACTGCATAACTTCTGATATCTCATCCTCCTGTGTGGTCCGCTTCCACAAGGACAATTGGACCAGTGATGATCTGACATCATAAAGCAAAAGCAAGATGTTGTCTGACATGAGGGCCAATCTGTTGCCTAGCAAGCTGACATCATAAAGCTAAATGCAAGATGTTGTCTGACGTGAGGGCCACTCTGTTGTTGCCTAGCAAGCAGTAAGATACATTTATCTTGCTAATGAAATGAGTAGCATGGTAGACCGGACGCCCAAGTGACTGCTATGATGGTAAAATGTACAAAATGAGGGCACTTTATAAGACCTCTAAATTTGAACGAGCGTGAGTTTGAGCATTAGAGTCAACTTCACTATTGCTGAACTGCTAGGAATTGGCTCAAATGATGATTATGAACATGCTATTCATAGCTTTTATTATTCCCATTAACTGTAGCATAACCCTACCTCTCAACTTATCAGCTGGCTTAATTGCTACTGGTGTACCATATCCTAAAACAAATAAAGTGAGAGGGGTACGCTGCCACTTGGCTGGCAAAAACATCTCTATTTCCTAATGTACCTTCTACAGTTGTTTAGAGCGTGTTGGCAAAAGAGGCATGAGACTCAGAGTAGTATGGTAGGTTAAAAACACAAATCGAGATTTGATTTTCTAATGAGCTGCTGATTTTCACAATAATACAAACTCCATAGTATTGATCTGTTTACCCTTTATAAAAAGCATGATTTTTTGTATTGCTTGTAGTAAATGTGCTAACAGTGGACTTTTCCATCTGCAGATTATACTGAATGACCAGCAGTGGCAGTGTTTCGCAACAAATTGTCTCCGCATTGCCGATACTGAAGAAATAAAAAGACAGTCTTCCGGCATAGGGCATCATTTGACCAATATGTATGGTAAGTAAAGCTCACAATCATTCCTTTAGGCATTAAAAAGGTGTTTTCAGCACCTGAATGCCATAACTACCTTCTAGTGGGGGCCTGTGCTTGAATGTAATTTCTGCCAAGATGGAAGTATTATGGATAACATTGTGTCGGTCATGATAGTTAATAAAAGACTGACTGCATCCAAGGCTTCTTAAGCCTGCTTTAGATCCTGGTGCCACCAATGTTCCGTTTGAGGACATTGCTTCCTTTGAGGCTGAAATGCACTATCTCACTGTAGAACTATAGAGTTGCGTTCTCACGGAATAAAGCACATTTAACGTCTTCCGCTGCACTCTGTATGTTGGACTCTGATACTCAAGAAGGATTGTTGGTAAGGATAATCTCTGTTTTTGTATCTGCATCCCACTTTCAAAAAGGCCACAGTGCTTTGAGTGGTTCAGAGTATTTGCCATTCCGCCTCCGACTTGCCTTGCAGTCATGAATAGAGATAGCAACCTACTGCATAACTTCTGATATCTCATCCTCCTGTGTGGTCCGCTTCCACAAGGACAATTGGACCAGTGATGATCTGACATCATAAAGCAAAAGCAAGATGTTGTCTGACATGAGGGTCAATCTGTTGCCTAGCAAGCTGACATCATAAAGCTAAATGCAAGATGTTGTCTGACGTGAGGGCCACTCTGTTGTTGCCTAGCAAGCAGTAAGATACATTTATCTTGCTAATGAAATGAGTAGCATGGTAGACCGGACGCCCAAGTGACAGCTATGATGGTAAAATGTACAAAATGAGGGCACTTTATAAGACCTCTAAATTTGAACGAGCGTGAGTTTGAGCATTAGAGTCAACTTCACTATTGCTGAACTGCTAGGAATTGGCTCAAATGATGATTATGAACATGCTATTCATAGCTTTTATTATTCCCATTAACTGTAGCATAACCCTACCTCTCAACTTATCAGCTGGCTTAATTGCTACTGGTGTACCATATCCTAAAACAAATAAAGTGAGAGGGGTACGCTGCCACTTGGCTGGCAAAAACATCTCTATTTCCTAATGTACCTTCTACAGTTGTTTAGAGCGTGTTGGCAAAAGAGGCATGAGACTCAGAGTAGTATGGTAGGTTAAAAACACAAATCGAGATTTGATTTTCTAATGAGCTGCTGATTTTCACAATAATACAAACTCCATAGTATTGATCTGTTTACCCTTTATAAAAAGCATGATTTTTTGTATTGCTTGTAGTAAATGTGCTAACAGTGGACTTTTCCATCTGCAGATTATACTGAATGACCAGCAGTGGCAGTGTTTCGCAACAAATTGTCTACGCATTGCCGATACTGAAGAAATAAAAAGACAGTCTTCCGGCATAGGGCATCATTTGACCAATATGTATGGTAAGTAAAGCTCACAATCATTCCTTTAGGCATTAAAAAGGTGTTTTCAGCACCTGAATGCCATAACTACCTTCTAGTGGGGGCCTGTGCTTGAATGTAATTTCTGCCAAGATGGAAGTATTATGGATAACATTGTGTCGGTCATGATAGTTAATAAAAGACTGACTGCATCCAAGGCTTCTTAAGCCTGCTTTAGATCCTGGTGCCACCAATGTTCCGTTTGAGGACATTGCTTCCTTTGAGGCTGAAATGCACTATCTCACTGTAGAACTATAGAGTTGCGTTCTCACGGAATAAAGCACATTTAACGTCTTCCGCTGCACTCTGTATGTTGGACTCTGATACTCAAGAAGGATTGTTGGTAAGGATAATCTCTGTTTTTGTATCTGCATCCCACTTTCAAAAAGGCCACAGTGCTTTGAGTGGTTCAGAGTATTTGCCATTCCGCCTCCGACTTGCCTTGCAGTCATGAATAGAGATAGCAACCTACTGCATAACTTCTGATATCTCATCCTCCTGTGTGGTCCGCTTCCACAAGGACAATTGGACCAGTGATGATCTGACATCATAAAGCAAAAGCAAGATGTTGTCTGACATGAGGGCCAATCTGTTGCCTAGCAAGCTGACATCATAAAGCTAAATGCAAGATGTAGTCTGACGTGAGGGCCACTCTGTTGTTGCCTAGCAAGCAGTAAGATACATTTATCTTGCTAATGAAATGAGTAGCATGGTAGACCGGACGCCCAAGTGACAGCTATGATGGTAAAATGTACAAAATGAGGGCACTTTATAAGACCTCTAAATTTGAACGAGCGTGAGTTTGAGCATTAGAGTCAACTTCACTATTGCTGAACTGCTAGGAATTGGCTCAAATGATGATTATGAACATGCTATTCATAGCTTTTATTATTCCCATTAACTGTAGCATAACCCTACCTCTCAACTTATCAGCTGGCTTAATTGCTACTGTTGTACCATATCCTAAAACAAATAAAGTGAGAGGGGTACGCTGCCACTTGGCTGGCAAAAAGATCTCTATCTATGTCCTAATGTACCTTCTACAGTTGTTTAGAGCGTGTTGGCAAAAGAGGCATGAGACTCAGAGTAGTATGGTAGGTTAAAAACACAAATCGAGATTTGATTTTCTAATGAGCTGCTGATTTTCACAATAATACAAACTCCATAGTATTGATCTGTTTACACTTTATAAAAAGCATGATTTTTTGTATTGCTTGTAGTAAATGTGCTAACAGTGGACTTTTCCATCTGCAGATTATACTGAATGACCAGCAGTGGCAGTGTTTCGCAACAAGTTGTCTCTGCATTGCCGATACTGAAGAAATAAAAAGACAGTCTTCCGGCATAGGGCATCATTTGACCAATATGTATGGTAAGTAAAGCTCACAATCATTCCTTTAGGCATTAAAAAGGTGTTTTCAGCACCTGAATGTCATAACTACCTTCTAGTGGGGGCCTGTGCTTGAATGTAATTTCTGCCAAGATGGAAGTATTATGGATAACATTGTGTCGGTCATGATAGTTAATAAAAGACTGACTGCATCCAAGGCTTCTTAAGCCTGCTTTAGATCCTGGTGCCACCAATGTTCCGTTTGAGGACATTGCTTCCTTTGAGGCTGAAATGCACTATCTCACTGTAGAACTATAGAGTTGCGTTCTCACGGAATAAAGCACACTTAACGTCTTCCGCTGCACTCTGTATGTTGGACTCTGATACTCAAGAAGGATTGTTGGTAAGGATAATCTCTGTTTTTGTATCTGCATCCCACTTCCACTCAAAGCACTGTGGCCTTTTTGATTCAGAGTATTTGCCATTCCGCCTCCGACTTGCCTTGCAGTCATGAATAGAGATAGCAACCTACTGCATAACTTCTGATATCTCATCCTCCTGTGTGGTCCGCTTCCACAAGGACAATTGGACCAGTGATGATCTGACATCATAAAGCAAAAGCAAGATGTTGTCTGACATGAGGGCCAATCTGTTGCCTAGCAAGCTGACATCATAAAGCTAAATGCAAGATGTTGTCTGACGTGAGGGCCACTCTGTTGTTGCCTAGCAAGCAGTAAGATACATTTATCTTGCTAATGAAATGAGTAGCAGGGTAGACCGGACGCCCAAGTGACAGCTATGATGGTAAAATGTACAAAATGAGGGCACTTTATAAGACCTCTAAATTTGAACGAGCGTGAGTTTGAGCATTAGAGTCAACTTCACTATTGCTGAACTGCTAGGAATTGGCTCAAATGATGATTATGAACATGCTATTCATAGCTTTTATTATTCCCATTAACTGTAGCATAACCCTACCTCTCAACTTATCAGCTGGCTTAATTGCTACTGGTGTACCATAATCCTAAAACAAATAAAGTGAGAGGGGTACGCTGCCACTTGGCTGGCAAAAACATCTCTATTTCCTAATGTACCTTCTACAGTTGTTTAGAGCGTGTTGGCAAAAGAGGCAAGAGACTCAGAGTAGTATGGTAGGTTAAAAACACAAATCGAGATTTGATTTTCTAATGAGCTGCTGATTTTCACAATAATACAAACTCCATAGTATTGATCTGTTTACCCTTTATAAAAAGCATGATTTTTTGTATTGCTTGTAGTAAATGTGCTAACAGTGGACTTTTCCATCTGCAGATTATACTGAATGACCAGCAGTGGCAGTGTTTCGCAACAAATTGTCTCTGCATTGCCGATACTGAAGAAATAAAAAGACAGTCTTCCGGCATAGGGCATCATTTGACCAATATGTATGGTAAGTAAAGCTCACAATCATTCCTTTAGGCATTAAAAAGGTGTTTTCAGCACCTGAATGTCATAACTACCTTCTAGTGGGGGCCTGTGCTTGAATGTAATTTCTGCCAAGATGGAAGTATTATGGATAACATTGTGTCGGTCATGATAGTTAATAAAAGACTGACTGCATCCAAGGCTTCTTAAGCCTGCTTTAGATCCTGGTGCCACCAATGTTCCGTTTGAGGACATTGCTTCCTTTGAGGCTGAAATGCACTATCTCACTGTAGAACTATAGAGTTGCGTTCTCACGGAATAAAGCACACTTAACGTCTTCCGCTGCACTCTGTATGTTTGACTCTGATACTCAAGAAGGATTGTTGGTAAGGATAATCTCTGTTTTTGTATCTGCATCCCATTTTCAAAAAGGCCACAGTGCTTTGAGTTGTTCAGAGTATTTGCCATTCCGCCTCCGACTTGCCTTGCAGTCATGAATAGAGATAGCAACCTACTGCATAACTTCTGATATCTCATCCTCCTGTGTGGTCCGCTTCCACAAGGACAATTGGACCAGTGATGATCTGACATCATAAAGCAAAAGCAAGATGTTGTCTGACATGAGGGCCAATCTGTTGCCTAGCAAGCTGACATCATAAAGCTAAATGCAAGATGTTGTCTGACGTGAGGGCCACTCTGTTGTTGCCTACCAAGCAGTAAGATACATTTATCTTGCTAATGAAATGAGTAGCAGGGTAGACCGGACGCCCAAGTGACAGCTATGATGGTAAAATGTACAAAATGAGGGCACTTTATAAGACCTCTAAATTTGAACGAGCGTGAGTTTGAGCATTAGAGTCAACTTCACTATTGCTGAACTGCTAGGAATTGGCTCAAATGATGATTATGAACATGCTATTCATAGCTTTTATTATTCCCATTAACTGTAGCATAACCCTACCTCTCAACTTATCAGCTGGCTTAATTGCTACTGGTGTACCATATCCTAAAACAAATAAAGTGAGAGGGGTACGCTGCCACTTGGCTGGCAAAAACATCTCTATTTCCTAATGTACCTTCTACAGTTGTTTAGAGCGTGTTGGCAAAAGAGGCATGAGACTCAGAGTAGTATGGTAGGTTAAAAACACAAATCGAGATTTGATTTTCTAATGAGCTGCTGATTTTCACAATAATACAAACTCCATAGTATTGATCTGTTTACCCTTTATAAAAAGCATGATTTTTTGTATTGCTTGTAGTAAATGTGCTAACAGAGGACTTTTCCATCTGCAGATTATACTGAATGACCAGCAGTGGCAGTGTTTCGCAACAAATTGTCTCCGCATTGCCGATACTGAAGAAATAAAAAGACAGTCTTCCGGCATAGGGCATCATTTGACCAATATGTATGGTAAGTAAAGCTCACAATCATTCCTTTAGGCATTAAAAAGGTGTTTTCAGCACCTGAATGCCATAACTACCTTCTAGTGGGGGCCTGTGCTTGAATGTAATTTCTGCCAAGATGGAAGTATTATGGATAACATTGTGTCGGTCATGATAGTTAATAAAAGACTGACTGCATCCAAGGCTTCTTAAGCCTGCTTTAGATCCTGGTGCCACCAATGTTCCGTTTGAGGACATTGCTTCCTTTGAGGCTGAAATGCACTATCTCACTGTAGAACTATAGAGTTGCGTTCTCACGGAATAAAGCACATTTAACGTCTTCCGCTGCACTCTGTATGTTGGACTCTGATACTCAAGAAGGATTGTTGGTAAGGATAATCTCTGTTTTTGTATCTGCATCCCACTTTCAAAAAGGCCACAGTGCTTTGAGTGGTTCAGAGTATTTGCCATTCCGCCTCCGACTTGCCTTGCAGTCATGAATAGAGATAGCAACCTACTGCATAACTTCTGATATCTCATCCTCCTGTGTGGTCCGCTTCCACAAGGACAATTGGACCAGTGATGATCTGACATCATAAAGCAAAAGCAAGATGTTGTCTGACATGAGGGTCAATCTGTTGCCTAGCAAGCTGACATCATAAAGCTAAATGCAAGATGTTGTCTGACGTGAGGGCCACTCTGTTGTTGCCTAGCAAGCAGTAAGATACATTTATCTTGCTAATGAAATGAGTAGCATGGTAGACCGGACGCCCAAGTGACAGCTATGATGGTAAAATGTACAAAATGAGGGCACTTTATAAGACCTCTAAATTTGAACGAGCGTGAGTTTGAGCATTAGAGTCAACTTCACTATTGCTGAACTGCTAGGAATTGGCTCAAATGATGATTATGAACATGCTATTCATAGCTTTTATTATTCCCATTAACTGTAGCATAACCCTACCTCTCAACTTATCAGCTGGCTTAATTGCTACTGGTGTACCATATCCTAAAACAAATAAAGTGAGAGGGGTACGCTGCCACTTGGCTGGCAAAAACATCTCTATTTCCTAATGTACCTTCTACAGTTGTTTAGAGCGTGTTGGCAAAAGAGGCATGAGACTCAGAGTAGTATGGTAGGTTAAAAACACAAATCGAGATTTGATTTTCTAATGAGCTGCTGATTTTCACAATAATACAAACTCCATAGTATTGATCTGTTTACCCTTTATAAAAAGCATGATTTTTTGTATTGCTTGTAGTAAATGTGCTAACAGTGGACTTTTCCATCTGCAGATTATACTGAATGACCAGCAGTGGCAGTGTTTCGCAACAAATTGTCTACGCATTGCCGATACTGAAGAAATAAAAAGACAGTCTTCCGGCATAGGGCATCATTTGACCAATATGTATGGTAAGTAAAGCTCACAATCATTCCTTTAGGCATTAAAAAGGTGTTTTCAGCACCTGAATGCCATAACTACCTTCTAGTGGGGGCCTGTGCTTGAATGTAATTTCTGCCAAGATGGAAGTATTATGGATAACATTGTGTCGGTCATGATAGTTAATAAAAGACTGACTGCATCCAAGGCTTCTTAAGCCTGCTTTAGATCCTGGTGCCACCAATGTTCCGTTTGAGGACATTGCTTCCTTTGAGGCTGAAATGCACTATCTCACTGTAGAACTATAGAGTTGCGTTCTCACGGAATAAAGCACATTTAACGTCTTCCGCTGCACTCTGTATGTTGGACTCTGATACTCAAGAAGGATTGTTGGTAAGGATAATCTCTGTTTTTGTATCTGCATCCCACTTTCAAAAAGGCCACAGTGCTTTGAGTGGTTCAGAGTATTTGCCATTCCGCCTCCGACTTGCCTTGCAGTCATGAATAGAGATAGCAACCTACTGCATAACTTCTGATATCTCATCCTCCTGTGTGGTCCGCTTCCACAAGGACAATTGGACCAGTGATGATCTGACATCATAAAGCAAAAGCAAGATGTTGTCTGACATGAGGGCCAATCTGTTGCCTAGCAAGCTGACATCATAAAGCTAAATGCAAGATGTAGTCTGACGTGAGGGCCACTCTGTTGTTGCCTAGCAAGCAGTAAGATACATTTATCTTGCTAATGAAATGAGTAGCATGGTAGACCGGACGCCCAAGTGACAGCTATGATGGTAAAATGTACAAAATGAGGGCACTTTATAAGACCTCTAAATTTGAACGAGCGTGAGTTTGAGCATTAGAGTCAACTTCACTATTGCTGAACTGCTAGGAATTGGCTCAAATGATGATTATGAACATGCTATTCATAGCTTTTATTATTCCCATTAACTGTAGCATAACCCTACCTCTCAACTTATCAGCTGGCTTAATTGCTACTGTTGTACCATATCCTAAAACAAATAAAGTGAGAGGGGTACGCTGCCACTTGGCTGGCAAAAAGATCTCTATCTATGTCCTAATGTACCTTCTACAGTTGTTTAGAGCGTGTTGGCAAAAGAGGCATGAGACTCAGAGTAGTATGGTAGGTTAAAAACACAAATCGAGATTTGATTTTCTAATGAGCTGCTGATTTTCACAATAATACAAACTCCATAGTATTGATCTGTTTACACTTTATAAAAAGCATGATTTTTTGTATTGCTTGTAGTAAATGTGCTAACAGTGGACTTTTCCATCTGCAGATTATACTGAATGACCAGCAGTGGCAGTGTTTCGCAACAAGTTGTCTCTGCATTGCCGATACTGAAGAAATAAAAAGACAGTCTTCCGGCATAGGGCATCATTTGACCAATATGTATGGTAAGTAAAGCTCACAATCATTCCTTTAGGCATTAAAAAGGTGTTTTCAGCACCTGAATGTCATAACTACCTTCTAGTGGGGGCCTGTGCTTGAATGTAATTTCTGCCAAGATGGAAGTATTATGGATAACATTGTGTCGGTCATGATAGTTAATAAAAGACTGACTGCATCCAAGGCTTCTTAAGCCTGCTTTAGATCCTGGTGCCACCAATGTTCCGTTTGAGGACATTGCTTCCTTTGAGGCTGAAATGCACTATCTCACTGTAGAACTATAGAGTTGCGTTCTCACGGAATAAAGCACACTTAACGTCTTCCGCTGCACTCTGTATGTTGGACTCTGATACTCAAGAAGGATTGTTGGTAAGGATAATCTCTGTTTTTGTATCTGCATCCCACTTCCACTCAAAGCACTGTGGCCTTTTTGATTCAGAGTATTTGCCATTCCGCCTCCGACTTGCCTTGCAGTCATGAATAGAGATAGCAACCTACTGCATAACTTCTGATATCTCATCCTCCTGTGTGGTCCGCTTCCACAAGGACAATTGGACCAGTGATGATCTGACATCATAAAGCAAAAGCAAGATGTTGTCTGACATGAGGGCCAATCTGTTGCCTAGCAAGCTGACATCATAAAGCTAAATGCAAGATGTTGTCTGACGTGAGGGCCACTCTGTTGTTGCCTAGCAAGCAGTAAGATACATTTATCTTGCTAATGAAATGAGTAGCAGGGTAGACCGGACGCCCAAGTGACAGCTATGATGGTAAAATGTACAAAATGAGGGCACTTTATAAGACCTCTAAATTTGAACGAGCGTGAGTTTGAGCATTAGAGTCAACTTCACTATTGCTGAACTGCTAGGAATTGGCTCAAATGATGATTATGAACATGCTATTCATAGCTTTTATTATTCCCATTAACTGTAGCATAACCCTACCTCTCAACTTATCAGCTGGCTTAATTGCTACTGGTGTACCATAATCCTAAAACAAATAAAGTGAGAGGGGTACGCTGCCACTTGGCTGGCAAAAACATCTCTATTTCCTAATGTACCTTCTACAGTTGTTTAGAGCGTGTTGGCAAAAGAGGCAAGAGACTCAGAGTAGTATGGTAGGTTAAAAACACAAATCGAGATTTGATTTTCTAATGAGCTGCTGATTTTCACAATAATACAAACTCCATAGTATTGATCTGTTTACCCTTTATAAAAAGCATGATTTTTTGTATTGCTTGTAGTAAATGTGCTAACAGTGGACTTTTCCATCTGCAGATTATACTGAATGACCAGCAGTGGCAGTGTTTCGCAACAAATTGTCTCTGCATTGCCGATACTGAAGAAATAAAAAGACAGTCTTCCGGCATAGGGCATCATTTGACCAATATGTATGGTAAGTAAAGCTCACAATCATTCCTTTAGGCATTAAAAAGGTGTTTTCAGCACCTGAATGTCATAACTACCTTCTAGTGGGGGCCTGTGCTTGAATGTAATTTCTGCCAAGATGGAAGTATTATGGATAACATTGTGTCGGTCATGATAGTTAATAAAAGACTGACTGCATCCAAGGCTTCTTAAGCCTGCTTTAGATCCTGGTGCCACCAATGTTCCGTTTGAGGACATTGCTTCCTTTGAGGCTGAAATGCACTATCTCACTGTAGAACTATAGAGTTGCGTTCTCACGGAATAAAGCACACTTAACGTCTTCCGCTGCACTCTGTATGTTTGACTCTGATACTCAAGAAGGATTGTTGGTAAGGATAATCTCTGTTTTTGTATCTGCATCCCATTTTCAAAAAGGCCACAGTGCTTTGAGTTGTTCAGAGTATTTGCCATTCCGCCTCCGACTTGCCTTGCAGTCATGAATAGAGATAGCAACCTACTGCATAACTTCTGATATCTCATCCTCCTGTGTGGTCCGCTTCCACAAGGACAATTGGACCAGTGATGATCTGACATCATAAAGCAAAAGCAAGATGTTGTCTGACATGAGGGCCAATCTGTTGCCTAGCAAGCTGACATCATAAAGCTAAATGCAAGATGTTGTCTGACGTGAGGGCCACTCTGTTGTTGCCTACCAAGCAGTAAGATACATTTATCTTGCTAATGAAATGAGTAGCAGGGTAGACCGGACGCCCAAGTGACAGCTATGATGGTAAAATGTACAAAATGAGGGCACTTTATAAGACCTCTAAATTTGAACGAGCGTGAGTTTGAGCATTAGAGTCAACTTCACTATTGCTGAACTGCTAGGAATTGGCTCAAATGATGATTATGAACATGCTATTCATAGCTTTTATTATTCCCATTAACTGTAGCATAACCCTACCTCTCAACTTATCAGCTGGCTTAATTGCTACTGGTGTACCATATCCTAAAACAAATAAAGTGAGAGGGGTACGCTGCCACTTGGCTGGCAAAAAGATCTCTATTTCCTAATGTACCTTCTACAGTTGTTTAGAGCGTGTTGGCAAAAGAGGCATGAGACTCAGAGTAGTATGGTAGGTTAAAAACACAAATCGAGATTTGATTTTCTAATGAGCTGCTGATTTTCACAATAATACAAACTCCATAGTATTGATCTGTTTACCCTTCATAAAAAGCATGATTTTTTGTATTGCTTGTAGTAAATGTGCTAACAGTGGACTTTTCCATCTGCAGATTATACTGAATGACCAGCAGTGGCAGTGTTTCGCAACAAATTGTCTCCGCATTGCCGATACTGAAGAAATAAAAAGACAGTCTTCCGGCATAGGGCATCATTTGACCAATATGTATGGTAACTAAAGCTCACAATCATTCCTTTAGGCATTAAAAAGGTGTTTTCAGCACCTGAATGCCATAACTACCTTCTAGTGGGGGCCTGTGCTTGAATGTAATTTCTGCCAAGATGGAAGTATTATGGATAACATTGTGTCGGTCATGATAGTTAATAAAAGACTGACTGCATCCAAGGCTTCTTAAGCCTGCTTTAGATCCTGGTGCCACCAATGTTCCGTTTGAGGACATTGCTTCCTTTGAGGCTGAAATGCACTATCTCACTGTAGAACTATAGAGTTGCGTTCTCACGGAATAAAGCACATTTAACGTCTTCCGCTGCACTCTGTATGTTGGACTCTGATACTCAAGAAGGATTGTTGGTAAGGATAATCTCTGTTTTTGTATCTGCATCCCACTTTCAAAAAGGCCACAGTGCTTTGAGTGGTTCAGAGTATTTGCCATTCCGCCTCCGACTTGCCTTGCAGTCATGAATAGAGATAGCAACCTACTGCATAACTTCTGATATCTCATCCTCCTGTGTGGTCCGCTTCCACAAGGACAATTGGACCAGTGATGATCTGACATCATAAAGCAAAAGCAAGATGTTGTCTGACATGAGGGCCAATCTGTTGCCTAGCAAGCTGACATCATAAAGCTAAATGCAAGATGTTGTCTGACGTGAGGGCCACTCTGTTGTTGCCTAGCAAGCAGTAAGATACATTTATCTTGCTAATGAAATGAGTAGCATGGTAGACCGGACGCCCAAGTGACAGCTATGATGGTAAAATGTACAAAATGAGGGCACTTTATAAGACCTCTAAATTTGAACGAGCGTGAGTTTGAGCATTAGAGTCAACTTCACTATTGCTGAACTGCTAGGAATTGGCTCAAATGATGATTATGAACATGCTATTCATAGCTTTTATTATTCCCATTAACTGTAGCATAACCCTACCTCTCAACTTATCAGCTGGCTTAATTGCTACTGGTGTACCATATCCTAAAACAAATAAAGTGAGAGGGGTACGCTGCCACTTGGCTGGCAAAAACATCTCTATTTCCTAATGTACCTTCTACAGTTGTTTAGAGCGTGTTGGCAAAAGAGGCAAGAGACTCAGAGTAGTATGGTAGGTTAAAAACACAAATCGAGATTTGATTTTCTAATGAGCTGCTGATTTTCACAATAATACAAACTCCATAGTATTGATCTGTTTACCCTTTATAAAAAGCATGATTTTTTGTATTGCTTGTAGTAAATGTGCTAACAGTGGACTTTTCCATCTGCAGATTATACTGAATGACCAGCAGTGGCAGTGTTTCGCAACAAATTGTCTCTGCATTGCCGATACTGAAGAAATAAAAAGACAGTCTTCCGGCATAGGGCATCATTTGACCAATATGTATGGTAAGTAAAGCTCACAATCATTCCTTTAGGCATTAAAAAGGTGTTTTCAGCACCTGAATGTCATAACTACCTTCTAGTGGGGGCCTGTGCTTGAATGTAATTTCTGCCAAGATGGAAGTATTATGGATAACATTGTGTCGGTCATGATAGTTAATAAAAGACTGACTGCATCCAAGGCTTCTTAAGCCTGCTTTAGATCCTGGTGCCACAATGTTCCGTTTGAGGACATTGCTTACTTTGAGGCTGAAATGCACTATCTCACTGTAGAACTATAGAGTTGCGTTCTCACGGAATAAAGCACACTTAACGTCTTCCGCTGCACTCTGTATGTTGGACTCTGATACTCAAGAAGGATTGTTGGTAAGGATAATCTCTGTTTTTGTATCTGCATCCCACTTTCAAAAAGGCCACAGTGCTTTGAGTGGTTCAGAGTATTTGCCATTCCGCCTCCGACTTGCCTTGCAGTCATGAATAGAGATAGCAACCTACTGCATAACTTCTGATATCTCATCCTCCTGTGTGGTCCGCTTCCACAAGGACAATTGGACCAGTGATGATCTGACATCATAAAGCAAAAGCAAGATGTTGTCTGACATGAGGGCCAATCTGTTGCCTAGCAAGCTGACATCATAAAGCTAAATGCAAGATGTTGTCTGACGTGAGGGCCACTCTGTTGTTGCCTAGCAAGCAGTAAGATACATTTATCTTGCTAATGAAATGAGTAGCATGGTAGACCGGACGCCCAAGTGACAGCTATGATGGTAAAATGTACAAAATGAGGGCACTTTATAAGACCTCTAAATTAGAACGAGCGTGAGTTTGAGCATTAGAGTCAACTTCACTATTGCTGAACTGCTAGGAATTGGCTCAAATGATGATTATGAACATGCTATTCATAGCTTTTATTATTCCCATTAACTGTAGCATAACCCTACCTCTCAACTTATCAGCTGGCTTAATTGCTACTGGTGTACCATATCCTAAAACAAATAAAGTGAGAGGGGTACGCTGCCACTTGGCTGGCAAAAACATCTCTATTTCCTAATGTACCTTCTACAGTTGTTTAGAGCGTGTTGGCAAAAGAGGCATGAGACTCAGAGTAGTATGGTAGGTTAAAAACACAAATCGAGATTTGATTTTCTAATGAGCTGCTGATTTTCACAATAATACAAACTCCATAGTATTGATCTGTTTACCCTTTATAAAAAGCATGATTTTTTGTATTGCTTGTAGTAAATGTGCTAACAGTGGACTTTTCTATCTGCAGATTATACTGAATGACCAGCAGTGGCAGTGTTTCGCAACAAATTGTCTCTGCATTGCCGATACTGAAGAAATAAAAAGACAGTCTTCCGGCATAGGGCATCATTTGACCAAAATGTATGGTAAGTAAAGCTCACAATCATTCCTTTAGGCATTAAAAAGGTGTTTTAAGCACCTGAATGTCATAACTACCTTCTAGTGGGGGCCTGTGCTTGAATGTAATTTCTGCCAAGATGGAAGTATTATGGATAACATTGTGTCGGTCATGATAGTTAATAAAAGACTGACTGCATCCAAGGCTTCTTAAGCCTGCTTTAGATCCTGGTGCCACCAATGTTCCGTTTGAGGACATTGCTTCCTTTGAGGCTGAAATGCACTATCTCACTGTAGAACTATAGAGTTGCGTTCTCACGGAATAAAGCACATTTAACGTCTTCCGCTGCACTCTGTATGTTGGACTCTGATACTCAAGAAGGATTGTTGGTAAGGATAATCTCTGTTTTTGTATCTGCATCCCACTTTCAAAAAGGCCACAGTGCTTTGAGTTGTTCAGAGTATTTGCCATTCCGCCTCCGACTTGCCTTGCAGTCATGAATAGAGATAGCAACCTACTGCATAACTTCTGATATCTCATCCTCCTGTGTGGTCCGCTTCCACAAGGACAATTGGACCAGTGATGATCTGACATCATAAAGCAAAAGCAAGATGTTGTCTGACATGAGGGCCAATCTGTTGCCTAGCAAGCTGACATCATAAAGCTAAATGCAAGATGTTGTCTGACGTGAGGGCCACTCTGTTGTTGCCTAGCAAGCAGTAAGATACATTTATCTTGCTAATGAAATGAGTAGCATGGTAGACCGGACGCCCAAGTGACTGCTATGATGGTAAAATGTTCAAAATGAGGGCACTTTATAAGACCTCTAAATTTGAACGAGCGTGAGTTTGAGCATTAGAGTCAACTTCACTATTGCTGAACTGCTAGGAATTGGCTCAAATGATGATTATGAACATGCTATTCATAGCTTTTATTATTCCCATTAACTGTAGCATAACCCTACCTCTCAACTTATCAGCTGGCTTAATTGCTACTGGTGTACCATATCCTAAAACAAATAAAGTGAGAGGGGTACGCTGCCACTTGGCTGGCAAAAACATCTCTATTTCCTAATGTACCTTCTACAGTTGTTTAGAGCGTGTTGGCAAAAGAGGCATGAGACTCAGAGTAGTATGGTAGGTTAAAAACACAAATCGAGATTTGATTTTCTAATGAGCTGCTGATTTTCACAATAATACAAACTCCATAGTATTGATCTGTTTACCCTTTATAAAAAGCATGATTTTTTGTATTGCTTGTAGTAAATGTGCTAACAGTGGACTTTTCCATCTGCAGATTATACTGAATGACCAGCAGTGGCAGTGTTTCGCAACAAATTGTCTCCGCATTGCCGATACTGAAGAAATAAAAAGACAGTCTTCCGGCATAGGGCATCATTTGACCAATATGTATGGTAACTAAAGCTCACAATCATTCCTTTAGGCATTAAAAAGGTGTTTTCAGCACCTGAATGCCATAACTACCTTCTAGTGGGGGCCTGTGCTTGAATGTAATTTCTGCCAAGATGGAAGTATTATGGATAACATTGTGTCGGTCATGATAGTTAATAAAAGACTGACTGCATCCAAGGCTTCTTAAGCCTGCTTTAGATCCTGGTGCCACCAATGTTCCGTTTGAGGACATTGCTTCCTTTGAGGCTGAAATGCACTATCTCACTGTAGAACTATAGAGTTGCGTTCTCACGGAATAAAGCACATTTAACGTCTTCCGCTGCACTCTGTATGTTGGACTCTGATACTCAAGAAGGATTGTTGGTAAGGATAATCTCTGTTTTTGTATCTGCATCCCACTTTCAAAAAGGCCACAGTGCTTTGAGTGGTTCAGAGTATTTGCCATTCCGCCTCCGACTTGCCTTGCAGTCATGAATAGAGATAGCAACCTACTGCATAACTTCTGATATCTCATCCTCCTGTGTGGTCCGCTTCCACAAGGACAATTGGACCAGTGATGATCTGACATCATAAAGCAAAAGCAAGATGTTGTCTGACATGAGGGCCAATCTGTTGCCTAGCAAGCTGACATCATAAAGCTAAATGCAAGATGTTGTCTGACGTGAGGGCCACTCTGTTGTTGCCTAGCAAGCAGTAAGATACATTTATCTTGCTAATGAAATGAGTAGCATGGTAGACCGGACGCCCAAGTGACAGCTATGATGGTAAAATGTACAAAATGAGGGCACTTTATAAGACCTCTAAATTTGAACGAGCGTGAGTTTGAGCATTAGAGTCAACTTCACTATTGCTGAACTGCTAGGAATTGGCTCAAATGATGATTATGAACATGCTATTCATAGCTTTTATTATTCCCATTAACTGTAGCATAACCCTACCTCTCAACTTATCAGCTGGCTTAATTGCTACTGGTGTACCATATCCTAAAACAAATAAAGTGAGAGGGGTACGCTGCCACTTGGCTGGCAAAAACATCTCTATTTCCTAATGTACCTTCTACAGTTGTTTAGAGCGTGTTGGCAAAAGAGGCAAGAGACTCAGAGTAGTATGGTAGGTTAAAAACACAAATCGAGATTTGATTTTCTAATGAGCTGCTGATTTTCACAATAATACAAACTCCATAGTATTGATCTGTTTACCCTTTATAAAAAGCATGATTTTTTGTATTGCTTGTAGTAAATGTGCTAACAGTGGACTTTTCCATCTGCAGATTATACTGAATGACCAGCAGTGGCAGTGTTTCGCAACAAATTGTCTCTGCATTGCCGATACTGAAGAAATAAAAAGACAGTCTTCCGGCATAGGGCATCATTTGACCAATATGTATGGTAAGTAAAGCTCACAATCATTCCTTTAGGCATTAAAAAGGTGTTTTCAGCACCTGAATGTCATAACTACCTTCTAGTGGGGGCCTGTGCTTGAATGTAATTTCTGCCAAGATGGAAGTATTATGGATAACATTGTGTCGGTCATGATAGTTAATAAAAGACTGACTGCATCCAAGGCTTCTTAAGCCTGCTTTAGATCCTGGTGCCACCAATGTTCCGTTTGAGGACATTGCTTCCTTTGAGGCTGAAATGCACTATCTCACTGTAGAACTATAGAGTTGCGTTCTCACGGAATAAAGCACATTTAACGTCTTCCGCTGCACTCTGTATGTTGGACTCTGATACTCAAGAAGGATTGTTGGTAAGGATAATCTCTGTTTTTGTATCTGCATCCCACTTTCAAAAAGGCCACAGTGCTTTGAGTGGTTCAGAGTATTTGCCATTCCGCCTCCGACTTGCCTTGCAGTCATGAATAGAGATAGCAACCTACTGCATAACTTCTGATATCTCATCCTCCTGTGTGGTCCGCTTCCACAAGGACAATTGGACCAGTGATGATCTGACATCATAAAGCAAAAGCAAGATGTTGTCTGACATGAGGGTCAATCTGTTGCCTAGCAAGCTGACATCATAAAGCTAAATGCAAGATGTTGTCTGACGTGAGGGCCACTCTGTTGTTGCCTAGCAAGCAGTAAGATACATTTATCTTGCTAATGAAATGAGTAGCATGGTAGACCGGACGCCCAAGTGACAGCTATGATGGTAAAATGTACAAAATGAGGGCACTTTATAAGACCTCTAAATTTGAACGAGCGTGAGTTTGAGCATTAGAGTCAACTTCACTATTGCTGAACTGCTAGGAATTGGCTCAAATGATGATTATGAACATGCTATTCATAGCTTTTATTATTCCCATTAACTGTAGCATAACCCTACCTCTCAACTTATCAGCTGGCTTAATTGCTACTGGTGTACCATATCCTAAAACAAATAAAGTGAGAGGGGTACGCTGCCACTTGGCTGGCAAAAACATCTCTATTTCCTAATGTACCTTCTACAGTTGTTTAGAGCGTGTTGGCAAAAGAGGCATGAGACTCAGAGTAGTATGGTAGGTTAAAAACACAAATCGAGATTTGATTTTCTAATGAGCTGCTGATTTTCACAATAATACAAACTCCATAGTATTGATCTGTTTACCCTTTATAAAAAGCATGATTTTTTGTATTGCTTGTAGTAAATGTGCTAACAGTGGACTTTTCCATCTGCAGATTATACTGAATGACCAGCAGTGGCAGTGTTTCGCAACAAATTGTCTACGCATTGCCGATACTGAAGAAATAAAAAGACAGTCTTCCGGCATAGGGCATCATTTGACCAATATGTATGGTAAGTAAAGCTCACAATCATTCCTTTAGGCATTAAAAAGGTGTTTTCAGCACCTGAATGCCATAACTACCTTCTAGTGGGGGCCTGTGCTTGAATGTAATTTCTGCCAAGATGGAAGTATTATGGATAACATTGTGTCGGTCATGATAGTTAATAAAAGACTGACTGCATCCAAGGCTTCTTAAGCCTGCTTTAGATCCTGGTGCCACCAATGTTCCGTTTGAGGACATTGCTTCCTTTGAGGCTGAAATGCACTATCTCACTGTAGAACTATAGAGTTGCGTTCTCACGGAATAAAGCACATTTAACGTCTTCCGCTGCACTCTGTATGTTGGACTCTGATACTCAAGAAGGATTGTTGGTAAGGATAATCTCTGTTTTTGTATCTGCATCCCACTTTCAAAAAGGCCACAGTGCTTTGAGTGGTTCAGAGTATTTGCCATTCCGCCTCCGACTTGCCTTGCAGTCATGAATAGAGATAGCAACCTACTGCATAACTTCTGATATCTCATCCTCCTGTGTGGTCCGCTTCCACAAGGACAATTGGACCAGTGATGATCTGACATCATAAAGCAAAAGCAAGATGTTGTCTGACATGAGGGCCAATCTGTTGCCTAGCAAGCTGACATCATAAAGCTAAATGCAAGATGTAGTCTGACGTGAGGGCCACTCTGTTGTTGCCTAGCAAGCAGTAAGATACATTTATCTTGCTAATGAAATGAGTAGCATGGTAGACCGGACGCCCAAGTGACAGCTATGATGGTAAAATGTACAAAATGAGGGCACTTTATAAGACCTCTAAATTTGAACGAGCGTGAGTTTGAGCATTAGAGTCAACTTCACTATTGCTGAACTGCTAGGAATTGGCTCAAATGATGATTATGAACATGCTATTCATAGCTTTTATTATTCCCATTAACTGTAGCATAACCCTACCTCTCAACTTATCAGCTGGCTTAATTGCTACTGTTGTACCATATCCTAAAACAAATAAAGTGAGAGGGGTACGCTGCCACTTGGCTGGCAAAAAGATCTCTATCTATGTCCTAATGTACCTTCTACAGTTGTTTAGAGCGTGTTGGCAAAAGAGGCATGAGACTCAGAGTAGTATGGTAGGTTAAAAACACAAATCGAGATTTGATTTTCTAATGAGCTGCTGATTTTCACAATAATACAAACTCCATAGTATTGATCTGTTTACACTTTATAAAAAGCATGATTTTTTGTATTGCTTGTAGTAAATGTGCTAACAGTGGACTTTTCCATCTGCAGATTATACTGAATGACCAGCAGTGGCAGTGTTTCGCAACAAGTTGTCTCTGCATTGCCGATACTGAAGAAATAAAAAGACAGTCTTCCGGCATAGGGCATCATTTGACCAATATGTATGGTAAGTAAAGCTCACAATCATTCCTTTAGGCATTAAAAAGGTGTTTTCAGCACCTGAATGTCATAACTACCTTCTAGTGGGGGCCTGTGCTTGAATGTAATTTCTGCCAAGATGGAAGTATTATGGATAACATTGTGTCGGTCATGATAGTTAATAAAAGACTGACTGCATCCAAGGCTTCTTAAGCCTGCTTTAGATCCTGGTGCCACCAATGTTCCGTTTGAGGACATTGCTTCCTTTGAGGCTGAAATGCACTATCTCACTGTAGAACTATAGAGTTGCGTTCTCACGGAATAAAGCACACTTAACGTCTTCCGCTGCACTCTGTATGTTGGACTCTGATACTCAAGAAGGATTGTTGGTAAGGATAATCTCTGTTTTTGTATCTGCATCCCACTTCCACTCAAAGCACTGTGGCCTTTTTGATTCAGAGTATTTGCCATTCCGCCTCCGACTTGCCTTGCAGTCATGAATAGAGATAGCAACCTACTGCATAACTTCTGATATCTCATCCTCCTGTGTGGTCCGCTTCCACAAGGACAATTGGACCAGTGATGATCTGACATCATAAAGCAAAAGCAAGATGTTGTCTGACATGAGGGCCAATCTGTTGCCTAGCAAGCTGACATCATAAAGCTAAATGCAAGATGTTGTCTGACGTGAGGGCCACTCTGTTGTTGCCTAGCAAGCAGTAAGATACATTTATCTTGCTAATGAAATGAGTAGCAGGGTAGACCGGACGCCCAAGTGACAGCTATGATGGTAAAATGTACAAAATGAGGGCACTTTATAAGACCTCTAAATTTGAACGAGCGTGAGTTTGAGCATTAGAGTCAACTTCACTATTGCTGAACTGCTAGGAATTGGCTCAAATGATGATTATGAACATGCTATTCATAGCTTTTATTATTCCCATTAACTGTAGCATAACCCTACCTCTCAACTTATCAGCTGGCTTAATTGCTACTGGTGTACCATAATCCTAAAACAAATAAAGTGAGAGGGGTACGCTGCCACTTGGCTGGCAAAAACATCTCTATTTCCTAATGTACCTTCTACAGTTGTTTAGAGCGTGTTGGCAAAAGAGGCAAGAGACTCAGAGTAGTATGGTAGGTTAAAAACACAAATCGAGATTTGATTTTCTAATGAGCTGCTGATTTTCACAATAATACAAACTCCATAGTATTGATCTGTTTACCCTTTATAAAAAGCATGATTTTTTGTATTGCTTGTAGTAAATGTGCTAACAGTGGACTTTTCCATCTGCAGATTATACTGAATGACCAGCAGTGGCAGTGTTTCGCAACAAATTGTCTCTGCATTGCCGATACTGAAGAAATAAAAAGACAGTCTTCCGGCATAGGGCATCATTTGACCAATATGTATGGTAAGTAAAGCTCACAATCATTCCTTTAGGCATTAAAAAGGTGTTTTCAGCACCTGAATGTCATAACTACCTTCTAGTGGGGGCCTGTGCTTGAATGTAATTTCTGCCAAGATGGAAGTATTATGGATAACATTGTGTCGGTCATGATAGTTAATAAAAGACTGACTGCATCCAAGGCTTCTTAAGCCTGCTTTAGATCCTGGTGCCACCAATGTTCCGTTTGAGGACATTGCTTCCTTTGAGGCTGAAATGCACTATCTCACTGTAGAACTATAGAGTTGCGTTCTCACGGAATAAAGCACACTTAACGTCTTCCGCTGCACTCTGTATGTTTGACTCTGATACTCAAGAAGGATTGTTGGTAAGGATAATCTCTGTTTTTGTATCTGCATCCCATTTTCAAAAAGGCCACAGTGCTTTGAGTTGTTCAGAGTATTTGCCATTCCGCCTCCGACTTGCCTTGCAGTCATGAATAGAGATAGCAACCTACTGCATAACTTCTGATATCTCATCCTCCTGTGTGGTCCGCTTCCACAAGGACAATTGGACCAGTGATGATCTGACATCATAAAGCAAAAGCAAGATGTTGTCTGACATGAGGGCCAATCTGTTGCCTAGCAAGCTGACATCATAAAGCTAAATGCAAGATGTTGTCTGACGTGAGGGCCACTCTGTTGTTGCCTACCAAGCAGTAAGATACATTTATCTTGCTAATGAAATGAGTAGCAGGGTAGACCGGACGCCCAAGTGACAGCTATGATGGTAAAATGTACAAAATGAGGGCACTTTATAAGACCTCTAAATTTGAACGAGCGTGAGTTTGAGCATTAGAGTCAACTTCACTATTGCTGAACTGCTAGGAATTGGCTCAAATGATGATTATGAACATGCTATTCATAGCTTTTATTATTCCCATTAACTGTAGCATAACCCTACCTCTCAACTTATCAGCTGGCTTAATTGCTACTGGTGTACCATATCCTAAAACAAATAAAGTGAGAGGGGTACGCTGCCACTTGGCTGGCAAAAAGATCTCTATTTCCTAATGTACCTTCTACAGTTGTTTAGAGCGTGTTGGCAAAAGAGGCATGAGACTCAGAGTAGTATGGTAGGTTAAAAACACAAATCGAGATTTGATTTTCTAATGAGCTGCTGATTTTCACAATAATACAAACTCCATAGTATTGATCTGTTTACCCTTCATAAAAAGCATGATTTTTTGTATTGCTTGTAGTAAATGTGCTAACAGTGGACTTTTCCATCTGCAGATTATACTGAATGACCAGCAGTGGCAGTGTTTCGCAACAAATTGTCTCCGCATTGCCGATACTGAAGAAATAAAAAGACAGTCTTCCGGCATAGGGCATCATTTGACCAATATGTATGGTAACTAAAGCTCACAATCATTCCTTTAGGCATTAAAAAGGTGTTTTCAGCACCTGAATGCCATAACTACCTTCTAGTGGGGGCCTGTGCTTGAATGTAATTTCTGCCAAGATGGAAGTATTATGGATAACATTGTGTCGGTCATGATAGTTAATAAAAGACTGACTGCATCCAAGGCTTCTTAAGCCTGCTTTAGATCCTGGTGCCACCAATGTTCCGTTTGAGGACATTGCTTCCTTTGAGGCTGAAATGCACTATCTCACTGTAGAACTATAGAGTTGCGTTCTCACGGAATAAAGCACATTTAACGTCTTCCGCTGCACTCTGTATGTTGGACTCTGATACTCAAGAAGGATTGTTGGTAAGGATAATCTCTGTTTTTGTATCTGCATCCCACTTTCAAAAAGGCCACAGTGCTTTGAGTGGTTCAGAGTATTTGCCATTCCGCCTCCGACTTGCCTTGCAGTCATGAATAGAGATAGCAACCTACTGCATAACTTCTGATATCTCATCCTCCTGTGTGGTCCGCTTCCACAAGGACAATTGGACCAGTGATGATCTGACATCATAAAGCAAAAGCAAGATGTTGTCTGACATGAGGGCCAATCTGTTGCCTAGCAAGCTGACATCATAAAGCTAAATGCAAGATGTTGTCTGACGTGAGGGCCACTCTGTTGTTGCCTAGCAAGCAGTAAGATACATTTATCTTGCTAATGAAATGAGTAGCATGGTAGACCGGACGCCCAAGTGACAGCTATGATGGTAAAATGTACAAAATGAGGGCACTTTATAAGACCTCTAAATTTGAACGAGCGTGAGTTTGAGCATTAGAGTCAACTTCACTATTGCTGAACTGCTAGGAATTGGCTCAAATGATGATTATGAACATGCTATTCATAGCTTTTATTATTCCCATTAACTGTAGCATAACCCTACCTCTCAACTTATCAGCTGGCTTAATTGCTACTGGTGTACCATATCCTAAAACAAATAAAGTGAGAGGGGTACGCTGCCACTTGGCTGGCAAAAACATCTCTATTTCCTAATGTACCTTCTACAGTTGTTTAGAGCGTGTTGGCAAAAGAGGCAAGAGACTCAGAGTAGTATGGTAGGTTAAAAACACAAATCGAGATTTGATTTTCTAATGAGCTGCTGATTTTCACAATAATACAAACTCCATAGTATTGATCTGTTTACCCTTTATAAAAAGCATGATTTTTTGTATTGCTTGTAGTAAATGTGCTAACAGTGGACTTTTCCATCTGCAGATTATACTGAATGACCAGCAGTGGCAGTGTTTCGCAACAAATTGTCTCTGCATTGCCGATACTGAAGAAATAAAAAGACAGTCTTCCGGCATAGGGCATCATTTGACCAATATGTATGGTAAGTAAAGCTCACAATCATTCCTTTAGGCATTAAAAAGGTGTTTTCAGCACCTGAATGTCATAACTACCTTCTAGTGGGGGCCTGTGCTTGAATGTAATTTCTGCCAAGATGGAAGTATTATGGATAACATTGTGTCGGTCATGATAGTTAATAAAAGACTGACTGCATCCAAGGCTTCTTAAGCCTGCTTTAGATCCTGGTGCCACAATGTTCCGTTTGAGGACATTGCTTACTTTGAGGCTGAAATGCACTATCTCACTGTAGAACTATAGAGTTGCGTTCTCACGGAATAAAGCACACTTAACGTCTTCCGCTGCACTCTGTATGTTGGACTCTGATACTCAAGAAGGATTGTTGGTAAGGATAATCTCTGTTTTTGTATCTGCATCCCACTTTCAAAAAGGCCACAGTGCTTTGAGTGGTTCAGAGTATTTGCCATTCCGCCTCCGACTTGCCTTGCAGTCATGAATAGAGATAGCAACCTACTGCATAACTTCTGATATCTCATCCTCCTGTGTGGTCCGCTTCCACAAGGACAATTGGACCAGTGATGATCTGACATCATAAAGCAAAAGCAAGATGTTGTCTGACATGAGGGCCAATCTGTTGCCTAGCAAGCTGACATCATAAAGCTAAATGCAAGATGTTGTCTGACGTGAGGGCCACTCTGTTGTTGCCTAGCAAGCAGTAAGATACATTTATCTTGCTAATGAAATGAGTAGCATGGTAGACCGGACGCCCAAGTGACAGCTATGATGGTAAAATGTACAAAATGAGGGCACTTTATAAGACCTCTAAATTAGAACGAGCGTGAGTTTGAGCATTAGAGTCAACTTCACTATTGCTGAACTGCTAGGAATTGGCTCAAATGATGATTATGAACATGCTATTCATAGCTTTTATTATTCCCATTAACTGTAGCATAACCCTACCTCTCAACTTATCAGCTGGCTTAATTGCTACTGGTGTACCATATCCTAAAACAAATAAAGTGAGAGGGGTACGCTGCCACTTGGCTGGCAAAAACATCTCTATTTCCTAATGTACCTTCTACAGTTGTTTAGAGCGTGTTGGCAAAAGAGGCATGAGACTCAGAGTAGTATGGTAGGTTAAAAACACAAATCGAGATTTGATTTTCTAATGAGCTGCTGATTTTCACAATAATACAAACTCCATAGTATTGATCTGTTTACCCTTTATAAAAAGCATGATTTTTTGTATTGCTTGTAGTAAATGTGCTAACAGTGGACTTTTCTATCTGCAGATTATACTGAATGACCAGCAGTGGCAGTGTTTCGCAACAAATTGTCTCTGCATTGCCGATACTGAAGAAATAAAAAGACAGTCTTCCGGCATAGGGCATCATTTGACCAAAATGTATGGTAAGTAAAGCTCACAATCATTCCTTTAGGCATTAAAAAGGTGTTTTAAGCACCTGAATGTCATAACTACCTTCTAGTGGGGGCCTGTGCTTGAATGTAATTTCTGCCAAGATGGAAGTATTATGGATAACATTGTGTCGGTCATGATAGTTAATAAAAGACTGACTGCATCCAAGGCTTCTTAAGCCTGCTTTAGATCCTGGTGCCACCAATGTTCCGTTTGAGGACATTGCTTCCTTTGAGGCTGAAATGCACTATCTCACTGTAGAACTATAGAGTTGCGTTCTCACGGAATAAAGCACATTTAACGTCTTCCGCTGCACTCTGTATGTTGGACTCTGATACTCAAGAAGGATTGTTGGTAAGGATAATCTCTGTTTTTGTATCTGCATCCCACTTTCAAAAAGGCCACAGTGCTTTGAGTTGTTCAGAGTATTTGCCATTCCGCCTCCGACTTGCCTTGCAGTCATGAATAGAGATAGCAACCTACTGCATAACTTCTGATATCTCATCCTCCTGTGTGGTCCGCTTCCACAAGGACAATTGGACCAGTGATGATCTGACATCATAAAGCAAAAGCAAGATGTTGTCTGACATGAGGGCCAATCTGTTGCCTAGCAAGCTGACATCATAAAGCTAAATGCAAGATGTTGTCTGACGTGAGGGCCACTCTGTTGTTGCCTAGCAAGCAGTAAGATACATTTATCTTGCTAATGAAATGAGTAGCATGGTAGACCGGACGCCCAAGTGACTGCTATGATGGTAAAATGTTCAAAATGAGGGCACTTTATAAGACCTCTAAATTTGAACGAGCGTGAGTTTGAGCATTAGAGTCAACTTCACTATTGCTGAACTGCTAGGAATTGGCTCAAATGATGATTATGAACATGCTATTCATAGCTTTTATTATTCCCATTAACTGTAGCATAACCCTACCTCTCAACTTATCAGCTGGCTTAATTGCTACTGGTGTACCATATCCTAAAACAAATAAAGTGAGAGGGGTACGCTGCCACTTGGCTGGCAAAAACATCTCTATTTCCTAATGTACCTTCTACAGTTGTTTAGAGCGTGTTGGCAAAAGAGGCATGAGACTCAGAGTAGTATGGTAGGTTAAAAACACAAATCGAGATTTGATTTTCTAATGAGCTGCTGATTTTCACAATAATACAAACTCCATAGTATTGATCTGTTTACCCTTTATAAAAAGCATGATTTTTTGTATTGCTTGTAGTAAATGTGCTAACAGTGGACTTTTCCATCTGCAGATTATACTGAATGACCAGCAGTGGCAGTGTTTCGCAACAAATTGTCTCCGCATTGCCGATACTGAAGAAATAAAAAGACAGTCTTCCGGCATAGGGCATCATTTGACCAATATGTATGGTAACTAAAGCTCACAATCATTCCTTTAGGCATTAAAAAGGTGTTTTCAGCACCTGAATGCCATAACTACCTTCTAGTGGGGGCCTGTGCTTGAATGTAATTTCTGCCAAGATGGAAGTATTATGGATAACATTGTGTCGGTCATGATAGTTAATAAAAGACTGACTGCATCCAAGGCTTCTTAAGCCTGCTTTAGATCCTGGTGCCACCAATGTTCCGTTTGAGGACATTGCTTCCTTTGAGGCTGAAATGCACTATCTCACTGTAGAACTATAGAGTTGCGTTCTCACGGAATAAAGCACATTTAACGTCTTCCGCTGCACTCTGTATGTTGGACTCTGATACTCAAGAAGGATTGTTGGTAAGGATAATCTCTGTTTTTGTATCTGCATCCCACTTTCAAAAAGGCCACAGTGCTTTGAGTGGTTCAGAGTATTTGCCATTCCGCCTCCGACTTGCCTTGCAGTCATGAATAGAGATAGCAACCTACTGCATAACTTCTGATATCTCATCCTCCTGTGTGGTCCGCTTCCACAAGGACAATTGGACCAGTGATGATCTGACATCATAAAGCAAAAGCAAGATGTTGTCTGACATGAGGGCCAATCTGTTGCCTAGCAAGCTGACATCATAAAGCTAAATGCAAGATGTTGTCTGACGTGAGGGCCACTCTGTTGTTGCCTAGCAAGCAGTAAGATACATTTATCTTGCTAATGAAATGAGTAGCATGGTAGACCGGACGCCCAAGTGACAGCTATGATGGTAAAATGTACAAAATGAGGGCACTTTATAAGACCTCTAAATTTGAACGAGCGTGAGTTTGAGCATTAGAGTCAACTTCACTATTGCTGAACTGCTAGGAATTGGCTCAAATGATGATTATGAACATGCTATTCATAGCTTTTATTATTCCCATTAACTGTAGCATAACCCTACCTCTCAACTTATCAGCTGGCTTAATTGCTACTGGTGTACCATATCCTAAAACAAATAAAGTGAGAGGGGTACGCTGCCACTTGGCTGGCAAAAACATCTCTATTTCCTAATGTACCTTCTACAGTTGTTTAGAGCGTGTTGGCAAAAGAGGCAAGAGACTCAGAGTAGTATGGTAGGTTAAAAACACAAATCGAGATTTGATTTTCTAATGAGCTGCTGATTTTCACAATAATACAAACTCCATAGTATTGATCTGTTTACCCTTTATAAAAAGCATGATTTTTTGTATTGCTTGTAGTAAATGTGCTAACAGTGGACTTTTCCATCTGCAGATTATACTGAATGACCAGCAGTGGCAGTGTTTCGCAACAAATTGTCTCTGCATTGCCGATACTGAAGAAATAAAAAGACAGTCTTCCGGCATAGGGCATCATTTGACCAATATGTATGGTAAGTAAAGCTCACAATCATTCCTTTAGGCATTAAAAAGGTGTTTTCAGCACCTGAATGTCATAACTACCTTCTAGTGGGGGCCTGTGCTTGAATGTAATTTCTGCCAAGATGGAAGTATTATGGATAACATTGTGTCGGTCATGATAGTTAATAAAAGACTGACTGCATCCAAGGCTTCTTAAGCCTGCTTTAGATCCTGGTGCCACAATGTTCCGTTTGAGGACATTGCTTACTTTGAGGCTGAAATGCACTATCTCACTGTAGAACTATAGAGTTGCGTTCTCACGGAATAAAGCACACTTAACGTCTTCCGCTGCACTCTGTATGTTGGACTCTGATACTCAAGAAGGATTGTTGGTAAGGATAATCTCTGTTTTTGTATCTGCATCCCACTTTCAAAAAGGCCACAGTGCTTTGAGTGGTTCAGAGTATTTGCCATTCCGCCTCCGACTTGCCTTGCAGTCATGAATAGAGATAGCAACTTACTGCATAACTTCTGATATCTCATCCTCCTGTGTGGTCCGCTTCCACAAGGACAATTGGACCAGTGATGATCTGACATCATAAAGCAAAAGCAAGATGTTGTCTGACATGAGGGCCAATCTGTTGCCTAGCAAGCTGACATCATAAAGCTAAATGCAAGATGTTGTCTGACGTGAGGGCCACTCTGTTGTTGCCTAGCAAGCAGTAAGATACATTTATCTTGCTAATGAAATGAGTAGCATGGTAGACCGGACGCCCAAGTGACAGCTATGATGGTAAAATGTACAAAATGAGGGCACTTTATAAGACCTCTAAATTAGAACGAGCGTGAGTTTGAGCATTAGAGTCAACTTCACTATTGCTGAACTGCTAGGAATTGGCTCAAATGATGATTATGAACATGCTATTCATAGCTTTTATTATTCCCATTAACTGTAGCATAACCCTACCTCTCAACTTATCAGCTGGCTTAATTGCTACTGGTGTACCATATCCTAAAACAAATAAAGTGAGAGGGGTACGCTGCCACTTGGCTGGCAAAAACATCTCTATTTCCTAATGTACCTTCTACAGTTGTTTAGAGCGTGTTGGCAAAAGAGGCATGAGACTCAGAGTAGTATGGTAGGTTAAAAACACAAATCGAGATTTGATTTTCTAATGAGCTGCTGATTTTCACAATAATACAAACTCCATAGTATTGATCTGTTTACCCTTTATAAAAAGCATGATTTTTTGTATTGCTTGTAGTAAATGTGCTAACAGTGGACTTTTCTATCTGCAGATTATACTGAATGACCAGCAGTGGCAGTGTTTCGCAACAAATTGTCTCTGCATTGCCGATACTGAAGAAATAAAAAGACAGTCTTCCGGCATAGGGCATCATTTGACCAAAATGTATGGTAAGTAAAGCTCACAATCATTCCTTTAGGCATTAAAAAGGTGTTTTAAGCACCTGAATGTCATAACTACCTTCTAGTGGGGGCCTGTGCTTGAATGTAATTTCTGCCAAGATGGAAGTATTATGGATAACATTGTGTCGGTCATGATAGTTAATAAAAGACTGACTGCATCCAAGGCTTCTTAAGCCTGCTTTAGATCCTGGTGCCACCAATGTTCCGTTTGAGGACATTGCTTCCTTTGAGGCTGAAATGCACTATCTCACTGTAGAACTATAGAGTTGCGTTCTCACGGAATAAAGCACATTTAACGTCTTCCGCTGCACTCTGTATGTTGGACTCTGATACTCAAGAAGGATTGTTGGTAAGGATAATCTCTGTTTTTGTATCTGCATCCCACTTTCAAAAAGGCCACAGTGCTTTGAGTTGTTCAGAGTATTTGCCATTCCGCCTCCGACTTGCCTTGCAGTCATGAATAGAGATAGCAACCTACTGCATAACTTCTGATATCTCATCCTCCTGTGTGGTCCGCTTCCACAAGGACAATTGGACCAGTGATGATCTGACATCATAAAGCAAAAGCAAGATGTTGTCTGACATGAGGGCCAATCTGTTGCCTAGCAAGCTGACATCATAAAGCTAAATGCAAGATGTTGTCTGACGTGAGGGCCACTCTGTTGTTGCCTAGCAAGCAGTAAGATACATTTATCTTGCTAATGAAATGAGTAGCATGGTAGACCGGACGCCCAAGTGACTGCTATGATGGTAAAATGTACAAAATGAGGGCACTTTATAAGACCTCTAAATTTGAACAAGCGTGAGTTTGAGCATTAGAGTCAACTTCACTATTGCTGAACTGCTAGGAATTGGCTCAAATGATGATTATGAACATGCTATTCATAGCTTTTATTATTCCCATTAACTGTAGCATAACCCTACCTCTCAACTTATCAGCTGGCTTAATTGCTACTGGTGTACCATATCCTAAAACAAATAAAGTGAGAGGGGTACGCTGCCACTTGGCTGGCAAAAAGATCTCTATTTCCTAATGTACCTTCTACAGTTGTTTAGAGCGTGTTGGCAAAAGAGGCATGAGACTCAGAGTAGTATGGTAGGTTAAAAACACAAATCGAGATTTGATTTTCTAATGAGCTGCTGATTTTCACAATAATACAAACTCCATAGTATTGATCTGTTTACCCTTCATAAAAAGCATGATTTTTTGTATTGCTTGTAGTAAATGTGCTAACAGTGGACTTTTCCATCTGCAGATTATACTGAATGACCAGCAGTGGCAGTGTTTCGCAACAAATTGTCTCTGCATTGCCGATACTGAAGAAATAAAAAGACAGTCTTCCGGCATAGGGCATCATTTGACCAATATGTATGGTAAGTAAAGCTCACAATCATTCCTTTAGGCATTAAAAAGGTGTTTTCAGCACCTGAATGTCATAACTACCTTCTAGTGGGGGCCTGTGCTTGAATGTAATTTCTGCCAAGATGGAAGTATTATGGATAACATTGTGTCGGTCATGATAGTTAATAAAAGACTGACTGCATCCAAGGCTTCTTAAGCCTGCTTTAGATCCTGGTGCCACCAATGTTCCGTTTGAGGACATTGCTTACTTTGAGGCTGAAATGCACTATCTCACTGTAGAACTATAGAGTTGCGTTCTCACGGAATAAAGCACACTTAACGTCTTCCGCTGCACTCTGTATGTTGGACTCTGATACTCAAGAAGGATTGTTGGTAAGGATAATCTCTGTTTTTGTATCTGCATCCCACTTTCAAAAAGGCCACAGTGCTTTGAGTGGTTCAGAGTATTTGCCATTCCGCCTCCGACTTGCCTTGCAGTCATGAATAGAGATAGCAACCTACTGCATAACTTCTGATATCTCATCCTCCTGTGTGGTCCGCTTCCACAAGGACAATTGGACCAGTGATGATCTGACATCATAAAGCAAAAGCAAGATGTTGTCTGACATGAGGGCCAATCTGTTGCCTAGCAAGCTGACATCATAAAGCTAAATGCAAGATGTTGTCTGACGTGAGGGCCACTCTGTTGTTGCCTAGCAAGCAGTAAGATACATTTATCTTGCTAATGAAATGAGTAGCATGGTAGACCGGACGCCCAAGTGACTGCTATGATGGTAAAATGTACAAAATGAGGGCACTTTATAAGACCTCTAAATTTGAACGAGCGTGAGTTTGAGCATTAGAGTCAACTTCACTATTGCTGAACTGCTAGGAATTGGCTCAAATGATGATTATGAACATGCTATTCATAGCTTTTATTATTCCCATTAACTGTAGCATAACCCTACCTCTCAACTTATCAGCTGGCTTAATTGCTACTGGTGTACCATATCCTAAAACAAATAAAGTGAGAGGGGTACGCTGCCACTTGGCTGGCAAAAACATCTCTATTTCCTAATGTACCTTCTACAGTTGTTTAGAGCGTGTTGGCAAAAGAGGCATGAGACTCAGAGTAGTATGGTAGGTTAAAAACACAAATCGAGATTTGATTTTCTAATGAGCTGCTGATTTTCACAATAATACAAACTCCATAGTATTGATCTGTTTACCCTTTATAAAAAGCATGATTTTTTGTATTGCTTGTAGTAAATGTGCTAACAGTGGACTTTTCCATCTGCAGATTATACTGAATGACCAGCAGTGGCAGTGTTTCGCAACAAATTGTCTCCGCATTGCCGATACTGAAGAAATAAAAAGACAGTCTTCCGGCATAGGGCATCATTTGACCAATATGTATGGTAAGTAAAGCTCACAATCATTCCTTTAGGCATTAAAAAGGTGTTTTCAGCACCTGAATGCCATAACTACCTTCTAGTGGGGGCCTGTGCTTGAATGTAATTTCTGCCAAGATGGAAGTATTATGGATAACATTGTGTCGGTCATGATAGTTAATAAAAGACTGACTGCATCCAAGGCTTCTTAAGCCTGCTTTAGATCCTGGTGCCACCAATGTTCCGTTTGAGGACATTGCTTCCTTTGAGGCTGAAATGCACTATCTCACTGTAGAACTATAGAGTTGCGTTCTCACGGAATAAAGCACATTTAACGTCTTCCGCTGCACTCTGTATGTTGGACTCTGATACTCAAGAAGGATTGTTGGTAAGGATAATCTCTGTTTTTGTATCTGCATCCCACTTTCAAAAAGGCCACAGTGCTTTGAGTGGTTCAGAGTATTTGCCATTCCGCCTCCGACTTGCCTTGCAGTCATGAATAGAGATAGCAACCTACTGCATAACTTCTGATATCTCATCCTCCTGTGTGGTCCGCTTCCACAAGGACAATTGGACCAGTGATGATCTGACATCATAAAGCAAAAGCAAGATGTTGTCTGACATGAGGGTCAATCTGTTGCCTAGCAAGCTGACATCATAAAGCTAAATGCAAGATGTTGTCTGACGTGAGGGCCACTCTGTTGTTGCCTAGCAAGCAGTAAGATACATTTATCTTGCTAATGAAATGAGTAGCATGGTAGACCGGACGCCCAAGTGACAGCTATGATGGTAAAATGTACAAAATGAGGGCACTTTATAAGACCTCTAAATTTGAACGAGCGTGAGTTTGAGCATTAGAGTCAACTTCACTATTGCTGAACTGCTAGGAATTGGCTCAAATGATGATTATGAACATGCTATTCATAGCTTTTATTATTCCCATTAACTGTAGCATAACCCTACCTCTCAACTTATCAGCTGGCTTAATTGCTACTGGTGTACCATATCCTAAAACAAATAAAGTGAGAGGGGTACGCTGCCACTTGGCTGGCAAAAACATCTCTATTTCCTAATGTACCTTCTACAGTTGTTTAGAGCGTGTTGGCAAAAGAGGCATGAGACTCAGAGTAGTATGGTAGGTTAAAAACACAAATCGAGATTTGATTTTCTAATGAGCTGCTGATTTTCACAATAATACAAACTCCATAGTATTGATCTGTTTACCCTTTATAAAAAGCATGATTTTTTGTATTGCTTGTAGTAAATGTGCTAACAGTGGACTTTTCCATCTGCAGATTATACTGAATGACCAGCAGTGGCAGTGTTTCGCAACAAATTGTCTACGCATTGCCGATACTGAAGAAATAAAAAGACAGTCTTCCGGCATAGGGCATCATTTGACCAATATGTATGGTAAGTAAAGCTCACAATCATTCCTTTAGGCATTAAAAAGGTGTTTTCAGCACCTGAATGCCATAACTACCTTCTAGTGGGGGCCTGTGCTTGAATGTAATTTCTGCCAAGATGGAAGTATTATGGATAACATTGTGTCGGTCATGATAGTTAATAAAAGACTGACTGCATCCAAGGCTTCTTAAGCCTGCTTTAGATCCTGGTGCCACCAATGTTCCGTTTGAGGACATTGCTTCCTTTGAGGCTGAAATGCACTATCTCACTGTAGAACTATAGAGTTGCGTTCTCACGGAATAAAGCACATTTAACGTCTTCCGCTGCACTCTGTATGTTGGACTCTGATACTCAAGAAGGATTGTTGGTAAGGATAATCTCTGTTTTTGTATCTGCATCCCACTTTCAAAAAGGCCACAGTGCTTTGAGTGGTTCAGAGTATTTGCCATTCCGCCTCCGACTTGCCTTGCAGTCATGAATAGAGATAGCAACCTACTGCATAACTTCTGATATCTCATCCTCCTGTGTGGTCCGCTTCCACAAGGACAATTGGACCAGTGATGATCTGACATCATAAAGCAAAAGCAAGATGTTGTCTGACATGAGGGCCAATCTGTTGCCTAGCAAGCTGACATCATAAAGCTAAATGCAAGATGTAGTCTGACGTGAGGGCCACTCTGTTGTTGCCTAGCAAGCAGTAAGATACATTTATCTTGCTAATGAAATGAGTAGCATGGTAGACCGGACGCCCAAGTGACAGCTATGATGGTAAAATGTACAAAATGAGGGCACTTTATAAGACCTCTAAATTTGAACGAGCGTGAGTTTGAGCATTAGAGTCAACTTCACTATTGCTGAACTGCTAGGAATTGGCTCAAATGATGATTATGAACATGCTATTCATAGCTTTTATTATTCCCATTAACTGTAGCATAACCCTACCTCTCAACTTATCAGCTGGCTTAATTGCTACTGTTGTACCATATCCTAAAACAAATAAAGTGAGAGGGGTACGCTGCCACTTGGCTGGCAAAAAGATCTCTATCTATGTCCTAATGTACCTTCTACAGTTGTTTAGAGCGTGTTGGCAAAAGAGGCATGAGACTCAGAGTAGTATGGTAGGTTAAAAACACAAATCGAGATTTGATTTTCTAATGAGCTGCTGATTTTCACAATAATACAAACTCCATAGTATTGATCTGTTTACACTTTATAAAAAGCATGATTTTTTGTATTGCTTGTAGTAAATGTGCTAACAGTGGACTTTTCCATCTGCAGATTATACTGAATGACCAGCAGTGGCAGTGTTTCGCAACAAGTTGTCTCTGCATTGCCGATACTGAAGAAATAAAAAGACAGTCTTCCGGCATAGGGCATCATTTGACCAATATGTATGGTAAGTAAAGCTCACAATCATTCCTTTAGGCATTAAAAAGGTGTTTTCAGCACCTGAATGTCATAACTACCTTCTAGTGGGGGCCTGTGCTTGAATGTAATTTCTGCCAAGATGGAAGTATTATGGATAACATTGTGTCGGTCATGATAGTTAATAAAAGACTGACTGCATCCAAGGCTTCTTAAGCCTGCTTTAGATCCTGGTGCCACCAATGTTCCGTTTGAGGACATTGCTTCCTTTGAGGCTGAAATGCACTATCTCACTGTAGAACTATAGAGTTGCGTTCTCACGGAATAAAGCACACTTAACGTCTTCCGCTGCACTCTGTATGTTGGACTCTGATACTCAAGAAGGATTGTTGGTAAGGATAATCTCTGTTTTTGTATCTGCATCCCACTTCCACTCAAAGCACTGTGGCCTTTTTGATTCAGAGTATTTGCCATTCCGCCTCCGACTTGCCTTGCAGTCATGAATAGAGATAGCAACCTACTGCATAACTTCTGATATCTCATCCTCCTGTGTGGTCCGCTTCCACAAGGACAATTGGACCAGTGATGATCTGACATCATAAAGCAAAAGCAAGATGTTGTCTGACATGAGGGCCAATCTGTTGCCTAGCAAGCTGACATCATAAAGCTAAATGCAAGATGTTGTCTGACGTGAGGGCCACTCTGTTGTTGCCTAGCAAGCAGTAAGATACATTTATCTTGCTAATGAAATGAGTAGCATGGTAGACCGGACGCCCAAGTGACAGCTATGATGGTAAAATGTACAAAATGAGGGCACTTTATAAGACCTCTAAATTTGAACGAGCGTGAGTTTGAGCATTAGAGTCAACTTCACTATTGCTGAACTGCTAGGAATTGGCTCAAATGATGATTATGAACATGCTATTCATAGCTTTTATTATTCCCATTAACTGTAGCATAACCCTACCTCTCAACTTATCAGCTGGCTTAATTGCTACTGGTGTACCATATCCTAAAACAAATAAAGTGAGAGGGGTACGCTGCCACTTGGCTGGCAAAAACATCTCTATTTCCTAATGTACCTTCTACAGTTGTTTAGAGCGTGTTGGCAAAAGAGGCATGAGACTCAGAGTAGTATGGTAGGTTAAAAACACAAATCGAGATTTGATTTTCTAATGAGCTGCTGATTTCCACAATAATACAAACTCCATAGTATTGATCTGTTTACCCTTTATAAAAAGCATGATTTTTTGTATTGCTTGTAGTAAATGTGCTAACAGTGGACTTTTCCATCTGCAGATTATACTGAATGACCAGCAGTGGCAGTGTTTCGCAACAAATTGTCTCCGCATTGCCGATACTGAAGAAATAAAAAGACAGTCTTCCGGCATAGGGCATCATTTGACCAATATGTATGGTAAGTAAAGCTCACAATCATTCCTTTAGGCATTAAAAAGGTGTTTTCAGCACCTGAATGCCATAACTACCTTCTAGTGGGGGCCTGTGCTTGAATGTAATTTCTGCCAAGATGGAAGTATTATGGATAACATTGTGTCGGTCATGATAGTTAATAAAAGACTGACTGCATCCAAGGCTTCTTAAGCCTGCTTTAGATCCTGGTGCCACCAATGTTCCGTTTGAGGACATTGCTTCCTTTGAGGCTGAAATGCACTATCTCACTGTAGAACTATAGAGTTGCGTTCTCACGGAATAAAGCACATTTAACGTCTTCCGCTGCACTCTGTATGTTGGACTCTGATACTCAAGAAGGATTGTTGGTAAGGATAATCTCTGTTTTTGTATCTGCATCCCACTTTCAAAAAGGCCACAGTGCTTTGAGTGGTTCAGAGTATTTGCCATTCCGCCTCCGACTTGCCTTGCAGTCATGAATAGAGATAGCAACCTACTGCATAACTTCTGATATCTCATCCTCCTGTGTGGTCCGCTTCCACAAGGACAATTGGACCAGTGATGATCTGACATCATAAAGCAAAAGCAAGATGTTGTCTGACATGAGGGCCAATCTGTTGCCTAGCAAGCTGACATCATAAAGCTAAATGCAAGATGTTGTCTGACGTGAGGGCCACTCTGTTGTTGCCTAGCAAGCAGTAAGATACATTTATCTTGCTAATGAAATGAGTAGCATGGTAGACCGGACGCCCAAGTGACAGCTACGATGGTAAAATGTACAAAATGAGGGCACTTTATAAGACCTCTAAATTTGAACGAGCGTGAGTTTGAGCATTAGAGTCAACTTCACTATTGCTGAACTGCTAGGAATTGGCTCAAATGATGATTATGAACATGCTATTCATAGCTTTTATTATTCCCATTAACTGTAGCATAACCCTACCTCTCAACTTATCAGCTGGCTTAATTGCTACTGTTGTACCATATCCTAAAACAAATAAAGTGAGAGGGGTACGCTGCCACTTGGCTGGCAAAAAGATCTCTATCTATGTCCTAATGTACCTTCTACAGTTGTTTAGAGCGTGTTGGCAAAAGAGGCATGAGACTCAGAGTAGTATGGTAGGTTAAAAACACAAATCGAGATTTGATTTTCTAATGAGCTGCTGATTTTCACAATAATACAAACTCCATAGTATTGATCTGTTTACCCTTTATAAAAAGCATGATTTTTTGTATTGCTTGTAGTAAATGTGCTAACAGTGGACTTTTCTATCTGCAGATTATACTGAATGACCAGCAGTGGCAGTGTTTCGCAACAAATTGTCTCTGCATTGCCGATACTGAAGAAATAAAAAGACAGTCTTCCGGCATAGGGCATCATTTGACCAAAATGTATGGTAAGTAAAGCTCACAATCATTCCTTTAGGCATTAAAAAGGTGTTTTAAGCACCTGAATGTCATAACTACCTTCTAGTGGGGGCCTGTGCTTGAATGTAATTTCTGCCAAGATGGAAGTATTATGGATAACATTGTGTCGGTCATGATAGTTAATAAAAGACTGACTGCATCCAAGGCTTCTTAAGCCTGCTTTAGATCCTGGTGCCACCAATGTTCCGTTTGAGGACATTGCTTCCTTTGAGGCTGAAATGCACTATCTCACTGTAGAACTATAGAGTTGCGTTCTCACGGAATAAAGCACATTTAACATCTTTCGCTGCACTCTGTATGTTGGACTCTGATACTCAAGAAGGATTGTTGATAAGGATAATCTCTGTTTTTGTATCTGCATCCCACTTTCAAAAAGGCCACAGTGCTTTGAGTTGTTCAGAGTATTTGCCATTCCGCCTCCGACTTGCCTTGCAGTCATGAATAGAGATAGCAACCTACTGCATAACTTCTGATATCTCATCCTCCTGTGTGGTCCGCTTCCACAAGGACAATTGGACCAGTGATGATCTGACATCATAAAGCAAAAGCAAGATGTTGTCTGACATGAGGGCCAATCTGTTGCCTAGCAAGCTGACATCATAAAGCTAAATGCAAGATGTTGTCTGACGTGAGGGCCACTCTGTTGTTGCCTAGCAAGCAGTAAGATACATTTATCTTGCTAATGAAATGAGTAGCATGGTAGACCGGACGCCCAAGTGACAGCTATGATGGTAAAATGTACAAAATGAGGGCACTTTATAAGACCTCTAAATTTGAACGAGCGTGAGTTTGAGCATTAGAGTCAACTTCACTATTGCTGAACTGCTAGGAATTGGCTCAAATGATGATTATGAACATGCTATTCATAGCTTTTATTATTCCCATTAACTGTAGCATAACCCTACCTCTCAACTTATCAGCTGGCTTAATTGCTACTGGTGTACCATATCCTAAAACAAATAAAGTGAGAGGGGTACGCTGCCACTTGGCTGGCAAAAACATCTCTATTTCCTAATGTACCTTCTACAGTTGTTTAGAGCGTGTTGGCAAAAGAGGCATGAGACTCAGAGTAGTATGGTAGGTTAAAAACACAAATCGAGATTTGATTTTCTAATGAGCTGCTGATTTCCACAATAATACAAACTCCATAGTATTGATCTGTTTACCCTTTATAAAAAGCATGATTTTTTGTATTGCTTGTAGTAAATGTGCTAACAGTGGACTTTTCCATCTGCAGATTATACTGAATGACCAGCAGTGGCAGTGTTTCGCAACAAATTGTCTCCGCATTGCCGATACTGAAGAAATAAAAAGACAGTCTTCCGGCATAGGGCATCATTTGACCAATATGTATGGTAAGTAAAGCTCACAATCATTCCTTTAGGCATTAAAAAGGTGTTTTCAGCACCTGAATGCCATAACTACCTTCTAGTGGGGGCCTGTGCTTGAATGTAATTTCTGCCAAGATGGAAGTATTATGGATAACATTGTGTCGGTCATGATAGTTAATAAAAGACTGACTGCATCCAAGGCTTCTTAAGCCTGCTTTAGATCCTGGTGCCACCAATGTTCCGTTTGAGGACATTGCTTCCTTTGAGGCTGAAATGCACTATCTCACTGTAGAACTATAGAGTTGCGTTCTCACGGAATAAAGCACATTTAACGTCTTCCGCTGCACTCTGTATGTTGGACTCTGATACTCAAGAAGGATTGTTGGTAAGGATAATCTCTGTTTTTGTATCTGCATCCCACTTTCAAAAAGGCCACAGTGCTTTGAGTGGTTCAGAGTATTTGCCATTCCGCCTCCGACTTGCCTTGCAGTCATGAATAGAGATAGCAACCTACTGCATAACTTCTGATATCTCATCCTCCTGTGTGGTCCGCTTCCACAAGGACAATTGGACCAGTGATGATCTGACATCATAAAGCAAAAGCAAGATGTTGTCTGACATGAGGGCCAATCTGTTGCCTAGCAAGCTGACATCATAAAGCTAAATGCAAGATGTTGTCTGACGTGAGGGCCACTCTGTTGTTGCCTAGCAAGCAGTAAGATACATTTATCTTGCTAATGAAATGAGTAGCATGGTAGACCGGACGCCCAAGTGACAGCTACGATGGTAAAATGTACAAAATGAGGGCACTTTATAAGACCTCTAAATTTGAACGAGCGTGAGTTTGAGCATTAGAGTCAACTTCACTATTGCTGAACTGCTAGGAATTGGCTCAAATGATGATTATGAACATGCTATTCATAGCTTTTATTATTCCCATTAACTGTAGCATAACCCTACCTCTCAACTTATCAGCTGGCTTAATTGCTACTGTTGTACCATATCCTAAAACAAATAAAGTGAGAGGGGTACGCTGCCACTTGGCTGGCAAAAAGATCTCTATCTATGTCCTAATGTACCTTCTACAGTTGTTTAGAGCGTGTTGGCAAAAGAGGCATGAGACTCAGAGTAGTATGGTAGGTTAAAAACACAAATCGAGATTTGATTTTCTAATGAGCTGCTGATTTTCACAATAATACAAACTCCATAGTATTGATCTGTTTACCCTTTATAAAAAGCATGATTTTTTGTATTGCTTGTAGTAAATGTGCTAACAGTGGACTTTTCCATCTGCAGATTATACTGAATGACCAGCAGTGGCAGTGTTTCGCAACAAATTGTCTCTGCATTGCCGATACTGAAGAAATAAAAAGACAGTCTTCCGGCATAGGGCATCATTTGACCAATATGTATGGTAAGTAAAGCTCACAATCATTCCTTTAGGCATTAAAAAGGTGTTTTCAGCACCTGAATGTCATAACTACCTTCTAGTGGGGGCCTGTGCTTGAATGTAATTTCTGCCAAGATGGAAGTATTATGGATAACATTGTGTCGGTCATGATAGTTAATAAAAGACTGACTGCATCCAAGGCTTCTTAAGCCTGCTTTAGATCCTGGTGCCACCAATGTTCCGTTTGAGGACATTGCTTCCTTTGAGGCTAAAATGCACTATCTCACTGTAGAACTATAGAGTTGCGTTCTCACGGAATAAAGCACACTTAACGTCTTCCGCTGCACTCTGTATGTTGGACTCTGATACTCAAGAAGGATTGTTGGTAAGGATAATCTCTGTTTTTGTATCTGCATCCCACTTTCAAAAAGGCCACAGTGCTTTGAGTGGTTCAGAGTATTTGCCATTCCGCCTCCGACTTGCCTTGCAGTCATGAATAGAGATAGCAACCTACTGCATAACTTCTGATATCTCATCCTCCTGTGTGGTCCGCTTCCACAAGGACAATTGGACCAGTGATGATCTGACATCATAAAGCAAAAGCAAGATGTTGTCTGACATGAGGGCCAATCTGTTGCCTAGCAAGCTGACATCATAAAGCTAAATGCAAGATGTTGTCTGACGTGAGGGCCACTCTGTTGTTGCCTAGCAAGCAGTAAGATACATTTATCTTGCTAATGAAATGAGTAGCAGGGTAGACCGGACGCCCAAGTGACAGCTATGATGGTAAAATGTACAAAATGAGGGCACTTTATAAGACCTCTAAATTTGAACGAGCGTGAGTTTGAGCATTAGAGTCAACTTCACTATTGCTGAACTGCTAGGAATTGGCTCAAATGATGATTATGAACATGCTATTCATAGCTTTTATTATTCCCATTAACTGTAGCATAACCCTACCTCTCAACTTATCAGCTGGCTTAATTGCTACTGGTGTACCATAATCCTAAAACAAATAAAGTGAGAGGGGTACGCTGCCACTTGGCTGGCAAAAACATCTCTATTTCCTAATGTACCTTCTACAGTTGTTTAGAGCGTGTTGGCAAAAGAGGCAAGAGACTCAGAGTAGTATGGTAGGTTAAAAACACAAATCGAGATTTGATTTTCTAATGAGCTGCTGATTTTCACAATAATACAAACTCCATAGTATTGATCTGTTTACCCTTTATAAAAAGCATGATTTTTTGTATTGCTTGTAGTAAATGTGCTAACAGTGGACTTTTCCATCTGCAGATTATACTGAATGACCAGCAGTGGCAGTGTTTCGCAACAAATTGTCTCTGCATTGCCGATACTGAAGAAATAAAAAGACAGTCTTCCGGCATAGGGCATCATTTGACCAATATGTATGGTAAGTAAAGCTCACAATCATTCCTTTAGGCATTAAAAAGGTGTTTTCAGCACCTGAATGTCATAACTACCTTCTAGTGGGGGCCTGTGCTTGAATGTAATTTCTGCCAAGATGGAAGTATTATGGATAACATTGTGTCGGTCATGATAGTTAATAAAAGACTGACTGCATCCAAGGCTTCTTAAGCCTGCTTTAGATCCTGGTGCCACCAATGTTCCGTTTGAGGACATTGCTTCCTTTGAGGCTGAAATGCACTATCTCACTGTAGAACTATAGAGTTGCGTTCTCACGGAATAAAGCACACTTAACGTCTTCCGCTGCACTCTGTATGTTGGACTCTGATACTCAAGAAGGATTGTTGGTAAGGATAATCTCTGTTTTTGTATCTGCATCCCATTTTCAAAAAGGCCACAGTGCTTTGAGTTGTTCAGAGTATTTGCCATTCCGCCTCCGACTTGCCTTGCAGTCATGAATAGAGATAGCAACCTACTGCATAACTTCTGATATCTCATCCTCCTGTGTGGTCCGCTTCCACAAGGACAATTGGACCAGTGATGATCTGACATCATTAAGCAAAAGCAAGATGTTGTCTGACATGAGGGCCAATCTGTTGCCTAGCAAGCTGACATCATAAAGCTAAATGCAAGATGTTGTCTGACGTGAGGGCCACTCTGTTGTTGCCTAGCAAGCAGTAAGATACATTTATCTTGCTAATGAAATGAGTAGCATGGTAGACCGGACGCCTAAGTGACAGCTATGATGGTAAAATGTACAAAATGAGGGCACTTTATAAGACCTCTAAATTTGAACGAGCGTGAGTTTGAGCATTAGAGTCAACTTCACTATTGCTGAACTGCTAGGAATTGGCTCAAATGATGATTATGAACATGCTATTCATAGCTTTTATTATTCCCATTAACTGTAGCATAACCCTACCTCTCAACTTATCAGCTGGCTTAATTGCTACTGGTGTACCATATCCTAAAACAAATAAAGTGAGAGGGGTACGCTGCCACTTGGCTGGCAAAAACATCTCTATTTCCTAATGTACCTTCTACAGTTGTTTAGAGCGTGTTGGCAAAAGAGGCATGAGACTCAGAGTAGTATGGTAGGTTAAAAACACAAATCGAGATTTGATTTTCTAATGAGCTGCTGATTTTCACAATAATACAAACTCCATAGTATTGATCTGTTTACCCTTTATAAAAAGCATGATTTTTTGTATTGCTTGTAGTAAATGTGCTAACAGTGGACTTTTCCATCTGCAGATTATACTGAATGACCAGCAGTGGTTCGCAACAAATTGTCTCCGCATTGCCGATACTGAAGAAATAAAAAGACAGTCTTCCGGCATAGGGCATCATTTGACCAATATGTATGGTAAGTAAAGCTCACAATCATTCCTTTAGGCATTAAAAAGGTGTTTTCAGCACCTGAATGTCATAACTACCTTCTAGTGGGGGCCTGTGCTTGAATGTAATTTCTGCCAAGATGGAAGTATTATGGATAACATTGTGTCGGTCATGATAGTTAATAAAAGACTGACTGCATCCAAGGCTTCTTAAGCCTGCTTTAGATCCTGGTGCCACCAATGTTCCGTTTGAGGACATTGCTTCCTTTGAGGCTGAAATGCACTATCTCACTGTAGAACTATAGAGTTGCGTTCTCACGGAATAAAGCACACTTAACGTCTTCCGCTGCACTCTGTATGTTGGACTCTGATACTCAAGAAGGATTGTTGGTAAGGATAATCTCTGTTTTTGTATCTGCATCCCACTTTCAAAAAGGCCACAGTGCTTTGAGTGGTTCAGAGTATTTGCCATTCCGCCTCCGACTTGCCTTGCAGTCATGAATAGAGATAGCAACCTACTGCATAACTTCTGATATCTCATCCTCCTGTGTGGTCCGCTTCCACAAGGACAATTGGACCAGTGATGATCTGACATCATAAAGCAAAAGCAAGATGTTGTCTGACATGAGGGCCAATCTGTTGCCTAGCAAGCTGACACCATAAAGCTAAATGCAAGATGTTGTCTGACGTGAGGGCCACTCTGTTGTTGCCTAGCAAGCAGTAAGATACATTTATCTTGCTAATGAAATGAGTAGCAGGGTAGACCGGACGCCCAAGTGACAGCTATGATGGTAAAATGTACAAAATGAGGGCACTTTATAAGACCTCTAAATTTGAACGAGCGTGAGTTTGAGCATTAGAGTCAACTTCACTATTGCTGAACTGCTAGGAATTGGCTCAAATGATGATTATGAACATGCTATTCATAGCTTTTATTATTCCCATTAACTGTAGCATAACCCTACCTCTCAACTTATCAGCTGGCTTAATTGCTACTGGTGTACCATATCCTAAAACAAATAAAGTGAGAGGGGTACGCTGCCACTTGGCTGGCAAAAAGATCTCTATTTCCTAATGTACCTTCTACAGTTGTTTAGAGCGTGTTGGCAAAAGAGGCATGAGACTCAGAGTAGTATGGTAGGTTAAAAACACAAATCGAGATTTGATTTTCTAATGAGCTGCTGATTTTCACAATAATACAAACTCCATAGTATTGATCTGTTTACCCTTCATAAAAAGCATGATTTTTTGTATTGCTTGTAGTAAATGTGCTAACAGTGGACTTTTCCATCTGCAGATTATACTGAATGACCAGCAGTGGCAGTGTTTCGCAACAAATTGTCTCTGCATTGCCGATACTGAAGAAATAAAAAGACAGTCTTCCGGCATAGGGCATCATTTGACCAATATGTATGGTAAGTAAAGCTCACAATCATTCCTTTAGGCATTAAAAAGGTGTTTTCAGCACCTGAATGTCATAACTACCTTCTAGTGGGGGCCTGTGCTTGAATGTAATTTCTGCCAAGATGGAAGTATTATGGATAACATTGTGTCGGTCATGATAGTTAATAAAAGACTGACTGCATCCAAGGCTTCTTAAGCCTGCTTTAGATCCTGGTGCCACCAATGTTCCGTTTGAGGACATTGCTTACTTTGAGGCTGAAATGCACTATCTCACTGTAGAACTATAGAGTTGCGTTCTCACGGAATAAAGCACACTTAACGTCTTCCGCTGCACTCTGTATGTTGGACTCTGATACTCAAGAAGGATTGTTGGTAAGGATAATCTCTGTTTTTGTATCTGCATCCCACTTTCAAAAAGGCCACAGTGCTTTGAGTGGTTCAGAGTATTTGCCATTCCGCCTCCGACTTGCCTTGCAGTCATGAATAGAGATAGCAACCTACTGCATAACTTCTGATATCTCATCCTCCTGTGTGGTCCGCTTCCACAAGGACAATTGGACCAGTGATGATCTGACATCATAAAGCAAAAGCAAGATGTTGTCTGACATGAGGGCCAATCTGTTGCCTAGCAAGCTGACATCATAAAGCTAAATGCAAGATGTTGTCTGACGTGAGGGCCACTCTGTTGTTGCCTAGCAAGCAGTAAGATACATTTATCTTGCTAATGAAATGAGTAGCATGGTAGACCGGACGCCCAAGTGACAGCTATGATGGTAAAATGTACAAAATGAGGGCACTTTATAAGACCTCTAAATTTGAACGAGCGTGAGTTTGAGCATTAGAGTCAACTTCACTATTGCTGAACTGCTAGGAATTGGCTCAAATGATGATTATGAACATGCTATTCATAGCTTTTATTATTCCCATTAACTGTACCATAACCCTACCTCTCAACTTATCAGCTGGCTTAATTGCTACTGGTGTACCATATCCTAAAACAAATAAAGTGAGAGGGGTACGCTGCCACTTGGCTGGCAAAAAGATCTCTATCTATGTCCTAATGTACCTTCTACAGTTGTTTAGAGCGTGTTGGCAAAAGAGGCATGAGACTCAGAGTAGTATGGTAGGTTAAAAACACAAATCGAGATTTGATTTTCTAATGAGCTGCTGATTTTCACAATAATACAAACTCCATAGTATTGATCTGTTTACCCTTTATAAAAAGCATGATTTTTTGTATTGCTTGTAGTAAATGTGCTAACAGTGGACTTTTCCATCTGCAGATTATACTGAATGACCAGCAGTGGCAGTGTTTCGCAACAAATTGTCTCTGCATTGCCGATACTGAAGAAATAAAAAGACAGTCTTCCGGCATAGGGCATCATTTGACCAATATGTATGGTAAGTAAAGCTCACAATCATTCCTTTAGGCATTAAAAAGGTGTTTTCAGCACCTGAATGTCATAACTACCTTCTAGTGGGGGCCTGTGCTTGAATGTAATTTCTGCCAAGATGGAAGTATTATGGATAACATTGTGTCGGTCATGATAGTTAATAAAAGACTGACTGCATCCAAGGCTTCTTAAGCCTGCTTTAGATCCTGGTGCCACCAATGTTCCGTTTGAGGACATTGCTTCCTTTGAGGCTAAAATGCACTATCTCACTGTAGAACTATAGAGTTGCGTTCTCACGGAATAAAGCACACTTAACGTCTTCCGCTGCACTCTGTATGTTGGACTCTGATACTCAAGAAGGATTGTTGGTAAGGATAATCTCTGTTTTTGTATCTGCATCCCACTTTCAAAAAGGCCACAGTGCTTTGAGTGGTTCAGAGTATTTGCCATTCCGCCTCCGACTTGCCTTGCAGTCATGAATAGAGATAGCAACCTACTGCATAACTTCTGATATCTCATCCTCCTGTGTGGTCCGCTTCCACAAGGACAATTGGACCAGTGATGATCTGACATCATAAAGCAAAAGCAAGATGTTGTCTGACATGAGGGCCAATCTGTTGCCTAGCAAGCTGACATCATAAAGCTAAATGCAAGATGTTGTCTGACGTGAGGGCCACTCTGTTGTTGCCTAGCAAGCAGTAAGATACATTTATCTTGCTAATGAAATGAGTAGCAGGGTAGACCGGACGCCCAAGTGACAGCTATGATGGTAAAATGTACAAAATGAGGGCACTTTATAAGACCTCTAAATTTGAACGAGCGTGAGTTTGAGCATTAGAGTCAATTTCACTATTGCTGAACTGCTAGGAATTGGCTCAAATGATGATTATGAACATGCTATTCATAGCTTTTATTATTCCCATTAACTGTAGCATAACCCTACCTCTCAACTTATCAGCTGGCTTAATTGCTACTGGTGTACCATAATCCTAAAACAAATAAAGTGAGAGGGGTACGCTGCCACTTGGCTGGCAAAAACATCTCTATTTCCTAATGTACCTTCTACAGTTGTTTAGAGCGTGTTGGCAAAAGAGGCAAGAGACTCAGAGTAGTATGGTAGGTTAAAAACACAAATCGAGATTTGATTTTCTAATGAGCTGCTGATTTTCACAATAATACAAACTCCATAGTATTGATCTGTTTACCCTTTATAAAAAGCATGATTTTTTGTATTGCTTGTAGTAAATGTGCTAACAGTGGACTTTTCCATCTGCAGATTATACTGAATGACCAGCAGTGGCAGTGTTTCGCAACAAATTGTCTCTGCATTGCCGATACTGAAGAAATAAAAAGACAGTCTTCCGGCATAGGGCATCATTTGACCAATATGTATGGTAAGTAAAGCTCACAATCATTCCTTTAGGCATTAAAAAGGTGTTTTCAGCACCTGAATGTCATAACTACCTTCTAGTGGGGGCCTGTGCTTGAATGTAATTTCTGCCAAGATGGAAGTATTATGGATAACATTGTGTCGGTCATGATAGTTAATAAAAGACTGACTGCATCCAAGGCTTCTTAAGCCTGCTTTAGATCCTGGTGCCACCAATGTTCCGTTTGAGGACATTGCTTCCTTTGAGGCTGAAATGCACTATCTCACTGTAGAACTATAGAGTTGCGTTCTCACGGAATAAAGCACACTTAACGTCTTCCGCTGCACTCTGTATGTTTGACTCTGATACTCAAGAAGGATTGTTGGTAAGGATAATCTCTGTTTTTGTATCTGCATCCCATTTTCAAAAAGGCCACAGTGCTTTGAGTTGTTCAGAGTATTTGCCATTCCGCCTCCGACTTGCCTTGCAGTCATGAATAGAGATAGCAACCTACTGCATAACTTCTGATATCTCATCCTCCTGTGTGGTCCGCTTCCACAAGGACAATTGGACCAGTGATGATCTGACATCATAAAGCAAAAGCAAGATGTTGTCTGACATGAGGGCCAATCTGTTGCCTAGCAAGCTGACATCATAAAGCTAAATGCAAGATGTTGTCTGACGTGAGGGCCACTCTGTTGTTGCCTACCAAGCAGTAAGATACATTTATCTTGCTAATGAAATGAGTAGCAGGGTAGACCGGACGCCCAAGTGACAGCTATGATGGTAAAATGTACAAAATGAGGGCACTTTATAAGACCTCTAAATTTGAACGAGCGTGAGTTTGAGCATTAGAGTCAACTTCACTATTGCTGAACTGCTAGGAATTGGCTCAAATGATGATTATGAACATGCTATTCATAGCTTTTATTATTCCCATTAACTGTAGCATAACCCTACCTCTCAACTTATCAGCTGGCTTAATTGCTACTGGTGTACCATATCCTAAAACAAATAAAGTGAGAGGGGTACGCTGCCACTTGGCTGGCAAAAAGATCTCTATTTCCTAATGTACCTTCTACAGTTGTTTAGAGCGTGTTGGCAAAAGAGGCATGAGACTCAGAGTAGTATGGTAGGTTAAAAACACAAATCGAGATTTGATTTTCTAATGAGCTGCTGATTTTCACAATAATACAAACTCCATAGTATTGATCTGTTTACCCTTCATAAAAAGCATGATTTTTTGTATTGCTTGTAGTAAATGTGCTAACAGTGGACTTTTCTATCTGCAGATTATACTGAATGACCAGCAGTGGCAGTGTTTCGCAACAAATTGTCTCTGCATTGCCGATACTGAAGAAATAAAAAGACAGTCTTCCGGCATAGGGCATCATTTGACCAAAATGTATGGTAAGTAAAGCTCACAATCATTCCTTTAGGCATTAAAAAGGTGTTTTAAGCACCTGAATGTCATAACTACCTTCTAGTGGGGGCCTGTGCTTGAATGTAATTTCTGCCAAGATGGAAGTATTATGGATAACATTGTGTCGGTCATGATAGTTAATAAAAGACTGACTGCATCCAAGGCTTCTTAAGCCTGCTTTAGATCCTGGTGCCACCAATGTTCCGTTTGAGGACATTGCTTCCTTTGAGGCTGAAATGCACTATCTCACTGTAGAACTATAGAGTTGCGTTCTCACGGAATAAAGCACACTTAACGTCTTCCGCTGCACTCTGTATGTTTGACTCTGATACTCAAGAAGGATTGTTGGTAAGGATAATCTCTGTTTTTGTATCTGCATCCCATTTTCAAAAAGGCCACAGTGCTTTGAGTTGTTCAGAGTATTTGCCATTCCGCCTCCGACTTGCCTTGCAGTCATGAATAGAGATAGCAACCTACTGCATAACTTCTGATATCTCATCCTCCTGTGTGGTCCGCTTCCACAAGGACAATTGGACCAGTGATGATCTGACATCATAAAGCAAAAGCAAGATGTTGTCTGACATGAGGGCCAATCTGTTGCCTAGCAAGCTGACATCATAAAGCTAAATGCAAGATGTTGTCTGACGTGAGGGCCACTCTGTTGTTGCCTACCAAGCAGTAAGATACATTTATCTTGCTAATGAAATGAGTAGCAGGGTAGACCGGACGCCCAAGTGACAGCTATGATGGTAAAATGTACAAAATGAGGGCACTTTATAAGACCTCTAAATTTGAACGAGCGTGAGTTTGAGCATTAGAGTCAACTTCACTATTGCTGAACTGCTAGGAATTGGCTCAAATGATGATTATGAACATGCTATTCATAGCTTTTATTATTCCCATTAACTGTAGCATAACCCTACCTCTCAACTTATCAGCTGGCTTAATTGCTACTGGTGTACCATATCCTAAAACAAATAAAGTGAGAGGGGTACGCTGCCACTTGGCTGGCAAAAACATCTCTATTTCCTAATGTACCTTCTACAGTTGTTTAGAGCGTGTTGGCAAAAGAGGCATGAGACTCAGAGTAGTATGGTAGGTTAAAAACACAAATCGAGATTTGATTTTCTAATGAGCTGCTGATTTTCACAATAATACAAACTCCATAGTATTGATCTGTTTACCCTTTATAAAAAGCATGATTTTTTGTATTGCTTGTAGTAAATGTGCTAACAGTGGACTTTTCCATCTGCAGATTATACTGAATGACCAGCAGTGGCAGTGTTTCGCAACAAATTGTCTCTGCATTGCCGATACTGAAGAAATAAAAAGACAGTCTTCCGGCATAGGGCATCATTTGACCAATATGTATGGTAAGTAAAGCTCACAATCATTCCTTTAGGCATTAAAAAGGTGTTTTCAGCACCTGAATGTCATAACTACCTTCTAGTGGGGGCCTGTGCTTGAATGTAATTTCTGCCAAGATGGAAGTATTATGGATAACATTGTGTCGGTCATGATAGTTAATAAAAGACTGACTGCATCCAAGGCTTCTTAAGCCTGCTTTAGATCCTGGTGCCACCAATGTTCCGTTTGAGGACATTGCTTACTTTGAGGCTGAAATGCACTATCTCACTGTAGAACTATAGAGTTGCGTTCTCACGGAATAAAGCACACTTAACGTCTTCCGCTGCACTCTGTATGTTGGACTCTGATACTCAAGAAGGATTGTTGGTAAGGATAATCTCTGTTTTTGTATCTGCATCCCACTTTCAAAAAGGCCACAGTGCTTTGAGTGGTTCAGAGTATTTGCCATTCCGCCTCCGACTTGCCTTGCAGTCATGAATAGAGATAGCAACCTACTGCATAACTTCTGATATCTCATCCTCCTGTGTGGTCCGCTTCCACAAGGACAATTGGACCAGTGATGATCTGACATCATAAAGCAAAAGCAAGATGTTGTCTGACATGAGGGCCAATCTGTTGCCTAGCAAGCTGACATCATAAAGCTAAATGCAAGATGTTGTCTGACGTGAGGGCCACTCTGTTGTTGCCTAGCAAGCAGTAAGATACATTTATCTTGCTAATGAAATGAGTAGCATGGTAGACCGGACGCCCAAGTGACAGCTATGATGGTAAAATGTACAAAATGAGGGCACTTTATAAGACCTCTAAATTTGAACGAGCGTGAGTTTGAGCATTAGAGTCAACTTCACTATTGCTGAACTGCTAGGAATTGGCTCAAATGATGATTATGAACATGCTATTCATAGCTTTTATTATTCCCATTAACTGTAGCATAACCCTACCTCTCAACTTATCAGCTGGCTTAATTGCTACTGTTGTACCATATCCTAAAACAAATAAAGTGAGAGGGGTACGCTGCCACTTGGCTGGCAAAAAGATCTCTATCTATGTCCTAATGTACCTTCTACAGTTGTTTAGAGCGTGTTGGCAAAAGAGGCATGAGACTCAGAGTAGTATGGTAGGTTAAAAACACAAATCGAGATTTGATTTTCTAATGAGCTGCTGATTTTCACAATAATACAAACTCCATAGTATTGATCTGTTTACCCTTTATAAAAAGCATGATTTTTTGTATTGCTTGTAGTAAATGTGCTAACAGTGGACTTTTCCATCTGCAGATTATACTGAATGACCAGCAGTGGCAGTGTTTCGCAACAAATTGTCTCTGCATTGCCGATACTGAAGAAATAAAAAGACAGTCTTCCGGCATAGGGCATCATTTGACCAATATGTATGGTAAGTAAAGCTCACAATCATTCCTTTAGGCATTAAAAAGGTGTTTTCAGCACCTGAATGTCATAACTACCTTCTAGTGGGGGCCTGTGCTTGAATGTAATTTCTGCCAAGATGGAAGTATTATGGATAACATTGTGTCGGTCATGATAGTTAATAAAAGACTGACTGCATCCAAGGCTTCTTAAGCCTGCTTTAGATCCTGGTGCCACCAATGTTCCGTTTGAGGACATTGCTTCCTTTGAGGCTAAAATGCACTATCTCACTGTAGAACTATAGAGTTGCGTTCTCACGGAATAAAGCACACTTAACGTCTTCCGCTGCACTCTGTATGTTGGACTCTGATACTCAAGAAGGATTGTTGGTAAGGATAATCTCTGTTTTTGTATCTGCATCCCACTTTCAAAAAGGCCACAGTGCTTTGAGTGGTTCAGAGTATTTGCCATTCCGCCTCCGACTTGCCTTGCAGTCATGAATAGAGATAGCAACCTACTGCATAACTTCTGATATCTCATCCTCCTGTGTGGTCCGCTTCCACAAGGACAATTGGACCAGTGATGATCTGACATCATAAAGCAAAAGCAAGATGTTGTCTGACATGAGGGCCAATCTGTTGCCTAGCAAGCTGACATCATAAAGCTAAATGCAAGATGTTGTCTGACGTGAGGGCCACTCTGTTGTTGCCTAGCAAGCAGTAAGATACATTTATCTTGCTAATGAAATGAGTAGCAGGGTAGACCGGACGCCCAAGTGACAGCTATGATGGTAAAATGTACAAAATGAGGGCACTTTATAAGACCTCTAAATTTGAACGAGCGTGAGTTTGAGCATTAGAGTCAACTTCACTATTGCTGAACTGCTAGGAATTGGCTCAAATGATGATTATGAACATGCTATTCATAGCTTTTATTATTCCCATTAACTGTAGCATAACCCTACCTCTCAACTTATCAGCTGGCTTAATTGCTACTGGTGTACCATATCCTAAAACAAATAAAGTGAGAGGGGTACGCTGCCACTTGGCTGGCAAAAACATCTCTATTTCCTAATGTACCTTCTACAGTTGTTTAGAGCGTGTTGGCAAAAGAGGCAAGAGACTCAGAGTAGTATGGTAGGTTAAAAACACAAATCGAGATTTGATTTTCTAATGAGCTGCTGATTTTCACAATAATACAAACTCCATAGTATTGATCTGTTTACCCTTTATAAAAAGCATGATTTTTTGTATTGCTTGTAGTAAATGTGCTAACAGTGGACTTTTCCATCTGCAGATTATACTGAATGACCAGCAGTGGCAGTGTTTCGCAACAAATTGTCTCTGCATTGCCGATACTGAAGAAATAAAAAGACAGTCTTCCGGCATAGGGCATCATTTGACCAATATGTATGGTAAGTAAAGCTCACAATCATTCCTTTAGGCATTAAAAAGGTGTTTTCAGCACCTGAATGTCATAACTACCTTCTAGTGGGGGCCTGTGCTTGAATGTAATTTCTGCCAAGATGGAAGTATTATGGATAACATTGTGTCGGTCATGATAGTTAATAAAAGACTGACTGCATCCAAGGCTTCTTAAGCCTGCTTTAGATCCTGGTGCCACAATGTTCCGTTTGAGGACATTGCTTACTTTGAGGCTGAAATGCACTATCTCACTGTAGAACTATAGAGTTGCGTTCTCACGGAATAAAGCACACTTAACGTCTTCCGCTGCACTCTGTATGTTGGACTCTGATACTCAAGAAGGATTGTTGGTAAGGATAATCTCTGTTTTTGTATCTGCATCCCACTTTCAAAAAGGCCACAGTGCTTTGAGTGGTTCAGAGTATTTGCCATTCCGCCTCCGACTTGCCTTGCAGTCATGAATAGAGATAGCAACTTACTGCATAACTTCTGATATCTCATCCTCCTGTGTGGTCCGCTTCCGCAAGGACAATTGGACCAGTGATGATCTGACATCATAAAGCAAAAGCAAGATGTTGTCTGACATGAGGGCCAATCTGTTGCCTAGCAAGCTGACATCATAAAGCTAAATGCAAGATGTTGTCTGACGTGAGGGCCACTCTGTTGTTGCCTAGCAAGCAGTAAGATACATTTATCTTGCTAATGAAATGAGTAGCATGGTAGACCGGACGCCCAAGTGACAGGTATGATGGTAAAATGTACAAAATGAGGGCACTTTATAAGACCTCTAAATTAGAACGAGCGTGAGTTTGAGCATTAGAGTCAACTTCACTATTGCTGAACTGCTAGGAATTGGCTCAAATGATGATTATGAACATGCTATTCATAGCTTTTATTATTCCCATTAACTGTAGCATAACCCTACCTCTCAACTTATCAGCTGGCTTAATTGCTACTGGTGTACCATATCCTAAAACAAATAAAGTGAGAGGGGTACGCTGCCACTTGGCTGGCAAAAACATCTCTATTTCCTAATGTACCTTCTACAGTTGTTTAGAGCGTGTTGGCAAAAGAGGCATGAGACTCAGAGTAGTATGGTAGGTTAAAAACACAAATCGAGATTTGATTTTCTAATGAGCTGCTGATTTTCACAATAATACAAACTCCATAGTATTGATCTGTTTACCCTTTATAAAAAGCATGATTTTTTGTATTGCTTGTAGTAAATGTGCTAACAGTGGACTTTTCTATCTGCAGATTATACTGAATGACCAGCAGTGGCAGTGTTTCGCAACAAATTGTCTCTGCATTGCCGATACTGAAGAAATAAAAAGACAGTCTTCCGGCATAGGGCATCATTTGACCAAAATGTATGGTAAGTAAAGCTCACAATCATTCCTTTAGGCATTAAAAAGGTGTTTTAAGCACCTGAATGTCATAACTACCTTCTAGTGGGGGCCTGTGCTTGAATGTAATTTCTGCCAAGATGGAAGTATTATGGATAACATTGTGTCGGTCATGATAGTTAATAAAAGACTGACTGCATCCAAGGCTTCTTAAGCCTGCTTTAGATCCTGGTGCCACCAATGTTCCGTTTGAGGACATTGCTTCCTTTGAGGCTGAAATGCACTATCTCACTGTAGAACTATAGAGTTGCGTTCTCACGGAATAAAGCACATTTAACATCTTTCGCTGCACTCTGTATGTTGGACTCTGATACTCAAGAAGGATTGTTGATAAGGATAATCTCTGTTTTTGTATCTGCATCCCACTTTCAAAAAGGCCACAGTGCTTTGAGTTGTTCAGAGTATTTGCCATTCCGCCTCCGACTTGCCTTGCAGTCATGAATAGAGATAGCAACCTACTGCATAACTTCTGATATCTCATCCTCCTGTGTGGTCCGCTTCCACAAGGACAATTGGACCAGTGATGATCTGACATCATAAAGCAAAAGCAAGATGTTGTCTGACATGAGGGCCAATCTGTTGCCTAGCAAGCTGACATCATAAAGCTAAATGCAAGATGTTGTCTGACGTGAGGGCCACTCTGTTGTTGCCTAGCAAGCAGTAAGATACATTTATCTTGCTAATGAAATGAGTAGCATGGTAGACCGGACGCCCAAGTGACAGCTATGATGGTAAAATGTACAAAATGAGGGCACTTTATAAGACCTCTAAATTTGAACGAGCGTGAGTTTGAGCATTAGAGTCAACTTCACTATTGCTGAACTGCTAGGAATTGGCTCAAATGATGATTATGAACATGCTATTCATAGCTTTTATTATTCCCATTAACTGTAGCATAACCCTACCTCTCAACTTATCAGCTGGCTTAATTGCTACTGGTGTACCATATCCTAAAACAAATAAAGTGAGAGGGGTACGCTGCCACTTGGCTGGCAAAAACATCTCTATTTCCTAATGTACCTTCTACAGTTGTTTAGAGCGTGTTGGCAAAAGAGGCAAGAGACTCAGAGTAGTATGGTAGGTTAAAAACACAAATCGAGATTTGATTTTCTAATGAGCTGCTGATTTTCACAATAATACAAACTCCATAGTATTGATCTGTTTACCCTTTATAAAAAGCATGATTTTTTGTATTGCTTGTAGTAAATGTGCTAACAGTGGACTTTTCCATCTGCAGATTATACTGAATGACCAGCAGTGGCAGTGTTTCGCAACAAATTGTCTCTGCATTGCCGATACTGAAGAAATAAAAAGACAGTCTTCCGGCATAGGGCATCATTTGACCAATATGTATGGTAAGTAAAGCTCACAATCATTCCTTTAGGCATTAAAAAGGTGTTTTCAGCACCTGAATGTCATAACTACCTTCTAGTGGGGGCCTGTGCTTGAATGTAATTTCTGCCAAGATGGAAGTATTATGGATAACATTGTGTCGGTCATGATAGTTAATAAAAGACTGACTGCATCCAAGGCTTCTTAAGCCTGCTTTAGATCCTGGTGCCACAATGTTCCGTTTGAGGACATTGCTTACTTTGAGGCTGAAATGCACTATCTCACTGTAGAACTATAGAGTTGCGTTCTCACGGAATAAAGCACACTTAACGTCTTCCGCTGCACTCTGTATGTTGGACTCTGATACTCAAGAAGGATTGTTGGTAAGGATAATCTCTGTTTTTGTATCTGCATCCCACTTTCAAAAAGGCCACAGTGCTTTGAGTGGTTCAGAGTATTTGCCATTCCGCCTCCGACTTGCCTTGCAGTCATGAATAGAGATAGCAACTTACTGCATAACTTCTGATATCTCATCCTCCTGTGTGGTCCGCTTCCGCAAGGACAATTGGACCAGTGATGATCTGACATCATAAAGCAAAAGCAAGATGTTGTCTGACATGAGGGCCAATCTGTTGCCTAGCAAGCTGACATCATAAAGCTAAATGCAAGATGTTGTCTGACGTGAGGGCCACTCTGTTGTTGCCTAGCAAGCAGTAAGATACATTTATCTTGCTAATGAAATGAGTAGCATGGTAGACCGGACGCCCAAGTGACAGGTATGATGGTAAAATGTACAAAATGAGGGCACTTTATAAGACCTCTAAATTAGAACGAGCGTGAGTTTGAGCATTAGAGTCAACTTCACTATTGCTGAACTGCTAGGAATTGGCTCAAATGATGATTATGAACATGCTATTCATAGCTTTTATTATTCCCATTAACTGTAGCATAACCCTACCTCTCAACTTATCAGCTGGCTTAATTGCTACTGGTGTACCATATCCTAAAACAAATAAAGTGAGAGGGGTACGCTGCCACTTGGCTGGCAAAAACATCTCTATTTCCTAATGTACCTTCTACAGTTGTTTAGAGCGTGTTGGCAAAAGAGGCATGAGACTCAGAGTAGTATGGTAGGTTAAAAACACAAATCGAGATTTGATTTTCTAATGAGCTGCTGATTTTCACAATAATACAAACTCCATAGTATTGATCTGTTTACCCTTTATAAAAAGCATGATTTTTTGTATTGCTTGTAGTAAATGTGCTAACAGTGGACTTTTCTATCTGCAGATTATACTGAATGACCAGCAGTGGCAGTGTTTCGCAACAAATTGTCTCTGCATTGCCGATACTGAAGAAATAAAAAGACAGTCTTCCGGCATAGGGCATCATTTGACCAAAATGTATGGTAAGTAAAGCTCACAATCATTCCTTTAGGCATTAAAAAGGTGTTTTAAGCACCTGAATGTCATAACTACCTTCTAGTGGGGGCCTGTGCTTGAATGTAATTTCTGCCAAGATGGAAGTATTATGGATAACATTGTGTCGGTCATGATAGTTAATAAAAGACTGACTGCATCCAAGGCTTCTTAAGCCTGCTTTAGATCCTGGTGCCACCAATGTTCCGTTTGAGGACATTGCTTCCTTTGAGGCTGAAATGCACTATCTCACTGTAGAACTATAGAGTTGCGTTCTCACGGAATAAAGCACATTTAACATCTTTCGCTGCACTCTGTATGTTGGACTCTGATACTCAAGAAGGATTGTTGATAAGGATAATCTCTGTTTTTGTATCTGCATCCCACTTTCAAAAAGGCCACAGTGCTTTGAGTTGTTCAGAGTATTTGCCATTCCGCCTCCGACTTGCCTTGCAGTCATGAATAGAGATAGCAACCTACTGCATAACTTCTGATATCTCATCCTCCTGTGTGGTCCGCTTCCACAAGGACAATTGGACCAGTGATGATCTGACATCATAAAGCAAAAGCAAGATGTTGTCTGACATGAGGGCCAATCTGTTGCCTAGCAAGCTGACATCATAAAGCTAAATGCAAGATGTTGTCTGACGTGAGGGCCACTCTGTTGTTGCCTAGCAAGCAGTAAGATACATTTATCTTGCTAATGAAATGAGTAGCATGGTAGACCGGACGCCCAAGTGACAGCTATGATGGTAAAATGTACAAAATGAGGGCACTTTATAAGACCTCTAAATTTGAACGAGCGTGAGTTTGAGCATTAGAGTCAACTTCACTATTGCTGAACTGCTAGGAATTGGCTCAAATGATGATTATGAACATGCTATTCATAGCTTTTATTATTCCCATTAACTGTAGCATAACCCTACCTCTCAACTTATCAGCTGGCTTAATTGCTACTGGTGTACCATATCCTAAAACAAATAAAGTGAGAGGGGTACGCTGCCACTTGGCTGGCAAAAACATCTCTATTTCCTAATGTACCTTCTACAGTTGTTTAGAGCGTGTTGGCAAAAGAGGCATGAGACTCAGAGTAGTATGGTAGGTTAAAAACACAAATCGAGATTTGATTTTCTAATGAGCTGCTGATTTCCACAATAATACAAACTCCATAGTATTGATCTGTTTACCCTTTATAAAAAGCATGATTTTTTGTATTGCTTGTAGTAAATGTGCTAACAGTGGACTTTTCCATCTGCAGATTATACTGAATGACCAGCAGTGGCAGTGTTTCGCAACAAATTGTCTCCGCATTGCCGATACTGAAGAAATAAAAAGACAGTCTTCCGGCATAGGGCATCATTTGACCAATATGTATGGTAAGTAAAGCTCACAATCATTCCTTTAGGCATTAAAAAGGTGTTTTCAGCACCTGAATGCCATAACTACCTTCTAGTGGGGGCCTGTGCTTGAATGTAATTTCTGCCAAGATGGAAGTATTATGGATAACATTGTGTCGGTCATGATAGTTAATAAAAGACTGACTGCATCCAAGGCTTCTTAAGCCTGCTTTAGATCCTGGTGCCACCAATGTTCCGTTTGAGGACATTGCTTCCTTTGAGGCTGAAATGCACTATCTCACTGTAGAACTATAGAGTTGCGTTCTCACGGAATAAAGCACATTTAACGTCTTCCGCTGCACTCTGTATGTTGGACTCTGATACTCAAGAAGGATTGTTGGTAAGGATAATCTCTGTTTTTGTATCTGCATCCCACTTTCAAAAAGGCCACAGTGCTTTGAGTGGTTCAGAGTATTTGCCATTCCGCCTCCGACTTGCCTTGCAGTCATGAATAGAGATAGCAACCTACTGCATAACTTCTGATATCTCATCCTCCTGTGTGGTCCGCTTCCACAAGGACAATTGGACCAGTGATGATCTGACATCATAAAGCAAAAGCAAGATGTTGTCTGACATGAGGGCCAATCTGTTGCCTAGCAAGCTGACATCATAAAGCTAAATGCAAGATGTTGTCTGACGTGAGGGCCACTCTGTTGTTGCCTAGCAAGCAGTAAGATACATTTATCTTGCTAATGAAATGAGTAGCATGGTAGACCGGACGCCCAAGTGACAGCTACGATGGTAAAATGTACAAAATGAGGGCACTTTATAAGACCTCTAAATTTGAACGAGCGTGAGTTTGAGCATTAGAGTCAACTTCACTATTGCTGAACTGCTAGGAATTGGCTCAAATGATGATTATGAACATGCTATTCATAGCTTTTATTATTCCCATTAACTGTAGCATAACCCTACCTCTCAACTTATCAGCTGGCTTAATTGCTACTGTTGTACCATATCCTAAAACAAATAAAGTGAGAGGGGTACGCTGCCACTTGGCTGGCAAAAAGATCTCTATCTATGTCCTAATGTACCTTCTACAGTTGTTTAGAGCGTGTTGGCAAAAGAGGCATGAGACTCAGAGTAGTATGGTAGGTTAAAAACACAAATCGAGATTTGATTTTCTAATGAGCTGCTGATTTTCACAATAATACAAACTCCATAGTATTGATCTGTTTACCCTTTATAAAAAGCATGATTTTTTGTATTGCTTGTAGTAAATGTGCTAACAGTGGACTTTTCTATCTGCAGATTATACTGAATGACCAGCAGTGGCAGTGTTTCGCAACAAATTGTCTCTGCATTGCCGATACTGAAGAAATAAAAAGACAGTCTTCCGGCATAGGGCATCATTTGACCAAAATGTATGGTAAGTAAAGCTCACAATCATTCCTTTAGGCATTAAAAAGGTGTTTTAAGCACCTGAATGTCATAACTACCTTCTAGTGGGGGCCTGTGCTTGAATGTAATTTCTGCCAAGATGGAAGTATTATGGATAACATTGTGTCGGTCATGATAGTTAATAAAAGACTGACTGCATCCAAGGCTTCTTAAGCCTGCTTTAGATCCTGGTGCCACCAATGTTCCGTTTGAGGACATTGCTTCCTTTGAGGCTGAAATGCACTATCTCACTGTAGAACTATAGAGTTGCGTTCTCACGGAATAAAGCACATTTAACATCTTTCGCTGCACTCTGTATGTTGGACTCTGATACTCAAGAAGGATTGTTGATAAGGATAATCTCTGTTTTTGTATCTGCATCCCACTTTCAAAAAGGCCACAGTGCTTTGAGTTGTTCAGAGTATTTGCCATTCCGCCTCCGACTTGCCTTGCAGTCATGAATAGAGATAGCAACCTACTGCATAACTTCTGATATCTCATCCTCCTGTGTGGTCCGCTTCCACAAGGACAATTGGACCAGTGATGATCTGACATCATAAAGCAAAAGCAAGATGTTGTCTGACATGAGGGCCAATCTGTTGCCTAGCAAGCTGACATCATAAAGCTAAATGCAAGATGTTGTCTGACGTGAGGGCCACTCTGTTGTTGCCTAGCAAGCAGTAAGATACATTTATCTTGCTAATGAAATGAGTAGCATGGTAGACCGGACGCCCAAGTGACAGCTATGATGGTAAAATGTACAAAATGAGGGCACTTTATAAGACCTCTAAATTTGAACGAGCGTGAGTTTGAGCATTAGAGTCAACTTCACTATTGCTGAACTGCTAGGAATTGGCTCAAATGATGATTATGAACATGCTATTCATAGCTTTTATTATTCCCATTAACTGTAGCATAACCCTACCTCTCAACTTATCAGCTGGCTTAATTGCTACTGGTGTACCATATCCTAAAACAAATAAAGTGAGAGGGGTACGCTGCCACTTGGCTGGCAAAAACATCTCTATTTCCTAATGTACCTTCTACAGTTGTTTAGAGCGTGTTGGCAAAAGAGGCATGAGACTCAGAGTAGTATGGTAGGTTAAAAACACAAATCGAGATTTGATTTTCTAATGAGCTGCTGATTTCCACAATAATACAAACTCCATAGTATTGATCTGTTTACCCTTTATAAAAAGCATGGTTTTTTGTATTGCTTGTAGTAAATGTGCTAACAGTGGACTTTTCCATCTGCAGATTATACTGAATGACCAGCAGTGGCAGTGTTTCGCAACAAATTGTCTCCGCATTGCCGATACTGAAGAAATAAAAAGACAGTCTTCCGGCATAGGGCATCATTTGACCAATATGTATGGTAAGTAAAGCTCACAATCATTCCTTTAGGCATTAAAAAGGTGTTTTCAGCACCTGAATGCCATAACTACCTTCTAGTGGGGGCCTGTGCTTGAATGTAATTTCTGCCAAGATGGAAGTATTATGGATAACATTGTGTCGGTCATGATAGTTAATAAAAGACTGACTGCATCCAAGGCTTCTTAAGCCTGCTTTAGATCCTGGTGCCACCAATGTTCCGTTTGAGGACATTGCTTCCTTTGAGGCTGAAATGCACTATCTCACTGTAGAACTATAGAGTTGCGTTCTCACGGAATAAAGCACATTTAACGTCTTCCGCTGCACTCTGTATGTTGGACTCTGATACTCAAGAAGGATTGTTGGTAAGGATAATCTCTGTTTTTGTATCTGCATCCCACTTTCAAAAAGGCCACAGTGCTTTGAGTGGTTCAGAGTATTTGCCATTCCGCCTCCGACTTGCCTTGCAGTCATGAATAGAGATAGCAACCTACTGCATAACTTCTGATATCTCATCCTCCTGTGTGGTCCGCTTCCACAAGGACAATTGGACCAGTGATGATCTGACATCATAAAGCAAAAGCAAGATGTTGTCTGACATGAGGGCCAATCTGTTGCCTAGCAAGCTGACATCATAAAGCTAAATGCAAGATGTTGTCTGACGTGAGGGCCACTCTGTTGTTGCCTAGCAAGCAGTAAGATACATTTATCTTGCTAATGAAATGAGTAGCATGGTAGACCGGACGCCCAAGTGACAGCTACGATGGTAAAATGTACAAAATGAGGGCACTTTATAAGACCTCTAAATTTGAACGAGCGTGAGTTTGAGCATTAGAGTCAACTTCACTATTGCTGAACTGCTAGGAATTGGCTCAAATGATGATTATGAACATGCTATTCATAGCTTTTATTATTCCCATTAACTGTAGCATAACCCTACCTCTCAACTTATCAGCTGGCTTAATTGCTACTGTTGTACCATATCCTAAAACAAATAAAGTGAGAGGGGTACGCTGCCACTTGGCTGGCAAAAAGATCTCTATCTATGTCCTAATGTACCTTCTACAGTTGTTTAGAGCGTGTTGGCAAAAGAGGCATGAGACTCAGAGTAGTATGGTAGGTTAAAAACACAAATCGAGATTTGATTTTCTAATGAGCTGCTGATTTTCACAATAATACAAACTCCATAGTATTGATCTGTTTACCCTTTATAAAAAGCATGATTTTTTGTATTGCTTGTAGTAAATGTGCTAACAGTGGACTTTTCCATCTGCAGATTATACTGAATGACCAGCAGTGGCAGTGTTTCGCAACAAATTGTCTCTGCATTGCCGATACTGAAGAAATAAAAAGACAGTCTTCCGGCATAGGGCATCATTTGACCAATATGTATGGTAAGTAAAGCTCACAATCATTCCTTTAGGCATTAAAAAGGTGTTTTCAGCACCTGAATGTCATAACTACCTTCTAGTGGGGGCCTGTGCTTGAATGTAATTTCTGCCAAGATGGAAGTATTATGGATAACATTGTGTCGGTCATGATAGTTAATAAAAGACTGACTGCATCCAAGGCTTCTTAAGCCTGCTTTAGATCCTGGTGCCACCAATGTTCCGTTTGAGGACATTGCTTCCTTTGAGGCTAAAATGCACTATCTCACTGTAGAACTATAGAGTTGCGTTCTCACGGAATAAAGCACACTTAACGTCTTCCGCTGCACTCTGTATGTTGGACTCTGATACTCAAGAAGGATTGTTGGTAAGGATAATCTCTGTTTTTGTATCTGCATCCCACTTTCAAAAAGGCCACAGTGCTTTGAGTGGTTCAGAGTATTTGCCATTCCGCCTCCGACTTGCCTTGCAGTCATGAATAGAGATAGCAACCTACTGCATAACTTCTGATATCTCATCCTCCTGTGTGGTCCGCTTCCACAAGGACAATTGGACCAGTGATGATCTGACATCATAAAGCAAAAGCAAGATGTTGTCTGACATGAGGGCCAATCTGTTGCCTAGCAAGCTGACATCATAAAGCTAAATGCAAGATGTTGTCTGACGTGAGGGCCACTCTGTTGTTGCCTAGCAAGCAGTAAGATACATTTATCTTGCTAATGAAATGAGTAGCAGGGTAGACCGGACGCCCAAGTGACAGCTATGATGGTAAAATGTACAAAATGAGGGCACTTTATAAGACCTCTAAATTTGAACGAGCGTGAGTTTGAGCATTAGAGTCAACTTCACTATTGCTGAACTGCTAGGAATTGGCTCAAATGATGATTATGAACATGCTATTCATAGCTTTTATTATTCCCATTAACTGTAGCATAACCCTACCTCTCAACTTATCAGCTGGCTTAATTGCTACTGGTGTACCATAATCCTAAAACAAATAAAGTGAGAGGGGTACGCTGCCACTTGGCTGGCAAAAACATCTCTATTTCCTAATGTACCTTCTACAGTTGTTTAGAGCGTGTTGGCAAAAGAGGCAAGAGACTCAGAGTAGTATGGTAGGTTAAAAACACAAATCGAGATTTGATTTTCTAATGAGCTGCTGATTTTCACAATAATACAAACTCCATAGTATTGATCTGTTTACCCTTTATAAAAAGCATGATTTTTTGTATTGCTTGTAGTAAATGTGCTAACAGTGGACTTTTCCATCTGCAGATTATACTGAATGACCAGCAGTGGCAGTGTTTCGCAACAAATTGTCTCTGCATTGCCGATACTGAAGAAATAAAAAGACAGTCTTCCGGCATAGGGCATCATTTGACCAATATGTATGGTAAGTAAAGCTCACAATCATTCCTTTAGGCATTAAAAAGGTGTTTTCAGCACCTGAATGTCATAACTACCTTCTAGTGGGGGCCTGTGCTTGAATGTAATTTCTGCCAAGATGGAAGTATTATGGATAACATTGTGTCGGTCATGATAGTTAATAAAAGACTGACTGCATCCAAGGCTTCTTAAGCCTGCTTTAGATCCTGGTGCCACCAATGTTCCGTTTGAGGACATTGCTTCCTTTGAGGCTGAAATGCACTATCTCACTGTAGAACTATAGAGTTGCGTTCTCACGGAATAAAGCACACTTAACGTCTTCCGCTGCACTCTGTATGTTGGACTCTGATACTCAAGAAGGATTGTTGGTAAGGATAATCTCTGTTTTTGTATCTGCATCCCATTTTCAAAAAGGCCACAGTGCTTTGAGTTGTTCAGAGTATTTGCCATTCCGCCTCCGACTTGCCTTGCAGTCATGAATAGAGATAGCAACCTACTGCATAACTTCTGATATCTCATCCTCCTGTGTGGTCCGCTTCCACAAGGACAATTGGACCAGTGATGATCTGACATCATTAAGCAAAAGCAAGATGTTGTCTGACATGAGGGCCAATCTGTTGCCTAGCAAGCTGACATCATAAAGCTAAATGCAAGATGTTGTCTGACGTGAGGGCCACTCTGTTGTTGCCTAGCAAGCAGTAAGATACATTTATCTTGCTAATGAAATGAGTAGCATGGTAGACCGGACGCCTAAGTGACAGCTATGATGGTAAAATGTACAAAATGAGGGCACTTTATAAGACCTCTAAATTTGAACGAGCGTGAGTTTGAGCATTAGAGTCAACTTCACTATTGCTGAACTGCTAGGAATTGGCTCAAATGATGATTATGAACATGCTATTCATAGCTTTTATTATTCCCATTAACTGTAGCATAACCCTACCTCTCAACTTATCAGCTGGCTTAATTGCTACTGGTGTACCATATCCTAAAACAAATAAAGTGAGAGGGGTACGCTGCCACTTGGCTGGCAAAAACATCTCTATTTCCTAATGTACCTTCTACAGTTGTTTAGAGCGTGTTGGCAAAAGAGGCATGAGACTCAGAGTAGTATGGTAGGTTAAAAACACAAATCGAGATTTGATTTTCTAATGAGCTGCTGATTTTCACAATAATACAAACTCCATAGTATTGATCTGTTTACCCTTTATAAAAAGCATGATTTTTTGTATTGCTTGTAGTAAATGTGCTAACAGTGGACTTTTCCATCTGCAGATTATACTGAATGACCAGCAGTGGCAGTGTTTCGCAACAAATTGTCTCTGCATTGCCGATACTGAAGAAATAAAAAGACAGTCTTCCGGCATAGGGCATCATTTGACCAATATGTATGGTAAGTAAAGCTCACAATCATTCCTTTAGGCATTAAAAAGGTGTTTTCAGCACCTGAATGTCATAACTACCTTCTAGTGGGGGCCTGTGCTTGAATGTAATTTCTGCCAAGATGGAAGTATTATGGATAACATTGTGTCGGTCATGATAGTTAATAAAAGACTGACTGCATCCAAGGCTTCTTAAGCCTGCTTTAGATCCTGGTGCCACCAATGTTCCGTTTGAGGACATTGCTTACTTTGAGGCTGAAATGCACTATCTCACTGTAGAACTATAGAGTTGCGTTCTCACGGAATAAAGCACACTTAACGTCTTCCGCTGCACTCTGTATGTTGGACTCTGATACTCAAGAAGGATTGTTGGTAAGGATAATCTCTGTTTTTGTATCTGCATCCCACTTTCAAAAAGGCCACAGTGCTTTGAGTGGTTCAGAGTATTTGCCATTCCGCCTCCGACTTGCCTTGCAGTCATGAATAGAGATAGCAACCTACTGCATAACTTCTGATATCTCATCCTCCTGTGTGGTCCGCTTCCACAAGGACAATTGGACCAGTGATGATCTGACATCATAAAGCAAAAGCAAGATGTTGTCTGACATGAGGGCCAATCTGTTGCCTAGCAAGCTGACATCATAAAGCTAAATGCAAGATGTTGTCTGACGTGAGGGCCACTCTGTTGTTGCCTAGCAAGCAGTAAGATACATTTATCTTGCTAATGAAATGAGTAGCATGGTAGACCGGACGCCCAAGTGACAGCTATGATGGTAAAATGTACAAAATGAGGGCACTTTATAAGACCTCTAAATTTGAACGAGCGTGAGTTTGAGCATTAGAGTCAACTTCACTATTGCTGAACTGCTAGGAATTGGCTCAAATGATGATTATGAACATGCTATTCATAGCTTTTATTATTCCCATTAACTGTAGCATAACCCTACCTCTCAACTTATCAGCTGGCTTAATTGCTACTGGTGTACCATATCCTAAAACAAATAAAGTGAGAGGGGTACGCTGCCACTTGGCTGGCAAAAACATCTCTATTTCCTAATGTACCTTCTACAGTTGTTTAGAGCGTGTTGGCAAAAGAGGCATGAGACTCAGAATAGTATGGTAGGTTAAAAACACAAATCGAGATTTGATTTTCTAATGAGCTGCTGATTTTCACAATAATACAAACTCCATAGTATTGATCTGTTTACCCTTTATAAAAAGCATGATTTTTTGTATTGCTTGTAGTAAATGTGCTAACAGTGGACTTTTCCATCTGCAGATTATACTGAATGACCAGCAGTGGCAGTGTTTCGCAACAAATTGTCTCCGCATTGCCGATACTGAAGAAATAAAAAGACAGTCTTCCGGCATAGGGCATCATTTGACCAATATGTATGGTAAGTAAAGCTCACAATCATTCCTTTAGGCATTAAAAAGGTGTTTTCAGCACCTGAATGCCATAACTACCTTCTAGTGGGGGCCTGTGCTTGAATGTAATTTCTGCCAAGATGGAAGTATTATGGATAACATTGTGTCGGTCATGATAGTTAATAAAAGACTGACTGCATCCAAGGCTTCTTAAGCCTGCTTTAGATCCTGGTGCCACCAATGTTCCGTTTGAGGACATTGCTTCCTTTGAGGCTGAAATGCACTATCTCACTGTAGAACTATAGAGTTGCGTTCTCACGGAATAAAGCACATTTAACGTCTTCCGCTGCACTCTGTATGTTGGACTCTGATACTCAAGAAGGATTGTTGGTAAGGATAATCTCTGTTTTTGTATCTGCATCCCACTTTCAAAAAGGCCACAGTGCTTTGAGTGGTTCAGAGTATTTGCCATTCCGCCTCCGACTTGCCTTGCAGTCATGAATAGAGATAGCAACCTACTGCATAACTTCTGATATCTCATCCTCCTGTGTGGTCCGCTTCCACAAGGACAATTGGACCAGTGATGATCTGACATCATAAAGCAAAAGCAAGATGTTGTCTGACATGAGGGCCAATCTGTTGCCTAGCAAGCTGACATCATAAAGCTAAATGCAAGATGTTGTCTGACGTGAGGGCCACTCTGTTGTTGCCTAGCAAGCAGTAAGATACATTTATCTTGCTAATGAAATGAGTAGCATGGTAGACCGGACGCCCAAGTGACAGCTATGATGGTAAAATGTACAAAATGAGGGCACTTTATAAGACCTCTAAATTTGAACGAGCGTGAGTTTGAGCATTAGAGTCAACTTCACTATTGCTGAACTGCTAGGAATTGGCTCAAATGATGATTATGAACATGCTATTCATAGCTTTTATTATTCCCATTAACTGTAGCATAACCCTACCTCTCAACTTATCAGCTGGCTTAATTGCTACTGGTGTACCATAATCCTAAAACAAATAAAGTGAGAGGGGTACGCTGCCACTTGGCTGGCAAAAAGATCTCTATCTATGTCCTAATGTACCTTCTACAGTTGTTTAGAGCGTATTGGCAAAAGAGGCATGAGACTCAGAGTAGTATGGTAGGTTAAAAACACAAATCGAGATTTGATTTTCTAATGAGCTGCTGATTTTCACAATAATACAAACTCCATAGTATTGATCTGTTTACCCTTTATAAAAAGCATGATTTTTTGTATTGCTTGTAGTAAATGTGCTAACAGTGGACTTTTCTATCTGCAGATTATACTGAATGACCAGCAGTGGCAGTGTTTCGCAACAAATTGTCTCTGCATTGCCGATACTGAAGAAATAAAAAGACAGTCTTCCGGCATAGGGCATCATTTGACCAAAATGTATGGTAAGTAAAGCTCACAATCATTCCTTTAGGCATTAAAAAGGTGTTTTAAGCACCTGAATGTCATAACTACCTTCTAGTGGGGGCCTGTGCTTGAATGTAATTTCTGCCAAGATGGAAGTATTATGGATAACATTGTGTCGGTCATGATAGTTAATAAAAGACTGACTGCATCCAAGGCTTCTTAAGCCTGCTTTAGATCCTGGTGCCACCAATGTTCCGTTTGAGGACATTGCTTCCTTTGAGGCTGAAATGCACTATCTCACTGTAGAACTATAGAGTTGCGTTCTCACGGAATAAAGCACATTTAACATCTTCCGCTGCACTCTGTATGTTGGACTCTGATACTCAAGAAGGATTGTTGATAAGGATAATCTCTGTTTTTGTATCTGCATCCCACTTTCAAAAAGGCCACAGTGCTTTGAGTTGTTCAGAGTATTTGCCATTCCGCCTCCGACTTGCCTTGCAGTCATGAATAGAGATAGCAACCTACTGCATAACTTCTGATATCTCATCCTCCTGTGTGGCCCGCTTCCACAAGGACAATTGGACCAGTGATGATCTGACATCATAAAGCAAAAGCAAGATGTTGTCTGACATGAGGGCCAATCTGTTGCCTAGCAAGCTGACATCATAAAGCTAAATGCAAGATGTTGTCTGACGTGAGGGCCACTCTGTTGTTGCCTAGCAAGCAGTAAGATACATTTATCTTGCTAATGAAATGAGTAGCATGGTAGACCGGACGCCCAAGTGACAGCTATGATGGTAAAATGTACAAAATGAGGGCACTTTATAAGACCTCTAAATTTGAACGAGCGTGAGTTTGAGCATTAGAGTCAACTTCACTATTGCTGAACTGCTAGGAATTGGCTCAAATGATGATTATGAACATGCTATTCATAGCTTTTATTATTCCCATTAACTGTAGCATAACCCTACCTCTCAACTTATCAGCTGGCTTAATTGCTACTGGTGTACCATATCCTAAAACAAATAAAGTGAGAGGGGTACGCTGCCACTTGGCTGGCAAAAACATCTCTATTTCCTAATGTACCTTCTACAGTTGTTTAGAGCGTGTTGGCAAAAGAGGCATGAGACTCAGAGTAGTATGGTAGGTTAAAAACACAAATCGAGATTTGATTTTCTAATGAGCTGCTGATTTTCACAATAATACAAACTCCATAGTATTGATCTGTTTACCCTTTATAAAAAGCATGATTTTTTGTATTGCTTGTAGTAAATGTGCTAACAGTGGACTTTTCCATCTGCAGATTATACTGAATGACCAGCAGTGGTTCGCAACAAATTGTCTCCGCATTGCCGATACTGAAGAAATAAAAAGACAGTCTTCCGGCATAGGGCATCATTTGACCAATATGTATGGTAAGTAAAGCTCACAATCATTCCTTTAGGCATTAAAAAGGTGTTTTCAGCACCTGAATGTCATAACTACCTTCTAGTGGGGGCCTGTGCTTGAATGTAATTTCTGCCAAGATGGAAGTATTATGGATAACATTGTGTCGGTCATGATAGTTAATAAAAGACTGACTGCATCCAAGGCTTCTTAAGCCTGCTTTAGATCCTGGTGCCACCAATGTTCCGTTTGAGGACATTGCTTCCTTTGAGGCTGAAATGCACTATCTCACTGTAGAACTATAGAGTTGCGTTCTCACGGAATAAAGCACACTTAACGTCTTCCGCTGCACTCTGTATGTTGGACTCTGATACTCAAGAAGGATTGTTGGTAAGGATAATCTCTGTTTTTGTATCTGCATCCCACTTTCAAAAAGGCCACAGTGCTTTGAGTGGTTCAGAGTATTTGCCATTCCGCCTCCGACTTGCCTTGCAGTCATGAATAGAGATAGCAACCTACTGCATAACTTCTGATATCTCATCCTCCTGTGTGGTCCGCTTCCACAAGGACAATTGGACCAGTGATGATCTGACATCATAAAGCAAAAGCAAGATGTTGTCTGACATGAGGGCCAATCTGTTGCCTAGCAAGCTGACACCATAAAGCTAAATGCAAGATGTTGTCTGACGTGAGGGCCACTCTGTTGTTGCCTAGCAAGCAGTAAGATACATTTATCTTGCTAATGAAATGAGTAGCAGGGTAGACCGGACGCCCAAGTGACAGCTATGATGGTAAAATGTACAAAATGAGGGCACTTTATAAGACCTCTAAATTTGAACGAGCGTGAGTTTGAGCATTAGAGTCAACTTCACTATTGCTGAACTGCTAGGAATTGGCTCAAATGATGATTATGAACATGCTATTCATAGCTTTTATTATTCCCATTAACTGTAGCATAACCCTACCTCTCAACTTATCAGCTGGCTTAATTGCTACTGGTGTACCATATCCTAAAACAAATAAAGTGAGAGGGGTACGCTGCCACTTGGCTGGCAAAAAGATCTCTATTTCCTAATGTACCTTCTACAGTTGTTTAGAGCGTGTTGGCAAAAGAGGCATGAGACTCAGAGTAGTATGGTAGGTTAAAAACACAAATCGAGATTTGATTTTCTAATGAGCTGCTGATTTTCACAATAATACAAACTCCATAGTATTGATCTGTTTACCCTTCATAAAAAGCATGATTTTTTGTATTGCTTGTAGTAAATGTGCTAACAGTGGACTTTTCCATCTGCAGATTATACTGAATGACCAGCAGTGGCAGTGTTTCGCAACAAATTGTCTCTGCATTGCCGATACTGAAGAAATAAAAAGACAGTCTTCCGGCATAGGGCATCATTTGACCAATATGTATGGTAAGTAAAGCTCACAATCATTCCTTTAGGCATTAAAAAGGTGTTTTCAGCACCTGAATGTCATAACTACCTTCTAGTGGGGGCCTGTGCTTGAATGTAATTTCTGCCAAGATGGAAGTATTATGGATAACATTGTGTCGGTCATGATAGTTAATAAAAGACTGACTGCATCCAAGGCTTCTTAAGCCTGCTTTAGATCCTGGTGCCACCAATGTTCCGTTTGAGGACATTGCTTACTTTGAGGCTGAAATGCACTATCTCACTGTAGAACTATAGAGTTGCGTTCTCACGGAATAAAGCACACTTAACGTCTTCCGCTGCACTCTGTATGTTGGACTCTGATACTCAAGAAGGATTGTTGGTAAGGATAATCTCTGTTTTTGTATCTGCATCCCACTTTCAAAAAGGCCACAGTGCTTTGAGTGGTTCAGAGTATTTGCCATTCCGCCTCCGACTTGCCTTGCAGTCATGAATAGAGATAGCAACCTACTGCATAACTTCTGATATCTCATCCTCCTGTGTGGTCCGCTTCCACAAGGACAATTGGACCAGTGATGATCTGACATCATAAAGCAAAAGCAAGATGTTGTCTGACATGAGGGCCAATCTGTTGCCTAGCAAGCTGACATCATAAAGCTAAATGCAAGATGTTGTCTGACGTGAGGGCCACTCTGTTGTTGCCTAGCAAGCAGTAAGATACATTTATCTTGCTAATGAAATGAGTAGCAGGGTAGACCGGACGCCCAAGTGACAGCTATGATGGTAAAATGTACAAAATGAGGGCACTTTATAAGACCTCTAAATTTGAACGAGCGTGAGTTTGAGCATTAGAGTCAACTTCACTATTGCTGAACTGCTAGGAATTGGCTCAAATGATGATTATGAACATGCTATTCATAGCTTTTATTATTCCCATTAACTGTAGCATAACCCTACCTCTCAACTTATCAGCTGGCTTAATTGCTACTGGTGTACCATATCCTAAAACAAATAAAGTGAGAGGGGTACGCTGCCACTTGGCTGGCAAAAACATCTCTATTTCCTAATGTACCTTCTACAGTTGTTTAGAGCGTGTTGGCAAAAGAGGCAAGAGACTCAGAGTAGTATGGTAGGTTAAAAACACAAATCGAGATTTGATTTTCTAATGAGCTGCTGATTTTCACAATAATACAAACTCCATAGTATTGATCTGTTTACCCTTTATAAAAAGCATGATTTTTTGTATTGCTTGTAGTAAATGTGCTAACAGTGGACTTTTCCATCTGCAGATTATACTGAATGACCAGCAGTGGCAGTGTTTCGCAACAAATTGTCTCTGCATTGCCGATACTGAAGAAATAAAAAGACAGTCTTCCAGCATAGGGCATCATTTGACCAATATGTATGGTAAGTAAAGCTCACAATCATTCCTTTAGGCATTAAAAAGGTGTTTTCAGCACCTGAATGTCATAACTACCTTCTAGTGGGGGCCTGTGCTTGAATGTAATTTCTGCCAAGATGGAAGTATTATGGATAACATTGTGTCGGTCATGATAGTTAATAAAAGACTGACTGCATCCAAGGCTTCTTAAGCCTGCTTTAGATCCTGGTGCCACAATGTTCCGTTTGAGGACATTGCTTACTTTGAGGCTGAAATGCACTATCTCACTGTAGAACTATAGAGTTGCGTTCTCACGGAATAAAGCACACTTAACGTCTTCCGCTGCACTCTGTATGTTGGACTCTGATACTCAAGAAGGATTGTTGGTAAGGATAATCTCTGTTTTTGTATCTGCATCCCACTTTCAAAAAGGCCACAGTGCTTTGAGTGGTTCAGAGTATTTGCCATTCCGCCTCCGACTTGCCTTGCAGTCATGAATAGAGATAGCAACTTACTGCATAACTTCTGATATCTCATCCTCCTGTGTGGTCCGCTTCCACAAGGACAATTGGACCAGTGATGATCTGACATCATAAAGCAAAAGCAAGATGTTGTCTGACATGAGGGCCAATCTGTTGCCTAGCAAGCTGACATCATAAAGCTAAATGCAAGATGTTGTCTGACGTGAGGGCCACTCTGTTGTTGCCTAGCAAGCAGTAAGATACATTTATCTTGCTAATGAAATGAGTAGCATGGTAGACCGGACGCCCAAGTGACAGCTATGATGGTAAAATGTACAAAATGAGGGCACTTTATAAGACCTCTAAATTAGAACGAGCGTGAGTTTGAGCATTAGAGTCAACTTCACTATTGCTGAACTGCTAGGAATTGGCTCAAATGATGATTATGAACATGCTATTCATAGCTTTTATTATTCCCATTAACTGTAGCATAACCCTACCTCTCAACTTATCAGCTGGCTTAATTGCTACTGGTGTACCATATCCTAAAACAAATAAAGTGAGAGGGGTACGCTGCCACTTGGCTGGCAAAAACATCTCTATTTCCTAATGTACCTTCTACAGTTGTTTAGAGCGTGTTGGCAAAAGAGGCATGAGACTCAGAGTAGTATGGTAGGTTAAAAACACAAATCGAGATTTGATTTTCTAATGAGCTGCTGATTTTCACAATAATACAAACTCCATAGTATTGATCTGTTTACCCTTTATAAAAAGCATGATTTTTTGTATTGCTTGTAGTAAATGTGCTAACAGTGGACTTTTCTATCTGCAGATTATACTGAATGACCAGCAGTGGCAGTGTTTCGCAACAAATTGTCTCTGCATTGCCGATACTGAAGAAATAAAAAGACAGTCTTCCGGCATAGGGCATCATTTGACCAAAATGTATGGTAAGTAAAGCTCACAATCATTCCTTTAGGCATTAAAAAGGTGTTTTAAGCACCTGAATGTCATAACTACCTTCTAGTGGGGGCCTGTGCTTGAATGTAATTTCTGCCAAGATGGAAGTATTATGGATAACATTGTGTCGGTCATGATAGTTAATAAAAGACTGACTGCATCCAAGGCTTCTTAAGCCTGCTTTAGATCCTGGTGCCACCAATGTTCCGTTTGAGGACATTGCTTCCTTTGAGGCTGAAATGCACTATCTCACTGTAGAACTATAGAGTTGCGTTCTCACGGAATAAAGCACATTTAACATCTTCCGCTGCACTCTGTATGTTGGACTCTGATACTCAAGAAGGATTGTTGATAAGGATAATCTCTGTTTTTGTATCTGCATCCCACTTTCAAAAAGGCCACAGTGCTTTGAGTTGTTCAGAGTATTTGCCATTCCGCCTCCGACTTGCCTTGCAGTCATGAATAGAGATAGCAACCTACTGCATAACTTCTGATATCTCATCCTCCTGTGTGGTCCGCTTCCACAAGGACAATTGGACCAGTGATGATCTGACATCATAAAGCAAAAGCAAGATGTTGTCTGACATGAGGGCCAATCTGTTGCCTAGCAAGCTGACATCATAAAGCTAAATGCAAGATGTTGTCTGACGTGAGGGCCACTCTGTTGTTGCCTAGCAAGCAGTAAGATACATTTATCTTGCTAATGAAATGAGTAGCATGGTAGACCGGACGCCCAAGTGACAGCTATGATGGTAAAATGTACAAAATGAGGGCACTTTATAAGACCTCTAAATTTGAACGAGCGTGAGTTTGAGCATTAGAGTCAACTTCACTATTGCTGAACTGCTAGGAATTGGCTCAAATGATGATTATGAACATGCTATTCATAGCTTTTATTATTCCCATTAACTGTAGCATAACCCTACCTCTCAACTTATCAGCTGGCTTAATTGCTACTGGTGTACCATATCCTAAAACAAATAAAGTGAGAGGGGTACGCTGCCACTTGGCTGGCAAAAACATCTCTATTTCCTAATGTACCTTCTACAGTTGTTTAGAGCGTGTTGGCAAAAGAGGCATGAGACTCAGAGTAGTATGGTAGGTTAAAAACACAAATCGAGATTTGATTTTCTAATGAGCTGCTGATTTTCACAATAATACAAACTCCATAGTATTGATCTGTTTACCCTTTATAAAAAGCATGATTTTTTGTATTGCTTGTAGTAAATGTGCTAACAGTGGACTTTTCCATCTGCAGATTATACTGAATGACCAGCAGTGGCAGTGTTTCGCAACAAATTGTCTCCGCATTGCCGATACTGAAGAAATAAAAAGACAGTCTTCCGGCATAGGGCATCATTTGACCAATATGTATGGTAAGTAAAGCTCACAATCATTCCTTTAGGCATTAAAAAGGTGTTTTCAGCACCTGAATGCCATAACTACCTTCTAGTGGGGGCCTGTGCTTGAATGTAATTTCTGCCAAGATGGAAGTATTATGGATAACATTGTGTCGGTCATGATAGTTAATAAAAGACTGACTGCATCCAAGGCTTCTTAAGCCTGCTTTAGATCCTGGTGCCACCAATGTTCCGTTTGAGGACATTGCTTCCTTTGAGGCTGAAATGCACTATCTCACTGTAGAACTATAGAGTTGCGTTCTCACGGAATAAAGCACATTTAACGTCTTCCGCTGCACTCTGTATGTTGGACTCTGATACTCAAGAAGGATTGTTGGTAAGGATAATCTCTGTTTTTGTATCTGCATCCCACTTTCAAAAAGGCCACAGTGCTTTGAGTGGTTCAGAGTATTTGCCATTCCGCCTCCGACTTGCCTTGCAGTCATGAATAGAGATAGCAACCTACTGCATAACTTCTGATATCTCATCCTCCTGTGTGGTCCGCTTCCACAAGGACAATTGGACCAGTGATGATCTGACATCATAAAGCAAAAGCAAGATGTTGTCTGACATGAGGGCCAATCTGTTGCCTAGCAAGCTGACATCATAAAGCTAAATGCAAGATGTTGTCTGACGTGAGGGCCACTCTGTTGTTGCCTAGCAAGCAGTAAGATACATTTATCTTGCTAATGAAATGAGTAGCATGGTAGACCGGACGCCCAAGTGACAGCTATGATGGTAAAATGTACAAAATGAGGGCACTTTATAAGACCTCTAAATTTGAACGAGCGTGAGTTTGAGCATTAGAGTCAACTTCACTATTGCTGAACTGCTAGGAATTGGCTCAAATGATGATTATGAACATGCTATTCATAGCTTTTATTATTCCCATTAACTGTAGCATAACCCTACCTCTCAACTTATCAGCTGGCTTAATTGCTACTGTTGTACCATATCCTAAAACAAATAAAGTGAGAGGGGTACGCTGCCACTTGGCTGGCAAAAAGATCTCTATCTATGTCCTAATGTACCTTCTACAGTTGTTTAGAGCGTGTTGGCAAAAGAGGCATGAGACTCAGAGTAGTATGGTAGGTTAAAAACACAAATCGAGATTTGATTTTCTAATGAGCTGCTGATTTTCACAATAATACAAACTCCATAGTATTGATCTGTTTACCCTTTATAAAAAGCATGATTTTTTGTATTGCTTGTAGTAAATGTGCTAACAGTGGACTTTTCCATCTGCAGATTATACTGAATGACCAGCAGTGGCAGTGTTTCGCAACAAATTGTCTCTGCATTGCCGATACTGAAGAAATAAAAAGACAGTCTTCCGGCATAGGGCATCATTTGACCAATATGTATGGTAAGTAAAGCTCACAATCATTCCTTTAGGCATTAAAAAGGTGTTTTCAGCACCTGAATGTCATAACTACCTTCTAGTGGGGGCCTGTGCTTGAATGTAATTTCTGCCAAGATGGAAGTATTATGGATAACATTGTGTCGGTCATGATAGTTAATAAAAGACTGACTGCATCCAAGGCTTCTTAAGCCTGCTTTAGATCCTGGTGCCACCAATGTTCCGTTTGAGGACATTGCTTCCTTTGAGGCTAAAATGCACTATCTCACTGTAGAACTATAGAGTTGCGTTCTCACGGAATAAAGCACACTTAACGTCTTCCGCTGCACTCTGTATGTTGGACTCTGATACTCAAGAAGGATTGTTGGTAAGGATAATCTCTGTTTTTGTATCTGCATCCCACTTTCAAAAAGGCCACAGTGCTTTGAGTGGTTCAGAGTATTTGCCATTCCGCCTCCGACTTGCCTTGCAGTCATGAATAGAGATAGCAACCTACTGCATAACTTCTGATATCTCATCCTCCTGTGTGGTCCGCTTCCACAAGGACAATTGGACCAGTGATGATCTGACATCATAAAGCAAAAGCAAGATGTTGTCTGACATGAGGGCCAATCTGTTGCCTAGCAAGCTGACATCATAAAGCTAAATGCAAGATGTTGTCTGACGTGAGGGCCACTCTGTTGTTGCCTAGCAAGCAGTAAGATACATTTATCTTGCTAATGAAATGAGTAGCAGGGTAGACCGGATGCCCAAGTGACAGCTATGATGGTAAAATGTACAAAATGAGGGCACTTTATAAGACCTCTAAATTTGAACGAGCGTGAGTTTGAGCATTAGAGTCAACTTCACTATTGCTGAACTGCTAGGAATTGGCTCAAATGATGATTATGAACATGCTATTCATAGCTTTTATTATTCCCATTAACTGTAGCATAACCCTACCTCTCAACTTATCAGCTGGCTTAATTGCTACTGGTGTACCATAATCCTAAAACAAATAAAGTGAGAGGGGTACGCTGCCACTTGGCTGGCAAAAAGATCTCTATCTATGTCCTAATGTACCTTCTACAGTTGTTTAGAGCGTGTTGGCAAAAGAGGCATGAGACTCAGAGTAGTATGGTAGGTTAAAAACACAAATCGAGATTTGATTTTCTAATGAGCTGCTGATTTTCACAATAATACAAACTCCATAGTATTGATCTGTTTACCCTTTATAAAAAGCATGATTTTTTGTATTGCTTGTAGTAAATGTGCTAACAGTGGACTTTTCTATCTGCAGATTATACTGAATGACCAGCAGTGGCAGTGTTTCGCAACAAATTGTCTCTGCATTGCCGATACTGAAGAAATAAAAAGACAGTCTTCCGGCATAGGGCATCATTTGACCAAAATGTATGGTAAGTAAAGCTCACAATCATTCCTTTAGGCATTAAAAAGGTGTTTTAAGCACCTGAATGTCATAACTATCTTCTAGTGGGGGCCTGTGCTTGAATGTAATTTCTGCCAAGATGGAAGTATTATGGATAACATTGTGTCGGTCATGATAGTTAATAAAAGACTGACTGCATCCAAGGCTTCTTAAGCCTGCTTTAGATCCTGGTGCCACCAATGTTCCGTTTGAGGACATTGCTTCCTTTGAGGCTGAAATGCACTATCTCACTGTAGAACTATAGAGTTGCGTTCTCACGGAATAAAGCACATTTAACATCTTCCGCTGCACTCTGTATGTTGGACTCTGATACTCAAGAAGGATTGTTGATAAGGATAATCTCTGTTTTTGTATCTGCATCCCACTTTCAAAAAGGCCACAGTGCTTTGAGTTGTTCAGAGTATTTGCCATTCCGCCTCCGACTTGCCTTGCAGTCATGAATAGAGATAGCAACCTACTGCATAACTTCTGATATCTCATCCTCCTGTGTGGTCCGCTTCCACAAGGACAATTGGACCAGTGATGATCTGACATCATAAAGCAAAAGCAAGATGTTGTCTGACATGAGGGCCAATCTGTTGCCTAGCAAGCTGACATCATAAAGCTAAATGCAAGATGTTGTCTGACGTGAGGGCCACTCTGTTGTTGCCTAGCAAGCAGTAAGATACATTTATCTTGCTAATGAAATGAGTAGCATGGTAGACCGGACGCCCAAGTGACAGCTATGATGGTAAAATGTACAAAATGAGGGCACTTTATAAGACCTCTAAATTTGAACGAGCGTGAGTTTGAGCATTAGAGTCAACTTCACTATTGCTGAACTGCTAGGAATTGGCTCAAATGATGATTATGAACATGCTATTCATAGCTTTTATTATTCCCATTAACTGTAGCATAACCCTACCTCTCAACTTATCAGCTGGCTTAATTGCTACTGGTGTACCATATCCTAAAACAAATAAAGTGAGAGGGGTACGCTGCCACTTGGCTGGCAAAAACATCTCTATTTCCTAATGTACCTTCTACAGTTGTTTAGAGCGTGTTGGCAAAAGAGGCATGAGACTCAGAGTAGTATGGTAGGTTAAAAACACAAATCGAGATTTGATTTTCTAATGAGCTGCTGATTTTCACAATAATACAAACTCCATAGTATTGATCTGTTTACCCTTTATAAAAAGCATGATTTTTTGTATTGCTTGTAGTAAATGTGCTAACAGTGGACTTTTCCATCTGCAGATTATACTGAATGACCAGCAGTGGCAGTGTTTCGCAACAAATTGTCTCCGCATTGCCGATACTGAAGAAATAAAAAGACAGTCTTCCGGCATAGGGCATCATTTGACCAATATGTATGGTAAGTAAAGCTCACAATCATTCCTTTAGGCATTAAAAAGGTGTTTTCAGCACCTGAATGTCATAACTACCTTCTAGTGGGGGCCTGTGCTTGAATGTAATTTCTGCCAAGATGGAAGTATTATGGATAACATTGTGTCGGTCATGATAGTTAATAAAAGACTGACTGCATCCAAGGCTTCTTAAGCCTGCTTTAGATCCTGGTGCCACCAATGTTCCGTTTGAGGACATTGCTTCCTTTGAGGCTAAAATGCACTATCTCACTGTAGAACTATAGAGTTGCGTTCTCACGGAATAAAGCACACTTAACGTCTTCCGCTGCACTCTGTATGTTGGACTCTGATACTCAAGAAGGATTGTTGGTAAGGATAATCTCTGTTTTTGTATCTGCATCCCACTTTCAAAAAGGCCACAGTGCTTTGAGTGGTTCAGAGTATTTGCCATTCCACCTCCGACTTGCCTTGCAGTCATGAATAGAGATAGCAACCTACTGCATAACTTCTGATATCTCATCCTCCTGTGTGGTCCGCTTCCACAAGGACAATTGGACCAGTGATGATCTGACATCATAAAGCAAAAGCAAGATGTTGTCTGACATGAGGGCCAATCTGTTGCCTAGCAAGCTGACACCATAAAGCTAAATGCAAGATGTTGTCTGACGTGAGGGCCACTCTGTTGTTGCCTAGCAAGCAGTAAGATACATTTATCTTGCTAATGAAATGAGTAGCAGGGTAGACCGGACGCCCAAGTGACAGCTATGATGGTAAAATGTACAAAATGAGGGCACTTTATAAGACCTCTAAATTTGAACGAGCGTGAGTTTGAGCATTAGAGTCAACTTCACTATTGCTGAACTGCTAGGAATTGGCTCAAATGATGATTATGAACATGCTATTCATAGCTTTTATTATTCCCATTAACTGTAGCATAACCCTACCTCTCAACTTATCAGCTGGCTTAATTGCTACTGGTGTACCATATCCTAAAACAAATAAAGTGAGAGGGGTACGCTGCCACTTGGCTGGCAAAAAGATCTCTATTTCCTAATGTACCTTCTACAGTTGTTTAGAGCGTGTTGGCAAAAGAGGCATGAGACTCAGAGTAGTATGGTAGGTTAAAAACACAAATCGAGATTTGATTTTCTAATGAGCTGCTGATTTTCACAATAATACAAACTCCATAGTATTGATCTGTTTACCCTTTATAAAAAGCATGATTTTTTGTATTGCTTGTAGTAAATGTGCTAACAGTGGACTTTTCCATCTGCAGATTATACTGAATGACCAGCAGTGGCAGTGTTTCGCAACAAATTGTCTCTGCATTGCCGATACTGAAGAAATAAAAAGACAGTCTTCCGGCATAGGGCATCATTTGACCAATATGTATGGTAAGTAAAGCTCACAATCATTCCTTTAGGCATTAAAAAGGTGTTTTCAGCACCTGAATGTCATAACTACCTTCTAGTGGGGGCCTGTGCTTGAATGTAATTTCTGCCAAGATGGAAGTATTATGGATAACATTGTGTCGGTCATGATAGTTAATAAAAGACTGACTGCATCCAAGGCTTCTTAAGCCTGCTTTAGATCCTGGTGCCACCAATGTTCCGTTTGAGGACATTGCTTCCTTTGAGGCTGAAATGCACTATCTCACTGTAGAACTATAGAGTTGCGTTCTCACGGAATAAAGCACATTTAACGTCTTCCGCTGCACTCTGTATGTTGGACTCTGATACTCAAGAAGGATTGTTGGTAAGGATAATCTCTGTTTTTGTATCTGCATCCCACTTTCAAAAAGGCCACAGTGCTTTGAGTGGTTCAGAGTATTTGCCATTCCGCCTCCGACTTGCCTTGCAGTCATGAATAGAGATAGCAACCTACTGCATAACTTCTGATATCTCATCCTCCTGTGTGGTCCGCTTCCACAAGGACAATTGGACCAGTGATGATCTGACATCATAAAGCAAAAGCAAGATGTTGTCTGACATGAGGGCCAATCTGTTGCCTAGCAAGCTGACATCATAAAGCTAAATGCAAGATGTTGTCTGACGTGAGGGCCACTCTGTTGTTGCCTAGCAAGCAGTAAGATACATTTATCTTGCTAATGAAATGAGTAGCATGGTAGACCGGACGCCCAAGTGACAGCTATGATGGTAAAATGTACAAAATGAGGGCACTTTATAAGACCTCTAAATTTGAACGAGCGTGAGTTTGAGCATTAGAGTCAACTTCACTATTGCTGAACTGCTAGGAATTGGCTCAAATGATGATTATGAACATGCTATTCATAGCTTTTATTATTCCCATTAACTGTAGGATAACCCTACCTCTCAACTTATCAGCTGGCTTAATTGCTACTGGTGTACCATATCCTAAAACAAATAAAGTGAGAGGGGTACGCTGCCACTTGGCTGGCAAAAACATCTCTATTTCCTAATGTACCTTCTACAGTTGTTTAGAGCGTGTTGGCAAAAGAGGCATGAGACTCAGAGTAGTATGGTAGGTTAAAAACACAAATCGAGATTTGATTTTCTAATGAGCTGCTGATTTTCACAATAATACAAACTCCATAGTATTGATCTGTTTACCCTTTATAAAAAGCATGATTTTTTGTATTGCTTGTAGTAAATGTGCTAACAGTGGACTTTTCTATCTGCAGATTATACTGAATGACCAGCAGTGGCAGTGTTTCGCAACAAATTGTCTCTGCATTGCCGATACTGAAGAAATAAAAAGACAGTCTTCCGGCATAGGGCATCATTTGACCAAAATGTATGGTAAGTAAAGCTCACAATCATTCCTTTAGGCATTAAAAAGGTGTTTTCAGCACCTGAATGCCATAACTACCTTCTAGTGGGGGCCTGTGCTTGAATGTAATTTCTGCCAAGATGGAAGTATTATGGATAACATTGTGTCGGTCATGATAGTTAATAAAAGACTGACTGCATCCAAGGCTTCTTAAGCCTGCTTTAGATCCTGGTGCCACCAATGTTCCGTTTGAGGACATTGCTTCCTTTGAGGCTGAAATGCACTATCTCACTGTAGAACTATAGAGTTGCGTTCTCACGGAATAAAGCACATTTAACGTCTTCCGCTGCACTCTGTATGTTGGACTCTGATACTCAAGAAGGATTGTTGGTAAGGATAATCTCTGTTTTTGTATCTGCATCCCACTTTCAAAAAGGCCACAGTGCTTTGAGTGGTTCAGAGTATTTGCCATTCCGCCTCCGACTTGCCTTGCAGTCATGAATAGAGATAGCAACCTACTGCATAACTTCTGATATCTCATCCTCCTGTGTGGTCCGCTTCCACAAGGACAATTGGACCAGTGATGATCTGACATCATAAAGCAAAAGCAAGATGTTGTCTGACATGAGGGCCAATCTGTTGCCTAGCAAGCTGACATCATAAAGCTAAATGCAAGATGTTGTCTGACGTGAGGGCCACTCTGTTGTTGCCTAGCAAGCAGTAAGATACATTTATCTTGCTAATGAAATGAGTAGCATGGTAGACCGGACGCCCAAGTGACAGCTATGATGGTAAAATGTACAAAATGAGGGCACTTTATAAGACCTCTAAATTTGAACGAGCGTGAGTTTGAGCATTAGAGTCAACTTCACTATTGCTGAACTGCTAGGAATTGGCTCAAATGATGATTATGAACATGCTATTCATAGCTTTTATTATTCCCATTAACTGTAGCATAACCCTACCTCTCAACTTATCAGCTGGCTTAATTGCTACTGTTGTACCATATCCTAAAACAAATAAAGTGAGAGGGGTACGCTGCCACTTGGCTGGCAAAAAGATCTCTATCTATGTCCTAATGTACCTTCTACAGTTGTTTAGAGCGTGTTGGCAAAAGAGGCATGAGACTCAGAGTAGTATGGTAGGTTAAAAACACAAATCGAGATTTGATTTTCTAATGAGCTGCTGATTTTCACAATAATACAAACTCCATAGTATTGATCTGTTTACCCTTTATAAAAAGCATGATTTTTTGTATTGCTTGTAGTAAATGTGCTAACAGTGGACTTTTCCATCTGCAGATTATACTGAATGACCAGCAGTGGCAGTGTTTCGCAACAAATTGTCTCTGCATTGCCGATACTGAAGAAATAAAAAGACAGTCTTCCGGCATAGTGCATCATTTGACCAATATGTATGGTAAGTAAAGCTCACAATCATTCCTTTAGGCATTAAAAAGGTGTTTTCAGCACCTGAATGTCATAACTACCTTCTAGTGGGGGCCTGTGCTTGAATGTAATTTCTGCCAAGATGGAAGTATTATGGATAACATTGTGTCGGTCATGATAGTTAATAAAAGACTGACTGCATCCAAGGCTTCTTAAGCCTGCTTTAGATCCTGGTGCCACCAATGTTCCGTTTGAGGACATTGCTTCCTTTGAGGCTAAAATGCACTATCTCACTGTAGAACTATAGAGTTGCGTTCTCACGGAATAAAGCACACTTAACGTCTTCCGCTGCACTCTGTATGTTGGACTCTGATACTCAAGAAGGATTGTTGGTAAGGATAATCTCTGTTTTTGTATCTGCATCCCACTTTCAAAAAGGCCACAGTGCTTTGAGTGGTTCAGAGTATTTGCCATTCCACCTCCGACTTGCCTTGCAGTCATGAATAGAGATAGCAACCTACTGCATAACTTCTGATATCTCATCCTCCTGTGTGGTCCGCTTCCACAAGGACAATTGGACCAGTGATGATCTGACATCATAAAGCAAAAGCAAGATGTTGTCTGACATGAGGGCCAATCTGTTGCCTAGCAAGCTGACACCATAAAGCTAAATGCAAGATGTTGTCTGACGTGAGGGCCACTCTGTTGTTGCCTAGCAAGCAGTAAGATACATTTATCTTGCTAATGAAATGAGTAGCAGGGTAGACCGGACGCCCAAGTGACAGCTATGATGGTAAAATGTACAAAATGAGGGCACTTTATAAGACCTCTAAATTTGAACGAGCGTGAGTTTGAGCATTAGAGTCAACTTCACTATTGCTGAACTGCTAGGAATTGGCTCAAATGATGATTATGAACATGCTATTCATAGCTTTTATTATTCCCATTAACTGTAGCATAACCCTACCTCTCAACTTATCAGCTGGCTTAATTGCTACTGGTGTACCATATCCTAAAACAAATAAAGTGAGAGGGGTACGCTGCCACTTGGCTGGCAAAAAGATCTCTATTTCCTAATGTACCTTCTACAGTTGTTTAGAGCGTGTTGGCAAAAGAGGCATGAGACTCAGAGTAGTATGGTAGGTTAAAAACACAAATCGAGATTTGATTTTCTAATGAGCTGCTGATTTTCACAATAATACAAACTCCATAGTATTGATCTGTTTACCCTTTATAAAAAGCATGATTTTTTGTATTGCTTGTAGTAAATGTGCTAACAGTGGACTTTTCCATCTGCAGATTATACTGAATGACCAGCAGTGGCAGTGTTTCGCAACAAATTGTCTCTGCATTGCCGATACTGAAGAAATAAAAAGACAGTCTTCCGGCATAGGGCATCATTTGACCAATATGTATGGTAAGTAAAGCTCACAATCATTCCTTTAGGCATTAAAAAGGTGTTTTCAGCACCTGAATGTCATAACTACCTTCTAGTGGGGGCCTGTGCTTGAATGTAATTTCTGCCAAGATGGAAGTATTATGGATAACATTGTGTCGGTCATGATAGTTAATAAAAGACTGACTGCATCCAAGGCTTCTTAAGCCTGCTTTAGATCCTGGTGCCACCAATGTTCCGTTTGAGGACATTGCTTCCTTTGAGGCTGAAATGCACTATCTCACTGTAGAACTATAGAGTTGCGTTCTCACGGAATAAAGCACACTTAACGTCTTCCGCTGCACTCTGTATGTTGGACTCTGATACTCAAGAAGGATTGTTGGTAAGGATAATCTCTGTTTTTGTATCTGCATCCCACTTTCAAAAAGGCCACAGTGCTTTGAGTGGTTCAGAGTATTTGCCATTCCGCCTCCGACTTGCCTTGCAGTCATGAATAGAGATAGCAACCTACTGCATAACTTCTGATATCTCATCCTCCTGTGTGGTCCGCTTCCACAAGGACAATTGGACCAGTGATGATCTGACATCATAAAGCAAAAGCAAGATGTTGTCTGACATGAGGGCCAATCTGTTGCCTAGCAAGCTGACATCATAAAGCTAAATGCAAGATGTTGTCTGACGTGAGGGCCACTCTGTTGTTGCCTAGCAAGCAGTAAGATACATTTATCTTGCTAATGAAATGAGTAGCATGGTAGACCGGACGCCCAAGTGACAGCTATGATGGTAAAATGTACAAAATGAGGGCACTTTATAAGACCTCTAAATTTGAACGAGCGTGAGTTTGAGCATTAGAGTCAACTTCACTATTGCTGAACTGCTAGGAATTGGCTCAAATGATGATTATGAACATGCTATTCATAGCTTTTATTATTCCCATTAACTGTAGCATAACCCTACCTCTCAACTTATCAGCTGGCTTAATTGCTACTGGTGTACCATATCCTAAAACAAATAAAGTGAGAGGGGTACGCTGCCACTTGGCTGGCAAAAACATCTCTATTTCCTAATGTACCTTCTACAGTTGTTTAGAGCGTGTTGGCAAAAGAGGCATGAGACTCAGAGTAGTATGGTAGGTTAAAAACACAAATCGAGATTTGATTTTCTAATGAGCTGCTGATTTTCACAATAATACAAACTCCATAGTATTGATCTGTTTACCCTTTATAAAAAGCATGATTTTTTGTATTGCTTGTAGTAAATGTGCTAACAGTGGACTTTTCTATCTGCAGATTATACTGAATGACCAGCAGTGGCAGTGTTTCGCAACAAATTGTCTCTGCATTGCCGATACTGAAGAAATAAAAAGACAGTCTTCCGGCATAGGGCATCATTTGACCAAAATGTATGGTAAGTAAAGCTCACAATCATTCCTTTAGGCATTAAAAAGGTGTTTTAAGCACCTGAATGTCATAACTACCTTCTAGTGGGGGCCTGTGCTTGAATGTAATTTCTGCCAAGATGGAAGTATTATGGATAACATTGTGTCGGTCATGATAGTTAATAAAAGACTGACTGCATCCAAGGCTTCTTAAGCCTGCTTTAGATCCTGGTGCCACCAATGTTCCGTTTGAGGACATTGCTTCCTTTGAGGCTGAAATGCACTATCTCACTGTAGAACTATAGAGTTGCGTTCTCACGGAATAAAGCACATTTAACATCTTCCGCTGCACTCTGTATGTTGGACTCTGATACTCAAGAAGGATTGTTGATAAGGATAATCTCTGTTTTTGTATCTGCATCCCACTTTCAAAAAGGCCACAGTGCTTTGAGTTGTTCAGAGTATTTGCCATTCCGCCTCCGACTTGCCTTGCAGTCATGAATAGAGATAGCAACCTACTGCATAACTTCTGATATCTCATCCTCCTGTGTGGTCCGCTTCCACAAGGACAATTGGACCAGTGATGATCTGACATCATAAAGCAAAAGCAAGATGTTGTCTGACATGAGGGCCAATCTGTTGCCTAGCAAGCTGACATCATAAAGCTAAATGCAAGATGTTGTCTGACGTGAGGGCCACTCTGTTGTTGCCTAGCAAGCAGTAAGATACATTTATCTTGCTAATGAAATGAGTAGCATGGTAGACCGGACGCCCAAGTGACAGCTATGATGGTAAAATGTACAAAATGAGGGCACTTTATAAGACCTCTAAATTTGAACGAGCGTGAGTTTGAGCATTAGAGTCAACTTCACTATTGCTGAACTGCTAGGAATTGGCTCAAATGATGATTATGAACATGCTATTCATAGCTTTTATTATTCCCATTAACTGTAGCATAACCCTACCTCTCAACTTATCAGCTGGCTTAATTGCTACTGGTGTACCATATCCTAAAACAAATAAAGTGAGAGGGGTACGCTGCCACTTGGCTGGCAAAAACATCTCTATTTCCTAATGTACCTTCTACAGTTGTTTAGAGCGTGTTGGCAAAAGAGGCATGAGACTCAGAGTAGTATGGTAGGTTAAAAACACAAATCGAGATTTGATTTTCTAATGAGCTGCTGATTTTCACAATAATACAAACTCCATAGTATTGATCTGTTTACCCTTTATAAAAAGCATGATTTTTTGTATTGCTTGTAGTAAATGTGCTAACAGTGGACTTTTCCATCTGCAGATTATACTGAATGACCAGCAGTGGCAGTGTTTCGCAACAAATTGTCTCCGCATTGCCGATACTGAAGAAATAAAAAGACAGTCTTCCGGCATAGGGCATCATTTGACCAATATGTATGGTAAGTAAAGCTCACAATCATTCCTTTAGGCATTAAAAAGGTGTTTTCAGCACCTGAATGCCATAACTACCTTCTAGTGGGGGCCTGTGCTTGAATGTAATTTCTGCCAAGATGGAAGTATTATGGATAACATTGTGTCGGTCATGATAGTTAATAAAAGACTGACTGCATCCAAGGCTTCTTAAGCCTGCTTTAGATCCTGGTGCCACCAATGTTCCGTTTGAGGACATTGCTTCCTTTGAGGCTGAAATGCACTATCTCACTGTAGAACTATAGAGTTGCGTTCTCACGGAATAAAGCACATTTAACGTCTTCCGCTGCACTCTGTATGTTGGACTCTGATACTCAAGAAGGATTGTTGGTAAGGATAATCTCTGTTTTTGTATCTGCATCCCACTTTCAAAAAGGCCACAGTGCTTTGAGTGGTTCAGAGTATTTGCCATTCCGCCTCCGACTTGCCTTGCAGTCATGAATAGAGATAGCAACCTACTGCATAACTTCTGATATCTCATCCTCCTGTGTGGTCCGCTTCCACAAGGACAATTGGACCAGTGATGATCTGACATCATAAAGCAAAAGCAAGATGTTGTCTGACATGAGGGCCAATCTGTTGCCTAGCAAGCTGACATCATAAAGCTAAATGCAAGATGTTGTCTGACGTGAGGGCCACTCTGTTGTTGCCTAGCAAGCAGTAAGATACATTTATCTTGCTAATGAAATGAGTAGCATGGTAGACCGGACGCCCAAGTGACAGCTATGATGGTAAAATGTACAAAATGAGGGCACTTTATAAGACCTCTAAATTTGAACGAGCGTGAGTTTGAGCATTAGAGTCAACTTCACTATTGCTGAACTGCTAGGAATTGGCTCAAATGATGATTATGAACATGCTATTCATAGCTTTTATTATTCCCATTAACTGTAGCATAACCCTACCTCTCAACTTATCAGCTGGCTTAATTGCTACTGTTGTACCATATCCTAAAACAAATAAAGTGAGAGGGGTACGCTGCCACTTGGCTGGCAAAAAGATCTCTATCTATGTCCTAATGTACCTTCTACAGTTGTTTAGAGCGTGTTGGCAAAAGAGGCATGAGACTCAGAGTAGTATGGTAGGTTAAAAACACAAATCGAGATTTGATTTTCTAATGAGCTGCTGATTTTCACAATAATACAAACTCCATAGTATTGATCTGTTTACCCTTTATAAAAAGCATGATTTTTTGTATTGCTTGTAGTAAATGTGCTAACAGTGGACTTTTCCATCTGCAGATTATACTGAATGACCAGCAGTGGCAGTGTTTCGCAACAAATTGTCTCTGCATTGCCGATACTGAAGAAATAAAAAGACAGTCTTCCGGCATAGGGCATCATTTGACCAATATGTATGGTAAGTAAAGCTCACAATCATTCCTTTAGGCATTAAAAAGGTGTTTTCAGCACCTGAATGTCATAACTACCTTCTAGTGGGGGCCTGTGCTTGAATGTAATTTCTGCCAAGATGGAAGTATTATGGATAACATTGTGTCGGTCATGATAGTTAATAAAAGACTGACTGCATCCAAGGCTTCTTAAGCCTGCTTTAGATCCTGGTGCCACCAATGTTCCGTTTGAGGACATTGCTTCCTTTGAGGCTAAAATGCACTATCTCACTGTAGAACTATAGAGTTGCGTTCTCACGGAATAAAGCACACTTAACGTCTTCCGCTGCACTCTGTATGTTGGACTCTGATACTCAAGAAGGATTGTTGGTAAGGATAATCTCTGTTTTTGTATCTGCATCCCACTTTCAAAAAGGCCACAGTGCTTTGAGTGGTTCAGAGTATTTGCCATTCCGCCTCCGACTTGCCTTGCAGTCATGAATAGAGATAGCAACCTACTGCATAACTTCTGATATCTCATCCTCCTGTGTGGTCCGCTTCCACAAGGACAATTGGACCAGTGATGATCTGACATCATAAAGCAAAAGCAAGATGTTGTCTGACATGAGGGCCAATCTGTTGCCTAGCAAGCTGACATCATAAAGCTAAATGCAAGATGTTGTCTGACGTGAGGGCCACTCTGTTGTTGCCTAGCAAGCAGTAAGATACATTTATCTTGCTAATGAAATGAGTAGCAGGGTAGACCGGATGCCCAAGTGACAGCTATGATGGTAAAATGTACAAAATGAGGGCACTTTATAAGACCTCTAAATTTGAACGAGCGTGAGTTTGAGCATTAGAGTCAACTTCACTATTGCTGAACTGCTAGGAATTGGCTCAAATGATGATTATGAACATGCTATTCATAGCTTTTATTATTCCCATTAACTGTAGCATAACCCTACCTCTCAACTTATCAGCTGGCTTAATTGCTACTGGTGTACCATAATCCTAAAACAAATAAAGTGAGAGGGGTACGCTGCCACTTGGCTGGCAAAAAGATCTCTATCTATGTCCTAATGTACCTTCTACAGTTGTTTAGAGCGTGTTGGCAAAAGAGGCATGAGACTCAGAGTAGTATGGTAGGTTAAAAACACAAATCGAGATTTGATTTTCTAATGAGCTGCTGATTTTCACAATAATACAAACTCCATAGTATTGATCTGTTTACCCTTTATAAAAAGCATGATTTTTTGTATTGCTTGTAGTAAATGTGCTAACAGTGGACTTTTCTATCTGCAGATTATACTGAATGACCAGCAGTGGCAGTGTTTCGCAACAAATTGTCTCTGCATTGCCGATACTGAAGAAATAAAAAGACAGTCTTCCGGCATAGGGCATCATTTGACCAAAATGTATGGTAAGTAAAGCTCACAATCATTCCTTTAGGCATTAAAAAGGTGTTTTAAGCACCTGAATGTCATAACTATCTTCTAGTGGGGGCCTGTGCTTGAATGTAATTTCTGCCAAGATGGAAGTATTATGGATAACATTGTGTCGGTCATGATAGTTAATAAAAGACTGACTGCATCCAAGGCTTCTTAAGCCTGCTTTAGATCCTGGTGCCACCAATGTTCCGTTTGAGGACATTGCTTCCTTTGAGGCTGAAATGCACTATCTCACTGTAGAACTATAGAGTTGCGTTCTCACGGAATAAAGCACATTTAACATCTTCCGCTGCACTCTGTATGTTGGACTCTGATACTCAAGAAGGATTGTTGATAAGGATAATCTCTGTTTTTGTATCTGCATCCCACTTTCAAAAAGGCCACAGTGCTTTGAGTTGTTCAGAGTATTTGCCATTCCGCCTCCGACTTGCCTTGCAGTCATGAATAGAGATAGCAACCTACTGCATAACTTCTGATATCTCATCCTCCTGTGTGGTCCGCTTCCACAAGGACAATTGGACCAGTGATGATCTGACATCATAAAGCAAAAGCAAGATGTTGTCTGACATGAGGGCCAATCTGTTGCCTAGCAAGCTGACATCATAAAGCTAAATGCAAGATGTTGTCTGACGTGAGGGCCACTCTGTTGTTGCCTAGCAAGCAGTAAGATACATTTATCTTGCTAATGAAATGAGTAGCATGGTAGACCGGACGCCCAAGTGACAGCTATGATGGTAAAATGTACAAAATGAGGGCACTTTATAAGACCTCTAAATTTGAACGAGCGTGAGTTTGAGCATTAGAGTCAACTTCACTATTGCTGAACTGCTAGGAATTGGCTCAAATGATGATTATGAACATGCTATTCATAGCTTTTATTATTCCCATTAACTGTAGCATAACCCTACCTCTCAACTTATCAGCTGGCTTAATTGCTACTGGTGTACCATATCCTAAAACAAATAAAGTGAGAGGGGTACGCTGCCACTTGGCTGGCAAAAACATCTCTATTTCCTAATGTACCTTCTACAGTTGTTTAGAGCGTGTTGGCAAAAGAGGCATGAGACTCAGAGTAGTATGGTAGGTTAAAAACACAAATCGAGATTTGATTTTCTAATGAGCTGCTGATTTTCACAATAATACAAACTCCATAGTATTGATCTGTTTACCCTTTATAAAAAGCATGATTTTTTGTATTGCTTGTAGTAAATGTGCTAACAGTGGACTTTTCCATCTGCAGATTATACTGAATGACCAGCAGTGGCAGTGTTTCGCAACAAATTGTCTCCGCATTGCCGATACTGAAGAAATAAAAAGACAGTCTTCCGGCATAGGGCATCATTTGACCAATATGTATGGTAAGTAAAGCTCACAATCATTCCTTTAGGCATTAAAAAGGTGTTTTCAGCACCTGAATGTCATAACTACCTTCTAGTGGGGGCCTGTGCTTGAATGTAATTTCTGCCAAGATGGAAGTATTATGGATAACATTGTGTCGGTCATGATAGTTAATAAAAGACTGACTGCATCCAAGGCTTCTTAAGCCTGCTTTAGATCCTGGTGCCACCAATGTTCCGTTTGAGGACATTGCTTCCTTTGAGGCTAAAATGCACTATCTCACTGTAGAACTATAGAGTTGCGTTCTCACGGAATAAAGCACACTTAACGTCTTCCGCTGCACTCTGTATGTTGGACTCTGATACTCAAGAAGGATTGTTGGTAAGGATAATCTCTGTTTTTGTATCTGCATCCCACTTTCAAAAAGGCCACAGTGCTTTGAGTGGTTCAGAGTATTTGCCATTCCACCTCCGACTTGCCTTGCAGTCATGAATAGAGATAGCAACCTACTGCATAACTTCTGATATCTCATCCTCCTGTGTGGTCCGCTTCCACAAGGACAATTGGACCAGTGATGATCTGACATCATAAAGCAAAAGCAAGATGTTGTCTGACATGAGGGCCAATCTGTTGCCTAGCAAGCTGACACCATAAAGCTAAATGCAAGATGTTGTCTGACGTGAGGGCCACTCTGTTGTTGCCTAGCAAGCAGTAAGATACATTTATCTTGCTAATGAAATGAGTAGCAGGGTAGACCGGACGCCCAAGTGACAGCTATGATGGTAAAATGTACAAAATGAGGGCACTTTATAAGACCTCTAAATTTGAACGAGCGTGAGTTTGAGCATTAGAGTCAACTTCACTATTGCTGAACTGCTAGGAATTGGCTCAAATGATGATTATGAACATGCTATTCATAGCTTTTATTATTCCCATTAACTGTAGCATAACCCTACCTCTCAACTTATCAGCTGGCTTAATTGCTACTGGTGTACCATATCCTAAAACAAATAAAGTGAGAGGGGTACGCTGCCACTTGGCTGGCAAAAAGATCTCTATTTCCTAATGTACCTTCTACAGTTGTTTAGAGCGTGTTGGCAAAAGAGGCATGAGACTCAGAGTAGTATGGTAGGTTAAAAACACAAATCGAGATTTGATTTTCTAATGAGCTGCTGATTTTCACAATAATACAAACTCCATAGTATTGATCTGTTTACCCTTTATAAAAAGCATGATTTTTTGTATTGCTTGTAGTAAATGTGCTAACAGTGGACTTTTCCATCTGCAGATTATACTGAATGACCAGCAGTGGCAGTGTTTCGCAACAAATTGTCTCTGCATTGCCGATACTGAAGAAATAAAAAGACAGTCTTCCGGCATAGGGCATCATTTGACCAATATGTATGGTAAGTAAAGCTCACAATCATTCCTTTAGGCATTAAAAAGGTGTTTTCAGCACCTGAATGTCATAACTACCTTCTAGTGGGGGCCTGTGCTTGAATGTAATTTCTGCCAAGATGGAAGTATTATGGATAACATTGTGTCGGTCATGATAGTTAATAAAAGACTGACTGCATCCAAGGCTTCTTAAGCCTGCTTTAGATCCTGGTGCCACCAATGTTCCGTTTGAGGACATTGCTTCCTTTGAGGCTGAAATGCACTATCTCACTGTAGAACTATAGAGTTGCGTTCTCACGGAATAAAGCACATTTAACGTCTTCCGCTGCACTCTGTATGTTGGACTCTGATACTCAAGAAGGATTGTTGGTAAGGATAATCTCTGTTTTTGTATCTGCATCCCACTTTCAAAAAGGCCACAGTGCTTTGAGTGGTTCAGAGTATTTGCCATTCCGCCTCCGACTTGCCTTGCAGTCATGAATAGAGATAGCAACCTACTGCATAACTTCTGATATCTCATCCTCCTGTGTGGTCCGCTTCCACAAGGACAATTGGACCAGTGATGATCTGACATCATAAAGCAAAAGCAAGATGTTGTCTGACATGAGGGCCAATCTGTTGCCTAGCAAGCTGACATCATAAAGCTAAATGCAAGATGTTGTCTGACGTGAGGGCCACTCTGTTGTTGCCTAGCAAGCAGTAAGATACATTTATCTTGCTAATGAAATGAGTAGCATGGTAGACCGGACGCCCAAGTGACAGCTATGATGGTAAAATGTACAAAATGAGGGCACTTTATAAGACCTCTAAATTTGAACGAGCGTGAGTTTGAGCATTAGAGTCAACTTCACTATTGCTGAACTGCTAGGAATTGGCTCAAATGATGATTATGAACATGCTATTCATAGCTTTTATTATTCCCATTAACTGTAGCATAACCCTACCTCTCAACTTATCAGCTGGCTTAATTGCTACTGGTGTACCATATCCTAAAACAAATAAAGTGAGAGGGGTACGCTGCCACTTGGCTGGCAAAAACATCTCTATTTCCTAATGTACCTTCTACAGTTGTTTAGAGCGTGTTGGCAAAAGAGGCATGAGACTCAGAGTAGTATGGTAGGTTAAAAACACAAATCGAGATTTGATTTTCTAATGAGCTGCTGATTTTCACAATAATACAAACTCCATAGTATTGATCTGTTTACCCTTTATAAAAAGCATGATTTTTTGTATTGCTTGTAGTAAATGTGCTAACAGTGGACTTTTCTATCTGCAGATTATACTGAATGACCAGCAGTGGCAGTGTTTCGCAACAAATTGTCTCTGCATTGCCGATACTGAAGAAATAAAAAGACAGTCTTCCGGCATAGGGCATCATTTGACCAAAATGTATGGTAAGTAAAGCTCACAATCATTCCTTTAGGCATTAAAAAGGTGTTTTAAGCACCTGAATGTCATAACTATCTTCTAGTGGGGGCCTGTGCTTGAATGTAATTTCTGCCAAGATGGAAGTATTATGGATAACATTGTGTCGGTCATGATAGTTAATAAAAGACTGACTGCATCCAAGGCTTCTTAAGCCTGCTTTAGATCCTGGTGCCACCAATGTTCCGTTTGAGGACATTGCTTCCTTTGAGGCTGAAATGCACTATCTCACTGTAGAACTATAGAGTTGCGTTCTCACGGAATAAAGCACATTTAACATCTTCCGCTGCACTCTGTATGTTGGACTCTGATACTCAAGAAGGATTGTTGATAAGGATAATCTCTGTTTTTGTATCTGCATCCCACTTTCAAAAAGGCCACAGTGCTTTGAGTTGTTCAGAGTATTTGCCATTCCGCCTCCGACTTGCCTTGCAGTCATGAATAGAGATAGCAACCTACTGCATAACTTCTGATATCTCATCCTCCTGTGTGGTCCGCTTCCACAAGGACAATTGGACCAGTGATGATCTGACATCATAAAGCAAAAGCAAGATGTTGTCTGACATGAGGGCCAATCTGTTGCCTAGCAAGCTGACATCATAAAGCTAAATGCAAGATGTTGTCTGACGTGAGGGCCACTCTGTTGTTGCCTAGCAAGCAGTAAGATACATTTATCTTGCTAATGAAATGAGTAGCATGGTAGACCGGACGCCCAAGTGACAGCTATGATGGTAAAATGTACAAAATGAGGGCACTTTATAAGACCTCTAAATTTGAACGAGCGTGAGTTTGAGCATTAGAGTCAACTTCACTATTGCTGAACTGCTAGGAATTGGCTCAAATGATGATTATGAACATGCTATTCATAGCTTTTATTATTCCCATTAACTGTAGCATAACCCTACCTCTCAACTTATCAGCTGGCTTAATTGCTACTGGTGTACCATATCCTAAAACAAATAAAGTGAGAGGGGTACGCTGCCACTTGGCTGGCAAAAACATCTCTATTTCCTAATGTACCTTCTACAGTTGTTTAGAGCGTGTTGGCAAAAGAGGCATGAGACTCAGAGTAGTATGGTAGGTTAAAAACACAAATCGAGATTTGATTTTCTAATGAGCTGCTGATTTTCACAATAATACAAACTCCATAGTATTGATCTGTTTACCCTTTATAAAAAGCATGATTTTTTGTATTGCTTGTAGTAAATGTGCTAACAGTGGACTTTTCCATCTGCAGATTATACTGAATGACCAGCAGTGGCAGTGTTTCGCAACAAATTGTCTCCGCATTGCCGATACTGAAGAAATAAAAAGACAGTCTTCCGGCATAGGGCATCATTTGACCAATATGTATGGTAAGTAAAGCTCACAATCATTCCTTTAGGCATTAAAAAGGTGTTTTCAGCACCTGAATGCCATAACTACCTTCTAGTGGGGGCCTGTGCTTGAATGTAATTTCTGCCAAGATGGAAGTATTATGGATAACATTGTGTCGGTCATGATAGTTAATACAAGACTGACTGCATCCAAGGCTTCTTAAGCCTGCTTTAGATCCTGGTGCCACCAATGTTCCGTTTGAGGACATTGCTTCCTTTGAGGCTGAAATGCACTATCTCACTGTAGAACTATAGAGTTGCGTTCTCACGGAATAAAGCACATTTAACGTCTTCCGCTGCACTCTGTATGTTGGACTCTGATACTCAAGAAGGATTGTTGGTAAGGATAATCTCTGTTTTTGTATCTGCATCCCACTTTCAAAAAGGCCACAGTGCTTTGAGTGGTTCAGAGTATTTGCCATTCCGCCTCCGACTTGCCTTGCAGTCATGAATAGAGATAGCAACCTACTGCATAACTTCTGATATCTCATCCTCCTGTGTGGTCCGCTTCCACAAGGACAATTGGACCAGTGATGATCTGACATCATAAAGCAAAAGCAAGATGTTGTCTGACATGAGGGCCAATCTGTTGCCTAGCAAGCTGACATCATAAAGCTAAATGCAAGATGTTGTCTGACGTGAGGGCCACTCTGTTGTTGCCTAGCAAGCAGTAAGATACATTTATCTTGCTAATGAAATGAGTAGCATGGTAGACCGGACGCCCAAGTGACAGCTATGATGGTAAAATGTACAAAATGAGGGCACTTTATAAGACCTCTAAATTTGAACGAGCGTGAGTTTGAGCATTAGAGTCAACTTCACTATTGCTGAACTGCTAGGAATTGGCTCAAATGATGATTATGAACATGCTATTCATAGCTTTTATTATTCCCATTAACTGTAGCATAACCCTACCTCTCAACTTATCAGCTGGCTTAATTGCTACTGTTGTACCATATCCTAAAACAAATAAAGTGAGAGGGGTACGCTGCCACTTGGCTGGCAAAAAGATCTCTATCTATGTCCTAATGTACCTTCTACAGTTGTTTAGAGCGTGTTGGCAAAAGAGGCATGAGACTCAGAGTAGTATGGTAGGTTAAAAACACAAATCGAGATTTGATTTTCTAATGAGCTGCTGATTTTCACAATAATACAAACTCCATAGTATTGATCTGTTTACCCTTTATAAAAAGCATGATTTTTTGTATTGCTTGTAGTAAATGTGCTAACAGTGGACTTTTCCATCTGCAGATTATACTGAATGACCAGCAGTGGCAGTGTTTCGCAACAAATTGTCTCTGCATTGCCGATACTGAAGAAATAAAAAGACAGTCTTCCGGCATAGTGCATCATTTGACCAATATGTATGGTAAGTAAAGCTCACAATCATTCCTTTAGGCATTAAAAAGGTGTTTTCAGCACCTGAATGTCATAACTACCTTCTAGTGGGGGCCTGTGCTTGAATGTAATTTCTGCCAAGATGGAAGTATTATGGATAACATTGTGTCGGTCATGATAGTTAATAAAAGACTGACTGCATCCAAGGCTTCTTAAGCCTGCTTTAGATCCTGGTGCCACCAATGTTCCGTTTGAGGACATTGCTTCCTTTGAGGCTAAAATGCACTATCTCACTGTAGAACTATAGAGTTGCGTTCTCACGGAATAAAGCACACTTAACGTCTTCCGCTGCACTCTGTATGTTGGACTCTGATACTCAAGAAGGATTGTTGGTAAGGATAATCTCTGTTTTTGTATCTGCATCCCACTTTCAAAAAGGCCACAGTGCTTTGAGTGGTTCAGAGTATTTGCCATTCCACCTCCGACTTGCCTTGCAGTCATGAATAGAGATAGCAACCTACTGCATAACTTCTGATATCTCATCCTCCTGTGTGGTCCGCTTCCACAAGGACAATTGGACCAGTGATGATCTGACATCATAAAGCAAAAGCAAGATGTTGTCTGACATGAGGGCCAATCTGTTGCCTAGCAAGCTGACACCATAAAGCTAAATGCAAGATGTTGTCTGACGTGAGGGCCACTCTGTTGTTGCCTAGCAAGCAGTAAGATACATTTATCTTGCTAATGAAATGAGTAGCAGGGTAGACCGGACGCCCAAGTGACAGCTATGATGGTAAAATGTACAAAATGAGGGCACTTTATAAGACCTCTAAATTTGAACGAGCGTGAGTTTGAGCATTAGAGTCAACTTCACTATTGCTGAACTGCTAGGAATTGGCTCAAATGATGATTATGAACATGCTATTCATAGCTTTTATTATTCCCATTAACTGTAGCATAACCCTACCTCTCAACTTATCAGCTGGCTTAATTGCTACTGGTGTACCATATCCTAAAACAAATAAAGTGAGAGGGGTACGCTGCCACTTGGCTGGCAAAAAGATCTCTATTTCCTAATGTACCTTCTACAGTTGTTTAGAGCGTGTTGGCAAAAGAGGCATGAGACTCAGAGTAGTATGGTAGGTTAAAAACACAAATCGAGATTTGATTTTCTAATGAGCTGCTGATTTTCACAATAATACAAACTCCATAGTATTGATCTGTTTACCCTTTATAAAAAGCATGATTTTTTGTATTGCTTGTAGTAAATGTGCTAACAGTGGACTTTTCCATCTGCAGATTATACTGAATGACCAGCAGTGGCAGTGTTTCGCAACAAATTGTCTCTGCATTGCCGATACTGAAGAAATAAAAAGACAGTCTTCCGGCATAGGGCATCATTTGACCAATATTATGGTAAGTAAAGCTCACAATCATTCCTTTAGGCATTAAAAAGGTGTTTTCAGCACCTGAATGTCATAACTACCTTCTAGTGGGGGCCTGTGCTTGAATGTAATTTCTGCCAAGATGGAAGTATTATGGATAACATTGTGTCGGTCATGATAGTTAATAAAAGACTGACTGCATCCAAGGCTTCTTAAGCCTGCTTTAGATCCTGGTGCCACCAATGTTCCGTTTGAGGACATTGCTTCCTTTGAGGCTGAAATGCACTATCTCACTGTAGAACTATAGAGTTGCGTTCTCACGGAATAAAGCACACTTAACGTCTTCCGCTGCACTCTGTATGTTGGACTCTGATACTCAAGAAGGATTGTTGGTAAGGATAATCTCTGTTTTTGTATCTGCATCCCACTTTCAAAAAGGCCACAGTGCTTTGAGTGGTTCAGAGTATTTGCCATTCCGCCTCCGACTTGCCTTGCAGTCATGAATAGAGATAGCAACCTACTGCATAACTTCTGATATCTCATCCTCCTGTGTGGTCCGCTTCCACAAGGACAATTGGACCAGTGATGATCTGACATCATAAAGCAAAAGCAAGATGTTGTCTGACATGAGGGCCAATCTGTTGCCTAGCAAGCTGACATCATAAAGCTAAATGCAAGATGTTGTCTGACGTGAGGGCCACTCTGTTGTTGCCTAGCAAGCAGTAAGATACATTTATCTTGCTAATGAAATGAGTAGCATGGTAGACCGGACGCCCAAGTGACAGCTATGATGGTAAAATGTACAAAATGAGGGCACTTTATAAGACCTCTAAATTTGAACGAGCGTGAGTTTGAGCATTAGAGTCAACTTCACTATTGCTGAACTGCTAGGAATTGGCTCAAATGATGATTATGAACATGCTATTCATAGCTTTTATTATTCCCATTAACTGTAGCATAACCCTACCTCTCAACTTATCAGCTGGCTTAATTGCTACTGGTGTACCATATCCTAAAACAAATAAAGTGAGAGGGGTACGCTGCCACTTGGCTGGCAAAAACATCTCTATTTCCTAATGTACCTTCTACAGTTGTTTAGAGCGTGTTGGCAAAAGAGGCATGAGACTCAGAGTAGTATGGTAGGTTAAAAACACAAATCGAGATTTGATTTTCTAATGAGCTGCTGATTTTCACAATAATACAAACTCCATAGTATTGATCTGTTTACCCTTTATAAAAAGCATGATTTTTTGTATTGCTTGTAGTAAATGTGCTAACAGTGGACTTTTCTATCTGCAGATTATACTGAATGACCAGCAGTGGCAGTGTTTCGCAACAAATTGTCTCTGCATTGCCGATACTGAAGAAATAAAAAGACAGTCTTCCGGCATAGGGCATCATTTGACCAAAATGTATGGTAAGTAAAGCTCACAATCATTCCTTTAGGCATTAAAAAGGTGTTTTAAGCACCTGAATGTCATAACTACCTTCTAGTGGGGGCCTGTGCTTGAATGTAATTTCTGCCAAGATGGAAGTATTATGGATAACATTGTGTCGGTCATGATAGTTAATAAAAGACTGACTGCATCCAAGGCTTCTTAAGCCTGCTTTAGATCCTGGTGCCACCAATGTTCCGTTTGAGGACATTGCTTCCTTTGAGGCTGAAATGCACTATCTCACTGTAGAACTATAGAGTTGCGTTCTCACGGAATAAAGCACATTTAACATCTTCCGCTGCACTCTGTATGTTGGACTCTGATACTCAAGAAGGATTGTTGATAAGGATAATCTCTGTTTTTGTATCTGCATCCCACTTTCAAAAAGGCCACAGTGCTTTGAGTTGTTCAGAGTATTTGCCATTCCGCCTCCGACTTGCCTTGCAGTCATGAATAGAGATAGCAACCTACTGCATAACTTCTGATATCTCATCCTCCTGTGTGGTCCGCTTCCACAAGGACAATTGGACCAGTGATGATCTGACATCATAAAGCAAAAGCAAGATGTTGTCTGACATGAGGGCCAATCTGTTGCCTAGCAAGCTGACATCATAAAGCTAAATGCAAGATGTTGTCTGACGTGAGGGCCACTCTGTTGTTGCCTAGCAAGCAGTAAGATACATTTATCTTGCTAATGAAATGAGTAGCATGGTAGACCGGACGCCCAAGTGACAGCTATGATGGTAAAATGTACAAAATGAGGGCACTTTATAAGACCTCTAAATTTGAACGAGCGTGAGTTTGAGCATTAGAGTCAACTTCACTATTGCTGAACTGCTAGGAATTGGCTCAAATGATGATTATGAACATGCTATTCATAGCTTTTATTATTCCCATTAACTGTAGCATAACCCTACCTCTCAACTTATCAGCTGGCTTAATTGCTACTGGTGTACCATATCCTAAAACAAATAAAGTGAGAGGGGTACGCTGCCACTTGGCTGGCAAAAACATCTCTATTTCCTAATGTACCTTCTACAGTTGTTTAGAGCGTGTTGGCAAAAGAGGCATGAGACTCAGAGTAGTATGGTAGGTTAAAAACACAAATCGAGATTTGATTTTCTAATGAGCTGCTGATTTTCACAATAATACAAACTCCATAGTATTGATCTGTTTACCCTTTATAAAAAGCATGATTTTTTGTATTGCTTGTAGTAAATGTGCTAACAGTGGACTTTTCCATCTGCAGATTATACTGAATGACCAGCAGTGGCAGTGTTTCGCAACAAATTGTCTCCGCATTGCCGATACTGAAGAAATAAAAAGACAGTCTTCCGGCATAGGGCATCATTTGACCAATATGTATGGTAAGTAAAGCTCACAATCATTCCTTTAGGCATTAAAAAGGTGTTTTCAGCACCTGAATGCCATAACTACCTTCTAGTGGGGGCCTGTGCTTGAATGTAATTTCTGCCAAGATGGAAGTATTATGGATAACATTGTGTCGGTCATGATAGTTAATAAAAGACTGACTGCATCCAAGGCTTCTTAAGCCTGCTTTAGATCCTGGTGCCACCAATGTTCCGTTTGAGGACATTGCTTCCTTTGAGGCTGAAATGCACTATCTCACTGTAGAACTATAGAGTTGCGTTCTCACGGAATAAAGCACATTTAACGTCTTCCGCTGCACTCTGTATGTTGGACTCTGATACTCAAGAAGGATTGTTGGTAAGGATAATCTCTGTTTTTGTATCTGCATCCCACTTTCAAAAAGGCCACAGTGCTTTGAGTGGTTCAGAGTATTTGCCATTCCGCCTCCGACTTGCCTTGCAGTCATGAATAGAGATAGCAACCTACTGCATAACTTCTGATATCTCATCCTCCTGTGTGGTCCGCTTCCACAAGGACAATTGGACCAGTGATGATCTGACATCATAAAGCAAAAGCAAGATGTTGTCTGACATGAGGGCCAATCTGTTGCCTAGCAAGCTGACATCATAAAGCTAAATGCAAGATGTTGTCTGACGTGAGGGCCACTCTGTTGTTGCCTAGCAAGCAGTAAGATACATTTATCTTGCTAATGAAATGAGTAGCATGGTAGACCGGACGCCCAAGTGACAGCTATGATGGTAAAATGTACAAAATGAGGGCACTTTATAAGACCTCTAAATTTGAACGAGCGTGAGTTTGAGCATTAGAGTCAACTTCACTATTGCTGAACTGCTAGGAATTGGCTCAAATGATGATTATGAACATGCTATTCATAGCTTTTATTATTCCCATTAACTGTAGCATAACCCTACCTCTCAACTTATCAGCTGGCTTAATTGCTACTGTTGTACCATATCCTAAAACAAATAAAGTGAGAGGGGTACGCTGCCACTTGGCTGGCAAAAAGATCTCTATCTATGTCCTAATGTACCTTCTACAGTTGTTTAGAGCGTGTTGGCAAAAGAGGCATGAGACTCAGAGTAGTATGGTAGGTTAAAAACACAAATCGAGATTTGATTTTCTAATGAGCTGCTGATTTTCACAATAATACAAACTCCATAGTATTGATCTGTTTACCCTTTATAAAAAGCATGATTTTTTGTATTGCTTGTAGTAAATGTGCTAACAGTGGACTTTTCCATCTGCAGATTATACTGAATGACCAGCAGTGGCAGTGTTTCGCAACAAATTGTCTCTGCATTGCCGATACTGAAGAAATAAAAAGACAGTCTTCCGGCATAGGGCATCATTTGACCAATATGTATGGTAAGTAAAGCTCACAATCATTCCTTTAGGCATTAAAAAGGTGTTTTCAGCACCTGAATGTCATAACTACCTTCTAGTGGGGGCCTGTGCTTGAATGTAATTTCTGCCAAGATGGAAGTATTATGGATAACATTGTGTCGGTCATGATAGTTAATAAAAGACTGACTGCATCCAAGGCTTCTTAAGCCTGCTTTAGATCCTGGTGCCACCAATGTTCCGTTTGAGGACATTGCTTCCTTTGAGGCTAAAATGCACTATCTCACTGTAGAACTATAGAGTTGCGTTCTCACGGAATAAAGCACACTTAACGTCTTCCGCTGCACTCTGTATGTTGGACTCTGATACTCAAGAAGGATTGTTGGTAAGGATAATCTCTGTTTTTGTATCTGCATCCCACTTTCAAAAAGGCCACAGTGCTTTGAGTGGTTCAGAGTATTTGCCATTCCGCCTCCGACTTGCCTTGCAGTCATGAATAGAGATAGCAACCTACTGCATAACTTCTGATATCTCATCCTCCTGTGTGGTCCGCTTCCACAAGGACAATTGGACCAGTGATGATCTGACATCATAAAGCAAAAGCAAGATGTTGTCTGACATGAGGGCCAATCTGTTGCCTAGCAAGCTGACATCATAAAGCTAAATGCAAGATGTTGTCTGACGTGAGGGCCACTCTGTTGTTGCCTAGCAAGCAGTAAGATACATTTATCTTGCTAATGAAATGAGTAGCAGGGTAGACCGGATGCCCAAGTGACAGCTATGATGGTAAAATGTACAAAATGAGGGCACTTTATAAGACCTCTAAATTTGAACGAGCGTGAGTTTGAGCATTAGAGTCAACTTCACTATTGCTGAACTGCTAGGAATTGGCTCAAATGATGATTATGAACATGCTATTCATAGCTTTTATTATTCCCATTAACTGTAGCATAACCCTACCTCTCAACTTATCAGCTGGCTTAATTGCTACTGGTGTACCATAATCCTAAAACAAATAAAGTGAGAGGGGTACGCTGCCACTTGGCTGGCAAAAAGATCTCTATCTATGTCCTAATGTACCTTCTACAGTTGTTTAGAGCGTGTTGGCAAAAGAGGCATGAGACTCAGAGTAGTATGGTAGGTTAAAAACACAAATCGAGATTTGATTTTCTAATGAGCTGCTGATTTTCACAATAATACAAACTCCATAGTATTGATCTGTTTACCCTTTATAAAAAGCATGATTTTTTGTATTGCTTGTAGTAAATGTGCTAACAGTGGACTTTTCTATCTGCAGATTATACTGAATGACCAGCAGTGGCAGTGTTTCGCAACAAATTGTCTCTGCATTGCCGATACTGAAGAAATAAAAAGACAGTCTTCCGGCATAGGGCATCATTTGACCAAAATGTATGGTAAGTAAAGCTCACAATCATTCCTTTAGGCATTAAAAAGGTGTTTTAAGCACCTGAATGTCATAACTATCTTCTAGTGGGGGCCTGTGCTTGAATGTAATTTCTGCCAAGATGGAAGTATTATGGATAACATTGTGTCGGTCATGATAGTTAATAAAAGACTGACTGCATCCAAGGCTTCTTAAGCCTGCTTTAGATCCTGGTGCCACCAATGTTCCGTTTGAGGACATTGCTTCCTTTGAGGCTGAAATGCACTATCTCACTGTAGAACTATAGAGTTGCGTTCTCACGGAATAAAGCACATTTAACATCTTCCGCTGCACTCTGTATGTTGGACTCTGATACTCAAGAAGGATTGTTGATAAGGATAATCTCTGTTTTTGTATCTGCATCCCACTTTCAAAAAGGCCACAGTGCTTTGAGTTGTTCAGAGTATTTGCCATTCCGCCTCCGACTTGCCTTGCAGTCATGAATAGAGATAGCAACCTACTGCATAACTTCTGATATCTCATCCTCCTGTGTGGTCCGCTTCCACAAGGACAATTGGACCAGTGATGATCTGACATCATAAAGCAAAAGCAAGATGTTGTCTGACATGAGGGCCAATCTGTTGCCTAGCAAGCTGACATCATAAAGCTAAATGCAAGATGTTGTCTGACGTGAGGGCCACTCTGTTGTTGCCTAGCAAGCAGTAAGATACATTTATCTTGCTAATGAAATGAGTAGCATGGTAGACCGGACGCCCAAGTGACAGCTATGATGGTAAAATGTACAAAATGAGGGCACTTTATAAGACCTCTAAATTTGAACGAGCGTGAGTTTGAGCATTAGAGTCAACTTCACTATTGCTGAACTGCTAGGAATTGGCTCAAATGATGATTATGAACATGCTATTCATAGCTTTTATTATTCCCATTAACTGTAGCATAACCCTACCTCTCAACTTATCAGCTGGCTTAATTGCTACTGGTGTACCATATCCTAAAACAAATAAAGTGAGAGGGGTACGCTGCCACTTGGCTGGCAAAAACATCTCTATTTCCTAATGTACCTTCTACAGTTGTTTAGAGCGTGTTGGCAAAAGAGGCATGAGACTCAGAGTAGTATGGTAGGTTAAAAACACAAATCGAGATTTGATTTTCTAATGAGCTGCTGATTTTCACAATAATACAAACTCCATAGTATTGATCTGTTTACCCTTTATAAAAAGCATGATTTTTTGTATTGCTTGTAGTAAATGTGCTAACAGTGGACTTTTCCATCTGCAGATTATACTGAATGACCAGCAGTGGCAGTGTTTCGCAACAAATTGTCTCCGCATTGCCGATACTGAAGAAATAAAAAGACAGTCTTCCGGCATAGGGCATCATTTGACCAATATGTATGGTAAGTAAAGCTCACAATCATTCCTTTAGGCATTAAAAAGGTGTTTTCAGCACCTGAATGCCATAACTACCTTCTAGTGGGGGCCTGTGCTTGAATGTAATTTCTGCCAAGATGGAAGTATTATGGATAACATTGTGTCGGTCATGATAGTTAATAAAAGACTGACTGCATCCAAGGCTTCTTAAGCCTGCTTTAGATCCTGGTGCCACCAATGTTCCGTTTGAGGACATTGCTTCCTTTGAGGCTGAAATGCACTATCTCACTGTAGAACTATAGAGTTGCGTTCTCACGGAATAAAGCACATTTAACGTCTTCCGCTGCACTCTGTATGTTGGACTCTGATACTCAAGAAGGATTGTTGGTAAGGATAATCTCTGTTTTTGTATCTGCATCCCACTTTCAAAAAGGCCACAGTGCTTTGAGTGGTTCAGAGTATTTGCCATTCCGCCTCCGACTTGCCTTGCAGTCATGAATAGAGATAGCAACCTACTGCATAACTTCTGATATCTCATCCTCCTGTGTGGTCCGCTTCCACAAGGACAATTGGACCAGTGATGATCTGACATCATAAAGCAAAAGCAAGATGTTGTCTGACATGAGGGCCAATCTGTTGCCTAGCAAGCTGACATCATAAAGCTAAATGCAAGATGTTGTCTGACGTGAGGGCCACTCTGTTGTTGCCTAGCAAGCAGTAAGATACATTTATCTTGCTAATGAAATGAGTAGCATGGTAGACCGGACGCCCAAGTGACAGCTATGATGGTAAAATGTACAAAATGAGGGCACTTTATAAGACCTCTAAATTTGAACGAGCGTGAGTTTGAGCATTAGAGTCAACTTCACTATTGCTGAACTGCTAGGAATTGGCTCAAATGATGATTATGAACATGCTATTCATAGCTTTTATTATTCCCATTAACTGTAGCATAACCCTACCTCTCAACTTATCAGCTGGCTTAATTGCTACTGGTGTACCATATCCTAAAACAAATAAAGTGAGAGGGGTACGCTGCCACTTGGCTGGCAAAAACATCTCTATTTCCTAATGTACCTTCTACAGTTGTTTAGAGCGTGTTGGCAAAAGAGGCATGAGACTCAGAGTAGTATGGTAGGTTAAAAACACAAATCGAGATTTGATTTTCTAATGAGCTGCTGATTTTCACAATAATACAAACTCCATAGTATTGATCTGTTTACCCTTTATAAAAAGCATGATTTTTTGTATTGCTTGTAGTAAATGTGCTAACAGTGGACTTTTCCATCTGCAGATTATACTGAATGACCAGCAGTGGCAGTGTTTCGCAACAAATTGTCTCTGCATTGCCGATACTGAAGAAATAAAAAGACAGTCTTCCGGCATAGGGCATCATTTGACCAATATGTATGGTAAGTAAAGCTCACAATCATTCCTTTAGGCATTAAAAAGGTGTTTTCAGCACCTGAATGTCATAACTACCTTCTAGTGGGGGCCTGTGCTTGAATGTAATTTCTGCCAAGATGGAAGTATTATGGATAACATTGTGTCGGTCATGATAGTTAATAAAAGACTGACTGCATCCAAGGCTTCTTAAGCCTGCTTTAGATCCTGGTGCCACCAATGTTCCGTTTGAGGACATTGCTTCCTTTGAGGCTAAAATGCACTATCTCACTGTAGAACTATAGAGTTGCGTTCTCACGGAATAAAGCACACTTAACGTCTTCCGCTGCACTCTGTATGTTGGACTCTGATACTCAAGAAGGATTGTTGGTAAGGATAATCTCTGTTTTTGTATCTGCATCCCACTTTCAAAAAGGCCACAGTGCTTTGAGTGGTTCAGAGTATTTGCCATTCCGCCTCCGACTTGCCTTGCAGTCATGAATAGAGATAGCAACCTACTGCATAACTTCTGATATCTCATCCTCCTGTGTGGTCCGCTTCCACAAGGACAATTGGACCAGTGATGATCTGACATCATAAAGCAAAAGCAAGATGTTGTCTGACATGAGGGCCAATCTGTTGCCTAGCAAGCTGACATCATAAAGCTAAATGCAAGATGTTGTCTGACGTGAGGGCCACTCTGTTGTTGCCTAGCAAGCAGTAAGATACATTTATCTTGCTAATGAAATGAGTAGCAGGGTAGACCGGATGCCCAAGTGACAGCTATGATGGTAAAATGTACAAAATGAGGGCACTTTATAAGACCTCTAAATTTGAACGAGCGTGAGTTTGAGCATTAGAGTCAACTTCACTATTGCTGAACTGCTAGGAATTGGCTCAAATGATGATTATGAACATGCTATTCATAGCTTTTATTATTCCCATTAACTGTAGCATAACCCTACCTCTCAACTTATCAGCTGGCTTAATTGCTACTGGTGTACCATATCCTAAAACAAATAAAGTGAGAGGGGTACGCTGCCACTTGGCTGGCAAAAACATCTCTATTTCCTAATGTACCTTCTACAGTTGTTTAGAGCGTGTTGGCAAAAGAGGCATGAGACTCAGAGTAGTATGGTAGGTTAAAAACACAAATCGAGATTTGATTTTCTAATGAGCTGCTGATTTTCACAATAATACAAACTCCATAGTATTGATCTGTTTACCCTTTATAAAAAGCATGATTTTTTGTATTGCTTGTAGTAAATGTGCTAACAGTGGACTTTTCCATCTGCAGATTATACTGAATGACCAGCAGTGGCAGTGTTTCGCAACAAATTGTCTCCGCATTGCCGATACTGAAGAAATAAAAAGACAGTCTTCCGGCATAGGGCATCATTTGACCAATATGTATGGTAAGTAAAGCTCACAATCATTCCTTTAGGCATTAAAAAGGTGTTTTCAGCACCTGAATGCCATAACTACCTTCTAGTGGGGGCCTGTGCTTGAATGTAATTTCTGCCAAGATGGAAGTATTATGGATAACATTGTGTCGGTCATGATAGTTAATAAAAGACTGACTGCATCCAAGGCTTCTTAAGCCTGCTTTAGATCCTGGTGCCACCAATGTTCCGTTTGAGGACATTGCTTCCTTTGAGGCTGAAATGCACTATCTCACTGTAGAACTATAGAGTTGCGTTCTCACGGAATAAAGCACATTTAACGTCTTCCGCTGCACTCTGTATGTTGGACTCTGATACTCAAGAAGGATTGTTGGTAAGGATAATCTCTGTTTTTGTATCTGCATCCCACTTTCAAAAAGGCCACAGTGCTTTGAGTGGTTCAGAGTATTTGCCATTCCGCCTCCGACTTGCCTTGCAGTCATGAATAGAGATAGCAACCTACTGCATAATTTCTGATATCTCATCCTCCTGTGTGGTCCGCTTCCACAAGGACAATTGGACCAGTGATGATCTGACATCATAAAGCAAAAGCAAGATGTTGTCTGACATGAGGGCCAATCTGTTGCCTAGCAAGCTGACATCATAAAGCTAAATGCAAGATGTTGTCTGACGTGAGGGCCACTCTGTTGTTGCCTAGCAAGCAGTAAGATACATTTATCTTGCTAATGAAATGAGTAGCATGATAGACCGGACGCCCAAGTGACAGCTATGATGGTAAAATGTACAAAATGAGGGCACTTTATAAGACCTCTAAATTTGAACGAGCGTGAGTTTGAGCATTAGAGTCAACTTCACTATTGCTGAACTGCTAGGAATTGGCTCAAATGATGATTATGAACATGCTATTCATAGCTTTTATTATTCCCATTAACTGTAGCATAACCCTACCTCTCAACTTATCAGCTGGCTTAATTGCTACTGTTGTACCATATCCTAAAACAAATAAAGTGAGAGGGGTACGCTGCCACTTGGCTGGCAAAAAGATCTCTATCTATGTCCTAATGTACCTTCTACAGTTGTTTAGAGCGTGTTGGCAAAAGAGGCATGAGACTCAGAGTAGTATGGTAGGTTAAAAACACAAATCGAGATTTGATTTTCTAATGAGCTGCTGATTTTCACAATAATACAAACTCCATAGTATTGATCTGTTTACCCTTTATAAAAAGCATGATTTTTTGTATTGCTTGTAGTAAATGTGCTAACAGTGGACTTTTCTATCTGCAGATTATACTGAATGACCAGCAGTGGCAGTGTTTCGCAACAAATTGTCTCTGCATTGCCGATACTGAAGAAATAAAAAGACAGTCTTCCGGCATAGGGCATCATTTGACCAAAATGTATGGTAAGTAAAGCTCACAATCATTCCTTTAGGCATTAAAAAGGTGTTTTAAGCACCTGAATGTCATAACTACCTTCTAGTGGGGGCCTGTGCTTGAATGTAATTTCTGCCAAGATGGAAGTATTATGGATAACATTGTGTCGGTCATGATAGTTAATAAAAGACTGACTGCATCCAAGGCTTCTTAAGCCTGCTTTAGATCCTGGTGCCACCAATGTTCCGTTTGAGGACATTGCTTCCTTTGAGGCTGAAATGCACTATCTCACTGTAGAACTATAGAGTTGCGTTCTCACGGAATAAAGCACATTTAACATCTTCCGCTGCACTCTGTATGTTGGACTCTGATACTCAAGAAGGATTGTTGATAAGGATAATCTCTGTTTTTGTATCTGCATCCCACTTTCAAAAAGGCCACAGTGCTTTGAGTTGTTCAGAGTATTTGCCATTCCGCCTCCGACTTGCCTTGCAGTCATGAATAGAGATAGCAACCTACTGCATAACTTCTGATATCTCATCCTCTGTGTGGTCCGCTTCCACAAGGACAATTGGACCAGTGATGATCTGACATCATAAAGCAAAAGCAAGATGTTGTCTGACATGAGGGCCAATCTGTTGCCTAGCAAGCTGACATCATAAAGCTAAATGCAAGATGTTGTCTGACGTGAGGGCCACTCTGTTGTTGCCTAGCAAGCAGTAAGATACATTTATCTTGCTAATGAAATGAGTAGCATGGTAGACCGGACGCCCAAGTGACAGCTATGATGGTAAAATGTACAAAATGAGGGCACTTATAAGACCTCTAAATTTGAACGAGCGTGAGTTTGAGCATTAGAGTCAACTTCACTATTGCTGAACTGCTAGGAATTGGCTCAAATGATGATTATGAACATGCTATTCATAGCTTTTATTATTCCCATTAACTGTAGCATAACCCTACCTCTCAACTTATCAGCTGGCTTAATTGCTACTGGTGTACCATATCCTAAAACAAATAAAGTGAGAGGGGTACGCTGCCACTTGGCTGGCAAAAACATCTCTATTTCCTAATGTACCTTCTACAGTTGTTTAGAGCGTGTTGGCAAAAGAGGCATGAGACTCAGAGTAGTATGGTAGGTTAAAAACACAAATCGAGATTTGATTTTCTAATGAGCTGCTGATTTTCACAATAATACAAACTCCATAGTATTGATCTGTTTACCCTTTATAAAAAGCATGATTTTTTGTATTGCTTGTAGTAAATGTGCTAACAGTGGACTTTTCCATCTGCAGATTATACTGAATGACCAGCAGTGGCAGTGTTTCGCAACAAATTGTCTCTGCATTGCCGATACTGAAGAAATAAAAAGACAGTCTTCCGGCATAGGGCATCATTTGACCAAAATGTATGGTAAGTAAAGCTCACAATCATTCCTTTAGGCATTAAAAAGGTGTTTTAAGCACCTGAATGTCATAACTACCTTCTAGTGGGGGCCTGTGCTTGAATGTAATTTCTGCCAAGATGGAAGTATTATGGATAACATTGTGTCGGTCATGATAGTTAATAAAAGACTGACTGCATCCAAGGCTTCTTAAGCCTGCTTTAGATCCTGGTGCCACCAATGTTCCGTTTGAGGACATTGCTTCCTTTGAGGCTGAAATGCACTATCTCACTGTAGAACTATAGAGTTGCGTTCTCACGGAATAAAGCACACTTAACGTCTTCCGCTGCACTCTGTATGTTGGACTCTGATACTCAAGAAGGATTGTTGGTAAGGATAATCTCTGTTTTTGTATCTGCATCCCACTTTCAAAAAGGCCACAGTGCTTTGAGTGGTTCAGAGTATTTGCCATTCCGCCTCCGACTTGCCTTGCAGTCATGAATAGAGATAGCAACCTACTGCATAACTTCTGATATCTCATCCTCCTGTGTGGTCCGCTTCCACAAGGACAATTGGACCAGTGATGATCTGACATCATAAAGCAAAAGCAAGATGTTGTCTGACATGAGGGCCAATCTGTTGCCTAGCAAGCTGACACCATAAAGCTAAATGCAAGATGTTGTCTGACGTGAGGGCCACTCTGTTGTTGCCTAGCAAGCAGTAAGATACATTTATCTTGCTAATGAAATGAGTAGCAGGGTAGACCGGACGCCCAAGTGACAGCTATGATGGTAAAATGTACAAAATGAGGGCACTTTATAAGACCTCTAAATTTGAACGAGCGTGAGTTTGAGCATTAGAGTCAACTTCACTATTGCTGAACTGCTAGGAATTGGCTCAAATGATGATTATGAACATGCTATTCATAGCTTTTATTATTCCCATTAACTGTAGCATAACCCTACCTCTCAACTTATCAGCTGGCTTAATTGCTACTGGTGTACCATATCCTAAAACAAATAAAGTGAGAGGGGTACGCTGCCACTTGGCTGGCAAAAAGATCTCTATTTCCTAATGTACCTTCTACAGTTGTTTAGAGCGTGTTGGCAAAAGAGGCATGAGACTCAGAGTAGTATGGTAGGTTAAAAACACAAATCGAGATTTGATTTTCTAATGAGCTGCTGATTTTCACAATAATACAAACTCCATAGTATTGATCTGTTTACCCTTTATAAAAAGCATGATTTTTTGTATTGCTTGTAGTAAATGTGCTAACAGTGGACTTTTCCATCTGCAGATTATACTGAATGACCAGCAGTGGCAGTGTTTCGCAACAAATTGTCTCTGCATTGCCGATACTGAAGAAATAAAAAGACAGTCTTCCGGCATAGTGCATCATTTGACCAATATGTATGGTAAGTAAAGCTCACAATCATTCCTTTAGGCATTAAAAAGGTGTTTTCAGCACCTGAATGTCATAACTACCTTCTAGTGGGGGCCTGTGCTTGAATGTAATTTCTGCCAAGATGGAAGTATTATGGATAACATTGTGTCGGTCATGATAGTTAATAAAAGACTGACTGCATCCAAGGCTTCTTAAGCCTGCTTTAGATCCTGGTGCCACCAATGTTCCGTTTGAGGACATTGCTTCCTTTGAGGCTAAAATGCACTATCTCACTGTAGAACTATAGAGTTGCGTTCTCACGGAATAAAGCACACTTAACGTCTTCCGCTGCACTCTGTATGTTGGACTCTGATACTCAAGAAGGATTGTTGGTAAGGATAATCTCTGTTTTTGTATCTGCATCCCACTTTCAAAAAGGCCACAGTGCTTTGAGTGGTTCAGAGTATTTGCCATTCCGCCTCCGACTTGCCTTGCAGTCATGAATAGAGATAGCAACCTACTGCATAACTTCTGATATCTCATCCTCCTGTGTGGTCCGCTTCCACAAGGACAATTGGACCAGTGATGATCTGACATCATAAAGCAAAAGCAAGATGTTGTCTGACATGAGGGCCAATCTGTTGCCTAGCAAGCTGACATCATAAAGCTAAATGCAAGATGTTGTCTGACGTGAGGGCCACTCTGTTGTTGCCTAGCAAGCAGTAAGATACATTTATCTTGCTAATGAAATGAGTAGCAGGGTAGACCGGATGCCCAAGTGACAGCTATGATGGTAAAATGTACAAAATGAGGGCACTTTATAAGACCTCTAAATTTGAACGAGCGTGAGTTTGAGCATTAGAGTCAACTTCACTATTGCTGAACTGCTAGGAATTGGCTCAAATGATGATTATGAACATGCTATTCATAGCTTTTATTATTCCCATTAACTGTAGCATAACCCTACCTCTCAACTTATCAGCTGGCTTAATTGCTACTGGTGTACCATATCCTAAAACAAATAAAGTGAGAGGGGTACGCTGCCACTTGGCTGGCAAAAACATCTCTATTTCCTAATGTACCTTCTACAGTTGTTTAGAGCGTGTTGGCAAAAGAGGCATGAGACTCAGAGTAGTATGGTAGGTTAAAAACACAAATCGAGATTTGATTTTCTAATGAGCTGCTGATTTTCACAATAATACAAACTCCATAGTATTGATCTGTTTACCCTTTATAAAAAGCATGATTTTTTGTATTGCTTGTAGTAAATGTGCTAACAGTGGACTTTTCCATCTGCAGATTATACTGAATGACCAGCAGTGGCAGTGTTTCGCAACAAATTGTCTCCGCATTGCCGATACTGAAGAAATAAAAAGACAGTCTTCCGGCATAGGGCATCATTTGACCAATATGTATGGTAAGTAAAGCTCACAATCATTCCTTTAGGCATTAAAAAGGTGTTTTCAGCACCTGAATGCCATAACTACCTTCTAGTGGGGGCCTGTGCTTGAATGTAATTTCTGCCAAGATGGAAGTATTATGGATAACATTGTGTCGGTCATGATAGTTAATAAAAGACTGACTGCATCCAAGGCTTCTTAAGCCTGCTTTAGATCCTGGTGCCACCAATGTTCCGTTTGAGGACATTGCTTCCTTTGAGGCTGAAATGCACTATCTCACTGTAGAACTATAGAGTTGCGTTCTCACGGAATAAAGCACATTTAACGTCTTCCGCTGCACTCTGTATGTTGGACTCTGATACTCAAGAAGGATTGTTGGTAAGGATAATCTCTGTTTTTGTATCTGCATCCCACTTTCAAAAAGGCCACAGTGCTTTGAGTGGTTCAGAGTATTTGCCATTCCGCCTCCGACTTGCCTTGCAGTCATGAATAGAGATAGCAACCTACTGCATAATTTCTGATATCTCATCCTCCTGTGTGGTCCGCTTCCACAAGGACAATTGGACCAGTGATGATCTGACATCATAAAGCAAAAGCAAGATGTTGTCTGACATGAGGGCCAATCTGTTGCCTAGCAAGCTGACATCATAAAGCTAAATGCAAGATGTTGTCTGACGTGAGGGCCACTCTGTTGTTGCCTAGCAAGCAGTAAGATACATTTATCTTGCTAATGAAATGAGTAGCATGGTAGACCGGACGCCCAAGTGACAGCTATGATGGTAAAATGTACAAAATGAGGGCACTTTATAAGACCTCTAAATTTGAACGAGCGTGAGTTTGAGCATTAGAGTCAACTTCACTATTGCTGAACTGCTAGGAATTGGCTCAAATGATGATTATGAACATGCTATTCATAGCTTTTATTATTCCCATTAACTGTAGCATAACCCTACCTCTCAACTTATCAGCTGGCTTAATTGCTACTGTTGTACCATATCCTAAAACAAATAAAGTGAGAGGGGTACGCTGCCACTTGGCTGGCAAAAAGATCTCTATCTATGTCCTAATGTACCTTCTACAGTTGTTTAGAGCGTGTTGGCAAAAGAGGCATGAGACTCAGAGTAGTATGGTAGGTTAAAAACACAAATCGAGATTTGATTTTCTAATGAGCTGCTGATTTTCACAATAATACAAACTCCATAGTATTGATCTGTTTACCCTTTATAAAAAGCATGATTTTTTGTATTGCTTGTAGTAAATGTGCTAACAGTGGACTTTTCCATCTGCAGATTATACTGAATGACCAGCAGTGGCAGTGTTTCGCAACAAATTGTCTCTGCATTGCCGATACTGAAGAAATAAAAAGACAGTCTTCCGGCATAGGGCATCATTTGACCAAAATGTATGGTAAGTAAAGCTCACAATCATTCCTTTAGGCATTAAAAAGGTGTTTTAAGCACCTGAATGTCATAACTACCTTCTAGTGGGGGCCTGTGCTTGAATGTAATTTCTGCCAAGATGGAAGTATTATGGATAACATTGTGTCGGTCATGATAGTTAATAAAAGACTGACTGCATCCAAGGCTTCTTAAGCCTGCTTTAGATCCTGGTGCCACCAATGTTCCGTTTGAGGACATTGCTTCCTTTGAGGCTGAAATGCACTATCTCACTGTAGAACTATAGAGTTGCGTTCTCACGGAATAAAGCACATTTAACATCTTCCGCTGCACTCTGTATGTTGGACTCTGATACTCAAGAAGGATTGTTGATAAGGATAATCTCTGTTTTTGTATCTGCATCCCACTTTCAAAAAGGCCACAGTGCTTTGAGTTGTTCAGAGTATTTGCCATTCCGCCTCCGACTTGCCTTGCAGTCATGAATAGAGATAGCAACCTACTGCATAACTTCTGATATCTCATCCTCCTGTGTGGTCCGCTTCCACAAGGACAATTGGACCAGTGATGATCTGACATCATAAAGCAAAAGCAAGATGTTGTCTGACATGAGGGCCAATCTGTTGCCTAGCAAGCTGACATCATAAAGCTAAATGCAAGATGTTGTCTGACGTGAGGGCCACTCTGTTGTTGCCTAGCAAGCAGTAAGATACATTTATCTTGCTAATGAAATGAGTAGCATGGTAGACCGGACGCCCAAGTGACAGCTATGATGGTAAAATGTACAAAATGAGGGCACTTTATAAGACCTCTAAATTTGAACGAGCGTGAGTTTGAGCATTAGAGTCAACTTCACTATTGCTGAACTGCTAGGAATTGGCTCAAATGATGATTATGAACATGCTATTCATAGCTTTTATTATTCCCATTAACTGTAGCATAACCCTACCTCTCAACTTATCAGCTGGCTTAATTGCTACTGGTGTACCATATCCTAAAACAAATAAAGTGAGAGGGGTACGCTGCCACTTGGCTGGCAAAAACATCTCTATTTCCTAATGTACCTTCTACAGTTGTTTAGAGCGTGTTGGCAAAAGAGGCATGAGACTCAGAGTAGTATGGTAGGTTAAAAACACAAATCGAGATTTGATTTTCTAATGAGCTGCTGATTTTCACAATAATACAAACTCCATAGTATTGATCTGTTTACCCTTTATAAAAAGCATGATTTTTTGTATTGCTTGTAGTAAATGTGCTAACAGTGGACTTTTCCATCTGCAGATTATACTGAATGACCAGCAGTGGCAGTGTTTCGCAACAAATTGTCTCTGCATTGCCGATACTGAAGAAATAAAAAGACAGTCTTCCGGCATAGGGCATCATTTGACCAAAATGTATGGTAAGTAAAGCTCACAATCATTCCTTTAGGCATTAAAAAGGTGTTTTAAGCACCTGAATGTCATAACTACCTTCTAGTGGGGGCCTGTGCTTGAATGTAATTTCTGCCAAGATGGAAGTATTATGGATAACATTGTGTCGGTCATGATAGTTAATAAAAGACTGACTGCATCCAAGGCTTCTTAAGCCTGCTTTAGATCCTGGTGCCACCAATGTTCCGTTTGAGGACATTGCTTCCTTTGAGGCTGAAATGCACTATCTCACTGTAGAACTATAGAGTTGCGTTCTCACGGAATAAAGCACACTTAACGTCTTCCGCTGCACTCTGTATGTTGGACTCTGATACTCAAGAAGGATTGTTGGTAAGGATAATCTCTGTTTTTGTATCTGCATCCCACTTTCAAAAAGGCCACAGTGCTTTGAGTGGTTCAGAGTATTTGCCATTCCGCCTCCGACTTGCCTTGCAGTCATGAATAGAGATAGCAACCTACTGCATAACTTCTGATATCTCATCCTCCTGTGTGGTCCGCTTCCACAAGGACAATTGGACCAGTGATGATCTGACATCATAAAGCAAAAGCAAGATGTTGTCTGACATGAGGGCCAATCTGTTGCCTAGCAAGCTGACACCATAAAGCTAAATGCAAGATGTTGTCTGACGTGAGGGCCACTCTGTTGTTGCCTAGCAAGCAGTAAGATACATTTATCTTGCTAATGAAATGAGTAGCAGGGTAGACCGGACGCCCAAGTGACAGCTATGATGGTAAAATGTACAAAATGAGGGCACTTTATAAGACCTCTAAATTTGAACGAGCGTGAGTTTGAGCATTAGAGTCAACTTCACTATTGCTGAACTGCTAGGAATTGGCTCAAATGATGATTATGAACATGCTATTCATAGCTTTTATTATTCCCATTAACTGTAGCATAACCCTACCTCTCAACTTATCAGCTGGCTTAATTGCTACTGGTGTACCATAATCCTAAAACAAATAAAGTGAGAGGGGTACGCTGCCACTTGGCTGGCAAAAAGATCTCTATCTATGTCCTAATGTACCTTCTACAGTTGTTTAGAGCGTGTTGGCAAAAGAGGCATGAGACTCAGAGTAGTATGGTAGGTTAAAAACACAAATCGAGATTTGATTTTCTAATGAGCTGCTGATTTTCACAATAATACAAACTCCATAGTATTGATCTGTTTACCCTTTATAAAAAGCATGATTTTTTGTATTGCTTGTAGTAAATGTGCTAACAGTGGACTTTTCTATCTGCAGATTATACTGAATGACCAGCAGTGGCAGTGTTTCGCAACAAATTGTCTCTGCATTGCCGATACTGAAGAAATAAAAAGACAGTCTTCCGGCATAGGGCATCATTTGACCAAAATGTATGGTAAGTAAAGCTCACAATCATTCCTTTAGGCATTAAAAAGGTGTTTTAAGCACCTGAATGTCATAACTACCTTCTAGTGGGGGCCTGTGCTTGAATGTAATTTCTGCCAAGATGGAAGTATTATGGATAACATTGTGTCGGTCATGATAGTTAATAAAAGACTGACTGCATCCAAGGCTTCTTAAGCCTGCTTTAGATCCTGGTGCCACCAATGTTCCGTTTGAGGACATTGCTTCCTTTGAGGCTGAAATGCACTATCTCACTGTAGAACTATAGAGTTGCGTTCTCACGGAATAAAGCACATTTAACATCTTCCGCTGCACTCTGTATGTTGGACTCTGATACTCAAGAAGGATTGTTGATAAGGATAATCTCTGTTTTTGTATCTGCATCCCACTTTCAAAAAGGCCACAGTGCTTTGAGTTGTTCAGAGTATTTGCCATTCCGCCTCCGACTTGCCTTGCAGTCATGAATAGAGATAGCAACCTACTGCATAACTTCTGATATCTCATCCTCCTGTGTGGTCCGCTTCCACAAGGACAATTGGACCAGTGATGATCTGACATCATAAAGCAAAAGCAAGATGTTGTCTGACATGAGGGCCAATCTGTTGCCTAGCAAGCTGACATCATAAAGCTAAATGCAAGATGTTGTCTGACGTGAGGGCCACTCTGTTGTTGCCTAGCAAGCAGTAAGATACATTTATCTTGCTAATGAAATGAGTAGCATGGTAGACCGGACGCCCAAGTGACAGCTATGATGGTAAAATGTACAAAATGAGGGCACTTTATAAGACCTCTAAATTTGAACGAGCGTGAGTTTGAGCATTAGAGTCAACTTCACTATTGCTGAACTGCTAGGAATTGGCTCAAATGATGATTATGAACATGCTATTCATAGCTTTTATTATTCCCATTAACTGTAGCATAACCCTACCTCTCAACTTATCAGCTGGCTTAATTGCTACTGGTGTACCATATCCTAAAACAAATAAAGTGAGAGGGGTACGCTGCCACTTGGCTGGCAAAAACATCTCTATTTCCTAATGTACCTTCTACAGTTGTTTAGAGCGTGTTGGCAAAAGAGGCATGAGACTCAGAGTAGTATGGTAGGTTAAAAACACAAATCGAGATTTGATTTTCTAATGAGCTGCTGATTTTCACAATAATACAAACTCCATAGTATTGATCTGTTTACCCTTTATAAAAAGCATGATTTTTTGTATTGCTTGTAGTAAATGTGCTAACAGTGGACTTTTCCATCTGCAGATTATACTGAATGACCAGCAGTGGCAGTGTTTCGCAACAAATTGTCTCTGCATTGCCGATACTGAAGAAATAAAAAGACAGTCTTCCGGCATAGGGCATCATTTGACCAAAATGTATGGTAAGTAAAGCTCACAATCATTCCTTTAGGCATTAAAAAGGTGTTTTAAGCACCTGAATGTCATAACTACCTTCTAGTGGGGGCCTGTGCTTGAATGTAATTTCTGCCAAGATGGAAGTATTATGGATAACATTGTGTCGGTCATGATAGTTAATAAAAGACTGACTGCATCCAAGGCTTCTTAAGCCTGCTTTAGATCCTGGTGCCACCAATGTTCCGTTTGAGGACATTGCTTCCTTTGAGGCTGAAATGCACTATCTCACTGTAGAACTATAGAGTTGCGTTCTCACGGAATAAAGCACACTTAACGTCTTCCGCTGCACTCTGTATGTTGGACTCTGATACTCAAGAAGGATTGTTGGTAAGGATAATCTCTGTTTTTGTATCTGCATCCCACTTTCAAAAAGGCCACAGTGCTTTGAGTGGTTCAGAGTATTTGCCATTCCGCCTCCGACTTGCCTTGCAGTCATGAATAGAGATAGCAACCTACTGCATAACTTCTGATATCTCATCCTCCTGTGTGGTCCGCTTCCACAAGGACAATTGGACCAGTGATGATCTGACATCATAAAGCAAAAGCAAGATGTTGTCTGACATGAGGGCCAATCTGTTGCCTAGCAAGCTGACACCATAAAGCTAAATGCAAGATGTTGTCTGACGTGAGGGCCACTCTGTTGTTGCCTAGCAAGCAGTAAGATACATTTATCTTGCTAATGAAATGAGTAGCAGGGTAGACCGGACGCCCAAGTGACAGCTATGATGGTAAAATGTACAAAATGAGGGCACTTTATAAGACCTCTAAATTTGAACGAGCGTGAGTTTGAGCATTAGAGTCAACTTCACTATTGCTGAACTGCTAGGAATTGGCTCAAATGATGATTATGAACATGCTATTCATAGCTTTTATTATTCCCATTAACTGTAGCATAACCCTACCTCTCAACTTATCAGCTGGCTTAATTGCTACTGGTGTACCATATCCTAAAACAAATAAAGTGAGAGGGGTACGCTGCCACTTGGCTGGCAAAAAGATCTCTATTTCCTAATGTACCTTCTACAGTTGTTTAGAGCGTGTTGGCAAAAGAGGCATGAGACTCAGAGTAGTATGGTAGGTTAAAAACACAAATCGAGATTTGATTTTCTAATGAGCTGCTGATTTTCACAATAATACAAACTCCATAGTATTGATCTGTTTACCCTTTATAAAAAGCATGATTTTTTGTATTGCTTGTAGTAAATGTGCTAACAGTGGACTTTTCCATCTGCAGATTATACTGAATGACCAGCAGTGGCAGTGTTTCGCAACAAATTGTCTCCGCATTGCCGATACTGAAGAAATAAAAAGACAGTCTTCCGGCATAGGGCATCATTTGACCAATATGTATGGTAAGTAAAGCTCACAATCATTCCTTTAGGCATTAAAAAGGTGTTTTCAGCACCTGAATGCCATAACTACCTTCTAGTGGGGGCCTGTGCTTGAATGTAATTTCTGCCAAGATGGAAGTATTATGGATAACATTGTGTCGGTCATGATAGTTAATAAAAGACTGACTGCATCCAAGGCTTCTTAAGCCTGCTTTAGATCCTGGTGCCACCAATGTTCCGTTTGAGGACATTGCTTCCTTTGAGGCTGAAATGCACTATCTCACTGTAGAACTATAGAGTTGCGTTCTCACGGAATAAAGCACATTTAACGTTTTCCGCTGCACTCTGTATGTTGGACTCTGATACTCAAGAAGGATTGTTGGTAAGGATAATCTCTGTTTTTGTATCTGCATCCCACTTTCAAAAAGGCCACAGTGCTTTGAGTGGTTCAGAGTATTTGCCATTCCGCCTCCGACTTGCCTTGCAGTCATGAATAGAGATAGCAACCTACTGCATAATTTCTGATATCTCATCCTCCTGTGTGGTCCGCTTCCACAAGGACAATTGGACCAGTGATGATCTGACATCATAAAGCAAAAGCAAGATGTTGTCTGACATGAGGGCCAATCTGTTGCCTAGCAAGCTGACATCATAAAGCTAAATGCAAGATGTTGTCTGACGTGAGGGCCACTCTGTTGTTGCCTAGCAAGCAGTAAGATACATTTATCTTGCTAATGAAATGAGTAGCATGGTAGACCGGACGCCCAAGTGACAGCTATGATGGTAAAATGTACAAAATGAGGGCACTTTATAAGACCTCTAAATTTGAACGAGCGTGAGTTTGAGCATTAGAGTCAACTTCACTATTGCTGAACTGCTAGGAATTGGCTCAAATGATGATTATGAACATGCTATTCATAGCTTTTATTATTCCCATTAACTGTAGCATAACCCTACCTCTCAACTTATCAGCTGGCTTAATTGCTACTGTTGTACCATATCCTAAAACAAATAAAGTGAGAGGGGTACGCTGCCACTTGGCTGGCAAAAAGATCTCTATCTATGTCCTAATGTACCTTCTACAGTTGTTTAGAGCGTGTTGGCAAAAGAGGCATGAGACTCAGAGTAGTATGGTAGGTTAAAAACACAAATCGAGATTTGATTTTCTAATGAGCTGCTGATTTTCACAATAATACAAACTCCATAGTATTGATCTGTTTACCCTTTATAAAAAGCATGATTTTTTGTATTGCTTGTAGTAAATGTGCTAACAGTGGACTTTTCCATCTGCAGATTATACTGAATGACCAGCAGTGGCAGTGTTTCGCAACAAATTGTCTCTGCATTGCCGATACTGAAGAAATAAAAAGACAGTCTTCCGGCATAGGGCATCATTTGACCAATATGTATGGTAAGTAAAGCTCACAATCATTCCTTTAGGCATTAAAAAGGTGTTTTCAGCACCTGAATGTCATAACTACCTTCTAGTGGGGGCCTGTGCTTGAATGTAATTTCTGCCAAGATGGAAGTATTATGGATAACATTGTGTCGGTCATGATAGTTAATAAAAGACTGACTGCATCCAAGGCTTCTTAAGCCTGCTTTAGATCCTGGTGCCACCAATGTTCCGTTTGAGGACATTGCTTCCTTTGAGGCTAAAATGCACTATCTCACTGTAGAACTATAGAGTTGCGTTCTCACGGAATAAAGCACACTTAACGTCTTCCGCTGCACTCTGTATGTTGGACTCTGATACTCAAGAAGGATTGTTGGTAAGGATAATCTCTGTTTTTGTATCTGCATCCCACTTTCAAAAAGGCCACAGTGCTTTGAGTGGTTCAGAGTATTTGCCATTCCGCCTCCGACTTGCCTTGCAGTCATGAATAGAGATAGCAACCTACTGCATAACTTCTGATATCTCATCCTCCTGTGTGGTCCGCTTCCACAAGGACAATTGGACCAGTGATGATCTGACATCATAAAGCAAAAGCAAGATGTTGTCTGACATGAGGGCCAATCTGTTGCCTAGCAAGCCGACATCATAAAGCTAAATGCAAGATGTTGTCTGACGTGAGGGCCACTCTGTTGTTGCCTAGCAAGCAGTAAGATACATTTATCTTGCTAATGAAATGAGTAGCAGGGTAGACCGGATGCCCAAGTGACAGCTATGATGGTAAAATGTACAAAATGAGGGCACTTTATAAGACCTCTAAATTTGAACGAGCGTGAGTTTGAGCATTAGAGTCAACTTCACTATTGCTGAACTGCTAGGAATTGGCTCAAATGATGATTATGAACATGCTATTCATAGCTTTTATTATTCCCATTAACTGTAGCATAACCCTACCTCTCAACTTATCAGCTGGCTTAATTGCTACTGGTGTACCATAATCCTAAAACAAATAAAGTGAGAGGGGTACGCTGCCACTTGGCTGGCAAAAAGATCTCTATCTATGTCCTAATGTACCTTCTACAGTTGTTTAGAGCGTGTTGGCAAAAGAGGCATGAGACTCAGAGTAGTATGGTAGGTTAAAAACACAAATCGAGATTTGATTTTCTAATGAGCTGCTGATTTTCACAATAATACAAACTCCATAGTATTGATCTGTTTACCCTTTATAAAAAGCATGATTTTTTGTATTGCTTGTAGTAAATGTGCTAACAGTGGACTTTTCTATCTGCAGATTATACTGAATGACCAGCAGTGGCAGTGTTTCGCAACAAATTGTCTCTGCATTGCCGATACTGAAGAAATAAAAAGACAGTCTTCCGGCATAGGGCATCATTTGACCAAAATGTATGGTAAGTAAAGCTCACAATCATTCCTTTAGGCATTAAAAAGGTGTTTTAAGCACCTGAATGTCATAACTACCTTCTAGTGGGGGCCTGTGCTTGAATGTAATTTCTGCCAAGATGGAAGTATTATGGATAACATTGTGTCGGTCATGATAGTTAATAAAAGACTGACTGCATCCAAGGCTTCTTAAGCCTGCTTTAGATCCTGGTGCCACCAATGTTCCGTTTGAGGACATTGCTTCCTTTGAGGCTGAAATGCACTATCTCACTGTAGAACTATAGAGTTGCGTTCTCACGGAATAAAGCACATTTAACATCTTCCGCTGCACTCTGTATGTTGGACTCTGATACTCAAGAAGGATTGTTGATAAGGATAATCTCTGTTTTTGTATCTGCATCCCACTTTCAAAAAGGCCACAGTGCTTTGAGTTGTTCAGAGTATTTGCCATTCCGCCTCCGACTTGCCTTGCAGTCATGAATAGAGATAGCAACCTACTGCATAACTTCTGATATCTCATCCTCCTGTGTGGCCCGCTTCCACAAGGACAATTGGACCAGTGATGATCTGACATCATAAAGCAAAAGCAAGATGTTGTCTGACATGAGGGCCAATCTGTTGCCTAGCAAGCTGACATCATAAAGCTAAATGCAAGATGTTGTCTGACGTGAGGGCCACTCTGTTGTTGCCTAGCAAGCAGTAAGATACATTTATCTTGCTAATGAAATGAGTAGCATGGTAGACCGGACGCCCAAGTGACAGCTATGATGGTAAAATGTACAAAATGAGGGCACTTTATAAGACCTCTAAATTTGAACGAGCGTGAGTTTGAGCATTAGAGTCAACTTCACTATTGCTGAACTGCTAGGAATTGGCTCAAATGATGATTATGAACATGCTATTCATAGCTTTTATTATTCCCATTAACTGTAGCATAACCCTACCTCTCAACTTATCAGCTGGCTTAATTGCTACTGGTGTACCATATCCTAAAACAAATAAAGTGAGAGGGGTACGCTGCCACTTGGCTGGCAAAAACATCTCTATTTCCTAATGTACCTTCTACAGTTGTTTAGAGCGTGTTGGCAAAAGAGGCATGAGACTTAGAGTAGTATGGTAGGTTAAAAACACAAATCGAGATTTGATTTTCTAATGAGCTGCTGATTTTCACAATAATACAAACTCCATAGTATTGATCTGTTTACCCTTTATAAAAAGCATGATTTTTTGTATTGCTTGTAGTAAATGTGCTAACAGTGGACTTTTCCATCTGCAGATTATACTGAATGACCAGCAGTGGCAGTGTTTCGCAACAAATTGTCTCCGCATTGCCGATACTGAAGAAATAAAAAGACAGTCTTCCGGCATAGGGCATCATTTGACCAATATGTATGGTAAGTAAAGCTCACAATCATTCCTTTAGGCATTAAAAAGGTGTTTTCAGCACCTGAATGCCATAACTACCTTCTAGTGGGGGCCTGTGCTTGAATGTAATTTCTGCCAAGATGGAAGTATTATGGATAACATTGTGTCGGTCATGATAGTTAATAAAAGACTGACTGCATCCAAGGCTTCTTAAGCCTGCTTTAGATCCTGGTGCCACCAATGTTCCGTTTGAGGACATTGCTTCCTTTGAGGCTGAAATGCACTATCTCACTGTAGAACTATAGAGTTGCGTTCTCACGGAATAAAGCACATTTAACGTCTTCCGCTGCACTCTGTATGTTGGACTCTGATACTCAAGAAGGATTGTTGGTAAGGATAATCTCTGTTTTTGTATCTGCATCCCACTTTCAAAAAGGCCACAGTGCTTTGAGTGGTTCAGAGTATTTGCCATTCCGCCTCCGACTTGCCTTGCAGTCATGAATAGAGATAGCAACCTACTGCATAATTTCTGATATCTCATCCTCCTGTGTGGTCCGCTTCCACAAGGACAATTGGACCAGTGATGATCTGACATCATAAAGCAAAAGCAAGATGTTGTCTGACATGAGGGCCAATCTGTTGCCTAGCAAGCTGACATCATAAAGCTAAATGCAAGATGTTGTCTGACGTGAGGGCCACTCTGTTGTTGCCTAGCAAGCAGTAAGATACATTTATCTTGCTAATGAAATGAGTAGCATGGTAGACCGGACGCCCAAGTGACAGCTATGATGGTAAAATGTACAAAATGAGGGCACTTTATAAGACCTCTAAATTTGAACGAGCGTGAGTTTGAGCATTAGAGTCAACTTCACTATTGCTGAACTGCTAGGAATTGGCTCAAATGATGATTATGAACATGCTATTCATAGCTTTTATTATTCCCATTAACTGTAGCATAACCCTACCTCTCAACTTATCAGCTGGCTTAATTGCTACTGTTGTACCATATCCTAAAACAAATAAAGTGAGAGGGGTACGCTGCCACTTGGCTGGCAAAAAGATCTCTATCTATGTCCTAATGTACCTTCTACAGTTGTTTAGAGCGTGTTGGCAAAAGAGGCATGAGACTCAGAGTAGTATGGTAGGTTAAAAACACAAATCGAGATTTGATTTTCTAATGAGCTGCTGATTTTCACAATAATACAAACTCCATAGTATTGATCTGTTTACCCTTTATAAAAAGCATGATTTTTTGTATTGCTTGTAGTAAATGTGCTAACAGTGGACTTTTCCATCTGCAGATTATACTGAATGACCAGCAGTGGCAGTGTTTCGCAACAAATTGTCTCTGCATTGCCGATACTGAAGAAATAAAAAGACAGTCTTCCGGCATAGGGCATCATTTGACCAATATGTATGGTAAGTAAAGCTCACAATCATTCCTTTAGGCATTAAAAAGGTGTTTTCAGCACCTGAATGTCATAACTACCTTCTAGTGGGGGCCTGTGCTTGAATGTAATTTCTGCCAAGATGGAAGTATTATGGATAACATTGTGTCGGTCATGATAGTTAATAAAAGACTGACTGCATCCAAGGCTTCTTAAGCCTGCTTTAGATCCTGGTGCCACCAATGTTCCGTTTGAGGACATTGCTTCCTTTGAGGCTAAAATGCACTATCTCACTGTAGAACTATAGAGTTGCGTTCTCACGGAATAAAGCACACTTAACGTCTTCCGCTGCACTCTGTATGTTGGACTCTGATACTCAAGAAGGATTGTTGGTAAGGATAATCTCTGTTTTTGTATCTGCATCCCACTTTCAAAAAGGCCACAGTGCTTTGAGTGGTTCAGAGTATTTGCCATTCCGCCTCCGACTTGCCTTGCAGTCATGAATAGAGATAGCAACCTACTGCATAACTTCTGATATCTCATCCTCCTGTGTGGTCCGCTTCCACAAGGACAATTGGACCAGTGATGATCTGACATCATAAAGCAAAAGCAAGATGTTGTCTGACATGAGGGCCAATCTGTTGCCTAGCAAGCTGACATCATAAAGCTAAATGCAAGATGTTGTCTGACGTGAGGGCCACTCTGTTGTTGCCTAGCAAGCAGTAAGATACATTTATCTTGCTAATGAAATGAGTAGCAGGGTAGACCGGATGCCCAAGTGACAGCTATGATGGTAAAATGTACAAAATGAGGGCACTTTATAAGACCTCTAAATTTGAACGAGCGTGAGTTTGAGCATTAGAGTCAACTTCACTATTGCTGAACTGCTAGGAATTGGCTCAAATGATGATTATGAACATGCTATTCATAGCTTTTATTATTCCCATTAACTGTAGCATAACCCTACCTCTCAACTTATCAGCTGGCTTAATTGCTACTGGTGTACCATAATCCTAAAACAAATAAAGTGAGAGGGGTACGCTGCCACTTGGCTGGCAAAAAGATCTCTATCTATGTCCTAATGTACCTTCTACAGTTGTTTAGAGCGTGTTGGCAAAAGAGGCATGAGACTCAGAGTAGTATGGTAGGTTAAAAACACAAATCGAGATTTGATTTTCTAATGAGCTGCTGATTTTCACAATAATACAAACTCCATAGTATTGATCTGTTTACCCTTTATAAAAAGCATGATTTTTTGTATTGCTTGTAGTAAATGTGCTAACAGTGGACTTTTCTATCTGCAGATTATACTGAATGACCAGCAGTGGCAGTGTTTCGCAACAAATTGTCTCTGCATTGCCGATACTGAAGAAATAAAAAGACAGTCTTCCGGCATAGGGCATCATTTGACCAAAATGTATGGTAAGTAAAGCTCACAATCATTCCTTTAGGCATTAAAAAGGTGTTTTAAGCACCTGAATGTCATAACTACCTTCTAGTGTGGGCCTGTGCTTGAATGTAATTTCTGCCAAGATGGAAGTATTATGGATAACATTGTGTCGGTCATGATAGTTAATAAAAGACTGACTGCATCCAAGGCTTCTTAAGCCTGCTTTAGATCCTGGTGCCACCAATGTTCCGTTTGAGGACATTGCTTCCTTTGAGGCTGAAATGCACTATCTCACTGTAGAACTATAGAGTTGCGTTCTCACGGAATAAAGCACATTTAACATCTTCCGCTGCACTCTGTATGTTGGACTCTGATACTCAAGAAGGATTGTTGATAAGGATAATCTCTGTTTTTGTATCTGCATCCCACTTTCAAAAAGGCCACAGTGCTTTGAGTTGTTCAGAGTATTTGCCATTCCGCCTCCGACTTGCCTTGCAGTCATGAATAGAGATAGCAACCTACTGCATAACTTCTGATATCTCATCCTCCTGTGTGGTCCGCTTCCACAAGGACAATTGGACCAGTGATGATCTGACATCATAAAGCAAAAGCAAGATGTTGTCTGACATGAGGGCCAATCTGTTGCCTAGCAAGCTGACATCATAAAGCTAAATGCAAGATGTTGTCTGACGTGAGGGCCACTCTGTTGTTGCCTAGCAAGCAGTAAGATACATTTATCTTGCTAATGAAATGAGTAGCATGGTAGACCGGACGCCCAAGTGACAGCTATGATGGTAAAATGTACAAAATGAGGGCACTTTATAAGACCTCTAAATTTGAACGAGCGTGAGTTTGAGCATTAGAGTCAACTTCACTATTGCTGAACTGCTAGGAATTGGCTCAAATGATGATTATGAACATGCTATTCATAGCTTTTATTATTCCCATTAACTGTAGCATAACCCTACCTCTCAACTTATCAGCTGGCTTAATTGCTACTGGTGTACCATATCCTAAAACAAATAAAGTGAGAGGGGTACGCTGCCACTTGGCTGGCAAAAACATCTCTATTTCCTAATGTACCTTCTACAGTTGTTTAGAGCGTGTTGGCAAAAGAGGCATGAGACTCAGAGTAGTATGGTAGGTTAAAAACACAAATCGAGATTTGATTTTCTAATGAGCTGCTGATTTTCACAATAATACAAACTCCATAGTATTGATCTGTTTACCCTTTATAAAAAGCATGATTTTTTGTATTGCTTGTAGTAAATGTGCTAACAGTGGACTTTTCCATCTGCAGATTATACTGAATGACCAGCAGTGGCAGTGTTTCGCAACAAATTGTCTCCGCATTGCCGATACTGAAGAAATAAAAAGACAGTCTTCCGGCATAGGGCATCATTTGACCAATATGTATGGTAAGTAAAGCTCACAATCATTCCTTTAGGCATTAAAAAGGTGTTTTCAGCACCTGAATGCCATAACTACCTTCTAGTGGGGGCCTGTGCTTGAATGTAATTTCTGCCAAGATGGAAGTATTATGGATAACATTGTGTCGGTCATGATAGTTAATAAAAGACTGACTGCATCCAAGGCTTCTTAAGCCTGCTTTAGATCCTGGTGCCACCAATGTTCCGTTTGAGGACATTGCTTCCTTTGAGGCTGAAATGCACTATCTCACTGTAGAACTATAGAGTTGCGTTCTCACGGAATAAAGCACATTTAACGTCTTCCGCTGCACTCTGTATGTTGGACTCTGATACTCAAGAAGGATTGTTGGTAAGGATAATCTCTGTTTTTGTATCTGCATCCCACTTTCAAAAAGGCCACAGTGCTTTGAGTGGTTCAGAGTATTTGCCATTCCGCCTCCGACTTGCCTTGCAGTCATGAATAGAGATAGCAACCTACTGCATAACTTCTGATATCTCATCCTCCTGTGTGGTCCGCTTCCACAAGGACAATTGGACCAGTGATGATCTGACATCATAAAGCAAAAGCAAGATGTTGTCTGACATGAGGGCCAATCTGTTGCCTAGCAAGCTGACATCATAAAGCTAAATGCAAGATGTTGTCTGACGTGAGGGCCACTCTGTTGTTGCCTAGCAAGCAGTAAGATACATTTATCTTGCTAATGAAATGAGTAGCAGGGTAGACCGGATGCCCAAGTGACAGCTATGATGGTAAAATGTACAAAATGAGGGCACTTTATAAGACCTCTAAATTTGAACGAGCGTGAGTTTGAGCATTAGAGTCAACTTCACTATTGCTGAACTGCTAGGAATTGGCTCAAATGATGATTATGAACATGCTATTCATAGCTTTTATTATTCTCATTAACTGTAGCATAACCCTACCTCTCAACTTATCAGCTGCCTTAATTGCTACTGGTGTACCATATCCTAAAACAAATAAAGTGAGAGGGGTACGCTGCCACTTGGCTGGCAAAAACATCTCTATTTCCTAATGTACCTTCTACAGTTGTTTAGAGCGTGTTGGCAAAAGAGGCATGAGACTCAGAGTAGTATGGTAGGTTAAAAACACAAATCGAGATTTGATTTTCTAATGAGCTGCTGATTTTCACAATAATACAAACTCCATAGTATTGATCTGTTTACCCTTTATAAAAAGCATGATTTTTTGTATTGCTTGTAGTAAATGTGCTAACAGTGGACTTTTCTATCTGCAGATTATACTGAATGACCAGCAGTGGCAGTGTTTCGCAACAAATTGTCTCTGCATTGCCGATACTGAAGAAATAAAAAGACAGTCTTCCGGCATAGGGCATCATTTGACCAAAATGTATGGTAAGTAAAGCTCACAATCATTCCTTTAGGCATTAAAAAGGTGTTTTAAGCACCTGAATGTCATAACTACCTTCTAGTGGGGGCCTGTGCTTGAATGTAATTTCTGCCAAGATGGAAGTATTATGGATAACATTGTGTCGGTCATGATAGTTAATAAAAGACTGACTGCATCCAAGGCTTCTTAAGCCTGCTTTAGATCCTGGTGCCACCAATGTTCCGTTTGAGGACATTGCTTCCTTTGAGGCTGAAATGCACTATCTCACTGTAGAACTATAGAGTTGCGTTCTCACGGAATAAAGCACATTTAACATCTTCCGCTGCACTCTGTATGTTGGACTCTGATACTCAAGAAGGATTGTTGATAAGGATAATCTCTGTTTTTGTATCTGCATCCCACTTTCAAAAAGGCCACAGTGCTTTGAGTTGTTCAGAGTATTTGCCATTCCGCCTCCGACTTGCCTTGCAGTCATGAATAGAGATAGCAACCTACTGCATAACTTCTGATATCTCATCCTCCTGTGTGGTCCGCTTCCACAAGGACAATTGGACCAGTGATGATCTGACATCATAAAGCAAAAGCAAGATGTTGTCTGACATGAGGGCCAATCTGTTGCCTAGCAAGCTGACATCATAAAGCTAAATGCAAGATGTTGTCTGACGTGAGGGCCACTCTGTTGTTGCCTAGCAAGCAGTAAGATACATTTATCTTGCTAATGAAATGAGTAGCATGGTAGACCGGACGCCCAAGTGACAGCTATGATGGTAAAATGTACAAAATGAGGGCACTTTATAAGACCTCTAAATTTGAACGAGCGTGAGTTTGAGCATTAGAGTCAACTTCACTATTGCTGAACTGCTAGGAATTGGCTCAAATGATGATTATGAACATGCTATTCATAGCTTTTATTATTCCCATTAACTGTAGCATAACCCTACCTCTCAACTTATCAGCTGGCTTAATTGCTACTGGTGTACCATATCCTAAAACAAATAAAGTGAGAGGGGTACGCTGCCACTTGGCTGGCAAAAAGATCTCTATTTCCTAATGTACCTTCTACAGTTGTTTAGAGCGTGTTGGCAAAAGAGGCATGAGACTCAGAGTAGTATGGTAGGTTAAAAACACAAATCGAGATTTGATTTTCTAATGAGCTGCTGATTTTCACAATAATACAAACTCCATAGTATTGATCTGTTTACCCTTTATAAAAAGCATGATTTTTTGTATTGCTTGTAGTAAATGTGCTAACAGTGGACTTTTCCATCTGCAGATTATACTGAATGACCAGCAGTGGCAGTGTTTCGCAACAAATTGTCTCCGCATTGCCGATACTGAAGAAATAAAAAGACAGTCTTCCGGCATAGGGCATCATTTGACCAATATGTATGGTAAGTAAAGCTCACAATCATTCCTTTAGGCATTAAAAAGGTGTTTTCAGCACCTGAATGCCATAACTACCTTCTAGTGGGGGCCTGTGCTTGAATGTAATTTCTGCCAAGATGGAAGTATTATGGATAACATTGTGTCGGTCATGATAGTTAATAAAAGACTGACTGCATCCAAGGCTTCTTAAGCCTGCTTTAGATCCTGGTGCCACCAATGTTCCGTTTGAGGACATTGCTTCCTTTGAGGCTGAAATGCACTATCTCACTGTAGAACTATAGAGTTGCGTTCTCACGGAATAAAGCACATTTAACGTCTTCCGCTGCACTCTGTATGTTGGACTCTGATACTCAAGAAGGATTGTTGGTAAGGATAATCTCTGTTTTTGTATCTGCATCCCACTTTCAAAAAGGCCACAGTGCTTTGAGTGGTTCAGAGTATTTGCCATTCCGCCTCCGACTTGCCTTGCAGTCATGAATAGAGATAGCAACCTACTGCATAACTTCTGATATCTCATCCTCCTGTGTGGTCCGCTTCCACAAGGACAATTGGACCAGTGATGATCTGACATCATAAAGCAAAAGCAAGATGTTGTCTGACATGAGGGCCAATCTGTTGCCTAGCAAGCTGACATCATAAAGCTAAATGCAAGATGTTGTCTGACGTGAGGGCCACTCTGTTGTTGCCTAGCAAGCAGTAAGATACATTTATCTTGCTAATGAAATGAGTAGCATGGTAGACCGGACGCCCAAGTGACAGCTATGATGGTAAAATGTACAAAATGAGGGCACTTTATAAGACCTCTAAATTTGAACGAGCGTGAGTTTGAGCATTAGAGTCAACTTCACTATTGCTGAACTGCTAGGAATTGGCTCAAATGATGATTATGAACATGCTATTCATAGCTTTTATTATTCCCATTAACTGTAGCATAACCCTACCTCTCAACTTATCAGCTGGCTTAATTGCTACTGTTGTACCATATCCTAAAACAAATAAAGTGAGAGGGGTACGCTGCCACTTGGCTGGCAAAAAGATCTCTATCTATGTCCTAATGTACCTTCTACAGTTGTTTAGAGCGTGTTGGCAAAAGAGGCATGAGACTCAGAGTAGTATGGTAGGTTAAAAACACAAATCGAGATTTGATTTTCTAATGAGCTGCTGATTTTCACAATAATACAAACTCCATAGTATTGATCTGTTTACCCTTTATAAAAAGCATGATTTTTTGTATTGCTTGTAGTAAATGTGCTAACAGTGGACTTTTCCATCTGCAGATTATACTGAATGACCAGCAGTGGCAGTGTTTCGCAACAAATTGTCTCTGCATTGCCGATACTGAAGAAATAAAAAGACAGTCTTCCGGCATAGGGCATCATTTGACCAATATGTATGGTAAGTAAAGCTCACAATCATTCCTTTAGGCATTAAAAAGGTGTTTTCAGCACCTGAATGTCATAACTACCTTCTAGTGGGGGCCTGTGCTTGAATGTAATTTCTGCCAAGATGGAAGTATTATGGATAACATTGTGTCGGTCATGATAGTTAATAAAAGACTGACTGCATCCAAGGCTTCTTAAGCCTGCTTTAGATCCTGGTGCCACCAATGTTCCGTTTGAGGACATTGCTTCCTTTGAGGCTAAAATGCACTATCTCACTGTAGAACTATAGAGTTGCGTTCTCACGGAATAAAGCACACTTAACGTCTTCCGCTGCACTCTGTATGTTGGACTCTGATACTCAAGAAGGATTGTTGGTAAGGATAATCTCTGTTTTTGTATCTGCATCCCACTTTCAAAAAGGCCACAGTGCTTTGAGTGGTTCAGAGTATTTGCCATTCCGCCTCCGACTTGCCTTGCAGTCATGAATAGAGATAGCAACCTACTGCATAACTTCTGATATCTCATCCTCCTGTGTGGTCCGCTTCCACAAGGACAATTGGACCAGTGATGATCTGACATCATAAAGCAAAAGCAAGATGTTGTCTGACATGAGGGCCAATCTGTTGCCTAGCAAGCTGACATCATAAAGCTAAATGCAAGATGTTGTCTGACGTGAGGGCCACTCTGTTGTTGCCTAGCAAGCAGTAAGATACATTTATCTTGCTAATGAAATGAGTAGCAGGGTAGACCGGATGCCCAAGTGACAGCTATGATGGTAAAATGTACAAAATGAGGGCACTTTATAAGACCTCTAAATTTGAACGAGCGTGAGTTTGAGCATTAGAGTCAACTTCACTATTGCTGAACTGCTAGGAATTGGCTCAAATGATGATTATGAACATGCTATTCATAGCTTTTATTATTCCCATTAACTGTAGCATAACCCTACCTCTCAACTTATCAGCTGCCTTAATTGCTACTGGTGTACCATAATCCTAAAACAAATAAAGTGAGAGGGGTACGCTGCCACTTGGCTGGCAAAAAGATCTCTATCTATGTCCTAATGTACCTTCTACAGTTGTTTAGAGCGTGTTGGCAAAAGAGGCATGAGACTCAGAGTAGTATGGTAGGTTAAAAACACAAATCGAGATTTGATTTTCTAATGAGCTGCTGATTTTCACAATAATACAAACTCCATAGTATTGATCTGTTTACCCTTTATAAAAAGCATGATTTTTTGTATTGCTTGTAGTAAATGTGCTAACAGTGGACTTTTCTATCTGCAGATTATACTGAATGACCAGCAGTGGCAGTGTTTCGCAACAAATTGTCTCTGCATTGCCGATACTGAAGAAATAAAAAGACAGTCTTCCGGCATAGGGCATCATTTGACCAAAATGTATGGTAAGTAAAGCTCACAATCATTCCTTTAGGCATTAAAAAGGTGTTTTAAGCACCTGAATGTCATAACTACCTTCTAGTGTGGGCCTGTGCTTGAATGTAATTTCTGCCAAGATGGAAGTATTATGGATAACATTGTGTCGGTCATGATAGTTAATAAAAGACTGACTGCATCCAAGGCTTCTTAAGCCTGCTTTAGATCCTGGTGCCACCAATGTTCCGTTTGAGGACATTGCTTCCTTTGAGGCTGAAATGCACTATCTCACTGTAGAACTATAGAGTTGCGTTCTCACGGAATAAAGCACATTTAACATCTTCCGCTGCACTCTGTATGTTGGACTCTGATACTCAAGAAGGATTGTTGATAAGGATAATCTCTGTTTTTGTATCTGCATCCCACTTCCAAAAAGGCCACAGTGCTTTGAGTTGTTCAGAGTATTTGCCATTCCGCCTCCGACTTGCCTTGCAGTCATGAATAGAGATAGCAACCTACTGCATAACTTCTGATATCTCATCCTCCTGTGTGGTCCGCTTCCACAAGGACAATTGGACCAGTGATGATCTGACATCATAAAGCAAAAGCAAGATGTTGTCTGACATGAGGGCCAATCTGTTGCCTAGCAAGCTGACATCATAAAGCTAAATGCAAGATGTTGTCTGACGTGAGGGCCACTCTGTTGTTGCCTAGCAAGCAGTAAGATACATTTATCTTGCTAATGAAATGAGTAGCATGGTAGACCGGACGCCCAAGTGACAGCTATGATGGTAAAATGTACAAAATGAGGGCACTTTATAAGACCTCTAAATTTGAACGAGCGTGAGTTTGAGCATTAGAGTCAACTTCACTATTGCTGAACTGCTAGGAATTGGCTCAAATGATGATTATGAACATGCTATTCATAGCTTTTATTATTCCCATTAACTGTAGCATAACCCTACCTCTCAACTTATCAGCTGGCTTAATTGCTACTGGTGTACCATATCCTAAAACAAATAAAGTGAGAGGGGTACGCTGCCACTTGGCTGGCAAAAACATCTCTATTTCCTAATGTACCTTCTACAGTTGTTTAGAGCGTGTTGGCAAAAGAGGCATGAGACTCAGAGTAGTATGGTAGGTTAAAAACACAAATCGAGATTTGATTTTCTAATGAGCTGCTGATTTTCACAATAATACAAACTCCATAGTATTGATCTGTTTACCCTTTATAAAAAGCATGATTTTTTGTATTGCTTGTAGTAAATGTGCTAACAGTGGACTTTTCCATCTGCAGATTATACTGAATGACCAGCAGTGGCAGTGTTTCGCAACAAATTGTCTCCGCATTGCCGATACTGAAGAAATAAAAAGACAGTCTTCCGGCATAGGGCATCATTTGACCAATATGTATGGTAAGTAAAGCTCACAATCATTCCTTTAGGCATTAAAAAGGTGTTTTCAGCACCTGAATGCCATAACTACCTTCTAGTGGGGGCCTGTGCTTGAATGTAATTTCTGCCAAGATGGAAGTATTATGGATAACATTGTGTCGGTCATGATAGTTAATAAAAGACTGACTGCATCCAAGGCTTCTTAAGCCTGCTTTAGATCCTGGTGCCACCAATGTTCCGTTTGAGGACATTGCTTCCTTTGAGGCTGAAATGCACTATCTCACTGTAGAACTATAGAGTTGCGTTCTCACGGAATAAAGCACATTTAACGTCTTCCGCTGCACTCTGTATGTTGGACTCTGATACTCAAGAAGGATTGTTGGTAAGGATAATCTCTGTTTTTGTATCTGCATCCCACTTTCAAAAAGGCCACAGTGCTTTGAGTGGTTCAGAGTATTTGCCATTCCGCCTCCGACTTGCCTTGCAGTCATGAATAGAGATAGCAACCTACTGCATAACTTCTGATATCTCATCCTCCTGTGTGGTCCGCTTCCACAAGGACAATTGGACCAGTGATGATCTGACATCATAAAGCAAAAGCAAGATGTTGTCTGACATGAGGGCCAATCTGTTGCCTAGCAAGCTGACATCATAAAGCTAAATGCAAGATGTTGTCTGACGTGAGGGCCACTCTGTTGTTGCCTAGCAAGCAGTAAGATACATTTATCTTGCTAATGAAATGAGTAGCAGGGTAGACCGGATGCCCAAGTGACAGCTATGATGGTAAAATGTACAAAATGAGGGCACTTTATAAGACCTCTAAATTTGAACGAGCGTGAGTTTGAGCATTAGAGTCAACTTCACTATTGCTGAACTGCTAGGAATTGGCTCAAATGATGATTATGAACATGCTATTCATAGCTTTTATTATTCTCATTAACTGTAGCATAACCCTACCTCTCAACTTATCAGCTGCCTTAATTGCTACTGGTGTACCATATCCTAAAACAAATAAAGTGAGAGGGGTACGCTGCCACTTGGCTGGCAAAAACATCTCTATTTCCTAATGTACCTTCTACAGTTGTTTAGAGCGTGTTGGCAAAAGAGGCATGAGACTCAGAGTAGTATGGTAGGTTAAAAACACAAATCGAGATTTGATTTTCTAAAGAGCTGCTGATTTTCACAATAATACAAACTCCATAGTATTGATCTGTTTACCCTTTATAAAAAGCATGATTTTTTGTATTGCTTGTAGTAAATGTGCTAACAGTGGACTTTTCTATCTGCAGATTATACTGAATGACCAGCAGTGGCAGTGTTTCGCAACAAATTGTCTCTGCATTGCCGATACTGAAGAAATAAAAAGACAGTCTTCCGGCATAGGGCATCATTTGACCAAAATGTATGGTAAGTAAAGCTCACAATCATTCCTTTAGGCATTAAAAAGGTGTTTTAAGCACCTGAATGTCATAACTACCTTCTAGTGGGGGCCTGTGCTTGAATGTAATTTCTGCCAAGATGGAAGTATTATGGATAACATTGTGTCGGTCATGATAGTTAATAAAAGACTGACTGCATCCAAGGCTTCTTAAGCCTGCTTTAGATCCTGGTGCCACCAATGTTCCGTTTGAGGACATTGCTTCCTTTGAGGCTGAAATGCACTATCTCACTGTAGAACTATAGAGTTGCGTTCTCACGGAATAAAGCACATTTAACGTCTTCCGCTGCACTCTGTATGTTGGACTCTGATACTCAAGAAGGATTGTTGGTAAGGATAATCTCTGTTTTTGTATCTGCATCCCACTTTCAAAAAGGCCACAGTGCTTTGAGTGGTTCAGAGTATTTGCCATTCCGCCTCCGACTTGCCTTGCAGTCATGAATAGAGATAGCAACCTACTGCATAACTTCTGATATCTCATCCTCCTGTGTGGTCCGCTTCCACAAGGACAATTGGACCAGTGATGATCTGACATCATAAAGCAAAAGCAAGATGTTGTCTGACATGAGGGCCAATCTGTTGCCTAGCAAGCTGACATCATAAAGCTAAATGCAAGATGTTGTCTGACGTGAGGGCCACTCTGTTGTTGCCTAGCAAGCAGTAAGATACATTTATCTTGCTAATGAAATGAGTAGCATGGTAGACCGGACGCCCAAGTGACAGCTATGATGGTAAAATGTACAAAATGAGGGCACTTTATAAGACCTCTAAATTTGAACGAGCGTGAGTTTGAGCATTAGAGTCAACTTCACTATTGCTGAACTGCTAGGAATTGGCTCAAATGATGATTATGAACATGCTATTCATAGCTTTTATTATTCCCATTAACTGTAGCATAACCCTACCTCTCAACTTATCAGCTGGCTTAATTGCTACTGTTGTACCATATCCTAAAACAAATAAAGTGAGAGGGGTACGCTGCCACTTGGCTGGCAAAAAGATCTCTATCTATGTCCTAATGTACCTTCTACAGTTGTTTAGAGCGTGTTGGCAAAAGAGGCATGAGACTCAGAGTAGTATGGTAGGTTAAAAACACAAATCGAGATTTGATTTTCTAATGAGCTGCTGATTTTCACAATAATACAAACTCCATAGTATTGATCTGTTTACCCTTTATAAAAAGCATGATTTTTTGTATTGCTTGTAGTAAATGTGCTAACAGTGGACTTTTCCATCTGCAGATTATACTGAATGACCAGCAGTGGCAGTGTTTCGCAACAAATTGTCTCTGCATTGCCGATACTGAAGAAATAAAAAGACAGTCTTCCGGCATAGGGCATCATTTGACCAATATGTATGGTAAGTAAAGCTCACAATCATTCCTTTAGGCATTAAAAAGGTGTTTTCAGCACCTGAATGTCATAACTACCTTCTAGTGGGGGCCTGTGCTTGAATGTAATTTCTGCCAAGATGGAAGTATTATGGATAACATTGTGTCGGTCATGATAGTTAATAAAAGACTGACTGCATCCAAGGCTTCTTAAGCCTGCTTTAGATCCTGGTGCCACCAATGTTCCGTTTGAGGACATTGCTTCCTTTGAGGCTAAAATGCACTATCTCACTGTAGAACTATAGAGTTGCGTTCTCACGGAATAAAGCACACTTAACGTCTTCCGCTGCACTCTGTATGTTGGACTCTGATACTCAAGAAGGATTGTTGGTAAGGATAATCTCTGTTTTTGTATCTGCATCCCACTTTCAAAAAGGCCACAGTGCTTTGAGTGGTTCAGAGTATTTGCCATTCCGCCTCCGACTTGCCTTGCAGTCATGAATAGAGATAGCAACCTACTGCATAACTTCTGATATCTCATCCTCCTGTGTGGTCCGCTTCCACAAGGACAATTGGACCAGTGATGATCTGACATCATAAAGCAAAAGCAAGATGTTGTCTGACATGAGGGCCAATCTGTTGCCTAGCAAGCTGACATCATAAAGCTAAATGCAAGATGTTGTCTGACGTGAGGGCCACTCTGTTGTTGCCTAGCAAGCAGTAAGATACATTTATCTTGCTAATGAAATGAGTAGCAGGGTAGACCGGATGCCCAAGTGACAGCTATGATGGTAAAATGTACAAAATGAGGGCACTTTATAAGACCTCTAAATTTGAACGAGCGTGAGTTTGAGCATTAGAGTCAACTTCACTATTGCTGAACTGCTAGGAATTGGCTCAAATGATGATTATGAACATGCTATTCATAGCTTTTATTATTCCCATTAACTGTAGCATAACCCTACCTCTCAACTTATCAGCTGCCTTAATTGCTACTGGTGTACCATATCCTAAAACAAATAAAGTGAGAGGGGTACGCTGCCACTTGGCTGGCAAAAACATCTCTATTTCCTAATGTACCTTCTACAGTTGTTTAGAGCGTGTTGGCAAAAGAGGCATGAGACTCAGAGTAGTATGGTAGGTTAAAAACACAAATCGAGATTTGATTTTCTAATGAGCTGCTGATTTTCACAATAATACAAACTCCATAGTATTGATCTGTTTACCCTTTATAAAAAGCATGATTTTTTGTATTGCTTGTAGTAAATGTGCTAACAGTGGACTTTTCTATCTGCAGATTATACTGAATGACCAGCAGTGGCAGTGTTTCGCAACAAATTGTCTCTGCATTGCCGATACTGAAGAAATAAAAAGACAGTCTTCCGGCATAGGGCATCATTTGACCAAAATGTATGGCAAGTAAAGCTCACAATCATTCCTTTAGGCATTAAAAAGGTGTTTTAAGCACCTGAATGTCATAACTACCTTCTAGTGGGGGCCTGTGCTTGAATGTAATTTCTGCCAAGATGGAAGTATTATGGATAACATTGTGTCGGTCATGATAGTTAATAAAAGACTGACTGCATCCAAGGCTTCTTAAGCCTGCTTTAGATCCTGGTGCCACCAATGTTCAGTTTGAGGACATTGCTTCCTTTGAGGCTGAAATGCACTATCTCACTGTAGAACTATAGAGTTGCGTTCTCACGGAATAAAGCACATTTAACGTCTTCCGCTGCACTCTGTATGTTGGACTCTGATACTCAAGAAGGATTGTTGATAAGGATAATCTCTGTTTTTGTATCTGCATCCCACTTTCAAAAAGGCCACAGTGCTTTGAGTTGTTCAGAGTATTTGCCATTCCGCCTCCGACTTGCCTTGCAGTCATGAATAGAGATAGCAACCTACTGCATAACTTCTGATATCTCATCCTCCTGTGTGGTCCGCTTCCACAAGGACAATTGGACCAGTGATGATCTGACATCATAAAGCAAAAGCAAGATGTTGTCTGACATGAGGGCCAATCTGTTGCCTAGCAAGCTGACATCATAAAGCTAAATGCAAGATGTTGTCTGACGTGAGGGCCACTCTGTTGTTGCCTAGCAAGCAGTAAGATACATTTATCTTGCTAATGAAATGAGTAGCATGGTAGACCGGACGCCCAAGTGACAGCTATGATGGTAAAATGTACAAAATGAGGGCACTTTATAAGACCTCTAAATTTGAACGAGCGTGAGTTTGAGCATTAGAGTCAACTTCACTATTGCTGAACTGCTAGGAATTGGCTCAAATGATGATTATGAACATGCTATTCATAGCTTTTATTATTCCCATTAACTGTAGCATAACCCTACCTCTCAACTTATCAGCTGGCTTAATTGCTACTGGTGTACCATATCCTAAAACAAATAAAGTGAGAGGGGTACGCTGCCACTTGGCTGGCAAAAACATCTCTATTTCCTAATGTACCTTCTACAGTTGTTTAGAGCGTGTTGGCAAAAGAGGCATGAGACTCAGAGTAGTATGGTAGGTTAAAAACACAAATCGAGATTTGATTTTCTAATGAGCTGCTGATTTTCACAATAATACAAACTCCATAGTATTGATCTGTTTACCCTTTATAAAAAGCATGATTTTTTGTATTGCTTGTAGTAAATGTGCTAACAGTGGACTTTTCCATCTGCAGATTATACTGAATGACCAGCAGTGGCAGTGTTTCGCAACAAATTGTCTCCGCATTGCCGATACTGAAGAAATAAAAAGACAGTCTTCCGGCATAGGGCATCATTTGACCAATATGTATGGTAAGTAAAGCTCACAATCATTCCTTTAGGCATTAAAAAGGTGTTTTCAGCACCTGAATGCCATAACTACCTTCTAGTGGGGGCCTGTGCTTGAATGTAATTTCTGCCAAGATGGAAGTATTATGGATAACATTGTGTCGGTCATGATAGTTAATAAAAGACTGACTGCATCCAAGGCTTCTTAAGCCTGCTTTAGATCCTGGTGCCACCAATGTTCCGTTTGAGGACATTGCTTCCTTTGAGGCTGAAATGCACTATCTCACTGTAGAACTATAGAGTTGCGTTCTCACGGAATAAAGCACATTTAACGTCTTCCGCTGCACTCTGTATGTTGGACTCTGATACTCAAGAAGGATTGTTGGTAAGGATAATCTCTGTTTTTGTATCTGCATCCCACTTTCAAAAAGGCCACAGTGCTTTGAGTGGTTCAGAGTATTTGCCATTCCGCCTCCGACTTGCCTTGCAGTCATGAATAGAGATAGCAACCTACTGCATAACTTCTGATATCTCATCCTCCTGTGTGGTCCGCTTCCACAAGGACAATTGGACCAGTGATGATCTGACATCATAAAGCAAAAGCAAGATGTTGTCTGACATGAGGGCCAATCTGTTGCCTAGCAAGCTGACATCATAAAGCTAAATGCAAGATGTTGTCTGACGTGAGGGCCACTCTGTTGTTGCCTAGCAAGCAGTAAGATACATTTATCTTGCTAATGAAATGAGTAGCATGGTAGACCGGACGCCCAAGTGACAGCTATGATGGTAAAATGTACAAAATGAGGGCACTTTATAAGACCTCTAAATTTGAACGAGCGTGAGTTTGAGCATTAGAGTCAACTTCACTATTGCTGAACTGCTAGGAATTGGCTCAAATGATGATTATGAACATGCTATTCATAGCTTTTATTATTCCCATTAACTGTAGCATAACCCTACCTCTCAACTTATCAGCTGGCTTAATTGCTACTGTTGTACCATATCCTAAAACAAATAAAGTGAGAGGGGTACGCTGCCACTTGGCTGGCAAAAAGATCTCTATCTATGTCCTAATGTACCTTCTACAGTTGTTTAGAGCGTGTTGGCAAAAGAGGCATGAGACTCAGAGTAGTATGGTAGGTTAAAAACACAAATCGAGATTTGATTTTCTAATGAGCTGCTGATTTTCACAATAATACAAACTCCATAGTATTGATCTGTTTACCCTTTATAAAAAGCATGATTTTTTGTATTGCTTGTAGTAAATGTGCTAACAGTGGACTTTTCCATCTGCAGATTATACTGAATGACCAGCAGTGGCAGTGTTTCGCAACAAATTGTCTCTGCATTGCCGATACTGAAGAAATAAAAAGACAGTCTTCCGGCATAGGGCATCATTTGACCAAAATGTATGGTAAGTAAAGCTCACAATCATTCCTTTAGGCATTAAAAAGGTGTTTTAAGCACCTGAATGTCATAACTACCTTCTAGTGGGGGCCTGTGCTTGAATGTAATTTCTGCCAAGATGGAAGTATTATGGATAACATTGTGTCGGTCATGATAGTTAATAAAAGACTGACTGCATCCAAGGCTTCTTAAACCTGCTTTAGATCCTGGTGCCACCAATGTTCCGTTTGAGGACATTGCTTCCTTTGAGGCTAAAATGCACTATCTCACTGTAGAACTATAGAGTTGCGTTCTCACGGAATAAAGCACACTTAACGTCTTCCGCTGCACTCTGTATGTTGGACTCTGATACTCAAGAAGGATTGTTGGTAAGGATAATCTCTGTTTTTGTATCTGCATCCCACTTTCAAAAAGGCCACAGTGCTTTGAGTGGTTCAGAGTATTTGCCATTCCGCCTCCGACTTGCCTTGCAGTCATGAATAGAGATAGCAACCTACTGCATAACTTCTGATATCTCATCCTCCTGTGTGGTCCGCTTCCACAAGGACAATTGGACCAGTGATGATCTGACATCATAAAGCAAAAGCAAGATGTTGTCTGACATGAGGGCCAATCTGTTGCCTAGCAAGCTGACATCATAAAGCTAAATGCAAGATGTTGTCTGACGTGAGGGCCACTCTGTTGTTGCCTAGCAAGCAGTAAGATACATTTATCTTGCTAATGAAATGAGTAGCAGGGTAGACCGGATGCCCAAGTGACAGCTATGATGGTAAAATGTACAAAATGAGGGCACTTTATAAGACCTCTAAATTTGAACGAGCGTGAGTTTGAGCATTAGAGTCAACTTCACTATTGCTGAACTGCTAGGAATTGGCTCAAATGATGATTATGAACATGCTATTCATAGCTTTTATTATTCCCATTAACTGTAGCATAACCCTACCTCTCAACTTATCAGCTGCCTTAATTGCTACTGGTGTACCATATCCTAAAACAAATAAAGTGAGAGGGGTACGCTGCCACTTGGCTGGCAAAAACATCTCTATTTCCTAATGTACCTTCTACAGTTGTTTAGAGCGTGTTGGCAAAAGAGGCATGAGACTCAGAGTAGTATGGTAGGTTAAAAACACAAATCGAGATTTGATTTTCTAATGAGCTGCTGATTTTCACAATAATACAAACTCCATAGTATTGATCTGTTTACCCTTTATAAAAAGCATGATTTTTTGTATTGCTTGTAGTAAATGTGCTAACAGTGGACTTTTCCATCTGCAGATTATACTGAATGACCAGCAGTGGCAGTGTTTCGCAACAAATTGTCTCTGCATTGCCGATACTGAAGAAATAAAAAGACAGTCTTCCGGCATAGGGCATCATTTGACCAAAATGTATGGTAAGTAAAGCTCACAATCATTCCTTTAGGCATTAAAAAGGTGTTTTAAGCACCTGAATGTCATAACTACCTTCTAGTGGGGGCCTGTGCTTGAATGTAATTTCTGCCAAGATGGAAGTATTATGGATAACATTGTGTCGGTCATGATAGTTAATAAAAGACTGACTGCATCCAAGGCTTCTTAAGCCTGCTTTAGATCCTGGTGCCACCAATGTTCCGTTTGAGGACATTGCTTCCTTTGAGGCTGAAATGCACTATCTCACTGTAGAACTATAGAGTTGCGTTCTCACGGAATAAAGCACACTTAACGTCTTCCGCTGCACTCTGTATGTTGGACTCTGATACTCAAGAAGGATTGTTGGTAAGGATAATCTCTGTTTTTGTATCTGCATCCCACTTTCAAAAAGGCCACAGTGCTTTGAGTGGTTCAGAGTATTTGCCATTCCGCCTCCGACTTGCCTTGCAGTCATGAATAGAGATAGCAACCTACTGCATAACTTCTGATATCTCATCCTCCTGTGTGGTCCGCTTCCACAAGGACAATTGGACCAGTGATGATCTGACATCATAAAGCAAAAGCAAGATGTTGTCTGACATGAGGGCCAATCTGTTGCCTAGCAAGCTGACACCATAAAGCTAAATGCAAGATGTTGTCTGACGTGAGGGCCACTCTGTTGTTGCCTAGCAAGCAGTAAGATACATTTATCTTGCTAATGAAATGAGTAGCAGGGTAGACCGGACGCCCAAGTGACAGCTATGATGGTAAAATGTACAAAATGAGGGCACTTTATAAGACCTCTAAATTTGAACGAGCGTGAGTTTGAGCATTAGAGTCAACTTCACTATTGCTGAACTGCTAGGAATTGGCTCAAATGATGATTATGAACATGCTATTCATAGCTTTTATTATTCCCATTAACTGTAGCATAACCCTACCTCTCAACTTATCAGCTGGCTTAATTGCTACTGGTGTACCATATCCTAAAACAAATAAAGTGAGAGGGGTACGCTGCCACTTGGCTGGCAAAAAGATCTCTATTTCCTAATGTACCTTCTACAGTTGTTTAGAGCGTGTTGGCAAAAGAGGCATGAGACTCAGAGTAGTATGGTAGGTTAAAAACACAAATCGAGATTTGATTTTCTAATGAGCTGCTGATTTTCACAATAATACAAACTCCATAGTATTGATCTGTTTACCCTTTATAAAAAGCATGATTTTTTGTATTGCTTGTAGTAAATGTGCTAACAGTGGACTTTTCCATCTGCAGATTATACTGAATGACCAGCAGTGGCAGTGTTTCGCAACAAATTGTCTCTGCATTGCCGATACTGAAGAAATAAAAAGACAGTCTTCCGGCATAGGGCATCATTTGACCAAAATGTATGGTAAGTAAAGCTCACAATCATTCCTTTAGGCATTAAAAAGGTGTTTTAAGCACCTGAATGTCATAACTACCTTCTAGTGGGGGCCTGTGCTTGAATGTAATTTCTGCCAAGATGGAAGTATTATGGATAACATTGTGTCGGTCATGATAGTTAATAAAAGACTGACTGCATCCAAGGCTTCTTAAACCTGCTTTAGATCCTGGTGCCACCAATGTTCCGTTTGAGGACATTGCTTCCTTTGAGGCTAAAATGCACTATCTCACTGTAGAACTATAGAGTTGCGTTCTCACGGAATAAAGCACACTTAACGTCTTCCGCTGCACTCTGTATGTTGGACTCTGATACTCAAGAAGGATTGTTGGTAAGGATAATCTCTGTTTTTGTATCTGCATCCCACTTTCAAAAAGGCCACAGTGCTTTGAGTGGTTCAGAGTATTTGCCATTCCGCCTCCGACTTGCCTTGCAGTCATGAATAGAGATAGCAACCTACTGCATAACTTCTGATATCTCATCCTCCTGTGTGGTCCGCTTCCACAAGGACAATTGGACCAGTGATGATCTGACATCATAAAGCAAAAGCAAGATGTTGTCTGACATGAGGGCCAATCTGTTGCCTAGCAAGCTGACATCATAAAGCTAAATGCAAGATGTTGTCTGACGTGAGGGCCACTCTGTTGTTGCCTAGCAAGCAGTAAGATACATTTATCTTGCTAATGAAATGAGTAGCAGGGTAGACCGGATGCCCAAGTGACAGCTATGATGGTAAAATGTACAAAATGAGGGCACTTTATAAGACCTCTAAATTTGAACGAGCGTGAGTTTGAGCATTAGAGTCAACTTCACTATTGCTGAACTGCTAGGAATTGGCTCAAATGATGATTATGAACATGCTATTCATAGCTTTTATTATTCCCATTAACTGTAGCATAACCCTACCTCTCAACTTATCAGCTGCCTTAATTGCTACTGGTGTACCATATCCTAAAACAAATAAAGTGAGAGGGGTACGCTGCCACTTGGCTGGCAAAAACATCTCTATTTCCTAATGTACCTTCTACAGTTGTTTAGAGCGTGTTGGCAAAAGAGGCATGAGACTCAGAGTAGTATGGTAGGTTAAAAACACAAATCGAGATTTGATTTTCTAATGAGCTGCTGATTTTCACAATAATACAAACTCCATAGTATTGATCTGTTTACCCTTTATAAAAAGCATGATTTTTTGTATTGCTTGTAGTAAATGTGCTAACAGTGGACTTTTCCATCTGCAGATTATACTGAATGACCAGCAGTGGCAGTGTTTCGCAACAAATTGTCTCTGCATTGCCGATACTGAAGAAATAAAAAGACAGTCTTCCGGCATAGGGCATCATTTGACCAAAATGTATGGTAAGTAAAGCTCACAATCATTCCTTTAGGCATTAAAAAGGTGTTTTAAGCACCTGAATGTCATAACTACCTTCTAGTGGGGGCCTGTGCTTGAATGTAATTTCTGCCAAGATGGAAGTATTATGGATAACATTGTGTCGGTCATGATAGTTAATAAAAGACTGACTGCATCCAAGGCTTCTTAAGCCTGCTTTAGATCCTGGTGCCACCAATGTTCCGTTTGAGGACATTGCTTCCTTTGAGGCTGAAATGCACTATCTCACTGTAGAACTATAGAGTTGCGTTCTCACGGAATAAAGCACACTTAACGTCTTCCGCTGCACTCTGTATGTTGGACTCTGATACTCAAGAAGGATTGTTGGTAAGGATAATCTCTGTTTTTGTATCTGCATCCCACTTTCAAAAAGGCCACAGTGCTTTGAGTGGTTCAGAGTATTTGCCATTCCGCCTCCGACTTGCCTTGCAGTCATGAATAGAGATAGCAACCTACTGCATAACTTCTGATATCTCATCCTCCTGTGTGGTCCGCTTCCACAAGGACAATTGGACCAGTGATGATCTGACATCATAAAGCAAAAGCAAGATGTTGTCTGACATGAGGGCCAATCTGTTGCCTAGCAAGCTGACACCATAAAGCTAAATGCAAGATGTTGTCTGACGTGAGGGCCACTCTGTTGTTGCCTAGCAAGCAGTAAGATACATTTATCTTGCTAATGAAATGAGTAGCAGGGTAGACCGGACGCCCAAGTGACAGCTATGATGGTAAAATGTACAAAATGAGGGCACTTTATAAGACCTCTAAATTTGAACGAGCGTGAGTTTGAGCATTAGAGTCAACTTCACTATTGCTGAACTGCTAGGAATTGGCTCAAATGATGATTATGAACATGCTATTCATAGCTTTTATTATTCCCATTAACTGTAGCATAACCCTACCTCTCAACTTATCAGCTGGCTTAATTGCTACTGGTGTACCATATCCTAAAACAAATAAAGTGAGAGGGGTACGCTGCCACTTGGCTGGCAAAAAGATCTCTATTTCCTAATGTACCTTCTACAGTTGTTTAGAGCGTGTTGGCAAAAGAGGCATGAGACTCAGAGTAGTATGGTAGGTTAAAAACACAAATCGAGATTTGATTTTCTAATGAGCTGCTGATTTTCACAATAATACAAACTCCATAGTATTGATCTGTTTACCCTTTATAAAAAGCATGATTTTTTGTATTGCTTGTAGTAAATGTGCTAACAGTGGACTTTTCCATCTGCAGATTATACTGAATGACCAGCAGTGGCAGTGTTTCGCAACAAATTGTCTCTGCATTGCCGATACTGAAGAAATAAAAAGACAGTCTTCCGGCATAGGGCATCATTTGACCAATATGTATGGTAAGTAAAGCTCACAATCATTCCTTTAGGCATTAAAAAGGTGTTTTCAGCACCTGAATGTCATAACTACCTTCTAGTGGGGGCCTGTGCTTGAATGTAATTTCTGCCAAGATGGAAGTATTATGGATAACATTGTGTCGGTCATGATAGTTAATAAAAGACTGACTGCATCCAAGGCTTCTTAAGCCTGCTTTAGATCCTGGTGCCACCAATGTTCCGTTTGAGGACATTGCTTCCTTTGAGGCTGAAATGCACTATCTCACTGTAGAACTATAGAGTTGCGTTCTCACGGAATAAAGCACACTTAACGTCTTCCGCTGCACTCTGTATGTTGGACTCTGATACTCAAGAAGGATTGTTGGTAAGGATAATCTCTGTTTTTGTATCTGCATCCCACTTTCAAAAAGGCCACAGTGCTTTGAGTGGTTCAGAGTATTTGCCATTCCGCCTCCGACTTGCCTTGCAGTCATGAATAGAGATAGCAACCTACTGCATAACTTCTGATATCTCATCCTCCTGTGTGGTCCGCTTCCACAAGGACAATTGGACCAGTGATGATCTGACATCATAAAGCAAAAGCAAGATGTTGTCTGACATGAGGGCCAATCTGTTGCCTAGCAAGCTGACACCATAAAGCTAAATGCAAGATGTTGTCTGACGTGAGGGCCACTCTGTTGTTGCCTAGCAAGCAGTAAGATACATTTATCTTGCTAATGAAATGAGTAGCAGGGTAGACCGGATGCCCAAGTGACAGCTATGATGGTAAAATGTACAAAATGAGGGCACTTTATAAGACCTCTAAATTTGAACGAGCGTGAGTTTGAGCATTAGAGTCAACTTCACTATTGCTGAACTGCTAGGAATTGGCTCAAATGATGATTATGAACATGCTATTCATAGCTTTTATTATTCCCATTAACTGTAGCATAACCCTACCTCTCAACTTATCAGCTGGCTTAATTGCTACTGGTGTACCATATCCTAAAACAAATAAAGTGAGAGGGGTACGCTGCCACTTGGCTGGCAAAAAGATCTCTATTTCCTAATGTACCTTCTACAGTTGTTTAGAGCGTGTTGGCAAAAGAGGCATGAGACTCAGAGTAGTATGGTAGGTTAAAAACACAAATCGAGATTTGATTTTCTAATGAGCTGCTGATTTTCACAATAATACAAACTCCATAGTATTGATCTGTTTACCCTTTATAAAAAGCATGATTTTTTGTATTGCTTGTAGTAAATGTGCTAACAGTGGACTTTTCCATCTGCAGATTATACTGAATGACCAGCAGTGGCAGTGTTTCGCAACAAATTGTCTCTGCATTGCCGATACTGAAGAAATAAAAAGACAGTCTTCCGGCATAGGGCATCATTTGACCAAAATGTATGGTAAGTAAAGCTCACAATCATTCCTTTAGGCATTAAAAAGGTGTTTTAAGCACCTGAATGTCATAACTACCTTCTAGTGGGGGCCTGTGCTTGAATGTAATTTCTGCCAAGATGGAAGTATTATGGATAACATTGTGTCGGTCATGATAGTTAATAAAAGACTGACTGCATCCAAGGCTTCTTAAGCCTGCTTTAGATCCTGGTGCCACCAATGTTCCGTTTGAGGACATTGCTTCCTTTGAGGCTGAAATGCACTATCTCACTGTAGAACTATAGAGTTGCGTTCTCACGGAATAAAGCACACTTAACGTCTTCCGCTGCACTCTGTATGTTGGACTCTGATACTCAAGAAGGATTGTTGGTAAGGATAATCTCTGTTTTTGTATCTGCATCCCACTTTCAAAAAGGCCACAGTGCTTTGAGTGGTTCAGAGTATTTGCCATTCCGCCTCCGACTTGCCTTGCAGTCATGAATAGAGATAGCAACCTACTGCATAACTTCTGATATCTCATCCTCCTGTGTGGTCCGCTTCCACAAGGACAATTGGACCAGTGATGATCTGACATCATAAAGCAAAAGCAAGATGTTGTCTGACATGAGGGCCAATCTGTTGCCTAGCAAGCTGACACCATAAAGCTAAATGCAAGATGTTGTCTGACGTGAGGGCCACTCTGTTGTTGCCTAGCAAGCAGTAAGATACATTTATCTTGCTAATGAAATGAGTAGCAGGGTAGACCGGACGCCCAAGTGACAGCTATGATGGTAAAATGTACAAAATGAGGGCACTTTATAAGACCTCTAAATTTGAACGAGCGTGAGTTTGAGCATTAGAGTCAACTTCACTATTGCTGAACTGCTAGGAATTGGCTCAAATGATGATTATGAACATGCTATTCATAGCTTTTATTATTCCCATTAACTGTAGCATAACCCTACCTCTCAACTTATCAGCTGGCTTAATTGCTACTGGTGTACCATATCCTAAAACAAATAAAGTGAGAGGGGTACGCTGCCACTTGGCTGGCAAAAAGATCTCTATTTCCTAATGTACCTTCTACAGTTGTTTAGAGCGGGTTGGCAAAAGAGGCATGAGACTCAGAGTAGTATGGTAGGTTAAAAACACAAATCGAGATTTGATTTTCTAATGAGCTGCTGATTTTCACAATAATACAAACTCCATAGTATTGATCTGTTTACCCTTTATAAAAAGCATGATTTTTTGTATTGCTTGTAGTAAATGTGCTAACAGTGGACTTTTCCATCTGCAGATTATACTGAATGACCAGCAGTGGCAGTGTTTCGCAACAAATTGTCTCTGCATTGCCGATACTGAAGAAATAAAAAGACAGTCTTCCGGCATAGGGCATCATTTGACCAATATGTATGGTAAGTAAAGCTCACAATCATTCCTTTAGGCATTAAAAAGGTGTTTTCAGCACCTGAATGTCATAACTACCTTCTAGTGGGGGCCTGTGCTTGAATGTAATTTCTGCCAAGATGGAAGTATTATGGATAACATTGTGTCGGTCATGATAGTTAATAAAAGACTGACTGCATCCAAGGCTTCTTAAGCCTGCTTTAGATCCTGGTGCCACCAATGTTCCGTTTGAGGACATTGCTTCCTTTGAGGCTGAAATGCACTATCTCACTGTAGAACTATAGAGTTGCGTTCTCACGGAATAAAGCACATTTAACGTCTTCCGCTGCACTCTGTATGTTGGACTCTGATACTCAAGAAGGATTGTTGGTAAGGATAATCTCTGTTTTTGTATCTGCATCCCACTTTCAAAAAGGCCACAGTGCTTTGAGTGGTTCAGAGTATTTGCCATTCCGCCTCCGACTTGCCTTGCAGTCATGAATAGAGATAGCAACCTACTGCATAACTTCTGATATCTCATCCTCCTGTGTGGTCTGCTTCCACAAGGACAATTGGACCAGTGATGATCTGACATCATAAAGCAAAAGCAAGATGTTGTCTGACATGAGGGCCAATCTGTTGCCTAGCAAGCTGACATCATAAAGCTAAATGCAAGATGTTGTCTGACGTGAGGGCCACTCTGTTGTTGCCTAGCAAGCAGTAAGATACATTTATCTTGCTAATGAAATGAGTAGCATGGTAGACCGGACGCCCAAGTGACAGCTATGATGGTAAAATGTACAAAATGAGGGCACTTTATAAGACCTCTAAATTTGAACGAGCGTGAGTTTGAGCATTAGAGTCAACTTCACTATTGCTGAACTGCTAGGAATTGGCTCAAATGATGATTATGAACATGCTATTCATAGCTTTTATTATTCCCATTAACTGTAGCATAACCCTACCTCTCAACTTATCAGCTGGCTTAATTGCTACTGTTGTACCATATCCTAAAACAAATAAAGTGAGAGGGGTACGCTGCCACTTGGCTGGCAAAAAGATCTCTATCTATGTCCTAATGTACCTTCTACAGTTGTTTAGAGCGTGTTGGCAAAAGAGGCATGAGACTCAGAGTAGTATGGTAGGTTAAAAACACAAATCGAGATTTGATTTTCTAATGAGCTGCTGATTTTCACAATAATACAAACTCCATAGTATTGATCTGTTTACCCTTTATAAAAAGCATGATTTTTTGTATTGCTTGTAGTAAATGTGCTAACAGTGGACTTTTCCATCTGCAGATTATACTGAATGACCAGCAGTGGCAGTGTTTCGCAACAAATTGTCTCTGCATTGCCGATACTGAAGAAATAAAAAGACAGTCTTCCGGCATAGGGCATCATTTGACCAAAATGTATGGTAAGTAAAGCTCACAATCATTCCTTTAGGCATTAAAAAGGTGTTTTAAGCACCTGAATGTCATAACTACCTTCTAGTGGGGGCCTGTGCTTGAATGTAATTTCTGCCAAGATGGAAGTATTATGGATAACATTGTGTCGGTCATGATAGTTAATAAAAGACTGACTGCATCCAAGGCTTCTTAAGCCTGCTTTAGATCCTGGTGCCACCAATGTTCCGTTTGAGGACATTGCTTCCTTTGAGGCTGAAATGCACTATCTCACTGTAGAACTATAGAGTTGCGTTCTCACGGAATAAAGCACACTTAACGTCTTCCGCTGCACTCTGTATGTTGGACTCTGATACTCAAGAAGGATTGTTGGTAAGGATAATCTCTGTTTTTGTATCTGCATCCCACTTTCAAAAAGGCCACAGTGCTTTGAGTGGTTCAGAGTATTTGCCATTCCGCCTCCGACTTGCCTTGCAGTCATGAATAGAGATAGCAACCTACTGCATAACTTCTGATATCTCATCCTCCTGTGTGGTCCGCTTCCACAAGGACAATTGGACCAGTGATGATCTGACATCATAAAGCAAAAGCAAGATGTTGTCTGACATGAGGGCCAATCTGTTGCCTAGCAAGCTGACACCATAAAGCTAAATGCAAGATGTTGTCTGACGTGAGGGCCACTCTGTTGTTGCCTAGCAAGCAGTAAGATACATTTATCTTGCTAATGAAATGAGTAGCAGGGTAGACCGGACGCCCAAGTGACAGCTATGATGGTAAAATGTACAAAATGAGGGCACTTTATAAGACCTCTAAATTTGAACGAGCGTGAGTTTGAGCATTAGAGTCAACTTCACTATTGCTGAACTGCTAGGAATTGGCTCAAATGATGATTATGAACATGCTATTCATAGCTTTTATTATTCCCATTAACTGTAGCATAACCCTACCTCTCAACTTATCAGCTGGCTTAATTGCTACTGGTGTACCATATCCTAAAACAAATAAAGTGAGAGGGGTACGCTGCCACTTGGCTGGCAAAAAGATCTCTATTTCCTAATGTACCTTCTACAGTTGTTTAGAGCGTGTTGGCAAAAGAGGCATGAGACTCAGAGTAGTATGGTAGGTTAAAAACACAAATCGAGATTTGATTTTCTAATGAGCTGCTGATTTTCACAATAATACAAACTCCATAGTATTGATCTGTTTACCCTTTATAAAAAGCATGATTTTTTGTATTGCTTGTAGTAAATGTGCTAACAGTGGACTTTTCCATCTGCAGATTATACTGAATGACCAGCAGTGGCAGTGTTTCGCAACAAATTGTCTCTGCATTGCCGATACTGAAGAAATAAAAAGACAGTCTTCCGGCATAGGGCATCATTTGACCAATATGTATGGTAAGTAAAGCTCACAATCATTCCTTTAGGCATTAAAAAGGTGTTTTCAGCACCTGAATGTCATAACTACCTTCTAGTGGGGGCCTGTGCTTGAATGTAATTTCTGCCAAGATGGAAGTATTATGGATAACATTGTGTCGGTCATGATAGTTAATAAAAGACTGACTGCATCCAAGGCTTCTTAAGCCTGCTTTAGATCCTGGTGCCACCAATGTTCCGTTTGAGGACATTGCTTCCTTTGAGGCTGAAATGCACTATCTCACTGTAGAACTATAGAGTTGCGTTCTCACGGAATAAAGCACATTTAACGTCTTCCGCTGCACTCTGTATGTTGGACTCTGATACTCAAGAAGGATTGTTGGTAAGGATAATCTCTGTTTTTGTATCTGCATCCCACTTTCAAAAAGGCCACAGTGCTTTGAGTGGTTCAGAGTATTTGCCATTCCGCCTCCGACTTGCCTTGCAGTCATGAATAGAGATAGCAACCTACTGCATAACTTCTGATATCTCATCCTCCTGTGTGGTCTGCTTCCACAAGGACAATTGGACCAGTGATGATCTGACATCATAAAGCAAAAGCAAGATGTTGTCTGACATGAGGGCCAATCTGTTGCCTAGCAAGCTGACATCATAAAGCTAAATGCAAGATGTTGTCTGACGTGAGGGCCACTCTGTTGTTGCCTAGCAAGCAGTAAGATACATTTATCTTGCTAATGAAATGAGTAGCATGGTAGACCGGACGCCCAAGTGACAGCTATGATGGTAAAATGTACAAAATGAGGGCACTTTATAAGACCTCTAAATTTGAACGAGCGTGAGTTTGAGCATTAGAGTCAACTTCACTATTGCTGAACTGCTAGGAATTGGCTCAAATGATGATTATGAACATGCTATTCATAGCTTTTATTATTCCCATTAACTGTAGCATAACCCTACCTCTCAACTTATCAGCTGGCTTAATTGCTACTGTTGTACCATATCCTAAAACAAATAAAGTGAGAGGGGTACGCTGCCACTTGGCTGGCAAAAAGATCTCTATCTATGTCCTAATGTACCTTCTACAGTTGTTTAGAGCGTGTTGGCAAAAGAGGCATGAGACTCAGAGTAGTATGGTAGGTTAAAAACACAAATCGAGATTTGATTTTCTAATGAGCTGCTGATTTTCACAATAATACAAACTCCATAGTATTGATCTGTTTACCCTTTATAAAAAGCATGATTTTTTGTATTGCTTGTAGTAAATGTGCTAACAGTGGACTTTTCCATCTGCAGATTATACTGAATGACCAGCAGTGGCAGTGTTTCGCAACAAATTGTCTCTGCATTGCCGATACTGAAGAAATAAAAAGACAGTCTTCCGGCATAGGGCATCATTTGACCAAAATGTATGGTAAGTAAAGCTCACAATCATTCCTTTAGGCATTAAAAAGGTGTTTTAAGCACCTGAATGTCATAACTACCTTCTAGTGGGGGCCTGTGCTTGAATGTAATTTCTGCCAAGATGGAAGTATTATGGATAACATTGTGTCGGTCATGATAGTTAATAAAAGACTGACTGCATCCAAGGCTTCTTAAGCCTGCTTTAGATCCTGGTGCCACCAATGTTCCGTTTGAGGACATTGCTTCCTTTGAGGCTGAAATGCACTATCTCACTGTAGAACTATAGAGTTGCGTTCTCACGGAATAAAGCACACTTAACGTCTTCCGCTGCACTCTGTATGTTGGACTCTGATACTCAAGAAGGATTGTTGGTAAGGATAATCTCTGTTTTTGTATCTGCATCCCACTTTCAAAAAGGCCACAGTGCTTTGAGTGGTTCAGAGTATTTGCCATTCCGCCTCCGACTTGCCTTGCAGTCATGAATAGAGATAGCAACCTACTGCATAACTTCTGATATCTCATCCTCCTGTGTGGTCCGCTTCCACAAGGACAATTGGACCAGTGATGATCTGACATCATAAAGCAAAAGCAAGATGTTGTCTGACATGAGGGCCAATCTGTTGCCTAGCAAGCTGACACCATAAAGCTAAATGCAAGATGTTGTCTGACGTGAGGGCCACTCTGTTGTTGCCTAGCAAGCAGTAAGATACATTTATCTTGCTAATGAAATGAGTAGCAGGGTAGACCGGACGCCCAAGTGACAGCTATGATGGTAAAATGTACAAAATGAGGGCACTTTATAAGACCTCTAAATTTGAACGAGCGTGAGTTTGAGCATTAGAGTCAACTTCACTATTGCTGAACTGCTAGGAATTGGCTCAAATGATGATTATGAACATGCTATTCATAGCTTTTATTATTCCCATTAACTGTAGCATAACCCTACCTCTCAACTTATCAGCTGGCTTAATTGCTACTGGTGTACCATATCCTAAAACAAATAAAGTGAGAGGGGTACGCTGCCACTTGGCTGGCAAAAAGATCTCTATTTCCTAATGTACCTTCTACAGTTGTTTAGAGCGTGTTGGCAAAAGAGGCATGAGACTCAGAGTAGTATGGTAGGTTAAAAACACAAATCGAGATTTGATTTTCTAATGAGCTGCTGATTTTCACAATAATACAAACTCCATAGTATTGATCTGTTTACCCTTTATAAAAAGCATGATTTTTTGTATTGCTTGTAGTAAATGTGCTAACAGTGGACTTTTCCATCTGCAGATTATACTGAATGACCAGCAGTGGCAGTGTTTCGCAACAAATTGTCTCTGCATTGCCGATACTGAAGAAATAAAAAGACAGTCTTCCGGCATAGGGCATCATTTGACCAATATGTATGGTAAGTAAAGCTCACAATCATTCCTTTAGGCATTAAAAAGGTGTTTTCAGCACCTGAATGTCATAACTACCTTCTAGTGGGGGCCTGTGCTTGAATGTAATTTCTGCCAAGATGGAAGTATTATGGATAACATTGTGTCGGTCATGATAGTTAATAAAAGACTGACTGCATCCAAGGCTTCTTAAGCCTGCTTTAGATCCTGGTGCCACCAATGTTCCGTTTGAGGACATTGCTTCCTTTGAGGCTGAAATGCACTATCTCACTGTAGAACTATAGAGTTGCGTTCTCACGGAATAAAGCACATTTAACGTCTTCCGCTGCACTCTGTATGTTGGACTCTGATACTCAAGAAGGATTGTTGGTAAGGATAATCTCTGTTTTTGTATCTGCATCCCACTTTCAAAAAGGCCACAGTGCTTTGAGTGGTTCAGAGTATTTGCCATTCCGCCTCCGACTTGCCTTGCAGTCATGAATAGAGATAGCAACCTACTGCATAATTTCTGATATCTCATCCTCCTGTGTGGTCCGCTTCCACAAGGACAATTGGACCAGTGATGATCTGACATCATAAAGCAAAAGCAAGATGTTGTCTGACATGAGGGCCAATCTGTTGCCTAGCAAGCTGACATCATAAAGCTAAATGCAAGATGTTGTCTGACGTGAGGGCCACTCTGTTGTTGCCTAGCAAGCAGTAAGATACATTTATCTTGCTAATGAAATGAGTAGCATGGTAGACCGGACGCCCAAGTGACAGCTATGATGGTAAAATGTACAAAATGAGGGCACTTTATAAGACCTCTAAATTTGAACGAGCGTGAGTTTGAGCATTAGAGTCAACTTCACTATTGCTGAACTGCTAGGAATTGGCTCAAATGATGATTATGAACATGCTATTCATAGCTTTTATTATTCCCATTAACTGTAGCATAACCCTACCTCTCAACTTATCAGCTGGCTTAATTGCTACTGTTGTACCATATCCTAAAACAAATAAAGTGAGAGGGGTACGCTGCCACTTGGCTGGCAAAAAGATCTCTATCTATGTCCTAATGTACCTTCTACAGTTGTTTAGAGCGTGTTGGCAAAAGAGGCATGAGACTCAGAGTAGTATGGTAGGTTAAAAACACAAATCGAGATTTGATTTTCTAATGAGCTGCTGATTTTCACAATAATACAAACTCCATAGTATTGATCTGTTTACCCTTTATAAAAAGCATGATTTTTTGTATTGCTTGTAGTAAATGTGCTAACAGTGGACTTTTCCATCTGCAGATTATACTGAATGACCAGCAGTGGCAGTGTTTCGCAACAAATTGTCTCTGCATTGCCGATACTGAAGAAATAAAAAGACAGTCTTCCGGCATAGGGCATCATTTGACCAATATGTATGGTAAGTAAAGCTCACAATCATTCCTTTAGGCATTAAAAAGGTGTTTTCAGCACCTGAATGTCATAACTACCTTCTAGTGGGGGCCTGTGCTTGAATGTAATTTCTGCCAAGATGGAAGTATTATGGATAACATTGTGTCGGTCATGATAGTTAATAAAAGACTGACTGCATCCAAGGCTTCTTAAGCCTGCTTTAGATCCTGGTGCCACCAATGTTCCGTTTGAGGACATTGCTTCCTTTGAGGCTAAAATGCACTATCTCACTGTAGAACTATAGAGTTGCGTTCTCACGGAATAAAGCACACTTAACGTCTTCCGCTGCACTCTGTATGTTGGACTCTGATACTCAAGAAGGATTGTTGGTAAGGATAATCTCTGTTTTTGTATCTGCATCCCACTTTCAAAAAGGCCACAGTGCTTTGAGTGGTTCAGAGTATTTGCCATTCCGCCTCCGACTTGCCTTGCAGTCATGAATAGAGATAGCAACCTACTGCATAACTTCTGATATCTCATCCTCCTGTGTGGTCCGCTTCCACAAGGACAATTGGACCAGTGATGATCTGACATCATAAAGCAAAAGCAAGATGTTGTCTGACATGAGGGCCAATCTGTTGCCTAGCAAGCCGACATCATAAAGCTAAATGCAAGATGTTGTCTGACGTGAGGGCCACTCTGTTGTTGCCTAGCAAGCAGTAAGATACATTTATCTTGCTAATGAAATGTGTAGCAGGGTAGACCGGATGCCCAAGTGACAGCTATGATGGTAAAATGTACAAAATGAGGGCACTTTATAAGACCTCTAAATTTGAACGAGCGTGAGTTTGAGCATTAGAGTCAACTTCACTATTGCTGAACTGCTAGGAATTGGCTCAAATGATGATTATGAACATGCTATTCATAGCTTTTATTATTCCCATTAACTGTAGCATAACCCTACCTCTCAACTTATCAGCTGGCTTAATTGCTACTGGTGTACCATAATCCTAAAACAAATAAAGTGAGAGGGGTACGCTGCCACTTGGCTGGCAAAAAGATCTCTATCTATGTCCTAATGTACCTTCTACAGTTGTTTAGAGCGTGTTGGCAAAAGAGGCATGAGACTCAGAGTAGTATGGTAGGTTAAAAACACAAATCGAGATTTGATTTTCTAATGAGCTGCTGATTTTCACAATAATACAAACTCCATAGTATTGATCTGTTTACCCTTTATAAAAAGCATGATTTTTTGTATTGCTTGTAGTAAATGTGCTAACAGTGGACTTTTCTATCTGCAGATTATACTGAATGACCAGCAGTGGCAGTGTTTCGCAACAAATTGTCTCTGCATTGCCGATACTGAAGAAATAAAAAGACAGTCTTCCGGCATAGGGCATCATTTGACCAAAATGTATGGTAAGTAAAGCTCACAATCATTCCTTTAGGCATTAAAAAGGTGTTTTAAGCACCTGAATGTCATAACTACCTTCTAGTGGGGGCCTGTGCTTGAATGTAATTTCTGCCAAGATGGAAGTATTATGGATAACATTGTGTCGGTCATGATAGTTAATAAAAGACTGACTGCATCCAAGGCTTCTTAAGCCTGCTTTAGATCCTGGTGCCACCAATGTTCCGTTTGAGGACATTGCTTCCTTTGAGGCTGAAATGCACTATCTCACTGTAGAACTATAGAGTTGCGTTCTCACGGAATAAAGCACATTTAACATCTTCCGCTGCACTCTGTATGTTGGACTCTGATACTCAAGAAGGATTGTTGATAAGGATAATCTCTGTTTTTGTATCTGCATCCCACTTTCAAAAAGGCCACAGTGCTTTGAGTTGTTCAGAGTATTTGCCATTCCGCCTCCGACTTGCCTTGCAGTCATGAATAGAGATAGCAACCTACTGCATAACTTCTGATATCTCATCCTCCTGTGTGGTCCGCTTCCACAAGGACAATTGGACCAGTGATGATCTGACATCATAAAGCAAAAGCAAGATGTTGTCTGACATGAGGGCCAATCTGTTGCCTAGCAAGCTGACATCATAAAGCTAAATGCAAGATGTTGTCTGACGTGAGGGCCACTCTGTTGTTGCCTAGCAAGCAGTAAGATACATTTATCTTGCTAATGAAATGAGTAGCATGGTAGACCGGACGCCCAAGTGACAGCTATGATGGTAAAATGTACAAAATGAGGGCACTTTATAAGACCTCTAAATTTGAACGAGCGTGAGTTTGAGCATTAGAGTCAACTTCACTATTGCTGAACTGCTAGGAATTGGCTCAAATGATGATTATGAACATGCTATTCATAGCTTTTATTATTCCCATTAACTGTAGCATAACCCTACCTCTCAACTTATCAGCTGGCTTAATTGCTACTGGTGTACCATATCCTAAAACAAATAAAGTGAGAGGGGTACGCTGCCACTTGGCTGGCAAAAACATCTCTATTTCCTAATGTACCTTCTACAGTTGTTTAGAGCGTGTTGGCAAAAGAGGCATGAGACTTAGAGTAGTATGGTAGGTTAAAAACACAAATCGAGATTTGATTTTCTAATGAGCTGCTGATTTTCACAATAATACAAACTCCATAGTATTGATCTGTTTACCCTTTATAAAAAGCATGATTTTTTGTATTGCTTGTAGTAAATGTGCTAACAGTGGACTTTTCCATCTGCAGATTATACTGAATGACCAGCAGTGGCAGTGTTTCGCAACAAATTGTCTCCGCATTGCCGATACTGAAGAAATAAAAAAGACAGTCTTCCGGCATAGGGCATCATTTGACCAATATGTATGGTAAGTAAAGCTCACAATCATTCCTTTAGGCATTAAAAAGGTGTTTTCAGCACCTGAATGCCATAACTACCTTCTAGTGGGGGCCTGTGCTTGAATGTAATTTCTGCCAAGATGGAAGTATTATGGATAACATTGTGTCGGTCATGATAGTTAATAAAAGACTGACTGCATCCAAGGCTTCTTAAGCCTGCTTTAGATCCTGGTGCCACCAATGTTCCGTTTGAGGACATTGCTTCCTTTGAGGCTGAAATGCACTATCTCACTGTAGAACTATAGAGTTGCGTTCTCACGGAATAAAGCACATTTAACGTCTTCCGCTGCACTCTGTATGTTGGACTCTGATACTCAAGAAGGATTGTTGGTAAGGATAATCTCTGTTTTTGTATCTGCATCCCACTTTCAAAAAGGCCACAGTGCTTTGAGTGGTTCAGAGTATTTGCCATTCCGCCTCCGACTTGCCTTGCAGTCATGAATAGAGATAGCAACCTACTGCATAATTTCTGATATCTCATCCTCCTGTGTGGTCCGCTTCCACAAGGACAATTGGACCAGTGATGATCTGACATCATAAAGCAAAAGCAAGATGTTGTCTGACATGAGGGCCAATCTGTTGCCTAGCAAGCTGACATCATAAAGCTAAATGCAAGATGTTGTCTGACGTGAGGGCCACTCTGTTGTTGCCTAGCAAGCAGTAAGATACATTTATCTTGCTAATGAAATGAGTAGCATGGTAGACCGGACGCCCAAGTGACAGCTATGATGGTAAAATGTACAAAATGAGGGCACTTTATAAGACCTCTAAATTTGAACGAGCGTGAGTTTGAGCATTAGAGTCAACTTCACTATTGCTGAACTGCTAGGAATTGGCTCAAATGATGATTATGAACATGCTATTCATAGCTTTTATTATTCCCATTAACTGTAGCATAACCCTACCTCTCAACTTATCAGCTGGCTTAATTGCTACTGTTGTACCATATCCTAAAACAAATAAAGTGAGAGGGGTACGCTGCCACTTGGCTGGCAAAAAGATCTCTATCTATGTCCTAATGTACCTTCTACAGTTGTTTAGAGCGTGTTGGCAAAAGAGGCATGAGACTCAGAGTAGTATGGTAGGTTAAAAACACAAATCGAGATTTGATTTTCTAATGAGCTGCTGATTTTCACAATAATACAAACTCCATAGTATTGATCTGTTTACCCTTTATAAAAAGCATGATTTTTTGTATTGCTTGTAGTAAATGTGCTAACAGTGGACTTTTCCATCTGCAGATTATACTGAATGACCAGCAGTGGCAGTGTTTCGCAACAAATTGTCTCTGCATTGCCGATACTGAAGAAATAAAAAGACAGTCTTCCGGCATAGGGCATCATTTGACCAATATGTATGGTAAGTAAAGCTCACAATCATTCCTTTAGGCATTAAAAAGGTGTTTTCAGCACCTGAATGTCATAACTACCTTCTAGTGGGGGCCTGTGCTTGAATGTAATTTCTGCCAAGATGGAAGTATTATGGATAACATTGTGTCGGTCATGATAGTTAATAAAAGACTGACTGCATCCAAGGCTTCTTAAGCCTGCTTTAGATCCTGGTGCCACCAATGTTCCGTTTGAGGACATTGCTTCCTTTGAGGCTAAAATGCACTATCTCACTGTAGAACTATAGAGTTGCGTTCTCACGGAATAAAGCACACTTAACGTCTTCCGCTGCACTCTGTATGTTGGACTCTGATACTCAAGAAGGATTGTTGGTAAGGATAATCTCTGTTTTTGTATCTGCATCCCACTTTCAAAAAGGCCACAGTGCTTTGAGTGGTTCAGAGTATTTGCCATTCCGCCTCCGACTTGCCTTGCAGTCATGAATAGAGATAGCAACCTACTGCATAACTTCTGATATCTCATCCTCCTGTGTGGTCCGCTTCCACAAGGACAATTGGACCAGTGATGATCTGACATCATAAAGCAAAAGCAAGATGTTGTCTAACATGAGGGCCAATCTGTTGCCTAGCAAGCTGACATCATAAAGCTAAATGCAAGATGTTGTCTGACGTGAGGGCCACTCTGTTGTTGCCTAGCAAGCAGTAAGATACATTTATCTTGCTAATGAAATGAGTAGCAGGGTAGACCGGATGCCCAAGTGACAGCTATGATGGTAAAATGTACAAAATGAGGGCACTTTATAAGACCTCTAAATTTGAACGAGCGTGAGTTTGAGCATTAGAGTCAACTTCACTATTGCTGAACTGCTAGGAATTGGCTCAAATGATGATTATGAACATGCTATTCATAGCTTTTATTATTCCCATTAACTGTAGCATAACCCTACCTCTCAACTTATCAGCTGGCTTAATTGCTACTGGTGTACCATAATCCTAAAACAAATAAAGTGAGAGGGGTACGCTGCCACTTGGCTGGCAAAAAGATCTCTATCTATGTCCTAATGTACCTTCTACAGTTGTTTAGAGCGTGTTGGCAAAAGAGGCATGAGACTCAGAGTAGTATGGTAGGTTAAAAACACAAATCGAGATTTGATTTTCTAATGAGCTGCTGATTTTCACAATAATACAAACTCCATAGTATTGATCTGTTTACCCTTTATAAAAAGCATGATTTTTTGTATTGCTTGTAGTAAATGTGCTAACAGTGGACTTTTCTATCTGCAGATTATACTGAATGACCAGCAGTGGCAGTGTTTCGCAACAAATTGTCTCTGCATTGCCGATACTGAAGAAATAAAAAGACAGTCTTCCGGCATAGGGCATCATTTGACCAAAATGTATGGTAAGTAAAGCTCACAATCATTCCTTTAGGCATTAAAAAGGTGTTTTAAGCACCTGAATGTCATAACTACCTTCTAGTGGGGGCCTGTGCTTGAATGTAATTTCTGCCAAGATGGAAGTATTATGGATAACATTGTGTCGGTCATGATAGTTAATAAAAGACTGACTGCATCCAAGGCTTCTTAAGCCTGCTTTAGATCCTGGTGCCACCAATGTTCCGTTTGAGGACATTGCTTCCTTTGAGGCTGAAATGCACTATCTCACTGTAGAACTATAGAGTTGCGTTCTCACGGAATAAAGCACATTTAACATCTTCCGCTGCACTCTGTATGTTGGACTCTGATACTCAAGAAGGATTGTTGATAAGGATAATCTCTGTTTTTGTATCTGCATCCCACTTTCAAAAAGGCCACAGTGCTTTGAGTTGTTCAGAGTATTTGCCATTCCGCCTCCGACTTGCCTTGCAGTCATGAATAGAGATAGCAACCTACTGCATAACTTCTGATATCTCATCCTCCTGTGTGGTCCGCTTCCACAAGGACAATTGGACCAGTGATGATCTGACATCATAAAGCAAAAGCAAGATGTTGTCTGACATGAGGGCCAATCTGTTGCCTAGCAAGCTGACATCATAAAGCTAAATGCAAGATGTTGTCTGACGTGAGGGCCACTCTGTTGTTGCCTAGCAAGCAGTAAGATACATTTATCTTGCTAATGAAATGAGTAGCATGGTAGACCGGACGCCCAAGTGACAGCTATGATGGTAAAATGTACAAAATGAGGGCACTTTATAAGACCTCTAAATTTGAACGAGCGTGAGTTTGAGCATTAGAGTCAACTTCACTATTGCTGAACTGCTAGGAATTGGCTCAAATGATGATTATGAACATGCTATTCATAGCTTTTATTATTCCCATTAACTGTAGCATAACCCTACCTCTCAACTTATCAGCTGGCTTAATTGCTACTGGTGTACCATATCCTAAAACAAATAAAGTGAGAGGGGTACGCTGCCACTTGGCTGGCAAAAACATCTCTATTTCCTAATGTACCTTCTACAGTTGTTTAGAGCGTGTTGGCAAAAGAGGCATGAGACTCAGAGTAGTATGGTAGGTTAAAAACACAAATCGAGATTTGATTTTCTAATGAGCTGCTGATTTTCACAATAATACAAACTCCATAGTATTGATCTGTTTACCCTTTATAAAAAGCATGATTTTTTGTATTGCTTGTAGTAAATGTGCTAACAGTGGACTTTTCCATCTGCAGATTATACTGAATGACCAGCAGTGGCAGTGTTTCGCAACAAATTGTCTCCGCATTGCCGATACTGAAGAAATAAAAAGACAGTCTTCCGGCATAGGGCATCATTTGACCAATATGTATGGTAAGTAAAGCTCACAATCATTCCTTTAGGCATTAAAAAGGTGTTTTCAGCACCTGAATGCCATAACTACCTTCTAGTGGGGGCCTGTGCTTGAATGTAATTTCTGCCAAGATGGAAGTATTATGGATAACATTGTGTCGGTCATGATAGTTAATAAAAGACTGACTGCATCCAAGGCTTCTTAAGCCTGCTTTAGATCCTGGTGCCACCAATGTTCCGTTTGAGGACATTGCTTCCTTTGAGGCTGAAATGCACTATCTCACTGTAGAACTATAGAGTTGCGTTCTCACGGAATAAAGCACATTTAACGTCTTCCGCTGCACTCTGTATGTTGGACTCTGATACTCAAGAAGGATTGTTGGTAAGGATAATCTCTGTTTTTGTATCTGCATCCCACTTTCAAAAAGGCCACAGTGCTTTGAGTGGTTCAGAGTATTTGCCATTCCGCCTCCGACTTGCCTTGCAGTCATGAATAGAGATAGCAACCTACTGCATAACTTCTGATATCTCATCCTCCTGTGTGGTCCGCTTCCACAAGGACAATTGGACCAGTGATGATCTGACATCATAAAGCAAAAGCAAGATGTTGTCTGACATGAGGGCCAATCTGTTGCCTAGCAAGCTGACATCATAAAGCTAAATGCAAGATGTTGTCTGACGTGAGGGCCACTCTGTTGTTGCCTAGCAAGCAGTAAGATACATTTATCTTGCTAATGAAATGAGTAGCATGGTAGACCGGACGCCCAAGTGACAGCTATGATGGTAAAATGTACAAAATGAGGGCACTTTATAAGACCTCTAAATTTGAACGAGCGTGAGTTTGAGCATTAGAGTCAACTTCACTATTGCTGAACTGCTAGGAATTGGCTCAAATGATGATTATGAACATGCTATTCATAGCTTTTATTATTCCCATTAACTGTAGCATAACCCTACCTCTCAACTTATCAGCTGGCTTAATTGCTACTGTTGTACCATATCCTAAAACAAATAAAGTGAGAGGGGTACGCTGCCACTTGGCTGGCAAAAAGATCTCTATCTATGTCCTAATGTACCTTCTACAGTTGTTTAGAGCGTGTTGGCAAAAGAGGCATGAGACTCAGAGTAGTATGGTAGGTTAAAAACACAAATCGAGATTTGATTTTCTAATGAGCTGCTGATTTTCACAATAATACAAACTCCATAGTATTGATCTGTTTACCCTTTATAAAAAGCATGATTTTTTGTATTGCTTGTAGTAAATGTGCTAACAGTGGACTTTTCCATCTGCAGATTATACTGAATGACCAGCAGTGGCAGTGTTTCGCAACAAATTGTCTCTGCATTGCCGATACTGAAGAAATAAAAAGACAGTCTTCCGGCATAGGGCATCATTTGACCAATATGTATGGTAAGTAAAGCTCACAATCATTCCTTTAGGCATTAAAAAGGTGTTTTCAGCACCTGAATGTCATAACTACCTTCTAGTGGGGGCCTGTGCTTGAATGTAATTTCTGCCAAGATGGAAGTATTATGGATAACATTGTGTCGGTCATGATAGTTAATAAAAGACTGACTGCATCCAAGGCTTCTTAAGCCTGCTTTAGATCCTGGTGCCACCAATGTTCCGTTTGAGGACATTGCTTCCTTTGAGGCTAAAATGCACTATCTCACTGTAGAACTATAGAGTTGCGTTCTCACGGAATAAAGCACACTTAACGTCTTCCGCTGCACTCTGTATGTTGGACTCTGATACTCAAGAAGGATTGTTGGTAAGGATAATCTCTGTTTTTGTATCTGCATCCCACTTTCAAAAAGGCCACAGTGCTTTGAGTGGTTCAGAGTATTTGCCATTCCGCCTCCGACTTGCCTTGCAGTCATGAATAGAGATAGCAACCTACTGCATAACTTCTGATATCTCATCCTCCTGTGTGGTCCGCTTCCACAAGGACAATTGGACCAGTGATGATCTGACATCATAAAGCAAAAGCAAGATGTTGTCTGACATGAGGGCCAATCTGTTGCCTAGCAAGCTGACATCATAAAGCTAAATGCAAGATGTTGTCTGACGTGAGGGCCACTCTGTTGTTGCCTAGCAAGCAGTAAGATACATTTATCTTGCTAATGAAATGAGTAGCAGGGTAGACCGGATGCCCAAGTGACAGCTATGATGGTAAAATGTACAAAATGAGGGCACTTTATAAGACCTCTAAATTTGAACGAGCGTGAGTTTGAGCATTAGAGTCAACTTCACTATTGCTGAACTGCTAGGAATTGGCTCAAATGATGATTATGAACATGCTATTCATAGCTTTTATTATTCCCATTAACTGTAGCATAACCCTACCTCTCAACTTATCAGCTGCCTTAATTGCTACTGGTGTACCATAATCCTAAAACAAATAAAGTGAGAGGGGTACGCTGCCACTTGGCTGGCAAAAAGATCTCTATCTATGTCCTAATGTACCTTCTACAGTTGTTTAGAGCGTGTTGGCAAAAGAGGCATGAGACTCAGAGTAGTATGGTAGGTTAAAAACACAAATCGAGATTTGATTTTCTAATGAGCTGCTGATTTTCACAATAATACAAACTCCATAGTATTGATCTGTTTACCCTTTATAAAAAGCATGATTTTTTGTATTGCTTGTAGTAAATGTGCTAACAGTGGACTTTTCTATCTGCAGATTATACTGAATGACCAGCAGTGGCAGTGTTTCGCAACAAATTGTCTCTGCATTGCCGATACTGAAGAAATAAAAAGACAGTCTTCCGGCATAGGGCATCATTTGACCAAAATGTATGGTAAGTAAAGCTCACAATCATTCCTTTAGGCATTAAAAAGGTGTTTTAAGCACCTGAATGTCATAACTACCTTCTAGTGTGGGCCTGTGCTTGAATGTAATTTCTGCCAAGATGGCAGTATTATGGATAACATTGTGTCGGTCATGATAGTTAATAAAAGACTGACTGCATCCAAGGCTTCTTAAGCCTGCTTTAGATCCTGGTGCCACCAATGTTCCGTTTGAGGACATTGCTTCCTTTGAGGCTGAAATGCACTATCTCACTGTAGAACTATAGAGTTGCGTTCTCACGGAATAAAGCACATTTAACATCTTCCGCTGCACTCTGTATGTTGGACTCTGATACTCAAGAAGGATTGTTGATAAGGATAATCTCTGTTTTTGTATCTGCATCCCACTTCCAAAAAGGCCACAGTGCTTTGAGTTGTTCAGAGTATTTGCCATTCCGCCTCCGACTTGCCTTGCAGTCATGAATAGAGATAGCAACCTACTGCATAACTTCTGATATCTCATCCTCCTGTGTGGTCCGCTTCCACAAGGACAATTGGACCAGTGATGATCTGACATCATAAAGCAAAAGCAAGATGTTGTCTGACATGAGGGCCAATCTGTTGCCTAGCAAGCTGACATCATAAAGCTAAATGCAAGATGTTGTCTGACGTGAGGGCCACTCTGTTGTTGCCTAGCAAGCAGTAAGATACATTTATCTTGCTAATGAAATGAGTAGCATGGTAGACCGGACGCCCAAGTGACAGCTATGATGGTAAAATGTACAAAATGAGGGCACTTTATAAGACCTCTAAATTTGAACGAGCGTGAGTTTGAGCATTAGAGTCAACTTCACTATTGCTGAACTGCTAGGAATTGGCTCAAATGATGATTATGAACATGCTATTCATAGCTTTTATTATTCCCATTAACTGTAGCATAACCCTACCTCTCAACTTATCAGCTGGCTTAATTGCTACTGGTGTACCATATCCTAAAACAAATAAAGTGAGAGGGGTACGCTGCCACTTGGCTGGCAAAAACATCTCTATTTCCTAATGTACCTTCTACAGTTGTTTAGAGCGTGTTGGCAAAAGAGGCATGAGACTCAGAGTAGTATGGTAGGTTAAAAACACAAATCGAGATTTGATTTTCTAATGAGCTGCTGATTTTCACAATAATACAAACTCCATAGTATTGATCTGTTTACCCTTTATAAAAAGCATGATTTTTTGTATTGCTTGTAGTAAATGTGCTAACAGTGGACTTTTCCATCTGCAGATTATACTGAATGACCAGCAGTGGCAGTGTTTCGCAACAAATTGTCTCCGCATTGCCGATACTGAAGAAATAAAAAGACAGTCTTCCGGCATAGGGCATCATTTGACCAATATGTATGGTAAGTAAAGCTCACAATCATTCCTTTAGGCATTAAAAAGGTGTTTTCAGCACCTGAATGCCATAACTACCTTCTAGTGGGGGCCTGTGCTTGAATGTAATTTCTGCCAAGATGGAAGTATTATGGATAACATTGTGTCGGTCATGATAGTTAATAAAAGACTGACTGCATCCAAGGCTTCTTAAGCCTGCTTTAGATCCTGGTGCCACCAATGTTCCGTTTGAGGACATTGCTTCCTTTGAGGCTGAAATGCACTATCTCACTGTAGAACTATAGAGTTGCGTTCTCACGGAATAAAGCACATTTAACGTCTTCCGCTGCACTCTGTATGTTGGACTCTGATACTCAAGAAGGATTGTTGGTAAGGATAATCTCTGTTTTTGTATCTGCATCCCACTTTCAAAAAGGCCACAGTGCTTTGAGTGGTTCAGAGTATTTGCCATTCCGCCTCCGACTTGCCTTGCAGTCATGAATAGAGATAGCAACCTACTGCATAACTTCTGATATCTCATCCTCCTGTGTGGTCCGCTTCCACAAGGACAATTGGACCAGTGATGATCTGACATCATAAAGCAAAAGCAAGATGTTGTCTGACATGAGGGCCAATCTGTTGCCTAGCAAGCTGACATCATAAAGCTAAATGCAAGATGTTGTCTGACGTGAGGGCCACTCTGTTGTTGCCTAGCAAGCAGTAAGATACATTTATCTTGCTAATGAAATGAGTAGCAGGGTAGACCGGATGCCCAAGTGACAGCTATGATGGTAAAATGTACAAAATGAGGGCACTTTATAAGACCTCTAAATTTGAACGAGCGTGAGTTTGAGCATTAGAGTCAACTTCACTATTGCTGAACTGCTAGGAATTGGCTCAAATGATGATTATGAACATGCTATTCATAGCTTTTATTATTCTCATTAACTGTAGCATAACCCTACCTCTCAACTTATCAGCTGCCTTAATTGCTACTGGTGTACCATATCCTAAAACAAATAAAGTGAGAGGGGTACGCTGCCACTTGGCTGGCAAAAACATCTCTATTTCCTAATGTACCTTCTACAGTTGTTTAGAGCGTGTTGGCAAAAGAGGCATGAGACTCAGAGTAGTATGGTAGGTTAAAAACACAAATCGAGATTTGATTTTCTAATGAGCTGCTGATTTTCACAATAATACAAACTCCATAGTATTGATCTGTTTACCCTTTATAAAAAGCATGATTTTTTGTATTGCTTGTAGTAAATGTGCTAACAGTGGACTTTTCTATCTGCAGATTATACTGAATGACCAGCAGTGGCAGTGTTTCGCAACAAATTGTCTCTGCATTGCCGATACTGAAGAAATAAAAAGACAGTCTTCCGGCATAGGGCATCATTTGACCAAAATGTATGGTAAGTAAAGCTCACAATCATTCCTTTAGGCATTAAAAAGGTGTTTTAAGCACCTGAATGTCATAACTACCTTCTAGTGGGGGCCTGTGCTTGAATGTAATTTCTGCCAAGATGGAAGTATTATGGATAACATTGTGTCGGTCATGATAGTTAATAAAAGACTGACTGCATCCAAGGCTTCTTAAGCCTGCTTTAGATCCTGGTGCCACCAATGTTCCGTTTGAGGACATTGCTTCCTTTGAGGCTGAAATGCACTATCTCACTGTAGAACTATAGAGTTGCGTTCTCACGGAATAAAGCACATTTAACATCTTCCGCTGCACTCTGTATGTTGGACTCTGATACTCAAGAAGGATTGTTGATAAGGATAATCTCTGTTTTTGTATCTGCATCCCACTTTCAAAAAGGCCACAGTGCTTTGAGTTGTTCAGAGTATTTGCCATTCCGCCTCCGACTTGCCTTGCAGTCATGAATAGAGATAGCAACCTACTGCATAACTTCTGATATCTCATCCTCCTGTGTGGTCCGCTTCCACAAGGACAATTGGACCAGTGATGATCTGACATCATAAAGCAAAAGCAAGATGTTGTCTGACATGAGGGCCAATCTGTTGCCTAGCAAGCTGACATCATAAAGCTAAATGCAAGATGTTGTCTGACGTGAGGGCCACTCTGTTGTTGCCTAGCAAGCAGTAAGATACATTTATCTTGCTAATGAAATGAGTAGCATGGTAGACCGGACGCCCAAGTGACAGCTATGATGGTAAAATGTACAAAATGAGGGCACTTTATAAGACCTCTAAATTTGAACGAGCGTGAGTTTGAGCATTAGAGTCAACTTCACTATTGCTGAACTGCTAGGAATTGGCTCAAATGATGATTATGAACATGCTATTCATAGCTTTTATTATTCCCATTAACTGTAGCATAACCCTACCTCTCAACTTATCAGCTGGCTTAATTGCTACTGGTGTACCATATCCTAAAACAAATAAAGTGAGAGGGGTACGCTGCCACTTGGCTGGCAAAAAGATCTCTATTTCCTAATGTACCTTCTACAGTTGTTTAGAGCGTGTTGGCAAAAGAGGCATGAGACTCAGAGTAGTATGGTAGGTTAAAAACACAAATCGAGATTTGATTTTCTAATGAGCTGCTGATTTTCACAATAATACAAACTCCATAGTATTGATCTGTTTACCCTTTATAAAAAGCATGATTTTTTGTATTGCTTGTAGTAAATGTGCTAACAGTGGACTTTTCCATCTGCAGATTATACTGAATGACCAGCAGTGGCAGTGTTTCGCAACAAATTGTCTCCGCATTGCCGATACTGAAGAAATAAAAAGACAGTCTTCCGGCATAGGGCATCATTTGACCAATATGTATGGTAAGTAAAGCTCACAATCATTCCTTTAGGCATTAAAAAGGTGTTTTCAGCACCTGAATGCCATAACTACCTTCTAGTGGGGGCCTGTGCTTGAATGTAATTTCTGCCAAGATGGAAGTATTATGGATAACATTGTGTCGGTCATGATAGTTAATAAAAGACTGACTGCATCCAAGGCTTCTTAAGCCTGCTTTAGATCCTGGTGCCACCAATGTTCCGTTTGAGGACATTGCTTCCTTTGAGGCTGAAATGCACTATCTCACTGTAGAACTATAGAGTTGCGTTCTCACGGAATAAAGCACATTTAACGTCTTCCGCTGCACTCTGTATGTTGGACTCTGATACTCAAGAAGGATTGTTGGTAAGGATAATCTCTGTTTTTGTATCTGCATCCCACTTTCAAAAAGGCCACAGTGCTTTGAGTGGTTCAGAGTATTTGCCATTCCGCCTCCGACTTGCCTTGCAGTCATGAATAGAGATAGCAACCTACTGCATAACTTCTGATATCTCATCCTCCTGTGTGGTCCGCTTCCACAAGGACAATTGGACCAGTGATGATCTGACATCATAAAGCAAAAGCAAGATGTTGTCTGACATGAGGGCCAATCTGTTGCCTAGCAAGCTGACATCATAAAGCTAAATGCAAGATGTTGTCTGACGTGAGGGCCACTCTGTTGTTGCCTAGCAAGCAGTAAGATACATTTATCTTGCTAATGAAATGAGTAGCATGGTAGACCGGACGCCCAAGTGACAGCTATGATGGTAAAATGTACAAAATGAGGGCACTTTATAAGACCTCTAAATTTGAACGAGCGTGAGTTTGAGCATTAGAGTCAACTTCACTATTGCTGAACTGCTAGGAATTGGCTCAAATGATGATTATGAACATGCTATTCATAGCTTTTATTATTCCCATTAACTGTAGCATAACCCTACCTCTCAACTTATCAGCTGGCTTAATTGCTACTGTTGTACCATATCCTAAAACAAATAAAGTGAGAGGGGTACGCTGCCACTTGGCTGGCAAAAAGATCTCTATCTATGTCCTAATGTACCTTCTACAGTTGTTTAGAGCGTGTTGGCAAAAGAGGCATGAGACTCAGAGTAGTATGGTAGGTTAAAAACACAAATCGAGATTTGATTTTCTAATGAGCTGCTGATTTTCACAATAATACAAACTCCATAGTATTGATCTGTTTACCCTTTATAAAAAGCATGATTTTTTGTATTGCTTGTAGTAAATGTGCTAACAGTGGACTTTTCCATCTGCAGATTATACTGAATGACCAGCAGTGGCAGTGTTTCGCAACAAATTGTCTCTGCATTGCCGATACTGAAGAAATAAAAAGACAGTCTTCCGGCATAGGGCATCATTTGACCAATATGTATGGTAAGTAAAGCTCACAATCATTCCTTTAGGCATTAAAAAGGTGTTTTCAGCACCTGAATGTCATAACTACCTTCTAGTGGGGGCCTGTGCTTGAATGTAATTTCTGCCAAGATGGAAGTATTATGGATAACATTGTGTCGGTCATGATAGTTAATAAAAGACTGACTGCATCCAAGGCTTCTTAAGCCTGCTTTAGATCCTGGTGCCACCAATGTTCCGTTTGAGGACATTGCTTCCTTTGAGGCTAAAATGCACTATCTCACTGTAGAACTATAGAGTTGCGTTCTCACGGAATAAAGCACACTTAACGTCTTCCGCTGCACTCTGTATGTTGGACTCTGATACTCAAGAAGGATTGTTGGTAAGGATAATCTCTGTTTTTGTATCTGCATCCCACTTTCAAAAAGGCCACAGTGCTTTGAGTGGTTCAGAGTATTTGCCATTCCGCCTCCGACTTGCCTTGCAGTCATGAATAGAGATAGCAACCTACTGCATAACTTCTGATATCTCATCCTCCTGTGTGGTCCGCTTCCACAAGGACAATTGGACCAGTGATGATCTGACATCATAAAGCAAAAGCAAGATGTTGTCTGACATGAGGGCCAATCTGTTGCCTAGCAAGCTGACATCATAAAGCTAAATGCAAGATGTTGTCTGACGTGAGGGCCACTCTGTTGTTGCCTAGCAAGCAGTAAGATACATTTATCTTGCTAATGAAATGAGTAGCAGGGTAGACCGGATGCCCAAGTGACAGCTATGATGGTAAAATGTACAAAATGAGGGCACTTTATAAGACCTCTAAATTTGAACGAGCGTGAGTTTGAGCATTAGAGTCAACTTCACTATTGCTGAACTGCTAGGAATTGGCTCAAATGATGATTATGAACATGCTATTCATAGCTTTTATTATTCCCATTAACTGTAGCATAACCCTACCTCTCAACTTATCAGCTGCCTTAATTGCTACTGGTGTACCATATCCTAAAACAAATAAAGTGAGAGGGGTACGCTGCCACTTGGCTGGCAAAAACATCTCTATTTCCTAATGTACCTTCTACAGTTGTTTAGAGCGTGTTGGCAAAAGAGGCATGAGACTCAGAGTAGTATGGTAGGTTAAAAACACAAATCGAGATTTGATTTTCTAATGAGCTGCTGATTTTCACAATAATACAAACTCCATAGTATTGATCTGTTTACCCTTTATAAAAAGCATGATTTTTTGTATTGCTTGTAGTAAATGTGCTAACAGTGGACTTTTCTATCTGCAGATTATACTGAATGACCAGCAGTGGCAGTGTTTCGCAACAAATTGTCTCTGCATTGCCGATACTGAAGAAATAAAAAGACAGTCTTCCGGCATAGGGCATCATTTGACCAAAATGTATGGCAAGTAAAGCTCACAATCATTCCTTTAGGCATTAAAAAGGTGTTTTAAGCACCTGAATGTCATAACTACCTTCTAGTGGGGGCCTGTGCTTGAATGTAATTTCTGCCAAGATGGAAGTATTATGGATAACATTGTGTCGGTCATGATAGTTAATAAAAGACTGACTGCATCCAAGGCTTCTTAAGCCTGCTTTAGATCCTGGTGCCACCAATGTTCAGTTTGAGGACATTGCTTCCTTTGAGGCTGAAATGCACTATCTCACTGTAGAACTATAGAGTTGCGTTCTCACGGAATAAAGCACATTTAACGTCTTCCGCTGCACTCTGTATGTTGGACTCTGATACTCAAGAAGGATTGTTGATAAGGATAATCTCTGTTTTTGTATCTGCATCCCACTTTCAAAAAGGCCACAGTGCTTTGAGTTGTTCAGAGTATTTGCCATTCCGCCTCCGACTTGCCTTGCAGTCATGAATAGAGATAGCAACCTACTGCATAACTTCTGATATCTCATCCTCCTGTGTGGTCCGCTTCCACAAGGACAATTGGACCAGTGATGATCTGACATCATAAAGCAAAAGCAAGATGTTGTCTGACATGAGGGCCAATCTGTTGCCTAGCAAGCTGACATCATAAAGCTAAATGCAAGATGTTGTCTGACGTGAGGGCCACTCTGTTGTTGCCTAGCAAGCAGTAAGATACATTTATCTTGCTAATGAAATGAGTAGCATGGTAGACCGGACGCCCAAGTGACAGCTATGATGGTAAAATGTACAAAATGAGGGCACTTTATAAGACCTCTAAATTTGAACGAGCGTGAGTTTGAGCATTAGAGTCAACTTCACTATTGCTGAACTGCTAGGAATTGGCTCAAATGATGATTATGAACATGCTATTCATAGCTTTTATTATTCCCATTAACTGTAGCATAACCCTACCTCTCAACTTATCAGCTGGCTTAATTGCTACTGGTGTACCATATCCTAAAACAAATAAAGTGAGAGGGGTACGCTGCCACTTGGCTGGCAAAAACATCTCTATTTCCTAATGTACCTTCTACAGTTGTTTAGAGCGTGTTGGCAAAAGAGGCATGAGACTCAGAGTAGTATGGTAGGTTAAAAACACAAATCGAGATTTGATTTTCTAATGAGCTGCTGATTTTCACAATAATACAAACTCCATAGTATTGATCTGTTTACCCTTTATAAAAAGCATGATTTTTTGTATTGCTTGTAGTAAATGTGCTAACAGTGGACTTTTCCATCTGCAGATTATACTGAATGACCAGCAGTGGCAGTGTTTCGCAACAAATTGTCTCCGCATTGCCGATACTGAAGAAATAAAAAGACAGTCTTCCGGCATAGGGCATCATTTGACCAATATGTATGGTAAGTAAAGCTCACAATCATTCCTTTAGGCATTAAAAAGGTGTTTTCAGCACCTGAATGCCATAACTACCTTCTAGTGGGGGCCTGTGCTTGAATGTAATTTCTGCCAAGATGGAAGTATTATGGATAACATTGTGTCGGTCATGATAGTTAATAAAAGACTGACTGCATCCAAGGCTTCTTAAGCCTGCTTTAGATCCTGGTGCCACCAATGTTCCGTTTGAGGACATTGCTTCCTTTGAGGCTGAAATGCACTATCTCACTGTAGAACTATAGAGTTGCGTTCTCACGGAATAAAGCACATTTAACGTCTTCCGCTGCACTCTGTATGTTGGACTCTGATACTCAAGAAGGATTGTTGGTAAGGATAATCTCTGTTTTTGTATCTGCATCCCACTTTCAAAAAGGCCACAGTGCTTTGAGTGGTTCAGAGTATTTGCCATTCCGCCTCCGACTTGCCTTGCAGTCATGAATAGAGATAGCAACCTACTGCATAACTTCTGATATCTCATCCTCCTGTGTGGTCCGCTTCCACAAGGACAATTGGACCAGTGATGATCTGACATCATAAAGCAAAAGCAAGATGTTGTCTGACATGAGGGCCAATCTGTTGCCTAGCAAGCTGACATCATAAAGCTAAATGCAAGATGTTGTCTGACGTGAGGGCCACTCTGTTGTTGCCTAGCAAGCAGTAAGATACATTTATCTTGCTAATGAAATGAGTAGCATGGTAGACCGGACGCCCAAGTGACAGCTATGATGGTAAAATGTACAAAATGAGGGCACTTTATAAGACCTCTAAATTTGAACGAGCGTGAGTTTGAGCATTAGAGTCAACTTCACTATTGCTGAACTGCTAGGAATTGGCTCAAATGATGATTATGAACATGCTATTCATAGCTTTTATTATTCCCATTAACTGTAGCATAACCCTACCTCTCAACTTATCAGCTGGCTTAATTGCTACTGTTGTACCATATCCTAAAACAAATAAAGTGAGAGGGGTACGCTGCCACTTGGCTGGCAAAAAGATCTCTATCTATGTCCTAATGTACCTTCTACAGTTGTTTAGAGCGTGTTGGCAAAAGAGGCATGAGACTCAGAGTAGTATGGTAGGTTAAAAACACAAATCGAGATTTGATTTTCTAATGAGCTGCTGATTTTCACAATAATACAAACTCCATAGTATTGATCTGTTTACCCTTTATAAAAAGCATGATTTTTTGTATTGCTTGTAGTAAATGTGCTAACAGTGGACTTTTCCATCTGCAGATTATACTGAATGACCAGCAGTGGCAGTGTTTCGCAACAAATTGTCTCTGCATTGCCGATACTGAAGAAATAAAAAGACAGTCTTCCGGCATAGGGCATCATTTGACCAAAATGTATGGTAAGTAAAGCTCACAATCATTCCTTTAGGCATTAAAAAGGTGTTTTAAGCACCTGAATGTCATAACTACCTTCTAGTGGGGGCCTGTGCTTGAATGTAATTTCTGCCAAGATGGAAGTATTATGGATAACATTGTGTCGGTCATGATAGTTAATAAAAGACTGACTGCATCCAAGGCTTCTTAAGCCTGCTTTAGATCCTGGTGCCACCAATGTTCCGTTTGAGGACATTGCTTCCTTTGAGGCTAAAATGCACTATCTCACTGTAGAACTATAGAGTTGCGTTCTCACGGAATAAAGCACACTTAACGTCTTCCGCTGCACTCTGTATGTTGGACTCTGATACTCAAGAAGGATTGTTGGTAAGGATAATCTCTGTTTTTGTATCTGCATCCCACTTTCAAAAAGGCCACAGTGCTTTGAGTGGTTCAGAGTATTTGCCATTCCGCCTCCGACTTGTCTTGCAGTCATGAATAGAGATAGCAACCTACTGCATAACTTCTGATATCTCATCCTCCTGTGTGGTCCGCTTCCACAAGGACAATTGGACCAGTGATGATCTGACATCATAAAGCAAAAGCAAGATGTTGTCTGACATGAGGGCCAATCTGTTGCCTAGCAAGCTGACATCATAAAGCTAAATGCAAGATGTTGTCTGACGTGAGGGCCACTCTGTTGTTGCCTAGCAAGCAGTAAGATACATTTATCTTGCTAATGAAATGAGTAGCAGGGTAGACCGGATGCCCAAGTGACAGCTATGATGGTAAAATGTACAAAATGAGGGCACTTTATAAGACCTCTAAATTTGAACGAGCGTGAGTTTGAGCATTAGAGTCAACTTCACTATTGCTGAACTGCTAGGAATTGGCTCAAATGATGATTATGAACATGCTATTCATAGCTTTTATTATTCCCATTAACTGTAGCATAACCCTACCTCTCAACTTATCAGCTGCCTTAATTGCTACTGGTGTACCATATCCTAAAACAAATAAAGTGAGAGGGGTACGCTGCCACTTGGCTGGCAAAAACATCTCTATTTCCTAATGTACCTTCTACAGTTGTTTAGAGCGTGTTGGCAAAAGAGGCATGAGACTCAGAGTAGTATGGTAGGTTAAAAACACAAATCGAGATTTGATTTTCTAATGAGCTGCTGATTTTCACAATAATACAAACTCCATAGTATTGATCTGTTTACCCTTTATAAAAAGCATGATTTTTTGTATTGCTTGTAGTAAATGTGCTAACAGTGGACTTTTCCATCTGCAGATTATACTGAATGACCAGCAGTGGCAGTGTTTCGCAACAAATTGTCTCTGCATTGCCGATACTGAAGAAATAAAAAGACAGTCTTCCGGCATAGGGCATCATTTGACCAAAATGTATGGTAAGTAAAGCTCACAATCATTCCTTTAGGCATTAAAAAGGTGTTTTAAGCACCTGAATGTCATAACTACCTTCTAGTGGGGGCCTGTGCTTGAATGTAATTTCTGCCAAGATGGAAGTATTATGGATAACATTGTGTCGGTCATGATAGTTAATAAAAGACTGACTGCATCCAAGGCTTCTTAAGCCTGCTTTAGATCCTGGTGCCACCAATGTTCCGTTTGAGGACATTGCTTCCTTTGAGGCTGAAATGCACTATCTCACTGTAGAACTATAGAGTTGCGTTCTCACGGAATAAAGCACACTTAACGTCTTCCGCTGCACTCTGTATGTTGGACTCTGATACTCAAGAAGGATTGTTGGTAAGGATAATCTCTGTTTTTGTATCTGCATCCCACTTTCAAAAAGGCCACAGTGCTTTGAGTGGTTCAGAGTATTTGCCATTCCGCCTCCGACTTGCCTTGCAGTCATGAATAGAGATAGCAACCTACTGCATAACTTCTGATATCTCATCCTCCTGTGTGGTCCGCTTCCACAAGGACAATTGGACCAGTGATGATCTGACATCATAAAGCAAAAGCAAGATGTTGTCTGACATGAGGGCCAATCTGTTGCCTAGCAAGCTGACACCATAAAGCTAAATGCAAGATGTTGTCTGACGTGAGGGCCACTCTGTTGTTGCCTAGCAAGCAGTAAGATACATTTATCTTGCTAATGAAATGAGTAGCAGGGTAGACCGGACGCCCAAGTGACAGCTATGATGGTAAAATGTACAAAATGAGGGCACTTTATAAGACCTCTAAATTTGAACGAGCGTGAGTTTGAGCATTAGAGTCAACTTCACTATTGCTGAACTGCTAGGAATTGGCTCAAATGATGATTATGAACATGCTATTCATAGCTTTTATTATTCCCATTAACTGTAGCATAACCCTACCTCTCAACTTATCAGCTGGCTTAATTGCTACTGGTGTACCATATCCTAAAACAAATAAAGTGAGAGGGGTACGCTGCCACTTGGCTGGCAAAAAGATCTCTATTTCCTAATGTACCTTCTACAGTTGTTTAGAGCGTGTTGGCAAAAGAGGCATGAGACTCAGAGTAGTATGGTAGGTTAAAAACACAAATCGAGATTTGATTTTCTAATGAGCTGCTGATTTTCACAATAATACAAACTCCATAGTATTGATCTGTTTACCCTTTATAAAAAGCATGATTTTTTGTATTGCTTGTAGTAAATGTGCTAACAGTGGACTTTTCCATCTGCAGATTATACTGAATGACCAGCAGTGGCAGTGTTTCGCAACAAATTGTCTCTGCATTGCCGATACTGAAGAAATAAAAAGACAGTCTTCCGGCATAGGGCATCATTTGACCAATATGTATGGTAAGTAAAGCTCACAATCATTCCTTTAGGCATTAAAAAGGTGTTTTCAGCACCTGAATGTCATAACTACCTTCTAGTGGGGGCCTGTGCTTGAATGTAATTTCTGCCAAGATGGAAGTATTATGGATAACATTGTGTCGGTCATGATAGTTAATAAAAGACTGACTGCATCCAAGGCTTCTTAAGCCTGCTTTAGATCCTGGTGCCACCAATGTTCCGTTTGAGGACATTGCTTCCTTTGAGGCTGAAATGCACTATCTCACTGTAGAACTATAGAGTTGCGTTCTCACGGAATAAAGCACACTTAACGTCTTCCGCTGCACTCTGTATGTTGGACTCTGATACTCAAGAAGGATTGTTGGTAAGGATAATCTCTGTTTTTGTATCTGCATCCCACTTTCAAAAAGGCCACAGTGCTTTGAGTGGTTCAGAGTATTTGCCATTCCGCCTCCGACTTGCCTTGCAGTCATGAATAGAGATAGCAACCTACTGCATAACTTCTGATATCTCATCCTCCTGTGTGGTCCGCTTCCACAAGGACAATTGGACCAGTGATGATCTGACATCATAAAGCAAAAGCAAGATGTTGTCTGACATGAGGGCCAATCTGTTGCCTAGCAAGCTGACACCATAAAGCTAAATGCAAGATGTTGTCTGACGTGAGGGCCACTCTGTTGTTGCCTAGCAAGCAGTAAGATACATTTATCTTGCTAATGAAATGAGTAGCAGGGTAGACCGGATGCCCAAGTGACAGCTATGATGGTAAAATGTACAAAATGAGGGCACTTTATAAGACCTCTAAATTTGAACGAGCGTGAGTTTGAGCATTAGAGTCAACTTCACTATTGCTGAACTGCTAGGAATTGGCTCAAATGATGATTATGAACATGCTATTCATAGCTTTTATTATTCCCATTAACTGTAGCATAACCCTACCTCTCAACTTATCAGCTGGCTTAATTGCTACTGGTGTACCATATCCTAAAACAAATAAAGTGAGAGGGGTACGCTGCCACTTGGCTGGCAAAAAGATCTCTATTTCCTAATGTACCTTCTACAGTTGTTTAGAGCGTGTTGGCAAAAGAGGCATGAGACTCAGAGTAGTATGGTAGGTTAAAAACACAAATCGAGATTTGATTTTCTAATGAGCTGCTGATTTTCACAATAATACAAACTCCATAGTATTGATCTGTTTACCCTTTATAAAAAGCATGATTTTTTGTATTGCTTGTAGTAAATGTGCTAACAGTGGACTTTTCCATCTGCAGATTATACTGAATGACCAGCAGTGGCAGTGTTTCGCAACAAATTGTCTCTGCATTGCCGATACTGAAGAAATAAAAAGACAGTCTTCCGGCATAGGGCATCATTTGACCAAAATGTATGGTAAGTAAAGCTCACAATCATTCCTTTAGGCATTAAAAAGGTGTTTTAAGCACCTGAATGTCATAACTACCTTCTAGTGGGGGCCTGTGCTTGAATGTAATTTCTGCCAAGATGGAAGTATTATGGATAACATTGTGTCGGTCATGATAGTTAATAAAAGACTGACTGCATCCAAGGCTTCTTAAGCCTGCTTTAGATCCTGGTGCCACCAATGTTCCGTTTGAGGACATTGCTTCCTTTGAGGCTGAAATGCACTATCTCACTGTAGAACTATAGAGTTGCGTTCTCACGGAATAAAGCACACTTAACGTCTTCCGCTGCACTCTGTATGTTGGACTCTGATACTCAAGAAGGATTGTTGGTAAGGATAATCTCTGTTTTTGTATCTGCATCCCACTTTCAAAAAGGCCACAGTGCTTTGAGTGGTTCAGAGTATTTGCCATTCCGCCTCCGACTTGCCTTGCAGTCATGAATAGAGATAGCAACCTACTGCATAACTTCTGATATCTCATCCTCCTGTGTGGTCCGCTTCCACAAGGACAATTGGACCAGTGATGATCTGACATCATAAAGCAAAAGCAAGATGTTGTCTGACATGAGGGCCAATCTGTTGCCTAGCAAGCTGACACCATAAAGCTAAATGCAAGATGTTGTCTGACGTGAGGGCCACTCTGTTGTTGCCTAGCAAGCAGTAAGATACATTTATCTTGCTAATGAAATGAGTAGCAGGGTAGACCGGACGCCCAAGTGACAGCTATGATGGTAAAATGTACAAAATGAGGGCACTTTATAAGACCTCTAAATTTGAACGAGCGTGAGTTTGAGCATTAGAGTCAACTTCACTATTGCTGAACTGCTAGGAATTGGCTCAAATGATGATTATGAACATGCTATTCATAGCTTTTATTATTCCCATTAACTGTAGCATAACCCTACCTCTCAACTTATCAGCTGGCTTAATTGCTACTGGTGTACCATATCCTAAAACAAATAAAGTGAGAGGGGTACGCTGCCACTTGGCTGGCAAAAAGATCTCTATTTCCTAATGTACCTTCTACAGTTGTTTAGAGCGTGTTGGCAAAAGAGGCATGAGACTCAGAGTAGTATGGTAGGTTAAAAACACAAATCGAGATTTGATTTTCTAATGAGCTGCTGATTTTCACAATAATACAAACTCCATAGTATTGATCTGTTTACCCTTTATAAAAAGCATGATTTTTTGTATTGCTTGTAGTAAATGTGCTAACAGTGGACTTTTCCATCTGCAGATTATACTGAATGACCAGCAGTGGCAGTGTTTCGCAACAAATTGTCTCTGCATTGCCGATACTGAAGAAATAAAAAGACAGTCTTCCGGCATAGGGCATCATTTGACCAATATGTATGGTAAGTAAAGCTCACAATCATTCCTTTAGGCATTAAAAAGGTGTTTTCAGCACCTGAATGTCATAACTACCTTCTAGTGGGGGCCTGTGCTTGAATGTAATTTCTGCCAAGATGGAAGTATTATGGATAACATTGTGTCGGTCATGATAGTTAATAAAAGACTGACTGCATCCAAGGCTTCTTAAGCCTGCTTTAGATCCTGGTGCCACCAATGTTCCGTTTGAGGACATTGCTTCCTTTGAGGCTGAAATGCACTATCTCACTGTAGAACTATAGAGTTGCGTTCTCACGGAATAAAGCACATTTAACGTCTTCCGCTGCACTCTGTATGTTGGACTCTGATACTCAAGAAGGATTGTTGGTAAGGATAATCTCTGTTTTTGTATCTGCATCCCACTTTCAAAAAGGCCACAGTGCTTTGAGTGGTTCAGAGTATTTGCCATTCCGCCTCCGACTTGCCTTGCAGTCATGAATAGAGATAGCAACCTACTGCATAACTTCTGATATCTCATCCTCCTGTGTGGTCTGCTTCCACAAGGACAATTGGACCAGTGATGATCTGACATCATAAAGCAAAAGCAAGATGTTGTCTGACATGAGGGCCAATCTGTTGCCTAGCAAGCTGACATCATAAAGCTAAATGCAAGATGTTGTCTGACGTGAGGGCCACTCTGTTGTTGCCTAGCAAGCAGTAAGATACATTTATCTTGCTAATGAAATGAGTAGCATGGTAGACCGGACGCCCAAGTGACAGCTATGATGGTAAAATGTACAAAATGAGGGCACTTTATAAGACCTCTAAATTTGAACGAGCGTGAGTTTGAGCATTAGAGTCAACTTCACTATTGCTGAACTGCTAGGAATTGGCTCAAATGATGATTATGAACATGCTATTCATAGCTTTTATTATTCCCATTAACTGTAGCATAACCCTACCTCTCAACTTATCAGCTGGCTTAATTGCTACTGTTGTACCATATCCTAAAACAAATAAAGTGAGAGGGGTACGCTGCCACTTGGCTGGCAAAAAGATCTCTATCTATGTCCTAATGTACCTTCTACAGTTGTTTAGAGCGTGTTGGCAAAAGAGGCATGAGACTCAGAGTAGTATGGTAGGTTAAAAACACAAATCGAGATTTGATTTTCTAATGAGCTGCTGATTTTCACAATAATACAAACTCCATAGTATTGATCTGTTTACCCTTTATAAAAAGCATGATTTTTTGTATTGCTTGTAGTAAATGTGCTAACAGTGGACTTTTCCATCTGCAGATTATACTGAATGACCAGCAGTGGCAGTGTTTCGCAACAAATTGTCTCTGCATTGCCGATACTGAAGAAATAAAAAGACAGTCTTCCGGCATAGGGCATCATTTGACCAAAATGTATGGTAAGTAAAGCTCACAATCATTCCTTTAGGCATTAAAAAGGTGTTTTAAGCACCTGAATGTCATAACTACCTTCTAGTGGGGGCCTGTGCTTGAATGTAATTTCTGCCAAGATGGAAGTATTATGGATAACATTGTGTCGGTCATGATAGTTAATAAAAGACTGACTGCATCCAAGGCTTCTTAAGCCTGCTTTAGATCCTGGTGCCACCAATGTTCCGTTTGAGGACATTGCTTCCTTTGAGGCTGAAATGCACTATCTCACTGTAGAACTATAGAGTTGCGTTCTCACGGAATAAAGCACACTTAACGTCTTCCGCTGCACTCTGTATGTTGGACTCTGATACTCAAGAAGGATTGTTGGTAAGGATAATCTCTGTTTTTGTATCTGCATCCCACTTTCAAAAAGGCCACAGTGCTTTGAGTGGTTCAGAGTATTTGCCATTCCGCCTCCGACTTGCCTTGCAGTCATGAATAGAGATAGCAACCTACTGCATAACTTCTGATATCTCATCCTCCTGTGTGGTCCGCTTCCACAAGGACAATTGGACCAGTGATGATCTGACATCATAAAGCAAAAGCAAGATGTTGTCTGACATGAGGGCCAATCTGTTGCCTAGCAAGCTGACACCATAAAGCTAAATGCAAGATGTTGTCTGACGTGAGGGCCACTCTGTTGTTGCCTAGCAAGCAGTAAGATACATTTATCTTGCTAATGAAATGAGTAGCAGGGTAGACCGGACGCCCAAGTGACAGCTATGATGGTAAAATGTACAAAATGAGGGCACTTTATAAGACCTCTAAATTTGAACGAGCGTGAGTTTGAGCATTAGAGTCAACTTCACTATTGCTGAACTGCTAGGAATTGGCTCAAATGATGATTATGAACATGCTATTCATAGCTTTTATTATTCCCATTAACTGTAGCATAACCCTACCTCTCAACTTATCAGCTGGCTTAATTGCTACTGGTGTACCATATCCTAAAACAAATAAAGTGAGAGGGGTACGCTGCCACTTGGCTGGCAAAAAGATCTCTATTTCCTAATGTACCTTCTACAGTTGTTTAGAGCGTGTTGGCAAAAGAGGCATGAGACTCAGAGTAGTATGGTAGGTTAAAAACACAAATCGAGATTTGATTTTCTAATGAGCTGCTGATTTTCACAATAATACAAACTCCATAGTATTGATCTGTTTACCCTTTATAAAAAGCATGATTTTTTGTATTGCTTGTAGTAAATGTGCTAACAGTGGACTTTTCCATCTGCAGATTATACTGAATGACCAGCAGTGGCAGTGTTTCGCAACAAATTGTCTCTGCATTGCCGATACTGAAGAAATAAAAAGACAGTCTTCCGGCATAGGGCATCATTTGACCAATATGTATGGTAAGTAAAGCTCACAATCATTCCTTTAGGCATTAAAAAGGTGTTTTCAGCACCTGAATGTCATAACTACCTTCTAGTGGGGGCCTGTGCTTGAATGTAATTTCTGCCAAGATGGAAGTATTATGGATAACATTGTGTCGGTCATGATAGTTAATAAAAGACTGACTGCATCCAAGGCTTCTTAAGCCTGCTTTAGATCCTGGTGCCACCAATGTTCCGTTTGAGGACATTGCTTCCTTTGAGGCTGAAATGCACTATCTCACTGTAGAACTATAGAGTTGCGTTCTCACGGAATAAAGCACATTTAACGTCTTCCGCTGCACTCTGTATGTTGGACTCTGATACTCAAGAAGGATTGTTGGTAAGGATAATCTCTGTTTTTGTATCTGCATCCCACTTTCAAAAAGGCCACAGTGCTTTGAGTGGTTCAGAGTATTTGCCATTCCGCCTCCGACTTGCCTTGCAGTCATGAATAGAGATAGCAACCTACTGCATAACTTCTGATATCTCATCCTCCTGTGTGGTCTGCTTCCACAAGGACAATTGGACCAGTGATGATCTGACATCATAAAGCAAAAGCAAGATGTTGTCTGACATGAGGGCCAATCTGTTGCCTAGCAAGCTGACATCATAAAGCTAAATGCAAGATGTTGTCTGACGTGAGGGCCACTCTGTTGTTGCCTAGCAAGCAGTAAGATACATTTATCTTGCTAATGAAATGAGTAGCATGGTAGACCGGACGCCCAAGTGACAGCTATGATGGTAAAATGTACAAAATGAGGGCACTTTATAAGACCTCTAAATTTGAACGAGCGTGAGTTTGAGCATTAGAGTCAACTTCACTATTGCTGAACTGCTAGGAATTGGCTCAAATGATGATTATGAACATGCTATTCATAGCTTTTATTATTCCCATTAACTGTAGCATAACCCTACCTCTCAACTTATCAGCTGGCTTAATTGCTACTGTTGTACCATATCCTAAAACAAATAAAGTGAGAGGGGTACGCTGCCACTTGGCTGGCAAAAAGATCTCTATCTATGTCCTAATGTACCTTCTACAGTTGTTTAGAGCGTGTTGGCAAAAGAGGCATGAGACTCAGAGTAGTATGGTAGGTTAAAAACACAAATCGAGATTTGATTTTCTAATGAGCTGCTGATTTTCACAATAATACAAACTCCATAGTATTGATCTGTTTACCCTTTATAAAAAGCATGATTTTTTGTATTGCTTGTAGTAAATGTGCTAACAGTGGACTTTTCCATCTGCAGATTATACTGAATGACCAGCAGTGGCAGTGTTTCGCAACAAATTGTCTCTGCATTGCCGATACTGAAGAAATAAAAAGACAGTCTTCCGGCATAGGGCATCATTTGACCAATATGTATGGTAAGTAAAGCTCACAATCATTCCTTTAGGCATTAAAAAGGTGTTTTCAGCACCTGAATGTCATAACTACCTTCTAGTGGGGGCCTGTGCTTGAATGTAATTTCTGCCAAGATAGAAGTATTATGGATAACATTGTGTCGGTCATGATAGTTAATAAAAGACTGACTGCATCCAAGGCTTCTTAAGCCTGCTTTAGATCCTGGTGCCACCAATGTTCCGTTTGAGGACATTGCTTCCTTTGAGGCTAAAATGCACTATCTCACTGTAGAACTATAGAGTTGCGTTCTCACGGAATAAAGCACACTTAACGTCTTCCGCTGCACTCTGTATGTTGGACTCTGATACTCAAGAAGGATTGTTGGTAAGGATAATCTCTGTTTTTGTATCTGCATCCCACTTTCAAAAAGGCCACAGTGCTTTGAGTGGTTCAGAGTATTTGCCATTCCGCCTCCGACTTGCCTTGCAGTCATGAATAGAGATAGCAACCTACTGCATAACTTCTGATATCTCATCCTCCTGTGTGGTCCGCTTCCACAAGGACAATTGGACCAGTGATGATCTGACATCATAAAGCAAAAGCAAGATGTTGTCTGACATGAGGGCCAATCTGTTGCCTAGCAAGCTGACACCATAAAGCTAAATGCAAGATGTTGTCTGACGTGAGGGCCACTCTGTTGTTGCCTAGCAAGCAGTAAGATACATTTATCTTGCTAATGAAATGAGTAGCAGGGTAGACCGGATGCCCAAGTGACAGCTATGATGGTAAAATGTACAAAATGAGGGCACTTTATAAGACCTCTAAATTTGAACGAGCGTGAGTTTGAGCATTAGAGTCAACTTCACTATTGCTGAACTGCTAGGAATTGGCTCAAATGATGATTATGAACATGCTATTCATAGCTTTTATTATTCCCATTAACTGTAGCATAACCCTACCTCTCAACTTATCAGCTGCCTTAATTGCTACTGGTGTACCATATCCTAAAACAAATAAAGTGAGAGGGGTACGCTGCCACTTGGCTGGCAAAAACATCTCTATTTCCTAATGTACCTTCTACAGTTGTTTAGAGCGTGTTGGCAAAAGAGGCATGAGACTCAGAGTAGTATGGTAGGTTAAAAACACAAATCGAGATTTGATTTTCTAACGAGCTGCTGATTTTCACAATAATACAAACTCCATAGTATTGATCTGTTTACCCTTTATAAAAAGCATGATTTTTTGTATTGCTTGTAGTAAATGTGCTAACAGTGGACTTTTCCATCTGCAGATTATACTGAATGACCAGCAGTGGCAGTGTTTCGCAACAAATTGTCTCTGCATTGCCGATACTGAAGAAATAAAAAGACAGTCTTCCGGCATAGGGCATCATTTGACCAAAATGTATGGTAAGTAAAGCTCACAATCATTCCTTTAGGCATTAAAAAGGTGTTTTAAGCACCTGAATGTCATAACTACCTTCTAGTGGGGGCCTGTGCTTGAATGTAATTTCTGCCAAGATGGAAGTATTATGGATAACATTGTGTCGGTCATGATAGTTAATAAAAGACTGACTGCATCCAAGGCTTCTTAAGCCTGCTTTAGATCCTGGTGCCACCAATGTTCCGTTTGAGGACATTGCTTCCTTTGAGGCTGAAATGCACTATCTCACTGTAGAACTATAGAGTTGCGTTCTCACGGAATAAAGCACACTTAACGTCTTCCGCTGCACTCTGTATGTTGGACTCTGATACTCAAGAAGGATTGTTGGTAAGGATAATCTCTGTTTTTGTATCTGCATCCCACTTTCAAAAAGGCCACAGTGCTTTGAGTGGTTCAGAGTATTTGCCATTCCGCCTCCGACTTGCCTTGCAGTCATGAATAGAGATAGCAACCTACTGCATAACTTCTGATATCTCATCCTCCTGTGTGGTCCGCTTCCACAAGGACAATTGGACCAGTGATGATCTGACATCATAAAGCAAAAGCAAGATGTTGTCTGACATGAGGGCCAATCTGTTGCCTAGCAAGCTGACACCATAAAGCTAAATGCAAGATGTTGTCTGACGTGAGGGCCACTCTGTTGTTGCCTAGCAAGCAGTAAGATACATTTATCTTGCTAATGAAATGAGTAGCAGGGTAGACCGGACGCCCAAGTGACAGCTATGATGGTAAAATGTACAAAATGAGGGCACTTTATAAGACCTCTAAATTTGAACGAGCGTGAGTTTGAGCATTAGAGTCAACTTCACTATTGCTGAACTGCTAGGAATTGGCTCAAATGATGATTATGAACATGCTATTCATAGCTTTTATTATTCCCATTAACTGTAGCATAACCCTACCTCTCAACTTATCAGCTGGCTTAATTGCTACTGGTGTACCATATCCTAAAACAAATAAAGTGAGAGGGGTACGCTGCCACTTGGCTGGCAAAAAGATCTCTATTTCCTAATGTACCTTCTACAGTTGTTTAGAGCGTGTTGGCAAAAGAGGCATGAGACTCAGAGTAGTATGGTAGGTTAAAAACACAAATCGAGATTTGATTTTCTAATGAGCTGCTGATTTTCACAATAATACAAACTCCATAGTATTGATCTGTTTACCCTTTATAAAAAGCATGATTTTTTGTATTGCTTGTAGTAAATGTGCTAACAGTGGACTTTTCCATCTGCAGATTATACTGAATGACCAGCAGTGGCAGTGTTTCGCAACAAATTGTCTCTGCATTGCCGATACTGAAGAAATAAAAAGACAGTCTTCCGGCATAGGGCATCATTTGACCAATATGTATGGTAAGTAAAGCTCACAATCATTCCTTTAGGCATTAAAAAGGTGTTTTCAGCACCTGAATGTCATAACTACCTTCTAGTGGGGGCCTGTGCTTGAATGTAATTTCTGCCAAGATGGAAGTATTATGGATAACATTGTGTCGGTCATGATAGTTAATAAAAGACTGACTGCATCCAAGGCTTCTTAAGCCTGCTTTAGATCCTGGTGCCACCAATGTTCCGTTTGAGGACATTGCTTCCTTTGAGGCTGAAATGCACTATCTCACTGTAGAACTATAGAGTTGCGTTCTCACGGAATAAAGCACACTTAACGTCTTCCGCTGCACTCTGTATGTTGGACTCTGATACTCAAGAAGGATTGTTGGTAAGGATAATCTCTGTTTTTGTATCTGCATCCCACTTTCAAAAAGGCCACAGTGCTTTGAGTGGTTCAGAGTATTTGCCATTCCGCCTCCGACTTGCCTTGCAGTCATGAATAGAGATAGCAACCTACTGCATAACTTCTGATATCTCATCCTCCTGTGTGGTCCGCTTCCACAAGGACAATTGGACCAGTGATGATCTGACATCATAAAGCAAAAGCAAGATGTTGTCTGACATGAGGGCCAATCTGTTGCCTAGCAAGCTGACACCATAAAGCTAAATGCAAGATGTTGTCTGACGTGAGGGCCACTCTGTTGTTGCCTAGCAAGCAGTAAGATACATTTATCTTGCTAATGAAATGAGTAGCAGGGTAGACCGGATGCCCAAGTGACAGCTATGATGGTAAAATGTACAAAATGAGGGCACTTTATAAGACCTCTAAATTTGAACGAGCGTGAGTTTGAGCATTAGAGTCAACTTCACTATTGCTGAACTGCTAGGAATTGGCTCAAATGATGATTATGAACATGCTATTCATAGCTTTTATTATTCCCATTAACTGTAGCATAACCCTACCTCTCAACTTATCAGCTGGCTTAATTGCTACTGGTGTACCATATCCTAAAACAAATAAAGTGAGAGGGGTACGCTGCCACTTGGCTGGCAAAAAGATCTCTATTTCCTAATGTACCTTCTACAGTTGTTTAGAGCGTGTTGGCAAAAGAGGCATGAGACTCAGAGTAGTATGGTAGGTTAAAAACACAAATCGAGATTTGATTTTCTAATGAGCTGCTGATTTTCACAATAATACAAACTCCATAGTATTGATCTGTTTACCCTTTATAAAAAGCATGATTTTTTGTATTGCTTGTAGTAAATGTGCTAACAGTGGACTTTTCCATCTGCAGATTATACTGAATGACCAGCAGTGGCAGTGTTTCGCAACAAATTGTCTCTGCATTGCCGATACTGAAGAAATAAAAAGACAGTCTTCCGGCATAGGGCATCATTTGACCAATATGTATGGTAAGTAAAGCTCACAATCATTCCTTTAGGCATTAAAAAGGTGTTTTCAGCACCTGAATGTCATAACTACCTTCTAGTGGGGGCCTGTGCTTGAATGTAATTTCTGCCAAGATGGAAGTATTATGGATAACATTGTGTCGGTCATGATAGTTAATAAAAGACTGACTGCATCCAAGGCTTCTTAAGCCTGCTTTAGATCCTGGTGCCACCAATGTTCCGTTTGAGGACATTGCTTCCTTTGAGGCTGAAATGCACTATCTCACTGTAGAACTATAGAGTTGCGTTCTCACGGAATAAAGCACATTTAACGTCTTCCGCTGCACTCTGTATGTTGGACTCTGATACTCAAGAAGGATTGTTGGTAAGGATAATCTCTGTTTTTGTATCTGCATCCCACTTTCAAAAAGGCCACAGTGCTTTGAGTGGTTCAGAGTATTTGCCATTCCGCCTCCGACTTGCCTTGCAGTCATGAATAGAGATAGCAACCTACTGCATAACTTCTGATATCTCATCCTCCTGTGTGGTCTGCTTCCACAAGGACAATTGGACCAGTGATGATCTGACATCATAAAGCAAAAGCAAGATGTTGTCTGACATGAGGGCCAATCTGTTGCCTAGCAAGCTGACATCATAAAGCTAAATGCAAGATGTTGTCTGACGTGAGGGCCACTCTGTTGTTGCCTAGCAAGCAGTAAGATACATTTATCTTGCTAATGAAATGAGTAGCATGGTAGACCGGACGCCCAAGTGACAGCTATGATGGTAAAATGTACAAAATGAGGGCACTTTATAAGACCTCTAAATTTGAACGAGCGTGAGTTTGAGCATTAGAGTCAACTTCACTATTGCTGAACTGCTAGGAATTGGCTCAAATGATGATTATGAACATGCTATTCATAGCTTTTATTATTCCCATTAACTGTAGCATAACCCTACCTCTCAACTTATCAGCTGGCTTAATTGCTACTGTTGTACCATATCCTAAAACAAATAAAGTGAGAGGGGTACGCTGCCACTTGGCTGGCAAAAAGATCTCTATCTATGTCCTAATGTACCTTCTACAGTTGTTTAGAGCGTGTTGGCAAAAGAGGCATGAGACTCAGAGTAGTATGGTAGGTTAAAAACACAAATCGAGATTTGATTTTCTAATGAGCTGCTGATTTTCACAATAATACAAACTCCATAGTATTGATCTGTTTACCCTTTATAAAAAGCATGATTTTTTGTATTGCTTGTAGTAAATGTGCTAACAGTGGACTTTTCCATCTGCAGATTATACTGAATGACCAGCAGTGGCAGTGTTTCGCAACAAATTGTCTCTGCATTGCCGATACTGAAGAAATAAAAAGACAGTCTTCCGGCATAGGGCATCATTTGACCAATATGTATGGTAAGTAAAGCTCACAATCATTCCTTTAGGCATTAAAAAGGTGTTTTCAGCACCTGAATGTCATAACTACCTTCTAGTGGGGGCCTGTGCTTGAATGTAATTTCTGCCAAGATAGAAGTATTATGGATAACATTGTGTCGGTCATGATAGTTAATAAAAGACTGACTGCATCCAAGGCTTCTTAAGCCTGCTTTAGATCCTGGTGCCACCAATGTTCCGTTTGAGGACATTGCTTCCTTTGAGGCTAAAATGCACTATCTCACTGTAGAACTATAGAGTTGCGTTCTCACGGAATAAAGCACACTTAACGTCTTCCGCTGCACTCTGTATGTTGGACTCTGATACTCAAGAAGGATTGTTGGTAAGGATAATCTCTGTTTTTGTATCTGCATCCCACTTTCAAAAAGGCCACAGTGCTTTGAGTGGTTCAGAGTATTTGCCATTCCGCCTCCGACTTGCCTTGCAGTCATGAATAGAGATAGCAACCTACTGCATAACTTCTGATATCTCATCCTCCTGTGTGGTCCGCTTCCACAAGGACAATTGGACCAGTGATGATCTGACATCATAAAGCAAAAGCAAGATGTTGTCTGACATGAGGGCCAATCTGTTGCCTAGCAAGCTGACACCATAAAGCTAAATGCAAGATGTTGTCTGACGTGAGGGCCACTCTGTTGTTGCCTAGCAAGCAGTAAGATACATTTATCTTGCTAATGAAATGAGTAGCAGGGTAGACCGGATGCCCAAGTGACAGCTATGATGGTAAAATGTACAAAATGAGGGCACTTTATAAGACCTCTAAATTTGAACGAGCGTGAGTTTGAGCATTAGAGTCAACTTCACTATTGCTGAACTGCTAGGAATTGGCTCAAATGATGATTATGAACATGCTATTCATAGCTTTTATTATTCCCATTAACTGTAGCATAACCCTACCTCTCAACTTATCAGCTGCCTTAATTGCTACTGGTGTACCATATCCTAAAACAAATAAAGTGAGAGGGGTACGCTGCCACTTGGCTGGCAAAAACATCTCTATTTCCTAATGTACCTTCTACAGTTGTTTAGAGCGTGTTGGCAAAAGAGGCATGAGACTCAGAGTAGTATGGTAGGTTAAAAACACAAATCGAGATTTGATTTTCTAACGAGCTGCTGATTTTCACAATAATACAAACTCCATAGTATTGATCTGTTTACCCTTTATAAAAAGCATGATTTTTTGTATTGCTTGTAGTAAATGTGCTAACAGTGGACTTTTCCATCTGCAGATTATACTGAATGACCAGCAGTGGCAGTGTTTCGCAACAAATTGTCTCTGCATTGCCGATACTGAAGAAATAAAAAGACAGTCTTCCGGCATAGGGCATCATTTGACCAAAATGTATGGTAAGTAAAGCTCACAATCATTCCTTTAGGCATTAAAAAGGTGTTTTAAGCACCTGAATGTCATAACTACCTTCTAGTGGGGGCCTGTGCTTGAATGTAATTTCTGCCAAGATGGAAGTATTATGGATAACATTGTGTCGGTCATGATAGTTAATAAAAGACTGACTGCATCCAAGGCTTCTTAAGCCTGCTTTAGATCCTGGTGCCACCAATGTTCCGTTTGAGGACATTGCTTCCTTTGAGGCTGAAATGCACTATCTCACTGTAGAACTATAGAGTTGCGTTCTCACGGAATAAAGCACACTTAACGTCTTCCGCTGCACTCTGTATGTTGGACTCTGATACTCAAGAAGGATTGTTGGTAAGGATAATCTCTGTTTTTGTATCTGCATCCCACTTTCAAAAAGGCCACAGTGCTTTGAGTGGTTCAGAGTATTTGCCATTCCGCCTCCGACTTGCCTTGCAGTCATGAATAGAGATAGCAACCTACTGCATAACTTCTGATATCTCATCCTCCTGTGTGGTCCGCTTCCACAAGGACAATTGGACCAGTGATGATCTGACATCATAAAGCAAAAGCAAGATGTTGTCTGACATGAGGGCCAATCTGTTGCCTAGCAAGCTGACACCATAAAGCTAAATGCAAGATGTTGTCTGACGTGAGGGCCACTCTGTTGTTGCCTAGCAAGCAGTAAGATACATTTATCTTGCTAATGAAATGAGTAGCAGGGTAGACCGGACGCCCAAGTGACAGCTATGATGGTAAAATGTACAAAATGAGGGCACTTTATAAGACCTCTAAATTTGAACGAGCGTGAGTTTGAGCATTAGAGTCAACTTCACTATTGCTGAACTGCTAGGAATTGGCTCAAATGATGATTATGAACATGCTATTCATAGCTTTTATTATTCCCATTAACTGTAGCATAACCCTACCTCTCAACTTATCAGCTGGCTTAATTGCTACTGGTGTACCATATCCTAAAACAAATAAAGTGAGAGGGGTACGCTGCCACTTGGCTGGCAAAAAGATCTCTATTTCCTAATGTACCTTCTACAGTTGTTTAGAGCGTGTTGGCAAAAGAGGCATGAGACTCAGAGTAGTATGGTAGGTTAAAAACACAAATCGAGATTTGATTTTCTAATGAGCTGCTGATTTTCACAATAATACAAACTCCATAGTATTGATCTGTTTACCCTTTATAAAAAGCATGATTTTTTGTATTGCTTGTAGTAAATGTGCTAACAGTGGACTTTTCCATCTGCAGATTATACTGAATGACCAGCAGTGGCAGTGTTTCGCAACAAATTGTCTCTGCATTGCCGATACTGAAGAAATAAAAAGACAGTCTTCCGGCATAGGGCATCATTTGACCAATATGTATGGTAAGTAAAGCTCACAATCATTCCTTTAGGCATTAAAAAGGTGTTTTCAGCACCTGAATGTCATAACTACCTTCTAGTGGGGGCCTGTGCTTGAATGTAATTTCTGCCAAGATGGAAGTATTATGGATAACATTGTGTCGGTCATGATAGTTAATAAAAGACTGACTGCATCCAAGGCTTCTTAAGCCTGCTTTAGATCCTGGTGCCACCAATGTTCCGTTTGAGGACATTGCTTCCTTTGAGGCTGAAATGCACTATCTCACTGTAGAACTATAGAGTTGCGTTCTCACGGAATAAAGCACACTTAACGTCTTCCGCTGCACTCTGTATGTTGGACTCTGATACTCAAGAAGGATTGTTGGTAAGGATAATCTCTGTTTTTGTATCTGCATCCCACTTTCAAAAAGGCCACAGTGCTTTGAGTGGTTCAGAGTATTTGCCATTCCGCCTCCGACTTGCCTTGCAGTCATGAATAGAGATAGCAACCTACTGCATAACTTCTGATATCTCATCCTCCTGTGTGGTCCGCTTCCACAAGGACAATTGGACCAGTGATGATCTGACATCATAAAGCAAAAGCAAGATGTTGTCTGACATGAGGGCCAATCTGTTGCCTAGCAAGCTGACACCATAAAGCTAAATGCAAGATGTTGTCTGACGTGAGGGCCACTCTGTTGTTGCCTAGCAAGCAGTAAGATACATTTATCTTGCTAATGAAATGAGTAGCAGGGTAGACCGGATGCCCAAGTGACAGCTATGATGGTAAAATGTACAAAATGAGGGCACTTTATAAGACCTCTAAATTTGAACGAGCGTGAGTTTGAGCATTAGAGTCAACTTCACTATTGCTGAACTGCTAGGAATTGGCTCAAATGATGATTATGAACATGCTATTCATAGCTTTTATTATTCCCATTAACTGTAGCATAACCCTACCTCTCAACTTATCAGCTGGCTTAATTGCTACTGGTGTACCATATCCTAAAACAAATAAAGTGAGAGGGGTACGCTGCCACTTGGCTGGCAAAAAGATCTCTATTTCCTAATGTACCTTCTACAGTTGTTTAGAGCGTGTTGGCAAAAGAGGCATGAGACTCAGAGTAGTATGGTAGGTTAAAAACACAAATCGAGATTTGATTTTCTAATGAGCTGCTGATTTTCACAATAATACAAACTCCATAGTATTGATCTGTTTACCCTTTATAAAAAGCATGATTTTTTGTATTGCTTGTAGTAAATGTGCTAACAGTGGACTTTTCCATCTGCAGATTATACTGAATGACCAGCAGTGGCAGTGTTTCGCAACAAATTGTCTCTGCATTGCCGATACTGAAGAAATAAAAAGACAGTCTTCCGGCATAGGGCATCATTTGACCAAAATGTATGGTAAGTAAAGCTCACAATCATTCCTTTAGGCATTAAAAAGGTGTTTTAAGCACCTGAATGTCATAACTACCTTCTAGTGGGGGCCTGTGCTTGAATGTAATTTCTGCCAAGATGGAAGTATTATGGATAACATTGTGTCGGTCATGATAGTTAATAAAAGACTGACTGCATCCAAGGCTTCTTAAGCCTGCTTTAGATCCTGGTGCCACCAATGTTCCGTTTGAGGACATTGCTTCCTTTGAGGCTGAAATGCACTATCTCACTGTAGAACTATAGAGTTGCGTTCTCACGGAATAAAGCACACTTAACGTCTTCCGCTGCACTCTGTATGTTGGACTCTGATACTCAAGAAGGATTGTTGGTAAGGATAATCTCTGTTTTTGTATCTGCATCCCACTTTCAAAAAGGCCACAGTGCTTTGAGTGGTTCAGAGTATTTGCCATTCCGCCTCCGACTTGCCTTGCAGTCATGAATAGAGATAGCAACCTACTGCATAACTTCTGATATCTCATCCTCCTGTGTGGTCCGCTTCCACAAGGACAATTGGACCAGTGATGATCTGACATCATAAAGCAAAAGCAAGATGTTGTCTGACATGAGGGCCAATCTGTTGCCTAGCAAGCTGACACCATAAAGCTAAATGCAAGATGTTGTCTGACGTGAGGGCCACTCTGTTGTTGCCTAGCAAGCAGTAAGATACATTTATCTTGCTAATGAAATGAGTAGCAGGGTAGACCGGATGCCCAAGTGACAGCTATGATGGTAAAATGTACAAAATGAGGGCACTTTATAAGACCTCTAAATTTGAACGAGCGTGAGTTTGAGCATTAGAGTCAACTTCACTATTGCTGAACTGCTAGGAATTGGCTCAAATGATGATTATGAACATGCTATTCATAGCTTTTATTATTCCCATTAACTGTAGCATAACCCTACCTCTCAACTTATCAGCTGGCTTAATTGCTACTGGTGTACCATATCCTAAAACAAATAAAGTGAGAGGGGTACGCTGCCACTTGGCTGGCAAAAAGATCTCTATTTCCTAATGTACCTTCTACAGTTGTTTAGAGCGTGTTGGCAAAAGAGGCATGAGACTCAGAGTAGTATGGTAGGTTAAAAACACAAATCGAGATTTGATTTTCTAATGAGCTGCTGATTTTCACAATAATACAAACTCCATAGTATTGATCTGTTTACCCTTTATAAAAAGCATGATTTTTTGTATTGCTTGTAGTAAATGTGCTAACAGTGGACTTTTCCATCTGCAGATTATACTGAATGACCAGCAGTGGCAGTGTTTCGCAACAAATTGTCTCTGCATTGCCGATACTGAAGAAATAAAAAGACAGTCCTCCGGCATAGGGCATCATTTGACCAATATGTATGGTAAGTAAAGCTCACAATCATTCCTTTAGGCATTAAAAAGGTGTTTTCAGCACCTGAATGTCATAACTACCTTCTAGTGGGGGCCTGTGCTTGAATGTAATTTCTGCCAAGATGGAAGTATTATGGATAACATTGTGTAGGTCATGATAGTTAATAAAAGACTGACTGCATCCAAGGCTTCTTAAGCCTGCTTTTGATCCTGGTGCCACCAATGTTCCGTTTGAGGACATTGCTTCCTTTGAGGCTGAGATGCACTATCTCACTGTAGAACTATAGAGTTACGTTCTCACAGAATGAAGCACATTTAACGTCTTCCGCTGCACTCTGTATGTTGGACTCTGATACTCAAGAAGGATTGTTGGTAAGGATAATCTCTGTTTTTGTATCTGCATCCCACTTTCAAAAAGGCCACAGTGCTTTGAGTTGTTCAGAGTATTTGCCATTCCGCCTCCGACTTGCCTTGCAGTCATGAATAGAGATAGCAACCTACTGCATAACTTCTGATATCTCATCCTCCTGTGTGGTCCGCTTCCACAAGGACAATTGGACCAGTGATGATCTGACATCATAAAGCAAAAGCAAGATGTTGTCTGACATGAGGGCCAATCTGTTGCCTAGCAAGCTGACATCATAAAGCTAAATGCAAGATGTTGTCTGACGTGAGGGCCACTCTGTTGTTGCCTAGCAAGCAGTAAGATACATTTATCTTGCTAATGAAATGAGTAGCATGGTAGACCGGACGCCTAAGTGACAGCTATGATGGTAAAATGTACAAAATGAGGGCACTTTATAAGACCTCTAAATTTGAACGAGCGTGAGTTTGAGCATTAGAGTCAACTTCACTATTGCTGAACTGCTAGGAATTGGCTCAAATGATGATTATGAACATGCTATTCATAGCTTTTATTATTCCCATTAACTGTAGCATAACCCTACCTCTCAACTTATCAGCTGGCTTAATTGCTACTGGTGTACCATATCCTAAAACAAATAAAGTGAGAGGGGTACGCTGCCACTTGGCTGGCAAAAAGATCTCTATTTCCTAATGTACCTTCTACAGTTGTTTAGAGCGTGTTGGCAAAAGAGGCATGAGACTCAGAGTAGTATGGTAGGTTAAAAACACAAATCGAGATTTGATTTTCTAATGAGCTGCTGATTTTCACAATAATACAAACTCCATAGTATTGATCTGTTTACCCTTTATAAAAAGCATGATTTTTTGTATTGCTTGTAGTAAATGTGCTAACAGTGGACTTTTCCATCTGCAGATTATACTGAATGACCAGCAGTGGCAGTGTTTCGCAACAAATTGTCTCTGCATTGCCGATACTGAAGAAATAAAAAGACAGTCTTCCGGCATAGGGCATCATTTGACCAATATGTATGGTAAGTAAAGCTCACAATCATTCCTTTAGGCATTAAAAAGGTGTTTTCAGCACCTGAATGTCATAACTACCTTCTAGTGGGGGCCTGTGCTTGAATGTAATTTCTGCCAAGATGGAAGTATTATGGATAACATTGTGTCGGTCATGATAGTTAATAAAAGACTGACTGCATCCAAGGCTTCTTAAGCCTGCTTTAGATCCTGGTGCCACCAATGTTCCGTTTGAGGACATTGCTTCCTTTGAGGCTGAAATGCACTATCTCACTGTAGAACTATAGAGTTGCGTTCTCACGGAATAAAGCACACTTAACGTCTTCCGCTGCACTCTGTATGTTGGACTCTGATACTCAAGAAGGATTGTTGGTAAGGATAATCTCTGTTTTTGTATCTGCATCCCACTTTCAAAAAGGCCACAGTGCTTTGAGTGGTTCAGAGTATTTGCCATTCCGCCTCCGACTTGCCTTGCAGTCATGAATAGAGATAGCAACCTACTGCATAACTTCTGATATCTCATCCTCCTGTGTGGTCCGCTTCCACAAGGACAATTGGACCAGTGATGATCTGACATCATAAAGCAAAAGCAAGATGTTGTCTGACATGAGGGCCAATCTGTTGCCTAGCAAGCTGACACCATAAAGCTAAATGCAAGATGTTGTCTGACGTGAGGGCCACTCTGTTGTTGCCTAGCAAGCAGTAAGATACATTTATCTTGCTAATGAAATGAGTAGCAGGGTAGACCGGATGCCCAAGTGACAGCTATGATGGTAAAATGTACAAAATGAGGGCACTTTATAAGACCTCTAAATTTGAACGAGCGTGAGTTTGAGCATTAGAGTCAACTTCACTATTGCTGAACTGCTAGGAATTGGCTCAAATGATGATTATGAACATGCTATTCATAGCTTTTATTATTCCCATTAACTGTAGCATAACCCTACCTCTCAACTTATCAGCTGGCTTAATTGCTACTGGTGTACCATATCCTAAAACAAATAAAGTGAGAGGGGTACGCTGCCACTTGGCTGGCAAAAAGATCTCTATTTCCTAATGTACCTTCTACAGTTGTTTAGAGCGTGTTGGCAAAAGAGGCATGAGACTCAGAGTAGTATGGTAGGTTAAAAACACAAATCGAGATTTGATTTTCTAATGAGCTGCTGATTTTCACAATAATACAAACTCCATAGTATTGATCTGTTTACCCTTTATAAAAAGCATGATTTTTTGTATTGCTTGTAGTAAATGTGCTAACAGTGGACTTTTCCATCTGCAGATTATACTGAATGACCAGCAGTGGCAGTGTTTCGCAACAAATTGTCTCTGCATTGCCGATACTGAAGAAATAAAAAGACAGTCTTCCGGCATAGGGCATCATTTGACCAATATGTATGGTAAGTAAAGCTCACAATCATTCCTTTAGGCATTAAAAAGGTGTTTTCAGCACCTGAATGTCATAACTACCTTCTAGTGGGGGCCTGTGCTTGAATGTAATTTCTGCCAAGATGGAAGTATTATGGATAACATTGTGTCGGTCATGATAGTTAATAAAAGACTGACTGCATCCAAGGCTTCTTAAGCCTGCTTTAGATCCTGGTGCCACCAATGTTCCGTTTGAGGACATTGCTTCCTTTGAGGCTGAAATGCACTATCTCACTGTAGAACTATAGAGTTGCGTTCTCACGGAATAAAGCACACTTAACGTCTTCCGCTGCACTCTGTATGTTGGACTCTGATACTCAAGAAGGATTGTTGGTAAGGATAATCTCTGTTTTTGTATCTGCATCCCACTTTCAAAAAGGCCACAGTGCTTTGAGTGGTTCAGAGTATTTGCCATTCCGCCTCCGACTTGCCTTGCAGTCATGAATAGAGATAGCAACCTACTGCATAACTTCTGATATCTCATCCTCCTGTGTGGTCCGCTTCCACAAGGACAATTGGACCAGTGATGATCTGACATCATAAAGCAAAAGCAAGATGTTGTCTGACATGAGGGCCAATCTGTTGCCTAGCAAGCTGACACCATAAAGCTAAATGCAAGATGTTGTCTGACGTGAGGGCCACTCTGTTGTTGCCTAGCAAGCAGTAAGATACATTTATCTTGCTAATGAAATGAGTAGCAGGGTAGACCGGATGCCCAAGTGACAGCTATGATGGTAAAATGTACAAAATGAGGGCACTTTATAAGACCTCTAAATTTGAACGAGCGTGAGTTTGAGCATTAGAGTCAACTTCACTATTGCTGAACTGCTAGGAATTGGCTCAAATGATGATTATGAACATGCTATTCATAGCTTTTATTATTCCCATTAACTGTAGCATAACCCTACCTCTCAACTTATCAGCTGGCTTAATTGCTACTGGTGTACCATATCCTAAAACAAATAAAGTGAGAGGGGTACGCTGCCACTTGGCTGGCAAAAAGATCTCTATTTCCTAATGTACCTTCTACAGTTGTTTAGAGCGTGTTGGCAAAAGAGGCATGAGACTCAGAGTAGTATGGTAGGTTAAAAACACAAATCGAGATTTGATTTTCTAATGAGCTGCTGATTTTCACAATAATACAAACTCCATAGTATTGATCTGTTTACCCTTTATAAAAAGCATGATTTTTTGTATTGCTTGTAGTAAATGTGCTAACAGTGGACTTTTCCATCTGCAGATTATACTGAATGACCAGCAGTGGCAGTGTTTCGCAACAAATTGTCTCTGCATTGCCGATACTGAAGAAATAAAAAGACAGTCCTCCGGCATAGGGCATCATTTGACCAATATGTATGGTAAGTAAAGCTCACAATCATTCCTTTAGGCATTAAAAAGGTGTTTTCAGCACCTGAATGTCATAACTACCTTCTAGTGGGGGCCTGTGCTTGAATGTAATTTCTGCCAAGATGGAAGTATTATGGATAACATTGTGTAGGTCATGATAGTTAATAAAAGACTGACTGCATCCAAGGCTTCTTAAGCCTGCTTTTGATCCTGGTGCCACCAATGTTCCGTTTGAGGACATTGCTTCCTTTGAGGCTGAGATGCACTATCTCACTGTAGAACTATAGAGTTACGTTCTCACAGAATGAAGCACATTTAACGTCTTCCGCTGCACTCTGTATGTTGGACTCTGATACTCAAGAAGGATTGTTGGTAAGGATAATCTCTGTTTTTGTATCTGCATCCCACTTTCAAAAAGGCCACAGTGCTTTGAGTTGTTCAGAGTATTTGCCATTCCGCCTCCGACTTGCCTTGCAGTCATGAATAGAGATAGCAACCTACTGCATAACTTCTGATATCTCATCCTCCTGTGTGGTCCGCTTCCACAAGGACAATTGGACCAGTGATGATCTGACATCATAAAGCAAAAGCAAGATGTTGTCTGACATGAGGGCCAATCTGTTGCCTAGCAAGCTGACATCATAAAGCTAAATGCAAGATGTTGTCTGACGTGAGGGCCACTCTGTTGTTGCCTAGCAAGCAGTAAGATACATTTATCTTGCTAATGAAATGAGTAGCATGGTAGACCGGACGCCTAAGTGACAGCTATGATGGTAAAATGTACAAAATGAGGGCACTTTATAAGACCTCTAAATTTGAACGAGCGTGAGTTTGAGCATTAGAGTCAACTTCACTATTGCTGAACTGCTAGGAATTGGCTCAAATGATGATTATGAACATGCTATTCATAGCTTTTATTATTCCCATTAACTGTAGCATAACCCTACCTCTCAACTTATCAGCTGGCTTAATTGCTACTGGTGTACCATATCCTAAAACAAATAAAGTGAGAGGGGTACGCTGCCACTTGGCTGGCAAAAACATCTCTATTTCCTAATGTACCTTCTACAGTTGTTTAGAGCGTGTTGGCAAAAGAGGCATGAGACTCAGAGTAGTATGGTAGGTTAAAAACACAAATCGAGATTTGATTTTCTAATGAGCTGCTGATTTTCACAATAATACAAACTCCATAGTATTGATCTGTTTACCCTTTATAAAAAGCATGATTTTTTGTATTGCTTGTAGTAAATGTGCTAACAGTGGACTTTTCCATCTGCAGATTATACTGAATGACCAGCAGTGGCAGTGTTTCGCAACAAATTGTCTCTGCATTGCCGATACTGAAGAAAAAAAAAAAAGACAGTCTTCCGGCATAGGGCATCATTTGACCAATATATATGGTAAGTAAAGCTCACAGTCATTCCTTTAGGCATTAAAAAGACGTTTTCAGCACCTGAATGTCATCACTACCTTCTAGTGGGGGCCTGTGCTTGAATGTAATTTCTGCCAAAATGGAAGTATTATGGATCACATTGTGTCGGTCATGATAGTTAATAAAAGACTGACTGCATCCAAGGCTTCTTAAGCCTGCTTTAGATCCTGGTGCCACCAATGTTCCGTTTGAGGACATTGCTTCCTTTGAGGCTGAAATGCACTATCTCACTGTAGAACTATAGAGTTGCGTTCTCACGGAATAAAGCACATTTAACGTCTTCCGCTGCACTCTGTATGTTGGACTCTGATACTCAAGAAGGATTGTTGGTAAGGATAATCTCTGTTTTTGTATCTGCATCCCATTTTCAAAAAGGCCACAGTGCTTTGAGTTGTTCAGAGTATTTGCCATTCCGCCTCCGACTTGCCTTGCAGTCATGAATAGAGATAGCAACCTACTGCATAACTTCTGATATCTCATCCTCCTGTGTGGTCCGCTTCCACAAGGACAATTGGACCAGTGATGATCTGACATCATAAAGCAAAAGCAAGATGTTGTCTGACATGAGGGCCAATCTGTTGCCTAGCAAGCTGACATCATAAAGCTAAATGCAAGATGTTGTCTGACGTGAGGGCCACTCTGTTGTTGCCTAGCAAGCAGTAAGATACATTTATCTTGCTAATGAAATGAGTAGCATGGTAGACCGGACGCCTAAGTGACAGCTATGATGGTAAAATGTACAAAATGAGGGCACTTTATAAGACCTCTAAATTTGAACGAGCGTGAGTTTGAGCATTAGAGTCAACTTCACTATTGCTGAACTGCTAGGAATTGGCTCAAATGATGATTATGAACATGCTATTCATAGCTTTTATTATTCCCATTAACTGTAGCATAACCCTACCTCTCAACTTATCAGCTGGCTTAATTGCTACTGGTGTACCATATCCTAAAACAAATAAAGTGAGAGGGGTACGCTGCCACTTGGCTGGCAAAAAGATCTCTATCTATGTCCTAATGTACCTTCTACAGTTGTTTAGAGCGTGTTGGCAAAAGAGGCATGAGACTCAGAGTAGTATGGTAGGTTAAAAACACAAATCGAGATTTGATTTTCTAATGAGCTGCTGATTTTCACAATAATACAAACTCCATAGTATTGATCTGTTTACCCTTTATAAAAAGCATGATTTTTTGTATTGCTTGTAGTAAATGTGCTAACAGTGGACTTTTCCATCTGCAGATTATACTGAATGACCAGCAGTGGCAGTGTTTCGCAACAAATTGTCTCTGCATTGCCGATACTGAAGAAATAAAAAGACAGTCTTCCGGCATAGGGCATCATTTGACCAATATGTATGGTAAGTAAAGCTCACAATCATTCCTTTAGGCATTAAAAAGGTGTTTTCAGCACCTGAATGTCATAACTACCTTCTAGTGGGGGCCTGTGCTTGAATGTAATTTCTGCCAAGATGGAAGTATTATGGATAACATTGTGTCGGTCATGATAGTTAATAAAAGACTGACTGCATCCAAGGCTTCTTAAGCCTGCTTTAGATCCTGGTGCCACCAATGTTCCGTTTGAGGACATTGCTTCCTTTGAGGCTGAAATGCACTATCTCACTGTAGAACTATAGAGTTGCGTTCTCACGGAATAAAGCACACTTAACGTCTTCCGCTGCACTCTGTATGTTGGACTCTGATACTCAAGAAGGATTGTTGGTAAGGATAATCTCTGTTTTTGTATCTGCATCCCACTTTCAAAAAGGCCACAGTGCTTTGAGTTGTTCAGAGTATTTGCCATTCCGCCTCCGACTTGCCTTGCAGTCATGAATAGAGATAGCAACCTACTGCATAACTTCTGATATCTCATCCTCCTGTGTGGTCCGCTTCCACAAGGACAATTGGACCAGTGATGATCTGACATCATAAAGCAAAAGCAAGATGTTGTCTGACATGAGGGCCAATCTGTTGCCTAGCAAGCTGACATCATAAAGCTAAATGCAAGATGTTGTCTGACGTGAGGGCCACTCTGTTGTTGCCTAGCAAGCAGTAAGATACATTTATCTTGCTAATGAAATGAGTAGCATGGTAGACCGGACGCCCAAGTGACAGCTATGATGGTAAAATGTACAAAATGAGGGCACTTTATAAGACCTCTAAATTTGAACGAGCGTGAGTTTGAGCATTAGAGACAACTTCACTATTGCTGAACTGCTAGGAATTGGCTCAAATGATGATTATGAACATGCTATTCATAGCTTTTATTATTCCCATTAACTGTAGCATAACCCTACCTCTCAACTTATCAGCTGGCTTAATTGGTGTACCATATCCTAAAACAAATAAAGTGAGAGGGGTACGCTGCCACTTGGCTGGCAAAAACATCTCTATTTCCTAATGTACCTTCTACAGTTGTTTAGAGCGTGTTGGCAAAAGAGGCATGAGACTCAGAGTAGTATGGTAGGTTAAAAACACAAATCGAGATTTGATTTTCTAATGAGCTGCTGATTTTCACAATAATACAAACTCCATAGTATTGATCTGTTTACCCTTTATAAAAAGCATGATTTTTTGTATTGCTTGTAGTAAATGTGCTAACAGTGGACTTTTCCATCTGCAGATTATACTGAATGACCAGCAGTGGCAGTGTTTCGCAACAAATTGTCTCTGCATTGCCGATACTGAAGAAATAAAAAGACAGTCTTCCGGCATAGGGCATCATTTGACCAAAATGTATGGTAAGTAAAGCTCACAATCATTCCTTTAGGCATTAAAAAGGTGTTTTAAGCACCTGAATGTCATAACTACCTTCTAGTGGGGGCCTGTGCTTGAATGTAATTTCTGCCAAGATGGAAGTATTATGGATAACATTGTGTCGGTCATGATAGTTAATAAAAGACTGACTGCATCCAAGGCTTCTTAAGCCTGCTTTAGATCCTGGTGTCACCAATGTTCCGTTTGAGGACATTGCTTCCTTTGAGGCTGAAATGCACTATCTCACTGTAGAACTATAGAGTTGCGTTCTCACGGAATAAAGCACATTTAACGTCTTCCGCTGCACTCTGTATGTTGGACTCTGATACTCAAGAAGGATAGTTGGTAAGGATAATCTCTGTTTTTGTATCTGCATCCCACTTTCAAAAAGGCCACAGTGCTTTGAGTTGTTCAGAGTATTTGCCATTCCGCCTCCGACTTGCCTTGCAGTCATGAATAGAGATAGCAACCTACTGCATAACTTCTGATATCTCATCCTCCTGTGTGGTCCGCTTACACAAGGACAATTGGACCAGTGATGATCTGACATCATAAAGCAAAAGCAAGATGTTGTCTGACATGAGGGCCAATCTGTTGCCTAGCAAGCTGACATCATAAAGCTAAATGCAAGATGTTGTCTGACGTGAGGGCCACTCTGTTGTTGCCTAGCAAGCAGTAAGATACATTTATCTTGCTAATGAAATGAGTAGCATGGTAGACCGGACGCCCAAGTGACAGCTATGATGGTAAAATGTACAAAATGAGGGCACTTTATAAGACCTCTAAATTTGAACGAGCGTGAGTTTGAGCATTAGAGACAACTTCACTATTGCTGAACTGCTAGGAATTGGCTCAAATGATGATTATGAACATGCTATTCATAGCTTTTATTATTCCCATTAACTGTAGCATAACCCTACCTCTCAACTTATCAGCTGGCTTAATTGCTACTGGTGTACCATATCCTAAAACAAATAAAGTGAGAGGGGTACGCTGCCACTTGGCTGGCAAAAAGATCTCTATTTCCTAATGTACCTTCTACAGTTGTTTAGAGCGTGTTGGCAAAAGAGGCATGAGACTCAGAGTAGTATGGTAGGTTAAAAACACAAATCGAGATTTGATTTTCTAATGAGCTGCTGATTTTCACAATAATACAAACTCCATAGTATTGATCTGTTTACCCTTTATAAAAAGCATGATTTTTTGTATTGCTTGTAGTAAATGTGCTAACAGTGGACTTTTCCATCTGCAGATTATACTGAATGACCAGCAGTGGCAGTGTTTCGCAACAAATTGTCTCTGCATTGCCGATACTGAAGAAATAAAAAGACAGTCTTCCGGCATAGGGCATCATTTGACCAATATGTATGGTAAGTAAAGCTCACAATCATTCCTTTAGGCATTAAAAAGGTGTTTTCAGCACCTGAATGTCATAACTACCTTCTAGTGGGGGCCTGTGCTTGAATGTAATTTCTGCCAAGATGGAAGTATTATGGATAACATTGTGTCGGTCATGATACTTAATAAAAGACTGACTGCATCCAAGGCTTCTTAAGCCTGCTTTAGATCCTGGTGCCACCAATGTTCCGTTTGAGGACATTGCTTCCTTTGAGGCTGAAATGCACTATCTCACTGTAGAACTATAGAGTTGCGTTCTCACGGAATAAAGCACATTTAATGTCTTCCGCTGCACTCTGTATGTTGGACTCTGATACTCAAGAAGGATTGTTGGTAAGGATAATCTCTGTTTTTGTATCTGCATCCCACTTTCAAAAAGGCCACAGTGCTTTGAGTTGTTCAGAGTATTTGCCATTGCGCCTCCGACTTGCCTTGCAGTCATGAATAGAGATAGCAACCTACTGCATAACTTCTGATATCTCATCCTCCTGTGTGGTCCGCTTCCACAAGGACAATTGGACCAGTGATGATCTGACATCATAAAGCAAAAGCAAGATGTTGTCTGACATGAGGGCCAATCTGTTGCCTAGCAAGCTGACATCATAAAGCTAAATGCAAGATGTTGTCTGACGTGAGGGCCACTCTGTTGTTGCCTAGCAAGCAGTAAGATACATTTATCTTGCTAATGAAATGAGTAGCATGGTAGACCGGACACCCAAGTGACAGCTATGATGGTAAAATGTACAAAATGAGGGCACTTTATAAGACCTCTAAATTTGAACGAGCGTGAGTTTGAGCATTAGAGTCAACTTCACTATTGCTGAACTGCTAGGAATTGGCTCAAATGATGATTATGAACATGCTATTCATAGCTTTTATTATTCCCATTAACTGTAGCATAACCCTACCTCTCAACTTATCAGCTGGCTTAATTGCTACTGGTGTACCATATCCTAAAACAAATAAAGTGAGAGGGGTACGCTGCCACTTGGCTGGCAAAAACATCTCTATTTCCTAATGTACCTTCTACAGTTGTTTAGAGCGTGTTGGCAAAAGAGGCATGAGACTCAGAGTAGTATGGTAGGTTAAAAACACAAATCGAGATTTGATTTTCTAATGAGCTGCTGATTTTCACAATAATACAAACTCCATAGTATTGATCTGTTTACCCTTTATAAAAAGCATGATTTTTTGTATTGCTTGTAGTAAATGTGCTAACAGTGGACTTTTCCATCTGCAGATTATACTGAATGACCAGCAGTGGCAGTGTTTCGCAACAAATTGTCTCTGCATTGCCGATACTGAAGAAAAAAAAAAAAGACAGTCTTCCGGCATAGGGCATCATTTGACCAATATATATGGTAAGTAAAGCTCACAGTCATTCCTTTAGGCATTAAAAAGACGTTTTCAGCACCTGAATGTCATCACTACCTTCTAGTGGGGGCCTGTGCTTGAATGTAATTTCTGCCAAAATGGAAGTATTATGGATCACATTGTGTCGGTCATGATAGTTAATAAAAGACTGACTGCATCCAAGGCTTCTTAAGCCTGCTTTAGATCCTGGTGCCACCAATGTTCCGTTTGAGGACATTGCTTCCTTTGAGGCTGAAATGCACTATCTCACTGTAGAACTATAGAGTTGCGTTCTCACGGAATAAAGCACACTTAACGTCTTCCGCTGCACTCTGTATGTTGGACTCTGATACTCAAGAAGGATTGTTGGTAAGGATAATCTCTGTTTTTGTATCTGCATCCCACTTTCAAAAAGGCCACAGTGCTTTGAGTTGTTCAGAGTATTTGCCATTCCGCCTCCGACTTGCCTTGCAGTCATGAATAGAGATAGCAACCTACTGCATAACTTCTGATATCTCATCCTCCTGTGTGGTCCGCTTCCACAAGGACAATTGGACCAGTGATGATCTGACATCATAAAGCAAAAGCAAGATGTTGTCTGACATGAGGGCCAATCTGTTGCCTAGCAAGCTGACATCATAAAGCTAAATGCAAGATGTTGTCTGACGTGAGGGCCACTCTGTTGTTGCCTAGCAAGCAGTAAGATACATTTATCTTGCTAATGAAATGAGTAGCATGGTAGACCGGACGCCCAAGTGACAGCTATGATGGTAAAATGTACAAAATGAGGGCACTTTATAAGACCTCTAAATTTGAACGAGCGTGAGTTTGAGCATTAGAGACAACTTCACTATTGCTGAACTGCTAGGAATTGGCTCAAATGATGATTATGAACATGCTATTCATAGCTTTTATTATTCCCATTAACTGTAGCATAACCCTACCTCTCAACTTATCAGCTGGCTTAATTGCTACTGGTGTACCATATCCTAAAACAAATAAAGTGAGAGGGGTACGCTGCCACTTGGCTGGCAAAAAGATCTCTATTTCCTAATGTACCTTCTACAGTTGTTTAGAGCGTGTTGGCAAAAGAGGCATGAGACTCAGAGTAGTATGGTAGGTTAAAAACACAAATCGAGATTTGATTTTCTAATGAGCTGCTGATTTTCACAATAATACAAACTCCATAGTATTGATCTGTTTACCCTTTATAAAAAGCATGATTTTTTGTATTGCTTGTAGTAAATGTGCTAACAGTGGACTTTTCCATCTGCAGATTATACTGAATGACCAGCAGTGGCAGTGTTTCGCAACAAATTGTCTCTGCATTGCCGATACTGAAGAAATAAAAAGACAGTCTTCCGGCATAGGGCATCATTTGACCAATATGTATGGTAAGTAAAGCTCACAATCATTCCTTTAGGCATTAAAAAGGTGTTTTCAGCACCTGAATGTCATAACTACCTTCTAGTGGGGGCCTGTGCTTGAATGTAATTTCTGCCAAGATGGAAGTATTATGGATAACATTGTGTCGGTCATGATAGTTAATAAAAGACTGACTGCATCCAAGGCTTCTTAAGCCTGCTTTAGATCCTGGTGCCACCAATGTTCCGTTTGAGGACATTGCTTCCTTTGAGGCTGAAATGCACTATCTCACTGTAGAACTATAGAGTTGCGTTCTCACGGAATAAAGCACACTTAACGTCTTCCGCTGCACTCTGTATGTTGGACTCTGATACTCAAGAAGGATTGTTGGTAAGGATAATCTCTGTTTTTGTATCTGCATCCCACTTTCAAAAAGGCCACAGTGCTTTGAGTTGTTCAGAGTATTTGCCATTCCGCCTCCGACTTGCCTTGCAGTCATGAATAGAGATAGCAACCTACTGCATAACTTCTGATATCTCATCCTCCTGTGTGGTCCGCTTCCACAAGGACAATTGGACCAGTGATGATCTGACATCATAAAGCAAAAGCAAGATGTTGTCTGACATGAGGGCCAATCTGTTGCCTAGCAAGCTGACATCATAAAGCTAAATGCAAGATGTTGTCTGACGTGAGGGCCACTCTGTTGTTGCCTAGCAAGCAGTAAGATACATTTATCTTGCTAATGAAATGAGTAGCATGGTAGACCGGACGCCTAAGTGACAGCTATGATGGTAAAATGTACAAAATGAGGGCACTTTATAAGACCTCTAAATTTGAACGAGCGTGAGTTTGAGCATTAGAGTCAACTTCACTATTGCTGAACTGCTAGGAATTGGCTCAAATGATGATTATGAACATGCTATTCATAGCTTTTATTATTCCCATTAACTGTAGCATAACCCTACCTCTCAACTTATCAGCTGGCTTAATTGCTACTGGTGTACCATATCCTAAAACAAATAAAGTGAGAGGGGTACGCTGCCACTTGGCTGGCAAAAAGATCTCTATTTCCTAATGTACCTTCTACAGTTGTTTAGAGCGTGTTGGCAAAAGAGGCATGAGACTCAGAGTAGTATGGTAGGTTAAAAACACAAATCGAGATTTGATTTTCTAATGAGCTGCTGATTTTCACAATAATACAAACTCCATAGTATTGATCTGTTTACCCTTTATAAAAAGCATGATTTTTTGTATTGCTTGTAGTAAATGTGCTAACAGTGGACTTTTCCATCTGCAGATTATACTGAATGACCAGCAGTGGCAGTGTTTCGCAACAAATTGTCTCTGCATTGCCGATACTGAAGAAATAAAAAGACAGTCTTCCGGCATAGGGCATCATTTGACCAATATGTATGGTAAGTAAAGCTCACAATCATTCCTTTAGGCATTAAAAAGGTGTTTTCAGCACCTGAATGTCATAACTACCTTCTAGTGGGGGCCTGTGCTTGAATGTAATTTCTGCCAAGATGGAAGTATTATGGATCACATTGTGTCGGTCATGATAGTTAATAAAAGACTGACTGCATCCAAGGCTTCTTAAGCCTGCTTTAGATCCTGGTGCCACCAATGTTCCGTTTGAGGACATTGCTTCCTTTGAGGCTGAAATGCACTATCTCACTGTAGAACTATAGAGTTGCGTTCTCACGGAATAAAGCACACTTAACGTCTTCCGCTGCACTCTGTATGTTGGACTCTGATACTCAAGAAGGATTGTTGGTAAGGATAATCTCTGTTTTTGTATCTGCATCCCACTTTCAAAAAGGCCACAGTGCTTTGAGTTGTTCAGAGTATTTGCCATTCCGCCTCCGACTTGCCTTGCAGTCATGAATAGAGATAGCAACCTACTGCATAACTTCTGATATCTCATCCTCCTGTGTGGTCCGCTTCCAGAAGGACAATTGGACCAGTGATGATCTGACATCATAAAGCAAAAGCAAGATGTTGTCTAACATGAGGGCCAATCTGTTGCCTAGCAAGCTGACATCATAAAGCTAAATGCAAGATGTTGTCTGACGTGAGGGCCACTCTGTTGTTGCCTAGCAAGCAGTAAGATACATTTATCTTGCTAATGAAATGAGTAGCATGGTAGACCGGACGCCCAAGTGACAGCTATGATGGTAAAATGTACAAAATGAGGGCACTTTATAAGACCTCTAAATTTGAACGAGCGTGAGTTTGAGCATTAGAGACAACTTCACTATTGCTGAACTGCTAGGAATTGGCTCAAATGATGATTATGAACATGCTATTCATAGCTTTTATTATTCCCATTAACTGTAGCATAACCCTACCTCTCAACTTATCAGCTGGCTTAATTGCTACTGGTGTACCATATCCTAAAACAAATAAAGTGAGAGGGGTACGCTGCCACTTGGCTGGCAAAAACATCTCTATTTCCTAATGTACCTTCTACAGTTGTTTAGAGCGTGTTGGCAAAAGAGGCATGAGACTCAGAGTAGTATGGTAGGTTAAAAACACAAATCGAGATTTGATTTTCTAATGAGCTGCTGATTTTCACAATAATACAAACTCCATAGTATTGATCTGTTTACCCTTTATAAAAAGCATGATTTTTTGTATTGCTTGTAGTAAATGTGCTAACAGTGGACTTTTCCATCTGCAGATTATACTGAATGACCAGCAGTGGCAGTGTTTCGCAACAAATTGTCTCTGCATTGCCGATACTGAAGAAATAAAAAGACAGTCTTCCGGCATAGGGCATCATTTGACCAAAATGTATGGTAAGTAAAGCTCACAATCATTCCTTTAGGCATTAAAAAGGTGTTTTAAGCACCTGAATGTCATAACTACCTTCTAGTGGGGGCCTGTGCTTGAATGTAATTTCTGCCAAGATGGAAGTATTATGGATAACATTGTGTCGGTCATGATAGTTAATAAAAGACTGACTGCATCCAAGGCTTCTTAAGCCTGCTTTAGATCCTGGTGCCACCAATGTTCCGTTTGAGGACATTGCTTCCTTTGAGGCTGAAATGCACTATCTCACTGTAGAACTATAGAGTTGCGTTCTCACGGAATAAAGCACATTTAACGTCTTCCGCTGCACTCTGTATGTTGGACTCTGATACTCAAGAAGGATAGTTGGTAAGGATAATCTCTGTTTTTGTATCTGCATCCCACTTTCAAAAAGGCCACAGTGCTTTGAGTTGTTCAGAGTATTTGCCATTCCGCCTCCGACTTGCCTTGCAGTCATGAATAGAGATAGCAACCTACTGCATAACTTCTGATATCTCATCCTCCTGTGTGGTCCGCTTACACAAGGACAATTGGACCAGTGATGATCTGACATCATAAAGCAAAAGCAAGATGTTGTCTGACATGAGGGCCAATCTGTTGCCTAGCAAGCTGACATCATAAAGCTAAATGCAAGATGTTGTCTGACGTGAGGGCCACTCTGTTGTTGCCTAGCAAGCAGTAAGATACATTTATCTTGCTAATGAAATGAGTAGCATGGTAGACCGGACGCCTAAGTGACAGCTATGATGGTAAAATGTACAAAATGAGGGCACTTTATAAGACCTCTAAATTTGAACGAGCGTGAGTTTGAGCATTAGAGTCAACTTCACTATTGCTGAACTGCTAGGAATTGGCTCAAATGATGATTATGAACATGCTATTCATAGCTTTTATTATTCCCATTAACTGTAGCATAACCCTACCTCTCAACTTATCAGCTGGCTTAATTGCTACTGGTGTACCATATCCTAAAACAAATAAAGTGAGAGGGGTACGCTGCCACTTGGCTGGCAAAACATCTCTATTTCCTAATGTACCTTCTACAGTTGTTTAGAGCGTGTTGGCAAAAGAGGCAAGAGACTCAGAGTAGTATGGTAGGTTAAAAACACAAATCGAGATTTGATTTTCTAATGAGCTGCTGATTTTCACAATAATACAAACTCCATAGTATTGATCTGTTTACCCTTTATAAAAAGCATGATTTTTTGTATTGCTTGTAGTAAATGTGCTAACAGTGGACTTTTCCATCTGCAGATTATACTGAATGACCAGCAGTGGCAGTGTTTCGCAACAAATTGTCTCTGCATTGCCGATACTGAAGAAATAAAAAGACAGTCTTCCGGCATAGGGCATCATTTGACCAATATGTATGGTAAGTAAAGCTCACAATCATTCCTTTAGGCATTAAAAAGGTGTTTTCAGCACCTGAATGTCATAACTACCTTCTAGTGGGGGCCTGTGCTTGAATGTAATTTCTGCCAAGATGGAAGTATTATGGATAACATTGTGTCGGTCATGATAGTTAATAAAAGACTGACTGCATCCAAGGCTTCTTAAGCCTGCTTTAGATCCTGGTGCCACCAATGTTCCGTTTGAGGACATTGCTTACTTTGAGGCTGAAATGCACTATCTCACTGTAGAACTATAGAGTTGCGTTCTCACGGAATAAAGCACACTTAACGTCTTCCGCTGCACTCTGTATGTTGGACTCTGATACTCAAGAAGGATTGTTGGTAAGGATAATCTCTGTTTTTGTATCTGCATCCCACTTTCAAAAAGGCCACAGTGCTTTGAGTTGTTCAGAGTATTTGCCATTCCGCCTCCGACTTGCCTTGCAGTCATGAATAGAGATAGCAACCTACTGCATAACTTCTGATATCTCATCCTCCTGTGTGGTCCGCTTCCACAAGGACAATTGGACCAGTGATGATCTGACATCATAAAGCAAAAGCAAGATGTTGTCTGACATGAGGGCCAATCTGTTGCCTAGCAAGCTGACATCATAAAGCTAAATGCAAGATGTTGTCTGACGTGAGGGCCACTCTGTTGTTGCCTAGCAAGCAGTAAGATACATTTATCTTGCTAATGAAATGAGTAGCATGGTAGACCGGACGCCCAAGTGACAGCTATGATGGTAAAATGTACAAAATGAGGGCACTTTATAAGACCTCTAAATTTGAACGAGCGTGAGTTTGAGCATTAGAGACAACTTCACTATTGCTGAACTGCTAGGAATTGGCTCAAATGATGATTATGAACATGCTATTCATAGCTTTTATTATTCCCATTAACTGTAGCATAACCCTACCTCTCAACTTATCAGCTGGCTTAATTGCTACTGGTGTACCATATCCTAAAACAAATAAAGTGAGAGGGGTACGCTGCCACTTGGCTGGCAAAAAGATCTCTATTTCCTAATGTACCTTCTACAGTTGTTTAGTGCGTGTTGGCAAAAGAGGCATGAGACTCAGAGTAGTATGGTAGGTTAAAAACACAAATCGAGATTTGATTTTCTAATGAGCTGCTGATTTTCACAATAATACAAACTCCATAGTATTGATCTGTTTACCCTTTATAAAAAGCATGATTTTTTGTATTGCTTGTAGTAAATGTGCTAACAGTGGACTTTTCCATCTGCAGATTATACTGAATGACCAGCAGTGGCAGTGTTTCGCAACAAATTGTCTCTGCATTGCCGATACTGAAGAAATAAAAAGACAGTCTTCCGGCATAGGGCATCATTTGACCAATATGTATGGTAAGTAAAGCTCACAATCATTCCTTTAGGCATTAAAAAGGTGTTTTCAGCACCTGAATGTCCTAACTACCTTCTAGTGGGGGCCTGTGCTTGAATGTAATTTCTGCCAAGATGGAAGTATTATGGATAACATTGTGTCGGTCATGATAGTTAATAAAAGACTGACTGCATCCAAGGCTTCTTAAGCCTGCTTTAGATCCTGGTGCCACCAATGTTCCGTTTGAGGACATTGCTTACTTTGAGGCTGAAATGCACTATCTCACTGTAGAACTATAGAGTTGCGTTCTCACGGAATAAAGCACACTTAACGTCTTCCGCTGCACTCTGTATGTTGGACTCTGATACTCAAGAAGGATTGTTGGTAAGGATAATCTCTGTTTTTGTATCTGCATCCCACTTTCAAAAAGGCCACAGTGCTTTGAGTTGTTCAGAGTATTTGCCATTCCGCCTCCGACTTGCCTTGCAGTCATGAATAGAGATAGCAACCTACTGCATAACTTCTGATATCTCATCCTCCTGTGTGGTCCGCTTACACAAGGACAATTGGACCAGTGATGATCTGACATCATAAAGCAAAAGCAAGATGTTGTCTGACATGAGGGCCAATCTGTTGCCTAGCAAGCTGACATCATAAAGCTAAATGCAAGATGTTGTCTGACGTGAGGGCCACTCTGTTGTTGCCTAGCAAGCAGTAAGATACATTTATCTTGCTAATGAAATGAGTAGCATGGTAGACCGGACGCCCAAGTGACAGCTATGATGGTAAAATGTACAAAATGAGGGCACTTTATAAGACCTCTAAATTTGAACGAGCGTGAGTTTGAGCATTAGAGACAACTTCACTATTGCTGAACTGCTAGGAATTGGCTCAAATGATGATTATGAACATGCTATTCATAGCTTTTATTATTCCCATTAACTGTAGCATAACCCTACCTCTCAACTTATCAGCTGGCTTAATTGCTACTGGTGTACCATATCCTAAAACAAATAAAGTGAGAGGGGTACGCTGCCACTTGGCTGGCAAAAAGATCTCTATTTCCTAATGTACCTTCTACAGTTGTTTAGAGCGTGTTGGCAAAAGAGGCATGAGACTCAGAGTAGTATGGTAGGTTAAAAACACAAATCGAGATTTGATTTTCTAATGAGCTGCTGATTTTCACAATAATACAAACTCCATAGTATTGATCTGTTTACCCTTTATAAAAAGCATGATTTTTTGTATTGCTTGTAGTAAATGTGCTAACAGTGGACTTTTCCATCTGCAGATTATACTGAATGACCAGCAGTGGCAGTGTTTCGCAACAAATTGTCTCTGCATTGCCGATACTGAAGAAATAAAAAGACAGTCTTCCGGCATAGGGCATCATTTGACCAATATGTATGGTAAGTAAAGCTCACAATCATTCCTTTAGGCATTAAAAAGGTGTTTTCAGCACCTGAATGTCATAACTACCTTCTAGTGGGGGCCTGTGCTTGAATGTAATTTCTGCCAAGATGGAAGTATTATGGATAACATTGTGTCGGTCATGATAGTTAATAAAAGACTGACTGCATCCAAGGCTTCTTAAGCCTGCTTTAGATCCTGGTGCCACCAATGTTCCGTTTGAGGACATTGCTTCCTTTGAGGCTGAAATGCACTATCTCACTGTAGAACTATAGAGTTGCGTTCTCACGGAATAAAGCACACTTAACGTCTTCCGCTGCACTCTGTATGTTGGACTCTGATACTCAAGAAGGATTGTTGGTAAGGATAATCTCTGTTTTTGTATCTGCATCCCACTTTCAAAAAGGCCACAGTGCTTTGAGTTGTTCAGAGTATTTGCCATTCCGCCTCCGACTTGCCTTGCAGTCATGAATAGAGATAGCAACCTACTGCATAACTTCTGATATCTCATCCTCCTGTGTGGTCCGCTTCCACAAGGACAATTGGACCAGTGATGATCTGACATCATAAAGCAAAAGCAAGATGTTGTCTAACATGAGGGCCAATCTGTTGCCTAGCAAGCTGACATCATAAAGCTAAATGCAAGATGTTGTCTGACGTGAGGGCCACTCTGTTGTTGCCTAGCAAGCAGTAAGATACATTTATCTTGCTAATGAAATGAGTAGCATGGTAGACCGGACACCCAAGTGACAGCTATGATGGTAAAATGTACAAAATGAGGGCACTTTATAAGACCTCTAAATTTGAACGAGCGTGAGTTTGAGCATTAGAGTCAACTTCACTATTGCTGAACTGCTAGGAATTGGCTCAAATGATGATTATGAACATGCTATTCATAGCTTTTATTATTCCCATTAACTGTAGCATAACCCTACCTCTCAACTTATCAGCTGGCTTAATTGCTACTGGTGTACCATATCCTAAAACAAATAAAGTGAGAGGGGTACGCTGCCACTTGGCTGGCAAAAACATCTCTATTTCCTAATGTACCTTCTACAGTTGTTTAGAGCGTGTTGGCAAAAGAGGCATGAGACTCAGAGTAGTATGGTAGGTTAAAAACACAAATCGAGATTTGATTTTCTAATGAGCTGCTGATTTTCACAATAATACAAACTCCATAGTATTGATCTGTTTACCCTTTATAAAAAGCATGATTTTTTGTATTGCTTGTAGTAAATGTGCTAACAGTGGACTTTTCCATCTGCAGATTATACTGAATGACCAGCAGTGGCAGTGTTTCGCAACAAATTGTCTCTGCATTGCCGATACTGAAGAAAAAAAAAAAAGACAGTCTTCCGGCATAGGGCATCATTTGACCAATATATATGGTAAGTAAAGCTCACAGTCATTCCTTTAGGCATTAAAAAGACGTTTTCAGCACCTGAATGTCATCACTACCTTCTAGTGGGGGCCTGTGCTTGAATGTAATTTCTGCCAAAATGGAAGTATTATGGATCACATTGTGTCGGTCATGATAGTTAATAAAAGACTGACTGCATCCAAGGCTTCTTAAGCCTGCTTTAGATCCTGGTGCCACCAATGTTCCGTTTGAGGACATTGCTTCCTTTGAGGCTGAAATGCACTATCTCACTGTAGAACTATAGAGTTGCGTTCTCACGGAATAAAGCACACTTAACGTCTTCCGCTGCACTCTGTATGTTGGACTCTGATACTCAAGAAGGATTGTTGGTAAGGATAATCTCTGTTTTTGTATCTGCATCCCACTTTCAAAAAGGCCACAGTGCTTTGAGTTGTTCAGAGTATTTGCCATTCCGCCTCCGACTTGCCTTGCAGTCATGAATAGAGATAGCAACCTACTGCATAACTTCTGATATCTCATCCTCCTGTGTGGTCCGCTTCCACAAGGACAATTGGACCAGTGATGATCTGACATCATAAAGCAAAAGCAAGATGTTGTCTGACATGAGGGCCAATCTGTTGCCTAGCAAGCTGACATCATAAAGCTAAATGCAAGATGTTGTCTGACGTGAGGGCCACTCTGTTGTTGCCTAGCAAGCAGTAAGATACATTTATCTTGCTAATGAAATGAGTAGCATGGTAGACCGGACGCCCAAGTGACAGCTATGATGGTAAAATGTACAAAATGAGGGCACTTTATAAGACCTCTAAATTTGAACGAGCGTGAGTTTGAGCATTAGAGACAACTTCACTATTGCTGAACTGCTAGGAATTGGCTCAAATGATGATTATGAACATGCTATTCATAGCTTTTATTATTCCCATTAACTGTAGCATAACCCTACCTCTCAACTTATCAGCTGGCTTAATTGCTACTGGTGTACCATATCCTAAAACAAATAAAGTGAGAGGGGTACGCTGCCACTTGGCTGGCAAAAACATCTCTATTTCCTAATGTACCTTCTACAGTTGTTTAGAGCGTGTTGGCAAAAGAGGCATGAGACTCAGAGTAGTATGGTAGGTTAAAAACACAAATCGAGATTTGATTTTCTAATGAGCTGCTGATTTTCACAATAATACAAACTCCATAGTATTGATCTGTTTACCCTTTATAAAAAGCATGATTTTTTGTATTGCTTGTAGTAAATGTGCTAACAGTGGACTTTTCCATCTGCAGATTATACTGAATGACCAGCAGTGGCAGTGTTTCGCAACAAATTGTCTCTGCATTGCCGATACTGAAGAAATAAAAAGACAGTCTTCCGGCATAGGGCATCATTTGACCAATATGTATGGTAAGTAAAGCTCACAATCATTCCTTTAGGCATTAAAAAGGTGTTTTCAGCACCTGAATGTCATAACTACCTTCTAGTGGGGGCCTGTGCTTGAATGTAATTTCTGCCAAGATGGAAGTATTATGGATAACATTGTGTCGGTCATGATAGTTAATAAAAGACTGACTGCATCCAAGGCTTCTTAAGCCTGCTTTAGATCCTGGTGCCACCAATGTTCCGTTTGAGGACATTGCTTCCTTTGAGGCTGAAATGCACTATCTCACTGTAGAACTATAGAGTTGCGTTCTCACGGAATAAAGCACACTTAACGTCTTCCGCTGCACTCTGTATGTTGGACTCTGATACTCAAGAAGGATTGTTGGTAAGGATAATCTCTGTTTTTGTATCTGCATCCCACTTTCAAAAAGGCCACAGTGCTTTGAGTTGTTCAGAGTATTTGCCATTCCGCCTCCGACTTGCCTTGCAGTCATGAATAGAGATAGCAACCTACTGCATAACTTCTGATATCTCATCCTCCTGTGTGGTCCGCTTCCACAAGGACAATTGGACCAGTGATGATCTGACATCATAAAGCAAAAGCAAGATGTTGTCTAACATGAGGGCCAATCTGTTGCCTAGCAAGCTGACATCATAAAGCTAAATGCAAGATGTTGTCTGACGTGAGGGCCACTCTGTTGTTGCCTAGCAAGCAGTAAGATACATTTATCTTGCTAATGAAATGAGTAGCATGGTAGACCGGACGCCCAAGTGACAGCTATGATGGTAAAATGTACAAAATGAGGGCACTTTATAAGACCTCTAAATTTGAACGAGCGTGAGTTTGAGCATTAGAGACAACTTCACTATTGCTGAACTGCTAGGAATTGGCTCAAATGATGATTATGAACATGCTATTCTTAGCTTTTATTATTCCCATTAACTGTAGCATAACCCTACCTCTCAACTTATCAGCTGGCTTAATTGCTACTGGTGTACCATATCCTAAAACAAATAAAGTGAGAGGGGTACGCTGCCACTTGGCTGGCAAAAACATCTCTATTTCCTAATGTACCTTCTACAGTTGTTTAGAGCGTGTTGGCAAAAGAGGCATGAGACTCAGAGTAGTATGGTAGGTTAAAAACACAAATCGAGATTTGATTTTCTAATGAGCTGCTGATTTTCACAATAATACAAACTCCATAGTATTGATCTGTTTACCCTTTATAAAAAGCATGATTTTTTGTATTGCTTGTAGTAAATGTGCTAACAGTGGACTTTTCCATCTGCAGATTATACTGAATGACCAGCAGTGGCAGTGTTTCGCAACAAATTGTCTCTGCATTGCCGATACTGAAGAAAAAAAAAAAAGACAGTCTTCCGGCATAGGGCATCATTTGACCAATATATATGGTAAGTAAAGCTCACAGTCATTCCTTTAGGCATTAAAAAGACGTTTTCAGCACCTGAATGTCATCACTACCTTCTAGTGGGGGCCTGTGCTTGAATGTAATTTCTGCCAAAATGGAAGTATTATGGATCACATTGTGTCGGTCATGATAGTTAATAAAAGACTGACTGCATCCAAGGCTTCTTAAGCCTGCTTTAGATCCTGGTGCCACCAATGTTCCGTTTGAGGACATTGCTTCCTTTGAGGCTGAAATGCACTATCTCACTGTAGAACTATAGAGTTGCGTTCTCACGGAATAAAGCACACTTAACGTCTTCCGCTGCACTCTGTATGTTGGACTCTGATACTCAAGAAGGATTGTTGGTAAGGATAATCTCTGTTTTTGTATCTGCATCCCACTTTCAAAAAGGCCACAGTGCTTTGAGTTGTTCAGAGTATTTGCCATTCCGCCTCCGACTTGCCTTGCAGTCATGAATAGAGATAGCAACCTACTGCATAACTTCTGATATCTCATCCTCCTGTGTGGTCCGCTTCCACAAGGACAATTGGACCAGTGATGATCTGACATCATAAAGCAAAAGCAAGATGTTGTCTGACATGAGGGCCAATCTGTTGCCTAGCAAGCTGACATCATAAAGCTAAATGCAAGATGTTGTCTGACGTGAGGGCCACTCTGTTGTTGCCTAGCAAGCAGTAAGATACATTTATCTTGCTAATGAAATGAGTAGCATGGTAGACCGGACGCCCAAGTGACAGCTATGATGGTAAAATGTACAAAATGAGGGCACTTTATAAGACCTCTAAATTTGAACGAGCGTGAGTTTGAGCATTAGAGACAACTTCACTATTGCTGAACTGCTAGGAATTGGCTCAAATGATGATTATGAACATGCTATTCATAGCTTTTATTATTCCCATTAACTGTAGCATAACCCTACCTCTCAACTTATCAGCTGGCTTAATTGCTACTGGTGTACCATATCCTAAAACAAATAAAGTGAGAGGGGTACGCTGCCACTTGGCTGGCAAAAACATCTCTATTTCCTAATGTACCTTCTACAGTTGTTTAGAGCGTGTTGGCAAAAGAGGCATGAGACTCAGAGTAGTATGGTAGGTTAAAAACACAAATCGAGATTTGATTTTCTAATGAGCTGCTGATTTTCACAATAATACAAACTCCATAGTATTGATCTGTTTACCCTTTATAAAAAGCATGATTTTTTGTATTGCTTGTAGTAAATGTGCTAACAGTGGACTTTTCCATCTGCAGATTATACTGAATGACCAGCAGTGGCAGTGTTTCGCAACAAATTGTCTCTGCATTGCCGATACTGAAGAAATAAAAAGACAGTCTTCCGGCATAGGGCATCATTTGACCAAAATGTATGGTAAGTAAAGCTCACAATCATTCCTTTAGGCATTAAAAAGGTGTTTTAAGCACCTGAATGTCATAACTACCTTCTAGTGGGGGCCTGTGCTTGAATGTAATTTCTGCCAAGATGGAAGTATTATGGATAACATTGTGTCGGTCATGATAGTTAATAAAAGACTGACTGCATCCAAGGCTTCTTAAGCCTGCTTTAGATCCTGGTGCCACCAATGTTCCGTTTGAGGACATTGCTTCCTTTGAGGCTGAAATGCACTATCTCACTGTAGAACTATAGAGTTGCGTTCTCACGGAATAAAGCACATTTAACGTCTTCCGCTGCACTCTGTATGTTGGACTCTGATACTCAAGAAGGATAGTTGGTAAGGATAATCTCTGTTTTTGTATCTGCATCCCACTTTCAAAAAGGCCACAGTGCTTTGAGATGTTCAGAGTATTTGCCATTCCGCCTCCGACTTGCCTTGCAGTCATGAATAGAGATAGCAACCTACTGCATAACTTCTGATATCTCATCCTCCTGTGTGGTCCGCTTACACAAGGACAATTGGACCAGTGATGATCTGACATCATAAAGCAAAAGCAAGATGTTGTCTGACATGAGGGCCAATCTGTTGCCTAGCAAGCTGACATCATAAAGCTAAATGCAAGATGTTGTCTGACGTGAGGGCCACTCTGTTGTTGCCTAGCAAGCAGTAAGATACATTTATCTTGCTAATGAAATGAGTAGCATGGTAGACCGGACGCCTAAGTGACAGCTATGATGGTAAAATGTACAAAATGAGGGCACTTTATAAGACCTCTAAATTTGAACGAGCGTGAGTTTGAGCATTAGAGTCAACTTCACTATTGCTGAACTGCTAGGAATTGGCTCAAATGATGATTATGAACATGCTATTCATAGCTTTTATTATTCCCATTAACTGTAGCATAACCCTACCTCTCAACTTATCAGCTGGCTTAATTGCTACTGGTGTACCATATCCTAAAACAAATAAAGTGAGAGGGGTACGCTGCCACTTGGCTGGCAAAACATCTCTATTTCCTAATGTACCTTCTACAGTTGTTTAGAGCGTGTTGGCAAAAGAGGCAAGAGACTCAGAGTAGTATGGTAGGTTAAAAACACAAATCGAGATTTGATTTTCTAATGAGCTGCTGATTTTCACAATAATACAAACTCCATAGTATTGATCTGTTTACCCTTTATAAAAAGCATGATTTTTTGTATTGCTTGTAGTAAATGTGCTAACAGTGGACTTTTCCATCTGCAGATTATACTGAATGACCAGCAGTGGCAGTGTTTCGCAACAAATTGTCTCTGCATTGCCGATACTGAAGAAATAAAAAGACAGTCTTCCGGCATAGGGCATCATTTGACCAATATGTATGGTAAGTAAAGCTCACAATCATTCCTTTAGGCATTAAAAAGGTGTTTTCAGCACCTGAATGTCATAACTACCTTCTAGTGGGGGCCTGTGCTTGAATGTAATTTCTGCCAAGATGGAAGTATTATGGATAACATTGTGTCGGTCATGATAGTTAATAAAAGACTGACTGCATCCAAGGCTTCTTAAGCCTGCTTTAGATCCTGGTGCCACCAATGTTCCGTTTGAGGACATTGCTTACTTTGAGGCTGAAATGCACTATCTCACTGTAGAACTATAGAGTTGCGTTCTCACGGAATAAAGCACACTTAACGTCTTCCGCTGCACTCTGTATGTTGGACTCTGATACTCAAGAAGGATTGTTGGTAAGGATAATCTCTGTTTTTGTATCTGCATCCCACTTTCAAAAAGGCCACAGTGCTTTGAGTTGTTCAGAGTATTTGCCATTCCGCCTCCGACTTGCCTTGCAGTCATGAATAGAGATAGCAACCTACTGCATAACTTCTGATATCTCATCCTCCTGTGTGGTCCGCTTCCACAAGGACAATTGGACCAGTGATGATCTGACATCATAAAGCAAAAGCAAGATGTTGTCTGACATGAGGGCCAATCTGTTGCCTAGCAAGCTGACATCATAAAGCTAAATGCAAGATGTTGTCTGACGTGAGGGCCACTCTGTTGTTGCCTAGCAAGCAGTAAGATACATTTATCTTGCTAATGAAATGAGTAGCATGGTAGACCGGACGCCCAAGTGACAGCTATGATGGTAAAATGTACAAAATGAGGGCACTTTATAAGACCTCTAAATTTGAACGAGCGTGAGTTTGAGCATTAGAGACAACTTCACTATTGCTGAACTGCTAGGAATTGGCTCAAATGATGATTATGAACATGCTATTCATAGCTTTTATTATTCCCATTAACTGTAGCATAACCCTACCTCTCAACTTATCAGCTGGCTTAATTGCTACTGGTGTACCATATCCTAAAACAAATAAAGTGAGAGGGGTACGCTGCCACTTGGCTGGCAAAAACATCTCTATTTCCTAATGTACCTTCTACAGTTGTTTAGAGCGTGTTGGCAAAAGAGGCATGAGACTCAGAGTAGTATGGTAGGTTAAAAACACAAATCGAGATTTGATTTTCTAATGAGCTGCTGATTTTCACAATAATACAAACTCCATAGTATTGATCTGTTTACCCTTTATAAAAAGCATGATTTTTTGTATTGCTTGTAGTAAATGTGCTAACAGTGGACTTTTCCATCTGCAGATTATACTGAATGACCAGCAGTGGCAGTGTTTCGCAACAAATTGTCTCTGCATTGCCGATACTGAAGAAATAAAAAGACAGTCTTCCGGCATAGGGCATCATTTGACCAAAATGTATGGTAAGTAAAGCTCACAATCATTCCTTTAGGCATTAAAAAGGTGTTTTAAGCACCTGAATGTCATAACTACCTTCTAGTGGGGGCCTGTGCTTGAATGTAATTTCTGCCAAGATGGAAGTATTATGGATAACATTGTGTCGGTCATGATAGTTAATAAAAGACTGACTGCATTCAAGGCTTCTTAAGCCTGCTTTAGATCCTGGTGCCACCAATGTTCCGTTTGAGGACATTGCTTCCTTTGAGGCTGAAATGCACTATCTCACTGTAGAACTATAGAGTTGCGTTCTCACGGAATAAAGCACATTTAACGTCTTCCGCTGCACTCTGTATGTTGGACTCTGATACTCAAGAAGGATAGTTGGTAAGGATAATCTCTGTTTTTGTATCTGCATCCCACTTTCAAAAAGGCCACAGTGCTTTGAGTTGTTCAGAGTATTTGCCATTCCGCCTCCGACTTGCCTTGCAGTCATGAATAGAGATAGCAACCTACTGCATAACTTCTGATATCTCATCCTCCTGTGTGGTCCGCTTACACAAGGACAATTGGACCAGTGATGATCTGACATCATAAAGCAAAAGCAAGATGTTGTCTGACATGAGGGCCAATCTGTTGCCTAGCAAGCTGACATCATAAAGCTAAATGCAAGATGTTGTCTGACGTGAGGGCCACTCTGTTGTTGCCTAGCAAGCAGTAAGATACATTTATCTTGCTAATGAAATGAGTAGCATGGTAGACCGGACGCCTAAGTGACAGCTATGATGGTAAAATGTACAAAATGAGGGCACTTTATAAGACCTCTAAATTTGAACGAGCGTGAGTTTGAGCATTAGAGTCAACTTCACTATTGCTGAACTGCTAGGAATTGGCTCAAATGATGATTATGAACATGCTATTCATAGCTTTTATTATTCCCATTAACTGTAGCATAACCCTACCTCTCAACTTATCAGCTGGCTTAATTGCTACTGGTGTACCATATCCTAAAACAAATAAAGTGAGAGGGGTACGCTGCCACTTGGCTGGCAAAAACATCTCTATTTCCTAATGTACCTTCTACAGTTGTTTAGAGCGTGTTGGCAAAAGAGGCATGAGACTCAGAGTAGTATGGTAGGTTAAAAACACAAATCGAGATTTGATTTTCTAATGAGCTGCTGATTTTCACAATAATACAAACTCCATAGTATTGATCTGTTTACCCTTTATAAAAAGCATGATTTTTTGTATTGCTTGTAGTAAATGTGCTAACAGTGGACTTTTCCATCTGCAGATTATACTGAATGACCAGCAGTGGCAGTGTTTCGCAACAAATTGTCTCTGCATTGCCGATACTGAAGAAAAAAAAAAAAGACAGTCTTCCGGCATAGGGCATCATTTGACCAATATATATGGTAAGTAAAGCTCACAGTCATTCCTTTAGGCATTAAAAAGACGTTTTCAGCACCTGAATGTCATCACTACCTTCTAGTGGGGGCCTGTGCTTGAATGTAATTTCTGCCAAAATGGAAGTATTATGGATCACATTGTGTCGGTCATGATAGTTAATAAAAGACTGACTGCATCCAAGGCTTCTTAAGCCTGCTTTAGATCCTGGTGCCACCAATGTTCCGTTTGAGGACATTGCTTCCTTTGAGGCTGAAATGCACTATCTCACTGTAGAACTATAGAGTTGCGTTCTCACGGAATAAAGCACACTTAACGTCTTCCGCTGCACTCTGTATGTTGGACTCTGATACTCAAGAAGGATTGTTGGTAAGGATAATCTCTGTTTTTGTATCTGCATCCCACTTTCAAAAAGGCCACAGTGCTTTGAGTTGTTCAGAGTATTTGCCATTCCGCCTCCGACTTGCCTTGCAGTCATGAATAGAGATAGCAACCTACTGCATAACTTCTGATATCTCATCCTCCTGTGTGGTCCGCTTCCACAAGGACAATTGGACCAGTGATGATCTGACATCATAAAGCAAAAGCAAGATGTTGTCTGACATGAGGGCCAATCTGTTGCCTAGCAAGCTGACATCATAAAGCTAAATGCAAGATGTTGTCTGACGTGAGGGCCACTCTGTTGTTGCCTAGCAAGCAGTAAGATACATTTATCTTGCTAATGAAATGAGTAGCATGGTAGACCGGACGCCCAAGTGACAGCTATGATGGTAAAATGTACAAAATGAGGGCACTTTATAAGACCTCTAAATTTGAACGAGCGTGAGTTTGAGCATTAGAGACAACTTCACTATTGCTGAACTGCTAGGAATTGGCTCAAATGATGATTATGAACATGCTATTCATAGCTTTTATTATTCCCATTAACTGTAGCATAACCCTACCTCTCAACTTATCAGCTGGCTTAATTGCTACTGGTGTACCATATCCTAAAACAAATAAAGTGAGAGGGGTACGCTGCCACTTGGCTGGCAAAAACATCTCTATTTCCTAATGTACCTTCTACAGTTGTTTAGAGCGTGTTGGCAAAAGAGGCATGAGACTCAGAGTAGTATGGTAGGTTAAAAACACAAATCGAGATTTGATTTTCTAATGAGCTGCTGATTTTCACAATAATACAAACTCCATAGTATTGATCTGTTTACCCTTTATAAAAAGCATGATTTTTTGTATTGCTTGTAGTAAATGTGCTAACAGTGGACTTTTCCATCTGCAGATTATACTGAATGACCAGCAGTGGCAGTGTTTCGCAACAAATTGTCTCTGCATTGCCGATACTGAAGAAATAAAAAGACAGTCTTCCGGCATAGGGCATCATTTGACCAAAATGTATGGTAAGTAAAGCTCACAATCATTCCTTTAGGCATTAAAAAGGTGTTTTAAGCACCTGAATGTCATAACTACCTTCTAGTGGGGGCCTGTGCTTGAATGTAATTTCTGCCAAGATGGAAGTATTATGGATAACATTGTGTCGGTCATGATAGTTAATAAAAGACTGACTGCATCCAAGGCTTCTTAAGCCTGCTTTAGATCCTGGTGCCACCAATGTTCCGTTTGAGGACATTGCTTCCTTTGAGGCTGAAATGCACTATCTCACTGTAGAACTATAGAGTTGCGTTCTCACGGAATAAAGCACATTTAACGTCTTCCGCTGCACTCTGTATGTTGGACTCTGATACTCAAGAAGGATAGTTGGTAAGGATAATCTCTGTTTTTGTATCTGCATCCCACTTTCAAAAAGGCCACAGTGCTTTGAGTTGTTCAGAGTATTTGCCATTCCGCCTCCGACTTGCCTTGCAGTCATGAATAGAGATAGCAACCTACTGCATAACTTCTGATATCTCATCCTCCTGTGTGGTCCGCTTACACAAGGACAATTGGACCAGTGATGATCTGACATCATAAAGCAAAAGCAAGATGTTGTCTGACATGAGGGCCAATCTGTTGCCTAGCAAGCTGACATCATAAAGCTAAATGCAAGATGTTGTCTGACGTGAGGGCCACTCTGTTGTTGCCTAGCAAGCAGTAAGATACATTTATCTTGCTAATGAAATGAGTAGCATGGTAGACCGGATGCCTAAGTGACAGCTATGATGGTAAAATGTACAAAATGAGGGCACTTTATAAGACCTCTAAATTTGAACGAGCGTGAGTTTGAGCATTAGAGTCAACTTCACTATTGCTGAACTGCTAGGAATTGGCTCAAATGATGATTATGAACATGCTATTCATAGCTTTTATTATTCCCATTAACTGTAGCATAACCCTACCTCTCAACTTATCAGCTGGCTTAATTGCTACTGGTGTACCATATCCTAAAACAAATAAAGTGAGAGGGGTACGCTGCCACTTGGCTGGCAAAAAGATCTCTATTTCCTAATGTACCTTCTACAGTTGTTTAGAGCGTGTTGGCAAAAGAGGCATGAGACTCAGAGTAGTATGGTAGGTTAAAAACACAAATCGAGATTTGATTTTCTAATGAGCTGCTGATTTTCACAATAATACAAACTCCATAGTATTGATCTGTTTACCCTTTATAAAAAGCATGATTTTTTGTATTGCTTGTAGTAAATGTGCTAACAGTGGACTTTTCCATCTGCAGATTATACTGAATGACCAGCAGTGGCAGTGTTTCGCAACAAATTGTCTCTGCATTGCCGATACTGAAGAAATAAAAAGACAGTCTTCCGGCATAGGGCATCATTTGACCAATATGTATGGTAAGTAAAGCTCACAATCATTCCTTTAGGCATTAAAAAGGTGTTTTCAGCACCTGAATGTCATAACTACCTTCTAGTGGGGGCCTGTGCTTGAATGTAATTTCTGCCAAGATGGAAGTATTATGGATAACATTGTGTCGGTCATGATAGTTAATAAAAGACTGACTGCATCCAAGGCTTCTTAAGCCTGCTTTAGATCCTGGTGCCACCAATGTTCCGTTTGAGGACATTGCTTACTTTGAGGCTGAAATGCACTATCTCACTGTAGAACTATAGAGTTGCGTTCTCACGGAATAAAGCACACTTAACGTCTTCCGCTGCACTCTGTATGTTGGACTCTGATACTCAAGAAGGATTGTTGGTAAGGATAATCTCTGTTTTTGTATCTGCATCCCACTTTCAAAAAGGCCACAGTGCTTTGAGTTGTTCAGAGTATTTGCCATTCCGCCTCCGACTTGCCTTGCAGTCATGAATAGAGATAGCAACCTACTGCATAACTTCTGATATCTCATCCTCCTGTGTGGTCCGCTTACACAAGGACAATTGGACCAGTGATGATCTGACATCATAAAGCAAAAGCAAGATGTTGTCTGACACGAGGGCCAATCTGTTGCCTAGCAAGCTGACATCATAAAGCTAAATGCAAGATATTGTCTGACGTGAGGGCCACTCTGTTGTTGCCTAGCAAGCAGTAAGATACATTTATCTTGCTAATGAAATGAGTAGCAGGGTAGACCGGACGCCCAAGTGACAGCTATGATGGTAAAATGTACAAAATGAGGGCACTTTATAAGACCTCTAAATTTGAACGAGCGTGAGTTTGAGCATTAGAGTCAACTTCACTATTGCTGAACTGCTAGGAATTGGCTCAAATGATGATTATGAACATGCTATTCATAGCTTTTATTATTCCCATTAACTGTAGCATAACCCTACCTCTCAACTTATCAGCTGGCTTAATTGCTACTGGTGTACCATATCCTAAAACAAATAAAGTGAGAGGGGTACGCTGCCACTTGGCTGGCAAAAAGATCTCTATTTCCTAATGTACCTTCTACAGTTGTTTAGAGCGTGTTGGCAAAAGAGGCATGAGACTCAGAGTAGTATGGTAGGTTAAAAACACAAATCGAGATTTGATTTTCTAATGAGCTGCTGATTTTCACAATAATACAAACTCCATAGTATTGATCTGTTTACCCTTTATAAAAAGCATGATTTTTTGTATTGCTTGTAGTAAATGTGCTAACAGTGGACTTTTCCATCTGCAGATTATACTGAATGACCAGCAGTGGCAGTGTTTCGCAACAAATTATCTCTGCATTGCCGATACTGAAGAAATAAAAAGACAGTCTTCCGGCATAGGGCATCATTTGACCAAAATGTATGGTAAGTAAAGCTCACAATCATTCCTTTAGGCATTAAAAAGGTGTTTTAAGCACCTGAATGTCATAACTACCTTCTAGTGGGGGCCTGTGCTTGAATGTAATTTCTGCCAAGATGGAAGTATTATGGATAACATTGTGTCGGTCATGATAGTTAATAAAAGACTGACTGCATCCAAGGCTTCTTAAGCCTGCTTTAGATCCTGGTGCCACCAATGTTCCGTTTGAGGACATTGCTTACTTTGAGGCTGAAATGCACTATCTCACTGTAGAACTATAGAGTTGCGTTCTCACGGAATAAAGCACACTTAACGTCTTCCGCTGCACTCTGTATGTTGGACTCTGATACTCAAGAAGGATTGTTGGTAAGGATAATCTCTGTTTTTGTATCTGCATCCCACTTTCAAAAAGGCCACAGTGCTTTGAGTTGTTCAGAGTATTTGCCATTCCGCCTCCGACTTGCCTTGCAGTCATGAATAGAGATAGCAACCTACTGCATAACTTCTGATATCTCATCCTCCTGTGTGGTCCGCTTCCACAAGGACAATTGGACCAGTGATGATCTGACATCATAAAGCAAAAGCAAGATGTTGTCTGACATGAGGGCCAATCTGTTGCCTAGCAAGCTGACATCATAAAGCTAAATGCAAGATGTTGTCTGACGTGAGGGCCACTCTGTTGTTGCCTAGCAAGCAGTAAGATACATTTATCTTGCTAATGAAATGAGTAGCATGGTAGACCGGATGCCTAAGTGACAGCTATGATGGTAAAATGTACAAAATGAGGGCACTTTATAAGACCTCTAAATTTGAACGAGCGTGAGTTTGAGCATTAGAGTCAACTTCACTATTGCTGAACTGCTAGGAATTGGCTCAAATGATGATTATGAACATGCTATTCATAGCTTTTATTATTCCCATTAACTGTAGCATAACCCTACCTCTCAACTTATCAGCTGGCTTAATTGCTACTGGTGTACCATATCCTAAAACAAATAAAGTGAGAGGGGTACGCTGCCACTTGGCTGGCAAAAACATCTCTATTTCCTAATGTACCTTCTACAGTTGTTTAGAGCGTGTTGGCAAAAGAGGCATGAGACTCAGAGTAGTATGGTAGGTTAAAAACACAAATCGAGATTTGATTTTCTAATGAGCTGCTGATTTTCACAATAATACAAACTCCATAGTATTGATCTGTTTACCCTTTATAAAAAGCATGATTTTTTGTATTGCTTGTAGTAAATGTGCTAACAGTGGACTTTTCCATCTGCAGATTATACTGAATGACCAGCAGTGGCAGTGTTTCGCAACAAATTGTCTCTGCATTGCCGATACTGAAGAAATAAAAAGACAGTCTTCCGGCATAGGGCATCATTTGACCAATATGTATGGTAAGTAAAGCTCACAATCATTCCTTTAGGCATTAAAAAGGTGTTTTCAGCACCTGAATGTCATAACTACCTTCTAGTGGGGGCCTGTGCTTGAATGTAATTTCTGCCAAGATGGAAGTATTATGGATAACATTGTGTCGGTCATGATAGTTAATAAAAGACTGACTGCATCCAAGGCTTCTTAAGCCTGCTTTAGATCCTGGTGCCACCAATGTTCCGTTTGAGGACATTGCTTACTTTGAGGCTGAAATGCACTATCTCACTGTAGAACTATAGAGTTGCGTTCTCACGGAATAAAGCACACTTAACGTCTTCCGCTGCACTCTGTATGTTGGACTCTGATACTCAAGAAGGATTGTTGGTAAGGATAATCTCTGTTTTTGTATCTGCATCCCACTTTCAAAAAGGCCACAGTGCTTTGAGTGGTTCAGAGTATTTGCCATTCCGCCTCCGACTTGCCTTGCAGTCATGAATAGAGATAGCAACCTACTGCATAACTTCTGATATCTCATCCTCCTGTGTGGTCCGCTTCCACAAGGACAATTGGACCAGTGATGATCTGACATCATAAAGCAAAAGCAAGATGTTGTCTGACACGAGGGCCAATCTGTTGCCTAGCAAGCTGACATCATAAAGCTAAATGCAAGATATTGTCTGACGTGAGGGCCACTCTGTTGTTGCCTAGCAAGCAGTAAGATACATTTATCTTGCTAATGAAATGAGTAGCAGGGTAGACCGGACGCCCAAGTGACAGCTATGATGGTAAAATGTACAAAATGAGGGCACTTTATAAGACCTCTAAATTTGAACGAGCGTGAGTTTGAGCATTAGAGTCAACTTCACTATTGCTGAACTGCTAGGAATTGGCTCAAATGATGATTATGAACATGCTATTCATAGCTTTTATTATTCCCATTAACTGTAGCATAACCCTACCTCTCAACTTATCAGCTGGCTTAATTGCTACTGGTGTACCATATCCTAAAACAAATAAAGTGAGAGGGGTACGCTGCCACTTGGCTGGCAAAAAGATCTCTATTTCCTAATGTACCTTCTACAGTTGTTTAGAGCGTGTTGGCAAAAGAGGCATGAGACTCAGAGTAGTATGGTAGGTTAAAAACACAAATCGAGATTTGATTTTCTAATGAGCTGCTGATTTTCACAATAATACAAACTCCATAGTATTGATCTGTTTACCCTTTATAAAAAGCATGATTTTTTGTATTGCTTGTAGTAAATGTGCTAACAGTGGACTTTTCCATCTGCAGATTATACTGAATGACCAGCAGTGGCAGTGTTTCGCAACAAATTGTCTCTGCATTGCCGATACTGAAGAAATAAAAAGACAGTCTTCCGGCATAGGGCATCATTTGACCAATATGTATGGTAAGTAAAGCTCACAATCATTCCTTTAGGCATTAAAAAGGTGTTTTCAGCACCTGAATGTCATAACTACCTTCTAGTGGGGGCCTGTGCTTGAATGTAATTTCTGCCAAGATGGAAGTATTATGGATAACATTGTGTAGGTCATGATAGTTAATAAAAGACTGACTGCATCCAAGGCTTCTTAAGCCTGCTTTAGATCCTGGTGCCACCAATGTTCCGTTTGAGGACATTGCTTCCTTTGAGGCTGAGATGCACTATCTCACTGTAGAACTATAGAGTTGCGTTCTCACAGAATGAAGCACATTTAACGTCTTCCGCTGCACTCTGTATGTTGGACTCTGATACTCAAGAAGGATTGTTGGTAAGGATAATCTCTGTTTTTGTATCCGCATCCCACTTTCAAAAAGGCCACAGTGCTTTGAGTGGTTCAGAGTATTTGCCATTCCGCCTCCGACTTGCCTTGCAGTCATGAATAGAGATAGCAACCTACTGCATAACTTCTGATATCTCATCCTCCTGTGTGGTCCGCTTCCACAAGGACAATTGGACCAGTGATGATCTGACATCATAAAGCAAAAGCAAGATGTTGTGTGACATGAGGGCCAATCTGTTGCCTAGCAAGCTGACATCATAAAGCTAAATGCAAGATGTTGTCTGACGTGAGGGCCACTCTGTTGTTGCCTAGCAAGCAGTAAGATACATTTATCTTGCTAATGAAATGAGTAGCATGGTAGACCGGACGCCCAAGTGACAGCTATGATGGTAAAATGTACAAAATGAGGGCACTTTATAAGACCTCTAAATTTGAACGAGCGTGAGTTTGAGCATTAGAGTGAACTTCACTATTGCTGAACTGCTAGGAATTGGCTCAAATGATGATTATGAACATGCTATTCATAGCTTTTATTATTCCCATTAACTGTAGCATAACCCTACCTCTCAACTTATCAGCTGGCTTAATTGCTACTGGTGTACCATATCCTAAAACAAATAAAGTGAGAGGGGTACGCTGCCACTTGGCTGGCAAAAAGATCTCTATTTCCTAATGTACCTTCTACAGTTGTTTAGAGCGTGTTGGCAAAAGAGGCATGAGACTCAGAGTAGTATGGTAGGTTAAAAACACAAATCGAGATTTGATTTTCTAATGAGCTGCTGATTTTCACAATAATACAAACTCCATAGTATTGATCTGTTTACCCTTTATAAAAAGCATGATTTTTTGTATTGCTTGTAGTAAATGTGCTAACAGTGGACTTTTCCATCTGCAGATTATACTGAATGACCAGCAGTGGCAGTGTTTCTCAACAAATTGTCTCTGCATTGCCGATACTGAAGAAATAAAAAGACAGTCTTCCGGCATAGGGCATCATTTGACCAATATGTATGGTAAGTAAAGCTCACAATCATTCCTTTAGGCATTAAAAAGGTGTTTCCAGCACCTGAATGTCATAACTAGCTTCTAGTGGGGGCCTGTGCTTGAATGTAATTTCTGCCAAGATGGAAGTATTATGGATAACATTGTGTCGGTCATGATAGTTAATAAAAGACTGACTGCATCCAAGGCTTCTTAAGCCTGCTTTAGATCCTGGTGCCACCAATGTTCCGTTTGAGGACATTGCTTACTTTGAGGCTGAAATGCACTATCTCACTGTAGAACTATAGAGTTGCGTTCTCACGGAATAAAGCACACTTAACGTCTTCCGCTGCACTCTGTATGTTGGACTCTGATACTCAAGAAGGATTGTTGGTAAGGATAATCTCTGTTTTTGTATCTGCATCCCACTTTCAAAAAGGCCACAGTGCTTTGAGTGGTTCAGAGTATTTGCCATTCCGCCTCCGACTTGCCTTGCAGTCATGAATAGAGATAGCAACCTACTGCATAACTTCTGATATCTCATCCTCCTGTGTGGTCCGCTTCCACAAGGACAATTGGACCAGTGATGATCTGACATCATAAAGCAAAAGCAAGATGTTGTCTGACACGAGGGCCAATCTGTTGCCTAGCAAGCTGACATCATAAAGCTAAATGCAAGATATTGTCTGACGTGAGGGCCACTCTGTTGTTGCCTAGCAAGCAGTAAGATACATTTATCTTGCTAATGAAATGAGTAGCAGGGTAGACCGGACGCCCAAGTGACAGCTATGATGGTAAAATGTACAAAATGAGGGCACTTTATAAGACCTCTAAATTTGAACGAGCGTGAGTTTGAGCATTAGAGTCAACTTCACTATTGCTGAACTGCTAGGAATTGGCTCAAATGATGATTATGAACATGCTATTCATAGCTTTTATTATTCCCATTAACTGTAGCATAACCCTACCTCTCAACTTATCAGCTGGCTTAATTGCTACTGGTGTACCATATCCTAAAACAAATAAAGTGAGAGGGGTACGCTGCCACTTGGCTGGCAAAAAGATCTCTATTTCCTAATGTACCTTCTACAGTTGTTTAGAGCGTGTTGGCAAAAGAGGCATGAGACTCAGAGTAGTATGGTAGGTTAAAAACACAAATCGAGATTTGATTTTCTAATGAGCTGCTGATTTTCACAATAATACAAACTCCATAGTATTGATCTGTTTACCCTTTATAAAAAGCATGATTTTTTGTATTGCTTGTAGTAAATGTGCTAACAGTGGACTTTTCCATCTGCAGATTATACTGAATGACCAGCAGTGGCAGTGTTTCGCAACAAATTATCTCTGCATTGCCGATACTGAAGAAATAAAAAGACAGTCTTCCGGCATAGGGCATCATTTGACCAAAATGTATGGTAAGTAAAGCTCACAATCATTCCTTTAGGCATTAAAAAGGTGTTTTAAGCACCTGAATGTCATAACTACCTTCTAGTGGGGGCCTGTGCTTGAATGTAATTTCTGCCAAGATGGAAGTATTATGGATAACATTGTGTCGGTCATGATAGTTAATAAAAGACTGACTGCATCCAAGGCTTCTTAAGCCTGCTTTAGATCCTGGTGCCACCAATGTTCCGTTTGAGGACATTGCTTACTTTGAGGCTGAAATGCACTATCTCACTGTAGAACTATAGAGTTGCGTTCTCACGGAATAAAGCACACTTAACGTCTTCCGCTGCACTCTGTATGTTGGACTCTGATACTCAAGAAGGATTGTTGGTAAGGATAATCTCTGTTTTTGTATCTGCATCCCACTTTCAAAAAGGCCACAGTGCTTTGAGTTGTTCAGAGTATTTGCCATTCCGCCTCCGACTTGCCTTGCAGTCATGAATAGAGATAGCAACCTACTGCATAACTTCTGATATCTCATCCTCCTGTGTGGTCCGCTTCCACAAGGACAATTGGACCAGTGATGATCTGACATCATAAAGCAAAAGCAAGATGTTGTCTGACATGAGGGCCAATCTGTTGCCTAGCAAGCTGACATCATAAAGCTAAATGCAAGATGTTGTCTGACGTGAGGGCCACTCTGTTGTTGCCTAGCAAGCAGTAAGATACATTTATCTTGCTAATGAAATGAGTAGCATGGTAGACCGGATGCCTAAGTGACAGCTATGATGGTAAAATGTACAAAATGAGGGCACTTTATAAGACCTCTAAATTTGAACGAGCGTGAGTTTGAGCATTAGAGTCAACTTCACTATTGCTGAACTGCTAGGAATTGGCTCAAATGATGATTATGAACATGCTATTCATAGCTTTTATTATTCCCATTAACTGTAGCATAACCCTACCTCTCAACTTATCAGCTGGCTTAATTGCTACTGGTGTACCATATCCTAAAACAAATAAAGTGAGAGGGGTACGCTGCCACTTGGCTGGCAAAAACATCTCTATTTCCTAATGTACCTTCTACAGTTGTTTAGAGCGTGTTGGCAAAAGAGGCATGAGACTCAGAGTAGTATGGTAGGTTAAAAACACAAATCGAGATTTGATTTTCTAATGAGCTGCTGATTTTCACAATAATACAAACTCCATAGTATTGATCTGTTTACCCTTTATAAAAAGCATGATTTTTTGTATTGCTTGTAGTAAATGTGCTAACAGTGGACTTTTCCATCTGCAGATTATACTGAATGACCAGCAGTGGCAGTGTTTCGCAACAAATTGTCTCTGCATTGCCGATACTGAAGAAATAAAAAGACAGTCTTCCGGCATAGGGCATCATTTGACCAATATGTATGGTAAGTAAAGCTCACAATCATTCCTTTAGGCATTAAAAAGGTGTTTTCAGCACCTGAATGTCATAACTACCTTCTAGTGGGGGCCTGTGCTTGAATGTAATTTCTGCCAAGATGGAAGTATTATGGATAACATTGTGTCGGTCATGATAGTTAATAAAAGACTGACTGCATCCAAGGCTTCTTAAGCCTGCTTTAGATCCTGGTGCCACCAATGTTCCGTTTGAGGACATTGCTTACTTTGAGGCTGAAATGCACTATCTCACTGTAGAACTATAGAGTTGCGTTCTCACGGAATAAAGCACACTTAACGTCTTCCGCTGCACTCTGTATGTTGGACTCTGATACTCAAGAAGGATTGTTGGTAAGGATAATCTCTGTTTTTGTATCTGCATCCCACTTTCAAAAAGGCCACAGTGCTTTGAGTGGTTCAGAGTATTTGCCATTCCGCCTCCGACTTGCCTTGCAGTCATGAATAGAGATAGCAACCTACTGCATAACTTCTGATATCTCATCCTCCTGTGTGGTCCGCTTCCACAAGGACAATTGGACCAGTGATGATCTGACATCATAAAGCAAAAGCAAGATGTTGTCTGACACGAGGGCCAATCTGTTGCCTAGCAAGCTGACATCATAAAGCTAAATGCAAGATATTGTCTGACGTGAGGGCCACTCTGTTGTTGCCTAGCAAGCAGTAAGATACATTTATCTTGCTAATGAAATGAGTAGCAGGGTAGACCGGACGCCCAAGTGACAGCTATGATGGTAAAATGTACAAAATGAGGGCACTTTATAAGACCTCTAAATTTGAACGAGCGTGAGTTTGAGCATTAGAGTCAACTTCACTATTGCTGAACTGCTAGGAATTGGCTCAAATGATGATTATGAACATGCTATTCATAGCTTTTATTATTCCCATTAACTGTAGCATAACCCTACCTCTCAACTTATCAGCTGGCTTAATTGCTACTGGTGTACCATATCCTAAAACAAATAAAGTGAGAGGGGTACGCTGCCACTTGGCTGGCAAAAAGATCTCTATTTCCTAATGTACCTTCTACAGTTGTTTAGAGCGTGTTGGCAAAAGAGGCATGAGACTCAGAGTAGTATGGTAGGTTAAAAACACAAATCGAGATTTGATTTTCTAATGAGCTGCTGATTTTCACAATAATACAAACTCCATAGTATTGATCTGTTTACCCTTTATAAAAAGCATGATTTTTTGTATTGCTTGTAGTAAATGTGCTAACAGTGGACTTTTCCATCTGCAGATTATACTGAATGACCAGCAGTGGCAGTGTTTCGCAACAAATTGTCTCTGCATTGCCGATACTGAAGAAATAAAAAGACAGTCTTCCGGCATAGGGCATCATTTGACCAATATGTATGGTAAGTAAAGCTCACAATCATTCCTTTAGGCATTAAAAAGGTGTTTTCAGCACCTGAATGTCATAACTACCTTCTAGTGGGGGCCTGTGCTTGAATGTAATTTCTGCCAAGATGGAAGTATTATGGATAACATTGTGTAGGTCATGATAGTTAATAAAAGACTGACTGCATCCAAGGCTTCTTAAGCCTGCTTTAGATCCTGGTGCCACCAATGTTCCGTTTGAGGACATTGCTTCCTTTGAGGCTGAGATGCACTATCTCACTGTAGAACTATAGAGTTGCGTTCTCACAGAATGAAGCACATTTAACGTCTTCCGCTGCACTCTGTATGTTGGACTCTGATACTCAAGAAGGATTGTTGGTAAGGATAATCTCTGTTTTTGTATCCGCATCCCACTTTCAAAAAGGCCACAGTGCTTTGAGTGGTTCAGAGTATTTGCCATTCCGCCTCCGACTTGCCTTGCAGTCATGAATAGAGATAGCAACCTACTGCATAACTTCTGATATCTCATCCTCCTGTGTGGTCCGCTTCCACAAGGACAATTGGACCAGTGATGATCTGACATCATAAAGCAAAAGCAAGATGTTGTGTGACATGAGGGCCAATCTGTTGCCTAGCAAGCTGACATCATAAAGCTAAATGCAAGATGTTGTCTGACGTGAGGGCCACTCTGTTGTTGCCTAGCAAGCAGTAAGATACATTTATCTTGCTAATGAAATGAGTAGCATGGTAGACCGGACGCCCAAGTGACAGCTATGATGGTAAAATGTACAAAATGAGGGCACTTTATAAGACCTCTAAATTTGAACGAGCGTGAGTTTGAGCATTAGAGTGAACTTCACTATTGCTGAACTGCTAGGAATTGGCTCAAATGATGATTATGAACATGCTATTCATAGCTTTTATTATTCCCATTAACTGTAGCATAACCCTACCTCTCAACTTATCAGCTGGCTTAATTGCTACTGGTGTACCATATCCTAAAACAAATAAAGTGAGAGGGGTACGCTGCCACTTGGCTGGCAAAAAGATCTCTATTTCCTAATGTACCTTCTACAGTTGTTTAGAGCGTGTTGGCAAAAGAGGCATGAGACTCAGAGTAGTATGGTAGGTTAAAAACACAAATCGAGATTTGATTTTCTAATGAGCTGCTGATTTTCACAATAATACAAACTCCATAGTATTGATCTGTTTACCCTTTATAAAAAGCATGATTTTTTGTATTGCTTGTAGTAAATGTGCTAACAGTGGACTTTTCCATCTGCAGATTATACTGAATGACCAGCAGTGGCAGTGTTTCTCAACAAATTGTCTCTGCATTGCCGATACTGAAGAAATAAAAAGACAGTCTTCCGGCATAGGGCATCATTTGACCAATATGTATGGTAAGTAAAGCTCACAATCATTCCTTTAGGCATTAAAAAGGTGTTTCCAGCACCTGAATGTCATAACTAGCTTCTAGTGGGGGCCTGTGCTTGAATGTAATTTCTGCCAAGATGGAAGTATTATGGATAACATTGTGTCGGTCATGATAGTTAATAAAAGACTGACTGCATCCAAGGCTTCTTAAGCCTGCTTTAGATCCTGGTGCCACCAATGTTCCGTTTGAGGACATTGCTTCCTTTGAGGCTGAAATGCACTATCTCACTGTAGAACTATAGAGTTGCGTTCTCACGGAATAAAGCACATATAACGTCTTCCGCTGCACTCTGTATGTTGGACTCCGATACTCAAGAAGGATTGTTGGTAAGGATAATCTCTGTTTTTGTATCTGCATCCCACTTTCAAAAAGGCCACAGTGCTTTGAGTTGTTCAGAGTATTTGCCATTCCGCCTCCGACTTGCTTTGCAGTCATGAATAGAGATAGCAACCTACTGCATATCTTCTGATATCTCATCCTCCTGTGTGGTCCGCTTCCACAAGGACAATTGGACCAGTGATGATCTGACATCATAAAGCAAAAGCAAGATGTTGTCTGACATGAGGGCCAATCTGTTGCCTAGCAAGCTGACATCATAAAGCTAAATGCAAGATGTTGTCTGACGTGAGGGCCACTCTGTTGTTGCCTAGCAAGCAGTAAGATACATTTATCTTGCTAATGAAATGAGTAGCAGGGTAGACCGGACGCCCAAGTGACAGCTATGATGGTAAAATGTACAAAATGAGGGCACTTTATAAGACCTCTAAATTTGAACGAGCGTGAGTTTGAGCATTAGAGACAACTTCACTATTGATGAACTGCTAGGAATTGGCTCAAATGATGATTATGAACATGCTATTCATAGCTTTTATTATTCCCATTAACTGTAGCATAACCCTACCTCTCAACTTATCAGCTGGCTTAATTGCTACTGTTGTACCATATCCTAAAACAAATAAAGTGAGAGGGGTACGATGCCACTTGGCTGGCAAAAAGATCTCTATCTATGTCCTAATGTACCTTCTACAGTTGTTTAGAGCGTGTTGGCAAAAGAGGCATGAGACTCAGAGTAGTATGGTAGGTTAAAAACACAAATCGAGATTTGATTTTCTAATGAGCTGCTGATTTTCACAATAATACAAACTCCATAGTATTGATCTGTTTACCCTTTATAAAAAGCATGATTTTTTGTATTGCTTGTAGTAAATGTGCTAACAGTGGACTTTTCCATCTGCAGATTATACTGAATAACCAGCAGTGGCAGTGTTTCGCAACAAATTGTCTCTGCATTGCCGATACTGAAGAAATAAAAAGACAGTCTTCCGGCATAGGGCATCATTTGACCAATATGTATGGTAAGTAAAGCTCACAATCATTCCTTTAGGCATTAAAAAGGTGTTTTCAGCACCTGAATGTCATAACTACCTTCTAGTGGGGGCCTGTGCTTGAATGTAATTTCTGCCAAGATGGAAGTATTATGGATAACATTGTGTCGGTCATGATAGTTAATAAAAGACTGACTGCATCCAAGGCTTCTTAAGCCTGCTTTAGATCCTGGTGCCACCAATGTTCCGTTTGAGGACATTGCTTCCTTTGAGGCTGAAATGCACTATCTCACTGTAGAACTATAGAGTTGCGTTCTCACGGAATAAAGCACACTTAACGTCTTCCGCTGCACTCTGTATGTTGGACTCTGATACTCAAGAAGGATTGTTGGTAAGGATAATCTCTGTTTTTGTATCTGCATCCCACTTTCAAAAAGGCCACAGTGCTTTGAGTGGTTCAGAGTATTTGCCATTCCGCCTCCGACTTGCCTTGCAGTCATGAATAGAGATAGCAACCTACTGCATAACTTCTGATATCTCATCCTCCTGTGTGGTCCGCTTCCACAAGGACAATTGGACCAGTGATGATCTGACATCATAAAGCAAAAGCAAGATGTTGTCTGACATGAGGGCCAATCTGTTGCCTAGCAAGCTGACATCATAAAGCTAAATGCAAGATGTTGTCTGACGTGAGGGCCACTCTGTTGTTGCCTAGCAAGCAGTAAGATACATTTATCTTGCTAATGAAATGAGTAGCATGGTAGACCGGATGCCTAAGTGACAGCTATGATGGTAAAATGTACAAAATGAGGGCACTTTATAAGACCTCTAAATTTGAACGAGCGTGAGTTTGAGCATTAGAGTCAACTTCACTATTGCTGAACTGCTAGGAATTGGCTCAAATGATGATTATGAACATGCTATTCATAGCTTTTATTATTCCCATTAACTGTAGCATAACCCTACCTCTCAACTTATCAGCTGGCTTAATTGCTACTGGTGTACCATATCCTAAAACAAATAAAGTGAGAGGGGTACGCTGCCACTTGGCTGGCAAAAACATCTCTATTTCCTAATGTACCTTCTACAGTTGTTTAGAGCGTGTTGGCAAAAGAGGCATGAGACTCAGAGTAGTATGGTAGGTTAAAAACACAAATCGAGATTTGATTTTCTAATGAGCTGCTGATTTTCACAATAATACAAACTCCATAGTATTGATCTGTTTACCCTTTATAAAAAGCATGATTTTTTGTATTGCTTGTAGTAAATGTGCTAACAGTGGACTTTTCCATCTGCAGATTATACTGAATGACCAGCAGTGGCAGTGTTTCGCAACAAATTGTCTCTGCATTGCCGATACTGAAGAAATAAAAAGACAGTCTTCCGGCATAGGGCATCATTTGACCAATATGTATGGTAAGTAAAGCTCACAATCATTCCTTTAGGCATTAAAAAGGTGTTTTCAGCACCTGAATGTCATAACTACCTTCTAGTGGGGGCCTGTGCTTGAATGTAATTTCTGCCAAGATGGAAGTATTATGGATAACATTGTGTCGGTCATGATAGTTAATAAAAGACTGACTGCATCCAAGGCTTCTTAAGCCTGCTTTAGATCCTGGTGCCACCAATGTTCCGTTTGAGGACATTGCTTACTTTGAGGCTGAAATGCACTATCTCACTGTAGAACTATAGAGTTGCGTTCTCACGGAATAAAGCACACTTAACGTCTTCCGCTGCACTCTGTATGTTGGACTCTGATACTCAAGAAGGATTGTTGGTAAGGATAATCTCTGTTTTTGTATCTGCATCCCACTTTCAAAAAGGCCACAGTGCTTTGAGTGGTTCAGAGTATTTGCCATTCCGCCTCCGACTTGCCTTGCAGTCATGAATAGAGATAGCAACCTACTGCATAACTTCTGATATCTCATCCTCCTGTGTGGTCCGCTTCCACAAGGACAATTGGACCAGTGATGATCTGACATCATAAAGCAAAAGCAAGATGTTGTCTGACACGAGGGCCAATCTGTTGCCTAGCAAGCTGACATCATAAAGCTAAATGCAAGATATTGTCTGACGTGAGGGCCACTCTGTTGTTGCCTAGCAAGCAGTAAGATACATTTATCTTGCTAATGAAATGAGTAGCAGGGTAGACCGGACGCCCAAGTGACAGCTATGATGGTAAAATGTACAAAATGAGGGCACTTTATAAGACCTCTAAATTTGAACGAGCGTGAGTTTGAGCATTAGAGTCAACTTCACTATTGCTGAACTGCTAGGAATTGGCTCAAATGATGATTATGAACATGCTATTCATAGCTTTTATTATTCCCATTAACTGTAGCATAACCCTACCTCTCAACTTATCAGCTGGCTTAATTGCTACTGGTGTACCATATCCTAAAACAAATAAAGTGAGAGGGGTACGCTGCCACTTGGCTGGCAAAAAGATCTCTATTTCCTAATGTACCTTCTACAGTTGTTTAGAGCGTGTTGGCAAAAGAGGCATGAGACTCAGAGTAGTATGGTAGGTTAAAAACACAAATCGAGATTTGATTTTCTAATGAGCTGCTGATTTTCACAATAATACAAACTCCATAGTATTGATCTGTTTACCCTTTATAAAAAGCATGATTTTTTGTATTGCTTGTAGTAAATGTGCTAACAGTGGACTTTTCCATCTGCAGATTATACTGAATGACCAGCAGTGGCAGTGTTTCGCAACAAATTGTCTCTGCATTGCCGATACTGAAGAAATAAAAAGACAGTCTTCCGGCATAGGGCATCATTTGACCAATATGTATGGTAAGTAAAGCTCACAATCATTCCTTTAGGCATTAAAAAGGTGTTTTCAGCACCTGAATGTCATAACTACCTTCTAGTGGGGGCCTGTGCTTGAATGTAATTTCTGCCAAGATGGAAGTATTATGGATAACATTGTGTAGGTCATGATAGTTAATAAAAGACTGACTGCATCCAAGGCTTCTTAAGCCTGCTTTAGATCCTGGTGCCACCAATGTTCCGTTTGAGGACATTGCTTCCTTTGAGGCTGAGATGCACTATCTCACTGTAGAACTATAGAGTTGCGTTCTCACAGAATGAAGCACATTTAACGTCTTCCGCTGCACTCTGTATGTTGGACTCTGATACTCAAGAAGGATTGTTGGTAAGGATAATCTCTGTTTTTGTATCTGCATCCCACTTTCAAAAAGGCCACAGTGCTTTGAGTGGTTCAGAGTATTTGCCATTCCGCCTCCGACTTGCCTTGCAGTCATGAATAGAGATAGCAACCTACTGCATAACTTCTGATATCTCATCCTCCTGTGTGGTCCGCTTCCACAAGGACAATTGGACCAGTGATGATCTGACATCATAAAGCAAAAGCAAGATGTTGTGTGACATGAGGGCCAATCTGTTGCCTAGCAAGCTGACATCATAAAGCTAAATGCAAGATGTTGTCTGACGTGAGGGCCACTCTGTTGTTGCCTAGCAAGCAGTAAGATACATTTATCTTGCTAATGAAATGAGTAGCATGGTAGACCGGACGCCCAAGTGACAGCTATGATGGTAAAATGTACAAAATGAGGGCACTTTATAAGACCTCTAAATTTGAACGAGCGTGAGTTTGAGCATTAGAGTGAACTTCACTATTGCTGAACTGCTAGGAATTGGCTCAAATGATGATTATGAACATGCTATTCATAGCTTTTATTATTCCCATTAACTGTAGCATAACCCTACCTCTCAACTTATCAGCTGGCTTAATTGCTACTGTTGTACCATATCCTAAAACAAATAAAGTGAGAGGGATACGCTGCCACTTGGCTGGCAAAAAGATCTCTATCTATGTCCTAATGTACCTTCTACAGTTGTTTAGAGCGTGTTGGCAAAAGAGGCATGAGACTCAGAGTAGTATGGTAGGTTAAAAACACAAATCGAGATTTGATTTTCTAATGAGCTGCTGATTTTCACAATAATACAAACTCCATAGTATTGATCTGTTTACCCTTTATAAAAAGCATGATTTTTTGTATTGCTTGTAGTAAATGTGCTAACAGTGGACTTTTCCATCTGCAGATTATACTGAATGACCAGCAGTGGCAGTGTTTCTCAACAAATTGTCTCTGCATTGCCGATACTGAAGAAATAAAAAGACAGTCTTCCGGCATAGGGCATCATTTGACCAATATGTATGGTAAGTAAAGCTCACAATCATTCCTTTAGGCATTAAAAAGGTGTTTCCAGCACCTGAATGTCATAACTAGCTTCTAGTGGGGGCCTGTGCTTGAATGTAATTTCTGCCAAGATGGAAGTATTATGGATAACATTGTGTCGGTCATGATAGTTAATAAAAGACTGACTGCATCCAAGGCTTCTTAAGCCTGCTTTAGATCCTGGTGCCACCAATGTTCCGTTTGAGGACATTGCTTCCTTTGAGGCTGAAATGCACTATCTCACTGTAGAACTATAGAGTTGCGTTCTCACGGAATAAAGCACATATAACGTCTTCCGCTGCACTCTGTATGTTGGACTCCGATACTCAAGAAGGATTGTTGGTAAGGATAATCTCTGTTTTTGTATCTGCATCCCACTTTCAAAAAGGCCACAGTGCTTTGAGTTGTTCAGAGTATTTGCCATTCCGCCTCCGACTTGCTTTGCAGTCATGAATAGAGATAGCAACCTACTGCATATCTTCTGATATCTCATCCTCCTGTGTGGTCCGCTTCCACAAGGACAATTGGACCAGTGATGATCTGACATCATAAAGCAAAAGCAAGATGTTGTCTGACATGAGGGCCAATCTGTTGCCTAGCAAGCTGACATCATAAAGCTAAATGCAAGATGTTGTCTGACGTGAGGGCCACTCTGTTGTTGCCTAGCAAGCAGTAAGATACATTTATCTTGCTAATGAAATGAGTAGCAGGGTAGACCGGACGCCCAAGTGACAGCTATGATGGTAAAATGTACAAAATGAGGGCACTTTATAAGACCTCTAAATTTGAACGAGCGTGAGTTTGAGCATTAGAGTCAACTTCACTATTGCTGAACTGCTAGGAATTGGCTCAAATGATGATTATGAACATGCTATTCATAGCTTTTATTATTCCCATTAACTGTAGCATAACCCTACCTCTCAACTTATCAGCTGGCTTAATTGCTACTGGTGTACCATATCCTAAAACAAATAAAGTGAGAGGGGTACGCTGCCACTTGGCTGGCAAAAAGATCTCTATGTCCTAATGTACCTTCTACAGTTGTTTAGAGCGTGTTGGCAAAAGAGGCATGAGACTCAGAGTAGTATGGTAGGTTAAAAACACAAATCGAGATTTGATTTTCTAATGAGCTGCTGATTTTCACAATAATACAAACTCCATAGTATTGATCTGTTTACCCTTTATAAAAAGCATGATTTTTTGTATTGCTTGTAGTAAATGTGCTAACAGTGGACTTTTCCATCTGCAGATTATACTGAATGACCAGCAGTGGCAGTGTTTCGCAACAAATTGTCTCTGCATTGCCGATACTGAAGAAATAAAAAGACAGTCTTCCGGCATAGGGCATCATTTGACCAAAATGTATGGTAAGTAAAGCTCACAATCATTCCTTTAGGCATTAAAAAGGTGTTTTAAGCACCTGAATGTCATAACTACCTTCTAGTGGGGGCCTGTGCTTGAATGTAATTCTGCCAAGATGGAAGTATTATGGATAACATTGTGTCGGTCATGATAGTTAATAAAAGACTGACTGCATCCAAGGCTTCTTAAGCCTGCTTTAGATCCTGGTGCCACCAATGTTCCGTTTGAGGACATTGCTTCCTTTGAGGCTGAAATGCACTATCTCACTGTAGAACTATAGAGTTGCGTTCTCACGGAATAAAGCACATTTAACGTCTTCCGCTGCACTCTGTATGTTGGACTCTGATACTCAAGAAGGATTGTTGGTAAGGATAATCTCTGTTTTTGTATCTGCATCCCACTTTCAAAAAGGCCACAGTGCTTTGAGTTGTTCAGAGTATTTGCCATTCCGCCTCCGACTTGCCTTGCAGTCATGAATAGAGATAGCAACCTACTGCATAACTTCTGATATCTCATCCTCCTGTGTGGTCCGCTTCCACAAGGACAATTGGACCAGTGATGATCTGACATCATAAAGCAAAAGCAAGATGTTGTCTGACATGAGGGCCAATCTGTTGCCTAGCAAGCTGACATCATAAAGCTAAATGCAAGATGTTGTCTGACGTGAGGGCCACTCTGTTGTTGCCTAGCAAGCAGTAAGATACATTTATCTTGCTAATGAAATGAGTAGCATGGTAGACCGGACGCCCAAGTGACAGCTATGATGGTAAAATGTACAAAATGAGGGCACTTTATAAGACCTCTAAATTTGAACGAGCGTGAGTTTGAGCATTAGAGACAACTTCACTATTGCTGAACTGCTAGGAATTGGCTCAAATGATGATTATGAACATGCTATTCATAGCTTTTATTATTCCCATTAACTGTAGCATAACCCTACCTCTCAACTTATCAGCTGGCTTAATTGCTACTGGTGTACCATATCCTAAAACAAATAAAGTGAGAGGGGTACGCTGCCACTTGGCTGGCAAAAAGATCTCTATCTATGTCCTAATGTACCTTCTACAGTTGTTTAGAGCGTGTTGGCAAAAGAGGCATGAGACTCAGAGTAGTATGGTAGGTTAAAAACACAAATCGAGATTTGATTTTCTAATGAGCTGCTGATTTTCACAATAATACAAACTCCATAGTATTGATCTGTTTACCCTTTATAAAAAGCACAATTTTTTGTATTGCTTGTAGTAAATGTGCTAACAGTGGACTTTTCCATCTGCAGATTATACTGAATGACCAGCAGTGGCAGTGTTTTGCAACAAATTGTCTCTGCATTGCCGATACTGAAGAAATAAAAAGACAGTCTTCCGGCATAGGGCATCATTTGACCAAAATGTATGGTAAGTAAAGCTCACAATCATTCCTTTAGGCATTAAAAAGGTGTTTTAAGCACCTGAATGTCATAACTACCTTCTAGTGGGGGCCTGTGCTTGAATGTAATTTCTGCCAAGATGGAAGTATTATGGATAACATTGTGTCGGTCATGATAGTTAATAAAAGACTGACTGCATCCAAGGCTTCTTAAGCCTGCTTTAGATCCTGGTGCCACCAATGTTCCGTTTGAGGACATTGCTTCCTTTGAGGCTGAAATGCACTATCTCACTGTAGAACTATAGAGTTGCGTTCTCACGGAATAAAGCACATTTAACGTCTTCCGCTGCACTCTGTATGTTGGACTCTGAAACTCAAGAAGGATTGTTGGTAAGGATAATCTCTGTTTTTGTATCTGCATCCCACTTTCAAAAAGGCCACAGTGCTTTGAGTTGTTCAGAGTATTTGCCATTCCGCCTCCGACTTGCCTTGCAGTCATGAATAGAGATAGCAACCTACTGCATAACTTCTGATATCTCATCCTCCTGTGTGGTCCGCTTCCACAAGGACAATTGGACCAGTGATGATCTGACATCATAAAGCAAAAGCAAGATGTTGTCTGACATGAGGGCCAATCTGTTGCCTAGCAAGCTGACATCATAAAGCTAAATGCAAGATGTTGTCTGACGTGAGGGCCACTCTGTTGTTGCCTAGCAAGCAGTAAGATACATTTATCTTGCTAATGAAATGAGTAGCATGGTAGACCGGACGCCCAAGTGACAGCTATGATGGTAAAATGTACAAAATGAGGGCACTTTATAAGACCTCTAAATTTGAACGAGCGTGAGTTTGAGCATTAGAGTCAACTTCACTATTGCTGAACTGCTAGGAATTGGCTCAAATGATGATTATGAACATGCTATTCATAGCTTTTATTATTCCCATTAACTGTAGCATAACCCTACCTCTCAACTTATCAGCTGGCTTAATTGCTACTGGTGTACCATATCCTAAAACAAATAAAGTGAGAGGGGTACGCTGCCACTTGGCTGGCAAAAACATCTCTATTTCCTAATGTACCTTCTACAGTTGTTTAGAGCGTGTTGGCAAAAGAGGCATGAGACTCAGAGTAGTATGGTAGGTTAAAAACACAAATCGAGATTTGATTTTCTAATGAGCTGCTGATTTTCACAATAATACAAACTCCATAGTATTGATCTGTTTACCCTTTATAAAAAGCATGATTTTTTGTATTGCTTGTAGTAAATGTGCTAACAGTGGACTTTTCCATCTGCAGATTATACTGAATGACCAGCAGTGGCAGTGTTTCGCAACAAATTGTCTCTGCATTGCCGATACTGAAGAAATAAAAAGACAGTCTTCCGGCATAGGGCATCATTTGACCAATATGTATGGTAAGTAAAGCTCACAATCATTCCTTTAGGCATTAAAAAGGTGTTTTCAGCACCTGAATGTCATAACTACCTTCTAGTGGGGGCCTGTGCTTGAATGTAATTTCTGCCAAGATGGAAGTATTATGGATAACATTGTGTCGGTCATGATAGTTAATAAAAGACTGACTGCATCCAAGGCTTCTTAAGCCTGCTTTAGATCCTGGTGCCACCAATGTTCCGTTTGAGGACATTGCTTACTTTGAGGCTGAAATGCACTATCTCACTGTAGAACTATAGAGTTGCGTTCTCACGGAATAAAGCACACTTAACGTCTTCCGCTGCACTCTGTATGTTGGACTCTGATACTCAAGAAGGATTGTTGGTAAGGATAATCTCTGTTTTTGTATCTGCATCCCACTTCCACTCAAAGCACTGTGGCCTTTTTGATTCAGAGTATTTGCCATTCCGCCTCCGACTTGCCTTGCAGTCATGAATAGAGATAGCAACCTACTGCATAACTTCTGATATCTCATCCTCCTGTGTGGTCCGCTTCGACAAGGACAATAGGACCAGTGATGATCTGACATCATAAAGCAAAAGCAAGATGTTGTCTGACATGAGGGCCAATCTGTTGCCTAGCAAGCTGACATCATAAAGCTAAATGCAAGATGTTGTCTGACGTGAGGGCCTGTTGGACCTAGATTACCCAAGCCTACATATGGTAGCTTGGCACAGTAGGGGTCTACAGCTAACTCAAGGCGTTGGCTAAGTACTTACAAATCTTACCCACAGTAACACAGTGATGAACCACCAAAATAAAGACACAACACCTCTGTTTGGAAAAATACCGTTACCTTTTTATAAAAATAATATGCTCTTCTTGTTATGCTTTTTAGTCAGGGATAAAAGACAATCAAATTACACATCTACATGAAATTCAAATCACACTTCAATATTTTTCCTGTTCAGAATTTGAGAATCAACGGTACATTTAGGTTCTGTAGTTATTCAGGACACAAGTCACTTCACTAATAATTTTACAGGAAGGCAAAATACAGTCTGGCAGAGTAATATGTTTTTAAAGACACATTCGCAGGTACATTACCCCACAGCTCTTAAGCACTGCTCAGCCCAACAGAATGACCTGGTTGTAGAACCTCACAGCCTTAAACACTAGTAATGTGACTAAAAGGAAAGACACAATAAAATTAGCAAGATACCCCCCACTCTAATGTGCATGTACACCTATCTGGTAGGGAATCTACTTCTTCACTTATCACTGACTGTAGGAGTCTTCACCCAGGAACCCTGTGGTTCCCTGCACCTCTTCCTCCTTTCTGCCACTAGCCCGTTCTCTTCATTTATGCTTCTGTGTGCAGTTCAGTTTGTGTCCCTGTTGCAGTCCCACCGTCTCGTCTCTTTCCCCCGGTGCTGCTGCCTCCCGTCCCCACTCTACCCGGCTTACTTGTCAGTTCCTGGAAGTGCTGCGAGTGCTCTTCCCACTCGCGCTGAAGCCTGGCAGCAGTCGGCAGTCGGGAGAGATCGAGGGAGCTTCTCTGGCCCACCGGCTCCTTACTGGGACAACTGTAGTGGCGCTTCTGCCTCCTCAGGCTGGGGGAACAGCTACCGGTGCTCCGTCGCGATCGGCTTCTCCTCAGTCGCGCTACTCCGTTGGGCATGCGCGGAAGCGCTCGCTCTTCTCCCGCCTCCGCACTCACTTCAAAGGGAGGACGCTGGTCTTCCGGTGACGCTGCTCTCCCGGGCCTGCCCGATCATAGGCCCCTCCTGCCTCACGAAAAGCGTCTAGCTGCCAGTCATGCGCGGAAGCGCCGATCTCTTCGTTTTGACACGGCCGGTGCCCCCGGGGTCCCGATGCCGATCAGAGCAGCGACGCTGCTTCCCTCCAGTCACCTCTCACCTGGGCTTCACAGGAAGGATTTCCACACACGACGCCCTCGCTCCACAGGTCGTCAGGGTGCCACAGACCCCCGCAGTCACTTCAGCTACTCCACGTCCCCGGTAAGCTCAGCGCTGGTTAGGGGTAGCCAGGAATATCTTCAGTTAAGGGTATCCTGAGTGGATTTAATGGGTTTCCAAGATGTGAGTGGCTGCTTCCTCAGGTAGCTCGATTTCTTTACCAATAGTTGATGATTTGAGAGAGGGATCGGTCAAAGGCTGAAGGGGGAACAATCCTCTGAAGTAACTGTCAGCCTCAGTGACAAACTAGCTGCTCTCAGTGTGTCCACCTCCTCTCACCACTGCCTCACTCCTCTACTCTGGGGTCAGCACAAAATGGCTGCTGGTCACTGGCCTTATATAGGCTGGCCTGAGACCTGCAGAAGTCTCTAGTAGATTCCAGAAAGTTCCCTAATGCTATCCTATGGACCTGTCCTCCAGTAGTGTCCGTTATGACAGTTGGTGGACACCATTTTAGGTCTCTGGAGATCCCTAAGGTTTCAAGGGGGTGACTAGGCCTCACAAGTGATGAGGGAAAAATGGCGTCATCGCCAAGGAACACCTAGCCCCCTGACAGCATAAAAAACTCCTGATGGACTCATGTAAAAATAAAAATAGAAACTCTGGGAGGCTAAGGGGGACAAAAATAAATCATGGTGGTTAGAGTCTTCCCAGAAGCAGACAGGTCTAACACGCGTCCCCCCCAGCTGAAAGTGGGGAGAACTACCCAACCCCTTGGGAGTCCTCATCACTAAGGCGGAAATACCTGGATAGACCGTCTGCGTTGGCATGGTCTGCCCCAGGTCGATGTTCCACCCTGAAGTCCATTCCCTGTAGGGAGATGGACCACCTTAGCAACTTGGGATTCTCCCCCTTCATTTGCATCAGCCAACGAAGGGGGCGATGGTCAGTCTGAACCAGGAAGTGCGAACCAAACCGGTATGGTCGCAGCTTCTTCAGAGCCCAAACCACCGCAAAGGCTTCTCTCTCAATTGTACTCCACCTCCTTTCCCTGGGGAGTAGTCTCCTGGACAGGAAGACCACGGGTTGATCCAAGCCCTCGTCATTTAGCTGCGATAACACTGCCCCAATGCCATGTTCTGATGCATCTGTTTGGACAATGAATTCTCTAGCAAAATCAGGGGCCTTGAGAATGGGAGCGGAACACAATGCTTGTTTCAAGGTCAGGAAGGCTCGCTGGCAAGCCTCCGTCCAGACTACCCGTCGGGGTTGCTTCTTGGAAGTAAGCTCAGTGAGAGGGGCCACGATAGTGCCATACCCCTTCACGAAGCGACGGTAATATCCAGTGAGGCCCAGGAAGGCTCGGACCTCTGTTTGAGTCTTGGGGGGCTCCCAGGCGATGATAGCCTCAATCTTTGCCTGGAGGGGCTGCACCGTCCCTCTGCCCACCAAGTGACCTAGGTACACCACCGACCCCTGTCCGATCTGACACTTGCTGGCCTTGATTGTCAATCCAGCCTGTTGCAGGGCATGTAGAACAGCTTGCAGATGCTGCAAATGGTCCTCCCAGCTGCTACTGAAGACAGCAATGTCGTCCAGGTATGCAGCAGAAAAAGCTTCCATTCCAGAAAGGACCCTGTTCACCAGCCGCTGAAAAGTGGCAGGGGCATTCTTGAGCCCAAAGGGCATCACGCGAAATTGGTAGTGTCCCTCAGGTGTAGAGAAGGCTGACCTTTCCTTCGCCTCCTCTGTAAGGGAAATCTGCCAGTACCCTGAAGTTAGGTCAAAGGTACTTAAGTATTGAGCAGCTCCCAGCCGGTCAATCAGCTCATCCGCCCGTGGGATAGGATGGGCATCAGTTTTGGTCACTGAGTTCAAGCCTCGGTAGTCCACACAGAACCTCAATTCCGGTGTGGTGCCTGGTGGGGCAGCCTTTGGTACCAAAACCACCGGGCTAGACCAAGGGCTTCCAGAAGGTTCAATCACTCCCAGTTCCAGCATCTTGGCGACTTCACCCTTGATGCTGGCCTTCACCTTGTCCGACAGCCGGTAGATTTTAGACTTCACAGGTGGGCTGTCTCCTGTGTCCACGTCATGGGTACACAGGTGGGTCCTACCCGGGACAAGGGAGAACAGAGAAGAAAATTGCTCCAGGATCTGGCGGCAATCACCCTGCTGTTCAGGAGTTAGGGATGGCGAGAGAATTACTCCCTCCACCGACCCATCCTTTTCTTGGGACGAGAGAAGATCAGGGAGAGGTTCGCTTTCTTCTTCCTCTGCTCCATCGGTTACCATCATCAAGACAACCGCGGGCCTCTCATGATGTGGCTTGAGGCGATTGGCATGCAGCACCCTGTGGGGCTGCCTCGGGGCTTTAAGATCCACCAAGTAGGTAGACTTCCCCTTCTTCTCCAACACCTCAAAGGGGCCTGTCCAACGGTCCTGGAGGGCATTTAGCTCTCCAGGTTCCATCACCCACACCTTCTGTCCAGGCTCCAGTTCCACTGGGTGAGCGTTGTGGTCATACCACTCTTTCATCACCGCTTGGCTGGCCTCCAAGTTGTCTGAAGCTTGCTTCCACAACTTAGCCATTTGGCTCCGGAAGGCCAGCATGTAGCTCACCACGTCCTGGGGAAGCTTTCTGGGAGTCCGTTCCCATCCGTCTTTCACCAGGCTGAGAGGTCCCCGTACAGGATGCCCGTACAAAAGTTCGAAGGGGCTGAAGCCCACTCCCTTTTGTGGCACTTCCCTGTAAGAAAACAAGAGACAGGGTAGGAGGATGTCCCATTTCCTCCGCAGGCTCTCAGGTAGACTCCTGATCATACCTTTCAAGGTTTTGTTAAACCTTTCCACAAGACCATTGGTTTGTGGGTGATAAGGAGTGGTAAACCGATAGGTAACTCCACACTCCTTCCACATAGCCCGCATGTACGCTGAAAGGAAGTTAGTCCCCCTGTCGGACACAACCTCCTTGGGGAAACCCACTCGGGTAAAGATCCCCATCAGGGCCCTTGCCACCACAGGTGCAGTGATGGTCCTCAGAGGTATTGCCTCTGGGTACCGTGTGGCATGATCCACCAAAACCAGTATGAACCGGTGACCAGCTGACGTTGGTGGATCCAATGGCCCTACAATGTCGATGCCCACCCTCTCAAAGGGGGTGCTAACGACAGGTAGTGGTTCCAGGGGAGCTTTAAGCTTCACTCCTGTTTTCCCACTAGCTTGGCAGGACACACACGTCCGACAGTATGTGTCAGACGCCACTTTCATTCGAGGCCAGTAGAAGTGGGGGACAAGCCGGGCAAAGGTCTTGTCCTGTCCTAGATGTCCTGCCAATGGTATCTCATGAGCCAGTTCCAGTAGAAAGGCTCTAAAGCATTGAGGGACCACCAAGGCTCTGGCTGAACCATGGCCAGGTGCCTTGGGCTCACTGTAGAGGAGTCCATCCTCCCAGTAAATCCGGTAACTCCCTTCAATGTTTCCTGCTGCCTGGGCGTTGGCCTGTTGCCGCAGCCCCTCGAGAGTAGGACACTCTTTCTGAGCTTCACAGAATTCTTCCCTGGAAGGACCTCCCTCCACATGCCATTCTGTAGGGATGGGTAGGTTCTCCAAGGAAGCAACATTCTCCCCTGTGGACTCCAGATCCACCTCCGCAGGTGGTCCAGCTGTCTCACGAGGTGGAGATGTCGAGGCAGGGTCCTCCGGCCTCCTGTCCTTCTCCTCTCTGGCAGCCGGCTGGGCCATTGTTCCAGGCTCCAGCGTAAGTGAACTCCCCCTTCGGGCAGTCGCTGACCTTGTGCTGACACAAGTCCAGTCAGGGGGTCCCAGCATCTCAGAGTGAGTCTGGTACTCCACCCTCCTCCAAGCATTGTGCTCCATATCATTCCCTAACAGGCAGTCAACAGGCACGGCAGGGCTTACGGCAACTCGAAGTGGACCTGCAACCCCTCCCCACTCAAAGGGAACCTCAGCCACAGGGTAGTGGCCCAATCTGCCGTCAGCCATTACGGCGGGATGGAGTACATCTGGGATGACCTGCTCTGGAGACACCAGCTGACTCCTTACCATAGTCATGCTGGCTCCTGTGTCTCTCAGAGCCTCCCCTCTATGGCCATTGATGGTGACCCACTGCTCATACTTAATAGTATTGGAGGGCAGCTGGGTCTTGGGAACCATCTCCTTATCTCCCAGGGACACTAAAGTGACACCCGCCCGCTCCCCTCCATTAACCAAAGGCATCTCCTCCCCGAGCACTACACTAGTGATTCCCGGGATTTTTCCTCCAGTGGGAGGGGGTGGTCTTTTTGGGCATCTCACATCTCCTTTATAGTGTCCCACACCACCACACTCAAAACAATGAACAACCCTTGGCTGCTGGCTTTGGCCAGGGGTAGGGTTGCGAGGGGGGTTACTCCTAGGGATGAATCCTCTGCCCCTTCCTTGCGAAGTATTTTGTGGCCCTTTTGAGAACTCCCTCTTAATTTCCCCTCCCTCTTTCTTCTGGGGGGCGCCCTGTCCTTGCTTCTGGGAATTCCCTCCAGTCCCCTTAGTCGACACCCGGGTACTAACCCAGATGTCCGCCTCCTCAGCAAGCTTCCTGGGGCTGGTCAGCTTGCTGTCCACCAGATGCTGTCTTAGCTCGGAAAGACACTTCTCGAGTAGGTGTTCCTTGAGTATGAGGTCATATAGTCCCTCATAGTCCCCTACTTCGCTGCCTCTTACCCAACCCTCCAGGGCCTTCCTGGAGTAGTCCAAGAAATCTACCCAGTTTTGTGTGCCCAGCTTGTAGCTGCCCCGGAACTTTTGTCTATATTTCTCAGGGGTCAACCCAAACTTCTTGAGCAGCGCTAATTTCATAGCCGGATAATAGGTCTGTTCACTCGAGTCAAGGGCCAACAAAGTATCCCTGCCAGTGGGGGGCATGTATTTGTATAACCCACCTCCCCAGTGGACTTCTAGAATCCCAGGGGCCCTCAGCGAGACCTCGTAGGCGGCTAGCCATTTAGCAATGTCGTCACTGGGTACATAACAAGCCATTATGTCTTTCGGTAGGTACGGTCTAGGTTCCCTGGTGTTGGTTTGGTTATCGCTGCCACCATTCTCTGGTTTGGGGGTACGTAAATTCAGGGCTTGCAAATCCATCTCTTTGATGGTCCGCTCATGCTCCAACCTCTTTTCCTCCCTCACCATGTCCATCCTGGCCAGTTCTATCCTCATCCTCCTCTCCTCCCTCCTGTCTTCTAACTCGGCGTCGGTCAAGCCCCTCTCTGACACACTACTGCCCACTCTAGAAGGTGTTCTAGGACCTGTTACAAGGTTCTCCCCTCCCGCCTGGTACAGTGTTGTGGTCTCCAGGACAGTGTCCTTGTCACTCTCTTCAGGATCTACCTCCTCCCCGGAATGAGCCTCTACCCATGCCCGAATACTGGTCAGCAGCTCAACTTTTCTGGCGCCTTTCTTGAAAAACACCCCCTGCTGCTGACACCATTCTTTCAATTGAGGCACAGTATAATTGTCTAGCTCTTCCACATTTATCTCCATTCTTATTTGAAGTATAAAATGCTACACAGGAGAAATCCACAGAGTGACCCAAGGTCAACCTCCACCCACCGCCAGAAGTCAATTTAGAAAAATCAAAAATGTAAATTAGGAGGGCCGCAGGGAGGAAACTCCAGGTGGGGTCTTGTGGTTGTCACTGCGTTACTAATAAGTAAGTGTAAGTACAGATCCGCTATCCCACCGCTGAAACACCAATTATGTTGGACCTAGATTACCCAAGCCTACATATGGTAGCTTGGCACAGTAGGGGTCTACAGCTAACTCAAGGCGTTGGCTAAGTACTTACAAATCTTACCCACAGTAACACAGTGATGAACCACCAAAATAAAGACACAACACCTCTGTTTGGAAAAATACCGTTACCTTTTTATAAAAATAATATGCTCTTCTTGTTATGCTTTTTAGTCAGGGATAAAAGACAATCAAATTACACATCTACATGAAATTCAAATCACACTTCAATATTTTTCCTGTTCAGAATTTGAGAATCAACGGTACATTTAGGTTCTGTAGTGATTCAGGACACAAGTCACTTCACTAATAATTTTACAGGAAGGCAAAATACAGTCTGGCAGAGTAATATGTTTTTAAAGACACATTCGCAGGTACATTACCCCACAGCTCTTAAGCACTGCTCAGCCCAACAGAATGACCTGGTTGTAGAACCTCACAGCCTTAAACACTAGTAATGTGACTAAAAGGAAAGACACAATAAAATTAGCAAGATACCCCCCACTCTAATGTGCATGTACACCTATCTGGTAGGGAATCTACTTCTTCACTTATCACTGACTGTAGGAGTCTTCACCCAGGAACCCTGTGGTTCCCTGCACCTCTTCCTCCTTTCTGCCACTAGCCCGTTCTCTTCATTTATGCTTCTGTGTGCAGTTCAGTTTGTGTCCCTGTTGCAGTCCCACCGTCTCGTCTCTTTCCCCCGGTGCTGCTGCCTCCCGTCCCCACTCTACCCGGCTTACTTGTCAGTTCCTGGAAGTGCTGCGAGTGCTCTTCCCACTCGCGCTGAAGCCTGGCAGCAGTCGGCGGTCGGGAGAGATCGAGGGAGCTTCTCTGGCCCACCGGCTCCTTACTGGGACAACTGTAGTGGCGCTTCTGCCTCCTCAGGCTGGGGTAACAGCTACCGGTGCTCCGTCGCGATCGGCTTCTCCTCAGTCGCGCTACTCCGTTGGGCATGCGCGGAAGCGCTCGCTCTTCTCCCGCCTCCGCACTCACTTCAAAGGGAGGACGCTGGTCTTCCGGTGACGCTGCTCTCCCGGGCCTGCCCGATCATAGGCCCCTCCTGCCTCACGAAAAGCGTCTAGCTGCCAGTCATGCGCGGAAGCGCCGATCTCTTCGTTTTGACACGGCCGGTGCCCCCGGGGTCCCGATGCCGATCAGAGCAGCGACGCTGCTTCCCTCCAGTCACCTCTCACTTGGGCTTCACAGGAAGGATTTCCACACACGACGCCCTCGCTCCACAGGTCGTCAGGGTGCCACAGACCCCCGCAGTCACTTCAGCTACTCCACGTCCCCGGTAAGCTCAGCGCTGGTTAGGGGTAGCCAGGAATATCTTCAGTTAAGGGTATCCTGAGTGGATTTAATGGGTTTCCAAGATGTGAGTGGCTGCTTCCTCAGGTAGCTCGATTTCTTTACCAATAGTTGATGATTTGAGAGAGGGATCGGTCAAAGGCTGAAGGGGGAACAATCCTCTGAAGTAACTGTCAGCCTCAGTGACAAACTAGCTGCTCTCAGTGTGTCCACCTCCTCTCACCACTGCCTCACTCCTCTACTCTGGGGTCAGCACAAAATGGCTGCTGGTCACTGGCCTTATATAGGCTGGCCTGAGACCTGCAGAAGTCTCTAGTAGATTCCAGAAAGTTCCCTAATGCTATCCTATGGACCTGTCCTCCAGTAGTGTCCGTTATGACAGTTGGTGGACACCATTTTAGGTCTCTGGAGATCCCTAAGGTTTCAAGGGGGTGACTAGGCCTCACAAGTGATGAGGGAAAAATGGCGTCATCGCCAAGGAACACCTAGCCCCCTGACAGCATAAAAAACTCCTGATGGACTCATGTAAAAATAAAAATAGAAACTCTGGGAGGCTAAGGGGGACAAAAATAAATCATGGTGGTTAGAGTCTTCCCAGAAGCAGACAGGTCTAACAGGGCCACTCTGTTGTTGCCTAGCAAGCAGTAAGATACATTTATCTTGCTAATGAAATGAGTAGCATGGTAGACCGGACGCCTAAGTGACAGCTATGATGGTAAAATGTACAAAATGAGGGCACTTTATAAGACCTCTAAATTTGAAGGAGCGTGAGTTTGAGCATTAGAGTCAACTTCACTATTGCTGAACTGCTAGGAATTGGCTCAAATGATGATTATGAACATGCTATTCATAGCTTTTATTATTCCCATTAACTGTAGCATAACCCTACCTCTCAACTTATCAGCTGGCTTAAATGCTACTGGTGTACCATATCCTAAAACAAATAAAGTGAGAGGGGTACGCTGCCACTTGGCTGGCAAAAACATCTCTATTTCCTAATGTACCTTCTACAGTTGTTTAGAGCGTGTTGGCAAAAGAGGCAAGAGACTCAGAGTAGTATGGTAGGTTAAAAACACAAATCGAGATTTGATTTTCTAATGAGCTGCTGATTTTCACAATAATACAAACTCCATAGTATTGATCTGTTTACCCTTTATAAAAAGCATGATTTTTTGTATTGCTTGTAGTAAATGTGCTAACAGTGGACTTTTCCATCTGCAGATTATACTGAATGACCAGCAGTGGCAGTGTTTCGCAACAAATTGTCTCTGCATTGCCGATACTGAAGAAATAAAAAGACAGTCTTCCGGCATAGGGCATCATTTGACCAATATGTATGGTAAGTAAAGCTCACAATCATTCCTTTAGGCATTAAAAAGGTGTTTTCAGCACCTGAATGTCATAACTACCTTCTAGTGGGGGCCTGTGCTTGAATGTAATTTCTGCCAAGATGGAAGTATTATGGATAACATTGTGTCGGTCATGATAGTTAATAAAAGACTGACTGCATCCAAGGCTTCTTAAGCCTGCTTTAGATCCTGGTGCCACCAATGTTCCGTTTGAGGACATTGCTTACTTTGAGGCTGAAATGCACTATCTCACTGTAGAACTATAGAGTTGCGTTCTCACGGAATAAAGCACACTTAACGTCTTCCGCTGCACTCTGTATGTTGGACTCCGATACTCAAGAAGGATTGTTGGTAAGGATAATCTCTGTTTTTGTATCTGCATCCCACTTTCAAAAAGGCCACAGTGCTTTGAGTTGTTCAGAGTATTTGCCATTCCGCCTCCGACTTGCTTTGCAGTCATGAATAGAGATAGCAACCTACTGCATATCTTCTGATATCTCATCCTCCTGTGTGGTCCGCTTCCACAAGGACAATTGGACCAGTGATGATCTGACATCATAAAGCAAAAGCAAGATGTTGTCTGACATGAGGGCCAATCTGTTGCCTAGCAAGCTGACATCATAAAGCTAAATGCAAGATGTTGTCTGACGTGAGGGCCACTCTGTTGTTGCCTAGCAAGCAGTAAGATACATTTATCTTGCTAATGAAATGAGTAGCATGGTAGACCGGACGCCCAAGTGACAGCTATGATGGTAAAATGTACAAAATGAGGGCACTTTATAAGACCTCTAAATTTGAACGAGCGTGAGTTTGAGCATTAGAGTCAACTTCACTATTGCTGAACTGCTAGGAATTGGCTCAAATGATGATTATGAACATGCTATTCATAGCTTTTATTATTCCCATTAACTGTAGCATAACCCTACCTCTCAACTTATCAGCTGGCTTAATTGCTACTGTTGTACCATATCCTAAAACAAATAAAGTGAGAGGGGTACGCTGCCACTTGGCTGGCAAAAAGATCTCTATCTATGTCCTAATGTACCTTCTACAGTTGTTTAGAGCGTGTTGGCAAAAGAGGCATGAGACTCAGAGTAGTATGGTAGGTTAAAAACACAAATCGAGATTTGATTTTCTAATGAGCTGCTGATTTTCACAATAATACAAACTCCATAGTATTGATCTGTTTACCCTTTATAAAAAGCATGATTTTTTGTATTGCTTGTAGTAAATGTGCTAACAGTGGACTTTTCCATCTGCAGATTATACTGAATGACCAGCAGTGGGAGTGTATCGCAACAAATTGTCTCTGCATTGCCGATACTGAAGAAATAAAAAGACAGTCCTCCGGCATAGGGCATCATTTGACCAATATGTATGGCAAGTAAAGCTCACAATCATTCCTTTAGGCATTAAAAAGGTGTTTTCAGCACCTGAATGTCATAACTACCTTCTAGTGGGGGCCTGTGCTTGAATGTAATTTCTGCCAAGATGGAAGTATTATGGATAACATTGTGTCGGTCATGATAGTTAATAAAAGACTGACTGCATCCAAGGCTTCTTAAGCCTGCTTTAGATCCTGGTGCCACCAATGTTCCGTTTGAGGACATTGCTTCCTTTGAGGCTGAAATGCACTATCTCACTGTAGAACTATAGAGTTGTGTTCTCACGGAATAAAGCACATTTAACGTCTTCCGCTGCACTCTGTATGTTGGACTCTGATACTCAAGAAGGATTGTTGGTAAGGATAATCTCTGTTTTTGTATCTGCATCCCACTTTCAAAAAGGCCACAGTGCTTTGAGTTGTTCAGAGTATTTGCCATTCCGCCTCCGACTTGCCTTGCAGTCATGAATAGAGATAGCAACCTACTGCATAACTTCTGATATCTCATCCTCCTGTGTGGTCCGCTTCCACAAGGACAATTGGACCAGTGATGATCTGACATCATAAAGCAAAAGCAAGATGTTGTCTGACATGAGGGCCAATCTGTTGCCTAGCAAGCTGACATCATAAAGCTAAATGCAAGATGTTGTCTGACGTGAGGGCCACTCTGTTGTTGCCTAGCAAGCAGTAAGATACATTTATCTTGCTAATGAAATGAGTAGCATGGTAGACCGGACGCCCAAGTGACAGCTTTGATGGTAAAATGTACAAAATGAGGGCACTTTATAAGACCTCTAAATTTGAACGAGCGTGAGTTTGAGCATTAGAGTCAACTTCACTATTGCTGAACTGCTAGGAATTGGCTCAAATGATGATTATGAACATGCTATTCATAGCTTTTATTATTCCCATTAACTGTAGCATAACCCTACCTCTCAACTTATCAGCTGGCTTAATTGCTACTGGTGTACCATATCCTAAAACAAATAAAGTGAGAGGGGTACGCTGCCACTTGGCTGGCAAAAAGATCTCTATTTCCTAATGTACCTTCTACAGTTGTTTAGAGCGTGTTGGCAAAAGAGGCATGAGACTCAGAGTAGTATGGTAGGTTAAAAACACAAATCGAGATTTGATTTTCTAATGAGCTGCTGATTTTCACAATAATACAAACTCCATAGTATTGATCTGTTTACCCTTTATAAAAAGCATGATTTTTTGTATTGCTTGTAGTAAATGTGCTAACAGTGGACTTTTCCATCTGCAGATTATACTGAATGACCAGCAGTGGCAGTGTTTCGCAACAAATTGTCTCTGCATTGCCGATACTGAAGAAATAAAAAGACAGTCCTCCGGCATAGGGCATCATTTGACCAATATGTATGGCAAGTAAAGCTCACAATCATTCCTTTAGGCATTAAAAAGGTGTTTTCAGCACCTGAATGTCATAACTACCTTCTAGTGGGGGCCTGTGCTTGAATGTAATTTCTGCCAAGATGGAAGTATTATGGATAACATTGTGTCGGTCATGATAGTTAATAAAAGACTGACTGCATCCAAGGCTTCTTAAGCCTGCTTTAGATCCTGGTGCCACCAATGTTCCGTTTGAGGACATTGCTTACTTTGAGGCTGAAATGCACTATCTCACTGTAGAACTATAGAGTTGCGTTCTCACGGAATAAAGCACACTTAACGTCTTCCGCTGCACTCTGTATGTTGGACTCCGATACTCAAGAAGGATTGTTGGTAAGGATAATCTCTGTTTTTGTATCTGCATCCCACTTTCAAAAAGGCCACAGTGCTTTGAGTTGTTCAGAGTATTTGCCATTCCGCCTCCGACTTGCTTTGCAGTCATGAATAGAGATAGCAACCTACTGCATATCTTCTGATATCTCATCCTCCTGTGTGGTCCGCTTCCACAAGGACAATTGGACCAGTGATGATCTGACATCATAAAGCAAAAGCAAGATGTTGTCTGACATGAGGGCCAATCTGTTGCCTAGCAAGCTGACATCATAAAGCTAAATGCAAGATGTTGTCTGACGTGAGGGCCACTCTGTTGTTGCCTAGCAAGCAGTAAGATACATTTATCTTGCTAATGAAATGAGTAGCATGGTAGACCGGACGCCCAAGTGACAGCTATGATGGTAAAATGTACAAAATGAGGGCACTTTATAAGACCTCTAAATTTGAACGAGCGTGAGTTTGAGCATTAGAGTCAACTTCACTATTGCTGAACTGCTAGGAATTGGCTCAAATGATGATTATGAACATGCTATTCATAGCTTTTATTATTCCCATTAACTGTAGCATAACCCTACCTCTCAACTTATCAGCTGGCTTAATTGCTACTGTTGTACCATATCCTAAAACAAATAAAGTGAGAGGGGTACGCTGCCACTTGGCTGGCAAAAAGATCTCTATCTATGTCCTAATGTACCTTCTACAGTTGTTTAGAGCGTGTTGGCAAAAGAGGCATGAGACTCAGAGTAGTATGGTAGGTTAAAAACACAAATCGAGATTTGATTTTCTAATGAGCTGCTGATTTTCACAATAATACAAACTCCATAGTATTGATCTGTTTACCCTTTATAAAAAGCATGATTTTTTGTATTGCTTGTAGTAAATGTGCTAACAGTGGACTTTTCCATCTGCAGATTATACTGAATGACCAGCAGTGGGAGTGTATCGCAACAAATTGTCTCTGCATTGCCGATACTGAAGAAATAAAAAGACAGTCCTCCGGCATAGGGCATCATTTGACCAATATGTATGGCAAGTAAAGCTCACAATCATTCCTTTAGGCATTAAAAAGGTGTTTTCAGCACCTGAATGTCATAACTACCTTCTAGTGGGGGCCTGTGCTTGAATGTAATTTCTGCCAAGATGGAAGTATTATGGATAACATTGTGTCGGTCATGATAGTTAATAAAAGACTGACTGCATCCAAGGCTTCTTAAGCCTGCTTTAGATCCTGGTGCCACCAATGTTCCGTTTGAGGACATTGCTTCCTTTGAGGCTGAAATGCACTATCTCACTGTAGAACTATAGAGTTGTGTTCTCACGGAATAAAGCACATTTAACGTCTTCCGCTGCACTCTGTATGTTGGACTCTGATACTCAAGAAGGATTGTTGGTAAGGATAATCTCTGTTTTTGTATCTGCATCCCACTTTCAAAAAGGCCACAGTGCTTTGAGTTGTTCAGAGTATTTGCCATTCCGCCTCCGACTTGCCTTGCAGTCATGAATAGAGATAGCAACCTACTGCATAACTTCTGATATCTCATCCTCCTGTGTGGTCCGCTTCCACAAGGACAATTGGACCAGTGATGATCTGACATCATAAAGCAAAAGCAAGATGTTGTCTGACATGAGGGCCAATCTGTTGCCTAGCAAGCTGACATCATAAAGCTAAATGCAAGATGTTGTCTGACGTGAGGGCCACTCTGTTGTTGCCTAGCAAGCAGTAAGATACATTTATCTTGCTAATGAAATGAGTAGCATGGTAGACCGGACGCCCAAGTGACAGCTTTGATGGTAAAATGTACAAAATGAGGGCACTTTATAAGACCTCTAAATTTGAACGAGCGTGAGTTTGAGCATTAGAGTCAACTTCACTATTGCTGAACTGCTAGGAATTGGCTCAAATGATGATTATGAACATGCTATTCATAGCTTTTATTATTCCCATTAACTGTAGCATAACCCTACCTCTCAACTTATCAGCTGGCTTAATTGCTACTGGTGTACCATATCCTAAAACAAATAAAGTGAGAGGGGTACGCTGCCACTTGGCTGGCAAAAAGATCTCTATTTCCTAATGTACCTTCTACAGTTGTTTAGAGCGTGTTGGCAAAAGAGGCATGAGACTCAGAGTAGTATGGTAGGTTAAAAACACAAATCGAGATTTGATTTTCTAATGAGCTGCTGATTTTCACAATAATACAAACTCCATAGTATTGATCTGTTTACCCTTTATAAAAAGCATGATTTTTTGTATTGCTTGTAGTAAATGTGCTAACAGTGGACTTTTCCATCTGCAGATTATACTGAATGACCAGCAGTGGCAGTGTTTCGCAACAAATTGTCTCTGCATTGCCGATACTGAAGAAATAAAAAGACAGTCTTCCGGCATAGGGCATCATTTGACCAATATGTATGGTAAGTAAAGCTCACAATCATTCCTTTAGGCATTAAAAAGGTGTTTTCAGCACCTGAATGTCATAACTACCTTCTAGTGGGGGCCTGTGCTTGAATGTAATTTCTGCCAAGATGGAAGTATTATGGATAACATTGTGTAGGTCATGATAGTTAATAAAAGACTGACTGCATCCAAGGCTTCTTAAGCCTGCTTTAGATCCTGGTGCCACCAATGTTCCGTTTGAGGACATTGCTTCCTTTGAGGCTGAAATGCACTATCTCACTGTAGAACTATAGAGTTGCGTTCTCACGGAATAAAGCACATTTAACGTCTTCCGCTGCACTCTGTATGTTGGACTCTGATACTCAAGAAGGATTGTTGGTAAGGATAATCTCTGTTTTTGTATCTGCATCCCACTTTCAAAAAGGCCACAGTGCTTTGAGTTGTTCAGAGTATTTGCCATTCCGCCTCCGACTTGCCTTGCAGTCATGAATAGAGATAGCAACCTACTGCATAACTTCTGATATCTCATCCTCCTGTGTGGTCCGCTTCCACAAGGACAATTGGACCAGTGATGATCTGACATCATAAAGCAAAAGCAAGATGTTGTCTGACATGAGGGCCAATCTGTTGCCTAGCAAGCTGACATCATAAAGCTAAATGCAAGATGTTGTCTGACGTGAGGGCCAGTCTGTTGTTGCCTAGCAAGCAGTAAGATACATTTATCTTGCTAATGAAATGAGTAGCAGGGTAGACCGGACGCCCAAGTGACAGCTATGATGGTAAAATGTACAAAATGAGGGCACTTTATAAGACCTCTAAATTTGAACGAGCGTGAGTTTGAGCATTAGAGTCAACTTCACTATTGCTGAACTGCTAGGAATTGGCTCAAATGATGATTATGAACATGCTATTCATAGCTTTTATTATTCCCATTAACTGTAGCATAACCCTACCTCTCAACTTATCAGCTGGCTTAATTGCTACTGGTGTACCATATCCTAAAACAAATAAAGTGAGAGGGGTACGCTGCCACTTGGCTGGCAAAAACATCTCTATTTCCTAATGTACCTTCTACAGTTGTTTAGAGCGTGTTGGCAAAAGAGGCATGAGACTCAGAGTAGTATGGTAGGTTAAAAACACAAATCGAGATTTGATTTTCTAATGAGCTGCTGATTTTCACAATAATACAAACTCCATAGTATTGATCTGTTTACCCTTTATAAAAAGCATGATTTTTTGTATTGCTTGTAGTAAATGTGCTAACAGTGGACTTTTCCATCTGCAGATTATACTGAATGACCAGCAGTGGGAGTGTTTCGCAACAAATTGTCTCTGCATTGCCGATACTGAAGAAATAAAAAGACAGTCCTCCGGCATAGGGCATCATTTGACCAATATGTATGGCAAGTAAAGCTCACAATCATTCCTTTAGGCATTAAAAAGGTGTTTTCAGCACCTGAATGTCATAACTACCTTCTAGTGGGGGCCTGTGCTTGAATGTAATTTCTGCCAAGATGGAAGTATTATGGATAACATTGTGTCGGTCATGATAGTTAATAAAAGACTGACTGCATCCAAGGCTTCTTAAGCCTGCTTTAGATCCTGGTGCCACCAATGTTCCGTTTGAGGACATTGCTTCCTTTGAGGCTGAAATGCACTATCTCACTGTAGAACTATAGAGTTGTGTTCTCACGGAATAAAGCACATTTAACGTCTTCCGCTGCACTCTGTATGTTGGACTCTGATACTCAAGAAGGATTGTTGGTAAGGATAATCTCTGTTTTTGTATCTGCATCCCACTTTCAAAAAGGCCACAGTGCTTTGAGTTGTTCAGAGTATTTGCCATTCCGCCTCCGACTTGCCTTGCAGTCATGAATAGAGATAGCAACCTACTGCATAACTTCTGATATCTCATCCTCCTGTGTGGTCCGCTTCCACAAGGACAATTGGACCAGTGATGATCTGACATCATAAAGCAAAAGCAAGATGTTGTCTGACATGAGGGCCAATCTGTTGCCTAGCAAGCTGACATCATAAAGCTAAATGCAAGATGTTGTCTGACGTGAGGGCCACTCTGTTGTTGCCTAGCAAGCAGTAAGATACATTTATCTTGCTAATGAAATGAGTAGCATGGTAGACCGGACGCCCAAGTGACAGCTTTGATGGTAAAATGTACAAAATGAGGGCACTTTATAAGACCTCTAAATTTGAACGAGCGTGAGTTTGAGCATTAGAGTCAACTTCACTATTGCTGAACTGCTAGGAATTGGCTCAAATGATGATTATGAACATGCTATTCATAGCTTTTATTATTCCCATTAACTGTAGCATAACCCTACCTCTCAACTTATCAGCTGGCTTAATTGCTACTGGTGTACCATATCCTAAAACAAATAAAGTGAGAGGGGTACGCTGCCACTTGGCTGGCAAAAAGATCTCTATTTCCTAATGTACCTTCTACAGTTGTTTAGAGCGTGTTGGCAAAAGAGGCATGAGACTCAGAGTAGTATGGTAGGTTAAAAACACAAATCGAGATTTGATTTTCTAATGAGCTGCTGATTTTCACAATAATACAAACTCCATAGTATTGATCTGTTTACCCTTTATAAAAAGCATGATTTTTTGTATTGCTTGTAGTAAATGTGCTAACAGTGGACTTTTCCATCTGCAGATTATACTGAATGACCAGCAGTGGCAGTGTTTCGCAACAAATTGTCTCTGCATTGCCGATACTGAAGAAATAAAAAGACAGTCTTCCGGCATAGGGCATCATTTGACCAATATGTATGGTAAGTAAAGCTCACAATCATTCCTTTAGGCATTAAAAAGGTGTTTTCAGCACCTGAATGTCATAACTACCTTCTAGTGGGGGCCTGTGCTTGAATGTAATTTCTGCCAAGATGGAAGTATTATGGATAACATTGTGTAGGTCATGATAGTTAATAAAAGACTGACTGCATCCAAGGCTTCTTAAGCCTGCTTTAGATCCTGGTGCCACCAATGTTCCGTTTGAGGACATTGCTTCCTTTGAGGCTGAGATGCACTATCTCACTGTAGAACTATAGAGTTGCGTTCTCACAGAATGAAGCACATTTAACGTCTTCCGCTGCACTCTGTATGTTGGACTCTGATACTCAAGAAGGATTGTTGGTAAGGATAATCTCTGTTTTTGTATCTGCATCCCACTTTCAAAAAGGCCACAGTGCTTTGAGTGGTTCAGAGTATTTGCCATTCCGCCTCCGACTTCCCTTGCAGTCATGAATAGAGATAGCAACCTACTGCATAACTTCTGATATCTCATCCTCCTGTGTGGTCCGCTTCCACAAGGACAATTGGACCAGTGATGATCTGACATCATAAAGCAAAAGCAAGATGTTGTGTGACATGAGGGCCAATCTGTTGCCTAGCAAGCTGACATCATAAAGCTAAATGCAAGATGTTGTCTGACGTGAGGGCCACTCTGTTGTTGCCTAGCAAGCAGTAAGATACATTTATCTTGCTAATGAAATGAGTAGCATGGTAGACCGGACGCCCAAGTGACAGCTATGATGGTAAAATGTACAAAATGAGGGCACTTTATAAGACCTCTAAATTTGAACGAGCGTGAGTTTGAGCATTAGAGTCAACTTCACTATTGCTGAACTGCTAAGAATTGGCTCAAATGATGATTATGAACATGCTATTCATAGCTTTTATTATTCCCATTAACTGTAGCATAACCATACCTCTCAACTTATCAGCTGGCTTAATTGCTACTGTTGTACCATATCCTAAAACAAATAAAGTGAGAGGGGTACGCTGCCACTTGGCTGGCAAAAAGATCTCTATCTATGTCCTAATGTACCTTCTACAGTTGTTTAGAGCGTGTTGGCAAAAGAGGCATGAGACTCAGAGTAGTATGGTAGGTTAAAAACACAAATCGAGATTTGATTTTCTAATGAGCTGCTGATTTTCACAATAATACAAACTCCATAGTATTGATCTGTTTACCCTTTATAAAAAGCATGATTTTTTGTATTGCTTGTAGTAAATGTGCTAACAGTGGACTTTTCCATCTGCAGATTATACTGAATGACCAGCAGTGGCAGTGTTTCGCAACAAATTGTCTCTGCATTGCCGATACTGAAGAAATAAAAAGACAGTCTTCCGGCATAGGGCATCATTTGACCAAAATGTATGGTAAGTAAAGCTCACAATCATTCCTTTAGGCATTAAAAAGGTGTTTTAAGCACCTGAATGTCATAACTACCTTCTAGTGGGGGCCTGTGCTTGAATGTAATTTCTGCCAAGATGGAAGTATTATGGATAACATTGTGTCGGTCATGATAGTTAATAAAAGACTGACTGCATCCAAGGCTTCTTAAGCCTGCTTTAGATCCTGGTGCCACCAATGTTCCGTTTGAGGACATTGCTTCCTTTGAGGCTGAAATGCACTATCTCACTGTAGAACTATAGAGTTGCGTTCTCACGGAATAAAGCACATTTAACGTCTTCCGCTGCACTCTGTATGTTGGACTCTGATACTCAAGAAGGATTGTTGGTAAGGATAATCTCTGTTTTTGTATCTGCATCCCACTTTCAAAAAGGCCACAGTGCTTTGAGTTGTTCAGAGTATTTGCCATTCCGCCTCCGACTTGCCTTGCAGTCATGAATAGAGATAGCAACCTACTGCATAACTTCTGATATCTCATCCTCCTGTGTGGTCCGCTTCCACAAGGACAATTGGACCAGTGATGATCTGACATCATAAAGCAAAAGCAAGATGTTGTCTGACATGAGGGCCAATCTGTTGCCTAGCAAGCTGACATCATAAAGCTAAATGCAAGATGTTGTCTGACGTGAGGGCCACTCTGTTGTTGCCTAGCAAGCAGTAAGATACATTTATCTTGCTAATGAAATGAGTAGCAGGGTAGACCGGACGCCCAAGTGACAGCTATGATGGTAAAATGTACAAAATGAGGGCACTTTATAAGACCTCTAAATTTGAACGAGCGTGAGTTTGAGCATTAGAGTCAACTTCACTATTGCTGAACTGCTAGGAATTGGCTCAAATGATGATTATGAACATGCTATTCATAGCTTTTATTATTCCCATTAACTGTAGCATAACCCTACCTCTCAACTTATCAGCTGGCTTAATTGCTACTGGTGTACCATATCCTAAAACAAATAAAGTGAGAGGGGTACGCTGCCACTTGGCTGGCAAAAACATCTCTATTTCCTAATGTACCTTCTACAGTTGTTTAGAGCGTGTTGGCAAAAGAGGCATGAGACTCAGAGTAGTATGGTAGGTTAAAAACACAAATCGAGATTTGATTTTCTAATGAGCTGCTGATTTTCACAATAATACAAACTCCATAGTATTGATCTGTTTACCCTTTATAAAAAGCATGATTTTTTGTATTGCTTGTAGTAAATGTGCTAACAGTGGACTTTTCCATCTGCAGATTATACTGAATGACCAGCAGTGGCAGTGTTTCGCAACAAATTGTCTCTGCATTGCCGATACTGAAGAAATAAAAAGACAGTCTTCCGGCATAGGGCATCATTTGACCAATATGTATGGTAAGTAAAGCTCACAATCATTCCTTTAGGCATTAAAAAGGTGTTTTCAGCACCTGAATGTCATAACTACCTTCTAGTGGGGGCCTGTGCTTGAATGTAATTTCTGCCAAGATGGAAGTATTATGGATAACATTGTGTAGGTCATGATAGTTAATAAAAGACTGACTGCATCCAAGGCTTCTTAAGCCTGCTTTAGATCCTGGTGCCACCAATGTTCCGTTTGAGGACATTGCTTCCTTTGAGGCTGAGATGCACTATCTCACTGTAGAACTATAGAGTTGCGTTCTCACAGAATGAAGCACATTTAACGTCTTCCGCTGCACTCTGTATGTTGGACTCTGATACTCAAGAAGGATTGTTGGTAAGGATAATCTCTGTTTTTGTATCTGCATCCCACTTTCAAAAAGGCCACAGTGCTTTGAGTGGTTCAGAGTATTTGCCATTCCGCCTCCGACTTCCCTTGCAGTCATGAATAGAGATAGCAACCTACTGCATAACTTCTGATATCTCATCCTCCTGTGTGGTCCGCTTCCACAAGGACAATTGGACCAGTGATGATCTGACATCATAAAGCAAAAGCAAGATGTTGTGTGACATGAGGGCCAATCTGTTGCCTAGCAAGCTGACATCATAAAGCTAAATGCAAGATGTTGTCTGACGTGAGGGCCACTCTGTTGTTGCCTAGCAAGCAGTAAGATACATTTATCTTGCTAATGAAATGAGTAGCATGGTAGACCGGACGCCCAAGTGACAGCTATGATGGTAAAATGTACAAAATGAGGGCACTTTATAAGACCTCTAAATTTGAACGAGCGTGAGTTTGAGCATTAGAGTCAACTTCACTATTGCTGAACTGCTAAGAATTGGCTCAAATGATGATTATGAACATGCTATTCATAGCTTTTATTATTCCCATTAACTGTAGCATAACCCTACCTCTCAACTTATCAGCTGGCTTAATTGCTACTGTTGTACCATATCCTAAAACAAATAAAGTGAGAGGGGTACGCTGCCACTTGGCTGGCAAAAAGATCTCTATCTATGTCCTAATGTACCTTCTACAGTTGTTTAGAGCGTGTTGGCAAAAGAGGCATGAGACTCAGAGTAGTATGGTAGGTTAAAAACACAAATCGAGATTTGATTTTCTAATGAGCTGCTGATTTTCACAATAATACAAACTCCATAGTATTGATCTGTTTACCCTTTATAAAAAGCATGATTTTTTGTATTGCTTGTAGTAAATGTGCTAACAGTGGACTTTTCCATCTGCAGATTATACTGAATGACCAGCAGTGGCAGTGTTTCGCAACAAATTGTCTCTGCATTGCCGATACTGAAGAAATAAAAAGACAGTCTTCCGGCATAGGGCATCATTTGACCAAAATGTATGGTAAGTAAAGCTCACAATCATTCCTTTAGGCATTAAAAAGGTGTTTTAAGCACCTGAATGTCATAACTACCTTCTAGTGGGGGCCTGTGCTTGAATGTAATTTCTGCCAAGATGGAAGTATTATGGATAACATTGTGTCGGTCATGATAGTTAATAAAAGACTGACTGCATCCAAGGCTTCTTAAGCCTGCTTTAGATCCTGGTGCCACCAATGTTCCGTTTGAGGACATTGCTTCCTTTGAGGCTGAAATGCACTATCTCACTGTAGAACTATAGAGTTGCGTTCTCACGGAATAAAGCACATTTAACGTCTTCCGCTGCACTCTGTATGTTGGACTCTGATACTCAAGAAGGATTGTTGGTAAGGATAATCTCTGTTTTTGTATCTGCATCCCACTTTCAAAAAGGCCACAGTGCTTTGAGTTGTTCAGAGTATTTGCCATTCCGCCTCCGACTTGCCTTGCAGTCATGAATAGAGATAGCAACCTACTGCATAACTTCTGATATCTCATCCTCCTGTGTGGTCCGCTTCCACAAGGACAATTGGACCAGTGATGATCTGACATCATAAAGCAAAAGCAAGATGTTGTCTGACATGAGGGCCAATCTGTTGCCTAGCAAGCTGACATCATAAAGCTAAATGCAAGATGTTGTCTGACGTGAGGGCCACTCTGTTGTTGCCTAGCAAGCAGTAAGATACATTTATCTTGCTAATGAAATGAGTAGCAGGGTAGACCGGACGCCCAAGTGACAGCTATGATGGTAAAATGTACAAAATGAGGGCACTTTATAAGACCTCTAAATTTGAACGAGCGTGAGTTTGAGCATTAGAGTCAACTTCACTATTGCTGAACTGCTAGGAATTGGCTCAAATGATGATTATGAACATGCTATTCATAGCTTTTATTATTCCCATTAACTGTAGCATAACCCTACCTCTCAACTTATCAGCTGGCTTAATTGCTACTGGTGTACCATATCCTAAAACAAATAAAGTGAGAGGGGTACGCTGCCACTTGGCTGGCAAAAACATCTCTATTTCCTAATGTACCTTCTACAGTTGTTTAGAGCGTGTTGGCAAAAGAGGCATGAGACTCAGAGTAGTATGGTAGGTTAAAAACACAAATCGAGATTTGATTTTCTAATGAGCTGCTGATTTTCACAATAATACAAACTCCATAGTATTGATCTGTTTACCCTTTATAAAAAGCATGATTTTTTGTATTGCTTGTAGTAAATGTGCTAACAGTGGACTTTTCCATCTGCAGATTATACTGAATGACCAGCAGTGGGAGTGTTTCGCAACAAATTGTCTCTGCATTGCCGATACTGAAGAAATAAAAAGACAGTCCTCCGGCATAGGGCATCATTTGACCAATATGTATGGCAAGTAAAGCTCACAATCATTCCTTTAGGCATTAAAAAGGTGTTTTCAGCACCTGAATGTCATAACTACCTTCTAGTGGGGGCCTGTGCTTGAATGTAATTTCTGCCAAGATGGAAGTATTATGGATAACATTGTGTCGGTCATGATAGTTAATAAAAGACTGACTGCATCCAAGGCTTCTTAAGCCTGCTTTAGATCCTGGTGCCACCAATGTTCCGTTTGAGGACATTGCTTCCTTTGAGGCTGAAATGCACTATCTCACTGTAGAACTATAGAGTTGTGTTCTCACGGAATAAAGCACATTTAACGTCTTCCGCTGCACTCTGTATGTTGGACTCTGATACTCAAGAAGGATTGTTGGTAAGGATAATCTCTGTTTTTGTATCTGCATCCCACTTTCAAAAAGGCCACAGTGCTTTGAGTGGTTCAGAGTATTTGCCATTCCGCCTCCGACTTCCCTTGCAGTCATGAATAGAGATAGCAACCTACTGCATAACTTCTGATATCTCATCCTCCTGTGTGGTCCGCTTCCACAAGGACAATTGGACCAGTGATGATCTGACATCTTAAAGCAAAAGCAAGATGTTGTGTGACATGAGGGCCAATCTGTTGCCTAGCAAGCTGACATCATAAAGCTAAATGCAAGATGTTGTCTGACGTGAGGGCCACTCTGTTGTTGCCTAGCAAGCAGTAAGATACATTTATCTTGCTAATGAAATGAGTAGCATGGTAGACCGGACGCCCAAGTGACAGCTATGATGGTAAAATGTACAAAATGAGGGCACTTTATAAGACCTCTAAATTTGAACGAGCGTGAGTTTGAGCATTAGAGTCAACTTCACTATTGCTGAACTGCTAAGAATTGGCTCAAATGATGATTATGAACATGCTATTCATAGCTTTTATTATTCCCATTAACTGTAGCATAACCATACCTCTCAACTTATCAGCTGGCTTAATTGCTACTGTTGTACCATATCCTAAAACAAATAAAGTGAGAGGGGTACGCTGCCACTTGGCTGGCAAAAAGATCTCTATCTATGTCCTAATGTACCTTCTACAGTTGTTTAGAGCGTGTTGGCAAAAGAGGCATGAGACTCAGAGTAGTATGGTAGGTTAAAAACACAAATCGAGATTTGATTTTCTAATGAGCTGCTGATTTTCACAATAATACAAACTCCATAGTATTGATCTGTTTACCCTTTATAAAAAGCATGATTTTTTGTATTGCTTGTAGTAAATGTGCTAACAGTGGACTTTTCCATCTGCAGATTATACTGAATGACCAGCAGTGGCAGTGTTTCGCAACAAATTGTCTCTGCATTGCCGATACTGAAGAAATAAAAAGACAGTCTTCCGGCATAGGGCACCATTTGACCAAAATGTATGGTAAGTAAAGCTCACAATCATTCCTTTAGGCATTAAAAAGGTGTTTTAAGCACCTGAATGTCATAACTACCTTCTAGTGGGGGCCTGTGCTTGAATGTAATTTCTGCCAAGATGGAAGTATTATGGATAACATTGTGTCGGTCATGATAGTTAATAAAAGACTGACTGCATCCAAGGCTTCTTAAGCCTGCTTTAGATCCTGGTGCCACCAATGTTCCGTTTGAGGACATTGCTTCCTTTGAGGCTGAAATGCACTATCTCACTGTAGAACTATAGAGTTGCGTTCTCACGGAATAAAGCACATTTAACGTCTTCCGCTGCACTCTGTATGTTGGACTCTGATACTCAAGAAGGATTGTTGGTAAGGATAATCTCTGTTTTTGTATCTGCATCCCACTTTCAAAAAGGCCACAGTGCTTTGAGTTGTTCAGAGTATTTGCCATTCCGCCTCCGACTTGCCTTGCAGTCATGAATAGAGATAGCAACCTACTGCATAACTTCTGATATCTCATCCTCCTGTGTGGTCCGCTTCCACAAGGACAATTGGACCAGTGATGATCTGACATCATAAAGCAAAAGCAAGATGTTGTCTGACATGAGGGCCAATCTGTTGCCTAGCAAGCTGACATCATAAAGCTAAATGCAAGATGTTGTCTGACGTGAGGGCCACTCTGTTGTTGCCTAGCAAGCAGTAAGATACATTTATCTTGCTAATGAAATGAGTAGCAGGGTAGACCGGACGCCCAAGTGACAGCTATGATGGTAAAATGTACAAAATGAGGGCACTTTATAAGACCTCTAAATTTGAACGAGCGTGAGTTTGAGCATTAGAGTCAACTTCACTATTGCTGAACTGCTAGGAATTGGCTCAAATGATGATTATGAACATGCTATTCATAGCTTTTATTATTCCCATTAACTGTAGCATAACCCTACCTCTCAACTTATCAGCTGGCTTAATTGCTACTGGTGTACCATATCCTAAAACAAATAAAGTGAGAGGGGTACGCTGCCACTTGGCTGGCAAAAACATCTCTATTTCCTAATGTACCTTCTACAGTTGTTTAGAGCGTGTTGGCAAAAGAGGCATGAGACTCAGAGTAGTATGGTAGGTTAAAAACACAAATCGAGATTTGATTTTCTAATGAGCTGCTGATTTTCACAATAATACAAACTCCATAGTATTGATCTGTTTACCCTTTATAAAAAGCATGATTTTTTGTATTGCTTGTAGTAAATGTGCTAACAGTGGACTTTTCCATCTGCAGATTATACTGAATGACCAGCAGTGGCAGTGTTTCGCAACAAATTGTCTCTGCATTGCCGATACTGAAGAAATAAAAAAACAGTCTTCCGGCATAGGGCATCATTTGACCAATATGTATGGTAAGTAAAGCTCACAATCATTCCTTTAGGCATTAAAAAGGTGTTTTCAGCACCTGAATGTCATAACTACCTTCTAGTGGGGGCCTGTGCTTGAATGTAATTTCTGCCAAGATGGAAGTATTATGGATAACATTGTGTAGGTCATGATAGTTAATAAAAGACTGACTGCATCCAAGGCTTCTTAAGCCTGCTTTAGATCCTGGTGCCACCAATGTTCCGTTTGAGGACATTGCTTCCTTTGAGGCTGAGATGCACTATCTCACTGTAGAACTATAGAGTTGCGTTCTCACAGAATGAAGCACATTTAACGTCTTCCGCTGCACTCTGTATGTTGGACTCTGATACTCAAGAAGGATTGTTGGTAAGGATAATCTCTGTTTTTGTATCTGCATCCCACTTTCAAAAAGGCCACAGTGCTTTGAGTGGTTCAGAGTATTTGCCATTCCGCCTCCGACTTCCCATGCAGTCATGAATAGAGATAGCAACCTACTGCATAACTTCTGATATCTCATCCTCCTGTGTGGTCCGCTTCCACAAGGACAATTGGACCAGTGATGATCTGACATCATAAAGCAAAAGCAAGATGTTGTGTGACATGAGGGCCAATCTGTTGCCTAGCAAGCTGACATCATAAAGCTAAATGCAAGATGTTGTCTGACGTGAGGGCCACTCTGTTGTTGCCTAGCAAGCAGTAAGATACATTTATCTTGCTAATGAAATGAGTAGCATGGTAGACCGGACGCCCAAGTGACAGCTATGATGGTAAAATGTACAAAATGAGGGCACTTTATAAGACCTCTAAATTTGAACGAGCGTGAGTTTGAGCATTAGAGTCAACTTCACTATTGCTGAACTGCTAAGAATTGGCTCAAATGATGATTATGAACATGCTATTCATAGCTTTTATTATTCCCATTAACTGTAGCATAACCATACCTCTCAACTTATCAGCTGGCTTAATTGCTACTGTTGTACCATATCCTAAAACAAATAAAGTGAGAGGGGTACGCTGCCACTTGGCTGGCAAAAAGATCTCTATCTATGTCCTAATGTACCTTCTACAGTTGTTTAGAGCGTGTTGGCAAAAGAGGCATGAGACTCAGAGTAGTATGGTAGGTTAAAAACACAAATCGAGATTTGATTTTCTAATGAGCTGCTGATTTTCACAATAATACAAACTCCATAGTATTGATCTGTTTACCCTTTATAAAAAGCATGATTTTTTGTATTGCTTGTAGTAAATGTGCTAACAGTGGACTTTTCCATCTGCAGATTATACTGAATGACCAGCAGTGGCAGTGTTTCGCAACAAATTGTCTCTGCATTGCCGATACTGAAGAAATAAAAAGACAGTCTTCCGGCATAGGGCATCATTTGACCAAAATGTATGGTAAGTAAAGCTCACAATCATTCCTTTAGGCATTAAAAAGGTGTTTTAAGCACCTGAATGTCATAACTACCTTCTAGTGGGGGCCTGTGCTTGAATGTAATTTCTGCCAAGATGGAAGTATTATGGATAACATTGTGTCGGTCATGATAGTTAATAAAAGACTGACTGCATCCAAGGCTTCTTAAGCCTGCTTTAGATCCTGGTGCCACCAATGTTCCGTTTGAGGACATTGCTTCCTTTGAGGCTGAAATGCACTATCTCACTGTAGAACTATAGAGTTGCGTTCTCACGGAATAAAGCACATTTAACGTCTTCCGCTGCACTCTGTATGTTGGACTCTGATACTCAAGAAGGATTGTTGGTAAGGATAATCTCTGTTTTTGTATCTGCATCCCACTTTCAAAAAGGCCACAGTGCTTTGAGTTGTTCAGAGTATTTGCCATTCCGCCTCCGACTTGCCTTGCAGTCATGAATAGAGATAGCAACCTACTGCATAACTTCTGATATCTCATCCTCCTGTGTGGTCCGCTTCCACAAGGACAATTGGACCAGTGATGATCTGACATCATAAAGCAAAAGCAAGATGTTGTCTGACATGAGGGCCAATCTGTTGCCTAGCAAGCTGACATCATAAAGCTAAATGCAAGATGTTGTCTGACGTGAGGGCCACTCTGTTGTTGCCTAGCAAGCAGTAAGATACATTTATCTTGCTAATGAAATGAGTAGCAGGGTAGACCGGACGCCCAAGTGACAGCTATGATGGTAAAATGTACAAAATGAGGGCACTTTATAAGACCTCTAAATTTGAACGAGCGTGAGTTTGAGCATTAGAGTCAACTTCACTATTGCTGAACTGCTAGGAATTGGCTCAAATGATGATTATGAACATGCTATTCATAGCTTTTATTATTCCCATTAACTGTAGCATAACCCTACCTCTCAACTTATCAGCTGGCTTAATTGCTACTGGTGTACCATATCCTAAAACAAATAAAGTGAGAGGGGTACGCTGCCACTTGGCTGGCAAAAACATCTCTATTTCCTAATGTACCTTCTACAGTTGTTTAGAGCGTGTTGGCAAAAGAGGCATGAGACTCAGAGTAGTATGGTAGGTTAAAAACACAAATCGAGATTTGATTTTCTAATGAGCTGCTGATTTTCACAATAATACAAACTCCATAGTATTGATCTGTTTACCCTTTATAAAAAGCATGATTTTTTGTATTGCTTGTAGTAAATGTGCTAACAGTGGACTTTTCCATCTGCAGATTATACTGAATGACCAGCAGTGGCAGTGTTTCGCAACAAATTGTCTCTGCATTGCCGATACTGAAGAAATAAAAAGACAGTCTTCCGGCATAGGGCATCATTTGACCAATATGTATGGTAAGTAAAGCTCACAATCATTCCTTTAGGCATTAAAAAGGTGTTTTCAGCACCTGAATGTCATAACTACCTTCTAGTGGGGGCCTGTGCTTGAATGTAATTTCTGCCAAGATGGAAGTATTATGGATAACATTGTGTAGGTCATGATAGTTAATAAAAGACTGACTGCATCCAAGGCTTCTTAAGCCTGCTTTAGATCCTGGTGCCACCAATGTTCCGTTTGAGGACATTGCTTCCTTTGAGGCTGAGATGCACTATCTCACTGTAGAACTATAGAGTTGCGTTCTCACAGAATGAAGCACATTTAACGTCTTCCGCTGCACTCTGTATGTTGGACTCTGATACTCAAGAAGGATTGTTGGTAAGGATAATCTCTGTTTTTGTATCTGCATCCCACTTTCAAAAAGGCCACAGTGCTTTGAGTGGTTCAGAGTATTTGCCATTCCGCCTCCGACTTCCCTTGCAGTCATGAATAGAGATAGCAACCTACTGCATAACTTCTGATATCTCATCCTCCTGTGTGGTCCGCTTCCACAAGGACAATTGGACCAGTGATGATCTGACATCATAAAGCAAAAGCAAGATGTTGTCTGACATGAGGGCCAATCTGTTGCCTAGCAAGCTGACATCATAAAGCTAAATGCAAGATGTTGTCTGACGTGAGGGCCACTCTGTTGTTGCCTAGCAAGCAGTAAGATACATTTATCTTGCTAATGAAATGAGTAGCATGGTAGACCGGACGCCCAAGTGACAGCTATGATGGTAAAATGTACAAAATGAGGGCACTTTATAAGACCTCTAAATTTGAACGAGCGTGAGTTTGAGCATTAGAGTCAACTTCACTATTGCTGAACTGCTAAGAATTGGCTCAAATGATGATTATGAACATGCTATTCATAGCTTTTATTATTCCCATTAACTGTAGCATAACCCTACCTCTCAACTTATCAGCTGGCTTAATTGCTACTGTTGTACCATATCCTAAAACAAATAAAGTGAGAGGGGTACGCTGCCACTTGGCTGGCAAAAAGATCTCTATCTATGTCCTAATGTACCTTCTACAGTTGTTTAGAGCGTGTTGGCAAAAGAGGCATGAGACTCAGAGTAGTATGGTAGGTTAAAAACACAAATCGAGATTTGATTTTCTAATGAGCTGCTGATTTTCACAATAATACAAACTCCATAGTATTGATCTGTTTACCCTTTATAAAAAGCATGATTTTTTGTATTGCTTGTAGTAAATGTGCTAACAGTGGACTTTTCCATCTGCAGATTATACTGAATGACCAGCAGTGGCAGTGTTTCGCAACAAATTGTCTCTGCATTGCCGATACTGAAGAAATAAAAAGACAGTCTTCCGGCATAGGGCATCATTTGACCAAAATGTATGGTAAGTAAAGCTCACAATCATTCCTTTAGGCATTAAAAAGGTGTTTTAAGCACCTGAATGTCATAACTACCTTCTAGTGGGGGCCTGTGCTTGAATGTAATTTCTGCCAAGATGGAAGTATTATGGATAACATTGTGTCGGTCATGATAGTTAATAAAAGACTGACTGCATCCAAGGCTTCTTAAGCCTGCTTTAGATCCTGGTGCCACCAATGTTCCGTTTGAGGACATTGCTTCCTTTGAGGCTGAAATGCACTATCTCACTGTAGAACTATAGAGTTGCGTTCTCACGGAATAAAGCACATTTAACGTCTTCCGCTGCACTCTGTATGTTGGACTCTGATACTCAAGAAGGATTGTTGGTAAGGATAATCTCTGTTTTTGTATCTGCATCCCACTTTCAAAAAGGCCACAGTGCTTTGAGTTGTTCAGAGTATTTGCCATTCCGCCTCCGACTTGCCTTGCAGTCATGAATAGAGATAGCAACCTACTGCATAACTTCTGATATCTCATCCTCCTGTGTGGTCCGCTTCCACAAGGACAATTGGACCAGTGATGATCTGACATCATAAAGCAAAAGCAAGATGTTGTCTGACATGAGGGCCAATCTGTTGCCTAGCAAGCTGACATCATAAAGCTAAATGCAAGATGTTGTCTGACGTGAGGGCCACTCTGTTGTTGCCTAGCAAGCAGTAAGATACATTTATCTTGCTAATGAAATGAGTAGCAGGGTAGACCGGACGCCCAAGTGACAGCTATGATGGTAAAATGTACAAAATGAGGGCACTTTATAAGACCTCTAAATTTGAACGAGCGTGAGTTTGAGCATTAGAGTCAACTTCACTATTGCTGAACTGCTAAGAATTGGCTCAAATGATGATTATGAACATGCTATTCATAGCTTTTATTATTCCCATTAACTGTAGCATAACCATACCTCTCAACTTATCAGCTGGCTTAATTGCTACTGTTGTACCATATCCTAAAACAAATAAAGTGAGAGGGGTACGCTGCCACTTGGCTGGCAAAAAGATCTCTATCTATGTCCTAATGTACCTTCTACAGTTGTTTAGAGCGTGTTGGCAAAAGAGGCATGAGACTCAGAGTAGTATGGTAGGTTAAAAACACAAATCGAGATTTGATTTTCTAATGAGCTGCTGATTTTCACAATAATACAAACTCCATAGTATTGATCTGTTTACCCTTTATAAAAAGCATGATTTTTTGTATTGCTTGTAGTAAATGTGCTAACAGTGGACTTTTCCATCTGCAGATTATACTGAATGACCAGCAGTGGGAGTGTTTCGCAACAAATTGTCTCTGCATTGCCGATACTGAAGAAATAAAAAGACAGTCCTCCGGCATAGGGCATCATTTGACCAATATGTATGGCAAGTAAAGCTCACAATCATTCCTTTAGGCATTAAAAAGGTGTTTTCAGCACCTGAATGTCATAACTACCTTCTAGTGGGGGCCTGTGCTTGAATGTAATTTCTGCCAAGATGGAAGTATTATGGATAACATTGTGTCGGTCATGATAGTTAATAAAAGACTGACTGCATCCAAGGCTTCTTAAGCCTGCTTTAGATCCTGGTGCCACCAATGTTCCGTTTGAGGACATTGCTTCCTTTGAGGCTGAAATGCACTATCTCACTGTAGAACTATAGAGTTGTGTTCTCACGGAATAAAGCACATTTAACGTCTTCCGCTGCACTCTGTATGTTGGACTCTGATACTCAAGAAGGATTGTTGGTAAGGATAATCTCTGTTTTTGTATCTGCATCCCACTTTCAAAAAGGCCACAGTGCTTTGAGTTGTTCAGAGTATTTGCCATTCCGCCTCCGACTTGCCTTGCAGTCATGAATAGAGATAGCAACCTACTGCATAACTTCTGATATCTCATCCTCCTGTGTGGTCCGCTTCCACAAGGACAATTGGACCAGTGATGATCTGACATCATAAAGCAAAAGCAAGATGTTGTCTGACATGAGGGCCAATCTGTTGCCTAGCAAGCTGACATCATAAAGCTAAATGCAAGATGTTGTCTGACGTGAGGGCCACTCTGTTGTTGCCTAGCAAGCAGTAAGATACATTTATCTTGCTAATGAAATGAGTAGCATGGTAGACCGGACGCCCAAGTGACAGCTTTGATGGTAAAATGTACAAAATGAGGGCACTTTATAAGACCTCTAAATTTGAACGAGCGTGAGTTTGAGCATTAGAGTCAACTTCACTATTGCTGAACTGCTAGGAATTGGCTCAAATGATGATTATGAACATGCTATTCATAGCTTTTATTATTCCCATTAACTGTAGCATAACCCTACCTCTCAACTTATCAGCTGGCTTAATTGCTACTGGTGTACCATATCCTAAAACAAATAAAGTGAGAGGGGTACGCTGCCACTTGGCTGGCAAAAAGATCTCTATTTCCTAATGTACCTTCTACAGTTGTTTAGAGCGTGTTGGCAAAAGAGGCATGAGACTCAGAGTAGTATGGTAGGTTAAAAACACAAATCGAGATTTGATTTTCTAATGAGCTGCTGATTTTCACAATAATACAAACTCCATAGTATTGATCTGTTTACCCTTTATAAAAAGCATGATTTTTTGTATTGCTTGTAGTAAATGTGCTAACAGTGGACTTTTCCATCTGCAGATTATACTGAATGACCAGCAGTGGGAGTGTTTCGCAACAAATTGTCTCTGCATTGCCGATACTGAAGAAATAAAAAGACAGTCCTCCGGCATAGGGCATCATTTGACCAATATGTATGGCAAGTAAAGCTCACAATCATTCCTTTAGGCATTAAAAAGGTGTTTTCAGCACCTGAATGTCATAACTACCTTCTAGTGGGGGCCTGTGCTTGAATGTAATTTCTGCCAAGATGGAAGTATTATGGATAACATTGTGTCGGTCATGATAGTTAATAAAAGACTGACTGCATCCAAGGCTTCTTAAGCCTGCTTTAGATCCTGGTGCCACCAATGTTCCGTTTGAGGACATTGCTTCCTTTGAGGCTGAAATGCACTATCTCACTGTAGAACTATAGAGTTGTGTTCTCACGGAATAAAGCACATTTAACGTCTTCCGCTGCACTCTGTATGTTGGACTCTGATACTCAAGAAGGATTGTTGGTAAGGATAATCTCTGTTTTTGTATCTGCATCCCACTTTCAAAAAGGCCACAGTGCTTTGAGTTGTTCAGAGTATTTGCCATTCCGCCTCCGACTTGCCTTGCAGTCATGAATAGAGATAGCAACCTACTGCATAACTTCTGATATCTCATCCTCCTGTGTGGTCCGCTTCCACAAGGACAATTGGACCAGTGATGATCTGACATCATAAAGCAAAAGCAAGATGTTGTCTGACATGAGGGCCAATCTGTTGCCTAGCAAGCTGACATCATAAAGCTAAATGCAAGATGTTGTCTGACGTGAGGGCCACTCTGTTGTTGCCTAGCAAGCAGTAAGATACATTTATCTTGCTAATGAAATGAGTAGCATGGTAGACCGGACGCCCAAGTGACAGCTTTGATGGTAAAATGTACAAAATGAGGGCACTTTATAAGACCTCTAAATTTGAACGAGCGTGAGTTTGAGCATTAGAGTCAACTTCACTATTGCTGAACTGCTAAGAATTGGCTCAAATGATGATTATGAACATGCTATTCATAGCTTTTATTATTCCCATTAACTGTAGCATAACCATACCTCTCAACTTATCAGCTGGCTTAATTGCTACTGTTGTACCATATCCTAAAACAAATAAAGTGAGAGGGGTACGCTGCCACTTGGCTGGCAAAAAGATCTCTATCTATGTCCTAATGTACCTTCTACAGTTGTTTAGAGCGTGTTGGCAAAAGAGGCATGAGACTCAGAGTAGTATGGTAGGTTAAAAACACAAATCGAGATTTGATTTTCTAATGAGCTGCTGATTTTCACAATAATACAAACTCCATAGTATTGATCTGTTTACCCTTTATAAAAAGCATGATTTTTTGTATTGCTTGTAGTAAATGTGCTAACAGTGGACTTTTCCATCTGCAGATTATACTGAATGACCAGCAGTGGGAGTGTTTCGCAACAAATTGTCTCTGCATTGCCGATACTGAAGAAATAAAAAGACAGTCCTCCGGCATAGGGCATCATTTGACCAATATGTATGGCAAGTAAAGCTCACAATCATTCCTTTAGGCATTAAAAAGGTGTTTTCAGCACCTGAATGTCATAACTACCTTCTAGTGGGGGCCTGTGCTTGAATGTAATTTCTGCCAAGATGGAAGTATTATGGATAACATTGTGTCGGTCATGATAGTTAATAAAAGACTGACTGCATCCAAGGCTTCTTAAGCCTGCTTTAGATCCTGGTGCCACCAATGTTCCGTTTGAGGACATTGCTTCCTTTGAGGCTGAAATGCACTATCTCACTGTAGAACTATAGAGTTGTGTTCTCACGGAATAAAGCACATTTAACGTCTTCCGCTGCACTCTGTATGTTGGACTCTGATACTCAAGAAGGATTGTTGGTAAGGATAATCTCTGTTTTTGTATCTGCATCCCACTTTCAAAAAGGCCACAGTGCTTTGAGTTGTTCAGAGTATTTGCCATTCCGCCTCCGACTTGCCTTGCAGTCATGAATAGAGATAGCAACCTACTGCATAACTTCTGATATCTCATCCTCCTGTGTGGTCCGCTTCCACAAGGACAATTGGACCAGTGATGATCTGACATCATAAAGCAAAAGCAAGATGTTGTCTGACATGAGGGCCAATCTGTTGCCTAGCAAGCTGACATCATAAAGCTAAATGCAAGATGTTGTCTGACGTGAGGGCCACTCTGTTGTTGCCTAGCAAGCAGTAAGATACATTTATCTTGCTAATGAAATGAGTAGCATGGTAGACCGGACGCCCAAGTGACAGCTTTGATGGTAAAATGTACAAAATGAGGGCACTTTATAAGACCTCTAAATTTGAACGAGCGTGAGTTTGAGCATTAGAGTCAACTTCACTATTGCTGAACTGCTAGGAATTGGCTCAAATGATGATTATGAACATGCTATTCATAGCTTTTATTATTCCCATTAACTGTAGCATAACCCTACCTCTCAACTTATCAGCTGGCTTAATTGCTACTGGTGTACCATATCCTAAAACAAATAAAGTGAGAGGGGTACGCTGCCACTTGGCTGGCAAAAAGATCTCTATTTCCTAATGTACCTTCTACAGTTGTTTAGAGCGTGTTGGCAAAAGAGGCATGAGACTCAGAGTAGTATGGTAGGTTAAAAACACAAATCGAGATTTGATTTTCTAATGAGCTGCTGATTTTCACAATAATACAAACTCCATAGTATTGATCTGTTTACCCTTTATAAAAAGCATGATTTTTTGTATTGCTTGTAGTAAATGTGCTAACAGTGGACTTTTCCATCTGCAGATTATACTGAATGACCAGCAGTGGCAGTGTTTCGCAACAAATTGTCTCTGCATTGCCGATACTGAAGAAATAAAAAGACAGTCTTCCGGCATAGGGCATCATTTGACCAATATGTATGGTAAGTAAAGCTCACAATCATTCCTTTAGGCATTAAAAAGGTGTTTTCAGCACCTGAATGTCATAACTACCTTCTAGTGGGGGCCTGTGCTTGAATGTAATTTCTGCCAAGATGGAAGTATTATGGATAACATTGTGTAGGTCATGATAGTTAATAAAAGACTGACTGCATCCAAGGCTTCTTAAGCCTGCTTTAGATCCTGGTGCCACCAATGTTCCGTTTGAGGACATTGCTTCCTTTGAGGCTGAGATGCACTATCTCACTGTAGAACTATAGAGTTGCGTTCTCACAGAATGAAGCACATTTAACGTCTTCCGCTGCACTCTGTATGTTGGACTCTGATACTCAAGAAGGATTGTTGGTAAGGATAATCTCTGTTTTTGTATCTGCATCCCACTTTCAAAAAGGCCACAGTGCTTTGAGTGGTTCAGAGTATTTGCCATTCCGCCTCCGACTTCCCATGCAGTCATGAATAGAGATAGCAACCTACTGCATAACTTCTGATATCTCATCCTCCTGTGTGGTCCGCTTCCACAAGGACAATTGGACCAGTGATGATCTGACATCATAAAGCAAAAGCAAGATGTTGTGTGACATGAGGGCCAATCTGTTGCCTAGCAAGCTGACATCATAAAGCTAAATGCAAGATGTTGTCTGACGTGAGGGCCACTCTGTTGTTGCCTAGCAAGCAGTAAGATACATTTATCTTGCTAATGAAATGAGTAGCATGGTAGACCGGACGCCCAAGTGACAGCTATGATGGTAAAATGTACAAAATGAGGGCACTTTATAAGACCTCTAAATTTGAACGAGCGTGAGTTTGAGCATTAGAGTCAACTTCACTATTGCTGAACTGCTAAGAATTGGCTCAAATGATGATTATGAACATGCTATTCATAGCTTTTATTATTCCCATTAACTGTAGCATAACCATACCTCTCAACTTATCAGCTGGCTTAATTGCTACTGTTGTACCATATCCTAAAACAAATAAAGTGAGAGGGGTACGCTGCCACTTGGCTGGCAAAAAGATCTCTATCTATGTCCTAATGTACCTTCTACAGTTGTTTAGAGCGTGTTGGCAAAAGAGGCATGAGACTCAGAGTAGTATGGTAGGTTAAAAACACAAATCGAGATTTGATTTTCTAATGAGCTGCTGATTTTCACAATAATACAAACTCCATAGTATTGATCTGTTTACCCTTTATAAAAAGCATGATTTTTTGTATTGCTTGTAGTAAATGTGCTAACAGTGGACTTTTCCATCTGCAGATTATACTGAATGACCAGCAGTGGCAGTGTTTCGCAACAAATTGTCTCTGCATTGCCGATACTGAAGAAATAAAAAGACAGTCTTCCGGCATAGGGCATCATTTGACCAAAATGTATGGTAAGTAAAGCTCACAATCATTCCTTTAGGCATTAAAAAGGTGTTTTAAGCACCTGAATGTCATAACTACCTTCTAGTGGGGGCCTGTGCTTGAATGTAATTTCTGCCAAGATGGAAGTATTATGGATAACATTGTGTCGGTCATGATAGTTAATAAAAGACTGACTGCATCCAAGGCTTCTTAAGCCTGCTTTAGATCCTGGTGCCACCAATGTTCCGTTTGAGGACATTGCTTCCTTTGAGGCTGAAATGCACTATCTCACTGTAGAACTATAGAGTTGCGTTCTCACGGAATAAAGCACATTTAACGTCTTCCGCTGCACTCTGTATGTTGGACTCTGATACTCAAGAAGGATTGTTGGTAAGGATAATCTCTGTTTTTGTATCTGCATCCCACTTTCAAAAAGGCCACAGTGCTTTGAGTTGTTCAGAGTATTTGCCATTCCGCCTCCGACTTGCCTTGCAGTCATGAATAGAGATAGCAACCTACTGCATAACTTCTGATATCTCATCCTCCTGTGTGGTCCGCTTCCACAAGGACAATTGGACCAGTGATGATCTGACATCATAAAGCAAAAGCAAGATGTTGTCTGACATGAGGGCCAATCTGTTGCCTAGCAAGCTGACATCATAAAGCTAAATGCAAGATGTTGTCTGACGTGAGGGCCACTCTGTTGTTGCCTAGCAAGCAGTAAGATACATTTATCTTGCTAATGAAATGAGTAGCAGGGTAGACCGGACGCCCAAGTGACAGCTATGATGGTAAAATGTACAAAATGAGGGCACTTTATAAGACCTCTAAATTTGAACGAGCGTGAGTTTGAGCATTAGAGTCAACTTCACTATTGCTGAACTGCTAGGAATTGGCTCAAATGATGATTATGAACATGCTATTCATAGCTTTTATTATTCCCATTAACTGTAGCATAACCCTACCTCTCAACTTATCAGCTGGCTTAATTGCTACTGGTGTACCATATCCTAAAACAAATAAAGTGAGAGGGGTACGCTGCCACTTGGCTGGCAAAAACATCTCTATTTCCTAATGTACCTTCTACAGTTGTTTAGAGCGTGTTGGCAAAAGAGGCATGAGACTCAGAGTAGTATGGTAGGTTAAAAACACAAATCGAGATTTGATTTTCTAATGAGCTGCTGATTTTCACAATAATACAAACTCCATAGTATTGATCTGTTTACCCTTTATAAAAAGCATGATTTTTTGTATTGCTTGTAGTAAATGTGCTAACAGTGGACTTTTCCATCTGCAGATTATACTGAATGACCAGCAGTGGCAGTGTTTCGCAACAAATTGTCTCTGCATTGCCGATACTGAAGAAATAAAAAGACAGTCTTCCGGCATAGGGCATCATTTGACCAATATGTATGGTAAGTAAAGCTCACAATCATTCCTTTAGGCATTAAAAAGGTGTTTTCAGCACCTGAATGTCATAACTACCTTCTAGTGGGGGCCTGTGCTTGAATGTAATTTCTGCCAAGATGGAAGTATTATGGATAACATTGTGTAGGTCATGATAGTTAATAAAAGACTGACTGCATCCAAGGCTTCTTAAGCCTGCTTTAGATCCTGGTGCCACCAATGTTCCGTTTGAGGACATTGCTTCCTTTGAGGCTGAGATGCACTATCTCACTGTAGAACTATAGAGTTGCGTTCTCACAGAATGAAGCACATTTAACGTCTTCCGCTGCACTCTGTATGTTGGACTCTGATACTCAAGAAGGATTGTTGGTAAGGATAATCTCTGTTTTTGTATCTGCATCCCACTTTCAAAAAGGCCACAGTGCTTTGAGTGGTTCAGAGTATTTGCCATTCCGCCTCCGACTTCCCTTGCAGTCATGAATAGAGATAGCAACCTACTGCATAACTTCTGATATCTCATCCTCCTGTGTGGTCCGCTTCCACAAGGACAATTGGACCAGTGATGATCTGACATCATAAAGCAAAAGCAAGATGTTGTGTGACATGAGGGCCAATCTGTTGCCTAGCAAGCTGACATCATAAAGCTAAATGCAAGATGTTGTCTGACGTGAGGGCCACTCTGTTGTTGCCTAGCAAGCAGTAAGATACATTTATCTTGCTAATGAAATGAGTAGCATGGTAGACCGGACGCCCAAGTGACAGCTATGATGGTAAAATGTACAAAATGAGGGCACTTTATAAGACCTCTAAATTTGAACGAGCGTGAGTTTGAGCATTAGAGTCAACTTCACTATTGCTGAACTGCTAAGAATTGGCTCAAATGATGATTATGAACATGCTATTCATAGCTTTTATTATTCCCATTAACTGTAGCATAACCCTACCTCTCAACTTATCAGCTGGCTTAATTGCTACTGTTGTACCATATCCTAAAACAAATAAAGTGAGAGGGGTACGCTGCCACTTGGCTGGCAAAAAGATCTCTATCTATGTCCTAATGTACCTTCTACAGTTGTTTAGAGCGTGTTGGCAAAAGAGGCATGAGACTCAGAGTAGTATGGTAGGTTAAAAACACAAATCGAGATTTGATTTTCTAATGAGCTGCTGATTTTCACAATAATACAAACTCCATAGTATTGATCTGTTTACCCTTTATAAAAAGCATGATTTTTTGTATTGCTTGTAGTAAATGTGCTAACAGTGGACTTTTCCATCTGCAGATTATACTGAATGACCAGCAGTGGCAGTGTTTCGCAACAAATTGTCTCTGCATTGCCGATACTGAAGAAATAAAAAGACAGTCTTCCGGCATAGGGCATCATTTGACCAAAATGTATGGTAAGTAAAGCTCACAATCATTCCTTTAGGCATTAAAAAGGTGTTTTAAGCACCTGAATGTCATAACTACCTTCTAGTGGGGGCCTGTGCTTGAATGTAATTTCTGCCAAGATGGAAGTATTATGGATAACATTGTGTCGGTCATGATAGTTAATAAAAGACTGACTGCATCCAAGGCTTCTTAAGCCTGCTTTAGATCCTGGTGCCACCAATGTTCCGTTTGAGGACATTGCTTCCTTTGAGGCTGAAATGCACTATCTCACTGTAGAACTATAGAGTTGCGTTCTCACGGAATAAAGCACATTTAACGTCTTCCGCTGCACTCTGTATGTTGGACTCTGATACTCAAGAAGGATTGTTGGTAAGGATAATCTCTGTTTTTGTATCTGCATCCCACTTTCAAAAAGGCCACAGTGCTTTGAGTTGTTCAGAGTATTTGCCATTCCGCCTCCGACTTGCCTTGCAGTCATGAATAGAGATAGCAACCTACTGCATAACTTCTGATATCTCATCCTCCTGTGTGGTCCGCTTCCACAAGGACAATTGGACCAGTGATGATCTGACATCATAAAGCAAAAGCAAGATGTTGTCTGACATGAGGGCCAATCTGTTGCCTAGCAAGCTGACATCATAAAGCTAAATGCAAGATGTTGTCTGACGTGAGGGCCACTCTGTTGTTGCCTAGCAAGCAGTAAGATACATTTATCTTGCTAATGAAATGAGTAGCAGGGTAGACCGGACGCCCAAGTGACAGCTATGATGGTAAAATGTACAAAATGAGGGCAAGACCTCTAAAATTTGAACGAGCGTGAGTTTTGAGCATTAGAGTCAACTCACTATTGCTGTAACTGCTAAGGAATTGGCTCAAATGATGATTATGAACATGCTATTCATAGCTTTTATTATTCCCATTAACTGTAGCATAACCCTACCTCTCAACTTATCAGCTGGCTTAATTGCTACTGGTGTACCATAACCTAAATCAAATAAAGTGAGAGGGGTACGCTGCCACTTGGCTGGCAAAACATCTCTATTTCCTAATGTACCTTCTACAGTTGTTTAGAGCGTGTTGGCAAAAGAGGCATGAGACTCAGAGTAGTATGGTAGGTTAAAAACACAAATCGAGATTTGATTTTCTAATGAGCTGCTGATTTTCACAATAATACAAACTCCCATAGTATTGATCTGTTTACCCTTTAAAAAAGCATGATTTTGTATTGCTTTGTAGTAAATGTGCTAACAGTGGACTTTTCCATCTGCAGATTAATACTGAATGACCAGCAGTGGGAGTGTTTCGCAACAAATTGTCTCTGCATTGCCGATACTGAAGAAATAAAAAGACAGTCCTCCGGCATAGGGCATCATTTGACCAATATGTATGGCAAGTAAAGCTCACAATCATTCCTTTAGGCATTAAAAAGGTGGTTTTCAGCACCTGAATGTCATAACTACCTTCTAGTGGGGGCCTGTGCTTGAATGTAATTTCTGCCAAGATGGAAGTATTATGGATAACATTGTGTCGGTCATGATAGTTAATAAAAGACTGACTGCATCCAAGGCTTCTTAAGCCTGCTTTAGATCCTGGTGCCACCAATGTTCCGTTTGAGGACATTGCTTCCTTTGAGGCTGAAATGCACTATCTCACTGTAGAACTATAGAGTTGTGTTCTCACGGAATAAAGCACATTTAACGTCTTCCGCTGCACTCTGTATGTTGGACTCTGATACTCAAGAAGGATTGTTGGTAAGGATAATCTCTGTTTTTGGTATCTGCATCCCACTTTCAAAAAGGCCACAGTGCTTTGAGTTGTTTCAGAGTATTTGCCATTCCGCCTCCGACTTGCCTTGCAGTCATGAATAGAGATAGCAACCTACTGCATAACTTCTGATATCTCATCCTCCTGTGTGGTCCGCTTCCACAAGGACAATTGGACCAGTGATGATCTGACATCATAAAGCAAAAGCAGATGTTGTCTGACATGAGGGCCAATCTGTTGCCTAGCAAGCTGACATCATAAAGCTAAATGCAAGATGTTGTCTGACGTGAGGGCCACTCTGTTGTTGCCTAGCAAGCAGTAAGATACATTTATCTTGCTAATGAAATGAGTAGCATGGTAGACCGGACGCCCCATGTGACAGCTTTGATGGTAAAATGTACAAAATGAGGGCACTTTATAAGACCTCTAAATTTGAACGAGCGTGAGTTTGAGCATTAGAGTCAACTTCACTATAGCTGAACTGCTAAGAATTGGCTCAAATGATGATTATGAACATGCTTTTTTCATAGCTTTTATTATTCCCATTAACTGTAGCATAACCATACCTCTCAACTTATCAGCTGGCTTAATTGCTACTGTTGTACCATATCCTAAAACAAATAAAGTGAGAGGGGTACGCTGCCACTTGGCTGGCAAAAAGATCTCTATCTATGTCCTAATGTACCTTCTACAGTTGTTTAGAGCGTGTTGGCAAAAGAGGCATGAGACTCAGAGTAGTATGGTAGGTTAAAAACACAAATCGAGATTTGATTTTCTAATGAGCTGCTGATTTTCACAATAATACAAACTCCATAGTATTGATCTGTTTACCCTTTATAAAAAGCATGATTTTTTGTATTGCTTGTAGTAAATGTGCTAACAGTGGACTTTTCCATCTGCAGATTATACTGAATGACCAGCAGTGGCAGTGTTTCGCAACAAATTGTCTCTGCATTGCCGATACTGAAGAAATAAAAAGACAGTCTTCCGGCATAGGGCATCATTTGACCAAAATGTATGGTAAGTAAAGCTCACAATCATTCCTTTAGGCATTAAAAAGGTGTTTTAAGCACCTGAATGTCATAACTACCTTCTAGTGGGGGCCTGTGCTTGAATGTAATTTCTGCCAAGATGGAAGTATTATGGATAACATTGTGTCGGTCATGATAGTTAATAAAAGACTGACTGCATCCAAGGCTTCTTAAGCCTGCTTTAGATCCTGGTGCCACCAATGTTCCGTTTGAGGACATTGCTTCCTTTGAGGCTGAAATGCACTATCTCACTGTAGAACTATAGAGTTGCGTTCTCACGGAATAAAGCACATTTAACGTCTTCCGCTGCACTCTGTATGTTGGACTCTGATACTCAAGAAGGATTGTTGGTAAGGATAATCTCTGTTTTTGTATCTGCATCCCACTTTCAAAAAGGCCACAGTGCTTTGAGTTGTTCAGAGTATTTGCCATTCCGCCTCCGACTTGCCTTGCAGTCATGAATAGAGATAGCAACCTACTGCATAACTTCTGATATCTCATCCTCCTGTGTGGTCCGCTTCCACAAGGACAATTGGACCAGTGATGATCTGACATCATAAAGCAAAAGCAAGATGTTGTCTGACATGAGGGCCAATCTGTTGCCTAGCAAGCTGACATCATAAAGCTAAATGCAAGATGTTGTCTGACGTGAGGGCCACTCTGTTGTTGCCTAGCAAGCAGTAAGATACATTTATCTTGCTAATGAAATGAGTAGCAGGGTAGACCGGACGCCCAAGTGACAGCTATGATGGTAAAATGTACAAAATGAGGGCACTTTATAAGACCTCTAAATTTGAACGAGCGTGAGTTTGAGCATTAGAGTCAACTTCACTATTGCTGAACTGCTAGGAATTGGCTCAAATGATGATTATGAACATGCTATTCATAGCTTTTATTATTCCCATTAACTGTAGCATAACCCTACCTCTCAACTTATCAGCTGGCTTAATTGCTACTGGTGTACCATATCCTAAAACAAATAAAGTGAGAGGGGTACGCTGCCACTTGGCTGGCAAAAACATCTCTATTTCCTAATGTACCTTCTACAGTTGTTTAGAGCGTGTTGGCAAAAGAGGCATGAGACTCAGAGTAGTATGGTAGGTTAAAAACACAAATCGAGATTTGATTTTCTAATGAGCTGCTGATTTTCACAATAATACAAACTCCATAGTATTGATCTGTTTACCCTTTATAAAAAGCATGATTTTTTGTATTGCTTGTAGTAAATGTGCTAACAGTGGACTTTTCCATCTGCAGATTATACTGAATGACCAGCAGTGGCAGTGTTTCGCAACAAATTGTCTCTGCATTGCCGATACTGAAGAAATAAAAAGACAGTCTTCCGGCATAGGGCATCATTTGACCAATATGTATGGTAAGTAAAGCTCACAATCATTCCTTTAGGCATTAAAAAGGTGTTTTCAGCACCTGAATGTCATAACTACCTTCTAGTGGGGGCCTGTGCTTGAATGTAATTTCTGCCAAGATGGAAGTATTATGGATAACATTGTGTAGGTCATGATAGTTAATAAAAGACTGACTGCATCCAAGGCTTCTTAAGCCTGCTTTAGATCCTGGTGCCACCAATGTTCCGTTTGAGGACATTGCTTCCTTTGAGGCTGAGATGCACTATCTCACTGTAGAACTATAGAGTTGCGTTCTCACAGAATGAAGCACATTTAACGTCTTCCGCTGCACTCTGTATGTTGGACTCTGATACTCAAGAAGGATTGTTGGTAAGGATAATCTCTGTTTTTGTATCTGCATCCCACTTTCAAAAAGGCCACAGTGCTTTGAGTGGTTCAGAGTATTTGCCATTCCGCCTCCGACTTCCCTTGCAGTCATGAATAGAGATAGCAACCTACTGCATAACTTCTGATATCTCATCCTCCTGTGTGGTCCGCTTCCACAAGGACAATTGGACCAGTGATGATCTGACATCATAAAGCAAAAGCAAGATGTTGTGTGACATGAGGGCCAATCTGTTGCCTAGCAAGCTGACATCATAAAGCTAAATGCAAGATGTTGTCTGACGTGAGGGCCACTCTGTTGTTGCCTAGCAAGCAGTAAGATACATTTATCTTGCTAATGAAATGAGTAGCATGGTAGACCGGACGCCCAAGTGACAGCTATGATGGTAAAATGTACAAAATGAGGGCACTTTATAAGACCTCTAAATTTGAACGAGCGTGAGTTTGAGCATTAGAGTCAACTTCACTATTGCTGAACTGCTAAGAATTGGCTCAAATGATGATTATGAACATGCTATTCATAGCTTTTATTATTCCCATTAACTGTAGCATAACCCTACCTCTCAACTTATCAGCTGGCTTAATTGCTACTGTTGTACCATATCCTAAAACAAATAAAGTGAGAGGGGTACGCTGCCACTTGGCTGGCAAAAAGATCTCTATCTATGTCCTAATGTACCTTCTACAGTTGTTTAGAGCGTGTTGGCAAAAGAGGCATGAGACTCAGAGTAGTATGGTAGGTTAAAAACACAAATCGAGATTTGATTTTCTAATGAGCTGCTGATTTTCACAATAATACAAACTCCATAGTATTGATCTGTTTACCCTTTATAAAAAGCATGATTTTTTGTATTGCTTGTAGTAAATGTGCTAACAGTGGACTTTTCCATCTGCAGATTATACTGAATGACCAGCAGTGGGAGTGTTTCGCAACAAATTGTCTCTGCATTGCCGATACTGAAGAAATAAAAAGACAGTCCTCCGGCATAGGGCATCATTTGACCAATATGTATGGCAAGTAAAGCTCACAATCATTCCTTTAGGCATTAAAAAGGTGTTTTCAGCACCTGAATGTCATAACTACCTTCTAGTGGGGGCCTGTGCTTGAATGTAATTTCTGCCAAGATGGAAGTATTATGGATAACATTGTGTCGGTCATGATAGTTAATAAAAGACTGACTGCATCCAAGGCTTCTTAAGCCTGCTTTAGATCCTGGTGCCACCAATGTTCCGTTTGAGGACATTGCTTCCTTTGAGGCTGAAATGCACTATCTCACTGTAGAACTATAGAGTTGTGTTCTCACGGAATAAAGCACATTTAACGTCTTCCGCTGCACTCTGTATGTTGGACTCTGATACTCAAGAAGGATTGTTGGTAAGGATAATCTCTGTTTTTGTATCTGCATCCCACTTTCAAAAAGGCCACAGTGCTTTGAGTTGTTCAGAGTATTTGCCATTCCGCCTCCGACTTGCCTTGCAGTCATGAATAGAGATAGCAACCTACTGCATAACTTCTGATATCTCATCCTCCTGTGTGGTCCGCTTCCACAAGGACAATTGGACCAGTGATGATCTGACATCATAAAGCAAAAGCAAGATGTTGTCTGACATGAGGGCCAATCTGTTGCCTAGCAAGCTGACATCATAAAGCTAAATGCAAGATGTTGTCTGACGTGAGGGCCACTCTGTTGTTGCCTAGCAAGCAGTAAGATACATTTATCTTGCTAATGAAATGAGTAGCATGGTAGACCGGACGCCCAAGTGACAGCTTTGATGGTAAAATGTACAAAATGAGGGCACTTTATAAGACCTCTAAATTTGAACGAGCGTGAGTTTGAGCATTAGAGTCAACTTCACTATTGCTGAACTGCTAAGAATTGGCTCAAATGATGATTATGAACATGCTATTCATAGCTTTTATTATTCCCATTAACTGTAGCATAACCATACCTCTCAACTTATCAGCTGGCTTAATTGCTACTGTTGTACCATATCCTAAAACAAATAAAGTGAGAGGGGTACGCTGCCACTTGGCTGGCAAAAAGATCTCTATCTATGTCCTAATGTACCTTCTACAGTTGTTTAGAGCGTGTTGGCAAAAGAGGCATGAGACTCAGAGTAGTATGGTAGGTTAAAAACACAAATCGAGATTTGATTTTCTAATGAGCTGCTGATTTTCACAATAATACAAACTCCATAGTATTGATCTGTTTACCCTTTATAAAAAGCATGATTTTTTGTATTGCTTGTAGTAAATGTGCTAACAGTGGACTTTTCCATCTGCAGATTATACTGAATGACCAGCAGTGGGAGTGTTTCGCAACAAATTGTCTCTGCATTGCCGATACTGAAGAAATAAAAAGACAGTCTTCCGGCATAGGGCATCATTTGACCAAAATGTATGGTAAGTAAAGCTCACAATCATTCCTTTAGGCATTAAAAAGGTGTTTTAAGCACCTGAATGTCATAACTACCTTCTAGTGGGGGCCTGTGCTTGAATGTAATTTCTGCCAAGATGGAAGTATTATGGATAACATTGTGTCGGTCATGATAGTTAATAAAAGACTGACTGCATCCAAGGCTTCTTAAGCCTGCTTTAGATCCTGGTGCCACCAATGTTCCGTTTGAGGACATTGCTTCCTTTGAGGCTGAAATGCACTATCTCACTGTAGAACTATAGAGTTGCGTTCTCACGGAATAAAGCACATTTAACGTCTTCCGCTGCACTCTGTATGTTGGACTCTGATACTCAAGAAGGATTGTTGGTAAGGATAATCTCTGTTTTTGTATCTGCATCCCACTTTCAAAAAGGCCACAGTGCTTTGAGTTGTTCAGAGTATTTGCCATTCCGCCTCCGACTTGCCTTGCAGTCATGAATAGAGATAGCAACCTACTGCATAACTTCTGATATCTCATCCTCCTGTGTGGTCCGCTTCCACAAGGACAATTGGACCAGTGATGATCTGACATCATAAAGCAAAAGCAAGATGTTGTCTGACATGAGGGCCAATCTGTTGCCTAGCAAGCTGACATCATAAAGCTAAATGCAAGATGTTGTCTGACGTGAGGGCCACTCTGTTGTTGCCTAGCAAGCAGTAAGATACATTTATCTTGCTAATGAAATGAGTAGCAGGGTAGACCGGACGCCCAAGTGACAGCTATGATGGTAAAATGTACAAAATGAGGGCACTTTATAAGACCTCTAAATTTGAACGAGCGTGAGTTTGAGCATTAGAGTCAACTTCACTATTGCTGAACTGCTAGGAATTGGCTCAAATGATGATTATGAACATGCTATTCATAGCTTTTATTATTCCCATTAACTGTAGCATAACCCTACCTCTCAACTTATCAGCTGGCTTAATTGCTACTGGTGTACCATATCCTAAAACAAATAAAGTGAGAGGGGTACGCTGCCACTTGGCTGGCAAAAACATCTCTATTTCCTAATGTACCTTCTACAGTTGTTTAGAGCGTGTTGGCAAAAGAGGCATGAGACTCAGAGTAGTATGGTAGGTTAAAAACACAAATCGAGATTTGATTTTCTAATGAGCTGCTGATTTTCACAATAATACAAACTCCATAGTATTGATCTGTTTACCCTTTATAAAAAGCATGATTTTTTGTATTGCTTGTAGTAAATGTGCTAACAGTGGACTTTTCCATCTGCAGATTATACTGAATGACCAGCAGTGGGAGTGTTTCGCAACAAATTGTCTCTGCATTGCCGATACTGAAGAAATAAAAAGACAGTCCTCCGGCATAGGGCATCATTTGACCAATATGTATGGCAAGTAAAGCTCACAATCATTCCTTTAGGCATTAAAAAGGTGTTTTCAGCACCTGAATGTCATAACTACCTTCTAGTGGGGGCCTGTGCTTGAATGTAATTTCTGCCAAGATGGAAGTATTATGGATAACATTGTGTCGGTCATGATAGTTAATAAAAGACTGACTGCATCCAAGGCTTCTTAAGCCTGCTTTAGATCCTGGTGCCACCAATGTTCCGTTTGAGGACATTGCTTCCTTTGAGGCTGAAATGCACTATCTCACTGTAGAACTATAGAGTTGTGTTCTCACGGAATAAAGCACATTTAACGTCTTCCGCTGCACTCTGTATGTTGGACTCTGATACTCAAGAAGGATTGTTGGTAAGGATAATCTCTGTTTTTGTATCTGCATCCCACTTTCAAAAAGGCCACAGTGCTTTGAGTTGTTCAGAGTATTTGCCATTCCGCCTCCGACTTGCCTTGCAGTCATGAATAGAGATAGCAACCTACTGCATAACTTCTGATATCTCATCCTCCTGTGTGGTCCGCTTCCACAAGGACAATTGGACCAGTGATGATCTGACATCATAAAGCAAAAGCAAGATGTTGTCTGACATGAGGGCCAATCTGTTGCCTAGCAAGCTGACATCATAAAGCTAAATGCAAGATGTTGTCTGACGTGAGGGCCACTCTGTTGTTGCCTAGCAAGCAGTAAGATACATTTATCTTGCTAATGAAATGAGTAGCATGGTAGACCGGACGCCCAAGTGACAGCTTTGATGGTAAAATGTACAAAATGAGGGCACTTTATAAGACCTCTAAATTTGAACGAGCGTGAGTTTGAGCATTAGAGTCAACTTCACTATTGCTGAACTGCTAGGAATTGGCTCAAATGATGATTATGAACATGCTATTCATAGCTTTTATTATTCCCATTAACTGTAGCATAACCCTACCTCTCAACTTATCAGCTGGCTTAATTGCTACTGGTGTACCATATCCTAAAACAAATAAAGTGAGAGGGGTACGCTGCCACTTGGCTGGCAAAAAGATCTCTATTTCCTAATGTACCTTCTACAGTTGTTTAGAGCGTGTTGGCAAAAGAGGCATGAGACTCAGAGTAGTATGGTAGGTTAAAAACACAAATCGAGATTTGATTTTCTAATGAGCTGCTGATTTTCACAATAATACAAACTCCATAGTATTGATCTGTTTACCCTTTATAAAAAGCATGATTTTTTGTATTGCTTGTAGTAAATGTGCTAACAGTGGACTTTTCCATCTGCAGATTATACTGAATGACCAGCAGTGGCAGTGTTTCGCAACAAATTGTCTCTGCATTGCCGATACTGAAGAAATAAAAAGACAGTCTTCCGGCATAGGGCATCATTTGACCAATATGTATGGTAAGTAAAGCTCACAATCATTCCTTTAGGCATTAAAAAGGTGTTTTCAGCACCTGAATGTCATAACTACCTTCTAGTGGGGGCCTGTGCTTGAATGTAATTTCTGCCAAGATGGAAGTATTATGGATAACATTGTGTAGGTCATGATAGTTAATAAAAGACTGACTGCATCCAAGGCTTCTTAAGCCTGCTTTAGATCCTGGTGCCACCAATGTTCCGTTTGAGGACATTGCTTCCTTTGAGGCTGAGATGCACTATCTCACTGTAGAACTATAGAGTTGCGTTCTCACAGAATGAAGCACATTTAACGTCTTCCGCTGCACTCTGTATGTTGGACTCTGATACTCAAGAAGGATTGTTGGTAAGGATAATCTCTGTTTTTGTATCTGCATCCCACTTTCAAAAAGGCCACAGTGCTTTGAGTGGTTCAGAGTATTTGCCATTCCGCCTCCGACTTCCCTTGCAGTCATGAATAGAGATAGCAACCTACTGCATAACTTCTGATATCTCATCCTCCTGTGTGGTCCGCTTCCACAAGGACAATTGGACCAGTGATGATCTGACATCATAAAGCAAAAGCAAGATGTTGTGTGACATGAGGGCCAATCTGTTGCCTAGCAAGCTGACATCATAAAGCTAAATGCAAGATGTTGTCTGACGTGAGGGCCACTCTGTTGTTGCCTAGCAAGCAGTAAGATACATTTATCTTGCTAATGAAATGAGTAGCATGGTAGACCGGACGCCCAAGTGACAGCTATGATGGTAAAATGTACAAAATGAGGGCACTTTATAAGACCTCTAAATTTGAACGAGCGTGAGTTTGAGCATTAGAGTCAACTTCACTATTGCTGAACTGCTAAGAATTGGCTCAAATGATGATTATGAACATGCTATTCATAGCTTTTATTATTCCCATTAACTGTAGCATAACCCTACCTCTCAACTTATCAGCTGGCTTAATTGCTACTGTTGTACCATATCCTAAAACAAATAAAGTGAGAGGGGTACGCTGCCACTTGGCTGGCAAAAAGATCTCTATCTATGTCCTAATGTACCTTCTACAGTTGTTTAGAGCGTGTTGGCAAAAGAGGCATGAGACTCAGAGTAGTATGGTAGGTTAAAAACACAAATCGAGATTTGATTTTCTAATGAGCTGCTGATTTTCACAATAATACAAACTCCATAGTATTGATCTGTTTACCCTTTATAAAAAGCATGATTTTTTGTATTGCTTGTAGTAAATGTGCTAACAGTGGACTTTTCCATCTGCAGATTATACTGAATGACCAGCAGTGGCAGTGTTTCGCAACAAATTGTCTCTGCATTGCCGATACTGAAGAAATAAAAAGACAGTCTTCCGGCATAGGGCATCATTTGACCAAAATGTATGGTAAGTAAAGCTCACAATCATTCCTTTAGGCATTAAAAAGGTGTTTTAAGCACCTGAATGTCATAACTACCTTCTAGTGGGGGCCTGTGCTTGAATGTAATTTCTGCCAAGATGGAAGTATTATGGATAACATTGTGTCGGTCATGATAGTTAATAAAAGACTGACTGCATCCAAGGCTTCTTAAGCCTGCTTTAGATCCTGGTGCCACCAATGTTCCGTTTGAGGACATTGCTTCCTTTGAGGCTGAAATGCACTATCTCACTGTAGAACTATAGAGTTGCGTTCTCACGGAATAAAGCACATTTAACGTCTTCCGCTGCACTCTGTATGTTGGACTCTGATACTCAAGAAGGATTGTTGGTAAGGATAATCTCTGTTTTTGTATCTGCATCCCACTTTCAAAAAGGCCACAGTGCTTTGAGTTGTTCAGAGTATTTGCCATTCCGCCTCCGACTTGCCTTGCAGTCATGAATAGAGATAGCAACCTACTGCATAACTTCTGATATCTCATCCTCCTGTGTGGTCCGCTTCCACAAGGACAATTGGACCAGTGATGATCTGACATCATAAAGCAAAAGCAAGATGTTGTCTGACATGAGGGCCAATCTGTTGCCTAGCAAGCTGACATCATAAAGCTAAATGCAAGATGTTGTCTGACGTGAGGGCCACTCTGTTGTTGCCTAGCAAGCAGTAAGATACATTTATCTTGCTAATGAAATGAGTAGCAGGGTAGACCGGACGCCCAAGTGACAGCTATGATGGTAAAATGTACAAAATGAGGGCACTTTATAAGACCTCTAAATTTGAACGAGCGTGAGTTTGAGCATTAGAGTCAACTTCACTATTGCTGAACTGCTAGGAATTGGCTCAAATGATGATTATGAACATGCTATTCATAGCTTTTATTATTCCCATTAACTGTAGCATAACCCTACCTCTCAACTTATCAGCTGGCTTAATTGCTACTGGTGTACCATATCCTAAAACAAATAAAGTGAGAGGGGTACGCTGCCACTTGGCTGGCAAAAACATCTCTATTTCCTAATGTACCTTCTACAGTTGTTTAGAGCGTGTTGGCAAAAGAGGCATGAGACTCAGAGTAGTATGGTAGGTTAAAAACACAAATCGAGATTTGATTTTCTAATGAGCTGCTGATTTTCACAATAATACAAACTCCATAGTATTGATCTGTTTACCCTTTATAAAAAGCATGATTTTTTGTATTGCTTGTAGTAAATGTGCTAACAGTGGACTTTTCCATCTGCAGATTATACTGAATGACCAGCAGTGGGAGTGTTTCGCAACAAATTGTCTCTGCATTGCCGATACTGAAGAAATAAAAAGACAGTCCTCCGGCATAGGGCATCATTTGACCAATATGTATGGCAAGTAAAGCTCACAATCATTCCTTTAGGCATTAAAAAGGTGTTTTCAGCACCTGAATGTCATAACTACCTTCTAGTGGGGGCCTGTGCTTGAATGTAATTTCTGCCAAGATGGAAGTATTATGGATAACATTGTGTCGGTCATGATAGTTAATAAAAGACTGACTGCATCCAAGGCTTCTTAAGCCTGCTTTAGATCCTGGTGCCACCAATGTTCCGTTTGAGGACATTGCTTCCTTTGAGGCTGAAATGCACTATCTCACTGTAGAACTATAGAGTTGTGTTCTCACGGAATAAAGCACATTTAACGTCTTCCGCTGCACTCTGTATGTTGGACTCTGATACTCAAGAAGGATTGTTGGTAAGGATAATCTCTGTTTTTGTATCTGCATCCCACTTTCAAAAAGGCCACAGTGCTTTGAGTTGTTCAGAGTATTTGCCATTCCGCCTCCGACTTGCCTTGCAGTCATGAATAGAGATAGCAACCTACTGCATAACTTCTGATATCTCATCCTCCTGTGTGGTCCGCTTCCACAAGGACAATTGGACCAGTGATGATCTGACATCATAAAGCAAAAGCAAGATGTTGTCTGACATGAGGGCCAATCTGTTGCCTAGCAAGCTGACATCATAAAGCTAAATGCAAGATGTTGTCTGACGTGAGGGCCACTCTGTTGTTGCCTAGCAAGCAGTAAGATACATTTATCTTGCTAATGAAATGAGTAGCATGGTAGACCGGACGCCCAAGTGACAGCTTTGATGGTAAAATGTACAAAATGAGGGCACTTTATAAGACCTCTAAATTTGAACGAGCGTGAGTTTGAGCATTAGAGTCAACTTCACTATTGCTGAACTGCTAAGAATTGGCTCAAATGATGATTATGAACATGCTATTCATAGCTTTTATTATTCCCATTAACTGTAGCATAACCATACCTCTCAACTTATCAGCTGGCTTAATTGCTACTGTTGTACCATATCCTAAAACAAATAAAGTGAGAGGGGTACGCTGCCACTTGGCTGGCAAAAAGATCTCTATCTATGTCCTAATGTACCTTCTACAGTTGTTTAGAGCGTGTTGGCAAAAGAGGCATGAGACTCAGAGTAGTATGGTAGGTTAAAAACACAAATCGAGATTTGATTTTCTAATGAGCTGCTGATTTTCACAATAATACAAACTCCATAGTATTGATCTGTTTACCCTTTATAAAAAGCATGATTTTTTGTATTGCTTGTAGTAAATGTGCTAACAGTGGACTTTTCCATCTGCAGATTATACTGAATGACCAGCAGTGGCAGTGTTTCGCAACAAATTGTCTCTGCATTGCCGATACTGAAGAAATAAAAAGACAGTCTTCCGGCATAGGGCATCATTTGACCAAAATGTATGGTAAGTAAAGCTCACAATCATTCCTTTAGGCATTAAAAAGGTGTTTTAAGCACCTGAATGTCATAACTACCTTCTAGTGGGGGCCTGTGCTTGAATGTAATTTCTGCCAAGATGGAAGTATTATGGATAACATTGTGTCGGTCATGATAGTTAATAAAAGACTGACTGCATCCAAGGCTTCTTAAGCCTGCTTTAGATCCTGGTGCCACCAATGTTCCGTTTGAGGACATTGCTTCCTTTGAGGCTGAAATGCACTATCTCACTGTAGAACTATAGAGTTGCGTTCTCACGGAATAAAGCACATTTAACGTCTTCCGCTGCACTCTGTATGTTGGACTCTGATACTCAAGAAGGATTGTTGGTAAGGATAATCTCTGTTTTTGTATCTGCATCCCACTTTCAAAAAGGCCACAGTGCTTTGAGTTGTTCAGAGTATTTGCCATTCCGCCTCCGACTTGCCTTGCAGTCATGAATAGAGATAGCAACCTACTGCATAACTTCTGATATCTCATCCTCCTGTGTGGTCCGCTTCCACAAGGACAATTGGACCAGTGATGATCTGACATCATAAAGCAAAAGCAAGATGTTGTCTGACATGAGGGCCAATCTGTTGCCTAGCAAGCTGACATCATAAAGCTAAATGCAAGATGTTGTCTGACGTGAGGGCCACTCTGTTGTTGCCTAGCAAGCAGTAAGATACATTTATCTTGCTAATGAAATGAGTAGCAGGGTAGACCGGACGCCCAAGTGACAGCTATGATGGTAAAATGTACAAAATGAGGGCACTTTATAAGACCTCTAAATTTGAACGAGCGTGAGTTTGAGCATTAGAGTCAACTTCACTATTGCTGAACTGCTAGGAATTGGCTCAAATGATGATTATGAACATGCTATTCATAGCTTTTATTATTCCCATTAACTGTAGCATAACCCTACCTCTCAACTTATCAGCTGGCTTAATTGCTACTGGTGTACCATATCCTAAAACAAATAAAGTGAGAGGGGTACGCTGCCACTTGGCTGGCAAAAACATCTCTATTTCCTAATGTACCTTCTACAGTTGTTTAGAGCGTGTTGGCAAAAGAGGCATGAGACTCAGAGTAGTATGGTAGGTTAAAAACACAAATCGAGATTTGATTTTCTAATGAGCTGCTGATTTTCACAATAATACAAACTCCATAGTATTGATCTGTTTACCCTTTATAAAAAGCATGATTTTTTGTATTGCTTGTAGTAAATGTGCTAACAGTGGACTTTTCCATCTGCAGATTATACTGAATGACCAGCAGTGGCAGTGTTTCGCAACAAATTGTCTCTGCATTGCCGATACTGAAGAAATAAAAAGACAGTCTTCCGGCATAGGGCATCATTTGACCAATATGTATGGTAAGTAAAGCTCACAATCATTCCTTTAGGCATTAAAAAGGTGTTTTCAGCACCTGAATGTCATAACTACCTTCTAGTGGGGGCCTGTGCTTGAATGTAATTTCTGCCAAGATGGAAGTATTATGGATAACATTGTGTAGGTCATGATAGTTAATAAAAGACTGACTGCATCCAAGGCTTCTTAAGCCTGCTTTAGATCCTGGTGCCACCAATGTTCCGTTTGAGGACATTGCTTCCTTTGAGGCTGAGATGCACTATCTCACTGTAGAACTATAGAGTTGCGTTCTCACAGAATGAAGCACATTTAACGTCTTCCGCTGCACTCTGTATGTTGGACTCTGATACTCAAGAAGGATTGTTGGTAAGGATAATCTCTGTTTTTGTATCTGCATCCCACTTTCAAAAAGGCCACAGTGCTTTGAGTGGTTCAGAGTATTTGCCATTCCGCCTCCGACTTCCCTTGCAGTCATGAATAGAGATAGCAACCTACTGCATAACTTCTGATATCTCATCCTCCTGTGTGGTCCGCTTCCACAAGGACAATTGGACCAGTGATGATCTGACATCATAAAGCAAAAGCAAGATGTTGTGTGACATGAGGGCCAATCTGTTGCCTAGCAAGCTGACATCATAAAGCTAAATGCAAGATGTTGTCTGACGTGAGGGCCACTCTGTTGTTGCCTAGCAAGCAGTAAGATACATTTATCTTGCTAATGAAATGAGTAGCATGGTAGACCGGACGCCCAAGTGACAGCTATGATGGTAAAATGTACAAAATGAGGGCACTTTATAAGACCTCTAAATTTGAACGAGCGTGAGTTTGAGCATTAGAGTCAACTTCACTATTGCTGAACTGCTAAGAATTGGCTCAAATGATGATTATGAACATGCTATTCATAGCTTTTATTATTCCCATTAACTGTAGCATAACCCTACCTCTCAACTTATCAGCTGGCTTAATTGCTACTGTTGTACCATATCCTAAAACAAATAAAGTGAGAGGGGTACGCTGCCACTTGGCTGGCAAAAAGATCTCTATCTATGTCCTAATGTACCTTCTACAGTTGTTTAGAGCGTGTTGGCAAAAGAGGCATGAGACTCAGAGTAGTATGGTAGGTTAAAAACACAAATCGAGATTTGATTTTCTAATGAGCTGCTGATTTTCACAATAATACAAACTCCATAGTATTGATCTGTTTACCCTTTATAAAAAGCATGATTTTTTGTATTGCTTGTAGTAAATGTGCTAACAGTGGACTTTTCCATCTGCAGATTATACTGAATGACCAGCAGTGGGAGTGTTTCGCAACAAATTGTCTCTGCATTGCCGATACTGAAGAAATAAAAAGACAGTCCTCCGGCATAGGGCATCATTTGACCAATATGTATGGCAAGTAAAGCTCACAATCATTCCTTTAGGCATTAAAAAGGTGTTTTCAGCACCTGAATGTCATAACTACCTTCTAGTGGGGGCCTGTGCTTGAATGTAATTTCTGCCAAGATGGAAGTATTATGGATAACATTGTGTCGGTCATGATAGTTAATAAAAGACTGACTGCATCCAAGGCTTCTTAAGCCTGCTTTAGATCCTGGTGCCACCAATGTTCCGTTTGAGGACATTGCTTCCTTTGAGGCTGAAATGCACTATCTCACTGTAGAACTATAGAGTTGTGTTCTCACGGAATAAAGCACATTTAACGTCTTCCGCTGCACTCTGTATGTTGGACTCTGATACTCAAGAAGGATTGTTGGTAAGGATAATCTCTGTTTTTGTATCTGCATCCCACTTTCAAAAAGGCCACAGTGCTTTGAGTTGTTCAGAGTATTTGCCATTCCGCCTCCGACTTGCCTTGCAGTCATGAATAGAGATAGCAACCTACTGCATAACTTCTGATATCTCATCCTCCTGTGTGGTCCGCTTCCACAAGGACAATTGGACCAGTGATGATCTGACATCATAAAGCAAAAGCAAGATGTTGTCTGACATGAGGGCCAATCTGTTGCCTAGCAAGCTGACATCATAAAGCTAAATGCAAGATGTTGTCTGACGTGAGGGCCACTCTGTTGTTGCCTAGCAAGCAGTAAGATACATTTATCTTGCTAATGAAATGAGTAGCATGGTAGACCGGACGCCCAAGTGACAGCTTTGATGGTAAAATGTACAAAATGAGGGCACTTTATAAGACCTCTAAATTTGAACGAGCGTGAGTTTGAGCATTAGAGTCAACTTCACTATTGCTGAACTGCTAAGAATTGGCTCAAATGATGATTATGAACATGCTATTCATAGCTTTTATTATTCCCATTAACTGTAGCATAACCATACCTCTCAACTTATCAGCTGGCTTAATTGCTACTGTTGTACCATATCCTAAAACAAATAAAGTGAGAGGGGTACGCTGCCACTTGGCTGGCAAAAAGATCTCTATCTATGTCCTAATGTACCTTCTACAGTTGTTTAGAGCGTGTTGGCAAAAGAGGCATGAGACTCAGAGTAGTATGGTAGGTTAAAAACACAAATCGAGATTTGATTTTCTAATGAGCTGCTGATTTTCACAATAATACAAACTCCATAGTATTGATCTGTTTACCCTTTATAAAAAGCATGATTTTTTGTATTGCTTGTAGTAAATGTGCTAACAGTGGACTTTTCCATCTGCAGATTATACTGAATGACCAGCAGTGGGAGTGTTTCGCAACAAATTGTCTCTGCATTGCCGATACTGAAGAAATAAAAAGACAGTCTTCCGGCATAGGGCATCATTTGACCAAAATGTATGGTAAGTAAAGCTCACAATCATTCCTTTAGGCATTAAAAAGGTGTTTTAAGCACCTGAATGTCATAACTACCTTCTAGTGGGGGCCTGTGCTTGAATGTAATTTCTGCCAAGATGGAAGTATTATGGATAACATTGTGTCGGTCATGATAGTTAATAAAAGACTGACTGCATCCAAGGCTTCTTAAGCCTGCTTTAGATCCTGGTGCCACCAATGTTCCGTTTGAGGACATTGCTTCCTTTGAGGCTGAAATGCACTATCTCACTGTAGAACTATAGAGTTGCGTTCTCACGGAATAAAGCACATTTAACGTCTTCCGCTGCACTCTGTATGTTGGACTCTGATACTCAAGAAGGATTGTTGGTAAGGATAATCTCTGTTTTTGTATCTGCATCCCACTTTCAAAAAGGCCACAGTGCTTTGAGTTGTTCAGAGTATTTGCCATTCCGCCTCCGACTTGCCTTGCAGTCATGAATAGAGATAGCAACCTACTGCATAACTTCTGATATCTCATCCTCCTGTGTGGTCCGCTTCCACAAGGACAATTGGACCAGTGATGATCTGACATCATAAAGCAAAAGCAAGATGTTGTCTGACATGAGGGCCAATCTGTTGCCTAGCAAGCTGACATCATAAAGCTAAATGCAAGATGTTGTCTGACGTGAGGGCCACTCTGTTGTTGCCTAGCAAGCAGTAAGATACATTTATCTTGCTAATGAAATGAGTAGCAGGGTAGACCGGACGCCCAAGTGACAGCTATGATGGTAAAATGTACAAAATGAGGGCACTTTATAAGACCTCTAAATTTGAACGAGCGTGAGTTTGAGCATTAGAGTCAACTTCACTATTGCTGAACTGCTAGGAATTGGCTCAAATGATGATTATGAACATGCTATTCATAGCTTTTATTATTCCCATTAACTGTAGCATAACCCTACCTCTCAACTTATCAGCTGGCTTAATTGCTACTGGTGTACCATATCCTAAAACAAATAAAGTGAGAGGGGTACGCTGCCACTTGGCTGGCAAAAACATCTCTATTTCCTAATGTACCTTCTACAGTTGTTTAGAGCGTGTTGGCAAAAGAGGCATGAGACTCAGAGTAGTATGGTAGGTTAAAAACACAAATCGAGATTTGATTTTCTAATGAGCTGCTGATTTTCACAATAATACAAACTCCATAGTATTGATCTGTTTACCCTTTATAAAAAGCATGATTTTTTGTATTGCTTGTAGTAAATGTGCTAACAGTGGACTTTTCCATCTGCAGATTATACTGAATGACCAGCAGTGGGAGTGTTTCGCAACAAATTGTCTCTGCATTGCCGATACTGAAGAAATAAAAAGACAGTCCTCCGGCATAGGGCATCATTTGACCAATATGTATGGCAAGTAAAGCTCACAATCATTCCTTTAGGCATTAAAAAGGTGTTTTCAGCACCTGAATGTCATAACTACCTTCTAGTGGGGGCCTGTGCTTGAATGTAATTTCTGCCAAGATGGAAGTATTATGGATAACATTGTGTCGGTCATGATAGTTAATAAAAGACTGACTGCATCCAAGGCTTCTTAAGCCTGCTTTAGATCCTGGTGCCACCAATGTTCCGTTTGAGGACATTGCTTCCTTTGAGGCTGAAATGCACTATCTCACTGTAGAACTATAGAGTTGTGTTCTCACGGAATAAAGCACATTTAACGTCTTCCGCTGCACTCTGTATGTTGGACTCTGATACTCAAGAAGGATTGTTGGTAAGGATAATCTCTGTTTTTGTATCTGCATCCCACTTTCAAAAAGGCCACAGTGCTTTGAGTTGTTCAGAGTATTTGCCATTCCGCCTCCGACTTGCCTTGCAGTCATGAATAGAGATAGCAACCTACTGCATAACTTCTGATATCTCATCCTCCTGTGTGGTCCGCTTCCACAAGGACAATTGGACCAGTGATGATCTGACATCATAAAGCAAAAGCAAGATGTTGTCTGACATGAGGGCCAATCTGTTGCCTAGCAAGCTGACATCATAAAGCTAAATGCAAGATGTTGTCTGACGTGAGGGCCACTCTGTTGTTGCCTAGCAAGCAGTAAGATACATTTATCTTGCTAATGAAATGAGTAGCATGGTAGACCGGACGCCCAAGTGACAGCTTTGATGGTAAAATGTACAAAATGAGGGCACTTTATAAGACCTCTAAATTTGAACGAGCGTGAGTTTGAGCATTAGAGTCAACTTCACTATTGCTGAACTGCTAGGAATTGGCTCAAATGATGATTATGAACATGCTATTCATAGCTTTTATTATTCCCATTAACTGTAGCATAACCCTACCTCTCAACTTATCAGCTGGCTTAATTGCTACTGGTGTACCATATCCTAAAACAAATAAAGTGAGAGGGGTACGCTGCCACTTGGCTGGCAAAAAGATCTCTATTTCCTAATGTACCTTCTACAGTTGTTTAGAGCGTGTTGGCAAAAGAGGCATGAGACTCAGAGTAGTATGGTAGGTTAAAAACACAAATCGAGATTTGATTTTCTAATGAGCTGCTGATTTTCACAATAATACAAACTCCATAGTATTGATCTGTTTACCCTTTATAAAAAGCATGATTTTTTGTATTGCTTGTAGTAAATGTGCTAACAGTGGACTTTTCCATCTGCAGATTATACTGAATGACCAGCAGTGGCAGTGTTTCGCAACAAATTGTCTCTGCATTGCCGATACTGAAGAAATAAAAAGACAGTCTTCCGGCATAGGGCATCATTTGACCAATATGTATGGTAAGTAAAGCTCACAATCATTCCTTTAGGCATTAAAAAGGTGTTTTCAGCACCTGAATGTCATAACTACCTTCTAGTGGGGGCCTGTGCTTGAATGTAATTTCTGCCAAGATGGAAGTATTATGGATAACATTGTGTAGGTCATGATAGTTAATAAAAGACTGACTGCATCCAAGGCTTCTTAAGCCTGCTTTAGATCCTGGTGCCACCAATGTTCCGTTTGAGGACATTGCTTCCTTTGAGGCTGAGATGCACTATCTCACTGTAGAACTATAGAGTTGCGTTCTCACAGAATGAAGCACATTTAACGTCTTCCGCTGCACTCTGTATGTTGGACTCTGATACTCAAGAAGGATTGTTGGTAAGGATAATCTCTGTTTTTGTATCTGCATCCCACTTTCAAAAAGGCCACAGTGCTTTGAGTGGTTCAGAGTATTTGCCATTCCGCCTCCGACTTCCCTTGCAGTCATGAATAGAGATAGCAACCTACTGCATAACTTCTGATATCTCATCCTCCTGTGTGGTCCGCTTCCACAAGGACAATTGGACCAGTGATGATCTGACATCATAAAGCAAAAGCAAGATGTTGTGTGACATGAGGGCCAATCTGTTGCCTAGCAAGCTGACATCATAAAGCTAAATGCAAGATGTTGTCTGACGTGAGGGCCACTCTGTTGTTGCCTAGCAAGCAGTAAGATACATTTATCTTGCTAATGAAATGAGTAGCATGGTAGACCGGACGCCCAAGTGACAGCTATGATGGTAAAATGTACAAAATGAGGGCACTTTATAAGACCTCTAAATTTGAACGAGCGTGAGTTTGAGCATTAGAGTCAACTTCACTATTGCTGAACTGCTAAGAATTGGCTCAAATGATGATTATGAACATGCTATTCATAGCTTTTATTATTCCCATTAACTGTAGCATAACCCTACCTCTCAACTTATCAGCTGGCTTAATTGCTACTGTTGTACCATATCCTAAAACAAATAAAGTGAGAGGGGTACGCTGCCACTTGGCTGGCAAAAAGATCTCTATCTATGTCCTAATGTACCTTCTACAGTTGTTTAGAGCGTGTTGGCAAAAGAGGCATGAGACTCAGAGTAGTATGGTAGGTTAAAAACACAAATCGAGATTTGATTTTCTAATGAGCTGCTGATTTTCACAATAATACAAACTCCATAGTATTGATCTGTTTACCCTTTATAAAAAGCATGATTTTTTGTATTGCTTGTAGTAAATGTGCTAACAGTGGACTTTTCCATCTGCAGATTATACTGAATGACCAGCAGTGGCAGTGTTTCGCAACAAATTGTCTCTGCATTGCCGATACTGAAGAAATAAAAAGACAGTCTTCCGGCATAGGGCATCATTTGACCAAAATGTATGGTAAGTAAAGCTCACAATCATTCCTTTAGGCATTAAAAAGGTGTTTTAAGCACCTGAATGTCATAACTACCTTCTAGTGGGGGCCTGTGCTTGAATGTAATTTCTGCCAAGATGGAAGTATTATGGATAACATTGTGTCGGTCATGATAGTTAATAAAAGACTGACTGCATCCAAGGCTTCTTAAGCCTGCTTTAGATCCTGGTGCCACCAATGTTCCGTTTGAGGACATTGCTTCCTTTGAGGCTGAAATGCACTATCTCACTGTAGAACTATAGAGTTGCGTTCTCACGGAATAAAGCACATTTAACGTCTTCCGCTGCACTCTGTATGTTGGACTCTGATACTCAAGAAGGATTGTTGGTAAGGATAATCTCTGTTTTTGTATCTGCATCCCACTTTCAAAAAGGCCACAGTGCTTTGAGTTGTTCAGAGTATTTGCCATTCCGCCTCCGACTTGCCTTGCAGTCATGAATAGAGATAGCAACCTACTGCATAACTTCTGATATCTCATCCTCCTGTGTGGTCCGCTTCCACAAGGACAATTGGACCAGTGATGATCTGACATCATAAAGCAAAAGCAAGATGTTGTCTGACATGAGGGCCAATCTGTTGCCTAGCAAGCTGACATCATAAAGCTAAATGCAAGATGTTGTCTGACGTGAGGGCCACTCTGTTGTTGCCTAGCAAGCAGTAAGATACATTTATCTTGCTAATGAAATGAGTAGCAGGGTAGACCGGACGCCCAAGTGACAGCTATGATGGTAAAATGTACAAAATGAGGGCACTTTATAAGACCTCTAAATTTGAACGAGCGTGAGTTTGAGCATTAGAGTCAACTTCACTATTGCTGAACTGCTAGGAATTGGCTCAAATGATGATTATGAACATGCTATTCATAGCTTTTATTATTCCCATTAACTGTAGCATAACCCTACCTCTCAACTTATCAGCTGGCTTAATTGCTACTGGTGTACCATATCCTAAAACAAATAAAGTGAGAGGGGTACGCTGCCACTTGGCTGGCAAAAACATCTCTATTTCCTAATGTACCTTCTACAGTTGTTTAGAGCGTGTTGGCAAAAGAGGCATGAGACTCAGAGTAGTATGGTAGGTTAAAAACACAAATCGAGATTTGATTTTCTAATGAGCTGCTGATTTTCACAATAATACAAACTCCATAGTATTGATCTGTTTACCCTTTATAAAAAGCATGATTTTTTGTATTGCTTGTAGTAAATGTGCTAACAGTGGACTTTTCCATCTGCAGATTATACTGAATGACCAGCAGTGGCAGTGTTTCGCAACAAATTGTCTCTGCATTGCCGATACTGAAGAAATAAAAAGACAGTCTTCCGGCATAGGGCATCATTTGACCAATATGTATGGTAAGTAAAGCTCACAATCATTCATTTAGGCATTAAAAAGGTGTTTTCAGCACCTGAATGTCATAACTACCTTCTAGTGGGGGCCTGTGCTTGAATGTAATTTCTGCCAAGATGGAAGTATTATGGATAACATTGTGTAGGTCATGATAGTTAATAAAAGACTGACTGCATCCAAGGCTTCTTAAGCCTGCTTTAGATCCTGGTGCCACCAATGTTCCGTTTGAGGACATTGCTTCCTTTGAGGCTGAGATGCACTATCTCACTGTAGAACTATAGAGTTGCGTTCTCACAGAATGAAGCACATTTAACGTCTTCCGCTGCACTCTGTATGTTGGACTCTGATACTCAAGAAGGATTGTTGGTAAGGATAATCTCTGTTTTTGTATCTGCATCCCACTTTCAAAAAGGCCACAGTGCTTTGAGTGGTTCAGAGTATTTGCCATTCCGCCTCCGACTTCCCTTGCAGTCATGAATAGAGATAGCAACCTACTGCATAACTTCTGATATCTCATCCTCCTGTGTGGTCCGCTTCCACAAGGACAATTGGACCAGTGATGATCTGACATCATAAAGCAAAAGCAAGATGTTGTGTGACATGAGGGCCAATCTGTTGCCTAGCAAGCTGACATCATAAAGCTAAATGCAAGATGTTGTCTGACGTGAGGGCCACTCTGTTGTTGCCTAGCAAGCAGTAAGATACATTTATCTTGCTAATGAAATGAGTAGCATGGTAGACCGGACGCCCAAGTGACATCTATGATGGTAAAATGTACAAAATGAGGGCACTTTATAAGACCTCTAAATTTGAACGAGCGTGAGTTTGAGCATTAGAGTCAACTTCACTATTGCTGAACTGCTAAGAATTGGCTCAAATGATGATTATGAACATGCTATTCATAGCTTTTATTATTCCCATTAACTGTAGCATAACCCTACCTCTCAACTTATCAGCTGGCTTAATTGCTACTGTTGTACCATATCCTAAAACAAATAAAGTGAGAGGGGTACGCTGCCACTTGGCTGGCAAAAAGATCTCTATTTCCTAATGTACCTTCTACAGTTGTTTAGAGCGTGTTGGCAAAAGAGGCATGAGACTCAGAGTAGTATGGTAGGTTAAAAACACAAATCGAGATTTGATTTTCTAATGAGCTGCTGATTTTCACAATAATACAAACTCCATAGTATTGATCTGTTTACCCTTTATAAAAAGCATGATTTTTTGTATTGCTTGTAGTAAATGTGCTAACAGTGGACTTTTCCATCTGCAGATTATACTGAATGACCAGCAGTGGCAGTGTTTCGCAACAAATTGTCTCTGCATTGCCGATACTGAAGAAAAAAAAAAAGACAGTCTTCCGGCATAGGGCATCATTTGACCAATATATATGGTAAGTAAAGCTCACAGTCATTCCTTTAGGTATTAAAAAGACGTTTTCAGCACCTGAATGTCATCACTACCTTCTAGTGTGGGCCTGTGCTTGAATGTAATTTCTGCCAAGATGGAAGTATTATGGATAACATTGTGTCGGTCATGATAGTTAATAAAAGACTGACTGCATCCAAGGCTTCTTAAGCCTGCTTTAGATCCTGGTGCCACCAATGTTCCGTTTGAGGACATTGCTTCCTTTGAGGCTGAGATGCACTATCTCACTGTAGAACTATAGAGTTGCGTTCTCACAGAATGAAGCACATTTAACGTCTTCCGCTGCACTCTGTATGTTGGACTCTGATACTCAAGAAGGATTGTTGGTAAGGATAATCTCTGTTTTTGTATCTGCATCCCACTTTCAAAAAGGCCACAGTGCTTTGAGTGGTTCAGAGTATTTGCCATTCCGCCTCCGACTTGCCTTGCAGTCATGAATAGAGATAGCAACCTACTGCATAACTTCTGATATCTCATCCTCCTGTGTGGTCCGCTTCCACAAGGACAATTGGACCAGTGATGATCTGACATCATAAAGCAAAAGCAAGATGTTGTCTGACATGAGGGCCAATCTGTTGCCTAGCAAGCTGACATCATAAAGCTAAATGCAAGATGTTGTCTGACGTGAGGGCCACTCTGTTGTTGCCTAGCAAGCAGTAAGATACATTTATCTTGCTAATGAAATGAGTAGCATGGTAGACCGGACGCCCAAGTGACAGCTTTGATGGTAAAATGTACAAAATGAGGGCACTTTATAAGACCTCTAAATTTGAACGAGCGTGAGTTTGAGCATTAGAGTCAACTTCACTATTGCTGAACTGCTAGGAATTGGCTCAAATGATGATTATGAACATGCTATTCATAGCTTTTATTATTCCCATTAACTGTAGCATAACCCTACCTCTCAACTTATCAGCTGGCTTAATTGCTACTGGTGTACCATATCCTAAAACAAATAAAGTGAGAGGGGTACGCTGCCACTTGGCTGGCAAAAAGATCTCTATTTCCTAATGTACCTTCTACAGTTGTTTAGAGCGTGTTGGCAAAAGAGGCATGAGACTCAGAGTAGTATGGTAGGTTAAAAACACAAATCGAGATTTGATTTTCTAATGAGCTGCTGATTTTCACAATAATACAAACTCCATAGTATTGATCTGTTTACCCTTTATAAAAAGCATGATTTTTTGTATTGCTTGTAGTAAATGTGCTAACAGTGGACTTTTCCATCTGCAGATTATACTGAATGACCAGCAGTGGCAGTGTTTCGCAACAAATTGTCTCTGCATTGCCGATACTGAAGAAATAAAAAGACAGTCTTCCGGCATAGGGCATCATTTGACCAATATGTATGGTAAGTAAAGCTCACAATCATTCCTTTAGGCATTAAAAAGGTGTTTTCAGCACCTGAATGTCATAACTACCTTCTAGTGGGGGCCTGTGCTTGAATGTAATTTCTGCCAAGATGGAAGTATTATGGATAACATTGTGTAGGTCATGATAGTTAATAAAAGACTGACTGCATCCAAGGCTTCTTAAGCCTGCTTTAGATCCTGGTGCCACCAATGTTCCGTTTGAGGACATTGCTTCCTTTGAGGCTGAGATGCACTATCTCACTGTAGAACTATAGAGTTGCGTTCTCACAGAATGAAGCACATTTAACGTCTTCCGCTGCACTCTGTATGTTGGACTCTGATACTCAAGAAGGATTGTTGGTAAGGATAATCTCTGTTTTTGTATCTGCATCCCACTTTCAAAAAGGCCACAGTGCTTTGAGTGGTTCAGAGTATTTGCCATTCCGCCTCCGACTTCCCTTGCAGTCATGAATAGAGATAGCAACCTACTGCATAACTTCTGATATCTCATCCTCCTGTGTGGTCCGCTTCCACAAGGACAATTGGACCAGTGATGATCTGACATCATAAAGCAAAAGCAAGATGTTGTGTGACATGAGGGCCAATCTGTTGCCTAGCAAGCTGACATCATAAAGCTAAATGCAAGATGTTGTCTGACGTGAGGGCCACTCTGTTGTTGCCTAGCAAGCAGTAAGATACATTTATCTTGCTAATGAAATGAGTAGCATGGTAGACCGGACGCCCAAGTGACAGCTATGATGGTAAAATGTACAAAATGAGGGCACTTTATAAGACCTCTAAATTTGAACGAGCGTGAGTTTGAGCATTAGAGTCAACTTCACTATTGCTGAACTGCTAAGAATTGGCTCAAATGATGATTATGAACATGCTATTCATAGCTTTTATTATTCCCATTAACTGTAGCATAACCCTACCTCTCAACTTATCAGCTGGCTTAATTGCTACTGTTGTACCATATCCTAAAACAAATAAAGTGAGAGGGGTACGCTGCCACTTGGCTGGCAAAAAGATCTCTATCTATGTCCTAATGTACCTTCTACAGTTGTTTAGAGCGTGTTGGCAAAAGAGGCATGAGACTCAGAGTAGTATGGTAGGTTAAAAACACAAATCGAGATTTGATTTTCTAATGAGCTGCTGATTTTCACAATAATACAAACTCCATAGTATTGATCTGTTTACCCTTTATAAAAAGCATGATTTTTTGTATTGCTTGTAGTAAATGTGCTAACAGTGGACTTTTCCATCTGCAGATTATACTGAATGACCAGCAGTGGCAGTGTTTCGCAACAAATTGTCTCTGCATTGCCGATACTGAAGAAATAAAAAGACAGTCTTCCGGCATAGGGCATCATTTGACCAAAATGTATGGTAAGTAAAGCTCACAATCATTCCTTTAGGCATTAAAAAGGTGTTTTAAGCACCTGAATGTCATAACTACCTTCTAGTGGGGGCCTGTGCTTGAATGTAATTTCTGCCAAGATGGAAGTATTATGGATAACATTGTGTCGGTCATGATAGTTAATAAAAGACTGACTGCATCCAAGGCTTCTTAAGCCTGCTTTAGATCCTGGTGCCACCAATGTTCCGTTTGAGGACATTGCTTCCTTTGAGGCTGAAATGCACTATCTCACTGTAGAACTATAGAGTTGCGTTCTCACGGAATAAAGCACATTTAACGTCTTCCGCTGCACTCTGTATGTTGGACTCTGATACTCAAGAAGGATTGTTGGTAAGGATAATCTCTGTTTTTGTATCTGCATCCCACTTTCAAAAAGGCCACAGTGCTTTGAGTTGTTCAGAGTATTTGCCATTCCGCCTCCGACTTGCCTTGCAGTCATGAATAGAGATAGCAACCTACTGCATAACTTCTGATATCTCATCCTCCTGTGTGGTCCGCTTCCACAAGGACAATTGGACCAGTGATGATCTGACATCATAAAGCAAAAGCAAGATGTTGTCTGACATGAGGGCCAATCTGTTGCCTAGCAAGCTGACATCATAAAGCTAAATGCAAGATGTTGTCTGACGTGAGGGCCACTCTGTTGTTGCCTAGCAAGCAGTAAGATACATTTATCTTGCTAATGAAATGAGTAGCAGGGTAGACCGGACGCCCAAGTGACAGCTATGATGGTAAAATGTACAAAATGAGGGCACTTTATAAGACCTCTAAATTTGAACGAGCGTGAGTTTGAGCATTAGAGTCAACTTCACTATTGCTGAACTGCTAGGAATTGGCTCAAATGATGATTATGAACATGCTATTCATAGCTTTTATTATTCCCATTAACTGTAGCATAACCCTACCTCTCAACTTATCAGCTGGCTTAATTGCTACTGGTGTACCATATCCTAAAACAAATAAAGTGAGAGGGGTACGCTGCCACTTGGCTGGCAAAAACATCTCTATTTCCTAATGTACCTTCTACAGTTGTTTAGAGCGTGTTGGCAAAAGAGGCATGAGACTCAGAGTAGTATGGTAGGTTAAAAACACAAATCGAGATTTGATTTTCTAATGAGCTGCTGATTTTCACAATAATACAAACTCCATAGTATTGATCTGTTTACCCTTTATAAAAAGCATGATTTTTTGTATTGCTTGTAGTAAATGTGCTAACAGTGGACTTTTCCATCTGCAGATTATACTGAATGACCAGCAGTGGCAGTGTTTCGCAACAAATTGTCTCTGCATTGCCGATACTGAAGAAATAAAAAGACAGTCTTCCGGCATAGGGCATCATTTGACCAATATGTATGGTAAGTAAAGCTCACAATCATTCATTTAGGCATTAAAAAGGTGTTTTCAGCACCTGAATGTCATAACTACCTTCTAGTGGGGGCCTGTGCTTGAATGTAATTTCTGCCAAGATGGAAGTATTATGGATAACATTGTGTAGGTCATGATAGTTAATAAAAGACTGACTGCATCCAAGGCTTCTTAAGCCTGCTTTAGATCCTGGTGCCACCAATGTTCCGTTTGAGGACATTGCTTCCTTTGAGGCTGAGATGCACTATCTCACTGTAGAACTATAGAGTTGCGTTCTCACAGAATGAAGCACATTTAACGTCTTCCGCTGCACTCTGTATGTTGGACTCTGATACTCAAGAAGGATTGTTGGTAAGGATAATCTCTGTTTTTGTATCTGCATCCCACTTTCAAAAAGGCCACAGTGCTTTGAGTGGTTCAGAGTATTTGCCATTCCGCCTCCGACTTCCCTTGCAGTCATGAATAGAGATAGCAACCTACTGCATAACTTCTGATATCTCATCCTCCTGTGTGGTCCGCTTCCACAAGGACAATTGGACCAGTGATGATCTGACATCATAAAGCAAAAGCAAGATGTTGTGTGACATGAGGGCCAATCTGTTGCCTAGCAAGCTGACATCATAAAGCTAAATGCAAGATGTTGTCTGACGTGAGGGCCACTCTGTTGTTGCCTAGCAAGCAGTAAGATACATTTATCTTGCTAATGAAATGAGTAGCATGGTAGACCGGACGCCCAAGTGACATCTATGATGGTAAAATGTACAAAATGAGGGCACTTTATAAGACCTCTAAATTTGAACGAGCGTGAGTTTGAGCATTAGAGTCAACTTCACTATTGCTGAACTGCTAAGAATTGGCTCAAATGATGATTATGAACATGCTATTCATAGCTTTTATTATTCCCATTAACTGTAGCATAACCCTACCTCTCAACTTATCAGCTGGCTTAATTGCTACTGTTGTACCATATCCTAAAACAAATAAAGTGAGAGGGGTACGCTGCCACTTGGCTGGCAAAAAGATCTCTATTTCCTAATGTACCTTCTACAGTTGTTTAGAGCGTGTTGGCAAAAGAGGCATGAGACTCAGAGTAGTATGGTAGGTTAAAAACACAAATCGAGATTTGATTTTCTAATGAGCTGCTGATTTTCACAATAATACAAACTCCATAGTATTGATCTGTTTACCCTTTATAAAAAGCATGATTTTTTGTATTGCTTGTAGTAAATGTGCTAACAGTGGACTTTTCCATCTGCAGATTATACTGAATGACCAGCAGTGGCAGTGTTTCGCAACAAATTGTCTCTGCATTGCCGATACTGAAGAAAAAAAAAAAGACAGTCTTCCGGCATAGGGCATCATTTGACCAATATATATGGTAAGTAAAGCTCACAGTCATTCCTTTAGGTATTAAAAAGACGTTTTCAGCACCTGAATGTCATCACTACCTTCTAGTGTGGGCCTGTGCTTGAATGTAATTTCTGCCAAGATGGAAGTATTATGGATAACATTGTGTCGGTCATGATAGTTAATAAAAGACTGACTGCATCCAAGGCTTCTTAAGCCTGCTTTAGATCCTGGTGCCACCAATGTTCCGTTTGAGGACATTGCTTCCTTTGAGGCTGAGATGCACTATCTCACTGTAGAACTATAGAGTTGCGTTCTCACAGAATGAAGCACATTTAACGTCTTCCGCTGCACTCTGTATGTTGGACTCTGATACTCAAGAAGGATTGTTGGTAAGGATAATCTCTGTTTTTGTATCTGCATCCCACTTTCAAAAAGGCCACAGTGCTTTGAGTGGTTCAGAGTATTTGCCATTCCGCCTCCGACTTGCCTTGCAGTCATGAATAGAGATAGCAACCTACTGCATAACTTCTGATATCTCATCCTCCTGTGTGGTCCGCTTCCACAAGGACAATTGGACCAGTGATGATCTGACATCATAAAGCAAAAGCAAGATGTTGTCTGACATGAGGGCCAATCTGTTGCCTAGCAAGCTGACATCATAAAGCTAAATGCAAGATGTTGTCTGACGTGAGGGCCACTCTGTTGTTGCCTAGCAAGCAGTAAGATACATTTATCTTGCTAATGAAATGAGTAGCATGGTAGACCGGACGCCCAAGTGACAGCTATGATGGTAAAATGTACAAAATGAGGGCACTTTATAAGACCTCTAAATTTGAACGAGCGTGAGTTTAAGCATTAGAGTCAACTTCACTATTGCTGAACTGCTAGGAATTGGCTCAAATTATGATTATGAACATGCTATTCATAGCTTTTATTATTCCCATTAACTGTAGCATAACCCTACCTCTCAACTTATCAGCTGGCTTAATTGCTACTGGTGTACCATATCCTAAAACAAATAAAGTGAGAGGGGTACGCTGCCACTTGGCTGGCAAAAACATCTCTATTTCCTAATGTACCTTCTACAGTTGTTTAGAGCGTGTTGGCAAAAGAGGCATGAGACTCAGAGTAGTATGGTAGGTTAAAAACACAAATCGAGATTTGATTTTCTAATGAGCTGCTGATTTTCACAATAATACAAACTCCATAGTATTGATCTGTTTACCCTTTATAAAAAGCATGATTTTTTGTATTGCTTGTAGTAAATGTGCTAACAGTGGACTTTTCCATCTGCAGATTATACTGAATGACCAGCAGTGGCAGTGTTTCACAACAAATTGTCTCTGCATTGCCGATACTGAAGAAAAAAAAAGACAGTCTTCCGGCATAGGGCATCATTTGACCAATATGTATGGTAAGTAAAGCTCACAATCATTCCTTTAGGCATTAAAAAGGTGTTTTCAGCACCTGAATGTCATAACTACCTTCTAGTGGGGGCCTGTGCTTGAATGTAATTTCTGCCAAGATGGAAGTATTATGGATAACATTGTGTAGGTCATGATAGTTAATAAAAGACTGACTGCATCCAAGGCTTCTTAAGCCTGCTTTAGATCCTGGTGCCACCAATGTTCCGTTTGAGGACATTGCTTCCTTTGAGGCTGAGATGCACTATCTCACTGTAGAACTATAGAGTTGCGTTCTCACAGAATGAAGCACATTTAACGTCTTCCGCTGCACTCTGTATGTTGGACTCTGATACTCAAGAAGGAATGTTGGTAAGGATAATCTCTGTTTTTGTATCTGCATCCCACTTTCAAAAAGGCCACAGTGCTTTGAGTGGTTCAGAGTATTTGCCATTCCGCCTCCGACTTCCCTTGCAGTCATGAATAGAGATAGCAACCTACTGCATAACTTCTGATATCTCATCCTCCTGTGTGGTCCGCTTCGACAAGGACAATAGGACCAGTGATGATCTGACATCATAAAGCAAAAGCAAGATGTTGTCTGACATGAGGGCCAATCTGTTGCCTAGCAAGCTGACATCATAAAGCTAAATGCAAGATGTTGTCTGACGTGAGGGCCACTCTGTTGTTGCCTAGCAAGCAGTAAGATACATTTATCTTGCTAATGAAATGAGTAGCAGGGTAGACCGGACGCCCAAGTGACAGCTATGATGGTAAAATGTACAAAATTAGGACACTTTATAAGACCTCTAAATTTGAACGAGCGTGAGTTTGAGCATTAGAGTCAACTTCACTATTGCTGAACTGCTAGGAATTGGCTCAAATGATGATTATGAACATGCTATTCATAGCTTTTATTATTTCCATTAACTGTAGCATAACCCTACCTCTCAACTTATCAGCTGGCTTAATTGCTACTGGTGTACCATATCCTAAAACAAATAAAGTGAGAGGGGTACGCTGCCACTTGGCTGGCAAAAAGATCTCTATTTCCTAATGTACCTTCTACAGTTGTTTAGAGCGTGTTGGCAAAAGAGGCATGAGACTCAGAGTAGTATGGTAGGTTAAAAACACAAATCGAGATTTGATTTTCTAATGAGCTGCTGATTTTCACAATAATACAAACTCCATAGTATTGATCTGTTTACCCTTTATAAAAAGCATGATTTTTTGTATTGCTTGTAGTAAATGTGCTAACAGTGGACTTTTCCATCTGCAGATTATACTGAATGACCAGCAGTGGCAGTGTTTCGCAACACATTGTCTCTGCATTGCCGATACTGAAGAAAAAAAAAAAAGACAGTCTTCCGGCATAGGGCATCATTTGACCAATATATATGGTAAGTAAAGCTCACAGTCATTCCTTTAGGCATTAAAAAGACGTTTTCAGCACCTGAATGTCATCACTACCTTCTAGTGGGGGCCTGTGCTTGAATGTAATTTCTGCCAAAATGGAAGTATTATGGATCACATTGTGTCGGTCATGATAGTTAATAAAAGACTGACTGCATCCAAGGCTTCTTAAGCCTGCTTTAGATCCTGGTGCCACCAATGTTCCGTTTGAGGACATTGCTTCCTTTGAGGCTGAAATGCACTATCTCACTGTAGAACTATAGAGTTGCGTTCTCACGGAATAAAGCACATTTAACGTCTTCCGCTGCACTCTGTATGTTGGACTCTGATACTCAAGAAGGATTGTTGGTAAGGATAATCTCTGTTTTTGTATCTGCATCCCACTTTCAAAAAGGCCACAGTGCTTTGGGTGGTTCAGAGTATTTGCCATTCCGCCTCCGACTTGCCTTGCAGTCATGAATAGAGATAGCAACCTACTGCATAACTTCTGATATCTCATTCTCCTGTGTGGTCCGCTTCGACAAGGACAATAGGACCAGTGATGATCTGACATCATAAAGCAAAAGCAAGATGTTGTCTGACATGAGGGCCAATCTGTTGCCTAGCAAGCTGACATCATAAAGCTAAATGCAAGATGTTGTCTGACGTGAGGGCCACTCTGTTGTTGCCTAGCAAGCAGTAAGATACATTTATCTTGCTAATGAAATGAGTAGCAGGGTAGACCGGACGCCCAAGTGACAGCTATGATGGTAAAATGTACAAAATTAGGACACTTTATAAGACCTCTAAATTTGAACGAGCGTGAGTTTGAGCATTAGAGTCAACTTCACTATTGCTGAACTGCTAGGAATTGGCTCAAATGATGATTATGAACATGCTATTCATAGCTTTTATTATTCCCATTAACTGTAGCATAACCCTACCTCTCAACTTATCAGCTGGCTTAATTGCTACTGGTGTACCATATCCTAAAACAAATAAAGTGAGAGGGGTACGCTGCCACTTGGCTGGCAAAAAGATCTCTATTTCCTAATGTACCTTCTACAGTTGTTTAGAGCGTGTTGGCAAAAGAGGCATGAGACTCAGAGTAGTATGGTAGGTTAAAAACACAAATCGAGATTTGATTTTCTAATGAGCTGCTGATTTTCACAATAATACAAACTCCATAGTATTGATCTGTTTACCCTTTATAAAAAGCATGATTTTTTGTATTGCTTGTAGTAAATGTGCTAACAGTGGACTTTTCCATCTGCAGATTATACTGAATGACCAGCAGTGGCAGTGTTTCGCAACAAATTGTCTCTGCATTGCCGATACTGAAGAAATAAAAAGACAGTCTTCCGGCATAGGGCATCATTTGACCAATATGTATGGTAAGTAAAGCTCACAATCATTCCTTTAGGCATTAAAAAGGTGTTTTCAGCACCTGAATGTCATAACTACCTTCTAGTGGGGGCCTGTGCTTGAATGTAATTTCTGCCAAGATGGAAGTATTATGGATAACATTGTGTAGGTCATGATAGTTAATAAAAGACTGACTGCATCCAAGGCTTCTTAAGCCTGCTTTAGATCCTGGTGCCACCAATGTTCCGTTTGAGGACATTGCTTCCTTTGAGGCTGAGATGCACTATCTCACTGTAGAACTATAGAGTTGCGTTCTCACAGAATGAAGCACATTTAACGTCTTCCGCTGCACTCTGTATGTTGGACTCTGATACTCAAGAAGGAATGTTGGTAAGGATAATCTCTGTTTTTGTATCTGCATCCCACTTTCAAAAAGGCCACAGTGCTTTGAGTGGTTCAGAGTATTTGCCATTCCGCCTCCGACTTCCCTTGCAGTCATGAATAGAGATAGCAACCTACTGCATAACTTCTGATATCTCATCCTCCTGTGTGGTCCGCTTCGACAAGGACAATAGGACCAGTGATGATCTGACATCATAAAGCAAAAGCAAGATGTTGTCTGACATGAGGGCCAATCTGTTGCCTAGCAAGCTGACATCATAAAGCTAAATGCAAGATGTTGTCTGACGTGAGGGCCACTCTGTTGTTGCCTAGCAAGCAGTAAGATACATTTATCTTGCTAATGAAATGAGTAGCAGGGTAGACCGGACGCCCAAGTGACAGCTATGATGGTAAAATGTACAAAATTAGGACACTTTATAAGACCTCTAAATTTGAACGAGCGTGAGTTTGAGCATTAGAGTCAACTTCACTATTGCTGAACTGCTAGGAATTGGCTCAAATGATGATTATGAACATGCTATTCATAGCTTTTATTATTTCCATTAACTGTAGCATAACCCTACCTCTCAACTTATCAGCTGGCTTAATTGCTACTGGTGTACCATATCCTAAAACAAATAAAGTGAGAGGGGTACGCTGCCACTTGGCTGGCAAAAAGATCTCTATTTCCTAATGTACCTTCTACAGTTGTTTAGAGCGTGTTGGCAAAAGAGGCATGAGACTCAGAGTAGTATGGTAGGTTAAAAACACAAATCGAGATTTGATTTTCTAATGAGCTGCTGATTTTCACAATAATACAAACTCCATAGTATTGATCTGTTTACCCTTTATAAAAAGCATGATTTTTTGTATTGCTTGTAGTAAATGTGCTAACAGTGGACTTTTCCATCTGCAGATTATACTGAATGACCAGCAGTGGCAGTGTTTCGCAACACATTGTCTCTGCATTGCCGATACTGAAGAAAAAAAAAAAAGACAGTCTTCCGGCATAGGGCATCATTTGACCAATATATATGGTAAGTAAAGCTCACAGTCATTCCTTTAGGCATTAAAAAGACGTTTTCAGCACCTGAATGTCATCACTACCTTCTAGTGGGGGCCTGTGCTTGAATGTAATTTCTGCCAAAATGGAAGTATTATGGATCACATTGTGTCGGTCATGATAGTTAATAAAAGACTGACTGCATCCAAGGCTTCTTAAGCCTGCTTTAGATCCTGGTGCCACCAATGTTCCGTTTGAGGACATTGCTTCCTTTGAGGCTGAAATGCACTATCTCACTGTAGAACTATAGAGTTGCGTTCTCACGGAATAAAGCACATTTAACGTCTTCCGCTGCACTCTGTATGTTGGACTCTGATACTCAAGAAGGATTGTTGGTAAGGATAATCTCTGTTTTTGTATCTGCATCCCACTTTCAAAAAGGCCACAGTGCTTTGAGTGGTTCAGAGTATTTGCCATTCCGCCTCCGACTTGCCTTGCAGTCATGAATAGAGATAGCAACCTACTGCATAACTTCTGATATCTCATCCTCCTGTGTGGTCCGCTTCCACAAGGACAATTGGACCAGTGATGATCTGACATCATAAAGCAAAAGCAAGATGTTGTCTGACATGAGGGCCAATCTGTTGCCTAGCAAGCTGACATCATAAAGCTAAATGCAAGATGTTGTCTGACGTGAGGGCCACTCTGTTGTTGCCTAGCAAGCAGTAAGATACATTTATCTTGCTAATGAAATGAGTAGCAGGGTAGACCGGACGCCCAAGTGACAGCTATGATGGTAAAATGTACAAAATGAGGGCACTTTATAAGACCTCTAAATTTGAACGAGCGTGAGTTTGAGCATTAGAGTCAACTTCACTATTGCTGAACTGCTAGGAATTGGCTCAAATGATGATTATGAACATGCTATTCATAGCTTTTATTATTCCCATTAACTGTAGCATAACCCTACCTCTCAACTTATCAGCTGGCTTAATTGCTACTGTTGTACCATATCCTAAAACAAATAAAGTGAGAGGGGTACGCTGCCACTTGGCTGGCAAAAAGATCTCTATCTATGTCCTAATGTACCTTCTACAGTTGTTTAGAGCGTGTTGGCAAAAGAGGCATGAGACTCAGAGTAGTATGGTAGGTTAAAAACACAAATCGAGATTTGATTTTCTAATGAGCTGCTGATTTTCACAATAATACAAACTCCATAGTATTGATCTGTTTACCCTTTATAAAAAGCATGATTTTTTGTATTGCTTGTAGTAAATGTGCTAACAGTGGACTTTTCCATCTGCAGATTATACTGAATGACCAGCAGTGGCAGTGTTTCGCAACAAATTGTCTCTGCATTGCCGATACTGAAGAAAAAAAAAAAAGACAGTCTTCCGGCATAGGGCATCATTTGACCAATATGTATGGTAAGTAAAGCTCACAATCATTCCTTTAGGCATTAAAAAGGTGTTTTCAGCACCTGAATGTCATAACTACCTTCTAGTGGGGGCCTGTGCTTGAATGTAATTTCTGCCAAGATGGAAGTATTATGGATAACATTGTGTCGGTCATGTTAGTTAATAAAAGACTGACTGCATCCAAGGCTTCTTAAGCCTGCTTTAGATCCTGGTGCCACCAATGTTCCGTTTGAGGACATTGCTTCCTTTGAGGCTGAAATGCACTATCTCACTGTAGAACTATAGAGTTGAGTTCTCACGGAATAAAGCACATTTAACGTCTTCCGCTGCACTCTGTATGTTGGACTCTGATACTCAAGAAGGATTGTTGGTAAGGATAATCTCTGTTTTTGTATCTGCATCCCACTTTCAAAAAGGCCACAGTGCTTTGAGTTGTTCAGAGTATTTGCCATTCCGCCTCCGACTTGCCTTGCAGTCATGAATAGAGATAGCAACCTACTGCATAACTTCTGATATCTCATCCTCCTGTGTGGTCCGCTTCCACAAGGACAATTGGACCAGTGATGATCTGACATCATAAAGCAAAAGCAAGATGTTGTCTGACATGAGGGCCAATCTGTTGCCTAGCAAGCTGACATCATAAAGCTAAATGCAAGATGTTGTCTGACGTGAGGGCCACTCTGTTGTTGCCTAGCAAGCAGTAAGATACATTTATCTTGCTAATGAAATGAGTAGCATGGTAGACCGGACGCCCAAGTGACAGCTATGATGGTAAAATGTACAAAATGAGGGCACTTTATAAGACCTCTAAATTTGAACGAGCGTGAGTTTAAGCATTAGAGTCAACTTCACTATTGCTGAACTGCTAGGAATTGGCTCAAATGATGATTATGAACATGCTATTCATAGCTTTTATTATTCCCATTAACTGTAGCATAACCCTACCTCTCAACTTATCAGCTGGCTTAATTGCTACTGGTGTACCATATCCTAAAACAAATAAAGTGAGAGGGGTACGCTGCCACTTGGCTGGCAAAAACATCTCTATTTCCTAATGTACCTTCTACAGTTGTTTAGAGCGTGTTGGCAAAAGAGGCATGAGACTCAGAGTAATATGGTAGGTTAAAAACACAAATCGAGATTTGATTTTCTAATGAGCTGCTGATTTTCACAATAATACAAACTCCATAGTATTGATCTGTTTACCCTTTATAAAAAGCATGATTTTTTGTATTGCTTGTAGTAAATGTGCTAACAGTGGACTTTTCCATCTGCAGATTATACTGAATGACCAGCAGTGGCAGTGTTTCACAACAAATTGTCTCTGCATTGCCGATACTGAAGAAATAAAAAGACAGTCTTCCGGCATAGGGCATCATTTGACCAATATGTATGGTAAGTAAAGCTCACAATCATTCCTTTAGGCATTAAAAAGGTGTTTTCAGCACCTGAATGTCATAACTACCTTCTAGTGGGGGCCTGTGCTTGAATGTAATTTCTGCCAAGATGGAAGTATTATGGATAACATTGTGTAGGTCATGATAGTTAATAAAAGACTGACTGCATCCAAGGCTTCTTAAGCCTGCTTTAGATCCTGGTGCCACCAATGTTCCGTTTGAGGACATTGCTTCCTTTGAGGCTGAGATGCACTATCTCACTGTAGAACTATAGAGTTGCGTTCTCACAGAATGAAGCACATTTAACGTCTTCCGCTGCACTCTGTATGTTGGACTCTGATACTCAAGAAGGAATGTTGGTAAGGATAATCTCTGTTTTTGTATCTGCATCCCACTTTCAAAAAGGCCACAGTGCTTTGAGTGGTTCAGAGTATTTGCCATTCCGCCTCCGACTTCCCTTGCAGTCATGAATAGAGATAGCAACCTACTGCATAACTTCTGATATCTCATCCTCCTGTGTGGTCCGCTTCCACAAGGACAATTGGACCAGTGATGATCTGACATCATAAAGCAAAAGCAAGATGTTGTCTGACATGAGGGCCAATCTGTTGCCTAGCAAGCTGACATCATAAAGCTAAATGCAAGATGTTGTCTGACGTGAGGGCCACTCTGTTGTTGCCTAGCAAGCAGTAAGATACATTTATCTTGCTAATGAAATGAGAAGCAGGGTAGACCGGACGCCCAAGTGACAGCTATGATGGTAAAATGTACAAAATGAGGGCACTTTATAAGACCTCTAAATTTGAACGAGCGTGAGTTTGAGCATTAGAGTCAACTTCACTATTGCTGAACTGCTAGGAATTGGCTCAAATGATGATTATGAACATGCTATTCATAGCTTTTATTATTCCCATTAACTGTAGCATAACCCTACCTCTCAACTTATCAGCTGGCTTAATTGCTACTGGTGTACCATATCCTAAAACAAATAAAGTGAGAGGGGTACGCTGCCACTTGGCTGGCAAAAAGATCTCTATCTATGTCCTAATGTACCTTCTACAGTTGTTTAGAGCGTGTTGGCAAAAGAGGCATGAGACTCAGAGTAGTATGGTAGGTTAAAAACACAAATCGAGATTTGATTTTCTAATGAGCTGCTGATTTTCACAATAATACAAACTCCATAGTATTGATCTGTTTACCCTTTATAAAAAGCATGATTTTTTGTATTGCTTGTAGTAAATGTGCTAACAGTGGACTTTTCCATCTGCAGATTATACTGAATGACCAGCAGTGGCAGTGTTTCGCAACAAATTGTCTCTGCATTGCTGATACTGAAGAAATAAAAAGACAGTCTTCCGGCATAGGGCATCATTTGACCAATATGTATGGTAAGTAAAGCTCACAATCATTCCTTTAGGCATTAAAAAGGTGTTTTCAGCACCTGAATGTCATAACTACCTTCTAGTGGGGGCCTGTGCTTGAATGTAATTTCTGCCAAGATGGAAGTATTATGGATAACATTGTGTCGGTCATGTTAGTTAATAAAAGACTGACTGCATCCAAGGCTTCTTAAGCCTGCTTTAGATCCTGGTGCCACCAATGTTTTGTTTGAGGACATTGCTTCCTTTGAGGCTGAAATGCACTATCTCACTGTAGAACTATAGAGTTGCGTTCTCATGGAATAAAGCACATTTAACGTCTTCCGCTGCACTCTGTATGTTGGACTCTGATACTCAAGAAGGATTGTTGGTAAGGATAATCTCTGTTTTTGTATCTGCATCCCACTTTCAAAAAGGCCACAGTGCTTTGAGTTGTTCAGAGTATTTGCCATTCCGCCTCCGACTTGCCTTGCAGTCATGAATAGAGATAGCAACCTACTGCATAACTTCTGATATCTCATCCTCCTGTGTGGTCCGCTTCCACAAGGACAATTGGACCAGTGATGATCTGACATCATAAAGCAAAAGCAAGATGTTGTCTGACATGAGGGCCAATCTGTTGCCTAGCAAGCTGACATCATAAAGCTAAATGCAAGATGTTGTCTGACGTGAGGGCCACTCTGTTGTTGCCTAGCAAGCAGTAAGATACATTTATCTTGCTAATGAAATGAGTAGCATGGTAGACCGGACGCCCAAGTGACAGCTATGATGGTAAAATGTACAAAATGAGGGCATTTTATAAGACCTCTAAATTTGAACGAGCGTGAGTTTGAGCATTAGAGTCAACTTCACTATTGCTGAACTGCTAGGAATTGGCTCAAATGATGATTATGAACATGCTATTCATAGCTTTTATTATTCCCATTAACTGTAGCATAACCCTACCTCTCAACTTATCAGCTGGCTTAATTGCTACTGGTGTACCATATCCTAAAACAAATAAAGTGAGAGGGGTACGCTGCCACTTGGCTGGCAAAAAGATCTCTATCTATGTCCTAATGTACCTTCTACAGTTGTTTAGAGCGTGTTGGCAAAAGAGGCATGAGACTCAGAGTAGTATGGTAGGTTAAAAACACAAATCGAGATTTGATTTTCTAATGAGCTGCTGATTTTCACAATAATACAAACTCCATAGTATTGATCTGTTTACCTTATAAAAAGCATGATTTTTTGTATTGCTTGTAGTAAATGTGCTAACAGTGGACTTTTCCATCTGCAGATTATACTGAATGACCAGCAGTGGCAGTGTTTCGCAACAAATTGTCTCTGCATTGCCGATACTGAAGAAATAAAAAGACAGTCTTCCGGCATAGGGCATCATTTGACCAATATGTATGGTAAGTAAAGCTCACAATCATTCCTTTAGGCATTAAAAAGGTGTTTTCAGCACCTGAATGTCATAACTACCTTCTAGTGGGGGCCTGTGCTTGAATGTAATTTCTGCCAAGATGGAAGTATTATGGATAACATTGTGTCGGTCATGATAGTTAATAAAAGACTGACTGCATCCAAGGCTTCTTAAGCCTGCTTTAGATCCTGGTGCCACCAATGTTCCGTTTGAGGACATTGCTTCCTTTGAGGCTGAAATGCACTATCTCACTGTAGAACTATAGAGTTGCGTTCTCACGGAATAAAGCACATTTAACGTCTTCCGCTGCACTCTGTATGTTGGACTCTGATACTCAAGAAGGATTGTTGGTAAGGATAATCTCTGTTTTTGTATCTGCATCCCACTTTCAAAAAGGCCACAGTGCTTTGAGTGGTTCAGAGTATTTGCCATTCCGCCTCCGACTTGCCTTGCAGTCATGAATAGAGATAGCAACCTACTGCATAACTTCTGATATCTCATCCTCCTGTGTGGTCCGCTTCCACAAGGACAATTGGACCAGTGATGATCTGACATCATAAAGCAAAAGCAAGATGTTGTCTGACATGAGGGCCAATCTGTTGCCTAGCAAGCTGACATCATAAAGCTAAATGCAAGATGTTGTCTGACGTGAGGGCCACTCTGTTGTTGCCTAGCAAGCAGTAAGATTCATTTATCTTGCTAATGAAATGAGTAGCAGGGTAGACCGGACGCCCAAGTGACAGCTATGATGGTAAAATGTACAAAATGAGGGCACTTTATAAGACCTCTAAATTTGAACGAGCGTGAGTTTGAGCATTAGAGTCAACTTCACTATTGCTGAACTGCTAGGAATTGGCTCAAATGATGATTATGAACATGCTATTCATAGCTTTTATTATTCCCATTAACTGTAGCATAACCCTACCTCTCAACTTATCAGCTGGCTTAATTGCTACTGTTGTACCATATCCTAAAACAAATAAAGTGAGAGGGGTACGCTGCCACTTGGCTGGCAAAAAGATCTCTATCTATGTCCTAATGTACCTTCTACAGTTGTTTAGAGCGTGTTGGCAAAAGAGGCATGAGACTCAGAGTAGTATGGTAGGTTAAAAACACAAATCGAGATTTGATTTTCTAATGAGCTGCTGATTTTCACAATAATACAAACTCCATAGTATTGATCTGTTTACCCTTTATAAAAAGCATGATTTTTTGTATTGCTTGTAGTAAATGTGCTAACAGTGGACTTTTCCATCTGCAGATTATACTGAATGACCAGCAGTGGCAGTGTTTCGCAACAAATTGTCTCTGCATTGCCGATACTGAAGAAAAAAAAAAAAGACAGTCTTCCGGCATAGGGCATCATTTGACCAATATGTATGGTAAGTAAAGCTCACAATCATTCCTTTAGGCATTAAAAAGGTGTTTTCAGCACCTGAATGTCATAACTACCTTCTAGTGGGGGCCTGTGCTTGAATGTAATTTCTGCCAAGATGGAAGTATTATGGATAACATTGTGTCGGTCATGTTAGTTAATAAAAGACTGACTGCATCCAAGGCTTCTTAAGCCTGCTTTAGATCCTGGTGCCACCAATGTTCCGTTTGAGGACATTGCTTCCTTTGAGGCTGAAATGCACTATCTCACTGTAGAACTATAGAGTTGAGTTCTCACGGAATAAAGCACATTTAACGTCTTCCGCTGCACTCTGTATGTTGGACTCTGATACTCAAGAAGGATTGTTGGTAAGGATAATCTCTGTTTTTGTATCTGCATCCCACTTTCAAAAAGGCCACAGTGCTTTGAGTTGTTCAGAGTATTTGCCATTCCGCCTCCGACTTGCCTTGCAGTCATGAATAGAGATAGCAACCTACTGCATAACTTCTGATATCTCATCCTCCTGTGTGGTCCGCTTCCACAAGGACAATTGGACCAGTGATGATCTGACATCATAAAGCAAAAGCAAGATGTTGTCTGACATGAGGGCCAATCTGTTGCCTAGCAAGCTGACATCATAAAGCTAAATGCAAGATGTTGTCTGACGTGAGGGCCACTCTGTTGTTGCCTAGCAAGCAGTAAGATACATTTATCTTGCTAATGAAATGAGTAGCATGGTAGACCGGACGCCCAAGTGACAGCTATGATGGTAAAATGTACAAAATGAGGGCACTTTATAAGACCTCTAAATTTGAACGAGCGTGAGTTTAAGCATTAGAGTCAACTTCACTATTGCTGAACTGCTAGGAATTGGCTCAAATGATGATTATGAACATGCTATTCATAGCTTTTATTATTCCCATTAACTGTAGCATAACCCTACCTCTCAACTTATCAGCTGGCTTAATTGCTACTGGTGTACCATATCCTAAAACAAATAAAGTGAGAGGGGTACGCTGCCACTTGGCTGGCAAAAACATCTCTATTTCCTAATGTACCTTCTACAGTTGTTTAGAGCGTGTTGGCAAAAGAGGCATGAGACTCAGAGTAGTATGGTAGGTTAAAAACACAAATCGAGATTTGATTTTCTAATGAGCTGCTGATTTTCACAATAATACAAACTCCATAGTATTGATCTGTTTACCCTTTATAAAAAGCATGATTTTTTGTATTGCTTGTAGTAAATGTGCTAACAGTGGACTTTTCCATCTGCAGATTATACTGAATGACCAGCAGTGGCAGTGTTTCACAACAAATTGTCTCTGCATTGCCGATACTGAAGAAAAAAAAAGACAGTCTTCCGGCATAGGGCATCATTTGACCAATATGTATGGTAAGTAAAGCTCACAATCATTCCTTTAGGCATTAAAAAGGTGTTTTCAGCACCTGAATGTCATAACTACCTTCTAGTGGGGGCCTGTGCTTGAATGTAATTTCTGCCAAGATGGAAGTATTATGGATAACATTGTGTAGGTCATGATAGTTAATAAAAGACTGACTGCATCCAAGGCTTCTTAAGCCTGCTTTAGATCCTGGTGCCACCAATGTTCCGTTTGAGGACATTGCTTCCTTTGAGGCTGAGATGCACTATCTCACTGTAGAACTATAGAGTTGCGTTCTCACAGAATGAAGCACATTTAACGTCTTCCGCTGCACTCTGTATGTTGGACTCTGATACTCAAGAAGGAATGTTGGTAAGGATAATCTCTGTTTTTGTATCTGCATCCCACTTTCAAAAAGGCCACAGTGCTTTGAGTGGTTCAGAGTATTTGCCATTCCGCCTCCGACTTCCCTTGCAGTCATGAATAGAGATAGCAACCTACTGCATAACTTCTGATATCTCATCCTCCTGTGTGGTCCGCTTCGACAAGGACAATAGGACCAGTGATGATCTGACATCATAAAGCAAAAGCAAGATGTTGTCTGACATGAGGGCCAATCTGTTGCCTAGCAAGCTGACATCATAAAGCTAAATGCAAGATGTTGTCTGACGTGAGGGCCACTCTGTTGTTGCCTAGCAAGCAGTAAGATACATTTATCTTGCTAATGAAATGAGTAGCAGGGTAGACCGGACGCCCAAGTGACAGCTATGATGGTAAAATGTACAAAATTAGGACACTTTATAAGACCTCTAAATTTGAACGAGCGTGAGTTTGAGCATTAGAGTCAACTTCACTATTGCTGAACTGCTAGGAATTGGCTCAAATGATGATTATGAACATGCTATTCATAGCTTTTATTATTTCCATTAACTGTAGCATAACCCTACCTCTCAACTTATCAGCTGGCTTAATTGCTACTGGTGTACCATATCCTAAAACAAATAAAGTGAGAGGGGTACGCTGCCACTTGGCTAGCAAAAAGATCTCTATTTCCTAATGTACCTTCTACAGTTGTTTAGAGCGTGTTGGCAAAAGAGGCATGAGACTCAGAGTAGTATGGTAGGTTAAAAACACAAATCGAGATTTGATTTTCTAATGAGCTGCTGATTTTCACAATAATACAAACTCCATAGTATTGATCTGTTTACCCTTTATAAAAAGCATGATTTTTTGTATTGCTTGTAGTAAATGTGCTAACAGTGGACTTTTCCATCTGCAGATTATACTGAATGACCAGCAGTGGCAGTGTTTCGCAACAAATTGTCTCTGCATTGCCGATACTGAAGAAAAAAAAAAAAGACAGTCTTCCGGCATAGGGCATCATTTGACCAATATATATGGTAAGTAAAGCTCACAGTCATTCCTTTAGGCATTAAAAAGACGTTTTCAGCACCTGAATGTCATCACTACCTTCTAGTGGGGGCCTGTGCTTGAATGTAATTTCTGCCAAAATGGAAGTATTATGGATCACATTGTGTCGGTCATGATAGTTAATAAAAGACTGACTGCATCCAAGGCTTCTTAAGCCTGCTTTAGATCCTGGTGCCACCAATGTTCCGTTTGAGGACATTGCTTCCTTTGAGGCTGAAATGCACTATCTCACTGTAGAACTATAGAGTTGCGTTCTCACGGAATAAAGCACATTTAACGTCTTCCGCTGCACTCTGTATGTTGGACTCTGATACTCAAGAAGGATTGTTGGTAAGGATAATCTCTGTTTTTGTATCTGCATCCCACTTTCAAAAAGGCCACAGTGCTTTGGGTGGTTCAGAGTATTTGCCATTCCGCCTCCGACTTGCCTTGCAGTCATGAATAGAGATAGCAACCTACTGCATAACTTCTGATATCTCATTCTCCTGTGTGGTCCGCTTCGACAAGGACAATAGGACCAGTGATGATCTGACATCATAAAGCAAAAGCAAGATGTTGTCTGACATGAGGGCCAATCTGTTGCCTAGCAAGCTGACATCATAAAGCTAAATGCAAGATGTTGTCTGACGTGAGGGCCACTCTGTTGTTGCCTAGCAAGCAGTAAGATACATTTATCTTGCTAATGAAATGAGTAGCAGGGTAGACCGGACGCCCAAGTGACAGCTATGATGGGAAAATGTACAAAATGAGGGCACTTTATAAGACCTCTAAATTTGAACGAGCGTGAGTTTGAGCATTAGAGTCAACTTCACTATTGCTGAACTGCTAGGAATTGGCTCAAATGATGATTATGAACATGCTATTCATAGCTTTTATTATTCCCATTAACTGTAGCATAACCCTACCTCTCAACTTATCAGCTGGCTTAATTGCTACTGGTGTACCATATCCTAAAACAAATAAAGTGAGAGGGGTACGCTGCCACTTGGCTGGCAAAAAGATCTCTATTTCCTAATGTACCTTCTACAGTTGTTTAGAGCGTGTTGGCAAAAGAGGCATGAGACTCAGAGTAGTATGGTAGGTTAAAAACACAAATCGAGATTTGATTTTCTAATGAGCTGCTGATTTTCACAATAATACAAACTCCATAGTATTGATCTGTTTACCCTTTATAAAAAGCATGATTTTTTGTATTGCTTGTAGTAAATGTGCTAACAGTGGACTTTTCCATCTGCAGATTATACTGAATGACCAGCAGTGGCAGTGTTTCGCAACAAATTGTCTCTGCATTGCCGATACTGAAGAAAAAAAAAAAGACAGTCTTCCGGCATAGGGCATCATTTGACCAATATATATGGTAAGTAAAGCTCACAGTCATTCCTTTAGGCATTAAAAAGACGTTTTCAGCACCTGAATGTCATCACTACCTTCTAGTGTGGGCCTGTGCTTGAATGTAATTTCTGCCAAGATGGAAGTATTATGGATAACATTGTGTCGGTCATGATAGTTAATAAAAGACTGACTGCATCCAAGGCTTCTTAAGCCTGCTTTAGATCCTGGTGCCACCAATGTTCCGTTTGAGGACATTGCTTCCTTTGAGGCTGAGATGCACTATCTCACTGTAGAACTATAGAGTTGCGTTCTCACAGAATGAAGCACATTTAACGTCTTCCGCTGCACTCTGTATGTTGGACTCTGATACTCAAGAAGGATTGTTGGTAAGGATAATCTCTGTTTTTGTATCTGCATCCCACTTTCAAAAAGGCCACAGTGCTTTGAGTGGTTCAGAGTATTTGCCATTCCGCCTCCGACTTGCCTTGCAGTCATGAATAGAGATAGCAACCTACTGCATAACTTCTGATATCTCATCCTCCTGTGTGGTCCGCTTCCACAAGGACAATTGGACCAGTGATGATCTGACATCATAAAGCAAAAGCAAGATGTTGTCTGACATGAGGGCCAATCTGTTGCCTAGCAAGCTGACATCATAAAGCTAAATGCAAGATGTTGTCTGACGTGAGGGCCACTCTGTTGTTGCCTAGCAAGCAGTAAGATACATTTATCTTGCTAATGAAATGAGTAGCAGGGTAGACCGGACGCCCAAGTGACAGCTATGATGGGAAAATGTACAAAATGAGGGCACTTTATAAGACCTCTAAATTTGAACGAGCGTGAGTTTGAGCATTAGAGTCAACGTCACTATTGCTGAACTGCTAGGAATTGGCTGAAATGATGATTATGAACATGCTATTCATAGCTTTTATTATTCGCATTAACTGTAGAATAACCCTACCTCTCAACTTATCAGCTGGCTTAATTGCTACTGGTGTACCATATCCTAAAACAAATAAAGTGAGAGGGGTACGCTGCCACTTGGCTGGCAAAAAGATCTCTATCTATGTCCTAATGTACCTTCTACAGTTGTTTAGAGCGTGTTGGCAAAAGAGGCATGAGACTCAGAGTAGTATGGTAGGTTAAAAACACAAATCGAGATTTGATTTTCTAATGAGCTGCTGATTTTCACAATAATACAAACTCCATAGTATTGATCTGTTTACCCTTTATAAAAAGCATGATTTTTTGTATTGCTTGTAGTAAATGTGCTAACAGTGGACTTTTCCATCTGCAGATTATACTGAATGACCAGCAGTGGCAGTGTTTCGCAACAAATTGTCTCTGCATTGCCGATACTGAAGAAAAAAAAAAAAAGACAGTCTTCCGGCATAGGGCATCATTTGACCAATATATATGGTAAGTAAAGCTCACAGTCATTCCTTTAGGCATTAAAAAGACGTTTTCAGCACCTGAATGTCATCACTACCTTCTAGTGGGGGCCTGTGCTTGAATGTAATTTCTGCCAAAATGGAAGTATTATGGATCACATTGTGTCGGTCATGATAGTTAATAAAAGACTGACTGCATCCAAGGCTTCTTAAGCCTGCTTTAGATCCTGGTGCCACCAATGTTCCGTTTGAGGACATTGCTTCCTTTGAGGCTGAAATGCACTTTCTCACTGTAGAACTATAGAGTTGCGTTCTCACGGAATAAAGCACATTTAACGTCTTCCGCTGCACTCTGTATGTTGGACTCTGATACTCAAGAAGGATTGTTGGTAAGGATAATCTCTGTTTTTGTATCTGCATCCCACTTTCAAAAAGGCCACAGTGCTTTGAGTGGTTCAGAGTATTTGCCATTCCGCCTCCGACTTGCCTTGCAGTCATGAATAGAGATAGCAACCTACTGCATAACTTCTGATATCTCATCCTCCTGTGTGGTCCGCTTCCACAAGGACAATTGGACCATTGATGATCTGACATCATAAAGCAAAAGCAAGATGTTGTCTGACATGAGGGCCAATCTGTTGCCTAGCAAGCTGACATCATAAAGCTAAATGCAAGATGTTGTCTGACGTGAGGGCCACTCTGTTGTTGCCTAGCAAGCAGTAAGATACATTTATCTTGCTAATGAAATGAGTAGCAGGGTAGACCGGACGCCCAAGTGACAGCTATGATGGTAAAATGTACAAAATGAGGGCACTTTATAAGACCTCTAAATTTGAACGAGCGTGAGTTTGAGCATTAGAGTCAACTTCACTATTGCTGAACTGCTAGGAATTGGCTCAAATGATGATTATGAACATGCTATTCATAGCTTTTATTATTCCCATTAACTGTAGCATAACCCTACCTCTCAACTTATCAGCTGGCTTAATTGCTACTGGTGTACCATATCCTAAAACAAATAAAGTGAGAGGGGTACGCTGCCACTTGGCTGGCAAAAACATCTCTATTTCCTAATGTACCTTCTACAGTTGTTTAGAGCGTGTTGGCAAAAGAGGCATGAGACTCAGAGTAGTATGGTAGGTTAAAAACACAAATCGAGATTTGATTTTCTAATGAGCTGCTGATTTTCACAATAATACAAACTCCATAGTATTGATCTGTTTACCCTTTATAAAAAGCATGATTTTTTGTATTACCCTTTATAAAAAGCATGATTTTTTGTATTGCTTGTAGTAAATGTGCTAACAGTGGACTTTTCCATCTGCAGATTATACTGAATGACCAGCAGTGGCAGTGTTTCGCAACAAATTGTCTCTGCATTGCCGATACTGAAGAAAAAAAAAAAAGACAGTCTTCCGGCATAGGGCATCATTTGACCAATATATATGGTAAGTAAAGCTCACAGTCATTCCTTTAGGCATTAAAAAGACGTTTTCAGCACCTGAATGTCATCACTACCTTCTAGTGGGGGCCTGTGCTTGAATGTAATTTCTGCCAAAATGGAAGTATTATGGATCACATTGTGTCGGTCATGATAGTTAATAAAAGACTGACTGCATCCAAGGCTTCTTAAGCCTGCTTTAGATCCTGGTGCCACCAATGTTCCGTTTGAGGACATTGCTTCCTTTGAGGCTGAAATGCACTTTCTCACTGTAGAACTATAGAGTTGCGTTCTCACGGAATAAAGCACATTTAACGTCTTCCGCTGCACTCTGTATGTTGGACTCTGATACTCAAGAAGGATTGTTGGTAAGGATAATCTCTGTTTTTGTATCTGCATCCCACTTTCAAAAAGGCCACAGTGCTTTGAGTGGTTCAGAGTATTTGCCATTCCGCCTCCGACTTGCCTTGCAGTCATGAATAGAGATAGCAACCTACTGCATAACTTCTGATATCTCATCCTCCTGTGTGGTCCGCTTCCACAAGGACAATTGGACCATTGATGATCTGACATCATAAAGCAAAAGCAAGATGTTGTCTGACATGAGGGCCAATCTGTTGCCTAGCAAGCTGACATCATAAAGCTAAATGCAAGATGTTGTCTGACGTGAGGGCCACTCTGTTGTTGCCTAGCAAGCAGTAAGATACATTTATCTTGCTAATGAAATGAGTAGCAGGGTAGACCGGACGCCCAAGTGACAGCTATGATGGTAAAATGTACAAAATGAGGGCACTTTATAAGACCTCTAAATTTGAACGAGCGTGAGTTTGAGCATTAGAGTCAACTTCACTATTGCTGAACTGCTAGGAATTGGCTCAAATGATGATTATGAACATGCTATTCATAGCTTTTATTATTCCCATTAACTGTAGAATAACCCTACCTCTCAACTTATCAGCTGGCTTATATGCTACTGGTGTACCATATCCTAAAACAAATAAAGTGAGAGGGGTACGCTGCCACTTGGCTGGCAAAAACATCTCTATTTCCTAATGTACCTTCTACAGTTGTTTAGAGCGTGTTGGCAAAAGAGGCATGAGACTCAGAGTAGTATGGTAGGTTAAAAACACAAATCGAGATTTGATTTTCTAATGAGCTGCTGATTTTCACAATAATACAAACTCCATAGTATTGATCTGTTTACCCTTTATAAAAAGCATGATTTTTTGTATTGCTTGTAGTAAATGTGCTAACAGTGGACTTTTCCATCTGCAGATTATACTGAATGACCAGCAGTGGCAGTGTTTCACAACAAATTGTCTCTGCATTGCCGATACTGAAGAAAAAAAAAGACAGTCTTCCGGCATAGGGCATCATTTGACCAATATGTATGGTAAGTAAAGCTCACAATCATTCCTTTAGGCATTAAAAAGGTGTTTTCAGCACCTGAATGTCATAACTACCTTCTAGTGGGGGCCTGTGCTTGAATGTAATTTCTGCCAAGATGGAAGTATTATGGATAACATTGTGTAGGTCATGATAGTTAATAAAAGACTGACTGCATCCAAGGCTTCTTAAGCCTGCTTTAGATCCTGGTGCCACCAATGTTCCGTTTGAGGACATTGCTTCCTTTGAGGCTGAGATGCACTATCTCACTGTAGAACTATAGAGTTGCGTTCTCACAGAATGAAGCACATTTAACGTCTTCCGCTGCACTCTGTATGTTGGACTCTGATACTCAAGAAGGAATGTTGGTAAGGATAATCTCTGTTTTTGTATCTGCATCCCACTTTCAAAAAGGCCACAGTGCTTTGAGTGGTTCAGAGTATTTGCCATTCCGCCTCCGACTTCCCTTGCAGTCATGAATAGAGATAGCAACCTACTGCATAACTTCTGATATCTCATCCTCCTGTGTGGTCCGCTTCGACAAGGACAATAGGACCAGTGATGATCTGACATCATAAAGCAAAAGCAAGATGTTGTCTGACATGAGGGCCAATCTGTTGCCTAGCAAGCTGACATCATAAAGCTAAATGCAAGATGTTGTCTGACGTGAGGGCCACTCTGTTGTTGCCTAGCAAGCAGTAAGATACATTTATCTTGCTAATGAAATGAGTAGCAGGGTAGACCGGACGCCCAAGTGACAGCTATGATGGTAAAATGTACAAAATTAGGACACTTTATAAGACCTCTAAATTTGAACGAGCGTGAGTTTGAGCATTAGAGTCAACTTCACTATTGCTGAACTGCTAGGAATTGGCTCAAATGATGATTATGAACATGCTATTCATAGCTTTTATTATTTCCATTAACTGTAGCATAACCCTACCTCTCAACTTATCAGCTGGCTTAATTGCTACTGGTGTACCATATCCTAAAACAAATAAAGTGAGAGGGGTACGCTGCCACTTGGCTGGCAAAAAGATCTCTATTTCCTAATGTACCTTCTACAGTTGTTTAGAGCGTGTTGGCAAAAGAGGCATGAGACTCAGAGTAGTATGGTAGGTTAAAAACACAAATCGAGATTTGATTTTCTAATGAGCTGCTGATTTTCACAATAATACAAACTCCATAGTATTGATCTGTTTACCCTTTATAAAAAGCATGATTTTTTGTATTGCTTGTAGTAAATGTGCTAACAGTGGACTTTTCCATCTGCAGATTATACTGAATGACCAGCAGTGGCAGTGTTTCGCAACAAATTGTCTCTGCATTGCCGATACTGAAGAAAAAAAAAAAAGACAGTCTTCCGGCATAGGGCATCATTTGACCAATATATATGGTAAGTAAAGCTCACAGTCATTCCTTTAGGCATTAAAAAGACGTTTTCAGCACCTGAATGTCATCACTACCTTCTAGTGGGGGCCTGTGCTTGAATGTAATTTCTGCCAAAATGGAAGTATTATGGATCACATTGTGTCGGTCATGATAGTTAATAAAAGACTGACTGCATCCAAGGCTTCTTAAGCCTGCTTTAGATCCTGGTGCCACCAATGTTCCGTTTGAGGACATTGCTTCCTTTGAGGCTGAAATGCACTATCTCACTGTAGAACTATAGAGTTGCGTTCTCACGGAATAAAGCACATTTAACGTCTTCCGCTGCACTCTGTATGTTGGACTCTGATACTCAAGAAGGATTGTTGGTAAGGATAATCTCTGTTTTTGTATCTGCATCCCACTTTCAAAAAGGCCACAGTGCTTTGGGTGGTTCAGAGTATTTGCCATTCCGCCTCCGACTTGCCTTGCAGTCATGAATAGAGATAGCAACCTACTGCATAACTTCTGATATCTCATTCTCCTGTGTGGTCCGCTTCGACAAGGACAATAGGACCAGTGATGATCTGACATCATAAAGCAAAAGCAAGATGTTGTCTGACATGAGGGCCAATCTGTTGCCTAGCAAGCTGACATCATAAAGCTAAATGCAAGATGTTGTCTGACGTGAGGGCCACTCTGTTGTTGCCTAGCAAGCAGTAAGATACATTTATCTTGCTAATGAAATGAGTAGCAGGGTAGACCGGACGCCCAAGTGACAGCTATGATGGGAAAATGTACAAAATGAGGGCACTTTATAAGACCTCTAAATTTGAACGAGCGTGAGTTTGAGCATTAGAGTCAACTTCACTATTGCTGAACTGCTAGGAATTGGCTCAAATGATGATTATGAACATGCTATTCATAGCTTTTATTATTCCCATTAACTGTAGCATAACCCTACCTCTCAACTTATCAGCTGGCTTAATTGCTACTGGTGTACCATATCCTAAAACAAATAAAGTGAGAGGGGTACGCTGCCACTTGGCTGGCAAAAAGATCTCTATTTCCTAATGTACCTTCTACAGTTGTTTAGAGCGTGTTGGCAAAAGAGGCATGAGACTCAGAGTAGTATGGTAGGTTAAAAACACAAATCGAGATTTGATTTTCTAATGAGCTGCTGATTTTCACAATAATACAAACTCCATAGTATTGATCTGTTTACCCTTTATAAAAAGCATGATTTTTTGTATTGCTTGTAGTAAATGTGCTAACAGTGGACTTTTCCATCTGCAGATTATACTGAATGACCAGCAGTGGCAGTGTTTCGCAACAAATTGTCTCTGCATTGCCGATACTGAAGAAAAAAAAAAAGACAGTCTTCCGGCATAGGGCATCATTTGACCAATATATATGGTAAGTAAAGCTCACAGTCATTCCTTTAGGCATTAAAAAGACGTTTTCAGCACCTGAATGTCATCACTACCTTCTAGTGTGGGCCTGTGCTTGAATGTAATTTCTGCCAAGATGGAAGTATTATGGATAACATTGTGTCGGTCATGATAGTTAATAAAAGACTGACTGCATCCAAGGCTTCTTAAGCCTGCTTTAGATCCTGGTGCCACCAATGTTCCGTTTGAGGACATTGCTTCCTTTGAGGCTGAGATGCACTATCTCACTGTAGAACTATAGAGTTGCGTTCTCACAGAATGAAGCACATTTAACGTCTTCCGCTGCACTCTGTATGTTGGACTCTGATACTCAAGAAGGATTGTTGGTAAGGATAATCTCTGTTTTTGTATCTGCATCCCACTTTCAAAAAGGCCACAGTGCTTTGAGTGGTTCAGAGTATTTGCCATTCCGCCTCCGACTTGCCTTGCAGTCATGAATAGAGATAGCAACCTACTGCATAACTTCTGATATCTCATCCTCCTGTGTGGTCCGCTTCGACAAGGACAATAGGACCAGTGATGATCTGACATCATAAAGCAAAAGCAAGATGTTGTCTGACATGAGGGCCAATCTGTTGCCTAGCAAGCTGACATCATAAAGCTAAATGCAAGATGTTGTCTGACGTGAGGGCCACTCTGTTGTTGCCTAGCAAGCAGTAAGATACATTTATCTTGCTAATGAAATGAGTAGCAGGGTAGACCGGACGCCCAAGTGACAGCTATGATGGTAAAATGTACAAAATTAGGACACTTTATAAGACCTCTAAATTTGAACGAGCGTGAGTTTGAGCATTAGAGTCAACTTCACTATTGCTGAACTGCTAGGAATTGGCTCAAATGATGATTATGAACATGCTATTCATAGCTTTTATTATTCCCATTAACTGTAGCATAACCCTACCTCTCAACTTATCAGCTGGCTTAATTGCTACTGGTGTACCATATCCTAAAACAAATAAAGTGAGAGGGGTACGCTGCCACTTGGCTGGCAAAAAGATCTCTATTTCCTAATGTACCTTCTACAGTTGTTTAGAGCGTGTTGGCAAAAGAGGCATGAGACTCAGAGTAGTATGGTAGGTTAAAAACACAAATCGAGATTTGATTTTCTAATGAGCTGCTGATTTTCACAATAATACAAACTCCATAGTATTGATCTGTTTACCCTTTATAAAAAGCATGATTTTTTGTATTGCTTGTAGTAAATGTGCTAACAGTGGACTTTTCCATCTGCAGATTATACTGAATGACCAGCAGTGGCAGTGTTTCGCAACAAATTGTCTCTGCATTGCCGATACTGAAGAAAAAAAAAAAAGACAGTCTTCCGGCATAGGGCATCATTTGACCAATATATATGGTAAGTAAAGCTCACAGTCATTCCTTTAGGCATTAAAAAGACGTTTTCAGCACCTGAATGTCATCACTACCTTCTAGTGGGGGCCTGTGCTTGAATGTAATTTCTGCCAAAATGGAAGTATTATGGATCACATTGTGTCGGTCATGATAGTTAATAAAAGACTGACTGCATCCAAGGCTTCTTAAGCCTGCTTTAGATCCTGGTGCCACCAATGTTCCGTTTGAGGACATTGCTTCCTTTGAGGCTGAAATGCACTTTCTCACTGTAGAACTATAGAGTTGCGTTCTCACGGAATAAAGCACATTTAACGTCTTCCGCTGCACTCTGTATGTTGGACTCTGATACTCAAGAAGGATTGTTGGTAAGGATAATCTCTGTTTTTGTATCTGCATCCCACTTTCAAAAAGGCCACAGTGCTTTGAGTGGTTCAGAGTATTTGCCATTCCGCCTCCGACTTGCCTTGCAGTCATGAATAGAGATAGCAACCTACTGCATAACTTCTGATATCTCATCCTCCTGTGTGGTCCGCTTCCACAAGGACAATTGGACCAGTGATGATCTGACATCATAAAGCAAAAGCAAGATGTTGTCTGACATGAGGGCCAATCTGTTGCCTAGCAAGCTGACATCATAAAGCTAAATGCAAGATGTTGTCTGACGTGAGGGCCACTCTGTTGTTGCCTAGCAAGCAGTAAGATACATTTATCTTGCTAATGAAATGAGTAGCAGGGTAGACCGGACGCCCAAGTGACAGCTATGATGGGAAAATGTACAAAATGAGGGCACTTTATAAGACCTCTAAATTTGAACGAGCGTGAGTTTGAGCATTAGAGTCAACGTCACTATTGCTGAACTGCTAGGAATTGGCTGAAATGATGATTATGAACATGCTATTCATAGCTTTTATTATTCGCATTAACTGTAGAATAACCCTACCTCTCAACTTATCAGCTGGCTTAATTGCTACTGGTGTACCATATCCTAAAACAAATAAAGTGAGAGGGGTACGCTGCCACTTGGCTGGCAAAAAGATCTCTATCTATGTCCTAATGTACCTTCTACAGTTGTTTAGAGCGTGTTGGCAAAAGAGGCATGAGACTCAGAGTAGTATGGTAGGTTAAAAACACAAATCGAGATTTGATTTTCTAATGAGCTGCTGATTTTCACAATAATACAAACTCCATAGTATTGATCTGTTTACCCTTTATAAAAAGCATGATTTTTTGTATTGCTTGTAGTAAATGTGCTAACAGTGGACTTTTCCATCTGCAGATTATACTGAATGACCAGCAGTGGCAGTGTTTCGCAACAAATTGTCTCTGCATTGCCGATACTGAAGAAAAAAAAAAAAAGACAGTCTTCCGGCATAGGGCATCATTTGACCAATATATATGGTAAGTAAAGCTCACAGTCATTCCTTTAGGCATTAAAAAGACGTTTTCAGCACCTGAATGTCATCACTACCTTCTAGTGGGGGCCTGTGCTTGAATGTAATTTCTGCCAAAATGGAAGTATTATGGATCACATTGTGTCGGTCATGATAGTTAATAAAAGACTGACTGCATCCAAGGCTTCTTAAGCCTGCTTTAGATCCTGGTGCCACCAATGTTCCGTTTGAGGACATTGCTTCCTTTGAGGCTGAAATGCACTTTCTCACTGTAGAACTATAGAGTTGCGTTCTCACGGAATAAAGCACATTTAACGTCTTCCGCTGCACTCTGTATGTTGGACTCTGATACTCAAGAAGGATTGTTGGTAAGGATAATCTCTGTTTTTGTATCTGCATCCCACTTTCAAAAAGGCCACAGTGCTTTGAGTGGTTCAGAGTATTTGCCATTCCGCCTCCGACTTGCCTTGCAGTCATGAATAGAGATAGCAACCTACTGCATAACTTCTGATATCTCATCCTCCTGTGTGGTCCGCTTCCACAAGGACAATTGGACCATTGATGATCTGACATCATAAAGCAAAAGCAAGATGTTGTCTGACATGAGGGCCAATCTGTTGCCTAGCAAGCTGACATCATAAAGCTAAATGCAAGATGTTGTCTGACGTGAGGGCCACTCTGTTGTTGCCTAGCAAGCAGTAAGATACATTTATCTTGCTAATGAAATGAGTAGCAGGGTAGACCGGACGCCCAAGTGACAGCTATGATGGTAAAATGTACAAAATGAGGGCACTTTATAAGACCTCTAAATTTGAACGAGCGTGAGTTTGAGCATTAGAGTCAACTTCACTATTGCTGAACTGCTAGGAATTGGCTCAAATGATGATTATGAACATGCTATTCATAGCTTTTATTATTCCCATTAACTGTAGCATAACCCTACCTCTCAACTTATCAGCTGGCTTAATTGCTACTGGTGTACCATATCCTAAAACAAATAAAGTGAGAGGGGTACGCTGCCACTTGGCTGGCAAAAACATCTCTATTTCCTAATGTACCTTCTACAGTTGTTTAGAGCGTGTTGGCAAAAGAGGCATGAGACTCAGAGTAGTATGGTAGGTTAAAAACACAAATCGAGATTTGATTTTCTAATGAGCTGCTGATTTTCACAATAATACAAACTCCATAGTATTGATCTGTTTACCCTTTATAAAAAGCATGATTTTTTGTATTACCCTTTATAAAAAGCATGATTTTTTGTATTGCTTGTAGTAAATGTGCTAACAGTGGACTTTTCCATCTGCAGATTATACTGAATGACCAGCAGTGGCAGTGTTTCGCAACAAATTGTCTCTGCATTGCCGATACTGAAGAAAAAAAAAAAAGACAGTCTTCCGGCATAGGGCATCATTTGACCAATATATATGGTAAGTAAAGCTCACAGTCATTCCTTTAGGCATTAAAAAGACGTTTTCAGCACCTGAATGTCATCACTACCTTCTAGTGGGGGCCTGTGCTTGAATGTAATTTCTGCCAAAATGGAAGTATTATGGATCACATTGTGTCGGTCATGATAGTTAATAAAAGACTGACTGCATCCAAGGCTTCTTAAGCCTGCTTTAGATCCTGGTGCCACCAATGTTCCGTTTGAGGACATTGCTTCCTTTGAGGCTGAAATGCACTTTCTCACTGTAGAACTATAGAGTTGCGTTCTCACGGAATAAAGCACATTTAACGTCTTCCGCTGCACTCTGTATGTTGGACTCTGATACTCAAGAAGGATTGTTGGTAAGGATAATCTCTGTTTTTGTATCTGCATCCCACTTTCAAAAAGGCCACAGTGCTTTGAGTGGTTCAGAGTATTTGCCATTCCGCCTCCGACTTGCCTTGCAGTCATGAATAGAGATAGCAACCTACTGCATAACTTCTGATATCTCATCCTCCTGTGTGGTCCGCTTCCACAAGGACAATTGGACCATTGATGATCTGACATCATAAAGCAAAAGCAAGATGTTGTCTGACATGAGGGCCAATCTGTTGCCTAGCAAGCTGACATCATAAAGCTAAATGCAAGATGTTGTCTGACGTGAGGGCCACTCTGTTGTTGCCTAGCAAGCAGTAAGATACATTTATCTTGCTAATGAAATGAGTAGCAGGGTAGACCGGACGCCCAAGTGACAGCTATGATGGTAAAATGTACAAAATGAGGGCACTTTATAAGACCTCTAAATTTGAACGAGCGTGAGTTTGAGCATTAGAGTCAACTTCACTATTGCTGAACTGCTAGGAATTGGCTCAAATGATGATTATGAACATGCTATTCATAGCTTTTATTATTCCCATTAACTGTAGAATAACCCTACCTCTCAACTTATCAGCTGGCTTATATGCTACTGGTGTACCATATCCTAAAACAAATAAAGTGAGAGGGGTACGCTGCCACTTGGCTGGCAAAAACATCTCTATTTCCTAATGTACCTTCTACAGTTGTTTAGAGCGTGTTGGCAAAAGAGGCATGAGACTCAGAGTAGTATGGTAGGTTAAAAACACAAATCGAGATTTGATTTTCTAATGAGCTGCTGATTTTCACAATAATACAAACTCCATAGTATTGATCTGTTTACCCTTTATAAAAAGCATGATTTTTTGTATTGCTTGTAGTAAATGTTCTAACAGTGGACTTTTCCATCTGCAGATTATACTGAATGACCAGCAGTGGCAGTGTTTCGCAACAAATTGTCTCTGCATTGCCGATACTGAAGAAATAAAAAGACAGTCTTCCGGCATAGGGCATCATTTGACCAATATGTATGGTAAGTAAAGCTCACAATCATTCCTTTAGGCATTAAAAAGGTGTTTTCAGCACCTGAATGTCATAACTACCTTCTAGTGTGGGCCTGTGCTTGAATGTAATTTCTGCCAAGATGGAAGTATTATGGATAACATTGTGTCGGTCATGATAGAATTCACTTTTCGATGCTCTAATTACCCTATGATGACGTGTGAGTTAGCATCATATGACTAACTAATGCATTTCGTATATACACCTATGCTGAATACATATTCTTACTTATTGCTTATATTCAAATGTATGCGTGACCATATTAGCTTCTTAGCTTAGCCTGTGTGCCACCATTTTGTGTAACTCTCTGTGCCTGCGGGCTCTGCTCGCTCATGCCCCTCCCGCAGGAATACAGAAATATACTAAGACAGCAGTTTTCGTTTCTCGGCTTACTGTGGTCGAAACTAGCAAGTTTCGTTATCAGTAATGTTCTCATGCCCAGAGACGCCGAAGCCTGGCTCCCTGGCCTTGAGCAGAGATAATAATGTATCCCTTGCAGGTGCAGATGCCTGCTGTATGAGAGCATTGTCCACTAACTTGAGGCTCGGTAACTTTCCACAAGGGGCGTACCCCATTTACTGTATTGCATTATAATGTATTGCTGTGATGCAGAGAGTCAGTCCTCTCGTTCGCACTCCTAGGAGTGAGGTCGGACAGGGCCCTCTCATATGAGTGTTTGTTTGGCCTAATAAAGACTTTTGTTTATACTTCTCCACTGTCCGGCTGACTTCCTATAAGGTAATTGTAGGTGAGTGCTGTAAGTCACTCCAGTGGATTTGAGCCACGCTTATCAGATGGCGCCCGAATAGGGACCCCGCGATAAGGATCTTTCTCACCCGTAAGTGGGTAGCAGAAGACCGGGGACCCGCTGGTCGGCACGGTGGGCCCGGGATCCCATTTGATGCCGAGCTTGGTTCTCGCAGCGCTGCCCCACCCTGCTGATCGGGAGAGGTCCCGGTTCGGATCTTACGCCGGGGTCCAGAAGGCGGAACTTGAAGCTGACCGTGTTGGTCCTGGCAGTCGGAGGTGGAGAACGGTAGAGGTCGGTGCCGCCAACGGAAGGTGAGTGGTCCACCTGTGATTGCTGCAGGAACAGGAGCGTTCCGGGAGACTAGAGTGTCTCCGATGGTTTGAGGAGCCGGTGTGCTCCTGGGGCTAGTGTGCTCCGGGGAACTCAGAGTACGAGTCGGTGCTCTGACAGACTTGATGGGGTTGGGGACGTATTTCGAGGTAATTGTTTGTAGTGATCCGACCGGATGGTACTGTGGTGAAGGCGTGGCTCATTGTGGGTAGACTCTGGTGCGCTTACCCTGAACTCCTAGTGTGGTGATTCAGTGGAGGTGTGATCTGGGTTTCCCGCGGTAAAGTGCGCAGTGATCCGCAGTGCCGCACGGGTGGCGGATTCGTTCCCCTTCCTCTGAACAGTTAGTGTACTGTTCGGTCTGCGGTAGAGTCCAGGTTCCCCAGGACTTGGTCGACGGGCCTTGTCCCATTTGGTAACACGTGTTTGGAGATATTGTATATGTGTACGTGGTTCTTTGGTGTACGTCTATATGTTTGTGTGTGAATGAACTCGAGTTGAGATTCAAGATAAAGTAAAGATGCCGTGTTTTAGCAAGTTGAGATGTTTTGGATGTTGTTGTCGACCCTCAGATACTAGACTGGCCGAGAGCCAACCCGCACCCCCTGAAGGGACACCGAGTTTTGATATGTATGTTAAACATGGACTGGTCCCGATCATGTTTGGCACTTTGTGGCATCGATACACTGCTGATAATGTGGATTTACAATGGCCTTTGACGGGTTCTTTTGATGAAGCTAAATTGGATTATTTGCAAGATAAACTGTTTGCTAGGCGTAGTCGCCAGAGTATGTTCGACTCTTTGCGAATATGGCAGAAAGAGGTCAGGAAACGTAAGATGCGAGAGGAGAAAGAGGAGTATAAAAAGTCCACCCAGACTATGGCGCAGAAAGCGAGAGAACAGGTGGGGAATGAGAATGCATTACGCATGGAGCGCGCAGATAGACTTTGTAGGTTGAAGGAAAATAAAAGTTACGTAGTGAGAGAGGACGACCCAGATGAGATGGAGGACATTTTGAATGCCCGACCCCCTCCCCCTTATGCCCCGCAGCCATTGTACCCCTCATTGCCACTTTCGGCCCCTAGTAGCGCCATTCCAGGTCCTTCAGCGAGTGCCCCCCAACAATCCCTGCCCTCGACACCCCTCGTTTCTCTACTTCAGCCCACTTCACCCGCCCCCTCGCCTTTTTCTTTAGCACTCCCTACAGTTTCAGCCAGCACCACCCCCAGTCAGGAGATGCTAACACCGAGTCGCGGCGCAGGTAGCGGATTGTTCTCACAGGTACGGAAGCTGCTCACGCGTTCTACTGTTGGTTTGGATGAAAAAAGTTTGGTGGCTAACCAGGCATGTCAATGGGCCAGGAATAATATTTATTCGTTTGATGATATCTGGTCCACCATGAAAGATTTTGAGCCGTTAATGCAGCAGCACGCTCTGTGGCACATGGCTAGCGTATTGATACCGCTATGGGAGCAGGGATATGGAGGTGTGGCTCCGGCGGTTTTGCGGGATATACAGGCTGGAGCGTACAGAACGAACACGGGGGTGAAGGAAGTGATGAGTAGTCTGCGCGCGCTTTTGCAATACAGGAATGAGTTGCCCTCTGCAGGTACACCCCATTTCCCAGGTCTCCACCCTATGCGAGAGGTACACCCTATTTTTCATCCTGAGATCCCCGAGTTGTTAGATCCAGTCACGAAGGCTGTAACAAGGAACAGAATTGATGCGCATTTTCAGGAGCAATGGGTGTATACGCCATGGAAGAGAAGTGAGGTGCTGTCATTGAAAGCTCAGCTGCCGGATTCTAGAAAGAATCCGACCGCCTATTACAAAGAGCTTACAGAAGCGGCGTCTTCTACTGTGATGACGTTGGCTGATGTTGAATTGTTTTTCGGGCTTTTGGTCCCGGTTGATGTGTGGCGACAAGTGAAAGGTACGGATCATACGGAGGAATTGGGTGGTACATGGCAGGAGTTGCAGGATTGGGACAAGGAGCGTAAGCCAGGGGAGAAGCCGAAGGCTGAGATATTGGCTCTGCCAGGGCGTATTATAAAATATATGCATTCCCTCATCCCCCCGAAAAAGGTAGATTGGGACAAATTGACGGCTTGCAAGCAGAAAAAGGATGAGGCGGTCTCTGATTTCTTCACGAGGTTTGAGGAAACGTTTATGGATTTTAGTGGGCAGGATGTGTCACAGGATGGAGGGTTACGGCTCTTCGTCAACAGGTTTGTCACAAACTTATTGCCTGAGATATCGGCCAGACTGCAAGCGTCGGAGAGCACGTGGACAACGTCCTCTCCTTCGGGAATACTAAGTATGGCGCAATATTACGAGCACAGGGAAAATGAAAATAAGGACAAACAGGAAAAGAAGGCTAAAGATTTGAAGACGAGGGTTTTGTTGCAGCAGGTGGCAAGAGGCAGAGGAAGGGGTGCGGGGCCGAGCCGCGGAGGTGGATTTGGAAGAGGTGAGAGCAGGGACAGGCTGGGACCGAATCAGTGCGCGAAGTGCAAGCAGGAGGGGCACTGGTGGAGGGATTGCCCGCTGCTTCAGGCAAGCGCTGGTGTAGGGCGCGGACGAGGAAGAGGTGGCGGTGATTTTGGGAGACAGGCTGCGCGATCGGAAGGAGGCGGGAGACCAGGAGGCAATTACTTTGACAATGGGACAGATAGACAACAGTCGCAGAGGAGCGGGGGCCAGTACTATAACGATGATTACTCAGTTGATGATTTGACAGGGTTCTCCCACAACTAGGACAGCGTAGGACAGAGCATGGGACCAGTACTTATGGAAGTTGATCAGAGGGGACCTTATGTCGAAGCCGACTTACTAGGGTCTCAACAGAAATTTCTAGTGGATACGGGTGCAATGAAAAGTTCAGTGGCTCGTTCTCGGGTCCCAGGGGCGGCTCTGTCTGGCAAGAATAACATATCCGTGGGTTTCGCAGGAACTCCGGTGATTAGCCCCATTTCTAAACCTCTCACGTTAACGATTGGTCCTTTTACTGTTGATTCACCGTTTTTATTGACATCAAATTGTGGTGAAAATTTGTTGGGTTTAGACTTATTGAAGAGGTTGCATGCTACCATCTATTGTTCCCCGGATGGCGTGTACCTTACTCTAGGACCCAATGTTGCCCGCCCACTACAGTGCTTTTCAAAAGACGACCCGTTGCCACCTGAGTTTCGAGGCATACCAGACAGCTTGTGGGCCGTCAGTGATAATGATGTGGGACGAATGGACATTGCCCCGGTGTCAATTAGAGTGAAGGTGGGAGCCAAATTGCCCAGAATACCGCAATACAAAATACCTAGGGAGGGTGAGAAGGCATTGTTACAAATAATTCATGATTTAATACAGTCTGGAGTAGTGGAAGAGACTGATTCGAATATATGTAACAGCCCTATTTTACCTGTACTTAAAAGACGGTCACCTGATGCCACTGATAATACTCCTGATGTCTATAGATTTGTGATTGATTTGCGTCAGGTGAATAGAGTAGTGGAGCCGCAGTATCCGGTGGTCTCGGACATCACTACGATATTGACAATGATTCCACCTTCGGCCAAATATTTCTCTGTCCTTGATTTGAAAAACGCTTTCTTCAGTATTCCAGTACATGAAGATAGCAGGTACCTTTTCGGATTCTCATTGGCTGGCCGTAGCTTCCGCTTCAAGAGAATTCCTCAGGGGTACACGGAGAGTCCTAGTATATACAGTCAGGCTCTAAAGGCACAATTGGATGATTTGGAACTTCCACCTGGCAACGTGATGTTGCAGTACGTGGATGATATCCTCATAGCATCGGACGACGAACAGGGTTGTCGAGATGCTACTGTGAAATTGTTACACCATTTGGCTAAAAGGGGGCATAAAGTGTCCCTTCCGAAATTCCAATACTGTCGAACGGAGGTCACCTACCTCGGTCACCTCCTTTCGAAAGTGGGGAGGAGATTGACGCCGGAGCGCATAAAAGCGATCACTAACATGCAGGTACCTAACACGCAGCGAGAGGTGCGCGCGTTCCTAGGCATAACATCGTATTGTCGTCAGTGGATACCTAACTATGCGTTACTAACGAAACCCCTATTGTATCTGACTACCAAAGAAGTGCGCGAACCCCTACCCTGGACCCCCGCATGTCAGGAAGCGTTTGAGTTACTAAAAGAGTCTCTGTGTTCTGCGCCAGTTCTTGGAACACCTGATTACCAGAAGCCTTTTGTTCTTTACGTGCACGAGGCGGAAGGTTGCGCGTTGTCTGTCCTAACTCAGTGTTTTGGGGGGAAGCAGAGACCGTGTGCGTATTTCTCTGCAGTGCTCGATAATGTGGCAAGAGCGCTGCCGAGCTGTCTGAGAGCCACGGCGGCTGCTGCGGTTTCTATAAGACAATCGGCAGGGCTCGTGCTGGGAACAGATCTCACAGTAATGGTACCGCATGCTGTGGATATTTTACTGAACAGGACACAGACGCAGCATTTAACAAGCGCTCGTCTGACGGGTTACGAGATGACTCTTTTTGCACCCCATGTGACAATTAAAAGGTGTGCCACATTGAACCCCGCCACCTTGTTACCTATCCCCACAGATAGTGACACACATGATGATGACATACACGACTGTTTGTATAAGACTGAAGAGGAGACAAAGGGGAGGGTGGATTTGACAGACAGGCCCATGGAAGAACCAGATGGGGAACTGTATGTTGATGGATCCTGTTTTAAATTACCAGACGGAACATCGACTGCAGCATATGCCATAACGACATTACAGACGGTGGTAGAAACTTCTAGGATACCTTACAATTCTGCTCAGGCTGCTGAGATTATCGCCTTACTAAGAGCATGTGAGTTGAGTGAGGGGTTGGATGTCAACATTTACACTGATAGCCAATACGCCTTTGGCGTGGTTCATAATTATGGGCGACTTTGGGCAGAACGGGGATTCTTGACCTCCCATGGACAGCGCATCCAACATGGTCCACTGATATTACGACTGCTAACGGCACTGACTTTACCCAAAAGATTGGCTGTGATAAAATGTAGTGCACACAAGACGATAGTGGACGATGTCGGACGAGGCAACGCTTTTGCCGACGAGACAGCAAAAGAGACCGCTAGAGACAAATTACCACGAATGTTTGTGGCAGGGCCAGCACGATGGGTCCCAGATAATTATATGTTCGCAGACACGGTACAGAGTGTCAAGAACATACAGGGCAAGGCGACGGATGAGGAATTGAGAACATGGAAGGATGGGCAGGGACGACTGGATGCGGATGAATGTTGGACAGATGTGACAGACAAGAGACGATGGATGTTACCGAATGCGTATGTACTCCCAGTAGTGACAATGGCACACGGGCCTGCCCATGTGAGTGCGAAGGGTATCTGCAAACTATTGGACCCGGTGTGGAGCAATAAAAACATCTCTAAGATGGCCACCAATTTGGTTCGTCAATGTATGGTGTGTTTGAGACACAATCCTGGAAAGGGTACCCCTGTTCCAGTTGGAAATTTTGCACCCCCCTCTTTCCCTTTTGAGGTGATTCAGATGGATTACATCGAAATGGAAAGAGTCAACAACTTGAAGTACGTCCTTGTAGTCGTATGTGCCTTTAGTAGGTGGGTGGAGGCGTTCCCAACCAAGGACTGCACGGCTATGTCTACTGCTAAAATGTTGATAAAGGAGTATTTCTCCCGCTTCGGATTACCTAGGGTGATCTGGAGCGATAATGGCACGTCCTTTAATGCTGAGTTGGTGAAGAATATATGCAAAGGCCTACATATCACCCAGAAGTTCCACTCAGCCTTGCATCCTCAGGCAGCAGGACTGGTGGAACGGCTTAACGGCACACTCAAGTTAAAAATGGCCAAGATATGTGAGAGTACAGGTCTCCGTTGGCCAGATGCACTTCCCTTAGCGTTGCTTTCCACAAGAGTCACTGTAAATGCAAAAATGGGCGTCTCCCCGCACGAGGTGGTATTTGGCCGCCCGGCCAATATCTGGGGAGTGCCCCGTCCAAAATGTTTTTCAGAAGTACCTTACCCTCTGTTGACAGATTATCTGTATGCTTTGACTAAAGATCTTCGTTCTATTCATCAGCAGGTAGCAGACACTCTGAAGCCGTTGCCGGAGGGGCCCGGACACACCATCCACCCAGGGGATTGGGTCGTGGTGCGACGATACCAGCGGAAGTCTTGCTTGGAGCCAAGGTGGTCAGAGCCTCGTCAGGTGCTCCTCACCACGCGCACGGCGCTGCGGATCGACGGCAGAAAGGCGTGGACCCATGCCTCTCATGTGAAGAGGGTCCCGCTCCCGTTGCCCTATGATCAATGGGTGCAAGACGGCATCGCTGACCAAGAGTGTGAACATATCCCGAGGTATGTTCCTTTCTCGGATGCTTCACTGATTGGAGAAGAGCGAAGCGGCATTGAAAATTCTGTGAGCTCTACCACTCCTCTTGTTGCTAGCAAAGAGATACCGGAAAGTTCAGCATCTGCTACGGAGACACCTGCTTTGTTCTCCGACCCCGAAGTGCCAGGGAGCACTCGTTATAATTTCCGGCCCCGAAGAAAATAAGTACAGTGCTGAAATATGATGGACTAAATACTGGAAGAAGGGCTTAGTGGACATTCTGAAAAGAAGATTTAGTGGTAGGGATGGACTTGTAAGAGCCCTGGTGTTTAGCCGAAGATTGTGTTCTTTGAGACTAAAGCGTGGTGCGGGGCCCGAATAAAGTGCTTCCCTTATTTCAAAGTGTTGACAAACGACGTGGGAATAGGTATGAACGGTAAAAGCCTGCCTGTGAGGCTTTGAAGGACACAGGGAAGAAGATCCCTCTTAAGGGTTGAAGAACCCCTCTGGCCGGTTGAGGATTGTCTGGGACTATTTTTTTAGTAGTAGTGCGATTTCTTTTTACTATTTTTATTTTTGATTTTTGGTGTTGAAAAGCATACAGAATGTATCCCTTTGGGCGGCCAATTCCTGATGAGGAGCAGCCTTTTGCAGCTCCCCCGAGACGTGAGCCTGATTCCCCTTGGTTGGCCCTTTCCCGAAATGGGAAAATAGTGTTGGTTGTAACATTTTTAATTGCTTTTTTGGTGACTCTTGGAATACTGTTTTTTGTTGATAAATACTATCCTGTTCATACATTTGCACCCACACCTACTGCTGTTCCGGAACACAAAATGTTAACAGTTGAATATGGTGAAAGAATGATACGTGCAAATTATAAAGATAATGTTTTTATTAAGACTTTGCATCATGCACATGCCACTACCAACATGACAGATTGCTGGGTTTGTGGGCTTTTGCCTTCTGCTGCTTATAAGAAAGATAGATTCCTTGCTCTTCCTTTGACTCCGGTAAATAGTTGTGTGGGATGGTATACTCTTATAGGTCTTGTCAAATATTTCCAACAGCCAGATTCCCTAACTCCCCGACTGCAGAATAGGGGGTGGACAATGACAATGCGAGTACGCCCTTTGCCTTCAGCTTCCCTTGGACGAATATATACCGACGGACGTTTTGACCAGACCTTTATAGAGACATGTGAGAAAAAGTTGGGTCGATTCTTGACGCCTAATGATACTGATCGACTCAGGGATAGTTTCATGAAATTGAATGCCACCTTGTCTTATAGGCATCCCCCTAAGAGTAACGACAGCTCCAAAAGTTTGATACCCTTGGCTGTGGTGGGTCCTCCTCCATTTTTCTGTATAGAGGGAAGGGGTCCCATCAAGGTTGGAAATAGCTCTTGTAACGTGACTGCTTCAATACGCCTGCCCGTTAGCCCTTCATTGATTGCCCCACCCAGTGTCTATTTTGTATGCGGCGAAAATGGATACTTATGGTTGCCCGAGGGTTGGGGTGGGGTGTGCTACCTGGCTTATTTGATTCCTCCTGTGTATGTGGCCCCTTCTGATTACCACAGAACTCATCGACGATTCCCCAGTCCTCAAGAGAAGCCGCGAGAGCAGCGTAAAAGGAGGGAACTTCAGGTAGAGGACGTTGATCAGACAGATACCTCGTATCAGCAATGGACTGATTTTTCTAAGGGTCTGCTTCCTTTCTGGGGTCCTATATTCAATAGTAGAGCTATCAGACGACTCTCTAGGGTAATGGAAAAGGTGGTTCTGGTTGAGGCTGACATTACGACTAACATCTCTGTTGAGGTTCAGGCTATGAGATTATTTACGATCCAGAATAGGATGGTCCTTGACGTCATACTAGCTGATAGGGGCGGGGCCTGCCGCGTCATCGGGACCTCTTGCTGCGTTTATATCCCTGACTCCGCCCCGACTGTTAACTTGGCAGTGCAAAAATTGCATAGATTAGCGACTGAACTGCACCAAGATAATGGAACTTGGTCTCTCCAAGGGTGGCTCTGGGGTGCCTTTTCTTCCTGGGGCTGGAAAATACTGATGGGTTTGGTTGGAGTGGTTAGTGTAATACTGTCATGCTGCCTTTGCATATATTGCCTTCCTCCATGTTGTTCAATGTGTGCTGCAAATATTCGTCCGAAAAAGAAGTTACCAGGTCAATATACGACTTCTATGATTACTGAAATTCCTGCTGATGCAAGTTGGTTAATGTTTATTGCAGAAGATGTTCTAGACTGAAGTAGTAAAGTCCTGCCCCTAGAATGGATGTCGGCACTACCTTTGGCAAATAAATGAGGCTATAGTTAGCCAATGATGCTAAAAGGAGGGTCTGATAGAATTCACTTTTCGATGCTCTAATTACCCTATGATGACGTGTGAGTTAGCATCATATGACTAACTAATGCATTTCGTATATACACCTATGCTGAATACATATTCTTACTTATTGCTTATATTCAAATGTATGCGTGACCATATTAGCTTCTTAGCTTAGCCTGTGTGCCACCATTTTGTGTAACTCTCTGTGCCTGCGGGCTCTGCTCGCTCATGCCCCTCCCGCAGGAATACAGAAATATACTAAGACAGCAGTTTTCGTTTCTCGGCTTACTGTGGTCGAAACTAGCAAGTTTCGTTATCAGTAATGTTCTCATGCCCAGAGACGCCGAAGCCTGGCTCCCTGGCCTTGAGCAGAGATAATAATGTATCCCTTGCAGGTGCAGATGCCTGCTGTATGAGAGCATTGTCCACTAACTTGAGGCTCGGTAACTTTCCACAAGGGGCGTACCCCATTTACTGTATTGCATTATAATGTATTGCTGTGATGCAGAGAGTCAGTCCTCTCGTTCGCACTCCTAGGAGTGAGGTCGGACAGGGCCCTCTCATATGAGTGTTTGTTTGGCCTAATAAAGACTTTTGTTTATACTTCTCCACTGTCCGGCTGACTTCCTATAAGGTAATTGTAGGTGAGTGCTGTAAGTCACTCCAGTGGATTTGAGCCACGCTTATCAGTCATGATAGTTAATAAAAGACTGACTGCATCCAAGGCTTCTTAAGCCTGCTTTAGATCCTGGTGCCACCAATGTTCCGTTTGAGGACATTGCTTCCTTTGAGGCTGAGATGCACTATCTCACTGTAGAACTATAGAGTTGCGTTCTCACAGAATGAAGCACATTTAACGTCTTCCGCTGCACTCTGTATGTTGGACTCTGATACTCAAGAAGGATTGTTGGTAAGGATAATCTCTGTTTTTGTATCTGCATCCCACTTTCAAAAAGGCCACAGTGCTTTGAGTGGTTCAGAGTATTTGCCATTCCGCCTCCGACTTGCCTTGCAGTCATGAATAGAGATAGCAACCTACTGCATAACTTCTGATATCTCATCCTCCTGTGTGGTCCGCTTCGACAAGGACAATAGGACCAGTGATGATGTGACATCATAAAGCAAAAGCAAGATGTTGTCTGACATGAGGGCCAATCTGTTGCCTAGCAAGCTGACATCATAAAGCTAAATGCAAGATGTTGTCTGACGTGAAGGCCACTCTGTTGTTGCCTAGCAAGCAGTAAGATACATTTATCTTGCTAATGAAATGAGTAGCAGGGTAGACCGGACGCCCAAGTGACAGCTATGATGGTAAAATGTACAAAATTAGGACACTTTATAAGACCTCTAAATTTGAACGAGCGTGAGTTTGAGCATTAGAGTCAACTTCACTATTGCTGAACTGCTAGGAATTGGCTCAAATGATGATTATGAACATGCTATTCATAGCTTTTATTATTCCCATTAACTGTAGCATAACCCTACCTCTCAACTTATCAGCTGGCTTAATTGCTACTGGTGTACCATATCCTAAAACAAATAAAGTGAGAGGGGTACGCTGCCACTTGGCTGGCAAAAAGATCTCTATCTATGTCCTAATGTACCTTCTACAGTTGTTTAGAGCGTGTTGGCAAAAGAGGCATGAGACTCAGAGTAGTATGGTAGGTTAAAAACACAAATCGAGATTTGATTTTCTAATGAGCTGCTGATTTTCACAATAATACAAACTCCATAGTATTGATCTGTTTACCCTTTATAAAAAGCATGATTTTTTGTATTGCTTGTAGTAAATGTGCTAACAGTGGACTTTTCCATCTGCAGATTATACTGAATGACCAGCAGTGGCAGTGTTTCGCAACAAATTGTCTCTGCATTGCCGATACTGAAGAAATAAAAAGACAGTCTTCCGGCATAGGGCATCATTTGACCAATATGTATGGTAAGTAAAGCTCACAATCATTCCTTTAGGCATTAAAAAGGTGTTTTCAGCACCTGAATGTCATAACTACCTTCTAGTGTGGGCCTGTGCTTGAATGTAATTTCTGCCAAGATGGAAGTATTATGGATAACATTGTGTCGGTCATGATAGTTAATAAAAGACTGACTGCATCCAAGGCTTCTTAAGCCTGCTTTAGATCCTGGTGCCACCAATGTTCCGTTTGAGGACATTGCTTCCTTTGAGGCTGAGATGCACTATCTCACTGTAGAACTATAGAGTTGCGTTCTCACAGAATGAAGCACATTTAACGTCTTCCGCTGCACTCTGTATGTTGGACTCTGATACTCAAGAAGGATTGTTGGTAAGGATAATCTCTGTTTTTGTATCTGCATCCCACTTTCAAAAAGGCCACAGTGCTTTGAGTGGTTCAGAGTATTTGCCATTCCGCCTCCGACTTGCCTTGCAGTCATGAATAGAGATAGCAACCTACTGCATAACTTCTGATATCTCATCCTCCTGTGTGGTCCGCTTCGACAAGGACAATAGGACCAGTGATGATCTGACATCATAAAGCAAAAGCAAGATGTTGTCTGACATGAGGGCCAATCTGTTGCCTAGCAAGCTGACATCATAAAGCTAAATGCAAGATGTTGTCTGACGTGAGGGCCACTCTGTTGTTGCCTAGCAAGCAGTAAGATACATTTATCTTGCTAATGAAATGAGTAGCAGGGTAGACCGGACGCCCAAGTGACAGCTATGATGGTAAAATGTACAAAATTAGGACACTTTATAAGACCTCTAAATTTGAACGAGCGTGAGTTTGAGCATTAGAGTCAACTTCACTATTGCTGAACTGCTAGGAATTGGCTCAAATGATGATTATGAACATGCTATTCATAGCTTTTATTATTTCCATTAACTGTAGCATAACCCTACCTCTCAACTTATCAGCTGGCTTAATTGCTACTGGTGTACCATATCCTAAAACAAATAAAGTGAGAGGGGTACGCTGCCACTTGGCTGGCAAAAACATCTCTATCTATGTCCTAATGTACCTTCTACAGTTGTTTAGAGCGTGTTGGCAAAAGAGGCATGAGACTCAGAGTAGTATGGTAGGTTAAAAACACAAATCGAGATTTGATTTTCTAATGAGCTGCTGATTTTCACAATAATACAAACTCCATAGTATTGATCTGTTTACCCTTTATAAAAAGCATGATTTTTTGTATTGCTTGTAGTAAATGTTCTAACAGTGGACTTTTCCATCTGCAGATTATACTGAATGACCAGCAGTGGCAGTGTTTCGCAACAAATTGTCTCTGCATTGCCGATACTGAAGAAATAAAAAGACAGTCTTCCGGCATAGGGCATCATTTGACCAATATGTATGGTAAGTAAAGCTCACAATCATTCCTTTAGGCATTAAAAAGGTGTTTTCAGCACCTGAATGTCATAACTACCTTCTAGTGTGGGCCTGTGCTTGAATGTAATTTCTGCCAAGATGGAAGTATTATGGATAACATTGTGTCGGTCATGATAGTTAATAAAAGACTGACTGCATCCAAGGCTTCTTAAGCCTGCTTTAGATCCTGGTGCCACCAATGTTCCGTTTGAGGACATTGCTTCCTTTGAGGCTGAGATGCACTATCTCACTGTAGAACTATAGAGTTGCGTTCTCACAGAATGAAGCACATTTAACGTCTTCCGCTGCACTCTGTATGTTGGACTCTGATACTCAAGAAGGATTGTTGGTAAGGATAATCTCTGTTTTTGTATCTGCATCCCACTTTCAAAAAGGCCACAGTGCTTTGAGTGGTTCAGAGTATTTGCCATTCCGCCTCCGACTTGCCTTGCAGTCATGAATAGAGATAGCAACCTACTGCATAACTTCTGATATCTCATCCTCCTGTGTGGTCCGCTTCGACAAGGACAATAGGACCAGTGATGATGTGACATCATAAAGCAAAAGCAAGATGTTGTCTGACATGAGGGCCAATCTGTTGCCTAGCAAGCTGACATCATAAAGCTAAATGCAAGATGTTGTCTGACGTGAAGGCCACTCTGTTGTTGCCTAGCAAGCAGTAAGATACATTTATCTTGCTAATGAAATGAGTAGCAGGGTAGACCGGACGCCCAAGTGACAGCTATGATGGTAAAATGTACAAAATTAGGACACTTTATAAGACCTCTAAATTTGAACGAGCGTGAGTTTGAGCATTAGAGTCAACTTCACTATTGCTGAACTGCTAGGAATTGGCTCAAATGATGATTATGAACATGCTATTCATAGCTTTTATTATTCCCATTAACTGTAGCATAACCCTACCTCTCAACTTATCAGCTGGCTTAATTGCTACTGGTGTACCATATCCTAAAACAAATAAAGTGAGAGGGGTACGCTGCCACTTGGCTGGCAAAAAGATCTCTATCTATGTCCTAATGTACCTTCTACAGTTGTTTAGAGCGTGTTGGCAAAAGAGGCATGAGACTCAGAGTAGTATGGTAGGTTAAAAACACAAATCGAGATTTGATTTTCTAATGAGCTGCTGATTTTCACAATAATACAAACTCCATAGTATTGATCTGTTTACCCTTTATAAAAAGCATGATTTTTTGTATTGCTTGTAGTAAATGTGCTAACAGTGGACTTTTCCATCTGCAGATTATACTGAATGACCAGCAGTGGCAGTGTTTCGCAACAAATTGTCTCTGCATTGCCGATACTGAAGAAATAAAAAGACAGTCTTCCGGCATAGGGCATCATTTGACCAATATGTATGGTAAGTAAAGCTCACAATCATTCCTTTAGGCATTAAAAAGGTGTTTTCAGCACCTGAATGTCATAACTACCTTCTAGTGTGGGCCTGTGCTTGAATGTAATTTCTGCCAAGATGGAAGTATTATGGATAACATTGTGTCGGTCATGATAGTTAATAAAAGACTGACTGCATCCAAGGCTTCTTAAGCCTGCTTTAGATCCTGGTGCCACCAATGTTCCGTTTGAGGACATTGCTTCCTTTGAGGCTGAGATGCACTATCTCACTGTAGAACTATAGAGTTGCGTTCTCACAGAATGAAGCACATTTAACGTCTTCCGCTGCACTCTGTATGTTGGACTCTGATACTCAAGAAGGATTGTTGGTAAGGATAATCTCTGTTTTTGTATCTGCATCCCACTTTCAAAAAGGCCACAGTGCTTTGAGTGGTTCAGAGTATTTGCCATTCCGCCTCCGACTTGCCTTGCAGTCATGAATAGAGATAGCAACCTACTGCATAACTTCTGATATCTCATCCTCCTGTGTGGTCCGCTTCGACAAGGACAATAGGACCAGTGATGATCTGACATCATAAAGCAAAAGCAAGATGTTGTCTGACATGAGGGCCAATCTGTTGCCTAGCAAGCTGACATCATAAAGCTAAATGCAAGATGTTGTCTGACGTGAGGGCCACTCTGTTGTTGCCTAGCAAGCAGTAAGATACATTTATCTTGCTAATGAAATGAGTAGCAGGGTAGACCGGACGCCCAAGTGACAGCTATGATGGTAAAATGTACAAAATGAGGGCACTTTATAAGACCTCTAAATTTGAACGAGCGTGAGTTTGAGCATTAGAGTCAACTTCACTGTTGCTGAACTGCTAGGAATTGGCTCAAATGATGATTATGAACATGCTATTCATAGCTTTTATTATTCCCATTAACTGTAGAATAACCCTACCTCTCAACTTATCAGCTGGCTTATATGCTACTGGTGTACCATATCCTAAAACAAATAAAGTGAGAGGGGTACGCTGCCACTTGGCTGGCAAAAACATCTCTATTTCCTAATGTACCTTCTACAGTTGTTTAGAGCGTGTTGGCAAAAGAGGCATGAGACTCAGAGTAGTATGGTAGGTTAAAAACACAAATCGAGATTTGATTTTCTAATGAGCTGCTGATTTTCACAATAATACAAACTCCATAGTATTGATCTGTTTACCCTTTATAAAAAGCATGATTTTTTGTATTGCTTGTAGTAAATGTTCTAACAGTGGACTTTTCCATCTGCAGATTATACTGAATGACCAGCAGTGGCAGTGTTTCGCAACAAATTGTCTCTGCATTGCCGATACTGAAGAAAAAAAAAAAAGACAGTCTTCCGGCATAGGGCATCATTTGACCAATATATATGGTAAGTAAAGCTCACAGTCATTCCTTTAGGCATTAAAAAGACGTTTTCAGCACCTGAATGTCATCACTACCTTCTAGTGGGGGCCTGTGCTTGAATGTAATTTCTGCCAAAATGGAAGTATTATGGATCACATTGTGTCGGTCATGATAGTTAATAAAAGACTGACTGCATCCAAGGCTTCTTAAGCCTGCTTTAGATCCTGGTGCCACCAATGTTCCGTTTGAGGACATTGCTTCCTTTGAGGCTGAAATGCACTTTCTCACTGTAGAACTATAGAGTTGCGTTCTCACGGAATAAAGCACATTTAACGTCTTCCGCTGCACTCTGTATGTTGGACTCTGATACTCAAGAAGGATTGTTGGTAAGGATAATCTCTGTTTTTGTATCTGCATCCCACTTTCAAAAAGGCCACAGTGCTTTGAGTGGTTCAGAGTATTTGCCATTCCGCCTCCGACTTGCCTTGCAGTCATGAATAGAGATAGCAACCTACTGCATAACTTCTGATATCTCATCCTCCTGTGTGGTCCGCTTCCACAAGGACAATTGGACCAGTGATGATCTGACATCATAAAGCAAAAGCAAGATGTTGTCTGACATGAGGGCCAATCTGTTGCCTAGAAAGCTGACATCATAAAGCTAAATGCAAGATGTTGTCTGACGTGAGGGCCACTCTGTTGTTGCCTAGCAAGCAGTAAGATACATTTATCTTGCTAATGAAATGAGTAGCAGGGTAGACCGGACGCCCAAGTGACAGCTATGATGGTAAAATGTACAAAATGAGGGCACTTTATAAGACCTCTAAATTTGAACGAGCGTGAGTTTGAGCATTAGAGTCAACTTCACTATTGCTGAACTGCTAGGAATTGGCTCAAATGATGATTATGAACATGCTATTCATAGCTTTTATTATTCCCATTAACTGTAGAATAACCCTACCTCTCAACTTATCAGCTGGCTTATATGCTACTGGTGTACCATATCCTAAAACAAATAAAGTGAGAGGGGTACGCTGCCACTTGGCTGGCAAAAACATCTCTATTTCCTAATGTACCTTCTACAGTTGTTTAGAGCGTGTTGGCAAAAGAGGCATGAGACTCAGAGTAGTATGGTAGGTTAAAAACACAAATCGAGATTTGATTTTCTAATGAGCTGCTGATTTTCACAATAATACAAACTCCATAGTATTGATCTGTTTACCCTTTATAAAAAGCATGATTTTTTGTATTGCTTGTAGTAAATGTGCTAACAGTGGACTTTTCCATCTGCAGATTATACTGAATGACCAGCAGTGGCAGTGTTTCGCAACAAATTGTCTCTGCATTGCCGATACTGAAGAAAAAAAAAAAAGACAGTCTTCCGGCATAGGGCATCATTTGACCAATATATATGGTAAGTAAAGCTCACAGTCATTCCTTTAGGCATTAAAAAGACGTTTTCAGCACCTGAATGTCATCACTACCTTCTAGTGGGGGCCTGTGCTTGAATGTAATTTCTGCCAAAATGGAAGTATTATGGATCACATTGTGTCGGTCATGATAGTTAATAAAAGACTGACTGCATCCAAGGCTTCTTAAGCCTGCTTTAGATCCTGGTGCCACCAATGTTCCGTTTGAGGACATTGCTTCCTTTGAGGCTGAAATGCACTTTCTCACTGTAGAACTATAGAGTTGCGTTCTCACGGAATAAAGCACATTTAACGTCTTCCGCTGCACTCTGTATGTTGGACTCTGATACTCAAGAAGGATTGTTGGTAAGGATAATCTCTGTTTTTGTATCTGCATCCCACTTTCAAAAAGGCCACAGTGCTTTGAGTGGTTCAGAGTATTTGCCATTCCGCCTCCGACTTGCCTTGCAGTCATGAATAGAGATAGCAACCTACTGCATAACTTCTGATATCTCATCCTCCTGTGTGGTCCGCTTCCACAAGGACAATTGGACCAGTGATGATCTGACATCATAAAGCAAAAGCAAGATGTTGTCTGACATGAGGGCCAATCTGTTGCCTAGAAAGCTGACATCATAAAGCTAAATGCAAGATGTTGTCTGACGTGAGGGCCACTCTGTTGTTGCCTAGCAAGCAGTAAGATACATTTATCTTGCTAATGAAATGAGTAGCAGGGTAGACCGGATGCCCAAGTGACAGCTATGATGGTAAAATGTACAAAATGAGGGCACTTTATAAGACCTCTAAATTTGAACGAGCGTGAGTTTGAGCATTAGAGTCAACTTCACTATTGCTGAACTGCTAGGAATTGGCTCAAATGATGATTATGAACATGCTATTCATAGCTTTTATTATTCCCATTAACTGTAGAATAACCCTACCTCTCAACTTATCAGCTGGCTTATATGCTACTGGTGTACCATATCCTAAAACAAATAAAGTGAGAGGGGTACGCTGCCACTTGGCTGGCAAAAACATCTCTATTTCCTAATGTACCTTCTACAGTTGTTTAGAGCGTGTTGGCAAAAGAGGCATGAGACTCAGAGTAGTATGGTAGGTTAAAAACACAAATCGAGATTTGATTTTCTAATGAGCTGCTGATTTTCACAATAATACAAACTCCATAGTATTGATCTGTTTACCCTTTATAAAAAGCATGATTTTTTGTATTGCTTGTAGTAAATGTTCTAACAGTGGACTTTTCCATCTGCAGATTATACTGAATGACCAGCAGTGGCAGTGTTTCGCAACAAATTGTCTCTGCATTGCCGATACTGAAGAAATAAAAAGACAGTCTTCCGGCATAGGGCATCATTTGACCAATATGTATGGTAAGTAAAGCTCACAATCATTCCTTTAGGCATTAAAAAGGTGTTTTCAGCACCTGAATGTCATAACTACCTTCTAGTGTGGGCCTGTGCTTGAATGTAATTTCTGCCAAGATGGAAGTATTATGGATAACATTGTGTCGGTCATGATAGTTAATAAAAGACTGACTGCATCCAAGGCTTCTTAAGCCTGCTTTAGATCCTGGTGCCACCAATGTTCCGTTTGAGGACATTGCTTCCTTTGAGGCTGAGATGCACTATCTCACTGTAGAACTATAGAGTTGCGTTCTCACAGAATGAAGCACATTTAACGTCTTCCGCTGCACTCTGTATGTTGGACTCTGATACTCAAGAAGGATTGTTGGTAAGGATAATCTCTGTTTTTGTATCTGCATCCCACTTTCAAAAAGGCCACAGTGCTTTGAGTGGTTCAGAGTATTTGCCATTCCGCCTCCGACTTGCCTTGCAGTCATGAATAGAGATAGCAACCTACTGCATAACTTCTGATATCTCATCCTCCTGTGTGGTCCGCTTCGACAAGGACAATAGGACCAGTGATGATGTGACATCATAAAACAAAAGCAAGATGTTGTCTGACATGAGGGCCAATCTGTTGCCTAGCAAGCTGACATAAAGCTAAATGCAAGATGTTGTCTGACGTGAAGGCCACTCTGTTGTTGCCTAGCAAGCAGTAAGATACATTTATCTTGCTAATGAAATGAGTAGCAGGGTAGACCGGACGCCCAAGTGACAGCTATGATGGTAAAATGTACAAAATTAGGACACTTTATAAGACCTCTAAATTTGAACGAGCGTGAGTTTGAGCATTAGAGTCAACTTCACTATTGCTGAACTGCTAGGAATTGGCTCAAATGATGATTATGAACATGCTATTCATAGCTTTTATTATTCCCATTAACTGTAGCATAACCCTACCTCTCAACTTATCAGCTGGCTTAATTGCTACTGGTGTACCATATCCTAAAACAAATAAAGTGAGAGGGGTACGCTGCCACTTGGCTGGCAAAAAGATCTCTATCTATGTCCTAATGTACCTTCTACAGTTGTTTAGAGCGTGTTGGCAAAAGAGGCATGAGACTCAGAGTAGTATGGTAGGTTAAAAACACAAATCGAGATTTGATTTTCTAATGAGCTGCTGATTTTCACAATAATACAAACTCCATAGTATTGATCTGTTTACCCTTTATAAAAAGCATGATTTTTTGTATTGCTTGTAGTAAATGTGCTAACAGTGGACTTTTCCATCTGCAGATTATACTGAATGACCAGCAGTGGCGTGTTTCGCAACAAATTGTCTCTGCATTGCCGATACTGAAGAAATAAAAAGACAGTCTTCCGGCATAGGGCATCATTTGACCAATATGTATGGTAAGTAAAGCTCACAATCATTCCTTTAGGCATTAAAAAGGTGTTTTCAGCACCTGAATGTCATAACTACCTTCTAGTGTGGGCCTGTGCTTGAATGTAATTTCTGCCAAGATGGAAGTATTATGGATAACATTGTGTCGGTCATGATAGTTAATAAAAGACTGACTGCATCCAAGGCTTCTTAAGCCTGCTTTAGATCCTGGTGCCACCAATGTTCCGTTTGAGGACATTGCTTCCTTTGAGGCTGAGATGCACTATCTCACTGTAGAACTATAGAGTTGCGTTCTCACAGAATGAAGCACATTTAACGTCTTCCGCTGCACTCTGTATGTTGGACTCTGATACTCAAGAAGGATTGTTGGTAAGGATAATCTCTGTTTTTGTATCTGCATCCCACTTTCAAAAAGGCCACAGTGCTTTGAGTGGTTCAGAGTATTTGCCATTCCGCCTCCGACTTGCCTTGCAGTCATGAATAGAGATAGCAACCTACTGCATAACTTCTGATATCTCATCCTCCTGTGTGGTCCGCTTCGACAAGGACAATAGGACCAGTGATGATCTGACATCATAAAGCAAAAGCAAGATGTTGTCTGACATGAGGGCCAATCTGTTGCCTAGCAAGCTGACATCATAAAGCTAAATGCAAGATGTTGTCTGACGTGAGGGCCACTCTGTTGTTGCCTAGCAAGCAGTAAGATACATTTATCTTGCTAATGAAATGAGTAGCAGGGTAGACCGGACGCCCAAGTGACAGCTATGATGGTAAAATGTACAAAATTAGGACACTTTATAAGACCTCTAAATTTGAACGAGCGTGAGTTTGAGCATTAGAGTCAACTTCACTATTGCTGAACTGCTAGGAATTGGCTCAAATGATGATTATGAACATGCTATTCATAGCTTTTATTATTTCCATTAACTGTAGCATAACCCTACCTCTCAACTTATCAGCTGGCTTAATTGCTACTGGTGTACCATATCCTAAAACAAATAAAGTGAGAGGGGTACGCTGCCACTTGGCTGGCAAAAACATCTCTATCTATGTCCTAATGTACCTTCTACAGTTGTTTAGAGCGTGTTGGCAAAAGAGGCATGAGACTCAGAGTAGTATGGTAGGTTAAAAACACAAATCGAGATTTGATTTTCTAATGAGCTGCTGATTTTCACAATAATACAAACTCCATAGTATTGATCTGTTTACCCTTTATAAAAAGCATGATTTTTTGTATTGCTTGTAGTAAATGTTCTAACAGTGGACTTTTCCATCTGCAGATTATACTGAATGACCAGCAGTGGCAGTGTTTCGCAACAAATTGTCTCTGCATTGCCGATACTGAAGAAATAAAAAGACAGTCTTCCGGCATAGGGCATCATTTGACCAATATGTATGGTAAGTAAAGCTCACAATCATTCCTTTAGGCATTAAAAAGGTGTTTTCAGCACCTGAATGTCATAACTACCTTCTAGTGTGGGCCTGTGCTTGAATGTAATTTCTGCCAAGATGGAAGTATTATGGATAACATTGTGTCGGTCATGATAGTTAATAAAAGACTGACTGCATCCAAGGCTTCTTAAGCCTGCTTTAGATCCTGGTGCCACCAATGTTCCGTTTGAGGACATTGCTTCCTTTGAGGCTGAGATGCACTATCTCACTGTAGAACTATAGAGTTGCGTTCTCACAGAATGAAGCACATTTAACGTCTTCCGCTGCACTCTGTATGTTGGACTCTGATACTCAAGAAGGATTGTTGGTAAGGATAATCTCTGTTTTTGTATCTGCATCCCACTTTCAAAAAGGCCACAGTGCTTTGAGTGGTTCAGAGTATTTGCCATTCCGCCTCCGACTTGCCTTGCAGTCATGAATAGAGATAGCAACCTACTGCATAACTTCTGATATCTCATCCTCCTGTGTGGTCCGCTTCGACAAGGACAATAGGACCAGTGATGATCTGACATCATAAAGCAAAAGCAAGATGTTGTCTGACATGAGGGCCAATCTGTTGCCTAGCAAGCTGACATCATAAAGCTAAATGCAAGATGTTGTCTGACGTGAAGGCCACTCTGTTGTTGCCTAGCAAGCAGTAAGATACATTTATCTTGCTAATGAAATGAGTAGCAGGGTAGACCGGACGCCCAAGTGACAGCTATGATGGTAAAATGTACAAAATTAGGACACTTTATAAGACCTCTAAATTTGAACGAGCGTGAGTTTGAGCATTAGAGTCAACTTCACTATTGCTGAACTGCTAGGAATTGGCTCAAATGATGATTATGAACATGCTATTCATAGCTTTTATTATTCCCATTAACTGTAGCATAACCCTACCTCTCAACTTATCAGCTGGCTTAATTGCTACTGGTGTACCATATCCTAAAACAAATAAAGTGAGAGGGGTACGCTGCCACTTGGCTGGCAAAAAGATCTCTATCTATGTCCTAATGTACCTTCTAAATGTTGTTTAGAGCATGTTGGCAAAAGAGGCATGAGACTCAGAGTAGTATGGTAGGTTAAAAACACAAATCGAAATTTGATTTTCTAATGAGTTGCTGATTTTCACAATAATACAAACTCCATAGTATTGATCTGTTTACCCTTTATAAAAAGCATGATTTTTTGTATTGCTTGTAGTAAATGTGCTAACAGTGGACTTTTCCATCTGCAGATTATACTGAATGACCAGCAGTGGCAGTGTTTCGCAACAAATTGTCTCTGCATTGCCGATACTGAAGAAGAAAAAAAAAAGACAGTCTTCCGGCATAGGGCATCATTTGACCAATATATATGGTAAGTAAAGCTCACAGTCATTCCTTTAGGCATTAAAAAGACGTTTTCAGCACCTGAATGTCATCACTACCTTCTAGTGGGGGCCTGTGCTTGAATGTAATTTCTGCCAAAATGGAAGTATTATGGATCACATTGTGTCGGTCATGATAGTTAATAAAAGACTGACTGCATCCAAGGCTTCTTAAGCCTGCTTTAGATCCTGGTGCCACCAATGTTCCGTTTGAGGACATTGCTTCCTTTGAGGCTGAAATGCACTATCTCACTGTAGAACTATAGAGTTGCGTTCTCACGGAATAAAGCACATTTAACGTCTTCCGCTGCACTCTGTATGTTGGACTCTGATACTCAAGAAGGATTGTTGGTAAGGATAATCTCTGTTTTTGTATCTGCATCCCACTTTCAAAAAGGCCACAGTGCTTTGAGTGGTTCAGAGTATTTGCCATTCCGCCTCCGACTTGCCTTGCAGTCATGAATAGAGATAGCAACCTACTGCATAACTTCTGATATCTCATTCTCCTGTGTGGTCCGCTTCCACAAGGACAATTGGACCAGTGATGATCTGACATCATAAAGCAAAAGCAAGATGTTGTCTGACATGAGGGCCAATCTGTTGCCTAGCAAGCTGACATCATAAAGCTAAATGCAAGATGTTGTCTGACGTGAGGGCCACTCTGTTGTTGCCTAGCAAGCAGTAAGATACATTTATCTTGCTAATGAAATGAGTAGCAGGGTAGACCGGACGCCCAAGTGACAGCTATGATGGTAAAATGTACAAAATGAGGGCACTTTATAAGACCTCTAAATTTGAACGAGCGTGAGTTTGAGCATTAGAGTCAACGTCACTATTGCTGAACTGCTAGGAATTGGCTGAAATGATGATTATGAACATGCTATTCATAGCTTTTATTATTCGCATTAACTGTAGAATAACCCTACCTCTCAACTTATCAGCTGGCTTAATTGCTACTGGTGTACCATATCCTAAAACAAATAAAGTGAGAGGGGTACGCTGCCACTTGGCTGGCAAAAACATCTCTATCTATGTCCTAATGTACCTTCTACAGTTGTTTAGAGCGTGTTGGCAAAAGAGGCATGAGATTCAGAGTAGTATGGTAGGTTAAAAACACAAATCGAGATTTGATTTTCTAATGAGCTGCTGATTTTCACAATAATACAAACTCCATAGTATTGATCTGTTTACCCTTTATAAAAAGCATGATTTTTTGTATTGCTTGTAGTAAATGTTCTAACAGTGGACTTTTCCATCTGCAGATTATACTGAATGACCAGCAGTGGCAGTGTTTCGCAACAAATTGTCTCTGCATTGCCGATACTGAAGAAATAAAAAGACAGTCTTCCGGCATAGGGCATCATTTGACCAATATGTATGGTAAGTAAAGCTCACAATCATTCCTTTAGGCATTAAAAAGGTGTTTTCAGCACCTGAATGTCATAACTACCTTCTAGTGTGGGCCTGTGCTTGAATGTAATTTCTGCCAAGATGGAAGTATTATGGATAACATTGTGTCGGTCATGATAGTTAATAAAAGACTGACTGCATCCAAGGCTTCTTAAGCCTGCTTTAGATCCTGGTGCCACCAATGTTCCGTTTGAGGACATTGCTTCCTTTGAGGCTGAAATGCACTATCTCACTGTAGAACTATAGAGTTGCGTTCTCACGGAATAAAGCACATTTAACGTCTTCCGCTGCACTCTGTATGTTGGACTCTGATACTCAAGAAGGATTGTTGGTAAGGATAATCTCTGTTTTTGTATCTGCATCCCACTTTCAAAAAGGCCACAGTGCTTTGGGTGGTTCAGAGTATTTGCCATTCCGCCTCCGACTTGCCTTGCAGTCATGAATAGAGATAGCAACCTACTGCATAACTTCTGATATCTCATTCTCCTGTGTGGTCCGCTTCCACAAGGACAATTGGACCAGTGATGATCTGACATCATAAAGCAAAAGCAAGATGTTGTCTGACATGAGGGCCAATCTGTTGCCTAGCAAGCTGACATCATAAAGCTAAATGCAAGATGTTGTCTGACGTGAGGGCCACTCTGTTGTTGCCTAGCAAGCAGTAAGATACATTTATCTTGCTAATGAAATGAGTAGCAGGGTAGACCGGACGCCCAAGTGACAGCTATGATGGTAAAATGTACAAAATGAGGGCACTTTATAAGACCTCTAAATTTGAACGAGCGTGAGTTTGAGCATTAGAGTCAACGTCACTATTGCTGAACTGCTAGGAATTGGCTGAAATGATGATTATGAACATGCTATTCATAGCTTTTATTATTCGCATTAACTGTAGAATAACCCTACCTCTCAACTTATCAGCTGGCTTAATTGCTACTGGTGTACCATATCCTAAAACAAATAAAGTGAGAGGGGTACGCTGCCACTTGGCTGGCAAAAACATCTCTATCTATGTCCTAATGTACCTTCTACAGTTGTTTAGAGCGTGTTGGCAAAAGAGGCATGAGATTCAGAGTAGTATGGTAGGTTAAAAACACAAATCGAGATTTGATTTTCTAATGAGCTGCTGATTTTCACAATAATACAAACTCCATAGTATTGATCTGTTTACCCTTTATAAAAAGCATGATTTTTTGTATTGCTTGTAGTAAATGTTCTAACAGTGGACTTTTCCATCTGCAGATTTTACTGAATGACCAGCAGTGGCAGTGTTTCGCAACAAATTGTCTCTGCATTGCCGATACTGAAGAAATAAAAAGACAGTCTTCCGGCATAGGGCATCATTTGACCAATATGTATGGTAAGTAAAGCTCACAATCATTCCTTTAGGCATTAAAAAGGTGTTTTCAGCACCTGAATGTCATAACTACCTTCTAGTGTGGGCCTGTGCTTGAATGTAATTTCTGCCAAGATGGAAGTATTATGGATAACATTGTGTCGGTCATGATAGTTAATAAAAGACTGACTGCATCCAAGGCTTCTTAAGCCTGCTTTAGATCCTGGTGCCACCAATGTTCCGTTTGAGGACATTGCTTCCTTTGAGGCTGAGATGCACTATCTCACTGTAGAACTATAGAGTTGCGTTCTCACAGAATGAAGCACATTTAACGTCTTCCGCTGCACTCTGTATGTTGGACTCTGATACTCAAGAAGGATTGTTGGTAAGGATAATCTCTGTTTTTGTATCTGCATCCCACTTTCAAAAAGGCCACAGTGCTTTGAGTGGTTCAGAGTATTTGCCATTCCGCCTCCGACTTGCCTTGCAGTCATGAATAGAGATAGCAACCTACTGCATAACTTCTGATATCTCATCCTCCTGTGTGTCCGCTTCCACAAGGACAATTGTACCAGTGATGATCTGACATCATAAAGCAAAAGCAAGATGTTGTCTGACATGAGGGCCAATCTGTTGCCTAGCAAGCTGACATCATAAAGCTAAATGCAAGATGTTGTCTGACGTGAGGGCCACTCTGTTGTTGCCTAGCAAGCAGTAAGATACATTTATCTTGCTAATGAAATGAGTAGCAGGGTAGACCGGACGCCCAAGTGACAGCTATGATGGTAAAATGTACAAAATTAGGACACTTTATAAGACCTCTAAATTTGAACGAGCGTGAGTTTGAGCATTAGAGTCAACTTCACTATTGCTGAACTGCTAGGAATTGGCTCAAATGATGATTATGAACATGCTATTCATAGCTTTTATTATTCCCATTAACTGTAGCATAACCCTACCTCTCAACTTATCAGCTGGCTTAATTGCTACTGGTGTACCATATCCTAAAACAAATAAAGTGAGAGGGGTACGCTGCCACTTGGCTGGCAAAAAGATCTCTATCTATGTCCTAATGTACCTTCTACAGTTGTTTAGAGCGTGTTGGCAAAAGAGGCATGAGACTCAGAGTAGTATGGTAGGTTAAAAACACAAATCGAGATTTGATTTTCTAATGAGCTGCTGATTTTCACAATAATACAAACTCCATAGTATTGATCTGTTTACCCTTTATAAAAAGCATGATTTTTTGTATTGCTTGTAGTAAATGTGCTAACAGTGGACTTTTCCATCTGCAGATTATACTGAATGACCAGCAGTGGCAGTGTTTCGCAACAAATTGTCTCTGCATTGCCGATACTGAAGAAATAAAAAGACAGTCTTCCGGCATAGGGCATCATTTGACCAATATGTATGGTAAGTAAAGCTCACAATCATTCCTTTAGGCATTAAAAAGGTGTTTTCAGCACCTGAATGTCATAACTACCTTCTAGTGGGGGCCTGTGCTTGAATGTAATTTCTGCCAAGATGGAAGTATTATGGATAACATTGTGTCGGTCATGATAGTTAATAAAAGACTGACTGCATCCAAGGCTTCTTAAGCCTGCTTTAGATCCTGGTGCCACCAATGTTCCGTTTGAGGACATTGCTTCCTTTGAGGCGGAGATGCACTATCTCACTGTAGAACTATAGAGTTGCGTTCTCACGGAATAAAGCACATTTAACGTCTTCCGCTGCACTCTGTATGTTGGACTCTGATACTCAAGAAGGATTGTTGGTAAGGATAATCTCTGTTTTTGTATCTGCATCCCACTTTCAAAAAGGCCACAGTGCTTTGAGTGGTTCAGAGTATTTGCCATTCCGCCTCCGACTTGCCTTGCAGTCATGAATAGAGATAGCAACCTACTGCATAACTTCTGATATCTCATCCTCCTGTGTGGTCCGCTTCGACAAGGACAATAGGACCAGTGATGATCTGACATCATAAAGCAAAAGCAAGATGTTGTCTGACATGAGGGCCAATCTGTTGCCTAGCAAGCTGACATCATAAAGCTAAATGCAAGATGTTGTCTGACGTGAGGGCCACTCTGTTGTTGCCTAGCAAGCAGTAAGATACATTTATCTTGCTAATGAAATGAGTAGCAGGGTAGACCGGACGCCCAAGTGACAGCTATGATGGTAAAATGTACAAAATTAGGACACTTTATAAGATCTCTAAATTTGAACGAGCGTGAGTTTGAGCATTAGAGTCAACTTCACTATTGCTGAACTGCTAGGAATTGGCTCAAATGATGATTATGAACATGCTATTCATAGCTTTTATTATTTCCATTAACTGTAGCATAACCCTACCTCTCAACTTATCAGCTGGCTTAATTGCTACTGGTGTACCATATCCTAAAACAAATAAAGTGAGAGGGGTACGCTGCCACTTGGCTGGCAAAAAGATCTCTATTTCCTAATGTACCTTCTACAGTTGTTTAGAGCGTGTTGGCAAAAGAGGCATGAGACTCAGAGTAGTATGGTAGGTTAAAAACACAAATCGAGATTTGATTTTCTAATGAGCTGCTGATTTTCACAATAATACAAACTCCATAGTATTGATCTGTTTACCCTTTATAAAAAGCATGATTTTTTGTATTGCTTGTAGTAAATGTGCTAACAGTGGACTTTTCCATCTGCAGATTATACTGAATGACCAGCAGTGGCAGTGTTTCGCAACAAATTGTCTCTGCATTGCCGATACTGAAGAAAAAAAAAAAAGACAGTCTTCCGGCATAGGGCATCATTTGACCAATATATATGGTAAGTAAAGCTCACAGTCATTCCTTTAGGCATTAAAAAGACGTTTTCAGCACCTGAATGTCATCACTACCTTCTAGTGGGGGCCTGTGCTTGAATGTAATTTCTGCCAAAATGGAAGTATTATGGATCACATTGTGTCGGTCATGATAGTTAATAAAAGACTGACTGCATCCAAGGCTTCTTAAGCCTGCTTTAGATCCTGGTGCCACCAATGTTCCGTTTGAGGACATTGCTTCCTTTGAGGCTGAAATGCACTATCTCACTGTAGAACTATAGAGTTGCGTTCTCACGGAATAAAGCACATTTAACGTCTTCCGCTGCACTCTGTATGTTGGACTCTGATACTCAAGAAGGATTGTTGGTAAGGATAATCTCTGTTTTTGTATCTGCATCCCACTTTCAAAAAGGCCACAGTGCTTTGAGTGGTTCAGAGTATTTGCCATTCCGCCTCCGACTTGCCTTGCAGTCATGAATAGAGATAGCAACCTACTGCATAACTTCTGATATCTCATTCTCCTGTGTGGTCCGCTTCCACAAGGACAATTGGACCAGTGATGATCTGACATCATAAAGCAAAAGCAAGATGTTGTCTGACATGAGGGCCAATCTGTTGCCTAGCAAGCTGACATCATAAAGCTAAATGCAAGATGTTGTCTGACGTGAGGGCCACTCTGTTGTTGCCTAGCAAGCAGTAAGATACATTTATCTTGCTAATGAAATGAGTAGCAGGGTAGACCGGACGCCCAAGTGACAGCTATGATGGTAAAATGTACAAAATGAGGGCACTTTATAAGACCTCTAAATTTGAACGAGCGTGAGTTTGAGCATTAGAGTCAACGTCACTATTGCTGAACTGCTAGGAATTGGCTGAAATGATGATTATGAACATGCTATTCATATCTTTTATTATTCGCATTAACTGTAGAATAACCCTACCTCTCAACTTATCAGCTGGCTTAATTGCTACTGGTGTACCATATCCTAAAACAAATAAAGTGAGAGGGGTACGCTGCCACTTGGCTGGCAAAAAGATCTCTATCTATGTCCTAATGTATTGATCTGTTTACCCTTTATAAAAAGCATGATTTTTTGTATTGCTTGTAGTAAATGTGCTAACAGTGGACTTTTCCATCTGCAGATTATACTGAATGACCAGCAGTGGCAGTGTTTCGCAACAAATTGTCTCTGCATTGCCGATACTGAAGAAATAAAAAGACAGTCTTCCGGCATAGGGCATCATTTGACCAATATGTATGGTAAGTAAAGCTCACAATCATTCCTTTAGGCATTAAAAAGGTGTTTTCAGCACCTGAATGTCATAACTACCTTCTAGTGTGGGCCTGTGCTTGAATGTAATTTCTGCCAAGATGGAAGTATTATGGATAACATTGTGTCGGTCATGATAGTTAATAAAAGACTGACTGCATCCAAGGCTTCTTAAGCCTGCTTTAGATCCTGGTGCCACCAATGTTCCGTTTGAGGACATTGCTTCCTTTGAGGCTGAGATGCACTATCTCACTGTAGAACTATAGAGTTGCGTTCTCACAGAATGAAGCACATTTAACGTCTTCCGCTGCACTCTGTATGTTGGACTCTGATACTCAAGAAGGATTGTTGGTAAGGATAATCTCTGTTTTTGTATCTGCATCCCACTTTCAAAAAGGCCACAGTGCTTTGAGTGGTTCAGAGTATTTGCCATTCCGCCTCCGACTTGCCTTGCAGTCATGAATAGAGATAGCAACCTACTGCATAACTTCTGATATCTCATCCTCCTGTGTGGTCCGCTTCGACAAGGACAATAGGACCAGTGATGATGTGACATCATAAAGCAAAAGCAAGATGTTGTCTGACATGAGGGCCAATCTGTTGCCTAGCAAGCTGACATCATAAAGCTAAATGCAAGATGTTGTCTGACGTGAAGGCCACTCTGTTGTTGCCTAGCAAGCAGTAAGATACATTTATCTTGCTAATGAAATGAGTAGCAGGGTAGACCGGACGCCCAAGTGACAGCTATGATGGTAAAATGTACAAAATTAGGACACTTTATAAGACCTCTAAATTTGAACGAGCGTGAGTTTGAGCATTAGAGTCAACTTCACTATTGCTGAACTGCTAGGAATTGGCTCAAATGATGATTATGAACATGCTATTCATAGCTTTTATTATTCCCATTAACTGTAGCATAACCGTACCTCTCAACTTATCAGCTGGCTTAATTGCTACTGGTGTACCATATCCTAAAACAAATAAAGTGAGAGGGGTACGCTGCCACTTGGCTGGCAAAAAGATCTCTATCTATGTCCTAATGTACCTTCTACAGTTGTTTAGAGCGTGTTGACAAAAGAGGCATGAGACTCAGAGTAGTATGGTAGGTTAAAAACACAAATCGAGATTTGATTTTCTAATGAGCTGCTGATTTTCACAATAATACAAACTCCATAGTATTGATCTGTTTACCCTTTATAAAAAGCATGATTTTTTGTATTGCTTGTAGTAAATGTGCTAACAGTGGACTTTTCCATCTGCAGATTATACTGAATGACCAGCAGTGGCAGTGTTTCGCAACAAATTGTCTCTGCATTGCCGATACTGAAGAAATAAAAAGACAGTCTTCCGGCATAGGGCATCATTTGACCAATATGTATGGTAAGTAAAGCTCACAATCATTCCTTTAGGCATTAAAAAGGTGTTTTCAGCACCTGAATGTCATAACTACCTTCTAGTGTGGGCCTGTGCTTGAATGTAATTTCTGCCAAGATGGAAGTATTATGGATAACATTGTGTCGGTCATGATAGTTAATAAAAGACTGACTGCATCCAAGGCTTCTTAAGCCTGCTTTAGATCCTGGTGCCACCAATGTTCCGTTTGAGGACATTGCTTCCTTTGAGGCTGAGATGCACTATCTCACTGTAGAACTATAGAGTTGCGTTCTCACAGAATGAAGCACATTTAACGTCTTCCGCTGCACTCTGTATGTTGGACTCTGATACTCAAGAAGGATTGTTGGTAAGGATAATCTCTGTTTTTGTATCTGCATCCCACTTTCAAAAAGGCCACAGTGCTTTGAGTGGTTCAGAGTATTTGCCATTCCGCCTCCGACTTGCCTTGCAGTCATGAATAGAGATAGCAACCTACTGCATAACTTCTGATATCTCATCCTCCTGTGTGGTCCGCTTCGACAAGGACAATAGGACCAGTGATGATCTGACATCATAAAGCAAAAGCAAGATGTTGTCTGACATGAGGGCCAATCTGTTGCCTAGCAAGCTGACATCATAAAGCTAAATGCAAGATGTTGTCTGACGTGAGGGCCACTCTGTTGTTGCCTAGCAAGCAGTAAGATACATTTATCTTGCTAATGAAATGAGTAGCAGGGTAGACCGGACGCCCAAGTGACAGCTATGATGGTAAAATGTACAAAATTAGGACACTTTATAAGACCTCTAAATTTGAACGAGCGTGAGTTTGAGCATTAGAGTCAACTTCACTATTGCTGAACTGCTAGGAATTGGCTCAAATGATGATTATGAACATGCTATTCATAGCTTTTATTATTTCCATTAACTGTAGCATAACCCTACCTCTCAACTTATCAGCTGGCTTAATTGCTACTGGTGTACCATATCCTAAAACAAATAAAGTGAGAGGGGTACGCTGCCACTTGGCTGGCAAAAAGATCTCTATTTCCTAATGTACCTTCTACAGTTGTTTAGAGCGTGTTGGCAAAAGAGGCATGAGACTCAGAGTAGTATGGTAGGTTAAAAACACAAATCGAGATTTGATTTTCTAATGAGCTGCTGATTTTCACAATAATACAAACTCCATAGTATTGATCTGTTTACCCTTTATAAAAAGCATGATTTTTTGTATTGCTTGTAGTAAATGTGCTAACAGTGGACTTTTCCATCTGCAGATTATACTGAATGACCAGCAGTGGCAGTGTTTCGCAACAAATTGTCTCTGCATTGCCGATACTGAAGAAAAAAAAAAAAGACAGTCTTCCGGCATAGGGCATCATTTGACCAATATATATGGTAAGTAAAGCTCACAGTCATTCCTTTAGGCATTAAAAAGACGTTTTCAGCACCTGAATGTCATCACTACCTTCTAGTGGGGGCCTGTGCTTGAATGTAATTTCTGCCAAAATGGAAGTATTATGGATCACATTGTGTCGGTCATGATAGTTAATAAAAGACTGACTGCATCCAAGGCTTCTTAAGCCTGCTTTAGATCCTGGTGCCACCAATGTTCCGTTTGAGGACATTGCTTCCTTTGAGGCTGAAATGCACTATCTCACTGTAGAACTATAGAGTTGCGTTCTCACGGAATAAAGCACATTTAACGTCTTCCGCTGCACTCTGTATGTTGGACTCTGATACTCAAGAAGGATTGTTGGTAAGGATAATCTCTGTTTTTGTATCTGCATCCCACTTTCAAAAAGGCCACAGTGCTTTGGGTGGTTCAGAGTATTTGCCATTCCGCCTCCGACTTGCCTTGCAGTCATGAATAGAGATAGCAACCTACTGCATAACTTCTGATATCTCATTCTCCTGTGTGGTCCGCTTCCACAAGGACAATTGGACCAGTGATGATCTGACATCATAAAGCAAAAGCAAGATGTTGTCTGACATGAGGGCCAATCTGTTGCCTAGCAAGCTGACATCATAAAGCTAAATGCAAGATGTTGTCTGACGTGAGGGCCACTCTGTTGTTGCCTAGCAAGCAGTAAGATACATTTATCTTGCTAATGAAATGAGTAGCAGGGTAGACCGGACGCCCAAGTGACAGCTATGATGGTAAAATGTACAAAATGAGGGCACTTTATAAGACCTCTAAATTTGAACGAGCGTGAGTTTGAGCATTAGAGTCAACGTCACTATTGCTGAACTGCTAGGAATTGGCTGAAATGATGATTATGAACATGCTATTCATAGCTTTTATTATTCGCATTAACTGTAGAATAACCCTACCTCTCAACTTATCAGCTGGCTTAATTGCTACTGGTGTACCATATCCTAAAACAAATAAAGTGAGAGGGGTACGCTGCCACTTGGCTGGCAAAAACATCTCTATCTATGTCCTAATGTACCTTCTACAGTTGTTTAGAGCGTGTTGGCAAAAGAGGCATGAGATTCAGAGTAGTATGGTAGGTTAAAAACACAAATCGAGATTTGATTTTCTAATGAGCTGCTGATTTTCACAATAATACAAACTCCATAGTATTGATCTGTTTACCCTTTATAAAAAGCATGATTTTTTGTATTGCTTGTAGTAAATGTTCTAACAGTGGACTTTTCCATCTGCAGATTATACTGAATGACCAGCAGTGGCAGTGTTTCGCAACAAATTGTCTCTGCATTGCCGATACTGAAGAAATAAAAAGACAGTCTTCCGGCATAGGGCATCATTTGACCAATATGTATGGTAAGTAAAGCTCACAATCATTCCTTTAGGCATTAAAAAGGTGTTTTCAGCACCTGAATGTCATAACTACCTTCTAGTGTGGGCCTGTGCTTGAATGTAATTTCTGCCAAGATGGAAGTATTATGGATAACATTGTGTCGGTCATGATAGTTAATAAAAGACTGACTGCATCCAAGGCTTCTTAAGCCTGCTTTAGATCCTGGTGCCACCAATGTTCCGTTTGAGGACATTGCTTCCTTTGAGGCTGAAATGCACTATCTCACTGTAGAACTATAGAGTTGCGTTCTCACGGAATAAAGCACATTTAACGTCTTCCGCTGCACTCTGTATGTTGGACTCTGATACTCAAGAAGGATTGTTGGTAAGGATAATCTCTGTTTTTGTATCTGCATCCCACTTTCAAAAAGGCCACAGTGCTTTGGGTGGTTCAGAGTATTTGCCATTCCGCCTCCGACTTGCCTTGCAGTCATGAATAGAGATAGCAACCTACTGCATAACTTCTGATATCTCATTCTCCTGTGTGGTCCGCTTCCACAAGGACAATTGGACCAGTGATGATCTGACATCATAAAGCAAAAGCAAGATGTTGTCTGACATGAGGGCCAATCTGTTGCCTAGCAAGCTGACATCATAAAGCTAAATGCAAGATGTTGTCTGACGTGAGGGCCACTCTGTTGTTGCCTAGCAAGCAGTAAGATACATTTATCTTGCTAATGAAATGAGTAGCAGGGTAGACCGGACGCCCAAGTGACAGCTATGATGGTAAAATGTACAAAATGAGGGCACTTTATAAGACCTCTAAATTTGAACGAGCGTGAGTTTGAGCATTAGAGTCAACGTCACTATTGCTGAACTGCTAGGAATTGGCTGAAATGATGATTATGAACATGCTATTCATAGCTTTTATTATTCGCATTAACTGTAGAATAACCCTACCTCTCAACTTATCAGCTGGCTTAATTGCTACTGGTGTACCATATCCTAAAACAAATAAAGTGAGAGGGGTACGCTGCCACTTGGCTGGCAAAAACATCTCTATCTATGTCCTAATGTACCTTCTACAGTTGTTTAGAGCGTGTTGGCAAAAGAGGCATGAGATTCAGAGTAGTATGGTAGGTTAAAAACACAAATCGAGATTTGATTTTCTAATGAGCTGCTGATTTTCACAATAATACAAACTCCATAGTATTGATCTGTTTACCCTTTATAAAAAGCATGATTTTTTGTATTGCTTGTAGTAAATGTTCTAACAGTGGACTTTTCCATCTGCAGATTATACTGAATGACCAGCAGTGGCAGTGTTTCGCAACAAATTGTCTCTGCATTGCCGATACTGAAGAAATAAAAAGACAGTCTTCCGGCATAGGGCATCATTTGACCAATATGTATGGTAAGTAAAGCTCACAATCATTCCTTTAGGCATTAAAAAGGTGTTTTCAGCACCTGAATGTCATAACTACCTTCTAGTGTGGGCCTGTGCTTGAATGTAATTTCTGCCAAGATGGAAGTATTATGGATAACATTGTGTCGGTCATGATAGTTAATAAAAGACTGACTGCATCCAAGGCTTCTTAAGCCTGCTTTAGATCCTGGTGCCACCAATGTTCCGTTTGAGGACATTGCTTCCTTTGAGGCTGAGATGCACTATCTCACTGTAGAACTATAGAGTTGCGTTCTCACAGAATGAAGCACATTTAACGTCTTCCGCTGCACTCTGTATGTTGGACTCTGATACTCAAGAAGGATTGTTGGTAAGGATAATCTCTGTTTTTGTATCTGCATCCCACTTTCAAAAAGGCCACAGTGCTTTGAGTGGTTCAGAGTATTTGCCATTCCGCCTCCGACTTGCCTTGCAGTCATGAATAGAGATAGCAACCTACTGCATAACTTCTGATATCTCATCCTCCTGTGTGTCCGCTTCCACAAGGACAATTGTACCAGTGATGATCTGACATCATAAAGCAAAAGCAAGATGTTGTCTGACATGAGGGCCAATCTGTTGCCTAGCAAGCTGACATCATAAAGCTAAATGCAAGATGTTGTCTGACGTGAGGGCCACTCTGTTGTTGCCTAGCAAGCAGTAAGATACATTTATCTTGCTAATGAAATGAGTAGCAGGGTAGACCGGACGCCCAAGTGACAGCTATGATGGTAAAATGTACAAAATTAGGACACTTTATAAGACCTCTAAATTTGAACGAGCGTGAGTTTGAGCATTAGAGTCAACTTCACTATTGCTGAACTGCTAGGAATTGGCTCAAATGATGATTATGAACATGCTATTCATAGCTTTTATTATTCCCATTAACTGTAGCATAACCCTACCTCTCAACTTATCAGCTGGCTTAATTGCTACTGGTGTACCATATCCTAAAACAAATAAAGTGAGAGGGGTACGCTGCCACTTGGCTGGCAAAAAGATCTCTATCTATGTCCTAATGTAACTTCTACAGTTGTTTAGAGCGTGTTGGCAAAAGAGGCATGAGACTCAGAGTAGTATGGTAGGTTAAAAACACAAATCGAGATTTGATTTTCTAATGAGCTGCTGATTTTCACAATAATACAAACTCCTTAGTATTGATCTGTTTACCCTTTATAAAAAGCATGATTTTTTGTATTGCTTGTAGTAAATGTGCTAACAGTGGACTTTTCCATCTGCAGATTATACTGAATGACCAGCAGTGGCAGTGTTTCGCAACAAATTGTCTCTGCATTGCCTATACTGAAGAAAAAAAAAAAAGACAGTCTTCCGGCATAGGGCATCATTTGACCAATATATATGGTAAGTAAAGCTCACAGTCATTCCTTTAGGCATTAAAAAGACGTTTTCAGCACCTGAATGTCATCACTACCTTCTAGTGGGGGCCTGTGCTTGAATGTAATTTCTGCCAAAATGGAAGTATTATGGATCACATTGTGTCGGTCATGATAGTTAATAAAAGACTGACTGCATCCAAGGCTTCTTAAGCCTGCTTTAGATCCTGGTGCCACCAATGTTCCGTTTGAGGACATTGCTTCCTTTGAGGCTGAAATGCACTATCTCACTGTAGAACTATAGAGTTGCGTTCTCACGGAATAAAGCACATTTAACGTCTTCCGCTGCACTCTGTATGTTGGACTCTGATACTCAAGAAGGATTGTTGGTAAGGATAATCTCTGTTTTTGTATCTGCATCCCACTTTCAAAAAGGCCACAGTGCTTTGAGTGGTTCAGAGTATTTGCCATTCCGCCTCCGACTTGCCTTGCAGTCATGAATAGAGATAGCAACCTACTGCATAACTTCTGATATCTCATTCTCCTGTGTGGTCCGCTTCCACAAGGACAATTGGACCAGTGATGATCTGACATCATAAAGCAAAAGCAAGATGTTGTCTGACATGAGGGCCAATCTGTTGCCTAGCAAGCTGACATCATAAAGCTAAATGCAAGATGTTGTCTGACGTGAGGGCCACTCTGTTGTTGCCTAGCAAGCAGTAAGATACATTTATCTTGCTAATGAAATGAGTAGCAGGGTAGACCGGACGCCCAAGTGACAGCTATGATGGTAAAATGTACAAAATGAGGGCACTTTATAAGACCTCTAAATTTGAACGAGCGTGAGTTTGAGCATTAGAGTCAACGTCACTATTGCTGAACTGCTAGGAATTGGCTGAAATGATGATTATGAACATGCTATTCATAGCTTTTATTATTCGCATTAACTGTAGAATAACCCTACCTCTCAACTTATCAGCTGGCTTAATTGCTACTGGTGTACCATATCCTAAAACAAATAAAGTGAGAGGGGTACGCTTCCACTTGGCTGGCAAAAAGATCTCTATCTATGTCCTAATGTACCTTCTACAGTTGTTTAGAGCGTGTTGGCAAAAGAGGCATGAGACTCAGAGTAGTATGGTAGGTTAAAAACACAAATCGAGATTTGATTTTCTAATGAGCTGCTGATTTTCACAATAATACAAACTCCATAGTATTGATCTGTTTACCCTTTATAAAAAGCATGATTTTTTGTATTGCTTGTAGTAAATGTGCTAACAGTGGACTTTTCCATCTGCAGATTATACTGAATGACCAGCAGTGGCAGTGTTTCGCAACAAATTGTCTCTGCATTGCCGATACTGAAGAAATAAAAAGACAGTCTTCCGGCATAGGGCATCATTTGACCAATATGTATGGTAAGTAAAGCTCACAATCATTCCTTTAGGCATTAAAAAGGTGTTTTCAGCACCTGAATGTCATAACTACCTTCTAGTGTGGGCCTGTGCTTGAATGTAATTTCTGCCAAGATGGAAGTATTATGGATAACATTGTGTCGGTCATGATAGTTAATAAAAGACTGACTGCATCCAAGGCTTCTTAAGCCTGCTTTAGATCCTGGTGCCACCAATGTTCCGTTTGAGGACATTGCTTCCTTTGAGGCTGAGATGCACTATCTCACTGTAGAACTATAGAGTTGCGTTCTCACAGAATGAAGCACATTTAACGTCTTCCGCTGCACTCTGTATGTTGGACTCTGATACTCAAGAAGGATTATTGGTAAGGATAATCTCTGTTTTTGTATCTGCATCCCACTTTCAAAAAGGCCACAGTGCTTTGAGTGGTTCAGAGTATTTGCCATTCCGCCTCCGACTTGCCTTGCAGTCATGAATAGAGATAGCAACCTACTGCATAACTTCTGATATCTCATCCTCCTGTGTGGTCCGCTTCGACAAGGACAATAGGACCAGTGATGATCTGACATCATAAAGCAAAAGCAAGATGTTGTCTGACATGAGGGCCAATCTGTTGCCTAGCAAGCTGACATCATAAAGCTAAATGCAAGATGTTGTCTGACGTGAGGGCCACTCTGTTGTTGCCTAGCAAGCAGTAAGATACATTTATCTTGCTAATGAAATGAGTAGCAGGGTAGACCGGACGCCCAAGTGACAGCTATGATGGTAAAATGTACAAAATTAGGACACTTTATAAGACCTCTAAATTTGAACGAGCGTGAGTTTGAGCATTAGAGTCAACTTCACTATTGCTGAACTGCTAGGAATTGGCTCAAATGATGATTATGAACATGCTATTCATAGCTTTTATTATGCCCATTAACTGTAGCATAACCCTACCTCTCAACTTATCAGCTGGCTTAATTGCTACTGGTGTACCATATCCTAAAACAAATAAAGTGAGAGGGGTACGCTGCCACTTGGCTGGCAAAAAGATCTCTATCTATGTCCTAATGTACCTTCTAAATGTTGTTTAGAGCATGTTGGCAAAAGAGGCATGAGACTCAGAGTAGTATGGTAGGTTAAAAACACAAATCGAGATTTGATTTTCTAATGAGCTGCTGATTTTCACAATAATACAAACTCCATAGTATTGATCTGTTTACCCTTTATAAAAAGCATGATTTTTTGTATTGCTTGTAGTAAATGTGCTAACAGTGGACTTTTCCATCTGCAGATTATACTGAATGACCAGCAGTGGCAGTGTTTCGCAACAAATTGTCTCTGCATTGCCGATACTGAAGAAATAAAAAGACAGTCTTCCGGCATAGGGCATCATTTGACCAATATGTATGGTAAGTAAAGCTCACAATCATTCCTTTAGGCATTAAAAAGGTGTTTTCAGCACCTGAATGTCATAACTACCTTCTAGTGTGGGCCTGTGCTTGAATGTAATTTCTGCCAAGATGGAAGTATTATGGATAACATTGTGTCGGTCATGATAGTTAATAAAAGACTGACTGCATCCAAGGCTTCTTAAGCCTGCTTTAGATCCTGGTGCCACCAATGTTCCGTTTGAGGACATTGCTTCCTTTGAGGCTGAGATGCACTATCTCACTGTAGAACTATAGAGTTGCGTTCTCACAGAATGAAGCACATTTAACGTCTTCCGCTGCACTCTGTATGTTGGACTCTGATACTCAAGAAGGATTGTTGGTAAGGATAATCTCTGTTTTTGTATCTGCATCCCACTTTCAAAAAGGCCACAGTGCTTTGAGTGGTTCAGAGTATTTGCCATTCCGCCTCCGACTTGCCTTGCAGTCATGAATAGAGATAGCAACCTACTGCATAACTTCTGATATCTCATCCTCCTGTGTGGTCCGCTTCGACAAGGACAATAGGACCAGTGATGATCTGACATCATAAAGCAAAAGCAAGATGTTGTCTGACATGAGGGCCAATCTGTTGCCTAGCAAGCTGACATCATAAAGCTAAATGCAAGATGTTGTCTGACGTGAGGGCCACTCTGTTGTTGCCTAGCAAGCAGTAAGATACATTTATCTTGCTAATGAAATGAGTAGCAGGGTAGACCGGACGCCCAAGTGACAGCTATGATGGTAAAATGTACAAAATTAGGACACTTTATAAGACCTCTAAATTTGAACGAGCGTGAGTTTGAGCATTAGAGTCAACTTCACTATTGCTGAACTGCTAGGAATTGGCTCAAATGATGATTATGAACATGCTATTCATAGCTTTTATTATTTCCATTAACTGTAGCATAACCCTACCTCTCAACTTATCAGCTGGCTTAATTGCTACTGGTGTACCATATCCTAAAACAAATAAAGTGAGAGGGGTACGCTGCCACTTGGCTGGCAAAAAGATCTCTATTTCCTAATGTACCTTCTACAGTTGTTTAGAGCGTGTTGGCAAAAGAGGCATGAGACTCAGAGTAGTATGGTAGGTTAAAAACACAAATCGAGATTTGATTTTCTAATGAGCTGCTGATTTTCACAATAATACAAACTCCATAGTATTGATCTGTTTACCCTTTATAAAAAGCATGATTTTTTGTATTGCTTGTAGTAAATGTGCTAACAGTGGACTTTTCCATCTGCAGATTATACTGAATGACCAGCAGTGGCAGTGTTTCGCAACAAATTGTCTCTGCATTGCCGATACTGAAGAAAAAAAAAAAAGACAGTCTTCCGGCATAGGGCATCATTTGACCAATATATATGGTAAGTAAAGCTCACAGTCATTCCTTTAGGCATTAAAAAGACGTTTTCAGCACCTGAATGTCATCACTACCTTCTAGTGGGGGCCTGTGCTTGAATGTAATTTCTGCCAAAATGGAAGTATTATGGATCACATTGTGTCGGTCATGATAGTTAATAAAAGACTGACTGCATCCAAGGCTTCTTAAGCCTGCTTTAGATCCTGGTGCCACCAATGTTCCGTTTGAGGACATTGCTTCCTTTGAGGCTGAAATGCACTATCTCACTGTAGAACTATAGAGTTGCGTTCTCACGGAATAAAGCACATTTAACGTCTTCCGCTGCACTCTGTATGTTGGACTCTGATACTCAAGAAGGATTGTTGGTAAGGATAATCTCTGTTTTTGTATCTGCATCCCACTTTCAAAAAGGCCACAGTGCTTTGGGTGGTTCAGAGTATTTGCCATTCCGCCTCCGACTTGCCTTGCAGTCATGAATAGAGATAGCAACCTACTGCATAACTTCTGATATCTCATTCTCCTGTGTGGTCCGCTTCCACAAGGACAATTGGACCAGTGATGATCTGACATCATAAAGCAAAAGCAAGATGTTGTCTGACATGAGGGCCAATCTGTTGCCTAGCAAGCTGACATCATAAAGCTAAATGCAAGATGTTGTCTGACGTGAGGGCCACTCTGTTGTTGCCTAGCAAGCAGTAAGATACATTTATCTTGCTAATGAAATGAGTAGCAGGGTAGACCGGACGCCCAAGTGACAGCTATGATGGTAAAATGTACAAAATGAGGGCACTTTATAAGACCTCTAAATTTGAACGAGCGTGAGTTTGAGCATTAGAGTCAACGTCACTATTGCTGAACTGCTAGGAATTGGCTGAAATGATGATTATGAACATGCTATTCATAGCTTTTATTATTCGCATTAACTGTAGAATAACCCTACCTCTCAACTTATCAGCTGGCTTAATTGCTACTGGTGTACCATATCCTAAAACAAATAAAGTGAGAGGGGTACGCTGCCACTTGGCTGGCAAAAACATCTCTATCTATGTCCTAATGTACCTTCTACAGTTGTTTAGAGCGTGTTGGCAAAAGAGGCATGAGATTCAGAGTAGTATGGTAGGTTAAAAACACAAATCGAGATTTGATTTTCTAATGAGCTGCTGATTTTCACAATAATACAAACTCCATAGTATTGATCTGTTTACCCTTTATAAAAAGCATGATTTTTTGTATTGCTTGTAGTAAATGTTCTAACAGTGGACTTTTCCATCTGCAGATTATACTGAATGACCAGCAGTGGCAGTGTTTCGCAACAAATTGTCTCTGCATTGCCGATACTGAAGAAATAAAAAGACAGTCTTCCGGCATAGGGCATCATTTGACCAATATGTATGGTAAGTAAAGCTCACAATCATTCCTTTAGGCATTAAAAAGGTGTTTTCAGCACCTGAATGTCATAACTACCTTCTAGTGTGGGCCTGTGCTTGAATGTAATTTCTGCCAAGATGGAAGTATTATGGATAACATTGTGTCGGTCATGATAGTTAATAAAAGACTGACTGCATCCAAGGCTTCTTAAGCCTGCTTTAGATCCTGGTGCCACCAATGTTCCGTTTGAGGACATTGCTTCCTTTGAGGCTGAAATGCACTATCTCACTGTAGAACTATAGAGTTGCGTTCTCACGGAATAAAGCACATTTAACGTCTTCCGCTGCACTCTGTATGTTGGACTCTGATACTCAAGAAGGATTGTTGGTAAGGATAATCTCTGTTTTTGTATCTGCATCCCACTTTCAAAAAGGCCACAGTGCTTTGGGTGGTTCAGAGTATTTGCCATTCCGCCTCCGACTTGCCTTGCAGTCATGAATAGAGATAGCAACCTACTGCATAACTTCTGATATCTCATTCTCCTGTGTGGTCCGCTTCCACAAGGACAATTGGACCAGTGATGATCTGACATCATAAAGCAAAAGCAAGATGTTGTCTGACATGAGGGCCAATCTGTTGCCTAGCAAGCTGACATCATAAAGCTAAATGCAAGATGTTGTCTGACGTGAGGGCCACTCTGTTGTTGCCTAGCAAGCAGTAAGATACATTTATCTTGCTAATGAAATGAGTAGCAGGGTAGACCGGACGCCCAAGTGACAGCTATGATGGTAAAATGTACAAAATGAGGGCACTTTATAAGACCTCTAAATTTGAACGAGCGTGAGTTTGAGCATTAGAGTCAACGTCACTATTGCTGAACTGCTAGGAATTGGCTGAAATGATGATTATGAACATGCTATTCATAGCTTTTATTATTCGCATTAACTGTAGAATAACCCTACCTCTCAACTTATCAGCTGGCTTAATTGCTACTGGTGTACCATATCCTAAAACAAATAAAGTGAGAGGGGTACGCTGCCACTTGGCTGGCAAAAACATCTCTATCTATGTCCTAATGTACCTTCTACAGTTGTTTAGAGCGTGTTGGCAAAAGAGGCATGAGATTCAGAGTAGTATGGTAGGTTAAAAACACAAATCGAGATTTGATTTTCTAATGAGCTGCTGATTTTCACAATAATACAAACTCCATAGTATTGATCTGTTTACCCTTTATAAAAAGCATGATTTTTTGTATTGCTTGTAGTAAATGTTCTAACAGTGGACTTTTCCATCTGCAGATTATACTGAATGACCAGCAGTGGCAGTGTTTCGCAACAAATTGTCTCTGCATTGCCGATACTGAAGAAATAAAAAGACAGTCTTCCGGCATAGGGCATCATTTGACCAATATGTATGGTAAGTAAAGCTCACAATCATTCCTTTAGGCATTAAAAAGGTGTTTTCAGCACCTGAATGTCATAACTACCTTCTAGTGTGGGCCTGTGCTTGAATGTAATTTCTGCCAAGATGGAAGTATTATGGATAACATTGTGTCGGTCATGATAGTTAATAAAAGACTGACTGCATCCAAGGCTTCTTAAGCCTGCTTTAGATCCTGGTGCCACCAATGTTCCGTTTGAGGACATTGCTTCCTTTGAGGCTGAGATGCACTATCTCACTGTAGAACTATAGAGTTGCGTTCTCACAGAATGAAGCACATTTAACGTCTTCCGCTGCACTCTGTATGTTGGACTCTGATACTCAAGAAGGATTGTTGGTAAGGATAATCTCTGTTTTTGTATCTGCATCCCACTTTCAAAAAGGCCACAGTGCTTTGAGTGGTTCAGAGTATTTGCCATTCCGCCTCCGACTTGCCTTGCAGTCATGAATAGAGATAGCAACCTACTGCATAACTTCTGATATCTCATTCTCCTGTGTGGTCCGCTTCCACAAGGACAATTGGACCAGTGATGATCTGACATCATAAAGCGAAAGCAAGATGTTGTCTGACATGAGGGCCAATCTGTTGCCTAGCAAGCTGACATCATAAAGCTAAATGCAAGATGTTGTCTGACGTGAGGGCCACTCTGTTGTTGCCTAGCAAGCAGTAAGATACATTTATCTTGCTAATGAAATGAGTAGCAGGGTAGACCGGACGCCCAAGTGACAGCTATGATGGTAAAATGTACAAAATGAGGGCACTTTATAAGACCTCTAAATTTGAACGAGCGTGAGTTTGAGCATTAGAGTCAACGTCACTATTGCTGAACTGCTAGGAATTGGCTGAAATGATGATTATGAACATGCTATTCATAGCTTTTATTATTCGCATTAACTGTAGAATAACCCTACCTCTCAACTTATCAGCTGGCTTAATTGCTACTGGTGTACCATATCCTAAAACAAATAAAGTGAGAGGGGTACGCTTCCACTTGGCTGGCAAAAAGATCTCTATCTATGTCCTAATGTACCTTCTACAGTTGTTTAGAGCGTGTTGGCAAAAGAGGCATGAGACTCAGAGTAGTATGGTAGGTTAAAAACACAAATCGAGATTTGATTTTCTAATGAGCTGCTGATTTTCACAATAATACAAACTCCATAGTATTGATCTGTTTACCCTTTATAAAAAGCATGATTTTTTGTATTGCTTGTAGTAAATGTGCTAACAGTGGACTTTTCCATCTGCAGATTATACTGAATGACCAGCAGTGGCAGTGTTTCGCAACAAATTGTCTCTGCATTGCCGATACTGAAGAAATAAAAAGACAGTCTTCCGGCATAGGGCATCATTTGACCAATATGTATGGTAAGTAAAGCTCACAATCATTCCTTTAGGCATTAAAAAGGTGTTTTCAGCACCTGAATGTCATAACTACCTTCTAGTGTGGGCCTGTGCTTGAATGTAATTTCTGCCAAGATGGAAGTATTATGGATAACATTGTGTCGGTCATGATAGTTAATAAAAGACTGACTGCATCCAAGGCTTCTTAAGCCTGCTTTAGATCCTGGTGCCACCAATGTTCCGTTTGAGGACATTGCTTCCTTTGAGGCTGAGATGCACTATCTCACTGTAGAACTATAGAGTTGCGTTCTCACAGAATGAAGCACATTTAACGTCTTCCGCTGCACTCTGTATGTTGGACTCTGATACTCAAGAAGGATTATTGGTAAGGATAATCTCTGTTTTTGTATCTGCATCCCACTTTCAAAAAGGCCACAGTGCTTTGAGTGGTTCAGAGTATTTGCCATTCCGCCTCCGACTTGCCTTGCAGTCATGAATAGAGATAGCAACCTACTGCATAACTTCTGATATCTCATCCTCCTGTGTGGTCCGCTTCGACAAGGACAATAGGACCAGTGATGATCTGACATCATAAAGCAAAAGCAAGATGTTGTCTGACATGAGGGCCAATCTGTTGCCTAGCAAGCTGACATCATAAAGCTAAATGCAAGATGTTGTCTGACGTGAGGGCCACTCTGTTGTTGCCTAGCAAGCAGTAAGATACATTTATCTTGCTAATGAAATGAGTAGCAGGGTAGACCGGACGCCCAAGTGACAGCTATGATGGTAAAATGTACAAAATTAGGACACTTTATAAGACCTCTAAATTTGAACGAGCGTGAGTTTGAGCATTAGAGTCAACTTCACTATTGCTGAACTGCTAGGAATTGGCTCAAATGATGATTATGAACATGCTATTCATAGCTTTTATTATGCCCATTAACTGTAGCATAACCCTACCTCTCAACTTATCAGCTGGCTTAATTGCTACTGGTGTACCATATCCTAAAACAAATAAAGTGAGAGGGGTACGCTGCCACTTGGCTGGCAAAAAGATCTCTATCTATGTCCTAATGTACCTTCTAAATGTTGTTTAGAGCATGTTGGCAAAAGAGGCATGAGACTCAGAGTAGTATGGTAGGTTAAAAACACAAATCGAAATTTGATTTTCTAATGAGTTGCTGATTTTCACAATAATACAAACTCCATAGTATTGATCTGTTTACCCTTTATAAAAAGCATGATTTTTTGTATTGCTTGTAGTAAATGTGCTAACAGTGGACTTTTCCATCTGCAGATTATACTGAATGACCAGCAGTGGCAGTGTTTCGCAACAAATTGTCTCTGCATTGCCGATACTGAAGAAGAAAAAAAAAAGACAGTCTTCCGGCATAGGGCATCATTTGGCCAATATATATGGTAAGTAAAGCTCACAGTCATTCCTTTAGGCATTAAAAAGACGTTTTCAGCACCTGAATGTCATCACTACCTTCTAGTGGGGGCCTGTGCTTGAATGTAATTTCTGCCAAAATGGAAGTATTATGGATCACATTGTGTCGGTCATGATAGTTAATAAAAGACTGACTGCATCCAAGGCTTCTTAAGCCTGCTTTAGATCCTGGTGCCACCAATGTTCCGTTTGAGGACATTGCTTCCTTTGAGGCTGAAATGCACTATCTCACTGTAGAACTATAGAGTTGCGTTCTCACGGAATAAAGCACATTTAACGTCTTCCGCTGCACTCTGTATGTTGGACTCTGATACTCAAGAAGGATTGTTGGTAAGGATAATCTCTGTTTTTGTATCTGCATCCCACTTTCAAAAAGGCCACAGTGCTTTGAGTGGTTCAGAGTATTTGCCATTCCGCCTCCGACTTGCCTTGCAGTCATGAATAGAGATAGCAACCTACTGCATAACTTCTGATATCTCATTCTCCTGTGTGGTCCGCTTCCACAAGGACAATTGGACCAGTGATGATCTGACATCATAAAGCAAAAGCAAGATGTTGTCTGACATGAGGGCCAATCTGTTGCCTAGCAAGCTGACATCATAAAGCTAAATGCAAGATGTTGTCTGACGTGAGGGCCACTCTGTTGTTGCCTAGCAAGCAGTAAGATACATTTATCTTGCTAATGAAATGAGTAGCAGGGTAGACCGGACGCCCAAGTGACAGCTATGATGGTAAAATGTACAAAATGAGGGCACTTTATAAGACCTCTAAATTTGAACGAGCGTGAGTTTGAGCATTAGAGTCAACGTCACTATTGCTGAACTGCTAGGAATTGGCTCAAATGATGATTATGAACATGCTATTCATAGCTTTTATTATTCGCATTAACTGTAGAATAACCCTACCTCTCAACTTATCAGCTGGCTTAATTGCTACTGGTGTACCATATCCTAAAACAAATAAAGTGAGAGGGGTACGCTGCCACTTGGCTGGCAAAAACATCTCTATCTATGTCCTAATGTACCTTCTACAGTTGTTTAGAGCGTGTTGGCAAAAGAGGCATGAGATTCAGAGTAGTATGGTAGGTTAAAAACACAAATCGAGATTTGATTTTCTAATGAGCTGCTGATTTTCACAATAATACAAACTCCATAGTATTGATCTGTTTACCCTTTATAAAAAGCATGATTTTTTGTATTGCTTGTAGTAAATGTTCTAACAGTGGACTTTTCCATCTGCAGATTATACTGAATGACCAGCAGTGGCAGTGTTTCGCAACAAATTGTCTCTGCATTGCCGATACTGAAGAAATAAAAAGACAGTCTTCCGGCATAGGGCATCATTTGACCAATATGTATGGTAAGTAAAGCTCACAATCATTCCTTTAGGCATTAAAAAGGTGTTTTCAGCACCTGAATGTCATAACTACCTTCTAGTGTGGGCCTGTGCTTGAATGTAATTTCTGCCAAGATGGAAGTATTATGGATAACATTGTGTCGGTCATGATAGTTAATAAAAGACTGACTGCATCCAAGGCTTCTTAAGCCTGCTTTAGATCCTGGTGCCACCAATGTTCCGTTTGAGGACATTGCTTCCTTTGAGGCTGAAATGCACTATCTCACTGTAGAACTATAGAGTTGCGTTCTCACGGAATAAAGCACATTTAACGTCTTCCGCTGCACTCTGTATGTTGGACTCTGATACTCAAGAAGGATTGTTGGTAAGGATAATCTCTGTTTTTGTATCTGCATCCCACTTTCAAAAAGGCCACAGTGCTTTGGGTGGTTCAGAGTATTTGCCATTCCGCCTCCGACTTGCCTTGCAGTCATGAATAGAGATAGCAACCTACTGCATAACTTCTGATATCTCATTCTCCTGTGTGGTCCGCTTCCACAAGGACAATTGGACCAGTGATGATCTGACATCATAAAGCAAAAGCAAGATGTTGTCTGACATGAGGGCCAATCTGTTGCCTAGCAAGCTGACATCATAAAGCTAAATGCAAGATGTTGTCTGACGTGAGGGCCACTCTGTTGTTGCCTAGCAAGCAGTAAGATACATTTATCTTGCTAATGAAATGAGTAGCAGGGTAGACCGGACGCCCAAGTGACAGCTATGATGGTAAAATGTACAAAATGAGGGCACTTTATAAGACCTCTAAATTTGAACGAGCGTGAGTTTGAGCATTAGAGTCAACGTCACTATTGCTGAACTGCTAGGAATTGGCTGAAATGATGATTATGAACATGCTATTCATAGCTTTTATTATTCGCATTAACTGTAGAATAACCCTACCTCTCAACTTATCAGCTGGCTTAATTGCTACTGGTGTACCATATCCTAAAACAAATAAAGTGAGAGGGGTACGCTGCCACTTGGCTGGCAAAAACATCTCTATCTATGTCCTAATGTACCTTCTACAGTTGTTTAGAGCGTGTTGGCAAAAGAGGCATGAGATTCAGAGTAGTATGGTAGGTTAAAAACACAAATCGAGATTTGATTTTCTAATGAGCTGCTGATTTTCACAATAATACAAACTCCATAGTATTGATCTGTTTACCCTTTATAAAAAGCATGATTTTTTGTATTGCTTGTAGTAAATGTTCTAACAGTGGACTTTTCCATCTGCAGATTTTACTGAATGACCAGCAGTGGCAGTGTTTCGCAACAAATTGTCTCTGCATTGCCGATACTGAAGAAATAAAAAGACAGTCTTCCGGCATAGGGCATCATTTGACCAATATGTATGGTAAGTAAAGCTCACAATCATTCCTTTAGGCATTAAAAAGGTGTTTTCAGCACCTGAATGTCATAACTACCTTCTAGTGTGGGCCTGTGCTTGAATGTAATTTCTGCCAAGATGGAAGTATTATGGATAACATTGTGTCGGTCATGATAGTTAATAAAAGACTGACTGCATCCAAGGCTTCTTAAGCCTGCTTTAGATCCTGGTGCCACCAATGTTCCGTTTGAGGACATTGCTTCCTTTGAGGCTGAGATGCACTATCTCACTGTAGAACTATAGAGTTGCGTTCTCACAGAATGAAGCACATTTAACGTCTTCCGCTGCACTCTGTATGTTGGACTCTGATACTCAAGAAGGATTGTTGGTAAGGATAATCTCTGTTTTTGTATCTGCATCCCACTTTCAAAAAGGCCACAGTGCTTTGAGTGGTTCAGAGTATTTGCCATTCCGCCTCCGACTTGCCTTGCAGTCATGAATAGAGATAGCAACCTACTGCATAACTTCTGATATCTCATCCTCCTGTGTGTCCGCTTCCACAGGACAATTGTACCAGTGATGATCTGACATCATAAAGCAAAAGCAAGATGTTGTCTGACATGAGGGCCAATCTGTTGCCTAGCAAGCTGACATCATAAAGCTAAATGCAAGATGTTGTCTGACGTGAGGGCCACTCTGTTGTTGCCTAGCAAGCAGTAAGATACATTTATCTTGCTAATGAAATGAGTAGCAGGGTAGACCGGACGCCCAAGTGACAGCTATGATGGTAAAATGTACAAAACTAGGACACTTTATAAGACCTCTAAATTTGAACGAGCGTGAGTTTGAGCATTAGAGTCAACTTCACTATTGCTGAACTGCTAGGAATTGGCTCAAATGATGATTATGAACATGCTATTCATAGCTTTTATTATTCCCATTAACTGTAGCATAACCCTACCTCTCAACTTATCAGCTGGCTTAATTGCTACTGGTGTACCATATCCTAAAACAAATAAAGTGAGAGGGGTACGCTGCCACTTGGCTGGCAAAAAGATCTCTATCTATGTCCTAATGTACCTTCTACAGTTGTTTAGAGCGTGTTGGCAAAAGAGGCATGAGACTCAGAGTAGTATGGTAGGTTAAAAACACAAATCGAGATTTGATTTTCTAATGAGCTGCTGATTTTCACAATAATACAAACTCCATAGTATTGATCTGTTTACCCTTTATAAAAAGCATGATTTTTTGTATTGCTTGTAGTAAATGTGCTAACAGTGGACTTTTCCATCTGCAGATTATACTGAATGACCAGCAGTGGCAGTGTTTCGCAACAAATTGTCTCTGCATTGCCGATACTGAAGAAATAAAAAGACAGTCTTCCGGCATAGGGCATCATTTGACCAATATGTATGGTAAGTAAAGCTCACAATCATTCCTTTAGGCATTAAAAAGGTGTTTTCAGCACCTGAATGTCATAACTACCTTCTAGTGGGGGCCTGTGCTTGAATGTAATTTCTGCCAAGATGGAAGTATTATGGATAACATTGTGTCGGTCATGATAGTTAATAAAAGACTGACTGCATCCAAGGCTTCTTAAGCCTGCTTTAGATCCTGGTGCCACCAATGTTCCGTTTGAGGACATTGCTTCCTTTGAGGCGGAGATGCACTATCTCACTGTAGAACTATAGAGTTGCGTTCTCACGGAATAAAGCACATTTAACGTCTTCCGCTGCACTCTGTATGTTGGACTCTGATACTCAAGAAGGATTGTTGGTAAGGATAATCTCTGTTTTTGTATCTGCATCCCACTTTCAAAAAGGCCACAGTGCTTTGAGTGGTTCAGAGTATTTGCCATTCCGCCTCCGACTTGCCTTGCAGTCATGAATAGAGATAGCAACCTACTGCATAACTTCTGATATCTCATCCTCCTGTGTGGTCCGCTTCGACAAGGACAATAGGACCAGTGATGATCTGACATCATAAAGCAAAAGCAAGATGTTGTCTGACATGAGGGCCAATCTGTTGCCTAGCAAGCTGACATCATAAAGCTAAATGCAAGATGTTGTCTGACGTGAGGGCCACTCTGTTGTTGCCTAGCAAGCAGTAAGATACATTTATCTTGCTAATGAAATGAGTAGCAGGGTAGACCGGACGCCCAAGTGACAGCTATGATGGTAAAATGTACAAAATTAGGACACTTTATAAGATCTCTAAATTTGAACGAGCGTGAGTTTGAGCATTAGAGTCAACTTCACTATTGCTGAACTGCTAGGAATTGGCTCAAATGATGATTATGAACATGCTATTCATAGCTTTTATTATTTCCATTAACTGTAGCATAACCCTACCTCTCAACTTATCAGCTGGCTTAATTGCTACTGGTGTACCATATCCTAAAACAAATAAAGTGAGAGGGGTACGCTGCCACTTGGCTGGCAAAAAGATCTCTATCTATGTCCTAATGTACCTTCTACAGTTGTTTAGAGCGTGTTGACAAAAGAGGCATGAGACTCAGAGTAGTATGGTAGGTTAAAAACACAAATCGAGATTTGATTTTCTAATGAGCTGCTGATTTTCACAATAATACAAACTCCATAGTATTGATCTGTTTACCCTTTATAAAAAGCATGATTTTTTGTATTGCTTGTAGTAAATGTGCTAACAGTGGACTTTTCCATCTGCAGATTATACTGAATGACCAGCAGTGGCAGTGTTTCGCAACAAATTGTCTCTGCATTGCCGATACTGAAGAAAAAAAAAAAAGACAGTCTTCCGGCATAGGGCATCATTTGACCAATATATATGGTAAGTAAAGCTCACAGTCATTCCTTTAGGCATTAAAAAGACGTTTTCAGCACCTGAATGTCATCACTACCTTCTAGTGGGGGCCTGTGCTTGAATGTAATTTCTGCCAAAATGGAAGTATTATGGATCACATTGTGTCGGTCATGATAGTTAATAAAAGACTGACTGCATCCAAGGCTTCTTAAGCCTGCTTTAGATCCTGGTGCCACCAATGTTCCGTTTGAGGACATTGCTTCCTTTGAGGCTGAAATGCACTATCTCACTGTAGAACTATAGAGTTGCGTTCTCACGGAATAAAGCACATTTAACGTCTTCCGCTGCACTCTGTATGTTGGACTCTGATACTCAAGAAGGATTGTTGGTAAGGATAATCTCTGTTTTTGTATCTGCATCCCACTTTCAAAAAGGCCACAGTGCTTTGGGTGGTTCAGAGTATTTGCCATTCCGCCTCCGACTTGCCTTGCAGTCATGAATAGAGATAGCAACCTACTGCATAACTTCTGATATCTCATTCTCCTGTGTGGTCCGCTTCCACAAGGACAATTGGACCAGTGATGATCTGACATCATAAAGCAAAAGCAAGATGTTGTCTGACATGAGGGCCAATCTGTTGCCTAGCAAGCTGACATCATAAAGCTAAATGCAAGATGTTGTCTGACGTGAGGGCCACTCTGTTGTTGCCTAGCAAGCAGTAAGATACATTTATCTTGCTAATGAAATGAGTAGCAGGGTAGACCGGACGCCCAAGTGACAGCTATGATGGTAAAATGTACAAAATGAGGGCACTTTATAAGACCTCTAAATTTGAACGAGCGTGAGTTTGAGCATTAGAGTCAACGTCACTATTGCTGAACTGCTAGGAATTGGCTGAAATGATGATTATGAACATGCTATTCATAGCTTTTATTATTCGCATTAACTGTAGAATAACCCTACCTCTCAACTTATCAGCTGGCTTAATTGCTACTGGTGTACCATATCCTAAAACAAATAAAGTGAGAGGGGTACGCTGCCACTTGGCTGGCAAAAACATCTCTATCTATGTCCTAATGTACCTTCTACAGTTGTTTAGAGCGTGTTGGCAAAAGAGGCATGAGATTCAGAGTAGTATGGTAGGTTAAAAACACAAATCGAGATTTGATTTTCTAATGAGCTGCTGATTTTCACAATAATACAAACTCCATAGTATTGATCTGTTTACCCTTTATAAAAAGCATGATTTTTTGTATTGCTTGTAGTAAATGTTCTAACAGTGGACTTTTCCATCTGCAGATTATACTGAATGACCAGCAGTGGCAGTGTTTCGCAACAAATTGTCTCTGCATTGCCGATACTGAAGAAATAAAAAGACAGTCTTCCGGCATAGGGCATCATTTGACCAATATGTATGGTAAGTAAAGCTCACAATCATTCCTTTAGGCATTAAAAAGGTGTTTTCAGCACCTGAATGTCATAACTACCTTCTAGTGTGGGCCTGTGCTTGAATGTAATTTCTGCCAAGATGGAAGTATTATGGATAACATTGTGTCGGTCATGATAGTTAATAAAAGACTGACTGCATCCAAGGCTTCTTAAGCCTGCTTTAGATCCTGGTGCCACCAATGTTCCGTTTGAGGACATTGCTTCCTTTGAGGCTGAAATGCACTATCTCACTGTAGAACTATAGAGTTGCGTTCTCACGGAATAAAGCACATTTAACGTCTTCCGCTGCACTCTGTATGTTGGACTCTGATACTCAAGAAGGATTGTTGGTAAGGATAATCTCTGTTTTTGTATCTGCATCCCACTTTCAAAAAGGCCACAGTGCTTTGGGTGGTTCAGAGTATTTGCCATTCCGCCTCCGACTTGCCTTGCAGTCATGAATAGAGATAGCAACCTACTGCATAACTTCTGATATCTCATCCTCCTGTGTGTCCGCTTCCACAAGGACAATTGTACCAGTGATGATCTGACATCATAAAGCAAAAGCAAGATGTTGTCTGACATGAGGGCCAATCTGTTGCCTAGCAAGCTGACATCATAAAGCTAAATGCAAGATGTTGTCTGACGTGAGGGCCACTCTGTTGTTGCCTAGCAAGCAGTAAGATACATTTATCTTGCTAATGAAATGAGTAGCAGGGTAGACCGGACGCCCAAGTGACAGCTATGATGGTAAAATGTACAAAATTAGGACACTTTATAAGACCTCTAAATTTGAACGAGCGTGAGTTTGAGCATTAGAGTCAACTTCACTATTGCTGAACTGCTAGGAATTGGCTCAAATGATGATTATGAACATGCTATTCATAGCTTTTATTATTCCCATTAACTGTAGCATAACCCTACCTCTCAACTTATCAGCTGGCTTAATTGCTACTGGTGTACCATATCCTAAAACAAATAAAGTGAGAGGGGTACGCTGCCACTTGGCTGGCAAAAAGATCTCTATCTATGTCCTAATGTACCTTCTACAGTTGTTTAGAGCGTGTTGGCAAAAGAGGCATGAGACTCAGAGTAGTATGGTAGGTTAAAAACACAAATCGAGATTTGATTTTCTAATGAGCTGCTGATTTTCACAATAATACAAACTCCATAGTATTGATCTGTTTACCCTTTATAAAAAGCATGATTTTTTGTATTGCTTGTAGTAAATGTGCTAACAGTGGACTTTTCCATCTGCAGATTATACTGAATGACCAGCAGTGGCAGTGTTTCGCAACAAATTGTCTCTGCATTGCCGATACTGAAGAAATAAAAAGACAGTCTTCCGGCATAGGGCATCATTTGACCAATATGTATGGTAAGTAAAGCTCACAATCATTCCTTTAGGCATTAAAAAGGTGTTTTCAGCACCTGAATGTCATAACTACCTTCTAGTGGGGGCCTGTGCTTGAATGTAATTTCTGCCAAGATGGAAGTATTATGGATAACATTGTGTCGGTCATGATAGTTAATAAAAGACTGACTGCATCCAAGGCTTCTTAAGCCTGCTTTAGATCCTGGTGCCACCAATGTTCCGTTTGAGGACATTGCTTCCTTTGAGGCTGAGATGCACTATCTCACTGTAGAACTATAGAGTTGCGTTCTCACGGAATAAAGCACATTTAACGTCTTCCGCTGCACTCTGTATGTTGGACTCTGATACTCAAGAAGGATTGTTGGTAAGGATAATCTCTGTTTTTGTATCTGCATCCCACTTTCAAAAAGGCCACAGTGCTTTGAGTGGTTCAGAGTATTTGCCATTCCGCCTCCGACTTGCCTTGCAGTCATGAATAGAGATAGCAACCTACTGCATAACTTCTGATATCTCATCCTCCTGTGTGGTCCGCTTCGACAAGGACAATAGGACCAGTGATGATCTGACATCATAAAGCAAAAGCAAGATGTTGTCTGACATGAGGGCCAATCTGTTGCCTAGCAAGCTGACATCATAAAGCTAAATGCAAGATGTTGTCTGACGTGAGGGCCACTCTGTTGTTGCCTAGCAAGCAGTAAGATACATTTATCTTGCTAATGAAATGAGTAGCAGGGTAGACCGGACGCCCAAGTGACAGCTATGATGGTAAAATGTACAAAATTAGGACACTTTATAAGACCTCTAAATTTGAACGAGCGTGAGTTTGAGCATTAGAGTCAACTTCACTATTGCTGAACTGCTAGGAATTGGCTCAAATGATGATTATGAACATGCTATTCATAGCTTTTATTATTCCCATTAACTGTAGCATAACCCTACCTCTCAACTTATCAGCTGGCTTAATTGCTACTGGTGTACCATATCCTAAAACAAATAAAGTGAGAGGGGTACGCTGCCACTTGGCTGGCAAAAAGATCTCTATTTCCTAATGTACCTTCTACAGTTGTTTAGAGCGTGTTGGCAAAAGAGGCATGAGACTCAGAGTAGTATGGTAGGTTAAAAACACAAATCGAGATTTGATTTTCTAATGAGCTGCTGATTTTCACAATAATACAAACTCCATAGTATTGATCTGTTTACCCTTTATAAAAAGCATGATTTTTTGTATTGCTTGTAGTAAATGTGCTAACAGTGGACTTTTCCATCTGCAGATTATACTGAATGACCAGCAGTGGCAGTGTTTCGCAACAAATTGTCTCTGCATTGCCGATACTGAAGAAAAAAAAAAAAGACAGTCTTCCGGCATAGGGCATCATTTGACCAATATATATGGTAAGTAAAGCTCACAGTCATTCCTTTAGGCATTAAAAAGACGTTTTCAGCACCTGAATGTCATCACTACCTTCTAGTGGGGGCCTGTGCTTGAATGTAATTTCTGCCAAAATGGAAGTATTATGGATCACATTGTGTCGGTCATGATAGTTAATAAAAGACTGACTGCATCCAAGGCTTCTTAAGCCTGCTTTAGATCCTGGTGCCACCAATGTTCCGTTTGAGGACATTGCTTCCTTTGAGGCTGAAATGCACTATCTCACTGTAGAACTATAGAGTTGCGTTCTCACGGAATAAAGCACATTTAACGTCTTCCGCTGCACTCTGTATGTTGGACTCTGATACTCAAGAAGGATTGTTGGTAAGGATAATCTCTGTTTTTGTATCTGCATCCCACTTTCAAAAAGGCCACAGTGCTTTGAGTGGTTCAGAGTATTTGCCATTCCGCCTCCGACTTGCCTTGCAGTCATGAATAGAGATAGCAACCTACTGCATAACTTCTGATATCTCATTCTCCTGTGTGGTCCGCTTCCACAAGGACAATTGGACCAGTGATGATCTGACATCATAAAGCAAAAGCAAGATGTTGTCTGACATGAGGGCCAATCTGTTGCCTAGCAAGCTGACATCATAAAGCTAAATGCAAGATGTTGTCTGACGTGAGGGCCACTCTGTTGTTGCCTAGCAAGCAGTAAGATACATTTATCTTGCTAATGAAATGAGTAGCAGGGTAGACCGGACGCCCAAGTGACAGCTATGATGGTAAAATGTACAAAATGAGGGCACTTTATAAGACCTCTAAATTTGAACGAGCGTGAGTTTGAGCATTAGAGTCAACGTCACTATTGCTGAACTGCTAGGAATTGGCTGAAATGATGATTATGAACATGCTATTCATATCTTTTATTATTCGCATTAACTGTAGAATAACCCTACCTCTCAACTTATCAGCTGGCTTAATTGCTACTGGTGTACCATATCCTAAAACAAATAAAGTGAGAGGGGTACGCTGCCACTTGGCTGGCAAAAAGATCTCTATCTATGTCCTAATGTATTGATCTGTTTACCCTTTATAAAAAGCATGATTTTTTGTATTGCTTGTAGTAAATGTGCTAACAGTGGACTTTTCCATCTGCAGATTATACTGAATGACCAGCAGTGGCAGTGTTTCGCAACAAATTGTCTCTGCATTGCCGATACTGAAGAAATAAAAAGACAGTCTTCCGGCATAGGGCATCATTTGACCAATATGTATGGTAAGTAAAGCTCACAATCATTCCTTTAGGCATTAAAAAGGTGTTTTCAGCACCTGAATGTCATAACTACCTTCTAGTGTGGGCCTGTGCTTGAATGTAATTTCTGCCAAGATGGAAGTATTATGGATAACATTGTGTCGGTCATGATAGTTAATAAAAGACTGACTGCATCCAAGGCTTCTTAAGCCTGCTTTAGATCCTGGTGCCACCAATGTTCCGTTTGAGGACATTGCTTCCTTTGAGGCTGAGATGCACTATCTCACTGTAGAACTATAGAGTTGCGTTCTCACAGAATGAAGCACATTTAACGTCTTCCGCTGCACTCTGTATGTTGGACTCTGATACTCAAGAAGGATTGTTGGTAAGGATAATCTCTGTTTTTGTATCTGCATCCCACTTTCAAAAAGGCCACAGTGCTTTGAGTGGTTCAGAGTATTTGCCATTCCGCCTCCGACTTGCCTTGCAGTCATGAATAGAGATAGCAACCTACTGCATAACTTCTGATATCTCATCCTCCTGTGTGGTCCGCTTCGACAAGGACAATAGGACCAGTGATGATGTGACATCATAAAGCAAAAGCAAGATGTTGTCTGACATGAGGGCCAATCTGTTGCCTAGCAAGCTGACATGATAAAGCTAAATGCAAGATGTTGTCTGACGTGAAGGCCACTCTGTTGTTGCCTAGCAAGCAGTAAGATACATTTATCTTGCTAATGAAATGAGTAGCAGGGTAGACCGGACGCCCAAGTGACAGCTATGATGGTAAAATGTACAAAATTAGGACACTTTATAAGACCTCTAAATTTGAACGAGCGTGAGTTTGAGCATTAGAGTCAACTTCACTATTGCTGAACTGCTAGGAATTGGCTCAAATGATGATTATGAACATGCTATTCATAGCTTTTATTATTCCCATTAACTGTAGCATAACCGTACCTCTCAACTTATCAGCTGGCTTAATTGCTACTGGTGTACCATATCCTAAAACAAATAAAGTGAGAGGGGTACGCTGCCACTTGGCTGGCAAAAAGATCTCTATCTATGTCCTAATGTACCTTCTACAGTTGTTTAGAGCGTGTTGACAAAAGAGGCATGAGACTCAGAGTAGTATGGTAGGTTAAAAACACAAATCGAGATTTGATTTTCTAATGAGCTGCTGATTTTCACAATAATACAAACTCCATAGTATTGATCTGTTTACCCTTTATAAAAAGCATGATTTTTTGTATTGCTTGTAGTAAATGTGCTAACAGTGGACTTTTCCATCTGCAGATTATACTGAATGACCAGCAGTGGCAGTGTTTCGCAACAAATTGTCTCTGCATTGCCGATACTGAAGAAATAAAAAGACAGTCTTCCGGCATAGGGCATCATTTGACCAATATGTATGGTAAGTAAAGCTCACAATCATTCCTTTAGGCATTAAAAAGGTGTTTTCAGCACCTGAATGTCATAACTACCTTCTAGTGTGGGCCTGTGCTTGAATGTAATTTCTGCCAAGATGGAAGTATTATGGATAACATTGTGTCGGTCATGATAGTTAATAAAAGACTGACTGCATCCAAGGCTTCTTAAGCCTGCTTTAGATCCTGGTGCCACCAATGTTCCGTTTGAGGACATTGCTTCCTTTGAGGCTGAGATGCACTATCTCACTGTAGAACTATAGAGTTGCGTTCTCACAGAATGAAGCACATTTAACGTCTTCCGCTGCACTCTGTATGTTGGACTCTGATACTCAAGAAGGATTGTTGGTAAGGATAATCTCTGTTTTTGTATCTGCATCCCACTTTCAAAAAGGCCACAGTGCTTTGAGTGGTTCAGAGTATTTGCCATTCCGCCTCCGACTTGCCTTGCAGTCATGAATAGAGATAGCAACCTACTGCATAACTTCTGATATCTCATCCTCCTGTGTGGTCCGCTTCGACAAGGACAATAGGACCAGTGATGATCTGACATCATAAAGCAAAAGCAAGATGTTGTCTGACATGAGGGCCAATCTGTTGCCTAGCAAGCTGACATCATAAAGCTAAATGCAAGATGTTGTCTGACGTGAGGGCCACTCTGTTGTTGCCTAGCAAGCAGTAAGATACATTTATCTTGCTAATGAAATGAGTAGCAGGGTAGACCGGACGCCCAAGTGACAGCTATGATGGTAAAATGTACAAAATTAGGACACTTTATAAGACCTCTAAATTTGAACGAGCGTGAGTTTGAGCATTAGAGTCAACTTCACTATTGCTGAACTGCTAGGAATTGGCTCAAATGATGATTATGAACATGCTATTCATAGCTTTTATTATTTCCATTAACTGTAGCATAACCCTACCTCTCAACTTATCAGCTGGCTTAATTGCTACTGGTGTACCATATCCTAAAACAAATAAAGTGAGAGGGGTACGCTGCCACTTGGCTGGCAAAAAGATCTCTATTTCCTAATGTACCTTCTACAGTTGTTTAGAGCGTGTTGGCAAAAGAGGCATGAGACTCAGAGTAGTATGGTAGGTTAAAAACACAAATCGAGATTTGATTTTCTAATGAGCTGCTGATTTTCACAATAATACAAACTCCATAGTATTGATCTGTTTACCCTTTATAAAAAGCATGATTTTTTGTATTGCTTGTAGTAAATGTGCTAACAGTGGACTTTTCCATCTGCAGATTATACTGAATGACCAGCAGTGGCAGTGTTTCGCAACAAATTGTCTCTGCATTGCCGATACTGAAGAAAAAAAAAAAAGACAGTCTTCCGGCATAGGGCATCATTTGACCAATATATATGGTAAGTAAAGCTCACAGTCATTCCTTTAGGCATTAAAAAGACGTTTTCAGCACCTGAATGTCATCACTACCTTCTAGTGGGGGCCTGTGCTTGAATGTAATTTCTGCCAAAATGGAAGTATTATGGATCACATTGTGTCGGTCATGATAGTTAATAAAAGACTGACTGCATCCAAGGCTTCTTAAGCCTGCTTTAGATCCTGGTGCCACCAATGTTCCGTTTGAGGACATTGCTTCCTTTGAGGCTGAAATGCACTATCTCACTGTAGAACTATAGAGTTGCGTTCTCACGGAATAAAGCACATTTAACGTCTTCCGCTGCACTCTGTATGTTGGACTCTGATACTCAAGAAGGATTGTTGGTAAGGATAATCTCTGTTTTTGTATCTGCATCCCACTTTCAAAAAGGCCACAGTGCTTTGGGTGGTTCAGAGTATTTGCCATTCCGCCTCCGACTTGCCTTGCAGTCATGAATAGAGATAGCAACCTACTGCATAACTTCTGATATCTCATTCTCCTGTGTGGTCCGCTTCCACAAGGACAATTGGACCAGTGATGATCTGACATCATAAAGCAAAAGCAAGATGTTGTCTGACATGAGGGCCAATCTGTTGCCTAGCAAGCTGACATCATAAAGCTAAATGCAAGATGTTGTCTGACGTGAGGGCCACTCTGTTGTTGCCTAGCAAGCAGTAAGATACATTTATCTTGCTAATGAAATGAGTAGCAGGGTAGACCGGACGCCCAAGTGACAGCTATGATGGTAAAATGTACAAAATGAGGGCACTTTATAAGACCTCTAAATTTGAACGAGCGTGAGTTTGAGCATTAGAGTCAACGTCACTATTGCTGAACTGCTAGGAATTGGCTGAAATGATGATTATGAACATGCTATTCATAGCTTTTATTATTCGCATTAACTGTAGAATAACCCTACCTCTCAACTTATCAGCTGGCTTAATTGCTACTGGTGTACCATATCCTAAAACAAATAAAGTGAGAGGGGTACGCTGCCACTTGGCTGGCAAAAACATCTCTATCTATGTCCTAATGTACCTTCTACAGTTGTTTAGAGCGTGTTGGCAAAAGAGGCATGAGATTCAGAGTAGTATGGTAGGTTAAAAACACAAATCGAGATTTGATTTTCTAATGAGCTGCTGATTTTCACAATAATACAAACTCCATAGTATTGATCTGTTTACCCTTTATAAAAAGCATGATTTTTTGTATTGCTTGTAGTAAATGTTCTAACAGTGGACTTTTCCATCTGCAGATTATACTGAATGACCAGCAGTGGCAGTGTTTCGCAACAAATTGTCTCTGCATTGCCGATACTGAAGAAATAAAAAGACAGTCTTCCGGCATAGGGCATCATTTGACCAATATGTATGGTAAGTAAAGCTCACAATCATTCCTTTAGGCATTAAAAAGGTGTTTTCAGCACCTGAATGTCATAACTACCTTCTAGTGTGGGCCTGTGCTTGAATGTAATTTCTGCCAAGATGGAAGTATTATGGATAACATTGTGTCGGTCATGATAGTTAATAAAAGACTGACTGCATCCAAGGCTTCTTAAGCCTGCTTTAGATCCTGGTGCCACCAATGTTCCGTTTGAGGACATTGCTTCCTTTGAGGCTGAAATGCACTATCTCACTGTAGAACTATAGAGTTGCGTTCTCACGGAATAAAGCACATTTAACGTCTTCCGCTGCACTCTGTATGTTGGACTCTGATACTCAAGAAGGATTGTTGGTAAGGATAATCTCTGTTTTTGTATCTGCATCCCACTTTCAAAAAGGCCACAGTGCTTTGGGTGGTTCAGAGTATTTGCCATTCCGCCTCCGACTTGCCTTGCAGTCATGAATAGAGATAGCAACCTACTGCATAACTTCTGATATCTCATTCTCCTGTGTGGTCCGCTTCCACAAGGACAATTGGACCAGTGATGATCTGACATCATAAAGCAAAAGCAAGATGTTGTCTGACATGAGGGCCAATCTGTTGCCTAGCAAGCTGACATCATAAAGCTAAATGCAAGATGTTGTCTGACGTGAGGGCCACTCTGTTGTTGCCTAGCAAGCAGTAAGATACATTTATCTTGCTAATGAAATGAGTAGCAGGGTAGACCGGACGCCCAAGTGACAGCTATGATGGTAAAATGTACAAAATGAGGGCACTTTATAAGACCTCTAAATTTGAACGAGCGTGAGTTTGAGCATTAGAGTCAACGTCACTATTGCTGAACTGCTAGGAATTGGCTGAAATGATGATTATGAACATGCTATTCATAGCTTTTATTATTCGCATTAACTGTAGAATAACCCTACCTCTCAACTTATCAGCTGGCTTAATTGCTACTGGTGTACCATATCCTAAAACAAATAAAGTGAGAGGGGTACGCTGCCACTTGGCTGGCAAAAACATCTCTATCTATGTCCTAATGTACCTTCTACAGTTGTTTAGAGCGTGTTGGCAAAAGAGGCATGAGATTCAGAGTAGTATGGTAGGTTAAAAACACAAATCGAGATTTGATTTTCTAATGAGCTGCTGATTTTCACAATAATACAAACTCCATAGTATTGATCTGTTTACCCTTTATAAAAAGCATGATTTTTTGTATTGCTTGTAGTAAATGTTCTAACAGTGGACTTTTCCATCTGCAGATTATACTGAATGACCAGCAGTGGCAGTGTTTCGCAACAAATTGTCTCTGCATTGCCGATACTGAAGAAATAAAAAGACAGTCTTCCGGCATAGGGCATCATTTGACCAATATGTATGGTAAGTAAAGCTCACAATCATTCCTTTAGGCATTAAAAAGGTGTTTTCAGCACCTGAATGTCATAACTACCTTCTAGTGTGGGCCTGTGCTTGAATGTAATTTCTGCCAAGATGGAAGTATTATGGATAACATTGTGTCGGTCATGATAGTTAATAAAAGACTGACTGCATCCAAGGCTTCTTAAGCCTGCTTTAGATCCTGGTGCCACCAATGTTCCGTTTGAGGACATTGCTTCCTTTGAGGCTGAGATGCACTATCTCACTGTAGAACTATAGAGTTGCGTTCTCACAGAATGAAGCACATTTAACGTCTTCCGCTGCACTCTGTATGTTGGACTCTGATACTCAAGAAGGATTGTTGGTAAGGATAATCTCTGTTTTTGTATCTGCATCCCACTTTCAAAAAGGCCACAGTGCTTTGAGTGGTTCAGAGTATTTGCCATTCCGCCTCCGACTTGCCTTGCAGTCATGAATAGAGATAGCAACCTACTGCATAACTTCTGATATCTCATCCTCCTGTGTGTCCGCTTCCACAAGGACAATTGTACCAGTGATGATCTGACATCATAAAGCAAAAGCAAGATGTTGTCTGACATGAGGGCCAATCTGTTGCCTAGCAAGCTGACATCATAAAGCTAAATGCAAGATGTTGTCTGACGTGAGGGCCACTCTGTTGTTGCCTAGCAAGCAGTAAGATACATTTATCTTGCTAATGAAATGAGTAGCAGGGTAGACCGGACGCCCAAGTGACAGCTATGATGGTAAAATGTACAAAATTAGGACACTTTATAAGACCTCTAAATTTGAACGAGCGTGAGTTTGAGCATTAGAGTCAACTTCACTATTGCTGAACTGCTAGGAATTGGCTCAAATGATGATTATGAACATGCTATTCATAGCTTTTATTATTCCCATTAACTGTAGCATAACCCTACCTCTCAACTTATCAGCTGGCTTAATTGCTACTGGTGTACCATATCCTAAAACAAATAAAGTGAGAGGGGTACGCTGCCACTTGGCTGGCAAAAAGATCTCTATCTATGTCCTAATGTAACTTCTACAGTTGTTTAGAGCGTGTTGGCAAAAGAGGCATGAGACTCAGAGTAGTATGGTAGGTTAAAAACACAAATCGAGATTTGATTTTCTAATGAGCTGCTGATTTTCACAATAATACAAACTCCTTAGTATTGATCTGTTTACCCTTTATAAAAAGCATGATTTTTTGTATTGCTTGTAGTAAATGTGCTAACAGTGGACTTTTCCATCTGCAGATTATACTGAATGACCAGCAGTGGCAGTGTTTCGCAACAAATTGTCTCTGCATTGCCTATACTGAAGAAAAAAAAAAAAGACAGTCTTCCGGCATAGGGCATCATTTGACCAATATATATGGTAAGTAAAGCTCACAGTCATTCCTTTAGGCATTAAAAAGACGTTTTCAGCACCTGAATGTCATCACTACCTTCTAGTGGGGGCCTGTGCTTGAATGTAATTTCTGCCAAAATGGAAGTATTATGGATCACATTGTGTCGGTCATGATAGTTAATAAAAGACTGACTGCATCCAAGGCTTCTTAAGCCTGCTTTAGATCCTGGTGCCACCAATGTTCCGTTTGAGGACATTGCTTCCTTTGAGGCTGAAATGCACTATCTCACTGTAGAACTATAGAGTTGCGTTCTCACGGAATAAAGCACATTTAACGTCTTCCGCTGCACTCTGTATGTTGGACTCTGATACTCAAGAAGGATTGTTGGTAAGGATAATCTCTGTTTTTGTATCTGCATCCCACTTTCAAAAAGGCCACAGTGCTTTGAGTGGTTCAGAGTATTTGCCATTCCGCCTCCGACTTGCCTTGCAGTCATGAATAGAGATAGCAACCTACTGCATAACTTCTGATATCTCATTCTCCTGTGTGGTCCGCTTCCACAAGGACAATTGGACCAGTGATGATCTGACATCATAAAGCGAAAGCAAGATGTTGTCTGACATGAGGGCCAATCTGTTGCCTAGCAAGCTGACATCATAAAGCTAAATGCAAGATGTTGTCTGACGTGAGGGCCACTCTGTTGTTGCCTAGCAAGCAGTAAGATACATTTATCTTGCTAATGAAATGAGTAGCAGGGTAGACCGGACGCCCAAGTGACAGCTATGATGGTAAAATGTACAAAATGAGGGCACTTTATAAGACCTCTAAATTTGAACGAGCGTGAGTTTGAGCATTAGAGTCAACGTCACTATTGCTGAACTGCTAGGAATTGGCTGAAATGATGATTATGAACATGCTATTCATAGCTTTTATTATTCGCATTAACTGTAGAATAACCCTACCTCTCAACTTATCAGCTGGCTTAATTGCTACTGGTGTACCATATCCTAAAACAAATAAAGTGAGAGGGGTACGCTTCCACTTGGCTGGCAAAAAGATCTCTATCTATGTCCTAATGTACCTTCTACAGTTGTTTAGAGCGTGTTGGCAAAAGAGGCATGAGACTCAGAGTAGTATGGTAGGTTAAAAACACAAATCGAGATTTGATTTTCTAATGAGCTGCTGATTTTCACAATAATACAAACTCCATAGTATTGATCTGTTTACCCTTTATAAAAAGCATGATTTTTTGTATTGCTTGTAGTAAATGTGCTAACAGTGGACTTTTCCATCTGCAGATTATACTGAATGACCAGCAGTGGCAGTGTTTCGCAACAAATTGTCTCTGCATTGCCGATACTGAAGAAATAAAAAGACAGTCTTCCGGCATAGGGCATCATTTGACCAATATGTATGGTAAGTAAAGCTCACAATCATTCCTTTAGGCATTAAAAAGGTGTTTTCAGCACCTGAATGTCATAACTACCTTCTAGTGTGGGCCTGTGCTTGAATGTAATTTCTGCCAAGATGGAAGTATTATGGATAACATTGTGTCGGTCATGATAGTTAATAAAAGACTGACTGCATCCAAGGCTTCTTAAGCCTGCTTTAGATCCTGGTGCCACCAATGTTCCGTTTGAGGACATTGCTTCCTTTGAGGCTGAGATGCACTATCTCACTGTAGAACTATAGAGTTGCGTTCTCACAGAATGAAGCACATTTAACGTCTTCCGCTGCACTCTGTATGTTGGACTCTGATACTCAAGAAGGATTATTGGTAAGGATAATCTCTGTTTTTGTATCTGCATCCCACTTTCAAAAAGGCCACAGTGCTTTGAGTGGTTCAGAGTATTTGCCATTCCGCCTCCGACTTGCCTTGCAGTCATGAATAGAGATAGCAACCTACTGCATAACTTCTGATATCTCATCCTCCTGTGTGGTCCGCTTCGACAAGGACAATAGGACCAGTGATGATCTGACATCATAAAGCAAAAGCAAGATGTTGTCTGACATGAGGGCCAATCTGTTGCCTAGCAAGCTGACATCATAAAGCTAAATGCAAGATGTTGTCTGACGTGAGGGCCACTCTGTTGTTGCCTAGCAAGCAGTAAGATACATTTATCTTGCTAATGAAATGAGTAGCAGGGTAGACCGGACGCCCAAGTGACAGCTATGATGGTAAAATGTACAAAATTAGGACACTTTATAAGACCTCTAAATTTGAACGAGCGTGAGTTTGAGCATTAGAGTCAACTTCACTATTGCTGAACTGCTAGGAATTGGCTCAAATGATGATTATGAACATGCTATTCATAGCTTTTATTATGCCCATTAACTGTAGCATAACCCTACCTCTCAACTTATCAGCTGGCTTAATTGCTACTGGTGTACCATATCCTAAAACAAATAAAGTGAGAGGGGTACGCTGCCACTTGGCTGGCAAAAAGATCTCTATCTATGTCCTAATGTACCTTCTAAATGTTGTTTAGAGCATGTTGGCAAAAGAGGCATGAGACTCAGAGTAGTATGGTAGGTTAAAAACACAAATCGAAATTTGATTTTCTAATGAGTTGCTGATTTTCACAATAATACAAACTCCATAGTATTGATCTGTTTACCCTTTATAAAAAGCATGATTTTTTGTATTGCTTGTAGTAAATGTGCTAACAGTGGACTTTTCCATCTGCAGATTATACTGAATGACCAGCAGTGGCAGTGTTTCGCAACAAATTGTCTCTGCATTGCCGATACTGAAGAAGAAAAAAAAAAGACAGTCTTCCGGCATAGGGCATCATTTGGCCAATATATATGGTAAGTAAAGCTCACAGTCATTCCTTTAGGCATTAAAAAGACGTTTTCAGCACCTGAATGTCATCACTACCTTCTAGTGGGGGCCTGTGCTTGAATGTAATTTCTGCCAAAATGGAAGTATTATGGATCACATTGTGTCGGTCATGATAGTTAATAAAAGACTGACTGCATCCAAGGCTTCTTAAGCCTGCTTTAGATCCTGGTGCCACCAATGTTCCGTTTGAGGACATTGCTTCCTTTGAGGCTGAAATGCACTATCTCACTGTAGAACTATAGAGTTGCGTTCTCACGGAATAAAGCACATTTAACGTCTTCCGCTGCACTCTGTATGTTGGACTCTGATACTCAAGAAGGATTGTTGGTAAGGATAATCTCTGTTTTTGTATCTGCATCCCACTTTCAAAAAGGCCACAGTGCTTTGAGTGGTTCAGAGTATTTGCCATTCCGCCTCCGACTTGCCTTGCAGTCATGAATAGAGATAGCAACCTACTGCATAACTTCTGATATCTCATTCTCCTGTGTGGTCCGCTTCCACAAGGACAATTGGACCAGTGATGATCTGACATCATAAAGCGAAAGCAAGATGTTGTCTGACATGAGGGCCAATCTGTTGCCTAGCAAGCTGACATCATAAAGCTAAATGCAAGATGTTGTCTGACGTGAGGGCCACTCTGTTGTTGCCTAGCAAGCAGTAAGATACATTTATCTTGCTAATGAAATGAGTAGCAGGGTAGACCGGACGCCCAAGTGACAGCTATGATGGTAAAATGTACAAAATGAGGGCACTTTATAAGACCTCTAAATTTGAACGAGCGTGAGTTTGAGCATTAGAGTCAACGTCACTATTGCTGAACTGCTAGGAATTGGCTCAAATGATGATTATGAACATGCTATTCATAGCTTTTATTATTCGCATTAACTGTAGAATAACCCTACCTCTCAACTTATCAGCTGGCTTAATTGCTACTGGTGTACCATATCCTAAAACAAATAAAGTGAGAGGGGTACGCTGCCACTTGGCTGGCAAAAACATCTCTATCTATGTCCTAATGTACCTTCTAAATGTTGTTTAGAGCGTGTTGGCAAAAGAGGCATGAGACTCAGAGTAGTATGGTAGGTTAAAAACACAAATCGAGATTTGATTTTCTAATGAGCTGCTGATTTTCACAATAATACAAACTCCATAGTATTGATCTGTTTACCCTTTATAAAAAGCATGATTTTTTGTATTGCTTGTAGTAAATGTGCTAACAGTGGACTTTTCCATCTGCAGATTATACTGAATGACCAGTAGTGGCAGTGTTTCGCAACAAATTGTCTCTGCATTGCCTATACTGAAGAAAAAAAAAAAAGACAGTCTTCCGGCATAGGGCATCATTTGACCAATATATATGGTAAGTAAAGCTCACAGTCATTCCTTTAGGCATTAAAAAGACGTTTTCAGCACCTGAATGTCATCACTACCTTCTAGTGGGGGCCTGTGCTTGAATGTAATTTCTGCCAAAATGGAAGTATTATGGATCACATTGTGTCGGTCATGATAGTTAATAAAAGACTGACTGCATCCAAGGCTTCTTAAGCCTGCTTTAGATCCTGGTGCCACCAATGTTCCGTTTGAGGACATTGCTTCCTTTGAGGCTGAAATGCACTATCTCACTGTAGAACTATAGAGTTGCGTTCTCACGGAATAAAGCACATTTAACGTCTTCCGCTGCACTCTGTATGTTGGACTCTGATACTCAAGAAGGATTGTTGGTAAGGATAATCTCTGTTTTTGTATCTGCATCCCACTTTCAAAAAGGCCACAGTGCTTTGAGTGGTTCAGAGTATTTGCCATTCCGCCTCCGACTTGCCTTGCAGTCATGAATAGAGATAGCAACCTACTGCATAACTTCTGATATCTCATTCTCCTGTGTGGTCCGCTTCCACAAGGACAATTGGACCAGTGATGATCTGACATCATAAAGCGAAAGCAAGATGTTGTCTGACATGAGGGCCAATCTGTTGCCTAGCAAGCTGACATCATAAAGCTAAATGCAAGATGTTGTCTGACGTGAGGGCCACTCTGTTGTTGCCTAGCAAGCAGTAAGATACATTTATCTTGCTAATGAAATGAGTAGCAGGGTAGACCGGACGCCCAAGTGACAGCTATGATGGTAAAATGTACAAAATGAGGGCACTTTATAAGACCTCTAAATTTGAACGAGCGTGAGTTTGAGCATTAGAGTCAACGTCACTATTGCTGAACTGCTAGGAATTGGCTGAAATGATGATTATGAACATGCTATTCATAGCTTTTATTATTCGCATTAACTGTAGAATAACCCTACCTCTCAACTTATCAGCTGGCTTAATTGCTACTGGTGTACCATATCCTAAAACAAATAAAGTGAGAGGGGTACGCTGCCACTTGGCTGGCAAAAACATCTCTATCTATGTCCTAATGTACCTTCTACAGTTGTTTAGAGCGTGTTGGCAAAAGAGGCATGAGACTCAGAGTAGTATGGTAGGTTAAAAACACAAATCGAGATTTGATTTTCTAATGAGCTGCTGATTTTCACAATAATACAAACTCCATAGTATTGATCTGTTTACCCTTTATAAAAAGCATGATTTTTTGTATTGCTTGTAGTAAATGTGCTAACAGTGGACTTTTCCATCTGCAGATTATACTGAATGACCAGCAGTGGCAGTGTTTCGCAACAAATTGTCTCTGCATTGCCGATACTGAAGAAATAAAAAGACAGTCTTCCGGCATAGGGCATCATTTGACCAATATGTATGGTAAGTAAAGCTCACAATCATTCCTTTAGGCATTAAAAAGGTGTTTTCAGCACCTGAATGTCATAACTACCTTCTAGTGTGGGCCTGTGCTTGAATGTAATTTCTGCCAAGATGGAAGTATTATGGATAACATTGTGTCGGTCATGATAGTTAATAAAAGACTGACTGCATCCAAGGCTTCTTAAGCCTGCTTTAGATCCTGGTGCCACCAATGTTCCGTTTGAGGACATTGCTTCCTTTGAGGCTGAGATGCACTATCTCACTGTAGAACTATAGAGTTGCGTTCTCACAGAATGAAGCACATTTAACGTCTTCCGCTGCACTCTGTATGTTGGACTCTGATACTCAAGAAGGATTATTGGTAAGGATAATCTCTGTTTTTGTATCTGCATCCCACTTTCAAAAAGGCCACAGTGCTTTGAGTGGTTCAGAGTATTTGCCATTCCGCCTCCGACTTGCCTTGCAGTCATGAATAGAGATAGCAACCTACTGCATAACTTCTGATATCTCATCCTCCTGTGTGGTCCGCTTCGACAAGGACAATAGGACCAGTGATGATCTGACATCATAAAGCAAAAGCAAGATGTTGTCTGACATGAGGGCCAATCTGTTGCCTAGCAAGCTGACATCATAAAGCTAAATGCAAGATGTTGTCTGACGTGAGGGCCACTCTGTTGTTGCCTAGCAAGCAGTAAGATACATTTATCTTGCTAATGAAATGAGTAGCAGGGTAGACCGGACGCCCAAGTGACAGCTATGATGGTAAAATGTACAAAATTAGGACACTTTATAAGACCTCTAAATTTGAACGAGCGTGAGTTTGAGCATTAGAGTCAACTTCACTATTGCTGAACTGCTAGGAATTGGCTCAAATGATGATTATGAACATGCTATTCATAGCTTTTATTATGCCCATTAACTGTAGCATAACCCTACCTCTCAACTTATCAGCTGGCTTAATTGCTACTGGTGTACCATATCCTAAAACAAATAAAGTGAGAGGGGTACGCTGCCACTTGGCTGGCAAAAAGATCTCTATCTATGTCCTAATGTACCTTCTAAATGTTGTTTAGAGCATGTTGGCAAAAGAGGCATGAGACTCAGAGTAGTATGGTAGGTTAAAAACACAAATCGAAATTTGATTTTCTAATGAGTTGCTGATTTTCACAATAATACAAACTCCATAGTATTGATCTGTTTACCCTTTATAAAAAGCATGATTTTTTGTATTGCTTGTAGTAAATGTGCTAACAGTGGACTTTTCCATCTGCAGATTATACTGAATGACCAGCAGTGGCAGTGTTTCGCAACAAATTGTCTCTGCATTGCCGATACTGAAGAAGAAAAAAAAAAGACAGTCTTCCGGCATAGGGCATCATTTGACCAATATATATGGTAAGTAAAGCTCACAGTCATTCCTTTAGGCATTAAAAAGACGTTTTCAGCACCTGAATGTCATCACTACCTTCTAGTGGGGGCCTGTGCTTGAATGTAATTTCTGCCAAAATGGAAGTATTATGGATCACATTGTGTCGGTCATGATAGTTAATAAAAGACTGACTGCATCCAAGGCTTCTTAAGCCTGCTTTAGATCCTGGTGCCACCAATGTTCCGTTTGAGGACATTGCTTCCTTTGAGGCTGAAATGCACTATCTCACTGTAGAACTATAGAGTTGCGTTCTCACGGAATAAAGCACATTTAACGTCTTCCGCTGCACTCTGTATGTTGGACTCTGATACTCAAGAAGGATTGTTGGTAAGGATAATCTCTGTTTTTGTATCTGCATCCCACTTTCAAAAAGGCCACAGTGCTTTGAGTGGTTCAGAGTATTTGCCATTCCGCCTCCGACTTGCCTTGCAGTCATGAATAGAGATAGCAACCTACTGCATAACTTCTGATATCTCATTCTCCTGTGTGGTCCGCTTCCACAAGGACAATTGGACCAGTGATGATCTGACATCATAAAGCGAAAGCAAGATGTTGTCTGACATGAGGGCCAATCTGTTGCCTAGCAAGCTGACATCATAAAGCTAAATGCAAGATGTTGTCTGACGTGAGGGCCACTCTGTTGTTGCCTAGCAAGCAGTAAGATACATTTATCTTGCTAATGAAATGAGTAGCAGGGTAGACCGGACGCCCAAGTGACAGCTATGATGGTAAAATGTACAAAATGAGGGCACTTTATAAGACCTCTAAATTTGAACGAGCGTGAGTTTGAGCATTAGAGTCAACGTCACTATTGCTGAACTGCTAGGAATTGGCTCAAATGATGATTATGAACATGCTATTCATAGCTTTTATTATTCGCATTAACTGTAGAATAACCCTACCTCTCAACTTATCAGCTGGCTTAATTGCTACTGGTGTACCATATCCTAAAACAAATAAAGTGAGAGGGGTACGCTGCCACTTGGCTGGCAAAAACATCTCTATCTATGTCCTAATGTACCTTCTAAATGTTGTTTAGAGCGTGTTGGCAAAAGAGGCATGAGACTCAGAGTAGTATGGTAGGTTAAAAACACAAATCGAGATTTGATTTTCTAATGAGCTGCTGATTTTCACAATAATACAAACTCCATAGTATTGATCTGTTTACCCTTTATAAAAAGCATGATTTTTTGTATTGCTTGTAGTAAATGTGCTAACAGTGGACTTTTCCATCTGCAGATTATACTGAATGACCAGTAGTGGCAGTGTTTCGCAACAAATTGTCTCTGCATTGCCGATACTGAAGAAAAAAAAAAAGACAGTCTTCCGGCATAGGGCATCATTTGACCAATATATATGGTAAGTAAAGCTCACAGTCATTCCTTTAGGCATTAAAAAGACGTTTTCAGCACCTGAATGTCATCACTACCTTCTAGTGGGGGCCTGTGCTTGAATGTAATTTCTGCCAAAATGGAAGTATTATGGATCACATTGTGTCGGTCATGATAGTTAATAAAAGACTGACTGCATCCAAGGCTTCTTAAGCCTGCTTTAGATCCTAGTGCCACCAATGTTCCGTTTGAGGACATTGCTTCCTTTGAGGCTGAAATGCACTATCTCACTGTAGAACTATAGAGTTGCGTTCACACGGAATGAAGCACATTTAACGTCTTCCGCTGCACTCTGTATGTTGGACTCTGATACTCAAGAAGGATTGTTGGTAAGGATAATCTCTGTTTTTGTATCTGCATCCCACTTTCAAAAAGGCCACAGTGCTTTGAGTGGTTCAGAGTATTTGCCATTCCGCCTCCGACTTGCCTTGCAGTCATGAATAGAGATAGCAACCTACTGCATAACTTCTGATATCTCATTCTCCTGTGTGGTCCGCTTCCACAAGGACAATTGGACCAGTGATGATCTGACATCATAAAGCAAAAGCAAGATGTTGTCTGACATGAGGGCCAATCTGTTGCCTAGCAAGCTGACATCATAAAGCTAAATGCAAGATGTTGTGTGACGTGAGGGCCACTCTGTTGTTGCCTAGCAAGCAGTAAGATACATTTATCTTGCTAATGAAATGAGTAGCAGGGTAGACCGGACGCCCAAGTGACAGCTATGATGGTAAAATATACAAAATGAGGGCACTTTATAAGACCTCTAAATTTGAACGAGCGTGAGTTTGAGCATTAGAGTCAACGTCACTATTGCTGAACTGCTAGGAATTGGCTGAAATGATGATTATGAACATGCTATTCATAGCTTTTATTATTCGCATTAACTGTAGAATAACCCTACCTCTCAACTTATCAGCTGGCTTAATTGCTACTGGTGTACCATATCCTAAAACAAATAAAGTGAGAGGGGTACGCTGCCACTTGGCTGGCAAAAACATCTCTATTTCCTAATGTACCTTCTACAGTTGTTTAGAGCGTGTTGGCAAAAGAGGCATGAGACTCAGAGTAGTATGGTAGGTTAAAAACACAAATCGAGATTTGATTTTCTAATGAGCTGCTGATTTTCACAATAATACAAACTCCATAGTATTGATCTGTTTACCCTTTATAAAAAGCATGATTTTTTGTATTGCTTGTAGTAAATGTTCTAACAGTGGACTTTTCCATCTGCAGATTATACTGAATGACCAGCAGTGGCAGTGTTTCGCAACAAATTGTCTCTGCATTGCCGATACTGAAGAAATAAAAAGACAGTCTTCCGGCATAGGGCATCATTTGACCAATATGTATGGTAAGTAAAGCTCACAATCATTCCTTTAGGCATTAAAAAGGTGTTTTCAGCACCTGAATGTCATAACTACCTTCTAGTGTGGGCCTGTGCTTGAATGTAATTTCTGCCAAGATGGAAGTATTATGGATAACATTGTGTCGGTCATGATAGTTAATAAAAGACTGACTGCATCCAAGGCTTCTTAAGCCTGCTTTAGATCCTGGTGCCACCAATGTTCCGTTTGAGGACATTGCTTCCTTTGAGGCTGAGATGCACTATCTCACTGTAGAACTATAGAGTTGCGTTCTCACAGAATGAAGCACATTTAACGTCTTCCGCTGCACTCTGTATGTTGGACTCTGATACTCAAGAAGGATTGTTGGTAAGGATAATCTCTGTTTTTGTATCTGCATCCCACTTTCAAAAAGGCCACAGTGCTTTGAGTGGTTCAGAGTATTTGCCATTCCGCCTCCGACTTGCCTTGCAGTCATGAATAGAGATAGCAACCTACTGCATAACTTCTGATATCTCATCCTCCTGTGTGTCCGCTTCCACAAGGACAATTGTACCAGTGATGATCTGACATCATAAAGCAAAAGCAAGATGTTGTCTGACATGAGGGCCAATCTGTTGCCTAGCAAGCTGACATCATAAAGCTAAATGCAAGATGTTGTCTGACGTGAGGGCCACTCTGTTGTTGCCTAGCAAGCAGTAAGATACATTTATCTTGCTAATGAAATGAGTAGCAGGGTAGACCGGACGCCCAAGTGACAGCTATGATGGTAAAATGTACAAAATTAGGACACTTTATAAGACCTCTAAATTTGAACGAGCGTGAGTTTGAGCATTAGAGTCAACTTCACTATTGCTGAACTGCTAGGAATTGGCTCAAATGATGATTATGAACATGCTATTCATAGCTTTTATTATTCCCATTAACTGTAGCATAACCCTACCTCTCAACTTATCAGCTGGCTTAATTGCTACTGGTGTACCATATCCTAAAACAAATAAAGTGAGAGGGGTACGCTGCCACTTGGCTGGCAAAAAGATCTCTATCTATGTCCTAATGTACCTTCTACAGTTGTTTAGAGCGTGTTGGCAAAAGAGGCATGAGACTCAGAGTAGTATGGTAGGTTAAAAACACAAATCGAGATTTGATTCTCTAATGAGCTGCTGATTTTCACAATAATACAAACTCCATAGTATTGATCTGTTTACCCTTTATAAAAAGCATGATTTTTTGTATTGCTTGTAGTAAATGTTCTAACAGTGGACTTTTCCATCTGCAGATTATACTGAATGACCAGCAGTGGCAGTGTTTCGCAACAAATTGTCTCTGCATTGCCGATACTGAAGAAATAAAAAGACAGTCTTCCGGCATAGGGCATCATTTGACCAATATGTATGGTAAGTAAAGCTCACAATCATTCCTTTAGGCATTAAAAAGGTGTTTTCAGCACCTGAATGTCATAACTACCTTCTAGTGTGGGCCTGTGCTTGAATGTAATTTCTGCCAAGATGGAAGTATTATGGATAACATTGTGTCGGTCATGATAGTTAATAAAAGACTGACTGCATCCAAGGCTTCTTAAGCCTGCTTTAGATCCTGGTGCCACCAATGTTCCGTTTGAGGACATTGCTTCCTTTGAGGCTGAGATGCACTATCTCACTGTAGAACTATAGAGTTGCGTTCTCACAGAATGAAGCACATTTAACGTCTTCCGCTGCACTCTGTATGTTGGACTCTGATACTCAAGAAGGATTGTTGGTAAGGATAATCTCTGTTTTTGTATCTGCATCCCACTTTCAAAAAGGCCACAGTGCTTTGAGTGGTTCAGAGTATTTGCCATTCCGCCTCCGACTTGCCTTGCAGTCATGAATAGAGATAGCAACCTACTGCATAACTTCTGATATCTCATCCTCCTGTGTGGTCCGCTTCGACAAGGACAATAGGACCAGTGATGATCTGACATCATAAAGCAAAAGCAAGATGTTGTCTGACATGAGGGCCAATCTGTTGCCTAGCAAGCTGACATCATAAAGCTAAATGCAAGATGTTGTCTGACGTGAGGGCCACTCTGTTGTTGCCTAGCAAGCAGTAAGATACATTTATCTTGCTAATGAAATGAGTAGCAGGGTAGACCGGACGCCCAAGTGACAGCTATGATGGTAAAATGTACAGAATTAGGACACTTTATAAGACCTCTAAATTTGAACGAGCGTGAGTTTGAGCATTAGAGTCAACTTCACTATTGCTGAACTGCTAGGAATTGGCTCAAATGATGATTATGAACATGCTATTCATAGCTTTTATTATTCCCATTAACTGTAGCATAACCCTACCTCTCAACTTATCAGCTGGCTTAATTGCTACTGGTGTACCATATCCTAAAACAAATAAAGTGAGAGGGGTACACTGCCACTTGGCTGGCAAAAAGATCTCTATTTCCTAATGTACCTTCTACAGTTGTTTAGAGCGTGTTGGCAAAAGAGGCATGAGACTCAGAGTAGTATGGTAGGTTAAAAACACAAATCGAGATTTGATTTTCTAATGAGCTGCTGATTTTCACAATAATACAAACTCCATAGTATTGATCTGTTTACCCTTTATAAAAAGCATGATTTTTTGTATTGCTTGTAGTAAATGTGCTAACAGTGGACTTTTCCATCTGCAGATTATACTGAATGACCAGCAGTGGCAGTGTTTCGCAACAAATTGTCTCTGCATTGCCGATACTGAAGAAATAAAAAGACAGTCTTCCGGCATAGGGCATCATTTGACCAATATGTATGGTAAGTAAAGCTCACAATCATTCCTTTAGGCATTAAAAAGGTGTTTTCAGCACCTGAATGTCATAACTACCTTCTAGTGTGGGCCTGTGCTTGAATGTAATTTCTGCCAAGATGGAAGTATTATGGATAACATTGTGTCGGTCATGATAGTTAATAAAAGACTGACTGCATCCAAGGCTTCTTAAGCCTGCTTTAGATCCTGGTGCCACCAATGTTCCGTTTGAGGACATTGCTTCCTTTGAGGCTGAGATGCACTATCTCACTGTAGAACTATAGAGTTGCGTTCTCACAGAATGAAGCACATTTAACGTCTTCCGCTGCACTCTGTATGTTGGACTCTGATACTCAAGAAGGATTGTTGGTAAGGATAATCTCTGTTTTTGTATCTGCATCCCACTTTCAAAAAGGCCACAGTGCTTTGAGTGGTTCAGAGTATTTGCCATTCCGCCTCCGACTTGCCTTGCAGTCATGAATAGAGATAGCAACCTACTGCATAACTTCTGATATCTCATCCTCCTGTGTGGTCCGCTTCGACAAGGACAATAGGACCAGTGATGATCTGACATCATAAAGCAAAAGCAAGATGTTGTCTGACATGAGGGCCAATCTGTTGCCTAGCAAGCTGACATCATAAAGCTAAATGCAAGATGTTGTCTGACGTGAGGGCCACTCTGTTGTTGCCTAGCAAGCAGTAAGATACATTTATCTTGCTAATGAAATGAGTAGCAGGGTAGACCGGACGCCCAAGTGACAGCTATGATGGTAAAATGTACAAAATTAGGACACTTTATAAGACCTCTAAATTTGAACGAGCGTGAGTTTGAGCATTAGAGTCAACTTCACTATTGCTGAACTGCTAGGAATTGGCTCAAATGATGATTATGAACATGCTATTCATAGCTTTTATTATTCCCATTAACTGTAGCATAACCCTACCTCTCAACTTATCAGCTGGCTTAATTGCTACTGGTGTACCATATCCTAAAACAAATAAAGTGAGAGGGGTACGCTGCCACTTGGCTGGCAAAAAGATCTCTATCTATGTCCTAATGTAACTTCTACAGTTGTTTAGAGCGTGTTGGCAAAAGAGGCATGAGACTCAGAGTAGTATGGTAGGTTAAAAACACAAATCGAGATTTGATTTTCTAATGAGCTGCTGATTTTCACAATAATACAAACTCCTTAGTATTGATCTGTTTACCCTTTATAAAAAGCATGATTTTTTGTATTGCTTGTAGTAAATGTGCTAACAGTGGACTTTTCCATCTGCAGATTATACTGAATGACCAGCAGTGGCAGTGTTTCGCAACAAATTGTCTCTGCATTGCCTATACTGAAGAAAAAAAAAAAAGACAGTCTTCCGGCATAGGGCATCATTTGACCAATATATATGGTAAGTAAAGCTCACAGTCATTCCTTTAGGCATTAAAAAGACGTTTTCAGCACCTGAATGTCATCACTACCTTCTAGTGGGGGCCTGTGCTTGAATGTAATTTCTGCCAAAATGGAAGTATTATGGATCACATTGTGTCGGTCATGATAGTTAATAAAAGACTGACTGCATCCAAGGCTTCTTAAGCCTGCTTTAGATCCTGGTGCCACCAATGTTCCGTTTGAGGACATTGCTTCCTTTGAGGCTGAAATGCACTATCTCACTGTAGAACTATAGAGTTGCGTTCTCACGGAATAAAGCACATTTAACGTCTTCCGCTGCACTCTGTATGTTGGACTCTGATACTCAAGAAGGATTGTTGGTAAGGATAATCTCTGTTTTTGTATCTGCATCCCACTTTCAAAAAGGCCACAGTGCTTTGAGTGGTTCAGAGTATTTGCCATTCCGCCTCCGACTTGCCTTGCAGTCATGAATAGAGATAGCAACCTACTGCATAACTTCTGATATCTCATTCTCCTGTGTGGTCCGCTTCCACAAGGACAATTGGACCAGTGATGATCTGACATCATAAAGCGAAAGCAAGATGTTGTCTGACATGAGGGCCAATCTGTTGCCTAGCAAGCTGACATCATAAAGCTAAATGCAAGATGTTGTCTGACGTGAGGGCCACTCTGTTGTTGCCTAGCAAGCAGTAAGATACATTTATCTTGCTAATGAAATGAGTAGCAGGGTAGACCGGACGCCCAAGTGACAGCTATGATGGTAAAATGTACAAAATGAGGGCACTTTATAAGACCTCTAAATTTGAACGAGCGTGAGTTTGAGCATTAGAGTCAACGTCACTATTGCTGAACTGCTAGGAATTGGCTGAAATGATGATTATGAACATGCTATTCATAGCTTTTATTATTCGCATTAACTGTAGAATAACCCTACCTCTCAACTTATCAGCTGGCTTAATTGCTACTGGTGTACCATATCCTAAAACAAATAAAGTGAGAGGGGTACGCTTCCACTTGGCTGGCAAAAAGATCTCTATCTATGTCCTAATGTACCTTCTACAGTTGTTTAGAGCGTGTTGGCAAAAGAGGCATGAGACTCAGAGTAGTATGGTAGGTTAAAAACACAAATCGAGATTTGATTTTCTAATGAGCTGCTGATTTTCACAATAATACAAACTCCATAGTATTGATCTGTTTACCCTTTATAAAAAGCATGATTTTTTGTATTGCTTGTAGTAAATGTGCTAACAGTGGACTTTTCCATCTGCAGATTATACTGAATGACCAGCAGTGGCAGTGTTTCGCAACAAATTGTCTCTGCATTGCCGATACTGAAGAAATAAAAAGACAGTCTTCCGGCATAGGGCATCATTTGACCAATATGTATGGTAAGTAAAGCTCACAATCATTCCTTTAGGCATTAAAAAGGTGTTTTCAGCACCTGAATGTCATAACTACCTTCTAGTGTGGGCCTGTGCTTGAATGTAATTTCTGCCAAGATGGAAGTATTATGGATAACATTGTGTCGGTCATGATAGTTAATAAAAGACTGACTGCATCCAAGGCTTCTTAAGCCTGCTTTAGATCCTGGTGCCACCAATGTTCCGTTTGAGGACATTGCTTCCTTTGAGGCTGAGATGCACTATCTCACTGTAGAACTATAGAGTTGCGTTCTCACAGAATGAAGCACATTTAACGTCTTCCGCTGCACTCTGTATGTTGGACTCTGATACTCAAGAAGGATTATTGGTAAGGATAATCTCTGTTTTTGTATCTGCATCCCACTTTCAAAAAGGCCACAGTGCTTTGAGTGGTTCAGAGTATTTGCCATTCCGCCTCCGACTTGCCTTGCAGTCATGAATAGAGATAGCAACCTACTGCATAACTTCTGATATCTCATCCTCCTGTGTGGTCCGCTTCGACAAGGACAATAGGACCAGTGATGATCTGACATCATAAAGCAAAAGCAAGATGTTGTCTGACATGAGGGCCAATCTGTTGCCTAGCAAGCTGACATCATAAAGCTAAATGCAAGATGTTGTCTGACGTGAGGGCCACTCTGTTGTTGCCTAGCAAGCAGTAAGATACATTTATCTTGCTAATGAAATGAGTAGCAGGGTAGACCGGACGCCCAAGTGACAGCTATGATGGTAAAATGTACAAAATTAGGACACTTTATAAGACCTCTAAATTTGAACGAGCGTGAGTTTGAGCATTAGAGTCAACTTCACTATTGCTGAACTGCTAGGAATTGGCTCAAATGATGATTATGAACATGCTATTCATAGCTTTTATTATGCCCATTAACTGTAGCATAACCCTACCTCTCAACTTATCAGCTGGCTTAATTGCTACTGGTGTACCATATCCTAAAACAAATAAAGTGAGAGGGGTACGCTGCCACTTGGCTGGCAAAAAGATCTCTATCTATGTCCTAATGTACCTTCTAAATGTTGTTTAGAGCATGTTGGCAAAAGAGGCATGAGACTCAGAGTAGTATGGTAGGTTAAAAACACAAATCGAAATTTGATTTTCTAATGAGTTGCTGATTTTCACAATAATACAAACTCCATAGTATTGATCTGTTTACCCTTTATAAAAAGCATGATTTTTTGTATTGCTTGTAGTAAATGTGCTAACAGTGGACTTTTCCATCTGCAGATTATACTGAATGACCAGCAGTGGCAGTGTTTCGCAACAAATTGTCTCTGCATTGCCGATACTGAAGAAGAAAAAAAAAAGACAGTCTTCCGGCATAGGGCATCATTTGGCCAATATATATGGTAAGTAAAGCTCACAGTCATTCCTTTAGGCATTAAAAAGACGTTTTCAGCACCTGAATGTCATCACTACCTTCTAGTGGGGGCCTGTGCTTGAATGTAATTTCTGCCAAAATGGAAGTATTATGGATCACATTGTGTCGGTCATGATAGTTAATAAAAGACTGACTGCATCCAAGGCTTCTTAAGCCTGCTTTAGATCCTGGTGCCACCAATGTTCCGTTTGAGGACATTGCTTCCTTTGAGGCTGAAATGCACTATCTCACTGTAGAACTATAGAGTTGCGTTCTCACGGAATAAAGCACATTTAACGTCTTCCGCTGCACTCTGTATGTTGGACTCTGATACTCAAGAAGGATTGTTGGTAAGGATAATCTCTGTTTTTGTATCTGCATCCCACTTTCAAAAAGGCCACAGTGCTTTGAGTGGTTCAGAGTATTTGCCATTCCGCCTCCGACTTGCCTTGCAGTCATGAATAGAGATAGCAACCTACTGCATAACTTCTGATATCTCATTCTCCTGTGTGGTCCGCTTCCACAAGGACAATTGGACCAGTGATGATCTGACATCATAAAGCGAAAGCAAGATGTTGTCTGACATGAGGGCCAATCTGTTGCCTAGCAAGCTGACATCATAAAGCTAAATGCAAGATGTTGTCTGACGTGAGGGCCACTCTGTTGTTGCCTAGCAAGCAGTAAGATACATTTATCTTGCTAATGAAATGAGTAGCAGGGTAGACCGGACGCCCAAGTGACAGCTATGATGGTAAAATGTACAAAATGAGGGCACTTTATAAGACCTCTAAATTTGAACGAGCGTGAGTTTGAGCATTAGAGTCAACGTCACTATTGCTGAACTGCTAGGAATTGGCTCAAATGATGATTATGAACATGCTATTCATAGCTTTTATTATTCGCATTAACTGTAGAATAACCCTACCTCTCAACTTATCAGCTGGCTTAATTGCTACTGGTGTACCATATCCTAAAACAAATAAAGTGAGAGGGGTACGCTGCCACTTGGCTGGCAAAAACATCTCTATCTATGTCCTAATGTACCTTCTAAATGTTGTTTAGAGCGTGTTGGCAAAAGAGGCATGAGACTCAGAGTAGTATGGTAGGTTAAAAACACAAATCGAGATTTGATTTTCTAATGAGCTGCTGATTTTCACAATAATACAAACTCCATAGTATTGATCTGTTTACCCTTTATAAAAAGCATGATTTTTTGTATTGCTTGTAGTAAATGTGCTAACAGTGGACTTTTCCATCTGCAGATTATACTGAATGACCAGTAGTGGCAGTGTTTCGCAACAAATTGTCTCTGCATTGCCTATACTGAAGAAAAAAAAAAAAGACAGTCTTCCGGCATAGGGCATCATTTGACCAATATATATGGTAAGTAAAGCTCACAGTCATTCCTTTAGGCATTAAAAAGACGTTTTCAGCACCTGAATGTCATCACTACCTTCTAGTGGGGGCCTGTGCTTGAATGTAATTTCTGCCAAAATGGAAGTATTATGGATCACATTGTGTCGGTCATGATAGTTAATAAAAGACTGACTGCATCCAAGGCTTCTTAAGCCTGCTTTAGATCCTGGTGCCACCAATGTTCCGTTTGAGGACATTGCTTCCTTTGAGGCTGAAATGCACTATCTCACTGTAGAACTATAGAGTTGCGTTCTCACGGAATAAAGCACATTTAACGTCTTCCGCTGCACTCTGTATGTTGGACTCTGATACTCAAGAAGGATTGTTGGTAAGGATAATCTCTGTTTTTGTATCTGCATCCCACTTTCAAAAAGGCCACAGTGCTTTGAGTGGTTCAGAGTATTTGCCATTCCGCCTCCGACTTGCCTTGCAGTCATGAATAGAGATAGCAACCTACTGCATAACTTCTGATATCTCATTCTCCTGTGTGGTCCGCTTCCACAAGGACAATTGGACCAGTGATGATCTGACATCATAAAGCGAAAGCAAGATGTTGTCTGACATGAGGGCCAATCTGTTGCCTAGCAAGCTGACATCATAAAGCTAAATGCAAGATGTTGTCTGACGTGAGGGCCACTCTGTTGTTGCCTAGCAAGCAGTAAGATACATTTATCTTGCTAATGAAATGAGTAGCAGGGTAGACCGGACGCCCAAGTGACAGCTATGATGGTAAAATGTACAAAATGAGGGCACTTTATAAGACCTCTAAATTTGAACGAGCGTGAGTTTGAGCATTAGAGTCAACGTCACTATTGCTGAACTGCTAGGAATTGGCTGAAATGATGATTATGAACATGCTATTCATAGCTTTTATTATTCGCATTAACTGTAGAATAACCCTACCTCTCAACTTATCAGCTGGCTTAATTGCTACTGGTGTACCATATCCTAAAACAAATAAAGTGAGAGGGGTACGCTGCCACTTGGCTGGCAAAAACATCTCTATCTATGTCCTAATGTACCTTCTACAGTTGTTTAGAGCGTGTTGGCAAAAGAGGCATGAGACTCAGAGTAGTATGGTAGGTTAAAAACACAAATCGAGATTTGATTTTCTAATGAGCTGCTGATTTTCACAATAATACAAACTCCATAGTATTGATCTGTTTACCCTTTATAAAAAGCATGATTTTTTGTATTGCTTGTAGTAAATGTGCTAACAGTGGACTTTTCCATCTGCAGATTATACTGAATGACCAGCAGTGGCAGTGTTTCGCAACAAATTGTCTCTGCATTGCCGATACTGAAGAAATAAAAAGACAGTCTTCCGGCATAGGGCATCATTTGACCAATATGTATGGTAAGTAAAGCTCACAATCATTCCTTTAGGCATTAAAAAGGTGTTTTCAGCACCTGAATGTCATAACTACCTTCTAGTGTGGGCCTGTGCTTGAATGTAATTTCTGCCAAGATGGAAGTATTATGGATAACATTGTGTCGGTCATGATAGTTAATAAAAGACTGACTGCATCCAAGGCTTCTTAAGCCTGCTTTAGATCCTGGTGCCACCAATGTTCCGTTTGAGGACATTGCTTCCTTTGAGGCTGAGATGCACTATCTCACTGTAGAACTATAGAGTTGCGTTCTCACAGAATGAAGCACATTTAACGTCTTCCGCTGCACTCTGTATGTTGGACTCTGATACTCAAGAAGGATTATTGGTAAGGATAATCTCTGTTTTTGTATCTGCATCCCACTTTCAAAAAGGCCACAGTGCTTTGAGTGGTTCAGAGTATTTGCCATTCCGCCTCCGACTTGCCTTGCAGTCATGAATAGAGATAGCAACCTACTGCATAACTTCTGATATCTCATCCTCCTGTGTGGTCCGCTTCGACAAGGACAATAGGACCAGTGATGATCTGACATCATAAAGCAAAAGCAAGATGTTGTCTGACATGAGGGCCAATCTGTTGCCTAGCAAGCTGACATCATAAAGCTAAATGCAAGATGTTGTCTGACGTGAGGGCCACTCTGTTGTTGCCTAGCAAGCAGTAAGATACATTTATCTTGCTAATGAAATGAGTAGCAGGGTAGACCGGACGCCCAAGTGACAGCTATGATGGTAAAATGTACAAAATTAGGACACTTTATAAGACCTCTAAATTTGAACGAGCGTGAGTTTGAGCATTAGAGTCAACTTCACTATTGCTGAACTGCTAGGAATTGGCTCAAATGATGATTATGAACATGCTATTCATAGCTTTTATTATGCCCATTAACTGTAGCATAACCCTACCTCTCAACTTATCAGCTGGCTTAATTGCTACTGGTGTACCATATCCTAAAACAAATAAAGTGAGAGGGGTACGCTGCCACTTGGCTGGCAAAAAGATCTCTATCTATGTCCTAATGTACCTTCTAAATGTTGTTTAGAGCATGTTGGCAAAAGAGGCATGAGACTCAGAGTAGTATGGTAGGTTAAAAACACAAATCGAAATTTGATTTTCTAATGAGTTGCTGATTTTCACAATAATACAAACTCCATAGTATTGATCTGTTTACCCTTTATAAAAAGCATGATTTTTTGTATTGCTTGTAGTAAATGTGCTAACAGTGGACTTTTCCATCTGCAGATTATACTGAATGACCAGCAGTGGCAGTGTTTCGCAACAAATTGTCTCTGCATTGCCGATACTGAAGAAGAAAAAAAAAAGACAGTCTTCCGGCATAGGGCATCATTTGACCAATATATATGGTAAGTAAAGCTCACAGTCATTCCTTTAGGCATTAAAAAGACGTTTTCAGCACCTGAATGTCATCACTACCTTCTAGTGGGGGCCTGTGCTTGAATGTAATTTCTGCCAAAATGGAAGTATTATGGATCACATTGTGTCGGTCATGATAGTTAATAAAAGACTGACTGCATCCAAGGCTTCTTAAGCCTGCTTTAGATCCTGGTGCCACCAATGTTCCGTTTGAGGACATTGCTTCCTTTGAGGCTGAAATGCACTATCTCACTGTAGAACTATAGAGTTGCGTTCTCACGGAATAAAGCACATTTAACGTCTTCCGCTGCACTCTGTATGTTGGACTCTGATACTCAAGAAGGATTGTTGGTAAGGATAATCTCTGTTTTTGTATCTGCATCCCACTTTCAAAAAGGCCACAGTGCTTTGAGTGGTTCAGAGTATTTGCCATTCCGCCTCCGACTTGCCTTGCAGTCATGAATAGAGATAGCAACCTACTGCATAACTTCTGATATCTCATTCTCCTGTGTGGTCCGCTTCCACAAGGACAATTGGACCAGTGATGATCTGACATCATAAAGCGAAAGCAAGATGTTGTCTGACATGAGGGCCAATCTGTTGCCTAGCAAGCTGACATCATAAAGCTAAATGCAAGATGTTGTCTGACGTGAGGGCCACTCTGTTGTTGCCTAGCAAGCAGTAAGATACATTTATCTTGCTAATGAAATGAGTAGCAGGGTAGACCGGACGCCCAAGTGACAGCTATGATGGTAAAATGTACAAAATGAGGGCACTTTATAAGACCTCTAAATTTGAACGAGCGTGAGTTTGAGCATTAGAGTCAACGTCACTATTGCTGAACTGCTAGGAATTGGCTCAAATGATGATTATGAACATGCTATTCATAGCTTTTATTATTCGCATTAACTGTAGAATAACCCTACCTCTCAACTTATCAGCTGGCTTAATTGCTACTGGTGTACCATATCCTAAAACAAATAAAGTGAGAGGGGTACGCTGCCACTTGGCTGGCAAAAACATCTCTATCTATGTCCTAATGTACCTTCTAAATGTTGTTTAGAGCGTGTTGGCAAAAGAGGCATGAGACTCAGAGTAGTATGGTAGGTTAAAAACACAAATCGAGATTTGATTTTCTAATGAGCTGCTGATTTTCACAATAATACAAACTCCATAGTATTGATCTGTTTACCCTTTATAAAAAGCATGATTTTTTGTATTGCTTGTAGTAAATGTGCTAACAGTGGACTTTTCCATCTGCAGATTATACTGAATGACCAGTAGTGGCAGTGTTTCGCAACAAATTGTCTCTGCATTGCCTATACTGAAGAAAAAAAAAAAAGACAGTCTTCCGGCATAGGGCATCATTTGACCAATATATATGGTAAGTAAAGCTCACAGTCATTCCTTTAGGCATTAAAAAGACGTTTTCAGCACCTGAATGTCATCACTACCTTCTAGTGGGGGCCTGTGCTTGAATGTAATTTCTGCCAAAATGGAAGTATTATGGATCACATTGTGTCGGTCATGATAGTTAATAAAAGACTGACTGCATCCAAGGCTTCTTAAGCCTGCTTTAGATCCTAGTGCCACCAATGTTCCGTTTGAGGACATTGCTTCCTTTGAGGCTGAAATGCACTATCTCACTGTAGAACTATAGAGTTGCGTTCACACGGAATGAAGCACATTTAACGTCTTCCGCTGCACTCTGTATGTTGGACTCTGATACTCAAGAAGGATTGTTGGTAAGGATAATCTCTGTTTTTGTATCTGCATCCCACTTTCAAAAAGGCCACAGTGCTTTGAGTGGTTCAGAGTATTTGCCATTCCGCCTCCGACTTGCCTTGCAGTCATGAATAGAGATAGCAACCTACTGCATAACTTCTGATATCTCATTCTCCTGTGTGGTCCGCTTCCACAAGGACAATTGGACCAGTGATGATCTGACATCATAAAGCAAAAGCAAGATGTTGTCTGACATGAGGGCCAATCTGTTGCCTAGCAAGCTGACATCATAAAGCTAAATGCAAGATGTTGTGTGACGTGAGGGCCACTCTGTTGTTGCCTAGCAAGCAGTAAGATACATTTATCTTGCTAATGAAATGAGTAGCAGGGTAGACCGGACGCCCAAGTGACAGCTATGATGGTAAAATATACAAAATGAGGGCACTTTATAAGACCTCTAAATTTGAACGAGCGTGAGTTTGAGCATTAGAGTCAACGTCACTATTGCTGAACTGCTAGGAATTGGCTGAAATGATGATTATGAACATGCTATTCATAGCTTTTATTATTCGCATTAACTGTAGAATAACCCTACCTCTCAACTTATCAGCTGGCTTAATTGCTACTGGTGTACCATATCCTAAAACAAATAAAGTGAGAGGGGTACGCTGCCACTTGGCTGGCAAAAACATCTCTATTTCCTAATGTACCTTCTACAGTTGTTTAGAGCGTGTTGGCAAAAGAGGCATGAGACTCAGAGTAGTATGGTAGGTTAAAAACACAAATCGAGATTTGATTTTCTAATGAGCTGCTGATTTTCACAATAATACAAACTCCATAGTATTGATCTGTTTACCCTTTATAAAAAGCATGATTTTTTGTATTGCTTGTAGTAAATGTTCTAACAGTGGACTTTTCCATCTGCAGATTATACTGAATGACCAGCAGTGGCAGTGTTTCGCAACAAATTGTCTCTGCATTGCCGATACTGAAGAAATAAAAAGACAGTCTTCCGGCATAGGGCATCATTTGACCAATATGTATGGTAAGTAAAGCTCACAATCATTCCTTTAGGCATTAAAAAGGTGTTTTCAGCACCTGAATGTCATAACTACCTTCTAGTGTGGGCCTGTGCTTGAATGTAATTTCTGCCAAGATGGAAGTATTATGGATAACATTGTGTCGGTCATGATAGTTAATAAAAGACTGACTGCATCCAAGGCTTCTTAAGCCTGCTTTAGATCCTGGTGCCACCAATGTTCCGTTTGAGGACATTGCTTCCTTTGAGGCTGAGATGCACTATCTCACTGTAGAACTATAGAGTTGCGTTCTCACAGAATGAAGCACATTTAACGTCTTCCGCTGCACTCTGTATGTTGGACTCTGATACTCAAGAAGGATTGTTGGTAAGGATAATCTCTGTTTTTGTATCTGCATCCCACTTTCAAAAAGGCCACAGTGCTTTGAGTGGTTCAGAGTATTTGCCATTCCGCCTCCGACTTGCCTTGCAGTCATGAATAGAGATAGCAACCTACTGCATAACTTCTGATATCTCATCCTCCTGTGTGTCCGCTTCCACAAGGACAATTGTACCAGTGATGATCTGACATCATAAAGCAAAAGCAAGATGTTGTCTGACATGAGGGCCAATCTGTTGCCTAGCAAGCTGACATCATAAAGCTAAATGCAAGATGTTGTCTGACGTGAGGGCCACTCTGTTGTTGCCTAGCAAGCAGTAAGATACATTTATCTTGCTAATGAAATGAGTAGCAGGGTAGACCGGACGCCCAAGTGACAGCTATGATGGTAAAATGTACAAAATTAGGACACTTTATAAGACCTCTAAATTTGAACGAGCGTGAGTTTGAGCATTAGAGTCAACTTCACTATTGCTGAACTGCTAGGAATTGGCTCAAATGATGATTATGAACATGCTATTCATAGCTTTTATTATTCCCATTAACTGTAGCATAACCCTACCTCTCAACTTATCAGCTGGCTTAATTGCTACTGGTGTACCATATCCTAAAACAAATAAAGTGAGAGGGGTACGCTGCCACTTGGCTGGCAAAAAGATCTCTATCTATGTCCTAATGTACCTTCTACAGTTGTTTAGAGCGTGTTGGCAAAAGAGGCATGAGACTCAGAGTAGTATGGTAGGTTAAAAACACAAATCGAGATTTGATTCTCTAATGAGCTGCTGATTTTCACAATAATACAAACTCCATAGTATTGATCTGTTTACCCTTTATAAAAAGCATGATTTTTTGTATTGCTTGTAGTAAATGTTCTAACAGTGGACTTTTCCATCTGCAGATTATACTGAATGACCAGCAGTGGCAGTGTTTCGCAACAAATTGTCTCTGCATTGCCGATACTGAAGAAATAAAAAGACAGTCTTCCGGCATAGGGCATCATTTGACCAATATGTATGGTAAGTAAAGCTCACAATCATTCCTTTAGGCATTAAAAAGGTGTTTTCAGCACCTGAATGTCATAACTACCTTCTAGTGTGGGCCTGTGCTTGAATGTAATTTCTGCCAAGATGGAAGTATTATGGATAACATTGTGTCGGTCATGATAGTTAATAAAAGACTGACTGCATCCAAGGCTTCTTAAGCCTGCTTTAGATCCTGGTGCCACCAATGTTCCGTTTGAGGACATTGCTTCCTTTGAGGCTGAGATGCACTATCTCACTGTAGAACTATAGAGTTGCGTTCTCACAGAATGAAGCACATTTAACGTCTTCCGCTGCACTCTGTATGTTGGACTCTGATACTCAAGAAGGATTGTTGGTAAGGATAATCTCTGTTTTTGTATCTGCATCCCACTTTCAAAAAGGCCACAGTGCTTTGAGTGGTTCAGAGTATTTGCCATTCCGCCTCCGACTTGCCTTGCAGTCATGAATAGAGATAGCAACCTACTGCATAACTTCTGATATCTCATCCTCCTGTGTGGTCCGCTTCGACAAGGACAATAGGACCAGTGATGATCTGACATCATAAAGCAAAAGCAAGATGTTGTCTGACATGAGGGCCAATCTGTTGCCTAGCAAGCTGACATCATAAAGCTAAATGCAAGATGTTGTCTGACGTGAGGGCCACTCTGTTGTTGCCTAGCAAGCAGTAAGATACATTTATCTTGCTAATGAAATGAGTAGCAGGGTAGACCGGACGCCCAAGTGACAGCTATGATGGTAAAATGTACAGAATTAGGACACTTTATAAGACCTCTAAATTTGAACGAGCGTGAGTTTGAGCATTAGAGTCAACTTCACTATTGCTGAACTGCTAGGAATTGGCTCAAATGATGATTATGAACATGCTATTCATAGCTTTTATTATTCCCATTAACTGTAGCATAACCCTACCTCTCAACTTATCAGCTGGCTTAATTGCTACTGGTGTACCATATCCTAAAACAAATAAAGTGAGAGGGGTACACTGCCACTTGGCTGGCAAAAAGATCTCTATTTCCTAATGTACCTTCTACAGTTGTTTAGAGCGTGTTGGCAAAAGAGGCATGAGACTCAGAGTAGTATGGTAGGTTAAAAACACAAATCGAGATTTGATTTTCTAATGAGCTGCTGATTTTCACAATAATACAAACTCCATAGTATTGATCTGTTTACCCTTTATAAAAAGCATGATTTTTTGTATTGCTTGTAGTAAATGTGCTAACAGTGGACTTTTCCATCTGCAGATTATACTGAATGACCAGCAGTGGCAGTGTTTCGCAACAAATTGTCTCTGCATTGCCGATACTGAAGAAATAAAAAGACAGTCTTCCGGCATAGGGCATCATTTGACCAATATGTATGGTAAGTAAAGCTCACAATCATTCCTTTAGGCATTAAAAAGGTGTTTTCAGCACCTGAATGTCATAACTACCTTCTAGTGTGGGCCTGTGCTTGAATGTAATTTCTGCCAAGATGGAAGTATTATGGATAACATTGTGTCGGTCATGATAGTTAATAAAAGACTGACTGCATCCAAGGCTTCTTAAGCCTGCTTTAGATCCTGGTGCCACCAATGTTCCGTTTGAGGACATTGCTTCCTTTGAGGCTGAGATGCACTATCTCACTGTAGAACTATAGAGTTGCGTTCTCACAGAATGAAGCACATTTAACGTCTTCCGCTGCACTCTGTATGTTGGACTCTGATACTCAAGAAGGATTGTTGGTAAGGATAATCTCTGTTTTTGTATCTGCATCCCACTTTCAAAAAGGCCACAGTGCTTTGAGTGGTTCAGAGTATTTGCCATTCCGCCTCCGACTTGCCTTGCAGTCATGAATAGAGATAGCAACCTACTGCATAACTTCTGATATCTCATCCTCCTGTGTGGTCCGCTTCGACAAGGACAATAGGACCAGTGATGATCTGACATCATAAAGCAAAAGCAAGATGTTGTCTGACATGAGGGCCAATCTGTTGCCTAGCAAGCTGACATCATAAAGCTAAATGCAAGATGTTGTCTGACGTGAGGGCCACTCTGTTGTTGCCTAGCAAGCAGTAAGATACATTTATCTTGCTAATGAAATGAGTAGCAGGGTAGACCGGACGCCCAAGTGACAGCTATGATGGTAAAATGTACAAAATTAGGACACTTTATAAGACCTCTAAATTTGAACGAGCGTGAGTTTGAGCATTAGAGTCAACTTCACTATTGCTGAACTGCTAGGAATTGGCTCAAATGATGATTATGAACATGCTATTCATAGCTTTTATTATTCCCATTAACTGTAGCATAACCCTACCTCTCAACTTATCAGCTGGCTTAATTGCTACTGGTGTACCATATCCTAAAACAAATAAAGTGAGAGGGGTACGCTGCCACTTGGCTGGCAAAAAGATCTCTATTTCCTAATGTACCTTCTACAGTTGTTTAGAGCGTGTTGGCAAAAGAGGCATGAGACTCAGAGTAGTATGGTAGGTTAAAAACACAAATCGAGATTTGATTTTCTAATGAGCTGCTGATTTTCACAATAATACAAACTCCATAGTATTGATCTGTTTACCCTTTATAAAAAGCATGATTTTTTGTATTGCTTGTAGTAAATGTGCTAACAGTGGACTTTTCCATCTGCAGATTATACTGAATGACCAGCAGTGGCAGTGTTTCGCAACAAATTGTCTCTGCATTGCCGATACTGAAGAAAAAAAAAAAGACAGTCTTCCGGCATAGGGCATCATTTGACCAATATATATGGTAAGTAAAGCTCACAGTCATTCCTTTAGGCATTAAAAAGACGTTTTCAGCACCTGAATGTCATCACTACCTTCTAGTGGGGGCCTGTGCTTGAATGTAATTTCTGCCAAAATGGAAGTATTATGGATCACATTGTGTCGGTCATGATAGTTAATAAAAGACTGACTGCATCCAAGGCTTCTTAAGCCTGCTTTAGATCCTGGTGCCACCAATGTTCCGTTTGAGGACATTGCTTCCTTTGAGGCTGAAATGCACTATCTCACTGTAGAACTATAGAGTTGCGTTCTCACGGAATAAAGCACATTTAACGTCTTCCGCTGCACTCTGTATGTTGGACTCTGATACTCAAGAAGGATTGTTGGTAAGGATAATCTCTGTTTTTGTATCTGCATCCCACTTTCAAAAAGGCCACAGTGCTTTGAGTGGTTCAGAGTATTTGCCATTCCGCCTCCGACTTGCCTTGCAGTCATGAATAGAGATAGCAACCTACTGCATAACTTCTGATATCTCATTCTCCTGTGTGGTCCGCTTCCACAAGGACAATTGGACCAGTGATGATCTGACATCATAAAGCAAAAGCAAGATGTTGTCTGACATGAGGGCCAATCTGTTGCCTAGCAAGCTGACATCATAAAGCTAAATGCAAGATGTTGTGTGACGTGAGGGCCACTCTGTTGTTGCCTAGCAAGCAGTAAGATACATTTATCTTGCTAATGAAATGAGTAGCAGGGTAGACCGGACGCCCAAGTGACAGCTATGATGGTAAAATGTACAAAATGAGGGCACTTTATAAGACCTCTAAATTTGAACGAGCGTGAGTTTGAGCATTAGAGTCAACGTCACTATTGCTGAACTGCTAGGAATTGGCTGAAATGATGATTATGAACATGCTATTCATAGCTTTTATTATTCGCATTAACTGTAGAATAACCCTACCTCTCAACTTATCAGCTGGCTTAATTGCTACTGGTGTACCATATCCTAAAACAAATAAAGTGAGAGGGGTACGCTGCCACTTGGCTGGCAAAAACATCTCTATCTATGTCCTAATGTACCTTCTACAGTTGTTTAGAGCGTGTTGGCAAAAGAGGCATGAGACTCAGAGTAGTATGGTAGGTTAAAAACACAAATCGAGATTTGATTTTCTAATGAGCTGCTGATTTTCACAATAATACAAACTCCATAGTATTGATCTGTTTACCCTTTATAAAAAGCATGATTTTTTGTATTGCTTGTAGTAAATGTGCTAACAGTGGACTTTTCCATCTGCAGATTATACTGAATGACCAGCAGTGGCAGTGTTTCGCAACAAATTGTCTCTGCATTGCCGATACTGAAGAAATAAAAAGACAGTCTTCCGGCATAGGGCATCATTTGACCAATATGTATGGTAAGTAAAGCTCACAATCATTCCTTTAGGCATTAAAAAGGTGTTTTCAGCACCTGAATGTCATAACTACCTTCTAGTGTGGGCCTGTGCTTGAATGTAATTTCTGCCAAGATGGAAGTATTATGGATAACATTGTGTCGGTCATGATAGTTAATAAAAGACTGACTGCATCCAAGGCTTCTTAAGCCTGCTTTAGATCCTGGTGCCACCAATGTTCCGTTTGAGGACATTGCTTCCTTTGAGGCTGAGATGCACTATCTCACTGTAGAACTATAGAGTTGCGTTCTCACAGAATGAAGCACATTTAACGTCTTCCGCTGCACTCTGTATGTTGGACTCTGATACTCAAGAAGGATTATTGGTAAGGATAATCTCTGTTTTTGTATCTGCATCCCACTTTCAAAAAGGCCACAGTGCTTTGAGTCGTTCAGAGTATTTGCCATTCCGCCTCCGACTTGCCTTGCAGTCATGAATAGAGATAGCAACCTACTGCATAACTTCTGATATCTCATCCTCCTGTGTGGTCCGCTTCGACAAGGACAATAGGACCAGTGATGATCTGACATCATAAAGCAAAAGCAAGATGTTGTTTGACATGAGGGCCAATCTGTTGCCTAGCAAGCTGACATCATAAAGCTAAATGCAAGATGTTGTCTGACGTGAGGGCCACTCTGTTGTTGCCTAGCAAGCAGTAAGATACATTTATCTTGCTAATGAAATGAGTAGCAGGGTAGACCGGACGCCCAAGTGACAGCTATGATGGTAAAATGTACAAAATTAGGACACTTTATAAGACCTCTAAATTTGAACGAGCGTGAGTTTGAGCATTAGAGTCAACTTCACTATTGCTGAACTGCTAGGAATTGGCTCAAATGATGATTATGAACATGCTATTCATAGCTTTTATTATGCCCATTAACTGTAGCATGACCCTACCTCTCAACTTATCAGCTGGCTTAATTGCTACTGGTGTACCATATCCTAAAACAAATAAAGTGAGAGGGGTATGCTGCCACTTGGCTGGCAAAAAGATCTCTATCTATGTCCTAATGTAACTTCTACAGTTGTTTAGAGCGTGTTGGCAAAAGAGGCATGAGACTCAGAGTAGTATGGTAGGTTAAAAACACAAATCGAGATTTGATTTTCTAATGAGCTGCTGATTTTCACAATAATACAAACTCCTTAGTATTGATCTGTTTACCCTTTATAAAAAGCATGATTTTTTGTATTGCTTGTAGTAAATGTGCTAACAGTGGACTTTTCCATCTGCAGATTATACTGAATGACCAGCAGTGGCAGTGTTTCGCAACAAATTGTCTCTGCATTGCCTATACTGAAGAAAAAAAAAAAAAGACAGTCTTCCGGCATAGGGCATCATTTGACCAATATATATGGTAAGTAAAGCTCACAGTCATTCCTTTAGGCATTAAAAAGACGTTTTCAGCACCTGAATGTCATCACTACCTTCTAGTGGGGGCCTGTGCTTGAATGTAATTTCTGCCAAAATGGAAGTATTATGGATCACATTGTGTCGGTCATGATAGTTAATAAAAGACTGACTGCATCCAAGGCTTCTTAAGCCTGCTTTAGATCCTGGTGCCACCAATGTTCCGTTTGAGGACATTGCTTCCTTTGAGGCTGAAATGCACTATCTCACTGTAGAACTATAGAGTTGCGTTCTCACGGAATAAAGCACATTTAACGTCTTCCGCTGCACTCTGTATGTTGGACTCTGATACTCAAGAAGGATTGTTGGTAAGGATAATCTCTGTTTTTGTATCTGCATCCCACTTTCAAAAAGGCCACAGTGCTTTGAGTGGTTCAGAGTATTTGCCATTCCGCCTCCGACTTGCCTTGCAGTCATGAATAGAGATAGCAACCTACTGCATAACTTCTGATATCTCATTCTCCTGTGTGGTCCGCTTCCACAAGGACAATTGGACCAGTGATGATCTGACATCATAAAGCAAAAGCAAGATGTTGTCTGACATGAGGGCCAATCTGTTGCCTAGCAAGCTGACATCATAAAGCTAAATGCAAGATGTTGTGTGACGTGAGGGCCACTCTGTTGTTGCCTAGCAAGCAGTAAGATACATTTATCTTGCTAATGAAATGAGTAGCAGGGTAGACCGGACGCCCAAGTGACAGCTATGATGGTAAAATGTACAAAATGAGGGCACTTTATAAGACCTCTAAATTTGAACGAGCGTGAGTTTGAGCATTAGAGTCAACGTCACTATTGCTGAACTGCTAGGAATTGGCTGAAATGATGATTATGAACATGCTATTCATAGCTTTTATTATTCGCATTAACTGTAGAATAACCCTACCTCTCAACTTATCAGCTGGCTTAATTGCTACTGGTGTACCATATCCTAAAACAAATAAAGTGAGAGGGGTACGCTGCCACTTGGCTGGCAAAAACATCTCTATCTATGTCCTAATGTACCTTCTACAGTTGTTTAGAGCGTGTTGGCAAAAGAGGCATGAGACTCAGAGTAGTATGGTAGGTTAAAAACACAAATCGAGATTTGATTTTCTAATGAGCTGCTGATTTTCACAATAATACAAACTCCATAGTATTGATCTGTTTACCCTTTATAAAAAGCATGATTTTTTGTATTGCTTGTAGTAAATGTGCTAACAGTGGACTTTTCCATCTGCAGATTATACTGAATGACCAGTAGTGGCAGTGTTTCGCAACAAATTGTCTCTGCATTGCCGATACTGAAGAAAAAAAAAAAGACAGTCTTCCGGCATAGGGCATCATTTGACCAATATATATGGTAAGTAAAGCTCACAGTCATTCCTTTAGGCATTAAAAAGACGTTTTCAGCACCTGAATGTCATCACTACCTTCTAGTGGGGGCCTGTGCTTGAATGTAATTTCTGCCAAAATGGAAGTATTATGGATCACATTGTGTCGGTCATGATAGTTAATAAAAGACTGACTGCATCCAAGGCTTCTTAAGCCTGCTTTAGATCCTAGTGCCACCAATGTTCCGTTTGAGGACATTGCTTCCTTTGAGGCTGAAATGCACTATCTCACTGTAGAACTATAGAGTTGCGTTCACACGGAATGAAGCACATTTAACGTCTTCCGCTGCACTCTGTATGTTGGACTCTGATACTCAAGAAGGATTGTTGGTAAGGATAATCTCTGTTTTTGTATCTGCATCCCACTTTCAAAAAGGCCACAGTGCTTTGAGTGGTTCAGAGTATTTGCCATTCCGCCTCCGACTTGCCTTGCAGTCATGAATAGAGATAGCAACCTACTGCATAACTTCTGATATCTCATTCTCCTGTGTGGTCCGCTTCCACAAGGACAATTGGACCAGTGATGATCTGACATCATAAAGCAAAAGCAAGATGTTGTCTGACATGAGGGCCAATCTGTTGCCTAGCAAGCTGACATCATAAAGCTAAATGCAAGATGTTGTGTGACGTGAGGGCCACTCTGTTGTTGCCTAGCAAGCAGTAAGATACATTTATCTTGCTAATGAAATGAGTAGCAGGGTAGACCGGACGCCCAAGTGACAGCTATGATGGTAAAATATACAAAATGAGGGCACTTTATAAGACCTCTAAATTTGAACGAGCGTGAGTTTGAGCATTAGAGTCAACGTCACTATTGCTGAACTGCTAGGAATTGGCTGAAATGATGATTATGAACATGCTATTCATAGCTTTTATTATTCGCATTAACTGTAGAATAACCCTACCTCTCAACTTATCAGCTGGCTTAATTGCTACTGGTGTACCATATCCTAAAACAAATAAAGTGAGAGGGGTACGCTGCCACTTGGCTGGCAAAAACATCTCTATTTCCTAATGTACCTTCTACAGTTGTTTAGAGCGTGTTGGCAAAAGAGGCATGAGACTCAGAGTAGTATGGTAGGTTAAAAACACAAATCGAGATTTGATTTTCTAATGAGCTGCTGATTTTCACAATAATACAAACTCCATAGTATTGATCTGTTTACCCTTTATAAAAAGCATGATTTTTTGTATTGCTTGTAGTAAATGTTCTAACAGTGGACTTTTCCATCTGCAGATTATACTGAATGACCAGCAGTGGCAGTGTTTCGCAACAAATTGTCTCTGCATTGCCGATACTGAAGAAATAAAAAGACAGTCTTCCGGCATAGGGCATCATTTGACCAATATGTATGGTAAGTAAAGCTCACAATCATTCCTTTAGGCATTAAAAAGGTGTTTTCAGCACCTGAATGTCATAACTACCTTCTAGTGTGGGCCTGTGCTTGAATGTAATTTCTGCCAAGATGGAAGTATTATGGATAACATTGTGTCGGTCATGATAGTTAATAAAAGACTGACTGCATCCAAGGCTTCTTAAGCCTGCTTTAGATCCTGGTGCCACCAATGTTCCGTTTGAGGACATTGCTTCCTTTGAGGCTGAGATGCACTATCTCACTGTAGAACTATAGAGTTGCGTTCTCACAGAATGAAGCACATTTAACGTCTTCCGCTGCACTCTGTATGTTGGACTCTGATACTCAAGAAGGATTGTTGGTAAGGATAATCTCTGTTTTTGTATCTGCATCCCACTTTCAAAAAGGCCACAGTGCTTTGAGTGGTTCAGAGTATTTGCCATTCCGCCTCCGACTTGCCTTGCAGTCATGAATAGAGATAGCAACCTACTGCATAACTTCTGATATCTCATCCTCCTGTGTGTCCGCTTCCACAAGGACAATTGTACCAGTGATGATCTGACATCATAAAGCAAAAGCAAGATGTTGTCTGACATGAGGGCCAATCTGTTGCCTAGCAAGCTGACATCATAAAGCTAAATGCAAGATGTTGTCTGACGTGAGGGCCACTCTGTTGTTGCCTAGCAAGCAGTAAGATACATTTATCTTGCTAATGAAATGAGTAGCAGGGTAGACCGGACGCCCAAGTGACAGCTATGATGGTAAAATGTACAAAATTAGGACACTTTATAAGACCTCTAAATTTGAACGAGCGTGAGTTTGAGCATTAGAGTCAACTTCACTATTGCTGAACTGCTAGGAATTGGCTCAAATGATGATTATGAACATGCTATTCATAGCTTTTATTATTCCCATTAACTGTAGCATAACCCTACCTCTCAACTTATCAGCTGGCTTAATTGCTACTGGTGTACCATATCCTAAAACAAATAAAGTGAGAGGGGTACGCTGCCACTTGGCTGGCAAAAAGATCTCTATCTATGTCCTAATGTACCTTCTACAGTTGTTTAGAGCGTGTTGGCAAAAGAGGCATGAGACTCAGAGTAGTATGGTAGGTTAAAAACACAAATCGAGATTTGATTCTCTAATGAGCTGCTGATTTTCACAATAATACAAACTCCATAGTATTGATCTGTTTACCCTTTATAAAAAGCATGATTTTTTGTATTGCTTGTAGTAAATGTTCTAACAGTGGACTTTTCCATCTGCAGATTATACTGAATGACCAGCAGTGGCAGTGTTTCGCAACAAATTGTCTCTGCATTGCCGATACTGAAGAAATAAAAAGACAGTCTTCCGGCATAGGGCATCATTTGACCAATATGTATGGTAAGTAAAGCTCACAATCATTCCTTTAGGCATTAAAAAGGTGTTTTCAGCACCTGAATGTCATAACTACCTTCTAGTGTGGGCCTGTGCTTGAATGTAATTTCTGCCAAGATGGAAGTATTATGGATAACATTGTGTCGGTCATGATAGTTAATAAAAGACTGACTGCATCCAAGGCTTCTTAAGCCTGCTTTAGATCCTGGTGCCACCAATGTTCCGTTTGAGGACATTGCTTCCTTTGAGGCTGAGATGCACTATCTCACTGTAGAACTATAGAGTTGCGTTCTCACAGAATGAAGCACATTTAACGTCTTCCGCTGCACTCTGTATGTTGGACTCTGATACTCAAGAAGGATTGTTGGTAAGGATAATCTCTGTTTTTGTATCTGCATCCCACTTTCAAAAAGGCCACAGTGCTTTGAGTGGTTCAGAGTATTTGCCATTCCGCCTCCGACTTGCCTTGCAGTCATGAATAGAGATAGCAACCTACTGCATAACTTCTGATATCTCATCCTCCTGTGTGGTCCGCTTCGACAAGGACAATAGGACCAGTGATGATCTGACATCATAAAGCAAAAGCAAGATGTTGTCTGACATGAGGGCCAATCTGTTGCCTAGCAAGCTGACATCATAAAGCTAAATGCAAGATGTTGTCTGACGTGAGGGCCACTCTGTTGTTGCCTAGCAAGCAGTAAGATACATTTATCTTGCTAATGAAATGAGTAGCAGGGTAGACCGGACGCCCAAGTGACAGCTATGATGGTAAAATGTACAGAATTAGGACACTTTATAAGACCTCTAAATTTGAACGAGCGTGAGTTTGAGCATTAGAGTCAACTTCACTATTGCTGAACTGCTAGGAATTGGCTCAAATGATGATTATGAACATGCTATTCATAGCTTTTATTATTCCCATTAACTGTAGCATAACCCTACCTCTCAACTTATCAGCTGGCTTAATTGCTACTGGTGTACCATATCCTAAAACAAATAAAGTGAGAGGGGTACACTGCCACTTGGCTGGCAAAAAGATCTCTATTTCCTAATGTACCTTCTACAGTTGTTTAGAGCGTGTTGGCAAAAGAGGCATGAGACTCAGAGTAGTATGGTAGGTTAAAAACACAAATCGAGATTTGATTTTCTAATGAGCTGCTGATTTTCACAATAATACAAACTCCATAGTATTGATCTGTTTACCCTTTATAAAAAGCATGATTTTTTGTATTGCTTGTAGTAAATGTGCTAACAGTGGACTTTTCCATCTGCAGATTATACTGAATGACCAGCAGTGGCAGTGTTTCGCAACAAATTGTCTCTGCATTGCCGATACTGAAGAAATAAAAAGACAGTCTTCCGGCATAGGGCATCATTTGACCAATATGTATGGTAAGTAAAGCTCACAATCATTCCTTTAGGCATTAAAAAGGTGTTTTCAGCACCTGAATGTCATAACTACCTTCTAGTGTGGGCCTGTGCTTGAATGTAATTTCTGCCAAGATGGAAGTATTATGGATAACATTGTGTCGGTCATGATAGTTAATAAAAGACTGACTGCATCCAAGGCTTCTTAAGCCTGCTTTAGATCCTGGTGCCACCAATGTTCCGTTTGAGGACATTGCTTCCTTTGAGGCTGAGATGCACTATCTCACTGTAGAACTATAGAGTTGCGTTCTCACAGAATGAAGCACATTTAACGTCTTCCGCTGCACTCTGTATGTTGGACTCTGATACTCAAGAAGGATTGTTGGTAAGGATAATCTCTGTTTTTGTATCTGCATCCCACTTTCAAAAAGGCCACAGTGCTTTGAGTGGTTCAGAGTATTTGCCATTCCGCCTCCGACTTGCCTTGCAGTCATGAATAGAGATAGCAACCTACTGCATAACTTCTGATATCTCATCCTCCTGTGTGGTCCGCTTCGACAAGGACAATAGGACCAGTGATGATCTGACATCATAAAGCAAAAGCAAGATGTTGTCTGACATGAGGGCCAATCTGTTGCCTAGCAAGCTGACATCATAAAGCTAAATGCAAGATGTTGTCTGACGTGAGGGCCACTCTGTTGTTGCCTAGCAAGCAGTAAGATACATTTATCTTGCTAATGAAATGAGTAGCAGGGTAGACCGGACGCCCAAGTGACAGCTATGATGGTAAAATGTACAAAATTAGGACACTTTATAAGACCTCTAAATTTGAACGAGCGTGAGTTTGAGCATTAGAGTCAACTTCACTATTGCTGAACTGCTAGGAATTGGCTCAAATGATGATTATGAACATGCTATTCATAGCTTTTATTATTCCCATTAACTGTAGCATAACCCTACCTCTCAACTTATCAGCTGGCTTAATTGCTACTGGTGTACCATATCCTAAAACAAATAAAGTGAGAGGGGTACGCTGCCACTTGGCTGGCAAAAAGATCTCTATTTCCTAATGTACCTTCTACAGTTGTTTAGAGCGTGTTGGCAAAAGAGGCATGAGACTCAGAGTAGTATGGTAGGTTAAAAACACAAATCGAGATTTGATTTTCTAATGAGCTGCTGATTTTCACAATAATACAAACTCCATAGTATTGATCTGTTTACCCTTTATAAAAAGCATGATTTTTTGTATTGCTTGTAGTAAATGTGCTAACAGTGGACTTTTCCATCTGCAGATTATACTGAATGACCAGCAGTGGCAGTGTTTCGCAACAAATTGTCTCTGCATTGCCGATACTGAAGAAAAAAAAAAAGACAGTCTTCCGGCATAGGGCATCATTTGACCAATATATATGGTAAGTAAAGCTCACAGTCATTCCTTTAGGCATTAAAAAGACGTTTTCAGCACCTGAATGTCATCACTACCTTCTAGTGGGGGCCTGTGCTTGAATGTAATTTCTGCCAAAATGGAAGTATTATGGATCACATTGTGTCGGTCATGATAGTTAATAAAAGACTGACTGCATCCAAGGCTTCTTAAGCCTGCTTTAGATCCTGGTGCCACCAATGTTCCGTTTGAGGACATTGCTTCCTTTGAGGCTGAAATGCACTATCTCACTGTAGAACTATAGAGTTGCGTTCTCACGGAATAAAGCACATTTAACGTCTTCCGCTGCACTCTGTATGTTGGACTCTGATACTCAAGAAGGATTGTTGGTAAGGATAATCTCTGTTTTTGTATCTGCATCCCACTTTCAAAAAGGCCACAGTGCTTTGAGTGGTTCAGAGTATTTGCCATTCCGCCTCCGACTTGCCTTGCAGTCATGAATAGAGATAGCAACCTACTGCATAACTTCTGATATCTCATTCTCCTGTGTGGTCCGCTTCCACAAGGACAATTGGACCAGTGATGATCTGACATCATAAAGCAAAAGCAAGATGTTGTCTGACATGAGGGCCAATCTGTTGCCTAGCAAGCTGACATCATAAAGCTAAATGCAAGATGTTGTGTGACGTGAGGGCCACTCTGTTGTTGCCTAGCAAGCAGTAAGATACATTTATCTTGCTAATGAAATGAGTAGCAGGGTAGACCGGACGCCCAAGTGACAGCTATGATGGTAAAATGTACAAAATGAGGGCACTTTATAAGACCTCTAAATTTGAACGAGCGTGAGTTTGAGCATTAGAGTCAACGTCACTATTGCTGAACTGCTAGGAATTGGCTGAAATGATGATTATGAACATGCTATTCATAGCTTTTATTATTCGCATTAACTGTAGAATAACCCTACCTCTCAACTTATCAGCTGGCTTAATTGCTACTGGTGTACCATATCCTAAAACAAATAAAGTGAGAGGGGTACGCTGCCACTTGGCTGGCAAAAACATCTCTATCTATGTCCTAATGTACCTTCTACAGTTGTTTAGAGCGTGTTGGCAAAAGAGGCATGAGACTCAGAGTAGTATGGTAGGTTAAAAACACAAATCGAGATTTGATTTTCTAATGAGCTGCTGATTTTCACAATAATACAAACTCCATAGTATTGATCTGTTTACCCTTTATAAAAAGCATGATTTTTTGTATTGCTTGTAGTAAATGTGCTAACAGTGGACTTTTCCATCTGCAGATTATACTGAATGACCAGCAGTGGCAGTGTTTCGCAACAAATTGTCTCTGCATTGCCGATACTGAAGAAATAAAAAGACAGTCTTCCGGCATAGGGCATCATTTGACCAATATGTATGGTAAGTAAAGCTCACAATCATTCCTTTAGGCATTAAAAAGGTGTTTTCAGCACCTGAATGTCATAACTACCTTCTAGTGTGGGCCTGTGCTTGAATGTAATTTCTGCCAAGATGGAAGTATTATGGATAACATTGTGTCGGTCATGATAGTTAATAAAAGACTGACTGCATCCAAGGCTTCTTAAGCCTGCTTTAGATCCTGGTGCCACCAATGTTCCGTTTGAGGACATTGCTTCCTTTGAGGCTGAGATGCACTATCTCACTGTAGAACTATAGAGTTGCGTTCTCACAGAATGAAGCACATTTAACGTCTTCCGCTGCACTCTGTATGTTGGACTCTGATACTCAAGAAGGATTATTGGTAAGGATAATCTCTGTTTTTGTATCTGCATCCCACTTTCAAAAAGGCCACAGTGCTTTGAGTCGTTCAGAGTATTTGCCATTCCGCCTCCGACTTGCCTTGCAGTCATGAATAGAGATAGCAACCTACTGCATAACTTCTGATATCTCATCCTCCTGTGTGGTCCGCTTCGACAAGGACAATAGGACCAGTGATGATCTGACATCATAAAGCAAAAGCAAGATGTTGTTTGACATGAGGGCCAATCTGTTGCCTAGCAAGCTGACATCATAAAGCTAAATGCAAGATGTTGTCTGACGTGAGGGCCACTCTGTTGTTGCCTAGCAAGCAGTAAGATACATTTATCTTGCTAATGAAATGAGTAGCAGGGTAGACCGGACGCCCAAGTGACAGCTATGATGGTAAAATGTACAAAATTAGGACACTTTATAAGACCTCTAAATTTGAACGAGCGTGAGTTTGAGCATTAGAGTCAACTTCACTATTGCTGAACTGCTAGGAATTGGCTCAAATGATGATTATGAACATGCTATTCATAGCTTTTATTATGCCCATTAACTGTAGCATGACCCTACCTCTCAACTTATCAGCTGGCTTAATTGCTACTGGTGTACCATATCCTAAAACAAATAAAGTGAGAGGGGTATGCTGCCACTTGGCTGGCAAAAAGATCTCTATCTATGTCCTAATGTAACTTCTACAGTTGTTTAGAGCGTGTTGGCAAAAGAGGCATGAGACTCAGAGTAGTATGGTAGGTTAAAAACACAAATCGAGATTTGATTTTCTAATGAGCTGCTGATTTTCACAATAATACAAACTCCTTAGTATTGATCTGTTTACCCTTTATAAAAAGCATGATTTTTTGTATTGCTTGTAGTAAATGTGCTAACAGTGGACTTTTCCATCTGCAGATTATACTGAATGACCAGCAGTGGCAGTGTTTCGCAACAAATTGTCTCTGCATTGCCTATACTGAAGAAAAAAAAAAAAAGACAGTCTTCCGGCATAGGGCATCATTTGACCAATATATATGGTAAGTAAAGCTCACAGTCATTCCTTTAGGCATTAAAAAGACGTTTTCAGCACCTGAATGTCATCACTACCTTCTAGTGGGGGCCTGTGCTTGAATGTAATTTCTGCCAAAATGGAAGTATTATGGATCACATTGTGTCGGTCATGATAGTTAATAAAAGACTGACTGCATCCAAGGCTTCTTAAGCCTGCTTTAGATCCTGGTGCCACCAATGTTCCGTTTGAGGACATTGCTTCCTTTGAGGCTGAAATGCACTATCTCACTGTAGAACTATAGAGTTGCGTTCTCACGGAATAAAGCACATTTAACGTCTTCCGCTGCACTCTGTATGTTGGACTCTGATACTCAAGAAGGATTGTTGGTAAGGATAATCTCTGTTTTTGTATCTGCATCCCACTTTCAAAAAGGCCACAGTGCTTTGAGTGGTTCAGAGTATTTGCCATTCCGCCTCCGACTTGCCTTGCAGTCATGAATAGAGATAGCAACCTACTGCATAACTTCTGATATCTCATTCTCCTGTGTGGTCCGCTTCCACAAGGACAATTGGACCAGTGATGATCTGACATCATAAAGCAAAAGCAAGATGTTGTCTGACATGAGGGCCAATCTGTTGCCTAGCAAGCTGACATCATAAAGCTAAATGCAAGATGTTGTGTGACGTGAGGGCCACTCTGTTGTTGCCTAGCAAGCAGTAAGATACATTTATCTTGCTAATGAAATGAGTAGCAGGGTAGACCGGACGCCCAAGTGACAGCTATGATGGTAAAATGTACAAAATGAGGGCACTTTATAAGACCTCTAAATTTGAACGAGCGTGAGTTTGAGCATTAGAGTCAACGTCACTATTGCTGAACTGCTAGGAATTGGCTGAAATGATGATTATGAACATGCTATTCATAGCTTTTATTATTCGCATTAACTGTAGAATAACCCTACCTCTCAACTTATCAGCTGGCTTAATTGCTACTGGTGTACCATATCCTAAAACAAATAAAGTGAGAGGGGTACGCTGCCACTTGGCTGGCAAAAACATCTCTATCTATGTCCTAATGTACCTTCTACAGTTGTTTAGAGCGTGTTGGCAAAAGAGGCATGAGACTCAGAGTAGTATGGTAGGTTAAAAACACAAATCGAGATTTGATTTTCTAATGAGCTGCTGATTTTCACAATAATACAAACTCCATAGTATTGATCTGTTTACCCTTTATAAAAAGCATGATTTTTTGTATTGCTTGTAGTAAATGTGCTAACAGTGGACTTTTCCATCTGCAGATTATACTGAATGACCAGCAGTGGCAGTGTTTCGCAACAAATTGTCTCTGCATTGCCGATACTGAAGAAATAAAAAGACAGTCTTCCGGCATAGGGCATCATTTGACCAATATGTATGGTAAGTAAAGCTCACAATCATTCCTTTAGGCATTAAAAAGGTGTTTTCAGCACCTGAATGTCATAACTACCTTCTAGTGTGGGCCTGTGCTTGAATGTAATTTCTGCCAAGATGGAAGTATTATGGATAACATTGTGTCGGTCATGATAGTTAATAAAAGACTGACTGCATCCAAGGCTTCTTAAGCCTGCTTTAGATCCTGGTGCCACCAATGTTCCGTTTGAGGACATTGCTTCCTTTGAGGCTGAGATGCACTATCTCACTGTAGAACTATAGAGTTGCGTTCTCACAGAATGAAGCACATTTAACGTCTTCCGCTGCACTCTGTATGTTGGACTCTGATACTCAAGAAGGATTATTGGTAAGGATAATCTCTGTTTTTGTATCTGCATCCCACTTTCAAAAAGGCCACAGTGCTTTGAGTGGTTCAGAGTATTTGCCATTCCGCCTCCGACTTGCCTTGCAGTCATGAATAGAGATAGCAACCTACTGCATAACTTCTGATATCTCATCCTCCTGTGTGGTCCGCTTCGACAAGGACAATAGGACCAGTGATGATCTGACATCATAAAGCAAAAGCAAGATGTTGTTTGACATGAGGGCCAATCTGTTGCCTAGCAAGCTGACATCATAAAGCTAAATGCAAGATGTTGTCTGACGTGAGGGCCACTCTGTTGTTGCCTAGCAAGCAGTAAGATACATTTATCTTGCTAATGAAATGAGTAGCAGGGTAGACCGGACGCCCAAGTGACAGCTATGATGGTAAAATGTACAAAATTAGGACACTTAATAAGACCTCTAAATTTGAACGAGCGTGAGTTTGAGCATTAGAGTCAACTTCACTATTGCTGAACTGCTAGGAATTGGCTCAAATGATGATTATGAACATGCTATTCATAGCTTTTATTATGCCCATTAACTGTAGCATAACCCTACCTCTCAACTTATCAGCTGGCTTAATTGCTACTGGTGTACCATATCCTAAAACAAATAAAGTGAGAGGGGTATGCTGCCACTTGGCTGGCAAAAAGATCTCTATCTATGTCCTAATGTAACTTCTACAGTTGTTTAGAGCGTGTTGGCAAAAGAGGCATGAGACTCAGAGTAGTATGGTAGGTTAAAAACACAAATCGAGATTTGATTTTCTAATGAGCTGCTGATTTTCACAATAATACAAACTCCTTAGTATTGATCTGTTTACCCTTTATAAAAAGCATGATTTTTTGTATTGCTTGTAGTAAATGTGCTAACAGTGGACTTTTCCATCTGCAGATTATACTGAATGACCAGCAGTGGCAGTGATTCGCAACAAATTGTCTCTGCATTGCCGATACTGAAGAAAAAAAAAAAAGACAGTCTTCCGGCATAGGGCATCATTTGACCAATATATATGGTAAGTAAAGCTCACAGTCATTCCTTTAGGCATTAAAAAGACGTTTTCAGCACCTGAATGTCATCACTACCTTCTAGTGGGGGCCTGTGCTTGAATGTAATTTCTGCCAAAATGGAAGTATTATGGATCACATTGTGTCGGTCATGATAGTTAATAAAAGACTGACTGCATCCAAGGCTTCTTAAGCCTGCTTTAGATCCTGGTGCCACCAATGTTCCGTTTGAGGACATTGCTTCCTTTGAGGCTGAAATGCACTATCTCACTGTAGAACTATAGAGTTGCGTTCTCACGGAATAAAGCACATTTAACGTCTTCCGCTGCACTCTGTATGTTGGACTCTGATACTCAAGAAGGATTGTTGGTAAGGATAATCTCTGTTTTTGTATCTGCATCCCACTTTCAAAAAGGCCACAGTGCTTTGAGTGGTTCAGAGTATTTGCCATTCCGCCTCCGACTTGCCTTGCAGTCATGAATAGAGATAGCAACCTACTGCATAACTTCTGATATCTCATTCTCCTGTGTGGTCCGCTTCCACAAGGACAATTGGACCAGTGATGATCTGACATCATAAAGCGAAAGCAAGATGTTGTCTGACATGAGGGCCAATCTGTTGCCTAGCAAGCTGACATCATAAAGCTAAATGCAAGATGTTGTCTGACGTGAGGGCCACTCTGTTGTTGCCTAGCAAGCAGTAAGATACATTTATCTTGCTAATGAAATGAGTAGCAGGGTAGACCGGACGCCCAAGTGACAGCTATGATGGTAAAATGTACAAAATGAGGGCACTTTATAAGACCTCTAAATTTGAACGAGCGTGAGTTTGAGCATTAGAGTCAACGTCACTATTGCTGAACTGCTAGGAATTGGCTGAAATGATGATTATGAACATGCTATTCATAGCTTTTATTATTCGCATTAACTGTAGAATAACCCTACCTCTCAACTTATCAGCTGGCTTAATTGCTACTGGTGTACCATATCCTAAAACAAATAAAGTGAGAGGGGTACGCTGCCACTTGGCTGGCAAAAAGATCTCTATGTCCTAATGTACCTTCTACAGTTGTTTAGAGCGTGTTGGCAAAAGAGGCATGAGATTCAGAGTAGTATGGTAGGTTAAAAACACAAATTGAGATTTGATTTTCTAATGAGCTGCTGATTTTCACAATAATACAAACTCCATAGTATTGATCTGTTTACCCTTTATAAAAAGCATGATTTTTTGTATTGCTTGTAGTAAATGTTCTAACAGTGGACTTTTCCATCTGCAGATTATACTGAATGACCAGCAGTGGCAGTGTTTCGCAACAAATTGTCTCTGCATTGCCGATACTGAAGAAATAAAAAGACAGTCTTCCGGCATAGGGCATCATTTGACCAATATGTATGGTAAGTAAAGCTCACAATCATTCCTTTAGGCATTAAAAAGGTGTTTTCAGCACCTGAATGTCATAACTACCTTCTAGTGTGGGCCTGTGCTTGAATGTAATTTCTGCCAAGATGGAAGTATTATGGATAACATTGTGTCGGTCATGATAGTTAATAAAAGACTGACTGCATCCAAGGCTTCTTAAGCCTGCTTTAGATCCTGGTGCCACCAATGTTCCGTTTCAGGACATTGCTTCCTTTGAGGCTGAGATGCACTATCTCACTGTAGAACTATAGAGTTGCGTTCTCACAGAATGAAGCACATTTAACGTCTTCCGCTGCACTCTGTATGTTGGACTCTGATACTCAAGAAGGATTGTTGGTAAGGATAATCTCTGTTTTTGTATCTGCATCCCACTTTCAAAAAGGCCACAGTGCTTTGAGTGGTTCAGAGTATTTGCCATTCCGCCTCCGACTTGCCTTGCAGTCATGAATAGAGATAGCAACCTACTGCATAACTTCTGATATCTCATCCTCCTGTGTGTCCGCTTCCACAAGGACAATTGTACCAGTGATGATCTGACATCATAAAGCAAAAGCAAGATGTTGTCTGACATGAGGGCCAATCTGTTGCCTAGCAAGCTGACATCATAAAGCTAAATACAAGATGTTGTCTGACGTGAGGGCCACTCTGTTGTTGCCTAGCAAGCAGTAAGATACATTTATCTTGCTAATGAAATGAGTAGCAGGGTAGACCGGACGCCCAAGTGACAGCTATGATGGTAAAATGTACAAAATTAGGACACTTTATAAGACCTCTAAATTTGAACGAGCGTGAGTTTGAGCATTAGAGTCAACTTCACTATTGCTGAACTGCTAGGAATTGGCTCAAATGATGATTATGAACATGCTATTCATAGCTTTTATTATTCCCATTAACTGTAGCATAACCCTACCTCTCAACTTATCAGCTGGCTTAATTGCTACTGGTGTACCATATCCTAAAACAAATAAAGTGAGAGGGGTACGCTGCCACTTGGCTGGCAAAAAGATCTCTATCTATGTCCTAATGTACCTTCTACAGTTGTTTAGAGCGTGTTGGCAAAAGAGGCATGAGACTCAGAGTAGTATGGTAGGTTAAAAACACAAATCGAGATTTGATTCTCTAATGAGCTGCTGATTTTCACAATAATACAAACTCCATAGTATTGATCTGTTTACCCTTTATAAAAAGCATGATTTTTTGTATTGCTTGTAGTAAATGTTCTAACAGTGGACTTTTCCATCTGCAGATTATACTGAATGACCAGCAGTGGCAGTGTTTCGCAACAAATTGTCTCTGCATTGCCGATACTGAAGAAATAAAAAGACAGTCTTCCGGCATAGGGCATCATTTGACCAATATGTATGGTAAGTAAAGCTCACAATCATTCCTTTAGGCATTAAAAAGGTGTTTTCAGCACCTGAATGTCATAACTACCTTCTAGTGTGGGCCTGTGCTTGAATGTAATTTCTGCCAAGATGGAAGTATTATGGATAACATTGTGTCGGTCATGATAGTTAATAAAAGACTGACTGCATCCAAGGCTTCTTAAGCCTGCTTTAGATCCTGGTGCCACCAATGTTCCGTTTGAGGACATTGCTTCCTTTGAGGCTGAGATGCACTATCTCACTGTAGAACTATAGAGTCGCGTTCTCACATAATGAAGCACATTTAACGTCTTCCGCTGCACTCTGTATGTTGGACTCTGATACTCAAGAAGGATTGTTGGTAAGGATAATCTCTGTTTTTGTATCTGCATCCCACTTTCAAAAAGGCCACAGTGCTTTGAGTGGTTCAGAGTATTTGCCATTCCGCCTCCGACTTGCCTTGCAGTCATGAATAGAGATAGCAACCTACTGCATAACTTCTGATATCTCATCCTCCTGTGTGGTCCGCTTCGACAAGGACAATAGGACCAGTGATGATCTGACATCATAAAGCAAAAGCAAGATGTTGTCTGACATGAGGGCCAATCTGTTGCCTAGCAAGCTGACATCATAAAGCTAAATGCAAGATGTTGTCTGACGTGAGGGCCACTCTGTTGTTGCCTAGCAAGCAGTAAGATACATTTATCTTGCTAATGAAATGAGTAGCAGGGTAGACCGGACGCCCAAGTGACAGCTATGATGGTAAAATGTACAAAATTAGGACACTTTATAAGACCTCTAAATTTGAACGAGCGTGAGTTTGAGCATTAGAGTCAACTTCACTATTGCTGAACTGCTAGGAATTGGCTCAAATGATGATTATGAACATGCTATTCATAGCTTTTATTATTCCCATTAACTGTAGCATAACCCTACCTCTCAACTTATCAGCTGGCTTAATTGCTACTGGTGTACCATATCCTAAAACAAATAAAGTGAGAGGGGTACGCTGCCACTTGGCTGGCAAAAAGATCTCTATTTCCTAATGTACCTTCTACAGTTGTTTAGAGCGTGTTGGCAAAAGAGGCATGAGACTCAGAGTAGTATGGTAGGTTAAAAACACAAATCGAGATTTGATTTTCTAATGAGCTGCTGATTTTCACAATAATACAAACTCCATAGTATTGATCTGTTTACCCTTTATAAAAAGCATGATTTTTTGTATTGCTTGTAGTAAATGTGCTAACAGTGGACTTTTCCATCTGCAGATTATACTGAATGACCAGCAGTGGCAGTGTTTCGCAACAAATTGTCTCTGCATTGCCGATACTGAAGAAAAAAAAAAAAGACAGTCTTCCGGCATAGGGCATCATTTGACCAATATATATGGTAAGTAAAGCTCACAGTCATTCCTTTAGGCATTAAAAAGACGTTTTCAGCACCTGAATGTCATCACTACCTTCTAGTGGGGGCCTGTGCTTGAATGTAATTTCTGCCAAAATGGAAGTATTATGGATCACATTGTGTCGGTCATGATAGTTAATAAAAGACTGACTGCATCCAAGGCTTCTTAAGCCTGCTTTAGATCCTGGTGCCACCAATGTTCCGTTTGAGGACATTGCTTCCTTTGAGGCTGAAATGCACTTTCTCACTGTAGAACTATAGAGTTGCGTTCTCACGGAATAAAGCACATTTAACGTCTTCCGCTGCACTCTGTATGTTGGACTCTGATACTCAAGAAGGATTGTTGGTAAGGATAATCTCTGTTTTTGTATCTGCATCCCACTTTCAAAAAGGCCACAGTGCTTTGAGTGGTTCAGAGTATTTGCCATTCCGCCTCCGACTTGCCTTGCAGTCATGAATAGAGATAGCAACCTACTGCATAACTTCTGATATCTCATCCTCCTGTGTGGTCCGCTTCCACAAGGACAATTGGACCAGTGATGATCTGACATCATAAAGCAAAAGCAAGATGTTGTCTGACATGAGGGCCAATCTGTTGCCTAGCAAGCTGACATCATAAAGCTAAATGCAAGATGTTGTCTGACGTGAGGGCCACTCTGTTGTTGCCTAGCAAGCAGTAAGATACATTTATCTTGCTAATGAAATGAGTAGCAGGGTAGACCGGACGCCCAAGTGACAGCTATGATGGTAAAATGTACAAAATGAGGGCACTTTATAAGACCTCTAAATTTGAACGAGCGTGAGTTTGAGCATTAGAGTCAACTTCACTATTGCTGAACTGCTAGGAATTTGCTCAAATGATGATTATGAACATGCTATTCATAGCTTTTATTATTCCCATTAACTGTAGAATAACCCTACCTCTCAACTTATCAGCTGGCTTAATTGCTACTGGTGTACCATATCCTAAAACAAATAAAGTGAGAGGGGTACGCTGCCACTTGGCTGGCAAAAACATCTCTATTTCCTAATGTACCTTCTACAGTTGTTTAGAGCGTGTTGGCAAAAGAGGCATGAGACTCAGAGTAGTATGGTAGGTTAAAAACACAAATCGAGATTTGATTTTCTAATGAGCTGCTGATTTTCACAATAATACAAACTCCATAGTATTGATCTGTTTACCCTTTATAAAAAGCATGATTTTTTGTATTGCTTGTAGTAAATGTTCTAACAGTGGACTTTTCCATCTGCAGATTATACTGAATGACCAGCAGTGGCAGTGTTTCGCAACAAATTGTCTCTGCATTGCCGATACTGATGAAATAAAAAGACAGTCTTCCGGCATAGGGCATCATTTGACCAATATGTATGGTAAGTAAAGCTCACAATCATTCCTTTAGGCATTAAAAAGGTGTTTTCAGCACCTGAATGTCATAACTACCTTCTAGTGTGGGCCTGTGCTTGAATGTAATTTCTGCCAAGATGGAAGTATTATGGATAACATTGTGTCGGTCATGATAGTTAATAAAAGACTGACTGCATCCAAGGCTTCTTAAGCCTGCTTTAGATCCTGGTGCCACCAATGTTCCGTTTGAGGACATTGCTTCCTTTGAGGCTGAAATGCACTATCTCACTGTAGAACTATAGAGTTGCGTTCTCACGGAATAAAGCACATTTAACGTCTTCCGCTGCACTCTGTATGTTGGACTCTGATACTCAAGAAGGATTGTTGGTAAGGATAATCTCTGTTTTTGTATCTGCATCCCACTTTCAAAAAGGCGACAGTGCTTTGGGTGGTTCAGAGTATTTGCCATTCCGCCTCCGACTTGCCTTGCAGTCATGAATAGAGATAGCAACCTACTGCATAACTTCTGATATCTCATTCTCCTGTGTGGTCCGCTTCCACAAGGACAATTGGACCAGTGATGATCTGACATCATAAAGCAAAAGCAAGATGTTGTCTGACATGAGGGCCAATCTGTTGCCTAGCAAGCTGACATCATAAAGCTACATGCAAGATGTTGTCTGACGTGAAGGCCACTCTGTTGTTGCCTAGCAAGCAGTAAGATACATTTATCTTGCTAATGAAATGAGTAGCAGGGTAGACCGGACGCCCAAGTGACAGCTATGATGGTAAAATGTACAAAATTAGGACACTTTATAAGACCTCTAAATTTGAACGAGCGTGAGTTTGAGCATTAGAGTCAACTTCACTATTGCTGAACTGCTAGGAATTGGCTCAAATGATGATTATGAACATGCTATTCATAGCTTTTATTATTCCCATTAACTGTAGCATAACCCTACCTCTCAACTTATCAGCTGGCTTAATTGCTACTGGTGTACCATATCCTAAAACAAATAAAGTGAGAGGGGTACGCTGCCACTTGGCTGGCAAAAAGATCTCTATCTATGTCCTAATGTACCTTCTACAGTTGTTTAGAGCGTGTTGGCAAAAGAGGCATGAGACTCACAGTAGTATGGTAGGTTAAAAACACAAATCGAGATTTGATTTTCTAATGAGCTGCTGATTTTCACAATAATACAAACTCCATAGTATTGATCTGTTTACCCTTTATAAAAAGCATGATTTTTTGTATTGCTTGTAGTAAATGTGCTAACAGTGGACTTTTCCATCTGCAGATTATACTGAATGACCAGCAGTGGCAGTGATTCGCAACAAATTGTCTCTGCATTGCCGATACTGAAGAAATAAAAAGACAGTCTTCCGGCATAGGGCATCATTTGACCAATATGTATGGTAAGTAAAGCTCACAATCATTCCTTTAGGCATTAAAAAGGTGTTTTCAGCACCTGAATGTCATAACTACCTTCTAGTGTGGGCCTGTGCTTGAATGTAATTTCTGCCAAGATGGAAGTATTATGGATAACATTGTGTCGGTCATGATAGTTAATAAAAGACTGACTGCATCCAAGGCTTCTTAAGCCTGCTTTAGATCCTGGTGCCACCAATGTTCCGTTTGAGGACATTGCTTCCTTTGAGGCTGAGATGCACTATCTCACGGTAGAACTATAGAGTTGCGTTCTCACAGAATGAAGCACATTTAACGTCTTCCGCTGCACTCTGTATGTTGGACTCTGATACTCAAGAAGGATTATTGGTAAGGATAATCTCTGTTTTTGTATCTGCATCCCACTTTCAAAAAGGCCACAGTGCTTTGAGTGGTTCAGAGTATTTGCCATTCCGCCTCCGACTTGCCTTGCAGTCATGAATAGAGATAGCAACCTACTGCATAACTTCTGATATCTCATCCTCCTGTGTGGTCCGCTTCGACAAGGACAATAGGACCAGTGATGATCTGACATCATAAAGCAAAAGCAAGATGTTGTTTGACATGAGGGCCAATCTGTTGCCTAGCAAGCTGACATCATAAAGCTAAATGCAAGATGTTGTCTGACGTGAGGGCCACTCTGTTGTTGCCTAGCAAGCAGTAAGATACATTTATCTTGCTAATGAAATGAGTAGCAGGGTAGACCGGACGCCCAAGTGACAGCTATGATGGTAAAATGTACAAAATTAGGACACTTTATAAGACCTCTAAATTTGAACGAGCGTGAGTTTGAGCATTAGAGTCAACTTCACTATTGCTGAACTGCTAGGAATTGGCTCAAATGATGATTATGAACATGCTATTCATAGCTTTTATTATTCGCATTAACTGTAGAATAACCCTACCTCTCAACTTATCAGCTGGCTTAATTGCTACTGGTGTACCATATCCTAAAACAAATAAAGTGAGAGGGGTACGCTGCCACTTGGCTGGCAAAAACATCTCTATCTATGTCCTAATGTACCTTCTACAGTTGTTTAGAGCGTGTTGGCAAAAGAGGCATGAGACTCAGAGTAGTATGGTAGGTTAAAAACACAAATCGAGATTTGATTTTCTAATGAGCTGCTGATTTTCACAATAATACAAACTCCATAGTATTGATCTGTTTACCCTTTATAAAAAGCATGATTTTTTGTATTGCTTGTAGTAAATGTGCTAACAGTGGACTTTTCCATCTGCAGATTATACTGAATGACCAGCAGTGGCAGTGTTTCGCAACAAATTGTCTCTGCATTGCCGATACTGAAGAAAAAAAAAAAGACAGTCTTCCGGCATAGGGCATCATTTGACCAATATATATGGTAAGTAAAGCTCACAGTCATTCCTTTAGGCATTAAAAAGACGTTTTCAGCACCTGAATGTCACCACTACCTTCTAGTGGGGGCCTGTGCTTGAATGTAATTTCTGCCAAAATGGAAGTATTATGGATCACATTGTGTCGGTCATGATAGTTAATAAAAGACTGACTGCATCCAAGGCTTCTTAAGCCTGCTTTAGATCCTGGTGCCACCAATGTTCCGTTTGAGGACATTGCTTCCTTTGAGGCTGAAATGCACTATCTCACTGTAGAACTATAGAGTTGCGTTCTCACGGAATAAAGCACATTTAACGTCTTCCGCTGCACTCTGTATGTTGGACTCTGATACTCAAGAAGGATTGTTGGTAAGGATAATCTCTGTTTTTGTATCTGCATCCCACTTTCAAAAAGGCCACAGTGCTTTGGGTGGTTCAGAGTATTTGCCATTCCGCCTCCGACTTGCCTTGCAGTCATGAATAGAGATAGCAACCTACTGCATAACTTCTGATATCTCATTCTCCTGTGTGGTCCGCTTCCACAAGGACAATTGGACCAGTGATGATCTGACATCATAAAGCAAAAGCAAGATGTTGTCTGACATGAGGGCCAATCTGTTGCCTAGCAAGCTGACATCATAAAGCTAAATGCAAGATGTTGTCTGACGTGAGGGCCACTCTGTTGTTGCCTAGCAAGCAGTAAGATACATTTATCTTGCTAATGAAATGAGTAGCAGGGTAGACCGGACGCCCAAGTGACAGCTATGATGGTAAAATGTACAAAATGAGGGCACTTTATAAGACCTCTAAATTTGAACGAGCGTGAGTTTGAGCATTAGAGTCAACGTCACTATTGCTGAACTGCTAGGAATTGGCTGAAATGATGATTATGAACATGCTATTCATAGCTTTTATTATTCGCATTAACTGTAGAATAACCCTACCTCTCAACTTATCAGCTGGCTTAATTGCTACTGGTGTACCATATCCTAAAACAAATAAAGTGAGAGGGGTACGCTGCCACTTGGCTGGCAAAAACATCTCTATCTATGTCCTAATGTACCTTCTACAGTTGTTTAGAGCGTGTTGGCAAAAGAGGCATGAGATTCAGAGTAGTATGGTAGGTTAAAAACACAAATCGAGATTTGATTTTCTAATGAGCTGCTGATTTTCACAATAATACAAACTCCATAGTATTGATCTGTTTACCCTTTATAAAAAGCATCATTTTTTGTATTGCTTGTAGTAAATGTTCTAACAGTGGACTTTTCCATCTGCAGATTATACTGAATGACCAGCAGTGGCAGTGTTTCGCAACAAATTGTCTCTGCATTGCCGATACTGAAGAAATAAAAAGACAGTCTTCCGGCATAGGGCATCATTTGACCAATATGTATGGTAAGTAAAGCTCACAATCATTCCTTTAGGCATTAAAAAGGTGTTTTCAGCACCTGAATGTCATAACTACCTTCTAGTGTGGGCCTGTGCTTGAATGTAATTTCTGCCAAGATGGAAGTATTATGGATAACATTGTGTCGGTCATGATAGTTAATAAAAGACTGACTGCATCCAAGGCTTCTTAAGCCTGCTTTAGATCCTGGTGCCACCAATGTTCCGTTTGAGGACATTGCTTCCTTTGAGGCTGAGATGCACTATCTCACTGTAGAACTATAGAGTTGCGTTCTCACAGAATGAAGCACATTTAACGTCTTCCGCTGCACTCTGTATGTTGGACTCTGATACTCAAGAAGGATTGTTGGTAAGGATAATCTCTGTTTTTGTATCTGCATCCCACTTTCAAAAAGGCCACAGTGCTTTGAGTGGTTCAGAGTATTTGCCATTCCGCCTCCGACTTGCCTTGCAGTCATGAATAGAGATAGCAACCTACTGCATAACTTCTGATATCTCATCCTCCTGTGTGTCCGCTTCCACAAGGACAATTGTACCAGTGATGATCTGACATCATAAAGCAAAAGCAAGATGTTGTCTGACATGAGGGCCAATCTGTTGCCTAGCAAGCTGACATCATAAAGCTAAATGCAAGATGTTGTCTGACGTGAGGGCCACTCTGTTGTTGCCTAGCAAGCAGTAAGATACATTTATCTTGCTAATGAAATGAGTAGCAGGGTAGACCGGACGCCCAAGTGACAGCTATGATGGTAAAATGTACAAAATTAGGACACTTTATAAGACCTCTAAATTTGAACGAGCGTGAGTTTGAGCATTAGAGTCAACTTCACTATTGCTGAACTGCTAGGAATTGGCTCAAATGATGATTATGAACATGCTATTCATAGCTTTTATTATTCCCATTAACTGTAGCATAACCCTACCTCTCAACTTATCAGCTGGCTTAATTGCTACTGGTGTACCATATCCTAAAACAAATAAAGTGAGAGGGGTACGCTGCCACTTGGCTGGCAAAAAGATCTCTATTTCCTAATGTACCTTCTACAGTTGTTTAGAGCGTGTTGGCAAAAGAGGCATGAGACTCAGAGTAGTATGGTAGGTTAAAAACACAAATCGAGATTTGATTTTCTAATGAGCTGCTGATTTTCACAATAATACAAACTCCATAGTATTGATCTGTTTACCCTTTATAAAAAGCATGATTTTTTGTATTGCTTGTAGTAAATGTGCTAACAGTGGACTTTTCCATCTGCAGATTATACTGAATGACCAGCAGTGGCAGTGTTTCGCAACAAATTGTCTCTGCATTGCCGATACTGAAGAAAAAAAAAAAGACAGTCTTCCGGCATAGGGCATCATTTGACCAATATATATGGTAAGTAAAGCTCACAGTCATTCCTTTAGGCATTAAAAAGACGTTTTCAGCACCTGAATGTCATCACTACCTTCTAGTGGGGGCCTGTGCTTGAATGTAATTTCTGCCAAAATGGAAGTATTATGGATCACATTGTGTCGGTCATGATAGTTAATAAAAGACTGACTGCATCCAAGGCTTCTTAAGCCTGCTTTAGATCCTGGTGCCACCAATGTTCCGTTTGAGGACATTGCTTCCTTTGAGGCTGAAATGCACTATCTCACTGTAGAACTATAGAGTTGCGTTCTCACGGAATAAAGCACATTTAACGTCTTCCGCTGCACTCTGTATGTTGGACTCTGATACTCAAGAAGGATTGTTGGTAAGGATAATCTCTGTTTTTGTATCTGCATCCCACTTTCAAAAAGGCCACAGTGCTTTGAGTGGTTCAGAGTATTTGCCATTCCGCCTCCGACTTGCCTTGCAGTCATGAATAGAGATAGCAACCTACTGCATAACTTCTGATATCTCATTCTCCTGTGTGGTCCGCTTCCACAAGGACAATTGGACCAGTGATGATCTGACATCATAAAGCGAAAGCAAGATGTTGTCTGACATGAGGGCCAATCTGTTGCCTAGCAAGCTGACATCATAAAGCTAAATGCAAGATGTTGTCTGACGTGAGGGCCACTCTGTTGTTGCCTAGCAAGCAGTAAGATACATTTATCTTGCTAATGAAATGAGTAGCAGGGTAGACCGGACGCCCAAGTGACAGCTATGATGGTAAAATGTACAAAATGAGGGCACTTTATAAGACCTCTAAATTTGAACGAGCGTGAGTTTGAGCATTAGAGTCAACGTCACTATTGCTGAACTGCTAGGAATTGGCTGAAATGATGATTATGAACATGCTATTCATAGCTTTTATTATTCGCATTAACTGTAGAATAACCCTACCTCTCAACTTATCAGCTGGCTTAATTGCTACTGGTGTACCATATCCTAAAACAAATAAAGTGAGAGGGGTACGCTGCCACTTGGCTGGCAAAAACATCTCTATCTATGTCCTAATGTACCTTCTACAGTTGTTTAGAGCGTGTTGGCAAAAGAGGCATGAGATTCAGAGTAGTATGGTAGGTTAAAAACACAAATCGAGATTTGATTTTCTAATGAGCTGCTGATTTTCACAATAATACAAACTCCATAGTATTGATCTGTTTACCCTTTATAAAAAGCATGATTTTTTGTATTGCTTGTAGTAAATGTTCTAACAGTGGACTTTTCCATCTGCAGATTATACTGAATGACCAGCAGTGGCAGTGTTTCGCAACAAATTGTCTCTGCATTGCCGATACTGAAGAAATAAAAAGACAGTCTTCCGGCATAGGGCATCATTTGACCAATATGTATGGTAAGTAAAGCTCACAATCATTCCTTTAGGCATTAAAAAGGTGTTTTCAGCACCTGAATGTCATAACTACCTTCTAGTGTGGGCCTGTGCTTGAATGTAATTTCTGCCAAGATGGAAGTATTATGGATAACATTGTGTCGGTCATGATAGTTAATAAAAGACTGACTGCATCCAAGGCTTCTTAAGCCTGCTTTAGATCCTGGTGCCACCAATGTTCCGTTTGAGGACATTGCTTCCTTTGAGGCTGAGATGCACTATCTCACTGTAGAACTATAGAGTTGCGTTCTCACAGAATGAAGCACATTTAACGTCTTCCGCTGCACTCTGTATGTTGGACTCTGATACTCAAGAAGGATTGTTGGTAAGGATAATCTCTGTTTTTGTATCTGCATCCCACTTTCAAAAAGGCCACAGTGCTTTGAGTGGTTCAGAGTATTTGCCATTCCGCCTCCGACTTGCCTTGCAGTCATGAATAGAGATAGCAACCTACTGCATAACTTCTGATATCTCATCCTCCTGTGTGTCCGCTTCCACAAGGACAATTGTACCAGTGATGATCTGACATCATAAAGCAAAAGCAAGATGTTGTCTGACATGAGGGCCAATCTGTTGCCTAGCAAGCTGACATCATAAAGCTAAATGCAAGATGTTGTCTGACGTGAGGGCCACTCTGTTGTTGCCTAGCAAGCAGTAAGATACATTTATCTTGCTAATGAAATGAGTAGCAGGGTAGACCGGACGCCCAAGTGACAGCTATGATGGTAAAATGTACAAAATTAGGACACTTTATAAGACCTCTAAATTTGAACGAGCGTGAGTTTGAGCATTAGAGTCAACTTCACTATTGCTGAACTGCTAGGAATTGGCTCAAATGATGATTATGAACATGCTATTCATAGCTTTTATTATTCCCATTAACTGTAGCATAACCCTACCTCTCAACTTATCAGCTGGCTTAATTGCTACTGGTGTACCATATCCTAAAACAAATAAAGTGAGAGGGGTACGCTGCCACTTGGCTGGCAAAAAGATCTCTATTTCCTAATGTACCTTCTACAGTTGTTTAGAGCGTGTTGGCAAAAGAGGCATGAGACTCAGAGTAGTATGGTAGGTTAAAAACACAAATCGAGATTTGATTTTCTAATGAGCTGCTGATTTTCACAATAATACAAACTCCATAGTATTGATCTGTTTACCCTTTATAAAAAGCATGATTTTTTGTATTGCTTGTAGTAAATGTGCTAACAGTGGACTTTTCCATCTGCAGATTATACTGAATGACCAGCAGTGGCAGTGTTTCGCAACAAATTGTCTCTGCATTGCCGATACTGAAGAAAAAAAAAAAGACAGTCTTCCGGCATAGGGCATCATTTGACCAATATATATGGTAAGTAAAGCTCACAGTCATTCCTTTAGGCATTAAAAAGACGTTTTCAGCACCTGAATGTCATCACTACCTTCTAGTGGGGGCCTGTGCTTGAATGTAATTTCTGCCAAAATGGAAGTATTATGGATCACATTGTGTCGGTCATGATAGTTAATAAAAGACTGACTGCATCCAAGGCTTCTTAAGCCTGCTTTAGATCCTGGTGCCACCAATGTTCCGTTTGAGGACATTGCTTCCTTTGAGGCTGAAATGCACTATCTCACTGTAGAACTATAGAGTTGCGTTCTCACGGAATAAAGCACATTTAACGTCTTCCGCTGCACTCTGTATGTTGGACTCTGATACTCAAGAAGGATTGTTGGTAAGGATAATCTCTGTTTTTGTATCTGCATCCCACTTTCAAAAAGGCCACAGTGCTTTGAGTGGTTCAGAGTATTTGCCATTCCGCCTCCGACTTGCCTTGCAGTCATGAATAGAGATAGCAACCTACTGCATAACTTCTGATATCTCATTCTCCTGTGTGGTCCGCTTCCACAAGGACAATTGGACCAGTGATGATCTGACATCATAAAGCGAAAGCAAGATGTTGTCTGACATGAGGGCCAATCTGTTGCCTAGCAAGCTGACATCATAAAGCTAAATGCAAGATGTTGTCTGACGTGAGGGCCACTCTGTTGTTGCCTAGCAAGCAGTAAGATACATTTATCTTGCTAATGAAATGAGTAGCAGGGTAGACCGGACGCCCAAGTGACAGCTATGATGGTAAAATGTACAAAATGAGGGCACTTTATAAGACCTCTAAATTTGAACGAGCGTGAGTTTGAGCATTAGAGTCAACGTCACTATTGCTGAACTGCTAGGAATTGGCTCAAATGATGATTATGAACATGCTATTCATAGCTTTTATTATTCGCATTAACTGTAGAATAACCCTACCTCTCAACTTATCAGCTGGCTTAATTGCTACTGGTGTACCATATCCTAAAACAAATAAAGTGAGAGGGGTACGCTGCCACTTGGCTGGCAAAAACATCTCTATCTATGTCCTAATGTACCTTCTACAGTTGTTTAGAGCGTGTTGGCAAAAGAGGCATGAGACTCACAGTAGTATGGTAGGTTAAAAACACAAATCGAGATTTGATTTTCTAATGAGCTGCTGATTTTCACAATAATACAAACTCCATAGTATTGATCTGTTTACCCTTTATAAAAAGCATGATTTTTTGTATTGCTTGTAGTAAATGTGCTAACAGTGGACTTTTCCATCTGCAGATTATACTGAATGACCAGCAGTGGCAGTGTTTCGCAACAAATTGTCTCTGCATTGCCGATACTGAAGAAATAAAAAGACAGTCTTCCGGCATAGGGCATCATTTGACCAATATGTATGGTAAGTAAAGCTCACAATCATTCCTTTAGGCATTAAAAAGGTGTTTTCAGCACCTGAATGTCATAACTACCTTCTAGTGTGGGCCTGTGCTTGAATGTAATTTCTGCCAAGATGGAAGTATTATGGATAACATTGTGTCGGTCATGATAGTTAATAAAAGACTGACTGCATCCAAGGCTTCTTAAGCCTGCTTTAGATCCTGGTGCCACCAATGTTCCGTTTGAGGACATTGCTTCCTTTGAGGCTGAGATGCACTATCTCACGGTAGAACTATAGAGTTGCGTTCTCACAGAATGAAGCACATTTAACGTCTTCCGCTGCACTCTGTATGTTGGACTCTGATACTCAAGAAGGATTATTGGTAAGGATAATCTCTGTTTTTGTATCTGCATCCCACTTTCAAAAAGGCCACAGTGCTTTGAGTGGTTCAGAGTATTTGCCATTCCGCCTCCGACTTGCCTTGCAGTCATGAATAGAGATAGCAACCTACTGCATAACTTCTGATATCTCATCCTCCTGTGTGGTCCGCTTCGACAAGGACAATAGGACCAGTGATGATCTGACATCATAAAGCAAAAGCAAGATGTTGTTTGACATGAGGGCCAATCTGTTGCCTAGCAAGCTGACATCATAAAGCTAAATGCAAGATGTTGTCTGACGTGAGGGCCACTCTGTTGTTGCCTAGCAAGCAGTAAGATACATTTATCTTGCTAATGAAATGAGTAGCAGGGTAGACCGGACGCCCAAGTGACAGCTATGATGGTAAAATGTACAAAATTAGGACACTTTATAAGACCTCTAAATTTGAACGAGCGTGAGTTTGAGCATTAGAGTCAACTTCACTATTGCTGAACTGCTAGGAATTGGCTCAAATGATGATTATGAACATGCTATTCATAGCTTTTATTATTCGCATTAACTGTAGAATAACCCTACCTCTCAACTTATCAGCTGGCTTAATTGCTACTGGTGTACCATATCCTAAAACAAATAAAGTGAGAGGGGTACGCTGCCACTTGGCTGGCAAAAACATCTCTATCTATGTCCTAATGTACCTTCTACAGTTGTTTAGAGCGTGTTGGCAAAAGAGGCATGAGACTCAGAGTAGTATGGTAGGTTAAAAACACAAATCGAGATTTGATTTTCTAATGAGCTGCTGATTTTCACAATAATACAAACTCCATAGTATTGATCTGTTTACCCTTTATAAAAAGCATGATTTTTTGTATTGCTTGTAGTAAATGTGCTAACAGTGGACTTTTCCATCTGCAGATTATACTGAATGACCAGCAGTGGCAGTGTTTCGCAACAAATTGTCTCTGCATTGCCGATACTGAAGAAAAAAAAAAAAGACAGTCTTCCGGCATAGGGCATCATATGACTAATATATATGGTAAGTAAAGCTCACAGTCATTCCTTTAGGCATTAAAAAGACGTTTTCAGCACCTGAATGTCACCACTACCTTCTAGTGGGGGCCTGTGCTTGAATGTAATTTCTGCCAAAATGGAAGTATTATGGATCACATTGTGTCGGTCATGATAGTTAATAAAAGACTGACTGCATCCAAGGCTTCTTAAGCCTGCTTTAGATCCTGGTGCCACCAATGTTCCGTTTGAGGACATTGCTTCCTTTGAGGCTGAAATGCACTATCTCACTGTAGAACTATAGAGTTGCGTTCTCACGGAATAAAGCACATTTAACGTCTTCCGCTGCACTCTGTATGTTGGACTCTGATACTCAAGAAGGATTGTTGGTAAGGATAATCTCTGTTTTTGTATCTGCATCCCACTTTCAAAAAGGCCACAGTGCTTTGGGTGGTTCAGAGTATTTGCCATTCCGCCTCCGACTTGCCTTGCAGTCATGAATAGAGATAGCAACCTACTGCATAACTTCTGATATCTCATTCTCCTGTGTGGTCCGCTTCCACAAGGACAATTGGACCAGTGATGATCTGACATCATAAAGCAAAAGCAAGATGTTGTCTGACATGAGGGCCAATCTGTTGCCTAGCAAGCTGACATCATAAAGCTAAATGCAAGATGTTGTCTGACGTGAGGGCCACTCTGTTGTTGCCTAGCAAGCAGTAAGATACATTTATCTTGCTAATGAAATGAGTAGCAGGGTAGACCGGACGCCCAAGTGACAGCTATGATGGTAAAATGTACAAAATGAGGGCACTTTATAAGACCTCTAAATTTGAACGAGCGTGAGTTTGAGCATTAGAGTCAACGTCACTATTGCTGAACTGCTAGGAATTGGCTGAAATGATGATTATGAACATGCTATTCATAGCTTTTATTATTCGCATTAACTGTAGAATAACCCTACCTCTCAACTTATCAGCTGGCTTAATTGCTACTGGTGTACCATATCCTAAAACAAATAAAGTGAGAGGGGTACGCTGCCACTTGGCTGGCAAAAACATCTCTATCTATGTCCTAATGTACCTTCTACAGTTGTTTAGAGCGTGTTGGCAAAAGAGGCATGAGATTCAGAGTAGTATGGTAGGTTAAAAACACAAATCGAGATTTGATTTTCTAATGAGCTGCTGATTTTCACAATAATACAAACTCCATAGTATTGATCTGTTTACCCTTTATAAAAAGCATGATTTTTTGTATTGCTTGTAGTAAATGTTCTAACAGTGGACTTTTCCATCTGCAGATTATACTGAATGACCAGCAGTGGCAGTGTTTCGCAACAAATTGTCTCTGCATTGCCGATACTGAAGAAATAAAAAGACAGTCTTCCGGCATAGGGCATCATTTGACCAATATGTATGGTAAGTAAAGCTCACAATCATTCCTTTAGGCATTAAAAAGGTGTTTTCAGCACCTGAATGTCATAACTACCTTCTAGTGTGGGCCTGTGCTTGAATGTAATTTCTGCCAAGATGGAAGTATTATGGATAACATTGTGTCGGTCATGATAGTTAATAAAAGACTGACTGCATCCAAGGCTTCTTAAGCCTGCTTTAGATCCTGGTGCCACCAATGTTCCGTTTGAGGACATTGCTTCCTTTGAGGCTGAGATGCACTATCTCACTGTAGAACTATAGAGTTGCGTTCTCACAGAATGAAGCACATTTAACGTCTTCCGCTGCACTCTGTATGTTGGACTCTGATACTCAAGAAGGATTGTTGGTAAGGATAATCTCTGTTTTTGTATCTGCATCCCACTTTCAAAAAGGCCACAGTGCTTTGAGTGGTTCAGAGTATTTGCCATTCCGCCTCCGACTTGCCTTGCAGTCATGAATAGAGATAGCAACCTACTGCATAACTTCTGATATCTCATCCTCCTGTGTGTCCGCTTCCACAAGGACAATTGTACCAGTGATGATCTGACATCATAAAGCAAAAGCAAGATGTTGTCTGACATGAGGGCCAATCTGTTGCCTAGCAAGCTGACATCATAAAGCTAAATGCAAGATGTTGTCTGACGTGAGGGCCACTCTGTTGTTGCCTAGCAAGCAGTAAGATACATTTATCTTGCTAATGAAATGAGTAGCAGGGTAGACCGGACGCCCAAGTGACAGCTATGATGGTAAAATGTACAAAATTAGGACACTTTATAAGACCTCTAAATTTGAACGAGCGTGAGTTTGAGCATTAGAGTCAACTTCACTATTGCTGAACTGCTAGGAATTGGCTCAAATGATGATTATGAACATGCTATTCATAGCTTTTATTATTCCCATTAACTGTAGCATAACCCTACCTCTCAACTTATCAGCTGGCTTAATTGCTACTGGTGTACCATATCCTAAAACAAATAAAGTGAGAGGGGTACGCTGCCACTTGGCTGGCAAAAAGATCTCTATTTCCTAATGTACCTTCTACAGTTGTTTAGAGCGTGTTGGCAAAAGAGGCATGAGACTCAGAGTAGTATGGTAGGTTAAAAACACAAATCGAGATTTGATTTTCTAATGAGCTGCTGATTTTCACAATAATACAAACTCCATAGTATTGATCTGTTTACCCTTTATAAAAAGCATGATTTTTTGTATTGCTTGTAGTAAATGTGCTAACAGTGGACTTTTCCATCTGCAGATTATACTGAATGACCAGCAGTGGCAGTGTTTCGCAACAAATTGTCTCTGCATTGCCGATACTGAAGAAAAAAAAAAAGACAGTCTTCCGGCATAGGGCATCATTTGACCAATATATATGGTAAGTAAAGCTCACAGTCATTCCTTTAGGCATTAAAAAGACGTTTTCAGCACCTGAATGTCATCACTACCTTCTAGTGGGGGCCTGTGCTTGAATGTAATTTCTGCCAAAATGGAAGTATTATGGATCACATTGTGTCGGTCATGATAGTTAATAAAAGACTGACTGCATCCAAGGCTTCTTAAGCCTGCTTTAGATCCTGGTGCCACCAATGTTCCGTTTGAGGACATTGCTTCCTTTGAGGCTGAAATGCACTATCTCACTGTAGAACTATAGAGTTGCGTTCTCACGGAATAAAGCACATTTAACGTCTTCCGCTGCACTCTGTATGTTGGACTCTGATACTCAAGAAGGATTGTTGGTAAGGATAATCTCTGTTTTTGTATCTGCATCCCACTTTCAAAAAGGCCACAGTGCTTTGAGTGGTTCAGAGTATTTGCCATTCCGCCTCCGACTTGCCTTGCAGTCATGAATAGAGATAGCAACCTACTGCATAACTTCTGATATCTCATTCTCCTGTGTGGTCCGCTTCCACAAGGACAATTGGACCAGTGATGATCTGACATCATAAAGCGAAAGCAAGATGTTGTCTGACATGAGGGCCAATCTGTTGCCTAGCAAGCTGACATCATAAAGCTAAATGCAAGATGTTGTCTGACGTGAGGGCCACTCTGTTGTTGCCTAGCAAGCAGTAAGATACATTTATCTTGCTAATGAAATGAGTAGCAGGGTAGACCGGACGCCCAAGTGACAGCTATGATGGTAAAATGTACAAAATGAGGGCACTTTATAAGACCTCTAAATTTGAACGAGCGTGAGTTTGAGCATTAGAGTCAACGTCACTATTGCTGAACTGCTAGGAATTGGCTGAAATGATGATTATGAACATGCTATTCATAGCTTTTATTATTCGCATTAACTGTAGAATAACCCTACCTCTCAACTTATCAGCTGGCTTAATTGCTACTGGTGTACCATATCCTAAAACAAATAAAGTGAGAGGGGTACGCTGCCACTTGGCTGGCAAAAACATCTCTATCTATGTCCTAATGTACCTTCTACAGTTGTTTAGAGCGTGTTGGCAAAAGAGGCATGAGATTCAGAGTAGTATGGTAGGTTAAAAACACAAATCGAGATTTGATTTTCTAATGAGCTGCTGATTTTCACAATAATACAAACTCCATAGTATTGATCTGTTTACCCTTTATAAAAAGCATGATTTTTTGTATTGCTTGTAGTAAATGTTCTAACAGTGGACTTTTCCATCTGCAGATTATACTGAATGACCAGCAGTGGCAGTGTTTCGCAACAAATTGTCTCTGCATTGCCGATACTGAAGAAATAAAAAGACAGTCTTCCGGCATAGGGCATCATTTGACCAATATGTATGGTAAGTAAAGCTCACAATCATTCCTTTAGGCATTAAAAAGGTGTTTTCAGCACCTGAATGTCATAACTACCTTCTAGTGTGGGCCTGTGCTTGAATGTAATTTCTGCCAAGATGGAAGTATTATGGATAACATTGTGTCGGTCATGATAGTTAATAAAAGACTGACTGCATCCAAGGCTTCTTAAGCCTGCTTTAGATCCTGGTGCCACCAATGTTCCGTTTGAGGACATTGCTTCCTTTGAGGCTGAGATGCACTATCTCACTGTAGAACTATAGAGTTGCGTTCTCACAGAATGAAGCACATTTAACGTCTTCCGCTGCACTCTGTATGTTGGACTCTGATACTCAAGAAGGATTGTTGGTAAGGATAATCTCTGTTTTTGTATCTGCATCCCACTTTCAAAAAGGCCACAGTGCTTTGAGTGGTTCAGAGTATTTGCCATTCCGCCTCCGACTTGCCTTGCAGTCATGAATAGAGATAGCAACCTACTGCATAACTTCTGATATCTCATCCTCCTGTGTGTCCGCTTCCACAAGGACAATTGTACCAGTGATGATCTGACATCATAAAGCAAAAGCAAGATGTTGTCTGACATGAGGGCCAATCTGTTGCCTAGCAAGCTGACATCATAAAGCTAAATGCAAGATGTTGTCTGACGTGAGGGCCACTCTGTTGTTGCCTAGCAAGCAGTAAGATACATTTATCTTGCTAATGAAATGAGTAGCAGGGTAGACCGGACGCCCAAGTGACAGCTATGATGGTAAAATGTACAAAATTAGGACACTTTATAAGACCTCTAAATTTGAACGAGCGTGAGTTTGAGCATTAGAGTCAACTTCACTATTGCTGAACTGCTAGGAATTGGCTCAAATGATGATTATGAACATGCTATTCATAGCTTTTATTATTCCCATTAACTGTAGCATAACCCTACCTCTCAACTTATCAGCTGGCTTAATTGCTACTGGTGTACCATATCCTAAAACAAATAAAGTGAGAGGGGTACGCTGCCACTTGGCTGGCAAAAAGATCTCTATTTCCTAATGTACCTTCTACAGTTGTTTAGAGCGTGTTGGCAAAAGAGGCATGAGACTCAGAGTAGTATGGTAGGTTAAAAACACAAATCGAGATTTGATTTTCTAATGAGCTGCTGATTTTCACAATAATACAAACTCCATAGTATTGATCTGTTTACCCTTTATAAAAAGCATGATTTTTTGTATTGCTTGTAGTAAATGTGCTAACAGTGGACTTTTCCATCTGCAGATTATACTGAATGACCAGCAGTGGCAGTGTTTCGCAACAAATTGTCTCTGCATTGCCGATACTGAAGAAAAAAAAAAAGACAGTCTTCCGGCATAGGGCATCATTTGACCAATATATATGGTAAGTAAAGCTCACAGTCATTCCTTTAGGCATTAAAAAGACGTTTTCAGCACCTGAATGTCATCACTACCTTCTAGTGGGGGCCTGTGCTTGAATGTAATTTCTGCCAAAATGGAAGTATTATGGATCACATTGTGTCGGTCATGATAGTTAATAAAAGACTGACTGCATCCAAGGCTTCTTAAGCCTGCTTTAGATCCTGGTGCCACCAATGTTCCGTTTGAGGACATTGCTTCCTTTGAGGCTGAAATGCACTATCTCACTGTAGAACTATAGAGTTGCGTTCTCACGGAATAAAGCACATTTAACGTCTTCCGCTGCACTCTGTATGTTGGACTCTGATACTCAAGAAGGATTGTTGGTAAGGATAATCTCTGTTTTTGTATCTGCATCCCACTTTCAAAAAGGCCACAGTGCTTTGAGTGGTTCAGAGTATTTGCCATTCCGCCTCCGACTTGCCTTGCAGTCATGAATAGAGATAGCAACCTACTGCATAACTTCTGATATCTCATTCTCCTGTGTGGTCCGCTTCCACAAGGACAATTGGACCAGTGATGATCTGACATCATAAAGCGAAAGCAAGATGTTGTCTGACATGAGGGCCAATCTGTTGCCTAGCAAGCTGACATCATAAAGCTAAATGCAAGATGTTGTCTGACGTGAGGGCCACTCTGTTGTTGCCTAGCAAGCAGTAAGATACATTTATCTTGCTAATGAAATGAGTAGCAGGGTAGACCGGACGCCCAAGTGACAGCTATGATGGTAAAATGTACAAAATGAGGGCACTTTATAAGACCTCTAAATTTGAACGAGCGTGAGTTTGAGCATTAGAGTCAACGTCACTATTGCTGAACTGCTAGGAATTGGCTGAAATGATGATTATGAACATGCTATTCATAGCTTTTATTATTCGCATTAACTGTAGAATAACCCTACCTCTCAACTTATCAGCTGGCTTAATTGCTACTGGTGTACCATATCCTAAAACAAATAAAGTGAGAGGGGTACGCTGCCACTTGGCTGGCAAAAAGATCTCTATGTCCTAATGTACCTTCTACAGTTGTTTAGAGCGTGTTGGCAAAAGAGGCATGAGATTCAGAGTAGTATGGTAGGTTAAAAACACAAATTGAGATTTGATTTTCTAATGAGCTGCTGATTTTCACAATAATACAAACTCCATAGTATTGATCTGTTTACCCTTTATAAAAAGCATGATTTTTTGTATTGCTTGTAGTAAATGTTCTAACAGTGGACTTTTCCATCTGCAGATTATACTGAATGACCAGCAGTGGCAGTGTTTCGCAACAAATTGTCTCTGCATTGCCGATACTGAAGAAATAAAAAGACAGTCTTCCGGCATAGGGCATCATTTGACCAATATGTATGGTAAGTAAAGCTCACAATCATTCCTTTAGGCATTAAAAAGGTGTTTTCAGCACCTGAATGTCATAACTACCTTCTAGTGTGGGCCTGTGCTTGAATGTAATTTCTGCCAAGATGGAAGTATTATGGATAACATTGTGTCGGTCATGATAGTTAATAAAAGACTGACTGCATCCAAGGCTTCTTAAGCCTGCTTTAGATCCTGGTGCCACCAATGTTCCGTTTCAGGACATTGCTTCCTTTGAGGCTGAGATGCACTATCTCACTGTAGAACTATAGAGTTGCGTTCTCACAGAATGAAGCACATTTAACGTCTTCCGCTGCACTCTGTATGTTGGACTCTGATACTCAAGAAGGATTGTTGGTAAGGATAATCTCTGTTTTTGTATCTGCATCCCACTTTCAAAAAGGCCACAGTGCTTTGAGTGGTTCAGAGTATTTGCCATTCCGCCTCCGACTTGCCTTGCAGTCATGAATAGAGATAGCAACCTACTGCATAACTTCTGATATCTCATCCTCCTGTGTGTCCGCTTCCACAAGGACAATTGTACCAGTGATGATCTGACATCATAAAGCAAAAGCAAGATGTTGTCTGACATGAGGGCCAATCTGTTGCCTAGCAAGCTGACATCATAAAGCTAAATACAAGATGTTGTCTGACGTGAGGGCCACTCTGTTGTTGCCTAGCAAGCAGTAAGATACATTTATCTTGCTAATGAAATGAGTAGCAGGGTAGACCGGACGCCCAAGTGACAGCTATGATGGTAAAATGTACAAAATTAGGACACTTTATAAGACCTCTAAATTTGAACGAGCGTGAGTTTGAGCATTAGAGTCAACTTCACTATTGCTGAACTGCTAGGAATTGGCTCAAATGATGATTATGAACATGCTATTCATAGCTTTTATTATTCCCATTAACTGTAGCATAACCCTACCTCTCAACTTATCAGCTGGCTTAATTGCTACTGGTGTACCATATCCTAAAACAAATAAAGTGAGAGGGGTACGCTGCCACTTGGCTGGCAAAAATATCTCTATCTATGTCCTAATGTACCTTCTACAGTTGTTTAGAGCGTGTTGGCAAAAGAGGCATGAGACTCAGAGTAGTATGGTAGGTTAAAAACACAAATCGAGATTTGATTCTCTAATGAGCTGCTGATTTTCACAATAATACAAACTCCATAGTATTGATCTGTTTACCCTTTATAAAAAGCATGATTTTTTGTATTGCTTGTAGTAAATGTTCTAACAGTGGACTTTTCCATCTGCAGATTATACTGAATGACCAGCAGTGGCAGTGTTTCGCAACAAATTGTCTCTGCATTGCCGATACTGAAGAAATAAAAAGACAGTCTTCCGGCATAGGGCATCATTTGACCAATATGTATGGTAAGTAAAGCTCACAATCATTCCTTTAGGCATTAAAAAGGTGTTTTCAGCACCTGAATGTCATAACTACCTTCTAGTGTGGGCCTGTGCTTGAATGTAATTTCTGCCAAGATGGAAGTATTATGGATAACATTGTGTCGGTCATGATAGTTAATAAAAGACTGACTGCATCCAAGGCTTCTTAAGCCTGCTTTAGATCCTGGTGCCACCAATGTTCCGTTTGAGGACATTGCTTCCTTTGAGGCTGAGATGCACTATCTCACTGTAGAACTATAGAGTCGCGTTCTCACAGAATGAAGCACATTTAACGTCTTCCGCTGCACTCTGTATGTTGGACTCTGATACTCAAGAAGGATTGTTGGTAAGGATAATCTCTGTTTTTGTATCTGCATCCCACTTTCAAAAAGGCCACAGTGCTTTGAGTGGTTCAGAGTATTTGCCATTCCGCCTCCGACTTGCCTTGCAGTCATGAATAGAGATAGCAACCTACTGCATAACTTCTGATATCTCATCCTCCTGTGTGGTCCGCTTCGACAAGGACAATAGGACCAGTGATGATCTGACATCATAAAGCAAAAGCAAGATGTTGTCTGACATGAGGGCCAATCTGTTGCCTAGCAAGCTGACATCATAAAGCTAAATGCAAGATGTTGTCTGACGTGAGGGCCACTCTGTTGTTGCCTAGCAAGCAGTAAGATACATTTATCTTGCTAATGAAATGAGTAGCAGGGTAGACCGGACGCCCAAGTGACAGCTATGATGGTAAAATGTACAAAATTAGGACACTTTATAAGACCTCTAAATTTGAACGAGCGTGAGTTTGAGCATTAGAGTCAACTTCACTATTGCTGAACTGCTAGGAATTGGCTCAAATGATGATTATGAACATGCTATTCATAGCTTTTATTATTCCCATTAACTGTAGCATAACCCTACCTCTCAACTTATCAGCTGGCTTAATTGCTACTGGTGTACCATATCCTAAAACAAATAAAGTGAGAGGGGTACGCTGCCACTTGGCTGGCAAAAAGATCTCTATTTCCTAATGTACCTTCTACAGTTGTTTAGAGCGTGTTGGCAAAAGAGGCATGAGACTCAGAGTAGTATGGTAGGTTAAAAACACAAATCGAGATTTGATTTTCTAATGAGCTGCTGATTTTCACAATAATACAAACTCCATAGTATTGATCTGTTTACCCTTTATAAAAAGCATGATTTTTTGTATTGCTTGTAGTAAATGTGCTAACAGTGGACTTTTCCATCTGCAGATTATACTGAATGACCAGCAGTGGCAGTGTTTCGCAACAAATTGTCTCTGCATTGCCGATACTGAAGAAAAAAAAAAAAGACAGTCTTCCGGCATAGGGCATCATTTGACCAATATATATGGTAAGTAAAGCTCACAGTCATTCCTTTAGGCATTAAAAAGACGTTTTCAGCACCTGAATGTCATCACTACCTTCTAGTGGGGGCCTGTGCTTGAATGTAATTTCTGCCAAAATGGAAGTATTATGGATCACATTGTGTCGGTCATGATAGTTAATAAAAGACTGACTGCATCCAAGGCTTCTTAAGCCTGCTTTAGATCCTGGTGCCACCAATGTTCCGTTTGAGGACATTGCTTCCTTTGAGGCTGAAATGCACTTTCTCACTGTAGAACTATAGAGTTGCGTTCTCACGGAATAAAGCACATTTAACGTCTTCCGCTGCACTCTGTATGTTGGACTCTGATACTCAAGAAGGATTGTTGGTAAGGATAATCTCTGTTTTTGTATCTGCATCCCACTTTCAAAAAGGCCACAGTGCTTTGAGTGGTTCAGAGTATTTGCCATTCCGCCTCCGACTTGCCTTGCAGTCATGAATAGAGATAGCAACCTACTGCATAACTTCTGATATCTCATCCTCCTGTGTGGTCCGCTTCCACAAGGACAATTGGACCAGTGATGATCTGACATCATAAAGCAAAAGCAAGATGTTGTCTGACATGAGGGCCAATCTGTTGCCTAGCAAGCTGACATCATAAAGCTAAATGCAAGATGTTGTCTGACGTGAGGGCCACTCTGTTGTTGCCTAGCAAGCAGTAAGATACATTTATCTTGCTAATGAAATGAGTAGCAGGGTAGACCGGACGCCCAAGTGACAGCTATGATGGTAAAATGTACAAAATGAGGGCACTTTATAAGACCTCTAAATTTGAACGAGCGTGAGTTTGAGCATTAGAGTCAACTTCACTATTGCTGAACTGCTAGGAATTGGCTCAAATGATGATTATGAACATGCTATTCATAGCTTTTATTATTCCCATTAACTGTAGAATAACCCTACCTCTCAACTTATCAGCTGGCTTAATTGCTACTGGTGTACCATATCCTAAAACAAATAAAGTGAGAGGGGTACGCTGCCACTTGGCTGGCAAAAACATCTCTATTTCCTAATGTACCTTCTACAGTTGTTTAGAGCGTGTTGGCAAAAGAGGCATGAGACTCAGAGTAGTATGGTAGGTTAAAAACACAAATCGAGATTTGATTTTCTAATGAGCTGCTGATTTTCACAATAATACAAACTCCATAGTATTGATCTGTTTACCCTTTATAAAAAGCATGATTTTTTGTATTGCTTGTAGTAAATGTTCTAACAGTGGACTTTTCCATCTGCAGATTATACTGAATGACCAGCAGTGGCAGTGTTTCGCAACAAATTGTCTCTGCATTGCCGATACTGAAGAAATAAAAAGACAGTCTTCCGGCATAGGGCATCATTTGACCAATATGTATGGTAAGTAAAGCTCACAATCATTCCTTTAGGCATTAAAAAGGTGTTTTCAGCACCTGAATGTCATAACTACCTTCTAGTGTGGGCCTGTGCTTGAATGTAATTTCTGCCAAGATGGAAGTATTATGGATAACATTGTGTCGGTCATGATAGTTAATAAAAGACTGACTGCATCCAAGGCTTCTTAAGCCTGCTTTAGATCCTGGTGCCACCAATGTTCCGTTTGAGGACATTGCTTCCTTTGAGGCTGAAATGCACTATCTCACTGTAGAACTATAGAGTTGCGTTCTCACGGAATAAAGCACATTTAACGTCTTCCGCTGCACTCTGTATGTTGGACTCTGATACTCAAGAAGGATTGTTGGTAAGGATAATCTCTGTTTTTGTATCTGCATCCCACTTTCAAAAAGGCGACAGTGCTTTGGGTGGTTCAGAGTATTTGCCATTCCGCCTCCGACTTGCCTTGCAGTCATGAATAGAGATAGCAACCTACTGCATAACTTCTGATATCTCATTCTCCTGTGTGGTCCGCTTCCACAAGGACAATTGGACCAGTGATGATCTGACATCATAAAGCAAAAGCAAGATGTTGTCTGACATGAGGGCCAATCTGTTGCCTAGCAAGCTGACATCATAAAGCTACATGCAAGATGTTGTCTGACGTGAAGGCCACTCTGTTGTTGCCTAGCAAGCAGTAAGATACATTTATCTTGCTAATGAAATGAGTAGCAGGGTAGACCGGACGCCCAAGTGACAGCTATGATGGTAAAATGTACAAAATTAGGACACTTTATAAGACCTCTAAATTTGAACGAGCGTGAGTTTGAGCATTAGAGTCAACTTCACTATTGCTGAACTGCTAGGAATTGGCTCAAATGATGATTATGAACATGCTATTCATAGCTTTTATTATTCCCATTAACTGTAGCATAACCCTACCTCTCAACTTATCAGCTGGCTTAATTGCTACTGGTGTACCATATCCTAAAACAAATAAAGTGAGAGGGGTACGCTGCCACTTGGCTGGCAAAAAGATCTCTATCTATGTCCTAATGTACCTTCTACAGTTGTTTAGAGCGTGTTGGCAAAAGAGGCATGAGACTCACAGTAGTATGGTAGGTTAAAAACACAAATCGAGATTTGATTTTCTAATGAGCTGCTGATTTTCACAATAATACAAACTCCATAGTATTGATCTGTTTACCCTTTATAAAAAGCATGATTTTTTGTATTGCTTGTAGTAAATGTGCTAACAGTGGACTTTTCCATCTGCAGATTATACTGAATGACCAGCAGTGGCAGTGATTCGCAACAAATTGTCTCTGCATTGCCGATACTGAAGAAATAAAAAGACAGTCTTCCGGCATAGGGCATCATTTGACCAATATGTATGGTAAGTAAAGCTCACAATCATTCCTTTAGGCATTAAAAAGGTGTTTTCAGCACCTGAATGTCATAACTACCTTCTAGTGTGGGCCTGTGCTTGAATGTAATTTCTGCCAAGATGGAAGTATTATGGATAACATTGTGTCGGTCATGATAGTTAATAAAAGACTGACTGCATCCAAGGCTTCTTAAGCCTGCTTTAGATCCTGGTGCCACCAATGTTCCGTTTGAGGACATTGCTTCCTTTGAGGCTGAGATGCACTATCTCACGGTAGAACTATAGAGTTGCGTTCTCACAGAATGAAGCACATTTAACGTCTTCCGCTGCACTCTGTATGTTGGACTCTGATACTCAAGAAGGATTATTGGTAAGGATAATCTCTGTTTTTGTATCTGCATCCCACTTTCAAAAAGGCCACAGTGCTTTGAGTGGTTCAGAGTATTTGCCATTCCGCCTCCGACTTGCCTTGCAGTCATGAATAGAGATAGCAACCTACTGCATAACTTCTGATATCTCATCCTCCTGTGTGGTCCGCTTCGACAAGGACAATAGGACCAGTGATGATCTGACATCATAAAGCAAAAGCAAGATGTTGTTTGACATGAGGGCCAATCTGTTGCCTAGCAAGCTGACATCATAAAGCTAAATGCAAGATGTTGTCTGACGTGAGGGCCACTCTGTTGTTGCCTAGCAAGCAGTAAGATACATTTATCTTGCTAATGAAATGAGTAGCAGGGTAGACCGGACGCCCAAGTGACAGCTATGATGGTAAAATGTACAAAATTAGGACACTTTATAAGACCTCTAAATTTGAACGAGCGTGAGTTTGAGCATTAGAGTCAACTTCACTATTGCTGAACTGCTAGGAATTGGCTCAAATGATGATTATGAACATGCTATTCATAGCTTTTATTATTCGCATTAACTGTAGAATAACCCTACCTCTCAACTTATCAGCTGGCTTAATTGCTACTGGTGTACCATATCCTAAAACAAATAAAGTGAGAGGGGTACGCTGCCACTTGGCTGGCAAAAACATCTCTATCTATGTCCTAATGTACCTTCTACAGTTGTTTAGAGCGTGTTGGCAAAAGAGGCATGAGACTCAGAGTAGTATGGTAGGTTAAAAACACAAATCGAGATTTGATTTTCTAATGAGCTGCTGATTTTCACAATAATACAAACTCCATAGTATTGATCTGTTTACCCTTTATAAAAAGCATGATTTTTTGTATTGCTTGTAGTAAATGTGCTAACAGTGGACTTTTCCATCTGCAGATTATACTGAATGACCAGCAGTGGCAGTGTTTCGCAACAAATTGTCTCTGCATTGCCGATACTGAAGAAAAAAAAAAAAGACAGTCTTCCGGCATAGGGCATCATTTGACCAATATATATGGTAAGTAAAGCTCACAGTCATTCCTTTAGGCATTAAAAAGACGTTTTCAGCACCTGAATGTCACCACTACCTTCTAGTGGGGGCCTGTGCTTGAATGTAATTTCTGCCAAAATGGAAGTATTATGGATCACATTGTGTCGGTCATGATAGTTAATAAAAGACTGACTGCATCCAAGGCTTCTTAAGCCTGCTTTAGATCCTGGTGCCACCAATGTTCCGTTTGAGGACATTGCTTCCTTTGAGGCTGAAATGCACTATCTCACTGTAGAACTATAGAGTTGCGTTCTCACGGAATAAAGCACATTTAACGTCTTCCGCTGCACTCTGTATGTTGGACTCTGATACTCAAGAAGGATTGTTGGTAAGGATAATCTCTGTTTTTGTATCTGCATCCCACTTTCAAAAAGGCCACAGTGCTTTGGGTGGTTCAGAGTATTTGCCATTCCGCCTCCGACTTGCCTTGCAGTCATGAATAGAGATAGCAACCTACTGCATAACTTCTGATATCTCATTCTCCTGTGTGGTCCGCTTCCACAAGGACAATTGGACCAGTGATGATCTGACATCATAAAGCAAAAGCAAGATGTTGTCTGACATGAGGGCCAATCTGTTGCCTAGCAAGCTGACATCATAAAGCTAAATGCAAGATGTTGTCTGACGTGAGGGCCACTCTGTTGTTGCCTAGCAAGCAGTAAGATACATTTATCTTGCTAATGAAATGAGTAGCAGGGTAGACCGGACGCCCAAGTGACAGCTATGATGGTAAAATGTACAAAATGAGGGCACTTTATAAGACCTCTAAATTTGAACGAGCGTGAGTTTGAGCATTAGAGTCAACGTCACTATTGCTGAACTGCTAGGAATTGGCTGAAATGATGATTATGAACATGCTATTCATAGCTTTTATTATTCGCATTAACTGTAGAATAACCCTACCTCTCAACTTATCAGCTGGCTTAATTGCTACTGGTGTACCATATCCTAAAACAAATAAAGTGAGAGGGGTACGCTGCCACTTGGCTGGCAAAAACATCTCTATCTATGTCCTAATGTACCTTCTACAGTTGTTTAGAGCGTGTTGGCAAAAGAGGCATGAGATTCAGAGTAGTATGGTAGGTTAAAAACACAAATCGAGATTTGATTTTCTAATGAGCTGCTGATTTTCACAATAATACAAACTCCATAGTATTGATCTGTTTACCCTTTATAAAAAGCATCATTTTTTGTATTGCTTGTAGTAAATGTTCTAACAGTGGACTTTTCCATCTGCAGATTATACTGAATGACCAGCAGTGGCAGTGTTTCGCAACAAATTGTCTCTGCATTGCCGATACTGAAGAAATAAAAAGACAGTCTTCCGGCATAGGGCATCATTTGACCAATATGTATGGTAAGTAAAGCTCACAATCATTCCTTTAGGCATTAAAAAGGTGTTTTCAGCACCTGAATGTCATAACTACCTTCTAGTGTGGGCCTGTGCTTGAATGTAATTTCTGCCAAGATGGAAGTATTATGGATAACATTGTGTCGGTCATGATAGTTAATAAAAGACTGACTGCATCCAAGGCTTCTTAAGCCTGCTTTAGATCCTGGTGCCACCAATGTTCCGTTTGAGGACATTGCTTCCTTTGAGGCTGAGATGCACTATCTCACTGTAGAACTATAGAGTTGCGTTCTCACAGAATGAAGCACATTTAACGTCTTCCGCTGCACTCTGTATGTTGGACTCTGATACTCAAGAAGGATTGTTGGTAAGGATAATCTCTGTTTTTGTATCTGCATCCCACTTTCAAAAAGGCCACAGTGCTTTGAGTGGTTCAGAGTATTTGCCATTCCGCCTCCGACTTGCCTTGCAGTCATGAATAGAGATAGCAACCTACTGCATAACTTCTGATATCTCATCCTCCTGTGTGTCCGCTTCCACAAGGACAATTGTACCAGTGATGATCTGACATCATAAAGCAAAAGCAAGATGTTGTCTGACATGAGGGCCAATCTGTTGCCTAGCAAGCTGACATCATAAAGCTAAATGCAAGATGTTGTCTGACGTGAGGGCCACTCTGTTGTTGCCTAGCAAGCAGTAAGATACATTTATCTTGCTAATGAAATGAGTAGCAGGGTAGACCGGACGCCCAAGTGACAGCTATGATGGTAAAATGTACAAAATTAGGACACTTTATAAGACCTCTAAATTTGAACGAGCGTGAGTTTGAGCATTAGAGTCAACTTCACTATTGCTGAACTGCTAGGAATTGGCTCAAATGATGATTATGAACATGCTATTCATAGCTTTTATTATTCCCATTAACTGTAGCATAACCCTACCTCTCAACTTATCAGCTGGCTTAATTGCTACTGGTGTACCATATCCTAAAACAAATAAAGTGAGAGGGGTACGCTGCCACTTGGCTGGCAAAAAGATCTCTATTTCCTAATGTACCTTCTACAGTTGTTTAGAGCGTGTTGGCAAAAGAGGCATGAGACTCAGAGTAGTATGGTAGGTTAAAAACACAAATCGAGATTTGATTTTCTAATGAGCTGCTGATTTTCACAATAATACAAACTCCATAGTATTGATCTGTTTACCCTTTATAAAAAGCATGATTTTTTGTATTGCTTGTAGTAAATGTGCTAACAGTGGACTTTTCCATCTGCAGATTATACTGAATGACCAGCAGTGGCAGTGTTTCGCAACAAATTGTCTCTGCATTGCCGATACTGAAGAAAAAAAAAAAGACAGTCTTCCGGCATAGGGCATCATTTGACCAATATATATGGTAAGTAAAGCTCACAGTCATTCCTTTAGGCATTAAAAAGACGTTTTCAGCACCTGAATGTCATCACTACCTTCTAGTGGGGGCCTGTGCTTGAATGTAATTTCTGCCAAAATGGAAGTATTATGGATCACATTGTGTCGGTCATGATAGTTAATAAAAGACTGACTGCATCCAAGGCTTCTTAAGCCTGCTTTAGATCCTGGTGCCACCAATGTTCCGTTTGAGGACATTGCTTCCTTTGAGGCTGAAATGCACTATCTCACTGTAGAACTATAGAGTTGCGTTCTCACGGAATAAAGCACATTTAACGTCTTCCGCTGCACTCTGTATGTTGGACTCTGATACTCAAGAAGGATTGTTGGTAAGGATAATCTCTGTTTTTGTATCTGCATCCCACTTTCAAAAAGGCCACAGTGCTTTGAGTGGTTCAGAGTATTTGCCATTCCGCCTCCGACTTGCCTTGCAGTCATGAATAGAGATAGCAACCTACTGCATAACTTCTGATATCTCATTCTCCTGTGTGGTCCGCTTCCACAAGGACAATTGGACCAGTGATGATCTGACATCATAAAGCGAAAGCAAGATGTTGTCTGACATGAGGGCCAATCTGTTGCCTAGCAAGCTGACATCATAAAGCTAAATGCAAGATGTTGTCTGACGTGAGGGCCACTCTGTTGTTGCCTAGCAAGCAGTAAGATACATTTATCTTGCTAATGAAATGAGTAGCAGGGTAGACCGGACGCCCAAGTGACAGCTATGATGGTAAAATGTACAAAATGAGGGCACTTTATAAGACCTCTAAATTTGAACGAGCGTGAGTTTGAGCATTAGAGTCAACGTCACTATTGCTGAACTGCTAGGAATTGGCTGAAATGATGATTATGAACATGCTATTCATAGCTTTTATTATTCGCATTAACTGTAGAATAACCCTACCTCTCAACTTATCAGCTGGCTTAATTGCTACTGGTGTACCATATCCTAAAACAAATAAAGTGAGAGGGGTACGCTGCCACTTGGCTGGCAAAAACATCTCTATCTATGTCCTAATGTACCTTCTACAGTTGTTTAGAGCGTGTTGGCAAAAGAGGCATGAGATTCAGAGTAGTATGGTAGGTTAAAAACACAAATCGAGATTTGATTTTCTAATGAGCTGCTGATTTTCACAATAATACAAACTCCATAGTATTGATCTGTTTACCCTTTATAAAAAGCATGATTTTTTGTATTGCTTGTAGTAAATGTTCTAACAGTGGACTTTTCCATCTGCAGATTATACTGAATGACCAGCAGTGGCAGTGTTTCGCAACAAATTGTCTCTGCATTGCCGATACTGAAGAAATAAAAAGACAGTCTTCCGGCATAGGGCATCATTTGACCAATATGTATGGTAAGTAAAGCTCACAATCATTCCTTTAGGCATTAAAAAGGTGTTTTCAGCACCTGAATGTCATAACTACCTTCTAGTGTGGGCCTGTGCTTGAATGTAATTTCTGCCAAGATGGAAGTATTATGGATAACATTGTGTCGGTCATGATAGTTAATAAAAGACTGACTGCATCCAAGGCTTCTTAAGCCTGCTTTAGATCCTGGTGCCACCAATGTTCCGTTTGAGGACATTGCTTCCTTTGAGGCTGAGATGCACTATCTCACTGTAGAACTATAGAGTTGCGTTCTCACAGAATGAAGCACATTTAACGTCTTCCGCTGCACTCTGTATGTTGGACTCTGATACTCAAGAAGGATTGTTGGTAAGGATAATCTCTGTTTTTGTATCTGCATCCCACTTTCAAAAAGGCCACAGTGCTTTGAGTGGTTCAGAGTATTTGCCATTCCGCCTCCGACTTGCCTTGCAGTCATGAATAGAGATAGCAACCTACTGCATAACTTCTGATATCTCATCCTCCTGTGTGTCCGCTTCCACAAGGACAATTGTACCAGTGATGATCTGACATCATAAAGCAAAAGCAAGATGTTGTCTGACATGAGGGCCAATCTGTTGCCTAGCAAGCTGACATCATAAAGCTAAATGCAAGATGTTGTCTGACGTGAGGGCCACTCTGTTGTTGCCTAGCAAGCAGTAAGATACATTTATCTTGCTAATGAAATGAGTAGCAGGGTAGACCGGACGCCCAAGTGACAGCTATGATGGTAAAATGTACAAAATTAGGACACTTTATAAGACCTCTAAATTTGAACGAGCGTGAGTTTGAGCATTAGAGTCAACTTCACTATTGCTGAACTGCTAGGAATTGGCTCAAATGATGATTATGAACATGCTATTCATAGCTTTTATTATTCCCATTAACTGTAGCATAACCCTACCTCTCAACTTATCAGCTGGCTTAATTGCTACTGGTGTACCATATCCTAAAACAAATAAAGTGAGAGGGGTACGCTGCCACTTGGCTGGCAAAAAGATCTCTATTTCCTAATGTACCTTCTACAGTTGTTTAGAGCGTGTTGGCAAAAGAGGCATGAGACTCAGAGTAGTATGGTAGGTTAAAAACACAAATCGAGATTTGATTTTCTAATGAGCTGCTGATTTTCACAATAATACAAACTCCATAGTATTGATCTGTTTACCCTTTATAAAAAGCATGATTTTTTGTATTGCTTGTAGTAAATGTGCTAACAGTGGACTTTTCCATCTGCAGATTATACTGAATGACCAGCAGTGGCAGTGTTTCGCAACAAATTGTCTCTGCATTGCCGATACTGAAGAAAAAAAAAAAGACAGTCTTCCGGCATAGGGCATCATTTGACCAATATATATGGTAAGTAAAGCTCACAGTCATTCCTTTAGGCATTAAAAAGACGTTTTCAGCACCTGAATGTCATCACTACCTTCTAGTGGGGGCCTGTGCTTGAATGTAATTTCTGCCAAAATGGAAGTATTATGGATCACATTGTGTCGGTCATGATAGTTAATAAAAGACTGACTGCATCCAAGGCTTCTTAAGCCTGCTTTAGATCCTGGTGCCACCAATGTTCCGTTTGAGGACATTGCTTCCTTTGAGGCTGAAATGCACTATCTCACTGTAGAACTATAGAGTTGCGTTCTCACGGAATAAAGCACATTTAACGTCTTCCGCTGCACTCTGTATGTTGGACTCTGATACTCAAGAAGGATTGTTGGTAAGGATAATCTCTGTTTTTGTATCTGCATCCCACTTTCAAAAAGGCCACAGTGCTTTGAGTGGTTCAGAGTATTTGCCATTCCGCCTCCGACTTGCCTTGCAGTCATGAATAGAGATAGCAACCTACTGCATAACTTCTGATATCTCATTCTCCTGTGTGGTCCGCTTCCACAAGGACAATTGGACCAGTGATGATCTGACATCATAAAGCGAAAGCAAGATGTTGTCTGACATGAGGGCCAATCTGTTGCCTAGCAAGCTGACATCATAAAGCTAAATGCAAGATGTTGTCTGACGTGAGGGCCACTCTGTTGTTGCCTAGCAAGCAGTAAGATACATTTATCTTGCTAATGAAATGAGTAGCAGGGTAGACCGGACGCCCAAGTGACAGCTATGATGGTAAAATGTACAAAATGAGGGCACTTTATAAGACCTCTAAATTTGAACGAGCGTGAGTTTGAGCATTAGAGTCAACGTCACTATTGCTGAACTGCTAGGAATTGGCTCAAATGATGATTATGAACATGCTATTCATAGCTTTTATTATTCGCATTAACTGTAGAATAACCCTACCTCTCAACTTATCAGCTGGCTTAATTGCTACTGGTGTACCATATCCTAAAACAAATAAAGTGAGAGGGGTACGCTGCCACTTGGCTGGCAAAAACATCTCTATCTATGTCCTAATGTACCTTCTACAGTTGTTTAGAGCGTGTTGGCAAAAGAGGCATGAGACTCACAGTAGTATGGTAGGTTAAAAACACAAATCGAGATTTGATTTTCTAATGAGCTGCTGATTTTCACAATAATACAAACTCCATAGTATTGATCTGTTTACCCTTTATAAAAAGCATGATTTTTTGTATTGCTTGTAGTAAATGTGCTAACAGTGGACTTTTCCATCTGCAGATTATACTGAATGACCAGCAGTGGCAGTGTTTCGCAACAAATTGTCTCTGCATTGCCGATACTGAAGAAATAAAAAGACAGTCTTCCGGCATAGGGCATCATTTGACCAATATGTATGGTAAGTAAAGCTCACAATCATTCCTTTAGGCATTAAAAAGGTGTTTTCAGCACCTGAATGTCATAACTACCTTCTAGTGTGGGCCTGTGCTTGAATGTAATTTCTGCCAAGATGGAAGTATTATGGATAACATTGTGTCGGTCATGATAGTTAATAAAAGACTGACTGCATCCAAGGCTTCTTAAGCCTGCTTTAGATCCTGGTGCCACCAATGTTCCGTTTGAGGACATTGCTTCCTTTGAGGCTGAGATGCACTATCTCACGGTAGAACTATAGAGTTGCGTTCTCACAGAATGAAGCACATTTAACGTCTTCCGCTGCACTCTGTATGTTGGACTCTGATACTCAAGAAGGATTATTGGTAAGGATAATCTCTGTTTTTGTATCTGCATCCCACTTTCAAAAAGGCCACAGTGCTTTGAGTGGTTCAGAGTATTTGCCATTCCGCCTCCGACTTGCCTTGCAGTCATGAATAGAGATAGCAACCTACTGCATAACTTCTGATATCTCATCCTCCTGTGTGGTCCGCTTCGACAAGGACAATAGGACCAGTGATGATCTGACATCATAAAGCAAAAGCAAGATGTTGTTTGACATGAGGGCCAATCTGTTGCCTAGCAAGCTGACATCATAAAGCTAAATGCAAGATGTTGTCTGACGTGAGGGCCACTCTGTTGTTGCCTAGCAAGCAGTAAGATACATTTATCTTGCTAATGAAATGAGTAGCAGGGTAGACCGGACGCCCAAGTGACAGCTATGATGGTAAAATGTACAAAATTAGGACACTTTATAAGACCTCTAAATTTGAACGAGCGTGAGTTTGAGCATTAGAGTCAACTTCACTATTGCTGAACTGCTAGGAATTGGCTCAAATGATGATTATGAACATGCTATTCATAGCTTTTATTATTCGCATTAACTGTAGAATAACCCTACCTCTCAACTTATCAGCTGGCTTAATTGCTACTGGTGTACCATATCCTAAAACAAATAAAGTGAGAGGGGTACGCTGCCACTTGGCTGGCAAAAACATCTCTATCTATGTCCTAATGTACCTTCTACAGTTGTTTAGAGCGTGTTGGCAAAAGAGGCATGAGACTCAGAGTAGTATGGTAGGTTAAAAACACAAATCGAGATTTGATTTTCTAATGAGCTGCTGATTTTCACAATAATACAAACTCCATAGTATTGATCTGTTTACCCTTTATAAAAAGCATGATTTTTTGTATTGCTTGTAGTAAATGTGCTAACAGTGGACTTTTCCATCTGCAGATTATACTGAATGACCAGCAGTGGCAGTGTTTCGCAACAAATTGTCTCTGCATTGCCGATACTGAAGAAAAAAAAAAAAGACAGTCTTCCGGCATAGGGCATCATATGACTAATATATATGGTAAGTAAAGCTCACAGTCATTCCTTTAGGCATTAAAAAGACGTTTTCAGCACCTGAATGTCACCACTACCTTCTAGTGGGGGCCTGTGCTTGAATGTAATTTCTGCCAAAATGGAAGTATTATGGATCACATTGTGTCGGTCATGATAGTTAATAAAAGACTGACTGCATCCAAGGCTTCTTAAGCCTGCTTTAGATCCTGGTGCCACCAATGTTCCGTTTGAGGACATTGCTTCCTTTGAGGCTGAAATGCACTATCTCACTGTAGAACTATAGAGTTGCGTTCTCACGGAATAAAGCACATTTAACGTCTTCCGCTGCACTCTGTATGTTGGACTCTGATACTCAAGAAGGATTGTTGGTAAGGATAATCTCTGTTTTTGTATCTGCATCCCACTTTCAAAAAGGCCACAGTGCTTTGAGTGGTTCAGAGTATTTGCCATTCCGCCTCCGACTTGCCTTGCAGTCATGAATAGAGATAGCAACCTACTGCATAACTTCTGATATCTCATCCTCCTGTGTGTCCGCTTCCACAAGGACAATTGTACCAGTGATGATCTGACATCATAAAGCAAAAGCAAGATGTTGTCTGACATGAGGGCCAATCTGTTGCCTAGCAAGCTGACATCATAAAGCTAAATGCAAGATGTTGTCTGACGTGAGGGCCACTCTGTTGTTGCCTAGCAAGCAGTAAGATACATTTATCTTGCTAATGAAATGAGTAGCAGGGTAGACCGGACGCCCAAGTGACAGCTATGATGGTAAAATGTACAAAATTAGGACACTTTATAAGACCTCTAAATTTGAACGAGCGTGAGTTTGAGCATTAGAGTCAACTTCACTATTGCTGAACTGCTAGGAATTGGCTCAAATGATGATTATGAACATGCTATTCATAGCTTTTATTATTCCCATTAACTGTAGCATAACCCTACCTCTCAACTTATCAGCTGGCTTAATTGCTACTGGTGTACCATATCCTAAAACAAATAAAGTGAGAGGGGTACGCTGCCACTTGGCTGGCAAAAAGATCTCTATTTCCTAATGTACCTTCTACAGTTGTTTAGAGCGTGTTGGCAAAAGAGGCATGAGACTCAGAGTAGTATGGTAGGTTAAAAACACAAATCGAGATTTGATTTTCTAATGAGCTGCTGATTTTCACAATAATACAAACTCCATAGTATTGATCTGTTTACCCTTTATAAAAAGCATGATTTTTTGTATTGCTTGTAGTAAATGTGCTAACAGTGGACTTTTCCATCTGCAGATTATACTGAATGACCAGCAGTGGCAGTGTTTCGCAACAAATTGTCTCTGCATTGCCGATACTGAAGAAAAAAAAAAAGACAGTCTTCCGGCATAGGGCATCATTTGACCAATATATATGGTAAGTAAAGCTCACAGTCATTCCTTTAGGCATTAAAAAGACGTTTTCAGCACCTGAATGTCATCACTACCTTCTAGTGGGGGCCTGTGCTTGAATGTAATTTCTGCCAAAATGGAAGTATTATGGATCACATTGTGTCGGTCATGATAGTTAATAAAAGACTGACTGCATCCAAGGCTTCTTAAGCCTGCTTTAGATCCTGGTGCCACCAATGTTCCGTTTGAGGACATTGCTTCCTTTGAGGCTGAAATGCACTATCTCACTGTAGAACTATAGAGTTGCGTTCTCACGGAATAAAGCACATTTAACGTCTTCCGCTGCACTCTGTATGTTGGACTCTGATACTCAAGAAGGATTGTTGGTAAGGATAATCTCTGTTTTTGTATCTGCATCCCACTTTCAAAAAGGCCACAGTGCTTTGAGTGGTTCAGAGTATTTGCCATTCCGCCTCCGACTTGCCTTGCAGTCATGAATAGAGATAGCAACCTACTGCATAACTTCTGATATCTCATTCTCCTGTGTGGTCCGCTTCCACAAGGACAATTGGACCAGTGATGATCTGACATCATAAAGCGAAAGCAAGATGTTGTCTGACATGAGGGCCAATCTGTTGCCTAGCAAGCTGACATCATAAAGCTAAATGCAAGATGTTGTCTGACGTGAGGGCCACTCTGTTGTTGCCTAGCAAGCAGTAAGATACATTTATCTTGCTAATGAAATGAGTAGCAGGGTAGACCGGACGCCCAAGTGACAGCTATGATGGTAAAATGTACAAAATGAGGGCACTTTATAAGACCTCTAAATTTGAACGAGCGTGAGTTTGAGCATTAGAGTCAACGTCACTATTGCTGAACTGCTAGGAATTGGCTGAAATGATGATTATGAACATGCTATTCATAGCTTTTATTATTCGCATTAACTGTAGAATAACCCTACCTCTCAACTTATCAGCTGGCTTAATTGCTACTGGTGTACCATATCCTAAAACAAATAAAGTGAGAGGGGTACGCTGCCACTTGGCTGGCAAAAACATCTCTATCTATGTCCTAATGTACCTTCTACAGTTGTTTAGAGCGTGTTGGCAAAAGAGGCATGAGATTCAGAGTAGTATGGTAGGTTAAAAACACAAATCGAGATTTGATTTTCTAATGAGCTGCTGATTTTCACAATAATACAAACTCCATAGTATTGATCTGTTTACCCTTTATAAAAAGCATGATTTTTTGTATTGCTTGTAGTAAATGTTCTAACAGTGGACTTTTCCATCTGCAGATTATACTGAATGACCAGCAGTGGCAGTGTTTCGCAACAAATTGTCTCTGCATTGCCGATACTGAAGAAATAAAAAGACAGTCTTCCGGCATAGGGCATCATTTGACCAATATGTATGGTAAGTAAAGCTCACAATCATTCCTTTAGGCATTAAAAAGGTGTTTTCAGCACCTGAATGTCATAACTACCTTCTAGTGTGGGCCTGTGCTTGAATGTAATTTCTGCCAAGATGGAAGTATTATGGATAACATTGTGTCGGTCATGATAGTTAATAAAAGACTGACTGCATCCAAGGCTTCTTAAGCCTGCTTTAGATCCTGGTGCCACCAATGTTCCGTTTGAGGACATTGCTTCCTTTGAGGCTGAGATGCACTATCTCACTGTAGAACTATAGAGTTGCGTTCTCACAGAATGAAGCACATTTAACGTCTTCCGCTGCACTCTGTATGTTGGACTCTGATACTCAAGAAGGATTGTTGGTAAGGATAATCTCTGTTTTTGTATCTGCATCCCACTTTCAAAAAGGCCACAGTGCTTTGAGTGGTTCAGAGTATTTGCCATTCCGCCTCCGACTTGCCTTGCAGTCATGAATAGAGATAGCAACCTACTGCATAACTTCTGATATCTCATCCTCCTGTGTGTCCGCT